>NW_022681460.1:16157330-17407330 GCF_009764315.1 Trachypithecus francoisi | reverse complement strand
GCCTGAAGTTTTCTCTTTTTGTTGTGTCTCTGCTAGGTTTTGTTATCAGGATGATGCTGGCCTTATAGAATGGATTGAAGAGGAGTCCCTTCTCAATGATTTTGAATAATTTCAATAGGAATGGTATCAGCTCTTCTTTGTACATCTGGTAGAATTTGGCTATGAATCTATCAGGTCCTGGTTTTTTTTTTTTTCATTGGTAGACTATTTATTATTGTTTCAATTTTAGAGTTCATTATTAGTTTATTCAGGGAATCAATTTCTTCCTATTTTAGTCTTGGGGGGGTGTGCATGTCCAGAATTTATCCACCTCTTCTAGGTTTTCTGGTTTGTGTGCGTAGAGATATTCATAGTAACTTTCTGATGGTTATATTTTTATTTCTCTGGGGTCAGTGATAACTTTCCCTTTATCATTTCTAGTTTCTGTATTTGAATCTTCTCTCTCTTCTTATTAGTCTAGCTAGCATCCTATCTTACTAATTTTTTCAAAAAAACAATTCCTGGATTCATTGGTCTTTTGAATGGTTTTTCATATCTTGATTCCCTTCAGTTCATATCTGGTTCTGGATTATTTCTTGTCATCTGCCAGCTTTGGGGTTGCTTTGTTCTTGCTTCTCTAATTCTTTCTGTTGTGATATTAGATTGTTAATTTGATATCTTTCTAACTTTTTGATGTGGTAAGTTAGTGCTGTGAATTTTCCTCTTAACACTGACTTAGCTGTGTCCCAGAGATTCTAGTGTGTTGTATTTCTATTCTCATAGTTTAAGGGAACTTTTTGATTTCTGCCTGAATTTCAATATTTGCTGAAAAGTCATTCAGAAGCAGGTTGTTTAATTTCTATGTAATTGCATTGTTTTGAGTGATTTTCTTAGTTTTGACTTCTATTTTTATTATGTTGTGCTCCAAGAGTGTGTTTGATATAATTTTGGTTCTTTTTCATTTGCTGAGGATTGTTTTATGACCAATTATGTGGTTGATTTTAGAGTATGTGCCATATGACAATGAGTAGATGTATATTCTGTTGGTTTTGAATGGAGAGTTCTGTAGAGGTCAATCAGATCCATTTGGTAGAATGTTAAGTTAAGGTTCTGAATTTGTTAATTTTCTGCCTCAGTGATCTACCTAATATCGTCAGTGGAGTGTTGAAGTCTCCTACTATTATTGTGTGGGAGGGAGTCTATGTCTCTGTCTCTTTGTAGGTCTCTAAGAACTTGCTTTATGAATTGTGTTGCCTCTGTGTTGGGTACATACATATTCAGAATAGTTAGGTCTTCTTACTGAATTGAACACTTTCCCATTATTTTATACCCTTCTTTGTCTTTTTTGATCTTTGTTGGTTTAAAGTCTGTTTTGTCTGAAATTACGAATGCAACCGCTGATTTTTTCTGTTTTCCATTTCTTTGGTAAATTTTCCTTCATCCCTTTATTTCGTGCCTGTGGGTGTCATTACAAGTGAGATGAGTCTCTTGAAGGCAGCATACCATTAGATCTCGCCTTCTTTCCAGCTTGTTGCTCTGTGCCTTTTAACTGGGCCATTTAGCTGATTTACATTTGAGGTTAGTATTGATATGTGTGGATTTGATCCTGTTATGTTGTTAGCTTGTTATTGTGCTGACCTTTTGTGTAGTTACTTTATAGTGTCACTGATCCATGTATTTAAGTGTGTTTTTGTATTAGCAGGTAGTGGTCTTTCTATATTTAGTGCTCCTTTCAAGAGCTCCTGTAAGGCAGGTATGGTCATAATAAACACCCTCAATATTTGCTTATCTGAGAAGGATTTTATTTCTCATTTTTTTTAGGAAGTTTAGTTTGGCAGAATATGAAATTCTTAGTTGAAGATTTTTTTCTTAAAGAATGTTGAGGCTGGGCGTGGTGATTCACGCCTGTAATCCCAACACTTTGGGAGGCCGAGGCAGGCAGATCACGAGGTCAGCAGGTCGAGACCGTCCTGGCTAATGCGGTGAAACCCTGTCTGTACTAAAAATACATACAAAAAAATTAGCCAGGTGTGGTGGCAGGCACCTGTAGTCCCAGCTACTCGGGAGGCTGAGGCAGGATAATGGCATGAACCCAAGAGGTGGAGCTTACAGTGAGCCGAGATCGCACCACTGCACTCCAGCCTGGGCAACAGAGCAGGACTCCATCTCAAAAACAAAAAAAAAGAATGTTGAATATAGGCCCCCAATCTCTTCTGGCATGTAGGGTTTCAGTGGAGAGGTCCACTGTTAGCCTGATGGGGTTCCCTTTGTAGGTGACCTGCCCTTTCTCTCCAGCTCCTTTTTATATTCTTTCTTTCATTTTGACCTTAGAAAATCTGATGATTATGTGTCTTGGGGGTGATCTTTCTTGTGTAGAATCTTGCAGGAGTTATTTGTATTTCCTGAATTTGATTCTCGGCTCTGCAGCAAAGTTGGGGAAGTTTTTATAGGCGATGTCCTGAAATGTTTTCCAAGTTGTTTGTTTTCTCTCACTGCCTTTCAGGGATGCCAATGATTCCTAGACTTGGCCTCTTTACACAATCTCATGCCTCACGGAGGTTTTGTTCATTCCTTTTTCTTTATTTTTGTCTGACTGTCTTATTTCAGAAAGCCAGTCTTCAAATTCTGAGATTCTCTCCACAACTTGGTTCGTTCTGCTGTTAATACTCGTGATTGCATTTTGAAATTTTTGCATTGTGTTATTCAGCTCTGTCAGATCTGTTAGGTTCTTTTTTATACTGGTTATTTTGTCCTTGAGCTCCCGCATCATTTTATTATGGCTCCTAGTTTCCTTGGATTGGGTTTTTTCATTCTCCTGAATCTCAGTGATCTTTCCTATCCATATTCTGAATTATATTTCTGTCATTTCACCCAGCTCAGCTTAGTTAAGACCTCTTGTTGGGGAACCGGTGCAGTCATTTGGAGGGCATATGACCTTCTGGCCATTTGAGTGACTGGAGTTCTTGTGTTGGTTCTTTCTCGTATCTGTGTGTGGATGTTTCTTTAATTAAAGTATAGATTGACTACAGTCAATAAAGTTCTTTTCTGGATGTTTTAACAGGGCTGATGCTTTGTGTAAGGTCTTTATTTGAAGCTGACTTCTTATTTTTGGTTTCAAGGATGGGGAATGTTAGTGAGGTATTTTTGGTGTTGAAGTTTTGGGATGTGATCCAGTACATGGTACTTAGGTATATTGGTCATTTGGTAGACTTTCACAGTTGTGTGACTCCTCTACGTTTCCTCAAAGTTTTAGCCATGTTCTGCCTCAGTGCTCTGAAATTGTGGGTTCCTCTTCCCTTGAGTGCTGGCTGTAGATCATGGCATGGCACTCTTGGGCTGCCCACTGCAGCTCTGGGGTGATCTCAGTGCTTATGTCCCTTCCCCCAACTTGGAGGCATCAGAGGAAGGGACCTTAGTAGTGGTTGTGGCCAAGGGTCTTTTGCTTGTCTCCTGGGGGCTCCACTCCAAAGAGACCACTCAGTGCAATCAGCCCAGGATGGAGGGTCTGTGCTGTGGGCCCAAGCTGGGGTTTCCCTGTCTGGTGATGAGTGTTGGCAGAGGGTGGGGGGTGCAGGAGAACCCATGGGAGAGACACTGGCCTCCTCTCCTTGGGTTGACTGCAGCTTGTTGGAGGTATGGATAAGGCACTTAAGGTCTTTGCTCCTTTATTAGTCTGAAGATAGCAAGGGCAGTTCCACTGCAGATGCAGTGGCAGAGAGGCGTTCAGTTACACCTGGGGGCTCTGTCCGAGGAGTTGCAGAGCTGCTACTGGCTTGACAGCTCCGGTGAGGAGTGGCTGGAGGCCCGGGCCTGGAAGATGTGCGTGGTGAGGAGATATGGAAACAGGCACCCACATAAGAGTCTGGCTGCTATTCTGCAAGACTGCTGTAGTATGCTGAGGGCCTGCTCCAGTCCCTAGTTACCTCATATTTTCTAGTATCTGGAGGTATCAACAGTGAAGTCTGCAAAATAGCAAAGACGGCAGTCTGCTCCTCACTCTGGGAGCTCTGTCCCATGGAGGTACAAACCTGTTGCTGGCCTGAACACACTGGTAGGAGGTGGCTGGAGAGTCCAGTTTTGAGGTCCCACCCAGTGAGGAGAAACAGGATTGGGTACCCTCTTTAAAAAGCAGTCTGGCCACGTTTTCATACAGCAGCTGAGGTGTGCTGGGGCACTGCTTTTGTCCCTGGTCAGCTAAGACTCTTCAAATTCCAAAGGCTGGAACAACCAAGTCACCAAAACAGCAAAGATGGCAGCCTGCCCCTTCCTCTGGGGACATCATCCCAGGGAGGTTTCAAATCACTGTTGTACAGAGACCACCAGTAGGGGTGGCTATAGACCCTGGTTGGGAGGTCCTCCCAGTGAGGAGAAACAGGATTGGGGACCCGCTTAAAAGGGGAGTCTGGCCACATTTTCATAGAACAGCTAAGCTGTGCTGGGGGACCACTTCCACCCCAGCCAACTTGGACTCTCCACAGCCCAAAGTCTGAAATGATGCTAGCTGGTTACTTTGCACGTTAGTTGATGCAATTTCTCCATAGTGTCGATGGTCTTTAGAATTTGGTATATTTTTGCAGTGACTGGTACTGGCTGTTCCTTTCCATATTTAGTGCTTCCTTCAGGAGCTCTTATCAGGCAGGCCTGGTGGTGACAAAATCTCTCAGCATTTGCTTGTCTGTACAGGATTTTATGTCTCCTTCACTTATGAAACTTAGTTTGGCTGGATATGAAATTCAGGGTTGAAAATTCTTTTCTTTAAGAATGTTGAATATTGGTCCCTACTCTTTTCTGGCTTGTAGGGTTTCTGCAGAGAGATCCACTCTTAGTCTAATGGGTTCCCTTTCTGGGTAACTTGACCTTTCTCTCTGTGTACCCTTAACATTTTTTCCTTCATTCAACCTTGGTGAATCTGACGATTATGTGTCTTGGGGTTGCTCTTCTTGAGGAGTATCTTTGTGGTGTTCTCTGCATTTTCTGAATTTTAATGTTGGCTTGTCTTGCTAGGTTGGGGAAGTTCTCCTGGAGTGTGTTTTCCAACTTGGTTCCATTCTCCCCATCACTTTCAGGTACACCAATCAAACGTAGGTTTGGTCTTTTTACAAGTTCCATATTTCTTGGAGGATTTGTTCATTCCTTTTCATTCTTTTTTCTCTAATCTTGTCTTCATGCTTTATTTCATTAAGTTGATCTTCAATCTCTGATATCCTTTCTTCCACTTGATTGGCCATTGATACTTGTGTATGCTTCACTAAGTTCTCGTGCTGTGCTTTTCAGCTCCATCAGGTCATTTATGTTCTTCTCTAAACTGGTTATTCTAGTTAGCAATTCCTCTAACCTTTTTTCAAGGTTGTTAGCTTCCTAGCATTGGGTTAGAACATGTACCTTTAGCTTGGAAGAGTTTGTTATTACTTCTGAAGCCTACTTCTGTCAATTTGTCAAACTCATTCTCCATCCAGTTTCGTTCCCTTGCTGGTGAGGAGTTGTGATCCTTTGGAGGAGAAGAGGCATTCTGGTTTTTTTCCAGCCTTTTGGCACTGGTTTTTCCTCATCTTTGTGGACTTATCTACCTTTGGTCTTTGATGCTGGTAACCTTCGGATGGGGTTTCTGTGTGCATGTCCTTTTTGTTGGTATTGATGCTACTCCTTCCTATTTGTTAGTTTTCCTTCTAAAAGTCAGGCTCCTTTGCTACAGGAGTTTGCTAGAGGTCTCCTCCAGACCCTGTTTTCCTGGGTATCACCAGTGGAGGCTGCAGAACAGCAAAGACTGCTGCCTGTACCTTCCACTGGAAGCTTTGTCCCAGAGGGGCACCTGCCAGATGCCAGCCAGAGCTCTCCCGTATGAGGTGTCTGTCGACCCCTGCTGGGAGGTGTCTGCCAGTCAGGAGGCACGGGGGTCAGGGACCCACTTGAGGAGGCAGTCCATCCCTTAGCAGAGCTCAAGTGCTGTGCTGGGAGATCCACTGCTCTCTTCAGAACCAGCATGCAAGAAGGCTTAAGTCTGCTGAAGCTTCGCCCACAGCTGCCCCTTCCCCCAGGTGCTCTGTGCCAGGGAGCTGGGAGTTTTATCTATAAGCCCCTGACTGGGGCTGCTGCCTACTTTTCTGAGATGCCCTGCCGAGAGAGAAGAGGAATCTAGAGAGGCAGCGTGGCTATAGCGGCTTTGCTGCAGTAGGGTCTGCCCAGTTAGAACTTCCTGGTTGCTTTGTTTATGCTGTGAGAGGAAAACTGCCTACTCAAGCCTTCGTAATGGCAGGTGCCCCTCCCTCGACCAAGTTCGACAGTTTCAGGTTGACTTCAGACTGCTGTGCTGGCAGTGAGAATTTTAAGCCAGTGGATCTTAGTTTGCTTGGCTCCGTGGGGTTGGGGTCCACTGAACGAGACCACTTGGCTCCCTGGCTCCAGCCCTCTTTCCAGGAGAGTAAACGGTTCTGTCTCGCTGGTATTCCAGGTGCCACTGGGGCATGAACAAAAAAACTCCTGCAGCTACCTTGGTGTCTGCCCAAATGGCCGCCCAGTTTTTTGCTTGAAACCCAAGGCCCTGGTGGTGTAGGTACCTGAGGGAATCTCCCAGTCTGCAAGTTGCAAAGACTGTGGGAAGAGTGTAATATCTGGGCCAGAATGCACTGTCTTTCATGGCATTCTGAAATGCCGTGACGTGACAGTCCCTCACGGCTTCCCTTGGCTTGGGGAGGGATTTCCCTGACCCTCTGTGCTTCCTGGGTGAAGTGATGCCCCACCCTCCTTTGGCTTGTCCTCCATGGGCTATACCCACTTTCAAACCAGTCCCACTGAGATAAGCCAGGTACTTCAGTTGGAAATGCAGAAATCACCCGCCTTCTGCATTGATCTCACTGGGAGCTGCAGACTGGAGCTGTTCTTATTCAGGCATCTTGCCTGTGTGAATTTTTTATATATTTTGAATATAAACTCTTTATCAGTCATATGGTTTGCAAATATTTTTTCCTGTTCCATAGGTTTCTTTTATATGTTGTAGATTATTTTCTTTGCTATGCAGAAGTATTTAGTTTTCTGTAATCCATTTCTAACGTTTTCATCTCTGCTGCCTGTGCATATGATCTCAAATCCAAAAATGTATTGCTATGATGTGTGTCATAGTTTTCCCCTTTGTTTCTTCTAAGAGTTTTATGGTTCCAATATTTATGTTTAAATCTTTAATCTATTTTGGGTTGATTTTTGTGCATGAAGTAAGATAAGGATCCAATTTCATTTTTTGCATGTGAATATCCAGTTTTCCCACATCATTCATCGGACAGACTATATTTTCCCCCTTGTGTGTTCTCAGCACCTTTATCAGAAATCAGTTGACTATATATGTGTGGGTTTATTCCAGGGTAATTTTGTTCTATTGGTCTATATGTCTGTTTTTATACTGGTACCATACTGTTTTTATTTCTATTGCTTTGTAATATAATTTAAAATCAAGAAGTGTGCTACCTCCAGCATTGTGGTTCTTGCTCAAGATTTCTTTGGCTATTTAGGATACTTTATGGTTCTATATAAATTTTAGGATTATTTTCTCTATTTCTATAAAAAATACTATTGGAATTTTGATTGTGATTGCATTGAATCTGTAGATCACTTTATGTAGTGTGAATATTTTTAGAATATTAATTCTGCTCCATAAACAAATAATATTTTTCCATATATTTATGTCTTCTTCATTTTTTAATCAGTGTTTTATAATTTTTAGTGTACAGATCTTTCACCTCATTGGTTAAATTTATTTCTAAGTATTCTTTTTTTAAGTTATTGTAAGATTGTTTCTTAATATCTTTTTCATCTAGCTCATTGTTAATGTATATAAATAAAACTGATTTTTGTATGTTGATTTTCTATCTTGCAACTTTACTGAATTTCTGTGGTAGTTCTCATAGTTTTTCATAGAATCTTTAGAGATTTCTACATATAAGATCATGTCATCTGTAAACACATACAGTTTTGTATCTTTTCTGATTTGGATGCCCTTGCCTAATGCCCTTGCCTAATGGCTCTGACTAGAATATAGGCTCTGACTTACAATATTGTGTTGAATGGCAGTGGTGAGAGGGGGCATCCTTGTTTTGTTCTTGATCTTAGAGTAAAAGCTTTCAGCTTTCCACCATTGAGTATGATATTAGCTGCAGACTTGTTATATATGGCCTTTATTGTGTTAAAATACATTTCCTCTGTATCTAATTTGTTGGAAGTTCTTGTCATGAAAAAATATTGAATTTTATCAGATAATTTTGTTGCTTCTATTGAAATAATCATATCGTTTTTGCTATGCACTTTGTTAATTTGGTGTATCACATTTGTTGCATGTATTGAACAATTGTTACATACCACAGATAAATACCATTCGATCATGGTGTATTATCATTTGAATGTGCTGTGGAATTAAGGTTTTAGTATTTTCTCGAGGGTTTATGCATTTTTGTCCATCAGGATATTGGCCTATAATTTTATTTTTCAGTAATGTCCCTGTCAGCTTTGGTATCAGAATAATGTTTACCTCGTAAAATGAGTTTAAAAATATTATTTCCTCTTCAACTTTTGGAAGATTTTAAGAAGGATTTCCATTAATTTTTCTTTAAAATTTTAGTAGAATTCACCAGTGAAAGCATTTGGTCCTGGACTTTTATTTGTTGGAAGACTTGATTGCTGATGGAATCTTCTTATTATTGTTCAGTTCTGATTTTTCTATTTCTTAAGTCTTAGTAGGTTGTATGTTTCTAGGAATTCATCCATTTTTTCTAGTTCATCCAATTTGTTGGATAATTATTCATAGTAGTCTCTTATGATCCTTTCTTTGTGTGATATCAGTTGTTTTCTCTTTTCTTTCTAATTGTATTTGAGTATTCTCTATTTTTTTTAAGTTAGTCTAGCTAAACGTTTGTCAACTTTGTTCACCTTTCTGAAAAACCAACCCAGTTTTACTGATTATTTTTCTATTGTTTTTCTAGTCTGTGTTTTATTTATTTCTACTCTGATTTTAATTATCCTGTATTTTATTCTTCCTTTGTAAACTTTGGGCTTCACTTAGTTTTATTCTGTTGCTTTATGTTCAAGATCGTTCTTTTTTCCTTCTTTAAAAAAATTTTTTTTGAGAGACAGGGACTTGCTGTCCTATTTCCCAGACTGGAGTGCAATGGCATGATCATGGCTCACAGCAGCCTTGAAACCGTGGGCTCAAGTGATGCTCCCACCTCAGCCTCTCCGGTAGCTAGGGCTACAGGTATATGCTACCACACCTGCCTAATTTATTTTTTGTAGAGGCGGGGTCTCACTATGTTGCCCAGGCTGATCTCAAACTCCTGGCCTCAAGCAATCCTCCCATCTTGGCCTTCCATAGCACTGAGATTACATGTGTGAGCCACTAGGGCAGCCCATCTTCCTTTTTTCTTAATGTAGGTCCTTGTTGTTATAAACTTTCTTCTTAGAATGACTTTTTCTGCATCCCATAAGTTTTGGTCTGTTGTGTTTCCATTTTCATTTGCCTCAAGATTTTTTTTTTTTTTTTAATTTTCCTTTTGAGTTCTTCTTTGACCCATTTGTTGTTCAGGAGGTGTTGTTTAATTTCCACATATTGTGAATTTTAAAATTTCTTCATGTCGTTGATTTCTTGTTTCATACCATTGTAGTCAGAAAAGATGCATGATATAAATCCAATCTTCTTAAATTTGTAAAAACTTGTTTTGTGGCCTAGCATATGATCCTTTCTGGAAACTGTTCTGGGTGCAATTGAGGAGAATATTCTACCATGTTGAGTGGAATGTTCAGTTTATGTCTGTTAGGTTTATTTGTCTATAGTATTCAAGTCCAATGTTATTGATTTTCTGTCTGGATAATCGATCCATTGTTGAAAGTGAAATATTACTTTACTATTTTTTAGTGGTCTAATTCTCTCTGTAGAGCTATTCATATGTGTTTTATATATTAAGGTGTTACAGTGCTATGTGCCTATATATTTACAATTGATATATCCTCTTGATAAATTGACTCATTTATTGTTATATAATGACTGTTTCTTTTACAGTTTTGACTTAAGGTCTATTTTGTATGATATAGGTATAGCTACCCCTGCTCTTTTCTAGTTTCCATTTGCATGGAAAGTCTTTCTTTCATTTATTTCCTTTCAATCTATGTGTGTCTTTAAAGCTGAAGTGAGTCTCTTGTAGGCATCATATAGATGGGTCTTGTGTGTGTGTGTGTGTGTGTGTTTGATCTATTCAGGCACTCTATGTCTTTTGAGTAGAGCATTTAGTCCATTTACATTTAACATAATTATTGAGAGGTAACAACTTATTATTGCCATTTTGTTAATTGTTTTCTGACTGGTAAGTTCTTTGTTCCTTTCTTCCTCTTCTGCTATCTTTTTGATTTATTTTATGTAGTGGTATGCTTTGATTTCTTTCTCTTTATCTTTTGTGTATCTAATATAGATACTTGTTTTGTGGTTACTGTTAGGCTTACATAAAACATCTAATAGTTACAAGAAGCTATTTTAATCTAATAACAACTTTGATCACTACACAAGCTCTGCCCAATTTTATGTTTTTAATATATAACTTCTTATATTATGAACCCACTAATAAATTATTACAGTTTTTAATACCTTGACTTTTAATCTTTGTGCTAGAGTTATAAGTGATTTACATACCATTATTACAGCACTAGAGCATTCTGAATTTAACTACATAATTATCTTTCCAAGTGAGTTTTATATTTTCATATGTATTTACATTACTAATGAGCATTATTTCATTTCAGGTTGAAGAACTCTCTTTAGCATTATTTTTAAGGCAGGTCTAATAATGATGATCTCCCTTAACTTTTGTTTCTCTGAGGAAATTTTTATCTATCCTTCGTTTATGAACAATAGCTTTGCCAGGTGAACTATTGTTTGGCAGAGGTTCTTTCCAGCACTCTGAATATATCATTCCAAGTTCTCCTGACCTGCAAGGTTTCTGCTGATGGCCTCATAGAAATTTTCTTGTGTTTGATGAGCCTCTTTTCTCTTGTTGCTTTCAAATTTCTCTCTTTTGTCTTTGTGTTCGATAGTTTGATTAAAATATGTGTCAGTGAAGTCTTTGGGGACCACCACTGAGCTTCATGTACTTGGATTTCCATATCTCTTCCCAAACTTGGACAATTTTCAGCCATTATTTCTTTAAATAGTTTTCTGTCCTTTTCCCTCTCTGTCTTCTCCTTCTGAAGATTCCATAATATAAATATTAGCTCTTTTGATGGGATCTCAAAAATCTCATAGGCTTTCTTCATTCCCTTTTATTCTTTTTCAGTTTTTCTTTTATGTCTTGATAATTTAAAATGACATGTCTTCAAATTCTGATTTTTTGGCTTGACTGAGTCTATTGAAACTTTCTATTGCATTCTCTAGTTCAGTCACTGTCTTCTTTCAGCTTCAAAATTTGTTTGGTTCTCTCTTTTTCTGTTTTCTCTCTCTTTTTTGAACATCTCATTTTGTTCTCATATTGTTTTCCTGATTTCATTAAATCATTTATCTATGTTCTCTTGTTCTCTGCTGAGCTTCTTTATAACAATTATTTGTTTCTTGTTTGGTGTCTTGTTTCCCTGGTTTCTTGTGATCCTTGTTTGTGCAGGTTTGATATATAGGTAAACAGACAGGTGTCTGTACCTTCGAAGACCTTTTCCAGATTTAGTTGACTGGCTGTGGTAAGAAAAGACGTTTATCAGTGGGGTGAGGGGGCCCTGGAGCATACTATATCACCAGATATCAAATGTAGGAGCATAAAGTAGCTCTGGGTCTTGTGTGGGGTTGGTGTAGAGTCTTATCAGCTCAGAAAGCTGTGGTCCATGATGTCAGCAGCAGCAAAACCCTTATTGATAAGAACTGCAGGAGATCCACAGTAAGTAAAAAAGCTCTTAGGGTCCTCAGCAGTGCCTCTGTCTTCAGTAGCAAGGGACAAGGGCAAACAGCGGTGGACATCAGGACTTGAAGTTTACACATGTGTGGCTTCAGGGACGAGCTGTACATGCAAGTGTGGCTGCAGGAGTTGGGTCTGCCAGTATGTATGAGCTCAACTGCAAGGAACAGCTGAAGGCATGTGCCTGGTGGTGAGGGAGTTGGGGCTAGCTGGTGCATGTTCACTGCTGTCAGGACCAGAGCTGACGGCTAGCTGCAGGTGACTGAATGGTAGTGAAGGCTGGCAGTGGGGTCAGTGTCAGCTGTGTAAACACACATGCTTGCAGGATCACCATGGGCATACATACAGCACTGCATGTCATGGCTTGATGCAGGAACCCAAGTCATCTGCAAGCATGTGCATGCAGTAGCCAGGCTGTGTGTGGGGATGGGGCACCCATGGTGGAAAGAAAGCTCTGAGAAGGGGAGAAAAGGGTGACAGCTCAGACAGCTGGAGTCTGCAAAGACCACAGATCTCAAAGGCAAAAGCTTTTGGCATCCCCTGTGGAGCAGACCGCTTGGATCCACAATGATGAACACCATGGGGTCCTCAGAGGAGCTGGCTGTTGAGGAGGATGCTGTGAAACACCACAAGAGCTGTTGAGGTCCTCAGTGGCGAGAGCTGAGGATCAAGCCATGGGGGGTCACAATAGCATCCACCATATGGCTGACACTGATAGCCTCCAGCCTTCTTTGTTTTTTAGCTGAATATATGTCATGTTTTTAGTCCTCTCCAGATGTCTCAGCTATGTTGGTGTCCCCAGGGATCTGGGTAAGGTGAAGCCAAAGCAGATCCTTAGGGCAATGCCCCCAAAAGACTGGGGAAGTTGGTCATTCATTCCGCTCTTCTTGTCCCTGTGAGGCGAACTTGTGCACTGGGTAGTTTCCTCTTAGCACTGAGCAGTGACAGCCTCAGGGGATGAGATGGTGCAGGCAAAATGAAACTGTTGTTCCTATGCCTTTTATGCAATTATTCTTTGTGGTGTTGTTGTTTGTTGTTGTTTTGTTTGTTTGTTTTGCTTTGCTGTGTTGCTGCAGCTTCTCAAATTGATGCCTGAGCTCTCCAGAGCTAGTTTCACTTGTGGATAGATGTCTAATTATTATTTTTTTGTGGGCAGGTGAAGGCTGGTGTCTCCTACTCTGATATCTTGCTGATGTTATTCCTGAAATCTAACCTTTAAAAGGAGATGATACTTTGCTTTAAAAAGAGCTAGGAGTTTTAAATCAAATGGTTACTTTCTGGAACTTTTCCATTCAAAGCACTAAGAAAATGTAATTTTAGTTGAATATATATCATGTTAAGTAATAAGAGACAGGAGTTTGGTGTCCTTAGCTATTGCTTCAGTTGACTGATTTACCAAAAGCCATTTTGATTCAATATCACCGAGAAAAATTAAGAAAACATTAATATTCCCTGCACAGATTAACATATTCAAGACTTGCTATTTTCAGTCAGAAAAAGATCATTAGGAAATAAATTTGCATTCCTCAGAGCCAAATATGCTTAATAACTACTTCATTAAAATCTGCTAATGCTGGAACTCTTTTTGAGAAATTGGATTTATAACAACAAGCCATAGATAGCCACGAGATGACTCTGCCCCCGAAGAAATGGCCCTTATTTTGTCTAGTTTAAAAATAGTTTGTTTAGTGGTAAGAAAAGCCTTAGTTCTTGGCTTCTGTCTCTTGCACAGTTTCCAACATGACAACAGGAGAGGGAGGCAATCAAGAGTACATGATAGGAAAACATACTAGCTTCCCATTGACTGGGGGTAAAACTTCCCAAGAACAAGAAGAAGACTGACCTGATTCAACTCAAACCAACAGAAGCAGCACTAAGATGGTAAATAAAGATTTTTTTTTTTTTTTAGACGAAGACTCGCTCTTGTTGCCTAGGCTGGAGTGCAATGGTGCGGTCTCGGCTCACTGCAATCTTCACCTCCCAGGTTCAAGCCATTCTCCTGCCTCAGCCTCCTGAGTAACTGGGATTACAGGTACCTGCCAGCATGCCTGGCTAATGTTTGTATTTTTAGTAGAGATGGGGTTTCACCATGTTGGCCAGGCTGGTCTGACCTCAGGTGATCTGCCCACCTCAGCCTCCCAAAGTGCTGGGATTACAGGCATGAGCCACCGCACCCAGCAAATGAAGAGTTTTATGTGGACAGCACAACCACGCTGCTTCAGGGCTGAGAACCAAAGTAACAGGCATGGGGAACCTCACAGGCAACACAAAGCTCATCTCTTTTATATTTATAAGGCAACATTTCCTCTATCCATTCTTCAGCACCTTTTCCTTATCTTCCTCCTGGGTCTGCATCTTAACTCTAACCAAGTGGTTGTCAACTCAGTGTGAGTGTCAGAATTACCTGTGTAGACATTCAAATATCACACATGATCTATTCATGTGGTAGGGCCACCGTAATAATACCAGAGACTGGATGGCTTAAACAACAGCAATTTATATTCTCACAGTTCTGGAGGCTCGAAATCCAGGATTAAAGTTTCAACAGATTTTGTTTCTTCTGACGCTTCTTTCCTTGGCTTGTAGGTGGCCATCTTCTTGCTGTGCCCTCACATGGTCATCCCTCTGGGCATGTGCACCTCTGGTGTCTCTCTGTGTGTTCATATTTCCTCTTCTGACAAGGACAACAGTCAGATTGGATTAAGGCACACCCTAACAGCCTCATTTTAACTTAATCACTTCTTTAAAGGCCCCCAAGTTCACATATAGGCACATTCTGAGGTACTAGAGTTGAGAGCTTCAACATGTGACTTTGTAGGGGACACAATACACAGTTCAGCCCATTACTTTCCCCAAGTCCCAGCCACAGAGACTCTGATTCAGTAGGTATGGGGAAGTACCTCGGGATCTCTACTTTAAAACTACCACAGGGAGCCTCAAATACACAGGATTATATTCCAGTGTATTTTCTGACTTCTATGTATAATTCTTGAAGTCAAAGACTGCCTTGTACATGTATGTAATCTCATTCATTTTTATAGTACTAACTAAAGATGTTTAGGAAACAGTGTATTTTGTTTTAGTTATTACTCTGTTCTCTCTGGGTTTTTCCTACTTAGTATCTATCTATCTATCTATCTATCTATCTATCTATCTATCTATCTATCTATCTATCTTTCTTTGAGACAGACTCTTGCTCTGTTGCCCAGGCTGGAGTGCAGTGGCACGATCTCAGCTCACTACAACCTCGATCTCCCGGGTTCAAGTGATTCTCCTGCCTGAGTCTCCCAAGTAGCTGGGATTTACAGGTGTGCTATCACACCTGGCTAAGTTTTGTATTTTTAGTAGAGATGGGTTTTGCCATGTTGGCCAGGCTGGTCTCAAACTCCTGACCTCAGGTGATCTGCCCACCTCAGCCTCCCAAAGTGCTAGAATTACAGGCACGAGTCACCACACCTGGCCTATTTATTCTCTATATTTGATTTATTACTGACATGAGTATTTTATGTTTGCACTCTCTTACCCTTCCAGGGGCCATTATCTTCTCATCTCTATAACTTTGAGGAGGACCCACCTGCTCCCTGTCCCAGTACTTCTTTATTCTCCAACTCTATTTCCCTGCAGGGCTCTGGAATCTAAACCACTCTGGGGAGAAATCTCAGGACTAATCCATACTTCAGGTAAGTTGGCATGTGGGCAAACTTGCTGCTTTTCTCATTTCAGTCTTGTGTCTCTGTCTTGGTAATTAGGTTTCTATTTTATTTCAGGGTCTGGATCCATGTGACACACACTAGCTCCACATTTGTCTCTTGATTGTTAGCTGATATCTAACTTCCTGCCTTGTTAGCCTGCCCATTCTCCAAGCCTGGGAACCTCTGTGCCTTGTCCTTGCCATCCTCCCAGTGTCATCAGCATAAATAATCTAGATCAAGAAGTGGTAAACTTTTTCTGTTAAGGACCTGAAAGTAAATATTTTAGGCTTTGCCAGTCATGTGGACTCTGTCAAGACTACTCAACTCTAACTCTGTAGAGCAGAAGCAGCCAGAAATGACATGTAAACAAATGAGCATGGCTATGTTCAAATAAAACTTATATACAAAGACAGCTAGCAGCTGAGGGCTGCTGACCTGAGGGCTGTAGTTGGCAAACTAGATCGCAATGGAGTGTTATCAATTTCTTCTGTGGAATTTCATGGGCTCCTTCTATTAGAGAGGAGATTTTAATTAGATACTTTCTCTTTTATCTGTTTTATATTTAGGACTCTAATCATTCCGTCCTGTATTCAGTCCATCAAGGCTGCTATAACAAAATTTCATAAATTGGGTGGCTTAAACAACAGAAATTTACTTCTTCTAGAACTAGGGACTGGGAAGGATCTAGGTCATGGCAGATTTTGTGTCTGGTGAGGATCTATTTTCTACTTTACTACATCCTCACGTGGTGGAAAAATTATGGTTTCTTCAGCCCTCGTAAGGGCACTAATCCCATTTATGAGGGTCCCACCCTGATAACCAAATCACTTCCCAAGAGTTCCGCCTCCTTACAGTATCACACTGATGATTAGGGTTCAACATAAATCTTGCAGAGGCAAAAATATTCAGACCACAGCAGACTCCAAGTAAAAATTTTGATGTAAAGGAGGTTCTACTGCTTTAAAATAAAAGGTTTGAAAACTATAGATCAGTTCTAAGAAATACGCAAACTGAGATCTGAAAAAAACTAATTTGCCCTCAGTTGTAGAATCGTAGTCAGAAACTGCAGCTAGAAACCATAATGTTAATGATTAAACAAAATGTGGGACCTCTCTAAGCATGGGAACCTTGTACAACTACACAAATTACACAGCCATGAAGTGATTTCTAGAGGGAGGATTGCTCTCTGTAAAGTCTGAAGAGGCACTGAGTGATTTGAATTTCTTAATAATTTTTTTAACAAGGGGCTCTGAATTTTCATTTTGCACTGGGCCTTGCAAATTATATAGCTGATCCTGCTCTTTACCTCCACATAAATATGCAATGCCTTTGTGCAGTAAATAAGACCCCATAAATGTCAAGAGAGGTGAGATCCCCCCTTGACTTAATTATTTTAAGAAACAGCTCATAGTCCTTACCCTCAACTTATAACTGTGCTGTAACTGCCTAGAGCTTTTGGTTTATTTATGAGTTACACAAACATTTGAGTTTGATGGCCCAAGGCAAAATTTGCAGCCAGCCAAGCTGGCCTTTGAAGTTTGCTTTCCTTCCTTTGGGATCAGCTTCATGACCGCTATTTCTGCCTGAATCCCCTCCCAAGCCCGTCTCTACCTGGGGTTCACTGCCCCCATGCTCTCCATATTATTTTTTTGCTACATGATTCTCTCCCTCAGATTGGTACATACCCTTTGTGTGACAACTCTCCCTCAGTACCAGATTTTTTAGCTTCCAAGGTCAGAGTAAGAAAACTTATTTGTGGAAATGGGGTTTAGCCACCAACATGTCTCCTTAACAATAGTACTTTGATTTTCTTCAGACAGCCACCTCTTCCACATGGCCATATAATTCAGAGGCGGAGAGCCCCATCCCTAAGCCCAAGACTAGGTCCTTATTGGTCTAAGCCAATTATGAAGACATTATTCTCCTTTCTGTGACTGCTTTGAGAAGATGTGTGACATAGTCCAAGCCAAAGAATGCAGGTGCTGGAATGGGATAAGCAGAGGTGGAATGGCATCTGGGCAATGTTGCCTTGCTCTTAAAGATATTAGAAAGTGATGCCCTCTTGTGTTCCTCAATATGTGTGTTATTATTCCTTAAAAACCAAAATACCTGAGAATCTCATATTTATATAGAAAGTGGATTTACCTTAGCCAAAGCCTATTTTCATGTGGATTTGAATGACCTAAATAATAAAAACTTTGCAGACACAAAAAAGTGTCAAATTCTTCAGAACTCTAAGGACTGTATTTATAAATTTCACAAATTGTTCCAATGCTTTTTAAATGTCTAGATTCACAGGTTGTTTTAAAACTTTACTAGTCTATAAAATTAAATCTTGCATTAAAACACAATTTCCCAATTAAAACATGGGCAAAAGTCCTGAACGGACTTCTCACCAAAGATGATAAAGACAGATGGCAAATAAGCATATGAAAAGATGCTCCACATCACATATCATTGGAGAAATTTAAATTAAAAAATGAGATACCGCTACACAACTATTAGAATGGCCAAAATCCAGAACATTGATAATAATGCTGGAGAAGATGTGGTACAATAGGAACTTTCATTGCTGGTGAGAATGCAGAATTGTACAGTCATTTTGGAAGACAGTTTGGCAGTTTCTTACACATACTCTTATCACATAATCCAGCAGTCACACTCAATAGTATTTACCCAAAGATTTTGAAAATTTATGTCCACAAAAATCTTGCACACAGGTGTTTATGGCGCTGTCAAAACTTGGAAGCAACCAAGATGCCCTTCGATAGATTCTAGGGATTGAATTGTTTCTACTCCTCTCTCCAAATTCACATATTAAAGCCCTAATCCCAAATGTGACTGTATTTGGAGACTGAGCCTTTAGGAGGTAACTAAGGTTCAATGAGGTCCAACACAACTGTTGGCTTTATAAGAAGAAGAGATCTCTCCCTGGCCACTCCACATGAACTCAGAGAAAAGGCCAATGAGGATGCAGTGAGAACGTGGCTATCTGCAAGCCAAGAAGCAAGTCTTCACCAGAGGCCGGGCGGGATGGCTCACGCCTGTAATCCCAGCACTTTGGGAGGCCGAGGCGGGCGGATCATGAGGTCAGGAGATCGAGACTATCCTGGCTGACACGGTGAACAATACAAAAAATTAGCCGGGCGTGTTGGCGGGTGCCGGTAGTCCCAGCTACTCGGGAGGCTGAGGCTGGAGAATGGTGTGAATCCGGGAGACGGAGCTTGCAGTGAGCCGAGACTGTGCCACTGCACTCCAGCCTGGGGACACAGCAAGACTCAGTGTCAAAAAAAAAAAAAAAAAAAAAAGTCCTCACCAGAAACAGGACCTGCTGGACCTTGATCTTGAACTTCCAGCCTCCTTAACTTTGAGAAAATAAATTTCTGTTGTTTAAGCCATGCAGCTTGTGTTATTTTGTTATGGCAGCCCTAGCCACCTAAGATGGTAGGTGAATAAATAAACTGTGGTATATTCAGACAACAGAATATTATCCAATTATCCAGTGCTAAACAAAAGTTAGCTATGAAGCCCTGAAAAGACATGGACGAAACATAAATGCATATCACGAAGTAAAAGAAGCCAATCTGAAAAGACTACATACTACATGATTCCAACTACATGACATTTTGAAAAAGACAAAAGTATGGAGACAGTAAATGACTCATGAATGACTAAGTGCCCGCCCTGTGGTAATGAGTTAACATTAGATCCGGTTGTTTAAAAAGAGCCTGGCACCTCCTCCCTCTCTTTCTTTCTCCCTCTCTCCACATGTCACCCGCTGGCTTCTCCTTTGCCTTCTGCCATGACTGTAAGCTTCCTAATGCCTCACCAGAAGCAGATATTGACACTAGGCTTCTTGTGTAGCCTACAGAATCATGAGCTAAATAAACCTTTCTTCTTTCCAAATGACCTAGCCTCAGGTATTCTTTTATAGCAATGCAAAACAGACTAACACAGGAACTCTCTGTTCTTTCTGCTCATTTTTGCTGTGATCCTAAAGCTGCTTTAAAAAATAAAGTCTATTTAAAATAAAAATAAATTTTAGTTTCTTTCTGAAAAAAAAATGATTTAACTGTAAAATACCTGAAAATATAATAGAGGAGAAAAGCAACTCAATATTGAAAATGCCTAAGATGGCAAGAATGGAGAAAGAAGTAAACAAAAAATAAATAATTTTTTATAGTAGCAAGATAGTAGAATTAAACTCAACCATATTAAGTAAAAATGGACTAAACGTTCCAGTTAAAAGGCAGTTTATTAGATTTGATAAATAAGCAATACCAAAAAATATAGCGAAGAAACACATTAAAGTTGTAGAATGTGCAAGAAGCTATACTATGCAAACATTAAGCATAAGAAAGTTATATCAGACCAAGTAGACTTTGAGACAAGAAGTATTACTATAGATAAAGTGTGATATTTGGTAATGATAAAAGGGACAATTATTAAGAAGATATGACAATATTACGTATGTAATCACCTCATAACGGAACCTAAAAATGCATGAATCAAAATTGTCAAAACTAAAGAAATCAACAAATACATAATTGTAGTTGGAAATTTTAATGCCCTTCTCTCACTACTTAAAGAAGGCAGAGACAAAAATCAACAAACACATAGATTTAAATAATACTACTGGACCTGTCATTTATAAAACATAATACCCAACAACTGCAGAATATCCATTCTGTTTAAGTCCACATGGAACATACACCAAGATACACCATGTGTCAAGCCAGAAAAAAAAAAGTCTCAATGAATTGCAAATAATAAAAATGATACAGAGTAATTCTCTGACCACACAAGAATGAAATCAGAAATGAGTAACAATACAATACCCAGAAAATTCCCAAACATTAGGAAATTAATCCACACATTTCTAACTAACACAAGGGCCAAAGACTACAGAACAAGGAAACATAAATGATCAGTTTCACAAATAAAAGAGGATATCACTATGATCTGACAGATATTAGAAGGGTATTATAAACAATTTTATGCCAATAAAAACCAACAAGCAAAGCGAAAAACACAAGCTGCCAAAGCTCATTCAAGAGAAAGCAAATATCCTTAGTAAACCTATATCCATGAAAGAAATTGAATTTGTAATCAAAACCATTACCACAAAGAAAACTCGAGGTCCAGATGGCTTCACCAATGAATGCCATCAGACATTTAAGGAAGAAACAATGCCCATCTTAAACTGTTTTATAAAACAGTATTATTGTTCTATAGAAACACTTTCCAACTTGTTTTATGAAGGAAGGCAGCATAACCTTCATACTAGAAGTAAAAACAGTGCAATAAAAGCACAGACCAATATACCTCCTGAACAAATATTTTAAAACTCCTTAAGAAAAATTAGCAAGCCAAATCCAGCAATTAAAACTATAACACATCACAAACAAGTGGAGTTTATCCTAGGAATGTAAGATTGGTTTAACAGTTTAAAAAAAAAAATCAATCAATGTAATTCATCACATTAAAATAGTAAAGAAGAAAAGTCATAAAATCATTTCCATAGATAAACAGGAAAATTGATAAAAGACAATACCCATTCACGATTTTAAAAATAAAAACAGCAGACGAGAAACAGAGGGTAACCATGTCAATCTGATAAACAGCCAACATCATATTTTAATGGTGAAATATTTCAATATTTTCCTTATCCTTGGCAAAAGGGCAAGGATATGTACTGTCTCCAACATTGTACTGGAAGTCCTAGCTAGAAAGAAAGACAAGACAAGAAAAAGACAAGAAAAAGAAATAAGCAGCATGAAGACAGGAGAGGAAGAAGCTAAATGATCCTTAGTTACAAGTGGCATGATTGCATATAAACTGTGGCATCTAAAAAATGACTACTCAACTAGTAAGTGAAATTAGCAATGTGACAAGATATCAAGAAACATCAAGTATCTAAAAATAAACATGAGAAATGTGGAAACTGCTACAATATAAAACACAAAACATAGCTGAGAAAAATGAAAACCTAGAGATATAAACCATTCTATGTTGATTGACTCAAAATTGATGAGTTTTATTTTCTCCAAATTGATCTGTAGAGTTAATGCAATTCTTATCAATATCCCAGCAAGCTTTTATGCAAATATTTATTTAAAGTAGCCTAAAACTGGAAGATACCAAAATGCCTGTGGAAACAGGCACATGGAAAAACAAAATTTGCTCTAGCCATACAATTGAAAACTCATTAGTAAAGGGAATAAACTATGAATACACTGAACTTAACAGAATAATTTCAAAAATATCATGAGTGAACAAATCGAAACACAAGAGGTTGCATAGTATATACCATTTACATGAAATTCAAGAACTACAAAAGCTAATCAGTGGTAGTTGAAATGAGAACAATGACTGCTTCTGGATGTGAGAAGGAGCCACCCGGAAAGGGACATAACACCTTCTGAGGTGATAGAAATGACTTATGTCTTGTTTTGAATGTTTACATAAGTACATGAAATTGTCAAAACTCAGAGAAAAAACACAAGATTCATGGATTATGTTTAGGCTAGTTACACCTTGAATTATATTACATAAGTTATATCTCAAGAATGTTGATTTTAAAAGAATCAACCTGGCTGGGCGCGGTGGCTCAGGCCTCTAATCCCAGCACTTTGGGAGGCCAAGGTGGGCACATCACCTGAGGTCGGAAGTTCGAGACCAGCCTGACCAACATGAAGACACCCCATCTCTACTAAAAATACAAAATAAACCGGGCGTGGTGGCACATGCCTGTAATCTCAGCTACTCGGGAGGCTGAGGCAGGAGAATCGCTTGAATCCAGGAGGCGGAGGTTGCAGTGAGCCGAGATCATGCCATTGCACTCCAGCCTGGGCAACAAGAGTGAAACTCCATCTCAAAAATAAAATTAAAATAAAATAAAGAATGAACCCATAGGATCTCCCAATTCTTTTACTCAGAAATGTATTCTCACTTTGTTCTGGTCTTACCTTTATTTTGAAGATAAGGCATAATTCACTGCTCTCAAAATTCTCTGTTAAACTCTGACCAAAATTATTACAAATCTGACCTAACCCAAAGAAGCAGTAATAACAATTATATGCAAGATAACTGTTTTTACATCTATGTGTAGGTGACTGAAATAAGGATCTAGCCTAATGCAAGGAGAATGGAGAAAATGCTTTTATCAAATGTCCATTATGTACATGCACACAATATTTGAACACAAACATAGTTGTGATGCTGCCATTACACGGTGTGGTGTCCTGGTTCTTTGATAACTCCCAAAGTTGTCTTTCTATAGTCTCCTCCCCTTGAATTTCACCTGGCCCAGTGACCTCTTTTGACCAACAGAATAAGGCAGAAGCCCTGGCAGCTCCTGCTTTTGTACTCTTGAAAGTCCTGAACTCCTACATAAGAAGTCTGGTTACCCCATTGGAGACAGCACATACAGAAGCCCTATGGAGACACCATATGGAGAGGGAGAGGTCATTAGATTGCATGAAGAATTGAGGAACCCAGCCAACAGTTACACCAAAGACCCTAAATATATGACCTCACCAGAATCACTCAGGCCAACTCCTACCATTAGAGACTAATTAGTGCAGGTACCAGACATGGAAGTGAGGAAACCATTTTGGACATTCTAGTAGACATGATATCTAGATCATCTCTGCTGTTCCCTCTTTGAATTCCTGACTCACAGAATAGTGAGAAATAATAAAAACAGTTGTTGTTTTAAGCCAGCAAATTTTGGGGTACTCCATTTTGCAGCACTAGATAGCCAAAAAGACACCTAATGGAATAAACTGCCAAGGTAATGCTGGGGCCAGGAGAAGGGGGTAAGCGGCAACATAAGAATGAACAGAAAATCAAAGAACAAAGGAGATCAAGGCAGATACATATAATACTGAAGAAACAGGAGGATCCCAGAAACACAAAATTGTGCTTCAGACAATCCTTTCTACCTATACGATGCCTTTAGCAAAGGCATGCCACAGCTAGTATCAGTAGGTCAAAGGATGGTACTAGGGCAGAAATGCCTAAAAAGCTATTTCTGCCAGCTTGATTATGAAACTTAACCCATACTGACTTCTTTAAAAGTTACTTGTGGTGTACACTTCTGTATTGAGATTCTCCTTATGGTTTTCAGCTGAGCGATAAAATTGAGATTGCCTTAAATAATCCCAAATGATTCTCTAGATGAGGAAGGTATACCTTAAAAAAATTATGCATTAAAATAGTGCACTCTTATTATTTTTATATATCTGTAACATATTAAACTACAGATTCATTTGCGAAATTTTGCAGATAGCTTCACTCTACATCTGCTAGGCCAGCTGTACCATCTGTATGTGGTGCTATTTTGAGATCCATACTTAAGCAGCAGATAAAGGATACATGAAGCTTGCAGTGGCTGAGCTGTCTGGACCTGGCTACACTTAAGAAGGCAGAGTCTTACAGAACTGACTTAACTAATAATGATTGAAGTTAAAAGCACTACAGAGTAACAAAGTATCGGCTGCCTTATATTTGATTTTGCAAATGCACCCATTTCCTTATCTGAAAAATGGGAATTTTAATGGTACCTTCCTCATAAAATTGTTATGAGGATTAAATAAATGTCTAAATGCCTAATGTCTGGCATGAAGTAAAGCTTCAATAAGTTTATCTATTATATAATTTCCTATATATGTCATATTAATAATGCAACAAAGATATCATTTTATGTTTAGTTTCAATCAGAATTTGTTACCTTTGGTGTTATAATGATGCAAAGACACTAGCTAGCTTGTGACAAAGCTGCTTACATGTTTCAATTACTTTTTACAATCTGGTATAGCTTGAAAAGATAATCAACACCAGTAAGTTTAAGGTTGTACATGATGTTTCACTTTTACCATCTCTGAGTCAGAAATTCTATTGGATTAATAAACCTTGAACTGCTAAGAAACTATTATGAACTAAGATGGATACCAAGCAGAGCCATTATAGCTTTTATAAGTCTTTCAACTGAAAGTAACAGAAACCAACACTGGTTCTTTCAAGTAAAAAGGGAATTTATTGGAAGGATGTTGAGAGCTCACATTATTGATGGGATGCTGGCAAATGAAACTTGGAATATGGGCCAACAAAGGCAGTGCTGAAGAGCAGAAATAGCTGCCCCTGCCACCATGAATCCTGCCTAACTCCTATGGATACGTTAGTCACTAAAGATGCAAAGCTCTGGGTGGGAGTATTTGATTAACTGAGCCCTGATCCCATGACCAACTCCTGGCTCCAGGAGAGGGAAGAGGAAAAGAAAACCATTTTAGCTACTATATTTAGGGGTAGTATCCTGTCTTCCATGAAGATTATACCAATGGTGGACTATCCCAAACAGGAGGGAATATTTGGAGGGTAGACAACCATCCAAATACTGATTATCCACTACACCTTTGAATTGTTAGACACAGTAACATGAGACTGGCATCCACCTTATGACTAGTTGTTTGAAAAGTTTTACCATGGCCGGGCGCGGTGGCTCAAACCTGTAATCCCAGCACTTTGGGAGGCCGAGACGGGCGGATCACGAGGTCAGGAGATCGAGACCATCCTGGCTAATACGGTGAAACCCCGTCTCTACTAAAAAATACAAAAAACTAGCCGGGCGACGAGGCGGGCGCCTGTAGTCCCAGCTACTCGGGAGGCTGAGACAGGAGAATGGCGTGAACCCGGGAGGTGGAGCTTGCAGTGAGCTGAGAGCCGGCCACTGCACTCCAGCCTGGGTGGCAGAGCAAGACTCCGTCTCAAAAAAAAAAAAAAAAAAAAAAAAAAAAAGAAAAGTTTTACCACGTGACTGTAGTTCAGTAATATTTGAGGGCAATCCATACCTCATTTATCTCAGAAATCCAATTTGAGCCTCAAAAAGTCTATACAGCACAATAATTTGAATCAGAGTATGCAAATAGCAACAGTTTGTAAAATTTAAATAATTACATAGTAAAGCATAATAGTTATCTGCAAATTTTTCACACACACACGCACGTGCACGCGCGCACACACACACACACTAACCAGTCAGGCTATTTTCTATTACAATACATTTTTAATGATCACCTAAGTAACTGCAGGTTTTTCCATCTGTATTACTCTTTCCTGTGACTGTTGTAAAAAATCATCACAAAATTAGTGGCTTAAAACACAAAAATTTATTATCTTGAAGTTCTGAAGGCCTGAACTTTGAATCAAGGTGTGAACAGGGCCACATTCCTTGTTAAGACTCTAGGGGAGAATCTGTCTCTTGCTTCTTCCAGCTACTGACGGCATTAGGTATTCTTTGGCTTGTGGCTACATCACTCCAATCTCTGCCTCACGGTCATACTGCTCCCTCCTTATCCGTGTCTTCTCTGTGTGTTCATGTTATCACCCTTTGTCTCTTTTTAAGACTATCTGTGATGGTATTTAAGGCCTTCCCAGATAATCCAGAGTAATCCCCTTTCCTCAAGACCCTCAATTAGATCTGCAAAGACCCCTTTTCCAATAAGGTAACATTTGCAAATTCTAGGGATTAGGACTTGATGTCTGAATGGCCATTACTGAACCTACTATACCATCATAATCTATTCCTGTATATTACTAAAGTACCCAGTAAAATAAGACCAATTTAAAGAGAAATTAGGTTCAAGGAAATGATGAGCATTAATACTTTTCATTATGTTTGAAAACAGAATGGTAGCCAGGTATTTCCAGGGTTTTCCAAAGAAACAAAATGAATAGGCTGTGGAGGATGGGGGAGGGAGAGAGACTGATTTATCATAAGGAATTTGTTCATGTGATTATGGAGGCTGGTAAGTCTTAAGATCTGCTGTTGGCAAGCTGGAGACAGGAGAACAGTGGTGTAAGTTCCAGTCTGAAGGCCTGCAGCCTTAAGACCCAGGAAGGGCCAATGTTTCAGTTCAAGTTCAAAGGCAGAAAAAAAACCAATGTTCCAGATCAAGGTAGTCAAGCAGGAGGAGCTCCCTCTACTCAACTGGAGGATCAGCCTTTTTGCTCTATTCAGACTTTCAGCTGACTGGATGAGACCCAGGAACATTAGGAAGGTCAATCTGCTTTCTCAGTCTGCCCATTCAAATGGTCATCTTCCAAAAACACCCTCACAGACACACTCAGGTAACATTTGACCAAGTATCTAGGCACCCTGTGGCCCAGGCAAGTTGACATATAAAATTGACAGTCACATCAGGTCATGCCGAATTGCAGAGAATTCGTTCTTTCTATGAGATCACAAATTTGATTCCAGCAGACACATTCGAATAGGGATTAAGGTTGCCCCAGGGAGGACATACTGCGGTCATTTATTTACCTAATATTCGTCAAGCATCCACCATAAGCATGTCATTGTTATGGGTGTGGGAAGTAGTGCAATAAAAAAGGAAAAAGGAAATGCCAATGAAGATACCAAACACATTTGATGTTTTTACCTGTCCAAAAAAACATAAAATCTGTATCAAATATTTAAAATTCAAAAAAGTATATAAATTTTATGTAAGTAGAATAAAATATATACCACAGGGATGAAACATAGAATCCTGACTTTTTCAATATGAAGTTTGCTCTATAGGTCTTCCTTTACTAAAATACTACAAATTATTGAAAACTTAGGAGGCATAACACATATAAAGGAAAGAGTATAATCAATGTTTCTTTTTTTAGTTATCTGTTTTACTTTCAAACATATGAAAAACTGAGTTAAAAATCCATCCATCCCAGACCCCAACTAAAGTTTATTCCTGTCTTATTTCCTATTGTGAATCAGTTTATAGCTTAACAATATATTAAAAATGCTTTAACTGCTTGCCATTTGTTAGAAAAATTGAAGTACAGTAAAAATTTTGTGTAACAACTTTGTAGAAGCATGTTGTGTAGAGAAAATTATTTGCACTAACATGTTTTCCCCTCAAGGGAAGCAACCTTCATATCCAAACCACTTACTACTTTTTAAAGAGAAGTTGTACTTTTCCATTTTCCCATAGTAACAACATCCAAATTTTTATGACCAAATCAAAAATAACTTTCTCACAACTGACCAGACTGAAATCATGATACAGTTACCTACTGATGGAAACCATATCAAAAATGTAAGGTACTTTATATAAACATACATTGCTTCAGGAATAAAAAATTAACATAATGATGTTTCTGTAATAGAAATTGAAAGTTAATTATTAACTTGCCTGAGTCTAGTTTCCCAGAGAGGGAGTTGGAATTTGTAAAGCTACATAGAAACTGACTATGCCTCACACTTAAGGCAATCATTCTCAGTTAACCCCAAATCTTGGACTTCAGTGTCTTGGTCATGACAGGAAAGAGGCAGGTGAATCCTACTACCAGATTGCCATATCACTTGGAACCAGCCCCCTGATTACAACGGGGGAGGAAAACAAAAAACAACCCCCATCCCTTCACACACACACCCTAACCACAAAGCCTGAGCTATCAGGATAGGGCCAGGATCCCCGTGGTCCCTGATCAACCAGCAGGATACCAGTGCCTTCTTAGTCATGCAGATTAGAAGGCCAACAATCTAAGTATTCTTTCTGAATAGAATACCAATCCCTGCTAAAATCTCTATGCATTTCCTAGAGGGGATGGACAATGGCATCCCCTAGATATTACTTGTCTTTGGTAGTTTTCTCCCAGTGAATGCTGTTCTAGCAGACTTGATCAATGTACTGCCTGACCATTTGAGCTTGCTTGTGCAATAAAAGCATAATATTCCTACTCAAAAATGTATTTTCTCTTAAGTAATTTTAAAACTACATTTTTAAAAATATTAACTTGGGGTGGTCATATTCTTTTGATAAAGCTGGCAAATATTTCTTATTTATGAAAATTAAGAAAATGAAGGTTAGACAAGATTATCAGTAATGTAAAATGTGTTTATAAAAGTAAAATATTTAACATTGCTAGAGATTTGTAATAAGTGGTAGCTCTAACATGAATTTGGAAGTCTCAGGCTGACTTTCTCCACTGCACAGACTCACCAGTAAGTTGTATCAATAAATGCAGACAGGCCTAAACCATTTGCCTTGTTTCCAAAAAAGGCCAAAAAGTAAAGGAATAGGAAAAGTAGAGTAGGCAATTGCAAACAAAAGTAAGCAAGGTTGTGAGCTGTATATCTAGGAAAGTAGAATTCAGGCCTCAAAGCAGTAAACAAAACAAAGATACTTTATAGTATTATAACCATAATGAGGATATAATCATAATGAAGATATAATCATTTTGAATATCTACATACCAAATAACAGCAGCCACCTTCATAAAGCAGAAACTACAGAAGATGCAAGAAGAAATGAACAGAAATATACTAAGAGATCACAATCAGTCCAAGATAAGTCAAGTGAAAAAAGTATACATTAAGTATACAAAAGGCCTAAAAACAGAACTAATAATGTCAATATTATATATATCCAAAATATACCCTGATGCTACAGAATTTTATCTGTCAATGTGAAATATTCAAAGAAATGTACTCTATGTTATGTCACAAAAATTCAAAAATAGAACACAAACATTCTTCAGTCACAATATAGTAAAACTAAAAGTCAGAAATTTTTTAAAACCAAAAATGTCATTTCACTCTGGAAATTAAAAAAAAAAGAAAATTCTCCATTAAACAAACAGCTCAGATCAGAGTAAAAAAAAAAAAAATTGCCAAATTTCTTTTTAAAAAATCATAATTAAACCATAATATATTAGAATGTATAGTATAAAATTAAAGCAGTGATTAGTGGCAAATTTAGAGTCTATACACTTATTATCAATAAAAATTAAAGAATCAGTGTACTGAATTCAATACTCATTTCAAAAGCTATAAAAATAGTAACAGCTGAAAGAGGAAATGCAATAAAGACAAGGTACAAATAATTATTTAGAAATGAAACAACAGAATAAATAATCTGACTCTTAAAACATTCATCAACAAAACAAATGGTCACTAGTTAACCAATCAAAGTGGGGAGGGAAGAGATGACAGGGAGAACACAAATATACAAAACAGGAAATAAAGAGGGAAAAATAACTTTGAAACAAATGCTACATTTTTTTAAAATGAGAAACTGCTTAAGACACATCTTTCCAAATAAATTTGAAAACCTAGATGAAACAGATATTTCCTTGGAAAATATCTCTTATCAAATTTGACAAGATAGAAAGTAAAAATTGAAATGTAAAAACTTATCAAAAACTAACCTAACTAGCACCGGCCCTAGATGGATTCAGAGGGGAATTCTACCAAATCTTCAAGAACCAAATACTCCCAAAGCTATTTAAACATTTCTAAAATAGGAAAAAACTTTCCATTAATTTTTATAAAGAAAACAACACTGATTCCAAACCTGAATTATACTGCAAAGGACAGAAACTTCAGACCTACCTCACTTAAGAACACCAACGCAAAATTTTAATCAAAAAAAAAAAAATCCTGTTTACAATACTAAAAAAAATGGGAACAAATTTAACCAAAGAGGTGAGACACCTGTAAAGTGAAAACTATAAAACACTGATAAAAGCAAAAAATTGATGACACAAATAAAAAGCTATCCCATGTTCATGAATTGGAAGAATATTGTTAAAATGTCCACACTACCCAGTGTCTACAGATGCAATGCAATGACATTTTTCACAGAAATAGAAAAAAAAAATCCTAAAATTCATATGGAGCCACAGACTGTGAAAAGCCAATGCAATTTTGAGCAAAAAGAACAAAGTTGGAGACATAACATTACCCAACTTCAAAATATACTATGAAGTTATAGTGATCAAAACAGTATGGCACTAGCATAAAAACAGACACATAGGCCAATGGAACAGAACAGAGAGCCCAGAAATAAATCCATACACTTATGGTTGGTTAATTTTAGACAAAAGTGTCAAGGACATACAATGGAGAAGGAACAATCCTTAATAAATGGTGCTGGGAAAACTGGATATTGACATGTACAATATTAGACCCTCATCTCCCACCATATACAAAAATCAATTCAAAATGGATTGAAGACTTAAACATAAGACCTGAAACTGTAAAACTGTTAAGAGAAAAACATAAGGGAAAAGCTCTTCATGGCACTGGTCTGGGCAATGATTTTTTTATATGATTCCAAAAGCATAGGCAACAAAAGCAAAAACAAATAAGATTACATCAAACTAAAAAGCTTCTGCACAGCCATAGATAGAATCATGAGTTGAAGAGACAACTTATGAAATGGGAAAAAATATCTGCAAACCACATATCTAATAAATGGTTAATATACAGAATATATAAAGAAATTGAATACCTCAATAGCAAGAAAACAAATAACTGACTGGATTTTAAGTGGGCAAAGGACCTGAATAGGTATTTCTTAAAAGACATACAAATAGCCAACAGGTACATGAAAAAAATGGTCAACATCACTAGTCATCAGGGAAATGCAAATTACAATCACAATGAGATATCACCTCACACCTGTTAGAATGGTTCGTATCAAAAAAATAAAAGTGTTGGGGGGGGGAATGTGGAGAAAACAAAATTTTTTTACACAGTTGAGGGAAGGTAAATTAGTATAGAAAACAGTGAGGGTTCCTTAATAAATTAAAAATAGGGCGGGGCATGGTGACTCACACCTGTAATCCCAGCACTTTGGGAGGCTGAGGTCAGGAGTTTGAGACCAGCCTGGCCAACATTTCAAAACCCCATCTCTACAAAAAATTAGCCAGGCATGGTGGCGGATGCCTGTAATCCCAGCTACTTGGAAGGCTGTAGCAGGAGAATTGCTTAAACCCAGGAGGCAGAGGTTGCAGTGAGCTGAGATCACACCACTGCACTCCAGCCTGGGCAACAGAGTGAGACTCTTTCTCAAAAAAAAAAAAAAAAAAAAAAAAAAAATTAAAAATATAACTACCATGATCCAGCAATCCCACTGCTGGGTATTTATCCAAATGAAACGAAATCAGTATGTCAGAGACATATGCATTCCCATGTTCACTGCGGCATTATTCACAATAGCCAAGACATGGAATCAACCTAAGTGTTCAATGGATGAACAGATAAAGAAAATGTAGTTTATACACATAATGTAATACCATCCTGCCTTTAAAAAGACAAAAATCCTGGTATTTGGAACAACATGGATGAACCTAAAGGACATCATGTTAAATGAAACCAACCAAAGAAAGACAAATACCAAATGATCTCACTTACATGTCAAATCTAAAAAAGTTGAACTCACAAGAGATAGAGAGTAGAACGGTAATTATCAGGGGCTGGGTATGGGAAGTGGGTGGAGGCAGTTAGGGAGCTGTTGGTAAAAGAATACAAAATTTCAGTTAAACAGGACAAACAGGTTTAAGAGATCTATTGTGCAACATGCTGACTAAAGTTCATACGAATGTATTGTTGTATTGAAAAATCACTGATAATAGATTGTGTCTTCATCACAAAAAAGGTGAATTAATGCACTTTACTTAGCTCAATTTAGCCATTCTACATGTATACATATATCAAAACATCCTGTTGTATTCAATACATATACCTAAGTTTTATGTGTCAATTAAATCAATTTTAATTCCTGCCCTGACTTTGAGCTCACCATCTAGTAAGAGGCAGGCTATTAAAAAATAAGCTTGATAAGTAAATCAAATAATATGCTAGAAAGTTATAAGTAATATGGGAGCAGGGTAAGAGGATCAGGAATACTGAGGAAACAAGGAGACAGCTAAAGGCTTTCAAGACATTTTACAGTGGAGGGAAAAGGAGAGATGCCGTGACTTGAGGAATTAGAAAGGTTAAAAACCTGAAATACTTGTAGCTGAGGGAAAGAATACAGCACAGAGACTGGAAGGAAAAAAGAAATCCTGAAAAGAGGAAGAAATGGTATCAGAGGTACAATGTGAGGCTTGCTTGTGATAAGGAGTAAACTTACTACTTGTGATAAGAAGTAAAAGGAATACACTTTTTTTTCTTCACACAGGACAGGGACTTTGGGGATAGGAAAAAATTATGTTGACACGAGCTACAGAAGGCCTCCTTGCAGCATGCTTAACTACCAAGAGCTAAGTTCATCTTTTTGGAATTAGATTTTTTTAAAATAGAGAATTCTTGGACATAATCACCATTTTAGCAGCTAAGTAGTGCTGTTTTATGTGTAATACGTATTTCTCCTTTTAATTGACAAAAATTCACATTCTGAAGCACACAGGCTCATTTTGTTAACTTTGCTTTTTTCTTCCAGTGCTCATAAGAGTAGGCAGTAGGGAAACTGATTATCTCCTTTAAAATAATTAAAGGCATCACTAACTGATATGCTATGAGCATTGTAGCTGGTCTTAACATCTAATAGGCATCTGATACCTTAGAGTACATCTGATAGAGTTTGGATTTGCAACGAATTTGATAGTCTGCATACTCATGTATAGATTGCTTTCAGCTTCCAAGTAACTCATAAATTAATATTTAATGAAATCACTTGCCTGGAGATTTTCTGTACATTCCTATTAATCTCCCGGATTCTTTACATTTGGTGTGCACTGCACACTCCAGTCAATGACAGAGTTATGAGGACTAGTTTCTCATATACATTTACATCTCATATGTACCTGAACAAAAGCAGGTTTATTTCCCTCTTACTATCCCCTAGAAAAGTCATCTTTCTCCAGGGCAAGCAAAATCCCTTTATAAAGAACATTCTTAATTACTTATTTGTGGAAATCACAGAAGGTTGAAACTACCTCAATCAATGTTGTGCTTTCAGAAGGCTAAAAAAAGACCACCAGATGAATTATTTAAATACAAGAGGCAAATAAATATAACAGTGATTTAGTCTGTTCTTGGAGATGTAACCTCAAAAACAAGCCATGATTGTGTTACACACACACATTTTAAAGATCAGTTTTGCCCTGGCGCGGTGGCTCATGCCTGTAATCCCAACGCTTTGGGAAGCTAAGGCAGGCAGACTGCTTGAGCTCAAGAGTTTGAGACCAGCTTGGGAAACAGGGCGAGACCCTGTCTCTTCCAAAACTACAAAAACAAAAACAAAAACAAACAAAAAACCCAGGCATGGTGATGTGCACCTGTGGTCCCAGCTACTCAGGAGGCTGCTGTGGGAGCCTGGGGGTCAGAGATTGCGCCGCTGCACTTCAGCCTGGGTGACAGAGTGAGACCCTGTCTCATTAAACTGTGGAAATCACAATTACCTACAGAATGAATGGGAGAAACTGCTAATTTAATGTTTATACAATGGGTGATCTGAAGCATGAGATTTCTCATAACTTTGTACACGGATAAAACATTACTATCTGTCAAAGAACACATTTTCTTTCAAATAAACTTAAGACAACAAACCAATAAACTTTGGAAAACTGGTAGGTCAAATGTCAAAGATAAATGTGAACATAACGAATATAATGTGTGGGCAAATGTTAATGTATCATTTCATACAATTAAAATATGCACATAATTTATCTCTAGGATCTACAATGAATTCTAAACAAATCAGATGTTTTAAAAAATTAACCTATAGGATAAATTTTAGGCAACATCCAGTACCACCCCCACCTCCCCACAAATTAAGTGACAAACTATAGAAATCACACTAGACCAAAGATTCTGAGACTTGGCACTACTGACATTTGAGGCTAACTGTTGCAAGGGCTGTCCTGTGGATTGCAGCATGTTTAGCAGCACCCTTGGCCTAGTCCCACTAGATACCACTAATATACCTCCTCTCTTGAGTTGTGACATAAAATGTCTCCAGTTGTCAAATGTCCACTGGGGGACAAAATCACTCCAGGTGAGAACCACTGCACTAGATAAATGAATGCCATGTCAAACATCCCCAGCTAAGTAGCTTCCACATTTTTCTTGATGTCCCATTTTCTAATTGTCTGAAACCCAATTAAAATACATGGTGACAACAGTTGGCTACTATTATCATTACCTATATCTACTTCTATTTCATGTAAAATAAAAAACTTTCCTGGCCTGATGGCATACAACCTCTCAGCCCAGCTACTTGTGAAGCTGAAGCGGGATGATCGCTTGAGCCCGAATTCAAGTCTCGCCTGGGCAATATAGTGAGATCTCATCTCTAAAAAAAAGAAATAAGAAATTTAAGGCAGTTATTAAGTATAGCTGTTACTGATAAAATTAACACTGAAAAATACACATTTATTAAAATAAAGCACGCATAGAACCACATCCATAATAGCAACTGAAATAAATCTTTATCAGAATGAAAACATTACTCTATACAAGTATAGAACTATGCTGTTAGCATTTATCCATATTCTGAATTTTTTGTTTTTTCCAGGATTGCATTTTCCAAGCCAGATTTTTTTCTTGTCCTCGTAACAGCAACTTAAATTACTAATGAAGGGGGCTATACACAGTCAATAGCAGATATTGCTAACAGTTTGTCCTCAGAGTACATTTAATTTTATTTGTTGCAATCATCTGGGTATGTCATGCTAAAATTAACAGTCCCTGAATCACTACATGAGGGAGAGAAGAGATGAGCATAAAATTATTTGAAGAATTTGGACCAACATTAAATATTAAGAATAACTGAATGTGGACTATAATTTTAAAACATTTTATTTTCATGTGCTATTGTAATTTATATCCGGACACAATAATCAAATACAAAAGAGAATGTAAGACTCTCAATTTCTAGTTTATAGTTTTTAAAAAATCTCTTTATTAACTTGTTACAGTAGCATACATTTTTTAAAATATAAGTACAAAAAATTCTCGATGATCACCAAAAATGTAATCAATAAGGTTACAATCCTTTGTTTCTCTGAATCCTTTTTCCTATAACGAAAGTGTATCTTTTAAACCTTAAGAAATTTTTTGCAATACCTTTTCTTACCCATTTTATCATAGTTTATGTCCTACCAGCGAGGATCTTGGAGAACTGCTCACATTAATCTTGTTTCCTGGGTTTTATTTCAAACTGTCTTGAACTTTATAGTAATTTTTGCTAAAGGCAGTTCCTAGTAACCAGTTATTTACCTTTGGTAAACTAAATTTTAGATGAAAACCATGCACACAAAACCAATTGTCTTATGATTAGACCTTCAAGTTAGGGGGTGAATAGTCTATGCAGCATAAGACAAACCATAACTTTTACCTTTATATTTCCTCATTTGACAAGAACTGTCACATTCCTTTTTAAAAGGGTACCCATAATACGTTTTTAATTTGAAAATTTCATATTCGGTGAAAATTCAAATTTTAATTATTGTGGAATTTTGACAACTCTAGCAACGGCAAAGCTGAATTCATTTCACTATTATCTATCAAAAAGCAAGTAACATTGTAAGATTTCAAATGTTTAACCCGGTAAAAGTGAGAATATATTTCAATCAAGAGCACACCATCTAAAAAAAAACAGTATTGCTATCTAGTCATATGCACTTCTTATTACATTTTTGCAGCCCCTAAGTGTTCAGAATAAATGTAGCATTCACATAATACTATAGTCAAAGAAAAGAGTATATTCTTTTATTGGATTTTGTTCATACATGTTAAGTTTCAACTTTCAATAATAAAATTCAATAAATTTGATTCCTTAATCATAAAAACTTGCTTTACACATTATTTACATGTTGTCAAATTCCATACAAAACATCACAAGGATTTGATTGACTCTATGCATGGTACCATCACACAGAAGGAGGAGGGAGCTAATCCAGTAACATACATTCAAAGATTAAATTGTAGATATGCACAGTGTATTTGGCACTGTTCATTAATATTATAACACCTTCCTCTCAAAGACAGGCATTCTTAAGCGTTAGTCATGATATACCAGAATTTGCTATTCACATTAAAACCACCTTTTAAACTTTATAACAGTAATCGATTATTACAGTTTTAAGAAACAAAACACAATGAGAACTGGGAATGGAATTCAAATCCTCCAACTTCTTGCTATGCTCCAAGCTGCCATTCATAAAACAGGTTTAAATTTGGTAATTTTTCCATTGTGGGGAGTGTCAACAAGAAACTATTTAAAGACAGTATTTTCCAATACAAATAAAGATACATACTTTTGTTTAAAATTACCAGTTCTTCTTGAGAGTGCAAAGGGAGGCTTGATGATATACAACTTGTGATGCTTTTGGCAGGAATTATAGAACAAACAATGCCATTCAAGTTGTGGAGATTGTACTAGCAGGTGAACTCATAAAGAGAAGGTTCTGGAATGACTACATCTGAAATCAGAATCCTAGTAGTTTGTAGTTTGCCTCCTCCTAGAACTTCAAGAGACTCAAATCATAGGCTACAAATGTACTTTCAAGTATACACTTATGAATGGAAGGAGAAAATAAAAGCATGAAAATGCAGATATTAAACCTTTAGCGGCTTGGGCTATATTCCAGTAGGTAATTTGACTAACTTCACTTTAACAAAGATTAAATCCCTTCATTTTAATCAGGTCCATTAAATTTCATTCATTAAAGCTATACATACTCCAGAATGTTAAAAGACATTTATACCTATCATGTTTACAAAAGGCATAAATTCAGTCTTAAGCTGCATTACAAATGCCTCAATATAACATAATCACAGTATAAAGAATCAGAAATTCTCTGATTAGATATGCTGTAGCTTCACACAAAACTCTCAGTAATAAATTAAAACAAAAAAGTCGTACAATGTATAATGGATTATGCAGTGCAAAGTAACGTCACTGGACCAAAATTTAGTTTAGTCATTTTTATTTCAAGTGTATTTAAAAAATCATAAATGGGGTTTCATAATCCAAAGTTAAAACATTTATTCTTCATAGCTTCAGAATCTGACAAGCAACTGTAGACCATCCTTTCCAAATCCAGTCTTCTTTGCTATTTTCCAAACTTCTGAGATCTAGTATTAAACTGCTCCATTCTAAATGTACAGTTTTAGATAAGTATTGTACACTTGTTGACAAGGGTTTTCTGAAAACAGTCTATCAAATATCAAGAATGGTTTCTACCTAAGAATCAGCAGTGAGGGAAGAAATATTAAACACCTATCAAGAAATCAATTATTCATTTTAAAAATAACAGAACCAGTGCTGCTCTCTGTCATAAAAGAGAACATGTAAAATTTATTTTTATAGACTTTGGTAATATTTTATTCCCCACAGAGGCCTTCAATCCTACTTAAAGATATTTTACACACAGTAACCACCAGGATTTACTGAGTAAAAATCTCAGGTATTAACCATGCCCCTAAAATGTGCTATTCCAAAGAGGAACAGGTTACTTTTGAGGAAAAAAGCTGCCTTGGTAACTTCCCTCAAAGGTTTATTTAAAAAAAATAGATGATGGAAATATTTTTTAAAACAACTTTGGGTATAATATGGCATACTGCCCATCAAACAAAAAAGGAAATCAAAACTTTCCATTTCTAGTTAGTGTTCCACCTTTACTATCAATATTACAACTCACTGACCTTTTATGCTTGTTTGGTTGTTTTGACTGCCTAATCCAATATTTAAATTTTTAAAAGTCTGCATTTCAATGTGGTAAGAGTTATTTTTCAAATAATCTTCATAACCCAGAATACAGACACCAGAGCAACACTCTCAAGTCATACTTTTGACTACAATTAAGAGATGAAAATGGACGGATATCTGAAGACAGGTATTTCCTCTGCTCTGAAGGTGAGCAAGCTTTTAACATGTGAGCAACACAGAACTCCACTCCTCTGGAGCTCCTTTCAACTCAGAATGCTTCCGTTCAGTAAGTCAATATATTATTCTTAAAAATTAAAGTTTGGTCACTAAGAAGGACTGAACAAAAATTATTCCCCTCCCGCCAAACACAACCAGAACAGTTCTAATCAGGCCCTTTTCTCCCCACAAAAATAGGGAAGTAGCTGGGCTGGAGACTTTAAGTGTGACATTTCAGTTCCTAAAACATCGCTGCTATTTGCTCAGAGTTGTAGGTCTATGTATTTCCTTCTCCAATACGTCCCCATTTATAAGTTTATTTCCATACATACAAACGTGCACATGTGTGCACGTGCACACGCACACACACACACACTCTCAAGTAAGACACTTTTTTGTGTTTGTTGATAAATTATGAGGATTATGAACTAGGTGTGTACAGGGTTTCATAGGTGCTTTGTAAACATCAGAGTCGCTTGGGTCCTTTCAACTCCATAAGCCTCAAATCAAATTATGCAACCAATGACCACTACTTTCCCAGACGCTGTTCACAGGCTGCATACTGACGAAGGGCAGAGAAAAAGTCCTCATAACTGATGTTTAGGTGGGAAGGCAAAGAGCTGAAAAGAAAACACGGGGGAAAAAAGCAATTTGATATACACTGTATGTAATGTAGGGGGGAACCAGAAGATAAGGAACAAAAAGAAGTTAAGAATGGAATACACCAAATTATCCTCCACCAGACGGCACCATGACAAGCACGGAAAATGTCTTAATCATAATATGGAGACTAAAAGGGTGAGACCCTGACAGAACAGACTGGGAAACAGCAGAGAGCCTCTGAGGCACTGAGGGGTAGTGGTCACTGTTTACTGACGAGTGTTCATGGAAGGTAGGTATTCCCTCTGCTCTGAGGGTAAATTATAAGCAGAATATGCCAAACAATTTCTACTAAGATTGTTCAGCTCGTTGTGAAAGAGTTCAAGTAAAAAATTAATATGCCCTTTTTTCCACAAGAAAAGCAACTAGTAATGAGAGATTCGTAGCTTGTTAAAGTGTAAGCTTAGATTAATGCAAAGCTGGAGATCTATGTATAAAGGATCTCATTTAAATCCATTAAAGAATTCCTCCTGTTCAGAGTAAAGTCAATATGACTTTGTTTAGGAAAGCCATGCTTAATGTTGGGCAGGGCTACACAGCATCCAAACGCGATGAAATATTGTAGCCATGTTGTGAGCAACCTATAAATCAACACTTATCTCCACCATTTCCAATTACTCAAGGGCAATTACAGTGTGAAAATAAGCACTTTAAAGATAGACTGAATACACGATCAGAGGGTTCCCTTTTATGTAGTATAAGTAACTACTAATTTTCAATAAGTAACATGAAAAACATCTGTAATTTATGTAGCTTTATAATGTGGGAATTCCAAATATAATCTGGGAATTCCAAATAGTATCAGGGTCAAACACCTGGTCAGAACAGAGGAGTCACAGAGTCCCATAGTCACACGCACCACAAAAAAAGAGTGAACAAACCCACCTTGAAAGGACTCCTGCCTGTCTTTAGCTATACTTTTCTTTATCATTCCTCTGACTGCCAGAAATTGTGAAACAAGTCACCCACTTCTAACTCCTCATCATCTCTTAATAATCTCTGCTATCAACCTTAAGTCTTATTCACGCCTCTGAAATAATATGCTCAAAGAACAAATTTAATCCATTCTTCTTGCTAAAGCTTGCTTCAAACATCCTCAAACTCTCAACTTTCCTAAGTCTTTCTCATCTTACCCCTTCAATCAACCTCATCTCCTACAACTCTTCAATAAACATAGTGCCACTAGCCCTCAATGCCTCAGAAGCCCTGTTGCTATTTCTCAGTCTATTCTGTCAGAACCCCACCCTTCCCGTCTCCGTATTATGATTAACACATTTTCCCTGCCATCACAGTGCTCAGTCTCCTAAAGGGTACACAAATACAAAGCAAACCTCAGTATAATGTGATATAGCTATCACAGACATGTACATAGGTCAAAGGAAGAGCCTGTTATGTGCTTCGTATCTTGTCCATTATCAGATTTAAATTCTCAGCTCCAAATTAACATGACCTTTGTACAAACATAGAGAAGTTTAAATAACTTTCCAGAGTCACATTATTGAGCTGCATAGTCAAGATTCAAACCAAAATCCTTCTGTTCTTCCCTCCAGACCACTCCCAACTGTCCACGGCATCACTGCTGTCATACTTGGAAACCACCTGAAATGACTTGAAAACCCTTGGAGAAAACCAGGTAAAAGAAACATACAAGACTCCGCCTCAAAAAAAAAAAAAAAAAAAAAAAAAAAGAAACTCTGAGTCTGGAGACCTGGATTCTAACTCACTTTGTGACAAGCTTGAACAATGTCTCTTCCCTATTTTCCTTACCTATAAAATGAGAAGGTCGGACCAGATGATTTAGAGTCCTTTCCAACTCTAACATGCTGCATGTCCTCTCCTCTTTTTGAAACTTTGTCCCTCCTGCCCGCAAGCTTAAAGGACCCCTTTGTACACTCTGGAGAGATACTTTGTATTCTCATAGGTTCAACTACTTCCTAGGTTATCATGATCCCCAAACATACATCTTTAGCCTTGACTTCTCACTCAAGCATCAATTCTACATCATTATCTGTCCTACACTAAGCGTATCCATCCAAATAGACTATAGCCTCAAAATCATCTGCATCTTCCCTTCAAAACTGAATATTCCCTTTACTTTCTGGTTTCCTCTCAATAATATCGTAATCACTTAGTCACTTAAGCTTAAAAACTTAGGAGTCATTTCATCTCTCCTCTAATGTTATTACAATTAGTAAAGTGCTAGGCCTGCAATTATACTTGGGAAATACTTGTCATGAGAGAGAGAATTTGTAGTATTCTCCAAGACCCAGCATTTAAATATATTTTAAGGCTACTATGTCTCTCCTTTATTCTAAATTAGGGGTCAGCAAATATGGCCTAGGAGCCTGATACTTGTTTTTGTAAATAAAGTTTTATCAGAACACGGTCACAACGCTTGTTCACATATCATCCTTGGTTGTTCAGCTATAGCAGCAGTTGCACAGCTGCAATAGAGAGGAGCAGTTGCAAGTGACTGTACAGCCTGAAAAGCCTAAAATATTTACTATCTGGCCCTTCACAGAAAGTTTGCCTAAACTGTTCTAAATAAGCAATTTCACTCTCTTCAATGTATTTTCCCTTAAATTATAGTTATGGCCTCTTCACTTGTCTTTTTAATCTCATCCTTTCCCAAATCCAATCCACTCTAGTGCATAAGCTACTAAAAACCTTCCAAAATCACCATTCCCACATAATATACAGGCTCAACAGGTTTCCTATTGCCTGCCTACCACTATAAACACTCCTTATGCTGGCTGGCATTTAAAGATTTCTGAGCCTTGACACCTCTGAACTATATGATTTCATCTCATACTACTGCCCAACACTGTCCGCTCTGGTGTGGCTAGTTCCTTATTGCTTGAAACCTCGCCCCAGGTTTTCTTTTTTCCCCTCTTCTCGCCTTTCCTCTAAATATGAAAACTGTACTCATTTTATATTATCTGTGGATCAAGCCACACCCTTTATAATGATGTCTCACTCCTGATCTCCTAAGGTAATTAGTGGCAATACCAAACATCTGCACAACTATACGCTCTCTTGTGTCTAACTCATTTATGTATGACTTTATTTTACCTGTGACACTGTGAAATAACTGACGTAAAAGATCCTGTATTATAATTCTTTGGAAATCCCCACCAAATCTAGTACAGTGCTGAGCTCAAGAAACACTTGCTGAATCTAAACAAAGTCAGTACACTTTTAATTACTTACACAATCTCAGTCAATCTGATGTGCCAGGGAAGAAAGCCTAATGTGCTGTCCACAGGACCAAACTTCAATACTAAATCAGGATCAGGACAACCATTTGAACCTTGGAAATAAAGAAATACACATGAACTTAACATTCACTGCACCCACACGCACACACACAGAAACACACAGATCAAGGGCAAAATGTATTAATCAGATTGGTTTCTTAAACTACCTGTTTTCTTCAGGTATGTCTCCATGCCCCACCCCCCTCTCTAATACATACTTTAATATCTATGCTCATTCCAAATGTGGAAGTTTTCTCAAAAGTCTATTTAACTGGATTGATTACCTCATAAGGGTAACCCAACTCCCACACTACACCCAACAGGTGCCCCCAAAATCACATGTATCTTTTAAGACTCAACGTAGGTGTTTTCTTGGAATTCTGGGAAAGGTACTATAGTTCTAAGGGCATGACTGCTTGATTCTGGCCACAGAATCAAGTAACTTCAGAGACGAAAAGGAAATTTAAAAAGTATCTATTCTCCTTCCTTCCCTCATGTACCTCATTTTACAGCTATGAACCCAAAAAGACCAACTCCTAGCTATATACTACAAATGTCTTCAGTGCTCCCCAGAGCCGGAGCAGCCTCAGAGAGCAAAAGGAGACCAAGCATCTGCCTCAACAAGGGCAAGGTCAATTTTTATCTCTTTCATGAACTGGTTTCCATATGAGACCTGACTTGGGGAAAAAAAGGATAAGGGTATTTCAACAGCTTAAAAATAAAGTTTGAAGAGTATAGAAAAAAGATACTATAATTTTAAGGTTCCAATAGTTAATATCCTCAGTTCTGCCACTAATTTATCTGCTATACAATCTCTCCAGTGCCAAATCCCTTCATTTGTCAAATAAGGAAACTGGATTAGGTGGTCCTGTCCAGAAGCAATATTGAAAAAATTACTTCCATAACAAAGTCTTTTTAAAAGTCCATACTGGTAGAGTGAATGGGCCAAGCAGAAGAACACACATTCCTGTACCACCTAAAAAGCAATAAATTATCTTCCATAAAAAATGACAAGAAGGAACTTCAGACCAATAGTGATGTAAAGAGGGTGGCAAATCTTCTCTATAAAAAACATGTTAAATTGGAAAAAAACCAACCATTCAAGAACGCTAGATAATGACCAAAGGCGGACAATTATTCTTAAAAAAAAAAAAAAGCAAAACAAAAAGCTAGAGTTTTCAGTAAGAATGGCAAAGGTCTACGGCCTTCTTGCCTGGGACTGCTCTCAATGTCTACCCCAATCAACTGGAAGGAACTTACATTTTACCAGTATATCTCTGACAGAAAAATTAGATGATTTGCTACTTGCTGTCAAAAGATACGGACTCAATTTGGGACTGGAGGGTGTAGGCAAGAAGGAAAAGGAACAATGAAAATTCATGGTTTGACAGTTAAAGGTGGGAAATTCAAAAGAGAACAAATAGGAAAACACACAGCTTTACTTGCCTGAGGTTGTAGCCCCAATTAGTACAATGGAAAGAAATTTAATAGTGAGATCCAGGAAATAAGGGCTCAGATAAACTCTCACATATCCATGGCCGACTGGGAAATAACATACATACTAGGAGGGGAAGCAGGGTAGGGGACAGGGCAGGAAGAAAGTTCAGCGAAAATCAAAAGCCAAGGAAACTTGAGAACTAGTGGCAACTTTAAATTCAGTTTCCAATACCAGAAATCATGGAAGCCTTACAAATTTAAGGTATCTAAGCATAACCAGTATGGAAATCACTGGCTAACCACTAAGCTACATAGACAAAAGCTGGACTAAAATATAAAATTTAAAAAAACCTGAGCAGAGACAGCAAGAGTAATCTTTATTTATAGACAACATGATCCTGTATTTAGAAAATCCTAAGTCTCTACAAAAAGAGCTACTAGAACTATTAGGTGAACTTGTATCTTAGCAAGGTTGCAGGATACAAAATCAATATTAAAAAACAAGTGTATTTCTAAGTATTAACAAACAACCTGAAAATTAAGAAAATAATTCCATTAACAACAGCATCAAAAAGAATAAAATACCTAAGGAGTAAATTTAACAAAAGAAGTAGAAATTCTATACCCTGAAACTGCAAAATATTATTTAAGAAAATAACCCAGCCAGGTGCGGTGGCTCAGGCCTGTAATCCCAGCACTTTGGGAGGCCTAGGCGGATGGATCACGAGGTCGGGAGATCAAGACCATCCTGGCTAACACAGTGAAACCCCATCTCTACTAAAAATACCAAAAGTTAGTTGGGCGTGGTGGTCGGCGCCTGTGTGTAGTCCCTGCTACTTGGAAGGCCGAGGCAGGAGAATGGCGTGAACCTGGGAGGCGGAGTCTGCAGTGAGCCGAGATAGTGCCACTGCACTCCAGCCTGGGCGATAGAGCAAGACTCTGTCTCCAAAAAAATGATAATTAGAACCCAAACAAATGGAGAAATACACTATATTCATGAACTGGAAGACTCAATATTGTTAAGACGGCAACTTCCCCAAATTGAGCTATAGATTCAATTCAATCCATATCAAAACCCCAGCAGGGTTTTTTTTAAATTAAGAAGCCAATCCCAAACTTTATAGAAAAATGCAAAGGACCCTGAATAGACACAACAACTTTGAAAAAAAAACTTACTCAATTTTTTTTTTTGTACACAGTAGCCAGCCTCACTTCCCCCCAGCTCACTCCCCCATTACCTTTCCCAGCCTCTAGCAACCATCCTTCTACTCTCTATCTCCATGAGTTCAATTGTTTTAATTTTTAGCCCCTACAGGTGAGAACATGTGACGTTTGTCTTTCTGTGACGGGTTTATTTCATTTAACATAATGACCTCTAGTTTCATCCATGTTGCTGCAAATGCCAGGATCTTGTTCTTTTTACGGCTGAATACTACTCTATGGTCCATCTGTACATTTTCTTTTTTTTTTTTTTTTTTTTTGAGACGGAGTCTCGCTCTGTCGCCGGGGCTGGAGTGCAGTGGCCGGATCTCAGCTCACTGCAAGCTCCGCCTCCCGGGTTCACGCCATTCTCCTGCCTCAGCCTCCCAAGCAGCTGGGACTACAGGCGCCCGCCACCTCGCCCGGCTAGTTTTTTGTATTTTTTAGTAGAGACGGGGTTTCACAGTGTTAGCCAGGATGGTCTTGATCTCCTGACCTCGTGATCCGCCCGTCTCGGCCTCCCAAAGTGCTGGGATTACAGGCTTGAGCCACCGCGCCCGGCCCCATCTGTACATTTTCTTTATTGATTCATCTGCTGATGGACACCTCAGCTGCTTCCAAATCTTGGCTATTGTGAACAGTGCTGCAATAAACATAGGAGTGCAGATTCTTTTCTTTTTGGTATATACTTAGCAGTGGGATTACTGGATCATATGGTAGCTCAATGTTTAGTTTTTTGAGAAACCTCCAAACTGTTCTCCATACTGGTTGGACCAATTTACATTCCCACCAACAGTGTACAAGGATTCCCTTTCTCCACATCCTCGTTAGCATTTGTTATTACCTGTTGTTTAAAAAAAAAAAAAAAAAGCCGTTTTACGATATGTTATTGTAGGTCTAATTTGCATTTCTCCAATGATCAGTGATATTCAGCATCTTTGCATATACCTATTTGCTATCTGTATGTATTCTTTTGAGAAATATCTATTCAGATCTTTTGCCCATTTAAAAAATCAGATTAGATTTTTTTCCTATAGATTTGCTTAAGCTTCTTATGTATTCTCGTTATTAATCCCTTGTCAGACGGGTAGTTTGCAAATATTTTCTCCCATTCTCTGTGTTATCTCTTTACTTTGCTGACTGTTTCCTTTGCTGTGCAGCAGCTTTTTAACTTGATGTGATCCCATTTGTTCATTTTTGCTTTGGTTGCCTGTGCTTGTAGGGTTTTGGCCCAGTCCAATGTCCTAGAGAGCTTCCCCCAATGTCTTCTTGTAGTAGTTTCTTAGTTTGAGAGCTTAGATTTAAGTCTTTCATGCATTTTGATTTGATTTTTGTATGTGACAAGAGATAGGGTTCTAGTTTCATTCTTTTGCATATGGATATCCAGTTTTCCCTGCACCAGTTATTGAAGATACTGGTTTTCCCCAGAGTATGTTCTGGGCACCTTTGTCAAAAAATGAGTTCACTGGAGATGTATGCATTTGTCTCTAGATTGTCTATTCTCTGCCATTAGTCTGTGTCCGTTTTTATGCCAGTGCCATGCTGTTTTGGTAACTGTAAGTATGGCTCTGTAGCATAACTGGAAGTGAGGTAATATGATTCCTCCAGTTTTGTTCTTTTTGCTTAGAATAGCTTTGGCTATTCTGGGTCTTTTTGTGATTCCATATAAATTTTCGGATTGTTTTTTCTAGTTCTGTGAATGTCATTGATATTTTGACAGAAGTTGCACTGACTGCAGATTGCTTTGGGGAGTATGGACATTTTAACAATACTGATTCTTCTTCCAATCCATGAACGGAAAATAGGCTTAGATTTTTTGGCCGTTGTCCTTAATTTCTCTCATCAACGTTTCACAGTATTCATTGTAGAGATCTTTCACTTCTTTGGTTAATTCCTAGATATTTAATTTTATTTGTACCTATTGTAAATGGGATTACTTTCTTGGTTTCATTTTCAGATTGTTCACTATTGACATCTAGAAATGCTCCTCATTTTTGTACATTGGTTTTGTATCCTGCAACTTTACTGAATGTGTTTATCTGTTCTAATAGTTGTTTGGTGGAATCTTTAGGTTTTTCCAAATTTGAGATCAGATCATCTGCAAAGAAGGACTTCTTCCTTTCCAATTTGGATACCTTTTCCTTCTTTTTCTGGTCTGATTGTTCTAGCTAGGACCTCCAGTACTATGCTAAATAACAGTGGTGAAAGTGGGCATCCTTGTGTTCTAGATTTAGGAGGCAAGGCTTTCAGTTTTTCCCCATTCAGAAAGATAGTAGGTATGGGTCCATCATATATGGCTTTTATTATGTTGTAGTATGCTCCTTCTATAGCCAGATTTTTATGGGTTTTATCATGCAAGTGTTTATCAAATGCGTCTTCAGTATCAATTGAAATGATCGTGATTTTTATCTTTCATACTGTTGATATATCATATTCATTGACTTGTGTTATGTTCAACCATCCTTGCATCCCTGGGATAAATCCCACCTGGTCATGATCTTTTTAATATATTGTTGAATTTGGTTTGCCATTATTTTGTGGAGGATTTCTTCATGAACACTTATCAGTGATACTGGCTTGTAGTTTTCTTTTTTTGATGTGTCTCTGTCTGGTTTGAGTAACATGGCAATACTAGCTTCACAGAATGAATGTGAAAGCATTCTCTCCTTTCTATTGTGCAGAACAGTTTCTATTGTGCAAACATCTTTAAATGTTTGGTAGAATCCAGCAATGAAGCCATCAAGTCCTGAGCTTTCCATTGCTCTAAAATTTTTTATTACTTCAGCTTCAACCTCATCACTTATTATTGGTCTCTTTGAGATCTGGATTTCTTCATGGTTCAATCTTGGTGGGTTGTATGCGTCTAGGAATTTATCTATTTCTTCTAGATTTTCCAAGGGGGATTTATTGGCATACAGTTGCTCACAGCAGCCACTAACGATCCTTTGAATTTCTGCAATATCTCCTTTCCATCTCTGATTTTATTTATTTGGGTATTCTGGTTTTTTTCCTTGGTCTAACTAAAGATTTCTCAATTTTATCTTATCTTTTCTAAAACACCACCAATTTTTTGATCTTTTGTATATACTTTTTCATTTCAAATTCATTCATTTCTGCTCTGATCTTTAAACTTCCCCTGCTTTGCTGCATCCCATATGTTTTGGTATGCTGTATTTTTATTATCACTTGTCTCAATAAATTTTTCAATTTCCTCCTTAATTTCTTCATTGACCCACTGGTAATCCAGGAGCATATTGATATAGTTTCCATGTGTTTGTATAGTTTCCAAAATTTCTCGTTATTGATTTCTAGTTTTATTCCATTGTGGTCAGAGAAGATGCTTGATATTATTTCAATTTTTGTGAATGTTTTAGACTTGTTTTGTGGCTTAACATGGTCTCGGCCGGGCACGGTGGTTCAAGCCTGTAATCCCAGCACTTTGGGAGGCCGAGATGGGCGGATCACGAGGTCAGGAGATCGAGACCATCCTGGCTAACACTGTGAAACCCCGTCTCTACTAAAAAATACAAAAAAAAAAACTAGCCGGGCGAGGTAGCGGGCGCCTGTAGTCCCAGCTACTCGGGAGGCTGAGGCAGGAGAATGGCGTAAACCCCGGAGGCGGAGCTTGCAGTGAGCTGAGATCCGGCCACTGCACTCCAGCCCGGGCGACAGAGCGAGACTCCATCTCAAAAAAAAAAAAAAAAAAAAAAAAAAATATATATATATATATATATATATATATATATGGTCTCTCCTTGCGAATGTTTCATGTGCTGACAAGCAGAATGTATATTCTGCAGCCATTGGATAAAATGTTCTGTAAATATCTTTTAGATCCATTTGGTCTACAGTGCAGATTAAGTTCAATGTTTCTTTGTTGATTTTCTGTCTTTATCTGTCCAGTGTTGAAAGTGCAGTGTTTGCCGGGCGCGGTGGCTCAAGCCTGTAATCCCAGCACTTTGGGAGGCCGAGACGGGTGGATCACGAGGTCAGGAGATCGAGACCATCCTGGCTAACACGGTGAAACCCCGTCTCTACAAAAAATACAAAAAACTAGCCGGGCGAGGTGGCGGGCGCCTGTAGTCCCAGCTACTCCGGAGGCTGAGGCGGGAGAATGGCGTGAACCCGGGAGGCGGAGCTTGCAGTGAGCTGAGATCCGGCCACTGCACCCCAGCCTGGGTGACAGAGCAAGACTCCGTCTCAAAAAAAAAAAAAAAAAAAAAAAAAAAGAAAGTGCAGTGTTCAAGTCTCCAGCTATTATTGTATTGGGGTCGCTCTCTCTCTCTTTAGCTCTATTAATACTGGCTTTATATATCTGGGTTCTCCAATGTTGGCTGCATATGTATGTACAATTGTTATATCCTCTTGCTAAAATGACCCCTTTATCACTAGACAGTGAACTTCTTTGTTTCTTCTTAGAGTTTTTGTCTTGAAATATCTCTTGTCTGATATAAGTATAATAACTCCTGCTTTTTGGGTTTCTATTGGCATAAAATATCTTTTTCCATCCCTTTATTTTCAGTCTGTATGTCTTTATAGGTGAAGTATGTTTTTGGTAGGCAACAGATCATTGGGTCTTGTTTTTTATCCATCCGCCCACTGTATGTCTTTTGAAGAGTTTAGTCTACTTACATTCAATTATTATTGATAAGGACTTACTCCTGCCATTTTGTTATTTGTTTTCTGGTTGTTTTGTGGTCTTCTCTTCCTTCTTTACTTCCTTCCTGTCCTCCTTTTATGGAAGGTGATTTTCTCTGGTGGTATGACTTAATTTCTTGCTTTTTATTTTTTGTATATCTCTTTTAAGTTTTTTGATTGGAGATTACCATGAGGCTTTCAAATACTATCTTATAACCCATTATTTTAAGCTGATAACAACACTGCTTGTATAAACAAATAAGCAAAAAGAAAACTAATAAAAACTGTACACTTTACATTCATCTCCCCATTTTAAAACTTTCTGTTGTTTTTATTTGTATCTTATTGTACTGTCTATGTCTTGAAAAGTTGTTTTAGTTATTATTATTGACTGGGTCATCAGGGTCTTTTTACTTGACAGTAGTTTTATATACCACAGTTACAGTTCTGTAATATTCTGTGTACTGACTATCACCAATGAGAGTTGTACCTTCAGATGATTTATTGCTCATTAACATCTTTTCCTTTCTGATTGAAGAATTCCCCTCAGCATTTCTTGCAGGGCAGGTGTGGTGCTGATAAAATCTCTCAGCTTTTGTTTGTCTGGGAAAGTCTATTTCTTCTTCATGTTTGAAGGATATTTTCACTGGGCATACTATTATTCTAGGGTAAAAGTTTCTTTCCTTCAGCACTTTTTAAAATATGTTATGCCACTCTCTCCCAGTCTGTAAGGTTTCTACTGAAAAGTCTGCTGCCAGATATATTGAACCTCTATCGTATGTTGTTTCTTTTCTCTTGTTGCTTTTAGAATTCATTTTTTTTTTTTAATCCTTGACCTTTGGGAATTTGAGTATTAAATGCCTTGAAGTAGTCATCTTTCGGTTAAATCTGCTTGGTGTTCTATCATCTTCTTGTAGTTGAATGCTGATATTTTTCTCTAGGTTTGGGAAGTTCTCTAGGTTTGAATAAACTTTGTACCCCATCTCTCTCTCTCTATCTCCTCTTTAAGGTCAATAACTCAGATTTGCCCTCAAGAGGCTTTTTCCTAGATTTTGTAAGTGTGCTTCACTCTTTTGTCTCCTCTGTGTATTTGTAAATAGTTTATCTTCAAGCTTATAACTTTCTTCTGCTTGATCAATTCTGCTGTTGAGACTCTGAAGCATTTTCAGTATGTCAACTGCATTTTCAACTCCAGAATTTCTGCTTGATTCTTTTTAATTATTTCACTTTCTTTGTTAAATGTATCTGATAGAATTCTGACTTTCTGAATTCTTGAAAACACACAAACATCCACACAAAAACTTGTACACAAATGCTCATACAGCATTATTCAAAAACTGGAAACAAACCAAATATGCATTAACCAATGAATGCATGAGCAAAATGTAGTATATCTAGAAAATACTGCTCACCAATAAAAAATAATGAGTGACTAATGCATTTTACATAGATGAACCTCAAAAATATTACGGTAAGTAAACAAAGCAAGACATAAAAGACTATATATTGTATGACTCCTTTTATATAAAATTTATAGAAAAAGCAAAAGTATAGTCAGAAGCCAGACCAGTGGTTGCTGGTGTAGGGGGCAGGAGTGGGGACTAAAAGCAGTCACAAAGGAACTTTGGGGGTGATGGTATTCAGAATGCTTGCTTCTGTCAAATTAATGAGTTAAGAATTGTGTACATTTTCATGTACCCTAAGCCTACAATGCCTGCAGGCAACAACTGGACTTAATAAACATTAGCACTTTCTCATGGACTACCTGAAGGTCATCTTTGGATCTCCATCAACTTTTAGAATGTCCTTATGAAATTACTCTCTTATTAGGACCTCATAGGGTGCAGGAAACAGTCAATATCCCAGTAACATCTGAGCAGAGAGCTCCCATAATTGTATACTACTCACTGAGCCTGAATATAATTAGGCAATGACAGAGAATACAAAGAGTAGGGTAGGAAATGAGTAGTCAACAAAAGTAGGAAGTTAGCGAAACCAAGAAGCGGGATATGGACTTTGCTCTGTGATGGACACATGTCAAGGTGGAAGAAACAAAGAATGGAGAGTTAAGTAAATAAGTAAGTTAGATAGAAAATGCATTTTTTTCTTCTTTTTCTGAGACAGGGTCTCACTCCGTCACCCAGGCTAGAGTGTACTGATGCGATCTTGGCTCACTGCAACCTCTACCTCTTGAACTCAAACTATACTACTGCTTCAGCCTCCTGAGTAGTTGGGACCACAGGCATGAGCCACCATGCCTGGCTAATTTTTTATGTTTTGTAGAGATGGGGTTTTGCTATGTTGCCCAGGTTGGTCTCAAACTCCTGTGCTCAAGCGATGCACCTGCCTCAGCCTCCTAAAGTGCTGGGATTACAAGTGTGAGCCACCCCATCCAGCCTGAAAATGCATGATTAATAAGTAAATGGATATTCTAAGTAATAAAAAATGAATGAATGTCTAAAACTGTATGTCTATAGAAACTATTAATGAACATGAATTTACTAGAGAGATTGTCTTTCTTCAAAAGGATCAAGGCTAATGCTAGTAAGCAAGAAGGACCATGATGGTAAGGCAAAAAGGTCCTAGAGGGAATTCTCTAGAGAGAATAAGCAAACCAAAGGCTTTTTTCAACAGCTGAAGAAAAAAAGTTATATTTGGTATAACATGACAAATACAGTTGTATATTTGGTATAGCATAATAGAAAGAATAATTAAAAAGGAATCACGGTAACAGTAAGATTATAGGTTATATTCCTGGGATCACCTCATAAAAAGATTAAGTTCAAAGTTAAGGGAAAATTCAAAGTAAAAAGAAAGGGGAAGAGGGAGAGGAAGGCTAACAAGCACAAGTCCTATTTTCAAGAATAGTCATCACTACAAAAAAGATCCTCAAAGCTCGTCTCCTTTACCATTAAATCCTCATGCAAGTGAGTGGCTACAAATCTCATTGTCTCGAAACCATTATCACATAGGTCTTTAAAGTTCAGAAATTTAACAGGTATAGCAACAAAAAGAATCAGGCTTTATAGTGTGAAAGAAACAAATATTTCCTTTCATACTGTATCCTTGTTTGACAAAACTAAACACACACACCACATACATACACACATATATGTATATATATATATAAAAAACTTACTAAGTAAACTGCCTAACATATCTACATCCAAATCTGTGGGTCTCTTTTGCTTCTGGGCTACTAACTGGCAAAAGTCCTGAGCAGCTCTCACAATATCTGCTTTTCCATCTTCCGGGGACAGCACCTTCACTGCCAAATGGCAATTTAAAACTGGAGGAAAAAACAAACAATGTATTTTAAAAACACTCTCTTACAGGTCTATTTCAAAATCAGTTTTAAGAAATATAAGGTTTAGACTAAAATAAACATACAGTTCTTACAGTAAACAAGAATTGTGTAAGCCCTTCAATTTCAATAACAAAACATACTTAGCTATTCTCCTCTGAAAGGATCTATGCGCCCGAAATCATATCCATGTATAAATTTACACACTGCCTTCTTTTCAAAGTGTTCAGAATGACTATGTATTGTGACGACATCCTCTAGAAAACAGAAGCTTTATAGGCTAGCTAACAAATTTTCATGCATCTAAAATTTCCTCTATAATTGCAATACAGTTAGCAGTAACACAGAATAAAAGAAAAAATAAAGAAAAAACTGTTACAGTGGAATATGCATTGCCTATAGCATACACACCTTTTATCAGTTCTACTTCTATAGGAGCTACCTTACAACTGATAGGATTCTCAGATAACACTGCAAAATTCTTATCTACAGACACGCAAATTCTTCCTTGTCCAGCAAAGATTCAATTTCTTCCCTCACGCCATAGAACAACCAGTTGTACCTCTATTTATATATTCATTTCAATATCCCTACAAATGTGTCCATTTTATGGATTTTCTGTGGAACCAGTTAAAAAATTTGCCTGGTTAAATAAAATCCTCACCATGTGTTCACTTTTTACCAAGACTGAGATGGGAAAGTCTAAATCTGATGATTAAAGATGTTGACAATAAAGACTAAGAGAGCAACGTGAATGAATAAATGACAGAGTAACAGAAATTGCCATGAAACATGAAACACACATCTTCCTATGCTACATGTTCAATTATACACTCATGCTTACCTTGATCATCTTTGTCATTACTATTTGCAAATTCTGGTGAGTATTTTGAACAATCTAGGCCCAGAAGTTCTTGCTGTTGTTTTAAAATTTCATCCATCAATCTGGAATTATTTCTTTTGAAAATACCTTTAAAAAAGAAAAAGGCAAGTAAAACGCAACTAGGTTAATTTTTCCCCTTCAAGTGAATGCTTGCTGTGAAAACAACACTAGATCCAGTACTGAACAAATGTCAAGCAAAGCTGTAATGACTAGTCCTAAACTAGAATCTAAAAGGAAAACATGACAACAAAACTTTAATACAAGAGTCTGCCTTCCAGGAAAAAAAAGAACAGAGGTAACTACTTAAGTAGTGGCATGTGAATATGACAGAAATTTAGACTTAGAAAGGACTTTTAAGAGATCACTTACTTAAAATCTTTGTGGATTCGGAAACTGAGGCCTTTAAGAACTCTTTAAGGTTCTTCTCCAAGAAATTATAAATTGCAGCAGTGGTCTAGAGCCTGTTGTGTTCCTCACTCACAGTCTAATGTACCTTTTCTGCAGATTTACTACTTGTATTAAATATTATTGCTTCAATTTGATTAGTTTTTTAAATCATAAGAAGTAATATGGATTACGTAAAAAGTAGATAACAGAAAAAGTAACAATTTAGTAAATTAAAACAAAGCACAGAAATAAAATACATAAAATATATAATCCTCTATGCAGGGAAAAGTTAACACTGTTAACTACTGTCATGTTACTGAGAAAGACAAAGGAACTGTGTGACATAAAAGAACAAGTCGTTGACAATTTGCAGAGGCAGCTTTCTAGTGGCCATTGCCTTTTTAATCTTTATCAAATGTTCCTACTGTGTACTCTTAGTCAGGCCTGACTTTAAAGTAGTTCAACAAAATAACTGGGAGAGAGAACACAGGTTAATATACACACACACATATATATATATATAAAGCTGCTTAAATCTTTTCCTTCAAACCAGTTCTCTTTGTAGAATTTCCAGCTTTTATATATATATGTGTGTGTGTGTGTGTGTGTGTGTGTATATATATATATTTATATGGCACAGAACCTGCTGGGTATACTGTATACAAATGCCAAGTCAGAAGTGTATGTGTAACAGTAGTTACAAAAGTAGTCTCCTTTGGTGAGGAAGGCTTTATAAAATAAGACGAGCTGAGATGAACTCAGAACGTTAAACAGAAGAAACTAGAGAAGATACCAGGTGGGAAAAAATGCTTAAGAAAAAGCATGAGTTTGGAATGTTAAAAAAACAGACCAATGCTGCTGATGCAAAGGATATGAAAAAACTGGTAAGAGGACAGTCCTAGTTTTTATCTCATTCTGCCTATCAAATGGATAAGCAACAATTTCTGAGCAATATGGGAATACATAAAACTTTATATCTTTACAAGAATTAACCTGGCAACCACTTACAGAAGGGCAAGCAGCAGACTACTGTATTAGTCCATACATAATTTGTTGAGGGGATGAGGGGAAAAAGGATTCACCACAAAGGAAGAATTGAGAGAATATGGTACATGACTGACTTAGAAGTGAATGTAGAAAATTCCATGGCTTTTATCCTAGGTAGCAGAAAATGATAACTTTTTTTTTTTTGAGACAGAGTCTCACTCTGTCGCCCAGACTGGAGTGCAGTGGCGCAATCTCGGCTCACTGCAACCTCCACCTCCTGGGTTCATGCGATTCTCCTGCCTCAGCCTCCTGAGTAGCTGGGACTACAGGCATGCGCCACCATGCCCGGCTAATTTTTTGTATTTTTTTAGTAGAGATGGGATTTCACCGTGTTAGCCAGGATGGTCGTGACCTCCGGACCTCATGATCTGCCCGCCTCGGCTTCCCAAAGTGCTGGGATTACAGGCGTGAGCCACCGCACCTGGCCAATAACATTTTTAAAAGTTGAAAATTCAACAAAGAGAAGTGGTTGGAAGGAAAGGATAAGTTCGGTTTTAGACAGCTGATGATAGAAAATTTAGGTGGGGATTACTATAAAAGTGATTAAGAGGGATGATACAGAAGGAGTTCAAGAGAGGTCATATAAGCACCAACGTGAGTAGGGATCTTACCTGTTTTGCTCACCCGGGCCAACCACAGTATCTGGCACAGAGCAAACAATAAATAAATGTCTGCTGAAAGAATATGGGAGCTCAGAAACTGAGACACAGATATACACTTGGGAATCATCTTCCTTAATGTGGGAGAGCCAAATACACAAGAATCATGATTAGTAAGATTTCAAATATAAGTAGGTATATATAGAGAAAAGTAGAAGGCTAAGATGGCACTACATATGAATGCCCACAATTATTATGAAAGTCTAAAATCCTAAGACTCTAAGTGTGGAAATATAAAAGTGAACATTTTGAAACAGCCATATCCAGAACAAGATTAATCAAAAAAAAAAAAAAAAAATCACTAAATATTAGCAAAATTTTTAAAGGAAGGTGATTAATATCAGGAGCTATCTGAATGGCAATCTTTGGAACAGTAATACTTGTGGAGTAATGCAGAAGTGTAGGATATAATCATAATCCCCAAATCAATCATAAAATTCACATGTATGATAGAAAAAGCACATATTCCAAAACAGCATATAAAATACATGATGCCGGCTTATAAATTTTACAAGATTTCACAAGTTAGACCACACTTTGGTCTGTATTGTACGTATAAATTGTGGAAGTCATATGAATTTCAAAAATTTCTTAATTTAACAATGGCCTGGGTGCCAGTGGCTCTCACCTGTAATCCCAGCACTTTGGGAGGCCAAGGCAGGAGGAACGCTTGAGGCCAGGAATTAGAGGCTAACCTGGGCAACATAGCAAGACCTTGTCTCTACAAAAAAAAAAAGTTTTCAAATTAGCTGGATGTGGAGGCACACGCCCTTAGTCTCAGCTATTCAGGAGGCCTAGGTGGGAGGATTGCTTAAGCCCAGGAGTTCAAGGCTGCAGTGAGCTATGATCATGCCACGGCACTCCAACTTGAGCAACACAGAGACTCTTTCTCTAAAACAAATAAAACAAACAAATGTAAAAATCTCCATAACACTCCAGCCAGGACATATAAGTTTATTAAAAATAAAATGGTAAATGACTCCCTTTCCCATAAAAACTAAGATTTGTTCATTTTAATAGTGTTGGGTAATACTAGGAAAGCCTGCTTTGTCTATTTACATCACACCAATCCCTTCCTTTGATACTTTTTAAAAACCCAGCCTTCAGTTCTCACCAATTTGTTCATATTTACCTTAGCCTCCAGATTAAAATGGTAAATCTTTTCAGGAACTCTTGCCCTCTTCAAAGCAATGGATGACAATCTTATCACCAGAATATTCACTACCTCTCCTCAATCTTTATTCTTCCCTCCTCAGTTTTTCTGAAGCATTACCATTAATGACCACCATGCTTCCTTCTCAAAATTCTATCTTTATCCCACCTTGTCTCAATGTTCTCTTCCTGATTCAACACATAACCTGGCTCCTTGAATGGCCCACTCTCACTTTCCACTGAATCCTCTCCTTCTTTTCACCCTAAATAAAGATTATTCCTCAGGGTTCCCGTCTCAGCCCTCTCTTTCTGTCCATGTGCTCCTTCTTTTCTGATTCTAGTTACTCACAAGACATGAAAACAAAAAAAGCCCAGACAAAAATAGGTGAGGTAAAATTTGGGGTGCAAAAATTTAAGGGGGTGCCGAAAAAAGCTCAGTAATTAAGACAACGAATAACAATGCAGTATCTTTAAAAATTAAAATGCCAAAGTATCCACGATGAAGAAAACATTAAAATTTTAAGTAGAAACAGGATCATTTGGTTCCTAACATATCTAGTTCATTCAAACATCTAATTCTACCTTGAAGTTCTGTAGGCACCTGAGAGTGAACAAAGCCAAACCTTGGTGGCTTATCTAATAAAGCTAGCTCTCAGAACACTTACATGACATCAAGGTTAGAAAATAAATTAAAAGGAGCAGGACTTTAAGTGTATAACTTACATGCACTTAAGAACAAGACTGGAAGAGGACAACCAAAATGAGAACAGTAAATGTATAGGGGTAGTAGGACAGCAGGTGATTTAAAATCATAACCGCTATAAAGTGGTTTATAATTAAAAAAAAAAAAAAGCTCTCCTTCTTGATGCCCTATTTCTAAAAAAGGCATCAGTATCTGCCCAGTCACCCAGGCATCCTCTCTACTCTCCCATTATCACCCCCGAAAGCCCTACTAATTATGCTAAGCCCATATACTCTTTTACAGCAATGTTTCCTATATCCATATTCCTTTCTGTCCATTGCCAACACAGTTCCCAGCCATTGTGCTGTCCTTTATTATATATATACATACATATTTTTAAGAAACAGCGTCTCACCCTGTCATCCAGGCTGGAGTGCAGTGGGACTATCACAGCTGACTGCAGCCTCCAGCCTCTAGGCTCAAGTGATTCCCCTGCCTCAGCCTTCTGAGTAGCTGGGGCTAGAGATGCATACCACTGTGCCCAGCTACGTTTTTTATTTTTGTAGAGACAGGGTTTTGCTTTGTTGACCAGGCTGGTCTCTAACTCCTGGCCCTCAAGTGATCCTTCCTCCTCGGGCCTCAAAAAGTGTTGGGATTACAGGCATGAGCAACCAGCCCAGCCTACTTCCTTATAATATTATAAGCAACTTCTGTGGGTGTTCCTGCCCCCTTCTATTAAGTACTGCTAGCTTCAACACCAGATTTATTCAATCCTGGCACATTCCAACTTCGGTATCTTAAATGGTTCCTAAAATGCCTAGTGTATTAAGAAAAAACTGCTCAGTCCAACATTAACATTCCAGCCTATGTTTCCAGGCTTGTTGAACACAAATCAAATGAAGTTTTCCATTTCTCAATAATACTTTAGCCCCACAAATTAGAATTGCCTATGTTCCTCAAAAACACATGGAGTGACTCCAACCTCCATCCTTTATGCCACTTCCCCAAGCCCAGGCCTATTAAATTCTCCTAATTCTTCATAGGCCAGCTGAAATGTCACTTACCTTCAAGAGGCCTTTCCCAATTCCCCAGCCAGATGTGCCCCATTCCTCCTCTGACTTACCCTCACTCTCAACCCCTCCATGTACACTCATTTAAAATTGTTAATAAACTAATATTCTGTTTTTTATTATAGCTTAAATCTCTCCACCCTCCCCTCGACTAAACTGTAGTCTTATTTGTGAATGTGGATCTTACTCATCTGTTTTCCCATATTTTCCATATAGCAGTTCAATGTTTATTTAATCAGCTGAATTACCAATGTACAAAGTGCCGCTTAACAACAATGAAACATAAAGGAACATGTCACTGAATGGAATTTTTCTTAGGTTTCCAGGAACATGCCACAAAAAAAGCAGACACTTCCTTATTGCACATAGGCAGAAGTTCCATTAAAAGGAAAGAATATTCACTTTGGGAGGCTGAGGCGGGCAGATCACGAGGTCAGGAGATCGAGATCATCCTGGCTAACACAGTGAAACCCCGTCTCTACTAAAAATACAAAAATTTTAATCCGGCGTGGTGGCGGGCACCTGTAGTCCCAGCTACTCGGTAGGCTGAGGCAGGAGAAGGGCGTGAACCTGGGAGGCGGAGCTTGCAGTGAGCCGAGATTGTGCCACTGCACTCCAGCCTGGGTGACAGCGCAAGACTCCGTCTCAAAAAAAAAAAAAAAAAGGAAAGAATGTTACAGAGAGACACAATTACAAAACGTCTCTTATAAAGACTTTCATACAGTTATTGGAACAGAATCTTTGTCTTGGCTGATTTGGATGCAGAAATGAAATTTAAAGGTATGGTTTCTGAGAATTGCTATGAGTGTAGATAAGACCCTATGGGCAAGATAATTCCCAATAACTCGTAACTTGACCCCCACCCAGAAATCTGATTATACGTAATCATAAGCAATATTATCAGCTTACACTTTTCTTCAGGATTCAATGTCTACACACACACACACACACACACACACACACACACACTCTTCACATGATACACAAGAAATATAAGATATAAGGTTGGCTTTGACTAAAACAGGCAATTCCCCTAGTAATATCATAGTATATGCACAGATTCTTTTTCTCATATTATAATTCATCTAATTCATCCTGTTTCCCTTCTAGAATCTAAACTAAAGCCAAAATAATAAACTATTATGAAAGCTATTTTACGTAAAAGGAAGCTAAGGTCATATTCATTCAGAAATAACTGATTAAGGGAAAACACTTGAAAATACTCAAATTTTTAAGAAAACAGTATTTTACAGAATTATATAGTATTGCGCCTCAAGAATCACTTTATCACATCCTTTTACAGGTGACGAAATAAACCCAGAAAGGTCAAGCAATTGTCTTTGGCAAGCATCTACAAATTTGGCCTGAAATCCAGGGATCCCTCTAATTATTCCGTTCAGTTACTATTTCTAACTCTGATAAAGGAACAATACTAAACTCCACCATACAATTAAATTTTGAACTCCCTTCCAAAAATGTTGAATTTTATAAAATAAATACAACCTATCTTTTAATAAATGAGCAGTATTTTTCAAAAAAACTAGGACTAGAGCTTATTTTCTTGAGATGGAGTCTCTCTCTCTCACCCAGGCTGGAGTGCAATGGTGCGATCTCGGCTCACTGTAACCTCCACCTCCTGGGTTCAAGTGATTCTCCTCACTCTAGAGCTCTTTTTTAAAAGCCTTTTAAGGAGGTTTCACGGGGCAAACAGATACTTGAATTCTTTAGGAGTAACTTGGGAATCTAAAATAAATTTTTGCAATAACGACTTAAAGAATTTTACTTTACGTTTTGTTGTTTTAAAATTATATTTCATGTACTCTCAATTTCCCAAATGTAAACTGCATGAAATATAAGAAAAAAGTTAAATGGGCTGGGCATGGTGGCTCATGCCTGTAATTCCAAACACTTTGGGAGGCTGAGATGGGAGGATCACTTGAGGTCAGGAATTTGAGACCAGCCTGAGAAATGTAGCAAGACGCTGTCTTTATAAAAAAAAGATTAGCCAGGCATGGTGGCTTGTGCCTGTAGTACTACCTACTCGGGAGGCTCAGGCAGGAGGATCGTTTGAGGCCAGGAGTTCAAGGCTGCAGTTAACTATGATCGCACCACTGCACTCCAGCCTGGGCAAAAAAGTAAGACCCTGTCTCTAAAAAACAAGAAAGAAAAGATATATCAAATAGTCATTTATGACAAAACACGCACAAGAAAATCTTTAATTTCCAAGGTAAGGAACCTGCATACATATCCCTTGAATCTACAATAAAAGTTGAAAAACATAAAAGAAAAACCGCAAAATCTTCAACTTCCGTGAAAGAAGAAAATTATTCTAGCAAACTTACACCTCAGAAAGACTACCATGCTTTTATTTCTTAATAAACAGCAGGTATGCATTTTGAGGGCCAAATGAAGACTTCATTTTATATTCTAAGAAACATTTGTTTTAAATTCTAGACTTAAAAAATAAGATGTTCAATGTTTAGACAATAAGGGAATATTTCCTAACCTTCCCCATAACTGCTGGAATGTCCTAACCTTACCATTGTAACACAACTATTTCTACTTCTCAATATTTTCTAGTCTTTGTCCACATGCATATGTAATCCTAGTGTATGTGTTATGCAATTTTGTATACTGCTTTTTTTACTTGCATAATATGTATCCTTCCTTGGTGCTAGTCTCATGATTATTTTAACAATTGTATGAAACAAAAAGTTTTTTGCTGTTTTTTTTCAGTTCTTAAAATACAAAAATCAATACTTCCAGGTGATTGCTATTATAGCAATCACTGTATTGCATATTCTCTCAGCAGTCAGGTTTCTCACCACATTCGAGGAAAGAAGAGTATCATATGGAGACCACAGATGTCAGCTGTGGCCATAACATGAAGGGGCCTGTGGGCCTTGGTAATGAACTTCGAAAGCATTCCAACTACAACGAGAAGTTGTTGGAGGGTTTTATTCAGTCCCAATGATGCCATCAAAAAAAGATCACCTCGCTGGTAGGTGAAGAATGGATTATACAGGGACTAGGATAGAAAACTAGAGATCAATTAGGAGGCTACTACAGTAATCCAGGTGAAAGAACAATGGTAATTTAAACTTGGGTGGCTGCGATGGAGACTAAAACAAGGATTAGGTCTCAAAAGTACTGTTTTAGACATATAAGGCATAGGACTGACCTAATAAAAGTAAATGTTAGGCAAGGAGTTAGATACAGAAGTCTGGAATTATGGGAGATGGCAGTACTGTATTTCCAGCCCAAACCGGCGTGTCAGCACACATATGACATTTAAAGCCATGGCTTCGGGGAGATCATCTGCAGGACAGGGGTCAAAACTACTGCTATGGAAAACAGCCACAATTGCTTATGGCCACTTTTTAGCTACACTAGCAGAGTTGAGTAGTTGCAACAAAGTGAGTAACAGAAAGACAAGGGCATACATACAGCTCCAAACTCTAGGACACCACAACATTTGGAAGTACAACAGAGGAGGAGAAGCCAGACATATGGATTAGAAGACAGCAGAGTAGAACTGAATTTGCCTAATCTACCTATTAGGTTACATAGTGTATTCAGTCTTTTTTTTTTTTGAGACGGAGTCTCGCTCTGTCGCCCAGGCTGGATTGCAGTGGCCGGATCTCAGCTCACTGCAAGCTCCGCCTCCTGGGTTTACGCCATTCTCTCGCCTCAGCCTCCCGAGTAGCTGGGACCACAGGCGCCCGCCATCTCGCCCGGCTAATTTTTTGTATTTTTTTTAGTAGAGACGGGGTTTCACCGTGTTAGCCAGGATGGTCTCGATCTCCTGACCTCGTGATCCGCCCATCTCGGCCTCCCAAAGTGCTGGGATTACAGGTTTGAGCCACCGCGCCCGGCCTGTATTCAGTCTTACACATTAACTGAATAATAAAGTCATGACATGCATACTTTTTTTAAATTAAGGGAACCAAGTAACAAGGAGTTCAATTAGACAAGTATTCCATCAGCAAATCTTACCTGCATTCCTCAAATACTGATTATTTTAAAAGGTATGTGAAATGTGTAATCAAGTCTATAAAACGAGGCTTTTAAAATACATCTACTGTTTCTTTTAAATCTGAAACTAGAATTTTTACTGTGATTATTCATTCCCTTCTACAGAAACAGACTTTTAAAGAAATAATAGCAAGTACTTATAAGAATAAACAAGGGAACAAATGAGATAAGCACTGAAACAATCTCTCCTCATTGTGAAGCACTTCGCTGGTTATAAATAAATGCCAGTTCTAAAAAACTGGCCTACCTCTTTTTCTTTCTGAACTAGACCCCTAAGTTACCTCTAACAACCCAGTTACAAAACAACTAGAGAGCAATCTTCAGAGAAGAAAACATATATTTATGGAGCAATAATTTAAAGTGAAAAAAATCTACCATTAAAATTTTACATGACTGTAGTAGTCAAGAGAAAATAAATCATAACAAAATATATAGGCCATTAAGCTATTTTATTTCAGGAGAGAGCCCTTCAGGGCACCTCACAGAACAGCAATTATACTGTGGAAAATTACACTGCAATGCTGTAGTAAGAGAACAGGTATGTGTAATGGTGACAAAGTATAACAAAATGAGGGCTGGATTTAAGTCCTAGCTTGTCAGCACAAACGATATGCAAAATGAACAGGCCATGTGGGTTTTTTCGGCATCCGGTTGCACATTTTTAAAATGAGAATATATTTACAGAATCTGCTCACCTGACAAAGTAACAACTCAACACAAAGCTGGAGCACCATAACATGAAATTTTTAGTTGGTTTTTTAAAAAATGCGTCCTATAACTCAAAGCATGAACATGTATACTGGTGGGATGAAGCAATTTCTATTAGTCTTTAACTATCTTTTACAAATAATTTCTATGACCTACAGATAAGTGCCTGTTTACCAAGGCTTTAAGATGACCCAAAACAATCAGAAATAGTACTAAAAGTGACTATTGTGGTCACACTCTTTTACCAGTAGAAATCAAACTAACGTAATGGTTAAGCACAAAAGCTCCAGAATAAAAATTTGGTTCAAATTCTAGATCTGCTCCTTACTAGATTTGGAACCTGGCTTTTAAATTCTCAGTTTCTTTATCTGTAAAACTGTTAACGACTTAAGGCACTTTTCTATAGTATCCAGTACAGAGTAAAAGTTCAACAAAGGGTAACTATTACTACTAAGATATAGGTTTGATTGATTAATTGATTGATTGAGGCAGGGTCTCACTTTTTCACCCCGGCTAGAGTACAGTGCTGCAACCATGGTTCACTGCAGCCCCAACCTCCAGGACTCAAGTGATCCTCCCATCTCAGCCTCCTGAGGAGTTGGGACTACAGGCACGCATCATGTCTAGCTCATTTTTTATTTTTATTTTTCAGAGATGGGGTCTCACTATATTCCCCAGGCTGGTCTTAAACTCCTGGGCTCAAGCAATCCTCCCATGTCAGCCTCCTAAAGTGCTGGGATTAAAGGCATGAGCCACCACACTCAGCCAAGGTTTACTTTAATACACAGATCCAGTACTATAATTAAACAAAAGGGTACATACAGAATAAAGTCATTTAAGAAGTTAACAGGCCGGGCGCGGTGGCTCAAGCCTGTAATCCCAGCACTTTGGGAGGCCGAGACGGGCGGATCACGAGGTCAGGAGATCGAGACCATCCTGACTAATACGGTGAAACCCTGTCTCTACTTAAAAATACAAAAAACTAGCCGGGCGACGAGGCGGGCGCCTGTAGTCCCAGCTACTCGGGAGGCTGAGGCAGGAGAATGGCATAAACCCGGGAGACGGAGCTTGCAGTGAGCTGAGATCCGGCCACTGCACTCCAGCCTGGGTGGCAGAGCAAGACTCCGTCTCAAAAAAAAAAAAAAAAAAAAAGAAGTTAACAAAAGCGGGATAGAATTTTGCAAAGACAGAATAAGACTGGGGATGGAATAGTCAAGAGAGGCTACTTCAGAGATGATAGTTCGGATGGACTTATAAGAATCAACAAGCTGGGCGCGATGGCTCACACCTGTAATCTCAGCACTTTGGGAGGCTGAGGAAGGTGCATCTTGAGGTCAGGAGTTCAAGACCAGCCTGGCCAACATGGTGAAACCCCATCTCTACTAAAAATACGAAAAATTAGGCGGGCATGGTAGCGTATGCCTGTAATCCCAGATACTCAGGAGACTGAGGCAGGAGAACAGCTTGAACCCTGGAGGCAGAGGTCGCAGTGAGCCGAGATCGCGCCACTGTACTCCAGCCTGGGCGACAGAGCCAGACTCCATCTCAAAAAAAAAAAAAAAGAATCAACAGTCTTTTGACAGGTAGCTAGCCCTTTGCCAGAAAAAGGTGAAGAGGACATTTCAGGACGTTAAGATAAACATGAAATTCTGTACAAGACATGAACTACACAAAGGTCGAGATTAAGAATAGACTGCTCCCTTACATGAGTTTCCACATGAGGGAAGATAAACACTAGGTTGTACTATTCAGTATGTCAAATGTAATCACAATATTTAGACTTTCAACATTTCCAGCACCTCTGTATTTCAACATAAGGAGAATAAATTTAAGAAAATCATACTTCTCAATAGTATCTGTGTCACTGTGCCAACTAAGTAAACTAGGGTAAATTGTGTTCATTTTCCTCCATTACTTTAAGGCTTCTGGGTAGTACGTTGGGAAACACAAAGCGCAGCTCAGTTCATTATTCTTATCTACAGGAAATGCAGCCTTTCTTTGAATTCAAAGAACACATATTAACTATTCATTACATGCATAACACCAAGATACACTCTGTAAGAAAAGCAAAAATGAGAAGGATGGATAGTATCTGTGGAATTTATAAACCAGTAAGAAAGTTTATGTACATATACATATAAATATGACTACACAAAGTGGAGAACAGAAGTACCTTTAGAGATAATTGAAGTTCTGAGGAGATTCAGAGATACAGTAAGATAGAGAAGGGAGTGAATACTCAAGAAAGGCAAAAATATACAAGGTGATATTTAGGATTGACTCAGAAAAGATCGACAATAGCCTCTTGGTAGGCATATAGCCATTTGCCAGAAAAAAAGGAGAAGAGGGAGTTCCAGGAAGGTATGCAAAGGTATGCAAAGCACTGAGAAATAGGTTGAAAAGGTGGGATACACTGGGCAGACTTTTAAAATCTTACTGTGAGAAACTTGTATCCAAAAACCAATTCAAAAGAAACCCAGCTCTGATTTAAATAAACTAAGGAAATAACACTAGAAAGAGCAGCACAAAAAAAAATCTGTTGTCTTACTGTTGAATTCTCACACAGAAGGCAATGCCTTATTCTGGTTCATTCCAATTTACAGCAAATAATCCTAAGGCCTGTCCCAAATTATCCTCAATCATGAAAAGAAACATGAAATACAAGTAATCTAATGTAAGGCAAGTAGCAGAGTATCCTTTGATCTGCGTTAGGGTTAAACTTCAGTGTGCAAAAGTATCATATAGGTAGCTTGATTAAAAACAGAGACGCCCAGGTCCCAGTTCCCTCATTAAGTTTGATTACTAAATGTGTTGAACCTGTATTTTTTATAAGCATCCCCACTGACTAATTCACAGATGGTCCACAGACAGCTTCTGAAAAATACTGACCAACAGCAAGGTTCCTAGCAAGGCACAATAAAGCCAGGAAATAAGAACAAGTTCCGTCACTTAAGATAACAATACATATCCAGATAACTTGGAGCCAAGTGTACGTGCATGTGAGACACAGGCAAACAACACTGCTAAGGCTAGAACAACAAAATCCATTTACCCCAACCCCTGGTTCTTCTACCATCCCAGTTATGGTCATTTCTTAAATTATAATCATACAGACAGAACAGCAAAACCTTGTTAGAATTCTGAACTCAAAAAATTCCTGATCACTGTCCTGAGAGAACAACTGGAATTTCTGAAAGATGAAAGAATTACTTGCAGACTGTATTATAATTAAGAAATATCGCAGGTAAATGAAAAACAGAAAGATCAGTTTGCTGGCAAAGTCAAATCAAGGTCAATATAATAGATCTTTTAGTCTAAGGATTAAATATTATTATCTAGATCCAACCATAATTAGAACAAATTTAAATACAAATTTGAAGGCAAAGGGTAAGTTTAGGACAGGAGAAAATGTAAGGTGGTAAGCTTGTCTTCAAAGTGACTGCCCATCAATCCCCGTTCAAATCCTCACCCAACCTTTCTACACAAGCCATTTTCTCATGGAGAGGTGAAGTCCATTTCTCCACTTTCTTGATGCAGAACAGACGTGAGACTTCTCTGACCAAGAGAACATAGAAAAAGTAACACTGCATGATTTCCTAGGTTAGGTCCTAAGACATCTCTCAGCTTCAGCCTTTGGCTATGTCTCTGGACACATTCGTTCTGCGGGAAGTTAGCTAACTGGCTACCCTGAAGCCACGATTAAAAGAGAAAGCCCAAGCTAGCCACAACCTCCAGACCACGTGAAGCCAGATGACAAACCTGCCCCATCTATTTCAGCCATCGAAAACCAGGCACCAGACGTAAGGAGAAACCTTTAGGTCCCAGACTCTATCTGAATGAAAGCTGATGAGTGACCCAAAGGAAAAACTGCCCAACTGAACTAAGTCAATACATAAATTGTTGTTTTAAAACACTATGCTTTGGGTAGATTTCTACAAAGCAACAGATAACCAGAATAACTGTCCAAGCCTTCATGCTACCTCATTTCCCAACTGTTCATTACATAAATCAACCTACTATATTCACTGCTCTCAACACTCTACTCAATGCTATTACTGAAGCTAGTCTAATGGGAATGCTGCCATTAGTGAAATCCCCATTCACACACACAGAGAACACTGTTCACGCCAATCCCAGTTCTATCTTTTTGAGTGGGTCCAGCTCAGATGTTGCTCCCTTCCTTACCAGACAAATATGGGGGTAACCTGGGAAATTTTCCATTTTTTGCTCCTTAAATAAAGTCTCTGTCATTCACTTAGCATTTCTATATTAGCTTGTGTTAATTTTTAAGGGACATCATTACTTGAGTGGAAACTCCTTAAGAGACACCATTTCTTGAACTTCTTGTATCCCAGTGGCATTCATGTCAACAGGATTTTTTACATGTTACATATCTATCTAGAAAGAAACTTAAATAGACGCGTATTTAGAAACACTGAATATGGCCAGGTGCGGTGACTCACGCCTGTAATCCCAGCACTTTGGGAGGCTGAGGCGGGCAGATCACCTGAGGTCAGGAATCCGAGACCAGCCTGGCCAATATGGCAAAACCCTGTCTCTACTAAAAATACAAAAATTAGCAGGGTGTGGTGGTGCGCATCTGTAGTCCCAGCTACTCAGGGAGGCTGAGACAGGAGCTGCTTGAATCTGGGAGACAGAGGTTGCAGTGAGCCTAGATTGCACCACTGCACTCCAGCCTGGGCGACAGAGCAAGACTTCATCTCAAAAAAAAAAAAAAAAAAAGAAACACTGAAAAAGAAACACTAAATAAAACTTATATGTCTATACTCCCTCTGAGTGATTCTTACATATCCACAGGGCCTATATTTTCAAGTCTATATTCAAAGTTACTGAGCCTTTCCTTGGCCTCCCTACGTAAAACTGTACCCCTTCCTACACCACTGACTTTCAGCATTCCTATCTTCCCTTCCCTGCTTTATTTTTCCTCATTGCACTTACATTACCACATATTTACCCACGCATATTATTTGTCAGACTCCCACTGAGATCTAAGTTCCATGAGTACACTGCTGCATTCCCATGTCTGGAAGAGTATCTGGTACTTAACAGACCCCGACTGTCACCTGTAAATGAATGCATGAACGAATCAAAACCAAGAATGGACTAATTGAAGGTCTCTTATTTCAGGAATATTATTCCTTATTCCTTCAAAAAGCAAACAAACAAACAAAAAACTTATTTTACAGTTAAGACACAAAATTCTGTAAGCCTTTTCACTGAAAATGCTCCTTAAGGTGCCTTTCAGTTCTCAGTCAAAACTTGGTTTAGCTTACTTCTTCCTCTTAATTAGCAATCATTTTTCTTTTAGCAACTATGACACAGGATACTTCTGAATCACATCAGCAATTTAAACACAGGAATTGCCAGAACAAGGAAACGTGGCATCATTATAGTCTGTACTAGTAGGCATCGTCATCAAGTCAAACAATTTAGCTATACATTTTGCTTCCGTACTGGAAGATAAAGATACCTGCTTTAAAAGATACTTGCTTTAAATCACCTGGCTATACATCAATCCACCACATTGCTTAATGTCTTTGATGTCCACTTTTGCTTCACTTATTTTTTTTCACCAGACAATACTGGTTGTATCGGTTTAGCCATGGATTGTGTCATCTCCTAACAGTCTCATGACTACTATTGGTCTGCTGAGTTCTTTAGCAAGTTCCATAAATGTCAGTCCCTGAATATATCAAACTTTACCCTACAGGGCAAATCATTATTTGGTGATGACGGGCTACTGCGTCATCACGCTCCTTGCGGGCTGCAGTCAAGATGATAGGGCAATCAGAGATCACCCTGGAAGAGTTACTGTCTGGCCTATTCCTACCCTTTCTGACAAAACCCTGCACTTAAATTTACCTATCTGACAAAGATTTATGCTTCCCTAGAGCACACAGGTAATTTATTGAACAGAGAATAAAACTTTCATTTTCTTCCCTTCATACCAATACTTCTAAACATTCTTCTCACATCTTTATCTTTAAAGAAATTCCAATGCTTTCAAGATCTGATTGAAACCCAAACCTGACATCCCAAACCTGAGTCTTCCTCAACTTATCTCCTACCTATTCTTCCAGGTCCTGCTTAAATCCCACCTCCACTGCATGAACTTCTCAAGTTCCTTCATTCATAATTTCTCTTCTCTCTTTTCACAATAGTAACTTTACTCTCAACACTTATTGTTATTAACCATGTCAAATATGTGAGCATGTGCCCACCTCCTAACAATCCTGAGAGTCCATGGAATTAAATGCAAGATTCCAAGTAATATGCCTAGCACAGTGCTTTAGGTTTGTAGCTACCCAATAAGTACTGAATTTTTGTACTTACAAAAACTCCCTATGATGAAATTCATTCCCTCAATCAAAACGTATGAGAGGAGAATTCTATCAAGTACTGTGTTGGGCATGGATGATGAAGGATCACAAACCATCCCAGGCTTCCAAGACAGAAAGGGACCATTTTCTTTTCTGCCTATCCAATCTCTCACATATTTTTCATTAAACCCAGTTCAAATACCACTTGACCCCAACCGCTCCCATTTGCCGTACCTATCACACAGCCCATGCCTATGTCCTCTATAGCCTGACTGCGACTTAAGAACAGCGCCTGGAAGCTCTCTTAAAGAAACACTGTGGTGTAAATGAAGGCAAAGATTGTGAAAAAGCACAGAATGGCTAAAATTCCAATATCCCCATTGCCCAAGGCCCCATCTTTGTGGCCTTGGGCAAATCAGTTAACGTTTTTAAACCTTGCTCCCTCTTGGGAGACAAGGGTATACAAATACCATCTACATTACTGAGCTACTATAACGAATAAGGGGCATTTTAATTATTATTATTATTATTATTATTATTTTGAGACGGAGTTTCGCTCTTGTTGCCCACGCTGAAGTGCAATGGCGCGATCTCGGCTCACCGCAACCTCCGCCTCCCAGGTTCAAGCGAGTCTCCTGCCTCAGCCTCCCTAGTAGCTGGGATTACAGCATGTGCCACCACGCCCGGCTAATTTTGTATTCTTAGGAGAGACGAGGTTTCTCCATGTTGGTCAGGCTGGTCTCGAACTCCCGACCTCAGATGATCCGCCCGCCTCGGCCTCACAATGTGCTGGGATTACAGGCATGAGCCACCGCGCCCGGCCAAGGGATATTTTTAAAACGTTAAAAAGCGACCGAGTCAAATCCAACGACTTAGTAGGTGTTCAATAAAGCTTGTCTCCCTTTCTCGAAAGCGCTAACGCTGTGATTTTCAGAGAGGCGGCGGCAACTCACGCCCTGGGCACCACCGGCCAGACGGTCCAGCGGTCCAAGACACCTCGGCCACCCCCCACCACCGCACCGGGCCTCACCTTGGTGGTCGTAGACGCTGATGTAGGAGATGCCCACGGCCATACACCACACCACGAGGCTCGCGATGTCCGAGAAGCTGGGTTCCTGCTCCACCTCAGTGATCACCAGGCCCATATGCACAGGCAGCTTCTCCAAGGAACGGCCGTCCGCGCGCCAGCGCATCCGGTGGTGGGCGGCGGCCAGGCACGACCCCCCGCGCGAGTGCCGGTGGTGACGGCGGTTCCTGCCGACTGCCGGGGACTTGCGGAGCGTGAAGCCGAGCGGCGCTAGGACCGCGGCAGAAACGGCGCGGCAGCAGCGCCGCCAGATCCAGTTCCAGGTGCCGAACCGAACGCGGAGCCAAGAGGTGAGCGTGCGGTGCAGACAGAGCAGCGCGTGCAGCACCCGCCACACCAGCTCGTACAGCCCCGTCATACTCTTGTGGCCCTCGGGCACCCCCTCTCCCTCCCGCCCACTCCCGCGGCGCGACAGCTTTTTATCCGCCCCTGCGGCCGGCGCGGGCCATCGCTCCGTGCCCCCCGCCCCCCGAGCCCGAACCCCTTTCCACTGCCAACACCTCACCTCGCCCCCGCCGCCATCTTCCTCCTCCCTTGGCAACCCCGCCCCCACTAGTACATGGACAGTTCTGATTGGCCAGCGTGGAATTCTGACGCGGCTTCTGGGTCCGAGAATATGGCCCAGCCCGACGCAGTGAGAGAAGGCGCACGCCTGCGAACTAGCCGGGCGGAGACTGCGGGCGCCCCCTGGTCGTGTGGAGGGCGATGAGCGAACGACCCTGGACTTTCTGAACGGAACCCCAGCAAAGCACATGTGGTCTTCCATGCGATGGGCGCTTCCTGGGGACCCGCGCGTCCCTTGGGTCCAGGACATCTTACAGTGTCTCCTCTCACGGCCCCCACAGAAACGGTTTCTGGGGAGTAAAAGTGTCCTGAGTGGACTGGAAATTACAAATGCCGGAAAGAACCTAGGGGTGGAAAGCAGCCCTCAGTAAGTGTTGATGCTGGGAATCCACCAGGGTTCCCCAAAGTGTCCTCAAAGGCTGGAGTGGACCTGCTACCGGCTTTTATTCAGTCTCCCAGCTGAGGCTGGGAACGAAACTCTTTAGCCATGTTCCTGAAACACCCCTCTACCCATGTCATTCTCATCTAAGGTATCCTTTCCTGGCTGTACATTGCTTAGTACCTAAAAGAAAGGCTCTACAGCTTGGCAGTCCAGTCACTTCATTCTTTTTTTTTTCACTTATTCGGCAAGACTTTGACCAACCACTGTGAGTTAGGTTTACAGTGGGGAGAAAAATAGACATTGTGCCTGACTTCAATCACCGCCACTGTTTGAGGGAAACTGCCCATCCAAGCCTTATCATCCCCTTTAACACCCTAATGTTTCTGTCCATCTGGACTTCGAAGTGGTGCTCTAGAATGGTTCTGTACTGCCCCGCGCAAGTCTGTACCGTCTTTGCCCTTTTTGTTCAAGCTCTTCTCCTGAATTCCTTATTCCCAACTCGGTATTGGGTATTGGTTCATCCTACATGCCACATCCTCTATCATCATATATACGTGTGTGTGCAATAATATTTATATTACTTGTATTTCTGTAAGTACATATATAAAGATTAGGGAGGTATTACAAAAATGCAACTGTTTACACATACACATGTATGCACATATATTTACACACGTGTGTGTAAACAGTTGCATTTTTGTAATACCTACCTACTCTTCCTTTGCTAGAGCCTCTTTTTCCCCCTGGGAAACATCTGTTCACGTCTTGGCTATGTGACTTCATTTTTCTAACATTGTCCCTTTTTCAACTGGTCTCATTTTGGTTTCTAAGACTCATTTAACTTTACTTTAAAAGTTGAATCTCATGTCCATCTCCCTTTCGCAGTGCAATTTTCCTCCCTTTGGCAGTGCAGCCCGAAGAACTGAGGGCTGGGCACCAGACATACCCTTCACACACTTGTTTCTCTCCTGGTCTCCTCTGCAGTAGTTCCTCTGACGATGGACGAAGAAGGAGAGGCGAAAGGCCATGATCAGGGAAGGCTACAGTCTTCTTCCTCACTGCCCATTGCTGCAGTTTATGCAGCTACATGATGCTTGTTAAGGAAGCTCCCTAGACACCGGTGTCCCATTGAGATTTGGCCATGTATTCTGCAGACCCCACCCCACCTCCCACGCTGACACCTCGCCACATTTCTGTAAAGTACCCACTTCTTTGCCTCAATGTCTATCGCTTCTGACAAGATTAAAGACATCAGTCTCATGTTCCTGTGGCCTGCTCTCAGGTGTGCAGGCGCAAACAGGCTCTATCTTCTGTATTTCTTTTTTCTTTTCTTTTCTTTTTTTTTTTTTTCGAGACGGAGTTTAGCTCTTGTTTCCCGGGCTGGAGTGCAATGGCGCGATCATGGCTCACTGCAACCTCCACCTCCTGGGTTCAAGCGATTCTCCTGCCTCAGCCTCCCAAGTAGCTGGGATTACAGGTGCCTGCCACCACGCCCAGCTAATTTTTTGTATTTTTAGTAGAGACGGGATTTCACCATGTTGGTCTATGAACTCCTGGCCTCAGGTGATCCACCTGCCTTGGCCTCCCAAAGTATGGGATTATAGGCGTGAGCCACCGCGTCCAGACTCTGTATTTCTTTGAATTGCAAACAAGTAAAAGGATTCTGGCCACATGTCCATCTGACACACCAACATGCAGATCCTGGCATCTCTCCCAAGCCATTTCTTTGCTTGTTTTCCTCCTAGAGTTTCCTCCTAGTAGCAGGTCCCCTAGCTCGCAGGATGTTCAACCTCCTAAAGAGTGGTGGGGCAGTGGTACCACGTTTCTTCTTTGTCAGCTGTTAGTAGGCTAGGGATGGAGGTGTCTCATACAGAACAGTTATCTGGGTGGCCTTGAACCAACACAGTTTCTTCCCCTTTTCTCACTTGTAGTTCTCGAGAATAACTGTAGAATGTGTTGGAATGTAATATACTGTAGACAAGGAGGAACTGACCAGAACAGCCTAGGCTCTGTTCAGTGTCTTCTAGAAATAGGATGTCCTTCAACTAGTACTAGCCCAGCACATTCCATTGCCCTGTGGTAAAAACTGAGAGCAAACTGCTTTCTGGGGTCCCTTAGTTGCAGTGCAAGCAGTGCATGAGCCAATGAGACGCCATCCTCCCTAAGCCATTTTCCTCGGCCTTGGGAGATATGGTCATTATGACTTATGCTTCTCTTGTCCCTTGCTGCCTGTCTGTAAGTAATAAACTCACTTCATGTAACTTGTGTGTGAGTGTTCTGTGTCACTGGACACTGAATATAGGAAAAGTGCAGTCCAAAATGCAGTGGGCTGAACCGGTAACCAGTGCACAGTGAACCTGCTTTGCATCTGGTGGTTGCTGTCAACTTCAGGCTTCTTCACTGTACTTAGAAGGAGGTGGACTCAGTGCCTTTTGTTCTCGACTATAATTCTGGAATAACAAGAAAGCCACACTGGATGTCTTGCTCTGAACATACTTGGAATCTGAAGTTTATGGAGTCCTCTCTCTCTTAAAGAAAATTCTTCTTTTGTCATTTCAAAAAAGCAGTAAATGCAGCACATTTAGCAACTTAGGGGTTCTGAATATAATGTTTGGATTTCTTAAATACCATTTAACCTTCCACTCCAAAATTTTACGAAGTACGGAAAAATACAGAAAGAGTTATCCAGCCTCAGACCCTTAAGTCCCAAAACATTATGGGGACGGTATTTCATTCACTTTTCAATTTACAAAATGCTTTACATTATCTTAACTTAATCTTCACAACCACTGCTACTTTTACTGTCTCCATAGTTTTACCTTTTTCCAGAATGTTACACAGTTGGAATCACACGGTATATAGCCTTTTCTTACTGCCTTATTCCACTTACTAATATGCATTTAAGCTTGTCCATGTCTTTGCATGATTTCATACCTCATTTCTTTTTAGTGCTGAATAATATTCCATTGCTGGATGTACCCTAGAACTTATCTGTTCACCTACTGAAGGACAACTTGGTGGCTTCCAAGTTTTAGCAATTATAAATAAAACTGCTATAAATATCAGTGTGCAGGTTTTGTGTAGATACAGGTTTTCAACTCATTTGGATAAGTACCAAGGAGAAGGCCAGGTACAGTGGCTGACTCCTATAATCCCAGCACTTAGGGAGGCCAAAGCAGACTGAGCGCTTGAGCTCAGGAATTTGGGACCAGCCTGGGCAACATGGTGAAAACCTATCTCTACCAAAAATACAAAAAATTAGCTGGGCATGGTGGTGGGTGCTGGTGGTCCCAGCTACTTGGGAGGCTGAGGTGGGAGGATCACTTGAGCCCAGGAGGTTGAGGTTGCAGTGAGCTGAGATCATACCACTGGACTACTGCCTCGGTGACAGAGTGAGACCCCATCTCTGAAAAAAAAAAAAAAAAGAAAAGAAAAAAAAAATACCAAGGATCACAATTGCTGAATCATACAGCAAGGGTATGTTCAGTTTTGCAAGAAACTGCCAAAATGTCTTCCAAAGAGTCTATACTGTTTTGCATTTCCACCAGCAATGAATGAGTTCATATCGTTCCACATCCTTGCCAGCATTTTGTATTGTTAGTGTTTTGGATTTCGGTTGTTAGTGTTTTGAATTTTGGCTGTTCTAATAGGTGTATAGCAGTATTTCATTGTTTGAATTTGCAATTCCCTAATGACTTACGATGTTGGCATCTTTCTGTATGCTTATTTGCCATCTGTCCATCTTCTTTGATGAGGTGTCTGTTCAGTTCTGTTAAGACCCCATTTTAAAATGAGGTTGTTTGTTTTCTTATTGTTGAGGTTTTAGAGTTCTTTGTACATTCTGGATAACAGTCCTTTATCAGATATGTCTTTTGCAAGTATTTTGTCTCAGTCTGTGGCTGGTCTTCTCATTCTCTTGATAGTATCTTTTGCAGACCCGAAGTTTAAATTTTAATAGAGTCAAACTTATCAATTTTTTTTTTCACAGACTGTGCCTTTAGTAGTTGTATTAGTCTGTTCTCATGTTGCTAATAAAGACATACCTGAGACTGGGTAATTTATAAAGGAAAGAGGTTTAGTTGACTCACAGTTCCACATGGCTGGGGAGGCCTCATAATTATGGCACAAGGTGAATGAGGAGCAAAGTCATGTCTTAAATGGTGGCAGGCAAGAGAGCTTGCACCAGGGAACTCACATTTATAAAACCACCGATCTTGTGAGACTTAATCACTACTGAAAGAACATTATGGGGGAAGTCATTCCCATAGTTCAATTATTTCCACCCAGCCCTGCTCTTGACACATGAGGATTATTATAGTTCAAGGTGAGATTTGGGTGGGTACACAGCCAAACCATATCGTTCCACCCCAGCCCCTCTCAAGTCTCATGTCCTCACATTTCAAAACCAATCATGCCTTCCCAACAGTCCCCCAAAGTCTTAACTCATTTCAGCACTAACTCAAAAGTCCACAGCCCCAAGTCTCATCTGAGACAAGGCCCCTGAGCCTGTAAGATCAAAAGCAAGTTAATTACTTCCTAGATACAATAGGGGTACAGGGGTACAGGCAATGGGTACCTACACCCATTCCAAATGGGAGAAATTGGCCAAAACAAAGGGGCTACAGGCCCCATGCAAGACCAAAATCCAATAGGACAGTCGTTAAACCTTAAAGTTCCAAAATGATCTCCTTTGACTCTATGTCTCACATCCCGGCCACATTGATGTGAGAGGTTGGCTCCCATGGCCTTGGGCAGCTCCGCCTCTGTGGCTTTGCAGGGTATCGCCCTGCTCCTGGCTGCTCTCACGGACTGGTGTTGAGTGTCTGCAGCTTTTCCAGGTGGATGGTACAAGCTGTCAGTGGATCTACCATTCTGTGGTCTGGAGGACGATGGCCCTCTTCTCACATGTCCACCAGAAGTGCCCAGTGGGAACTCTGTATGGGGACTCCAACCCCACATTTCCCTTTCACACTGCCCTAGCAAAGGTTCTCCAGGAGGGCCCTGCACCTGCAGCACACCTCTGCCTGGACATTCAGACATTTCCATACGTCCTCTAAAATCTAGGCTGAGGTCCCCAAACCTCAATTCTTGTTTTCTGCACACTGTAGGACCAACACCACATGGAAGGTGCCAAGGCTTAGGGCTTGCACCCTCTGAAGTAACAGCCTCTTACTTTGGACCCTTTTAGCCATGGGCTGGAATGGCTGAGACATGGAGCACCAAGTCCAGAGGTTACCCACAGCAGAGGGGCCCTGGACCTGGACCAGGACTAGGAAACTATTTTTCCCTCCCAAGCCTCCTGGCCTGTGATGGGAAGGGCTGCTGTGAAGTTCTCTGACATGCCCTGGAGACATTTCCGCCCCCCACCTTGTCTTGGTGTTTAGCATTTGGCTCCTAGTTACTTATGCAAATTTCTGCAGCCAGCTTGAATTTCTCCCCAGAAAATGGATTTTTCTCTTCTACTGCATTGTCGGGCTGCAAACGTTTCAAACTTTTAGGCTCAGCTTCCTCTTGAACACTTTGCCACTTAGAAATTTATTCTACCAGATACCCTAAATCATGTTTCTCAAGTTCATAGTTCCACAGATTTGTGGCAGGGGCGAAATGCTGCATGTCACTCTTTGCATAGCAAGAGTGACCTTTACTCCAGCTCCCAACAAACTCCTCATCTCCATCTGAGACCACCTCAGCCTGAACTTTATTATCCATATCACTATCAGCATTTGGGTCAAAGCCATTCAACAGGCCTCTGGGAAGTTCCAAATTTTCCCACATCTTCCTGTCCTCTTCTGAGCCCTCCAAAATGTTCCATCCTCATCTGTTACCCAGTTCCAAAGTCACTTTCACATTTTTGGGTATCTTTATAGCAGCACCCTACTCTCAGTGCAATTTACTCTATTAGTCTGTTCTCACACTGCTAATAAAGATGTTCCTGAGACTGGATAATTTATAAAGGAAATAAATTTAATTGACTCAGGCCCCAAGGGCTCTTTAGGCAACAGGTAATAAATTCTGCCAGCACTGGATCCTTTCCTTCTAGGAAGCAGATTCCCTCTGGCCCAAGGTATATCTAGAAATGTCATCTGGGAGCTAGGTCCTAGAATGGAGCCTCATGACTCTACCTAGTGCTCTATTCTACTGTGGCTAAGCTGGTGTCCAAGTTGCAAGACAAAGTCCTCTTTGTTCTTCCCTCTCCTCTCCTCAAACAACAAAACAATTCTGCTGTTACATACCTATATAATCAGGATTTTTCTATCTTCTTGAAGAATTGACCTTATCATTATACAGTGCTTCTCTTTATTACTGACAAGTTTCCTTGCTCAGAAGTCTCCTCTGTCTGAAATTATTATAGCTATTCTTGCTTTCTTTGGTTAGTGTTAGCCTGGTATAGCTTTATCCATCTTTTTGCTTTTAATTTATGTATATTTACATTTAAAGTGGGCGTCTTATGAAAGTATATCATTGGATCTTGTTTTTAGATTCACTTTGACAATCTCTGTTTTTTTTTTTTTTTTTTTTTTTGAGGCGGAGTCTCGCTCTGTTGCCCGGACTGGAGTGCAGTGGCCGATCTCAGCTCACTGCAAGCTCCGCCTCCCGGGTTTACGCCATTCTCCTGCCTCAGCCTCCCAAGGAGCTGGACTACAGGCGCCCGCCACCTCGCCCGGCTAGTTTTTGTATTTTTTAGTAGAGACGGGTTTCACTGTGTTAGCCAGGATGGTCTCGATCTCCTGACCTCATGATCCGCCCGTCTCGGCCTCCCAAAGTGCTGGGATTACAGGCTTGAGCCACCGCGCCCGCCTTCTGTTTTTTTTTTTAACTGACCCAACTGAGGAACAAAGTATCTGATTTTTAATTACTATATTTAGACCATTCATGTTTAAAGTGATTACTGATACAGCTGAATTAATATTTACTGTATTTGTTCCTTTTGTCTATTTGCTGTACTTGTTTTTTGTTTGTATTTGTGTCTTCCACCTTTTTTCTGTCTCTTATGGTTTAAACTGAGCCTTTTATATGATTCCATATACTCTCTTACCATACCAGTCATACCTCTTTTTTTTTTTTTTTTTTTTTTACTGTTTTTAGTGGTTGCCCTAGAGTTTGCAATATATATTTATAAATAATCCAGGTCCACTTTCAAATAACACTATACTTCTTCATGGGTAGTTCAAGTACCTTGTAATAACAAAATAATCCTAATTCCTTCTTCCTGTTTCCTTTTATAATTCCTATCATTCATTTCACTTATACATATGCATACATACACATATAATATCTATGCATACATAATCAAATATATATGCTCATATAATTGAATACATTGTTGAAGTTACCATTTTGAACCCACTGTAACCTGTTAGATCAATTAAGAATTAGAAAAATAAATTCATTTATTTTACCTTTACTTATTTATTCTTTATTGCTCTTTGTTTCTTTATTTAGATCCGAGCTTCTAACCTATCTCATTTGTCTTGTGTCTGAAGAACTTCTTTTTAACATTTCTTATAAAGCAAACCTGCTGACAACAAACACCCTCAATTTTTGTCTGTCTGAGAAAGTTTTTTTTCCTTCACTTTTGAAGCATAATTTTGCAGAGTACAGAGTTCTAGATTAGTGGGATTTTTCCTTTCAACACTAATATATTTCACGCTACTCTTTTCTTGTTTGCATAGTTTCTGAGAAGCTGGATGTAATGCTTATATTTCCTCCTTCATAGGTGTTTTTTCTCTCTGACTTCTTTCAAGACATTTTCCTTATCTTTGACTTTTTGAAGTTTGAATATGATATGCCTCGGTTTAGTTTTGGGGGCATTTATCCTGCTTGGTATTCTATGAGCCTACTGACCCTGTAGTTTGGCATCTGATATTACTTTGGGGGAAATTCTCAGTTATTGCTTCAAATATTTTTTTTTCTTTTTCTCTTTCTTCTTTTTCTGGAATCTCTCTTTAACCTAGTTACACAATTTTTGGTTGTCCCAACAGTTCTTAGATATCCTGTTTATTTTCCTCCTCAATCTTTTCTGTGTTTGCTTTTCTGTTTTGGAATCTCTAATGGTATACCCTCAAGCTCAGAGATATTTTTCCTCAACCATGTGCAGTCTACTAATGAGCCCATCAAAGGCATTCTTCATTTCTGCTACAGTAATTTTGATCTCTAACATTTCTTTTTTATTCTTTCTTAGAGTTTCCATCTCTGCTTACATTGCCTATCTATTTTTGCATGCTGTCTACTTTATCCATGAGAGTCCTTAGGATATTAATCACAGTTGTTTTAAATTCCTGGTCTTATAATTTCAACATCTGTGCCATATCTGGGTCTGATTCTGATTCATGCTCTTTTTCAAACTGTATATTTTGGCTGTTAGTATGCCTTGCAATTTTTTGTTGATAGCCAGACTTGATGTGCTAGGTAAAAGGAACTGCTGTATATATACTATTGGTAATGTGGTTGTAAGGTATCTGTTTTTGTAAAGTTTTATTGGAAAACAGCCACATCCATTCATTTATGAATACAGTGGTTTATGGCAGAGTTGACTAGTAACAACAGAGAACTCAAGGCCCACAAAGTCTAAAATATATATATATTGGGTTGTACCCATAAAAAGTTTGCCAACACCTGATTTAGATTATAAAGTGTCTTCAGTAAAAGGAACTTTATTCTTATTGGCTTTAGAGGCTAAAAAGTATTATATACATCTAATATTCCTAGAACTCCCAGATAATAAGAAACTATTAATATGTACTAGTTTTTTAGGGGGTGAAATCCCGTTTTGAGAAAAACTACTAGGTCACAAGCATTTTTATTTAACAATCCAAAATCCTTAGGTAAATCACACCGGCTTGATAGTTTGGGTTTTTAAAAAAATGTCTAAGTTCATTCCCTGGATTTATCTTCACATAAAGAAACTAGTCAGGATAAACTTCCTGAATTTTTGCACTGAGTTACTGATCAGATACATTTGCTCCCATATAATGTTTTCCATTAGGAAAAATATAAAATTATAAACTCAACAGTTTAGAACTATATAAATTCTGAGAAACTTTTTATATCAACATTAATTGTGATCTGTAATGTATCATCTTAAACAGAATTTCCAAAATCTTTAATTAACTTTAAGACGTGGAATAATATGAAATCAGGTTAGTTAATTGAGTAATTGATATAGGTTGCATCAATAACTTATAAGTAACATAGAATACTGAAACATTGGTCATATATATACATATATTCTTATATATACATATTGATACATATGTATATGTATATACATTCAGTGTGTGTATATCTATTCCACCAACCTAGAACTCTGTACCCTGCAAAATTATACTTCAAAAGTGAAGGAAAAAGAAAACTTGGACAAAAATTGAGGGTGTTTGTTTTCAGTAGATTTGCCTTACAAGGAATGTTAAAAGAAGTTATTCAGAGAGAAGGCAAATGAGATAGGTTAGAAACTCAGATCTAAATAACCATACATAAATACACACTAAATGTATATACACACACAAATATATATTACTGTATGTATCTATGTATTTATAGTGTATGCTCTGTATATAAAAGATTGACTAATTTGATTATTTGAAGGATTAAGGGAGGAGACCACCCCTCATATTGTCTTATGCCCAATTTCTGCCTCCAAAGAAAGAAGAAGTAAAAACTAAAAGGCGGAAATGAAATCCACAGGCTGACAGCCGGGTGCCTGCGCCCTGGGCCTGGGAGTTAAAGATCGACCCCTGACCTAACTTGTTATGCTATCTATGGATTCCAGACATTGTATGGAAAAGCATTGTAAAAATCCCTGTCCTGTTCTGTTCTGATCTGATTACCGGTGCATGCAGTCCCCAGTCACGTACCCCCTGCTTGCTCAATCGATCACGACCCTCTCACGCAGACCCCCTTAGAGTTGTGAGCCCTTAAAAGGGACAGGAATGGCTCACTCAGGGAGCTCGGCTCTTGAGACAGGAGTCTTGCCAATGCGCCCGGCCAAATAAATCCCTTCCTTCTTTAACTCGGTGCCTGAGGAGTTTTGTCTGCGGCTCGTCCTGCTACAGGATAACTTCTTTTTTTTGAGATGGAGTCTCTCTCTTGTCGCCCAGGCTGGAGTGCAGTGGTGCGATCTTACAACCTCCACCTCCTGGGTTCAAGCGATTCTCCTGCCTCAGCCTCCCAAGCAGCTGGCATTACAGATGCCCGCCACCATGCCTGACTAATTTTTTGTATTTTTAGTAGAGATGGGGTTACACCATGTTAAACAGGCTGGTCTTAAACTCCTGACCTCAGGTGATCTACCCGCTTTGGCCTCCCAAAGTGCTGGGATTACAGGTGTGAGCCACTGCACCTGGCCAGGATAATCTTTTCTGTAAGATGAAAGACATCATAATGCAAGTCAAATGGAAAATATTTTGGGATAAAATGCTACTAATATATCTGACAAAATAGAGATAATATTCCTACTATAAAATAAACCTTACAAATTGATCTTTAGAAAAGACGAGAGCTCGATTGCTTAATGGGCAAAGTATGAATAGGTAATTAACAGAAGAGGAGATGCAAAGCCCAAAAAATATGTAAAAACCTGTTCAGTCTTACTAGTGGTCAGGAAAGTAAAAAATGAATTAATGAGATGCCATTATTTTCACCCATCGGATTGGCAAAAAGTAAAGACTGTACATAGATGCTGATGACTGCACATAAACAGGGACCCAACAACACTGCTGTTAGAGTTTGAGTGTGAGTCAATACATTTGGAGAAAGTAATCTTTGTACGATTATCTGGTGGGATTAATTACAATTGAAAATAGGCTGAGCACGGTGGCTCACACTGAGGAAAGAGACAGATCCTCTCATATTGTTTTATATCAGTACCTGTTTTAAGAAAAAACAAGGAAGTGAAACCAAAGACAGGCAGCCCGGCACCAGGCCCAAAACCTGGCCTGGGCCTGCCTGACCTAAACCTAGTAGTTAAAAATCAACTTATAACTTAGAAACCGATGTTATTCATAGATTCCAGACATTGTATAGAAGAACATTGTGAAACTCCTTGCCCTGTTCTGTTTCTCTCAGTGCATGAAACCCCTGTCACGTATCCCTCTAGATTGCTTAATCAATCACGACCCTTTCATATGAAATCTTTAGTGCTGTGAGCCCTTAAAAGGGACAGAAATTGTGCACTTGGAGAGCTCAAATTTTAAGGCAGTAGCTTGCCGATGCTCCCAACTGAATGAAGCCCTTCCTTCTACAACTCGGTGTCTGAGAGGTTTTGTCTGTGGCTCATCCTGCTACATTTCTTGGTTCCCTGACTGGGAAGTGAGGTAACTGACGGATGGCTGAGGCAGCCCCTTAGGCGGCTTAGGCCTGCCGTGTGGAGCATCCCTGCAGGGGACTCCCGCCAGCCTGAGTAACAAGATCCAAAGAGCTCTCCTGGGTAGGCAGTTGCCACGGTGGAAAGCCTCACCAGAGCAGCACATAGCAGGCGCCCATGGAGGATTAACACAGTGGCTGAACATTGGGAAGGAACTGGCACTTGGATTCCAGACATCTGAAACTTGGAAAAACTAGCCTTTGGAACTTGCCCACTCTATTTGAGTGGAAGCGTGGCCTGATCACCCACAGTGTGGCTTTATTGGCACTTTGGTGTTGGTTTTGGTGTTGACTTGGTTCAAATTGCTTGACAGGACCAGTCTTGGGAACTTGCCCACTTCATTTGAGTGGAAGCATGGCCTGATCACCCACGGTGTGCCTGTACCTGCACTTTGGTTTTTGTTTTTGACTTGACTTGGATTGCTTGATACTTTGGTTTTGGTTTTGACCTGGCTTAGATTTCTGGATATTCTGATTTTGGTTTTGATTTTGGTTTGGTGTAAACTGCAGAAGTGTGTGTGTGCCCTTTTTACCTGTTTTGTGTTTTGTGATGTGCGTGTGGTGTGAGCGTGGTGTTTTGTCTTGAAGAAGCATGGGTCAGGCACAAATAAGCCCACTCCACTAGGAACTATGTTAAAAAATTTCAAGAAAAGAAAAAAAGAGGGAGGCAGAATTTACATAAAAAGAATATTATATGGTAAATTCTTGTCCTGAAATAAATTAACTGGTTGTTAAAAAAAAAAAGTTTGTAATAAGTCAGAAAGTTAAGACATCTTGAAAAATTGTCTGCAATAGTCGTGAAAGAGAAAAAGTTATAAAAAAATTATGCAAAAAGTGTTGTATAATTTAAAAGTAATAAGGCCCCCTGAGTACTATTGAAAAAACAGTTTATGTGCAAGGTGTATAAGAAAATTAAAATATACCTTTGGTAAAAAGATTATAAGGAGGCATAAGAATATGAATTTTTACCTACATTAAAAGGTTAAAAAAAATTATTGTTTTAAAAGTTTAAGGAAGTTTTAAAATGTTATTTGTAAAGAAAATTCTGTGTGTAAACATATTAGCTAAAGTTAAAAAGGTATCATCCAGTTTTTCTGTGAACTGGACGTTAAAGTAAAAATGCAACAGGTTTTTCTTAAAGCATCAACCTGCTCTTTAACAAAAGTTATAAAAGGTTTAACAGACTCTATAAAATCTTACCTTATGGTCAAACATAAAATATTGGATAAATATGTCTACAAGGTTTTATTAAAATTAAGTTTAACATTAATAACACACTAATATAAAGGTAAATTTTAGCTTATCTGGTATAAAAATCATACAAGAAGCATTATTAAATGTAAAATGGTGTTTAGCTTTCTCTGGTCTAAAAACTAATAAAGATAGGTCCTAAAGGAGACATTCATTTTACTAGAGGATCATAGAAGTTAAAGACTTAAAACAAACTTTGGCAATTAAGACAGCATACCAAGATGCAAATGCCTGGTTAAAATGGATCAAATGTTCCATCTGCATGTTAAACAAAAGCAATTGTTATGCTTGTGCATATGGCAGGCCAGAGGCCCTGATTGTCCCCTTTCCATTAAGGTGGTCCTCCAGTCAACCAGGCATGGGCTGGATGGTAGCTCTTTTCCAGGATTCTACAGCCTGGAGTAATAAGTCATGCCAAGCTCTCTCTGCTATATCCTGAAGTCTCTGTGGGTCAGCCCCCTGAGGGCCATCCAGCTTTCATCTCCCAACACTAAGTTCACTTTGAATCTCTCATGGCAGGGAGGAGGAGACTTAGCATTCCTTGGAGACCTGAAGATATGCAGTGAGCTTAAGAATTTTTAAGAGCTTATCAATCAGTCAGCCCTTGTTCATCCCCGAGTGGATGTGTGGCGGTATTGCGGTGGACCTTTACTGGGCACTCTGCCAAATAACTAGAGTGACACTTGTGCTTTAGTCCATTTGGCTATCCCTTTCACCCTGGCATTTCATCAACCAGAAGAAAAAATAAATAAAAAATAAAAACACGTCATCGTAAAGCAAGAGAAGCCTCTTGTAGGTCTTTGAACTCTCACATCTATTTAGATGCAACTGGAGCCCTGCAAGGAATACCAGATCAATTTAAAGCTTGAAATCAAATAGTTACAGGATTTAAGTTAATATTTTGGTAAATGACAGTCAATAAAAATGGAAATTAGATAAACTACATCTATTACAACCAACAGCAACGAGCTTTTCATGAGTTAAAAAGAAAAACTCATGTCGCCCCAGCCCTGAGGCTACCTGACCTGACAAAACTCTTTACACTTTATGTGTCAAAAAGAGAAAAAATGGCAGTTGGAGTTTTAACCCAGACTGTAGGGCCCTGGCCAAGGCCAGTGGCCTATCTCTCAAAACAACAAGACAGGGTTTCCAAAGGCTGGTGCATAAGAAGCAGATAAGCTAACTCTTAGGCAAAACCTAAACATAAAGTCCCCCCATGCTGTGGTAATTTTAGTAAATACCAAAGGACACCGTTAGCTAATGAATTCTAGACTAACTAGATACCAAAGCTTGCTCCGTGAAAATCCCCCATAACCATTGAAGTTTGCAACACCCTATACCCTGCCACCTTGCTCCTGGTATCAAAATGCCCAGTTAAACATAACTGTGTAAAAGTATTGGACTCAGTTTATTCTAGTGGGCCCAACCTCCGAAACCATCCTTAAACATCAGTAGACTGGGAGTTGTACGTGGATGGGAGCAGCTTCGCCAGTCCCTGCAAAGTGTCTCTGAAGAAGATGACAAGCCCTGCTCCAGTCACACTCAGAAGCTGACTGATCCACACATGGCCGAAGCATGAGGAAACTCATCACAGGACTCATTTTCCTTAAAATCTGGACTTGTACAGTGGGGACTTCAACTGACCTTCCTCAGACTCAGGGCTGTTCCCAGTATATGCATCAAGTCACTGAAGTAGGACAAAAGATGGCTACAATTCTATAATTTTATAGTTATTGTAAGTGTACCAGGACTCTAAAAGAAACTTGTTTGTATAATGCTATTCTATCTAAGGTATGTAGCCCAGGAAATAACCAGCCTGATGTGTGTTATGACCCATTTTAAGCCTCCCATGATCACAGTTTTTAAAATAAAATTAAAGACTGGTCCTTTTCTAGGCAACACAAAGTAATAGTTATGACAGAAGAAAGAGGAGTCTCCAAGCATATAACCCTAAAATTTAATGCTTTTGCCACTATCAATAGCAATCGGCATAAAATAAGATGCAGTTCTTTAAATTTAAAAAAAAAAAAGTTACACGACAGGAAATAATTATATCTGCCTTGAATTAAGCTCATGTGCAAATGTGTGTAATTACTGGTCATATGTCATCTAGACTACTTAAAAAAAGGATGAATAAAATCCTGTTTAGCTCCAAACAGGAGAAAGCAGCCCCTCCTGTATGCATGGAAGCTGCAACCCCTTGAAATTAATAATTACAAATCCCTTTAACCCAAGGTGAAAAAGAAAAAAAAAAAAGGGAGAACATGTATCTCTGGGCATCAATAGGAAAAGACTAGGTCCTACAGTAAATATCTTAGTAAAAGAGGAGGTTTGTAAACTCTCTCTGGAACCAGTATTTCAGACTTTCTATAATAAACTAAATGTGCCAGCACCAGAGACATCAGGAAAAACCAGAAATTTGTTTTTGCAATTAGCCAAGCATGTAGCCCAGTCTCTAAATGTCACTTCATGTTATGTTCATGAAAAAACTGTAATAAGAGATCAGGGGCCACAAGAAACCCAAGAATTAGTGCCTACAGACCCAGTTCCTGATGAATTCCTGCCCCCCCCGCCCGAAAAAAAAAAATCACCCTGATCATCTCTAGATTCTAAAAGTCTCAATTATTGGACAATATTGCATAGCTAAAAAAAGGAAAAAATTCACTCATTCTGTAAGATGACTTAGTTGTCTGGGGCAAAAACTATATAATGGTACCACAAACAAACAAACAAACAAACAAAAACAGTTACATGGTGGAGTTCCAATTACACAGAAAGAGATCCATTCAGTAAATTTCCAAGGTAGAAGACTGTCTGGGCCCACCCAGAATTCCACCAGAACTGGACTGCCCCCCACTGGGTTGTACTGTATATGCAGACATAGAGCCTATGCTAAGCTGCCGGGCCAGTGGCAGGTAGTTGTGTTATTGGCACTATTAAACCATTTTTCTTCCTACTGCCCATAAAAACAGGTGAACTCCTGGGCTTCCCTGTCTATGCTTCCCATAGAAAATGAAGCATAGCCATAGGTAATTGGAAAGGTGATAAATGACCTCCTAAAAAAATTATACAATACTCTAGACCTGCCACTTAGACACAAGATGGCTCATGAGGATACTGGACCCCCATTTACATGCTCAACCAAATCATATGGTTGCAAGCTGTTTTAAAAATCATCACTAATAAAACCAGTCAAGCCTTGACTATTCGGGCCTGACAAAATACTCAGATAAAAAATGCTATCTATCAAAATAGATTGGCTCTCGACTACTTGCTAGCAGCTGAAAAAGAGGTCTATAAGAAATTTAACCTTACTAATTACTGTCTACACATAGATAATCAAAAGCAAGTAGTTAAAGACATAGTTAAAAATATGACACAACAAACACATGTGCCCATACAAGTGTAGCACAAATTTGACCCTGAAGCCGTGTTTAAAAATTAGTTCCCAGCACTAGGAGGATTTAAAACTCTTACAATGAAAGTTATAATAGTAATAAGAACCTGCTTACTGCTCCCTTGTTTGCTACCTGTACTTCTTCAAATGATAAAAAGCTTCATTGCTACCTTAGTTCACCGAAATGCTTCGGCACAAGTGTACTATATAAATCACTATCAATCTATTGCACAAAAAGACATAAGTAATAAAAATAAGAGTGAGAACTCCCTCTAATAAAAATTGAGAGTCTCAAAGGGGGGAAATGAGGAAAGAGAGAGACCCTCTCATACTGTTTTATATTGTTTTATAGTCAGTACCTGTTTTCAGAAAAAACAAGGAAGTGAAACCAAAGACAGGCAACCCAGCGCCAGGCCCAAAACCTGGCCTGGGCCTGCCTGGCCTAAACCTAGTAGTTAAAAATCAACTTATAACTTAGAAACCGATGTTATTCATAGATTCCAGACATTGTATAGAAGAACATTGTGAAGCTTGCTGCCCTGTTCTGTTTCTCTCTATCAGTGCATGAAACCCCTGTCATGTATCCCCTAGATTGCTCAATCGATCACAACCCTTTCATGTGAAATCTTTAGTGTTGTGAGCCCTTAAAAAGGACAGAAATTGTGTACTTGGAGAGCTCAGATTTTAAGGCAGTAGCTTGCCGATGCTCCCAGCTGAGTAAAGCCCTTCCTTCTACAACTTGGTGTCTGAGAGGTTTTGTCTGCGGCTTGTCCTGCTACAACACCTGTAATCCCAGCACTTTGTGAGGCTGAGGTGGGAGGATCTCTTAAGGCCACAAGTTCAAGACCAGCCTAGGCAACAGAGCAAGCCCCCACTTCTACAAAAAAATAAAAATAAAAATAAATTGGCTGGGTATGGTGCTGAGAGTTTGTAATCCCAGCTACTCGAGAGACTGAATCAGGAGAATAGTTTAAACCCAGTGTCTCACGCGTCCATGTGAAGAGACCACCAAACAGGCTTTGTGTGAGCAACAAGGCTGTTTATTTCACCTGGGTGCAGGTAGGCTTGAGTCCGAAAAGAGAGTCAGCAAAGGGTGGTGGGATTATCATTAGTTCTTATAGGTTTGGGGATAGGTGGTGGAGTTAGGAGCAATGTTTTGTGGGCAGGGGGTGGATCTTACAAAGTACATTCTCAAGGGTAGGGAGAATTACAAAGAACCTTCTTAAGGGTGGGGAAGATTACAAAGTACCTGGGTCAGTTAGGGTGGGGCAGAAACAAATCACAATGGTGGAATGTCATCAGTTAAGGCTATTTTCACTTCTTTTGTGGATCTTCACTTGCTTCAGGCCATCTGGATGTATACGTGCAGGTCACAGGGGATATGATGGCTTAGCTTGGGCTCAGAGGCCTGACACCCAGGAGGTCAAGGCTGCAGTGAGCCAAGATCATGCCACTGCACTCTAGCCGGGGTGACAGAGCAAGATCTTGTCTCTTAGAAATGAACAAACAAACAAAAAACAAAATAAAACAAAAAACACATAACCAACACAGGGATCCCAGTTTGGAATTTCATTACATTTCCAGGTGAATCATGAGCTACTTTTCATACAATACATGGAAATTTATTGCCTATTCAGACAATTTTCAGTGACATTGGGAATTGAGGGAAAAAAAAGTGGTTGATAAATTCTAAATAAGAAATTAGTACTATAGGCCTGAATAACAGTGATTTAATCCAGGGTGAGGGAGATTGTGGCAGTTGTGGGGTTGTGTGGTGTGGAAGAGAATAGATTGAGCAAAATGACTATATACTAAGTATTTTTCTAATATGGAGATTGATTGGGTTAAGAACACTCCTACTCTGAAGGTAATCATCAGCGACTTTTGAATGTTGAAAATAGGTATTAAATAAAATCCTTTATATTGGATGCTTAAAAACCGTGTTTTGTAGAAACCCATAGAGAATATTAAAATAATATCTTGCTTTAGAAAAAGATGGGGAAATCCATTACACCACCTCTGTCCTGTCAAAAACAGATACCACCTAGAATAAAGGCAATCCTAGGGCTGAGACTATGCCAGTAATCCCCCTGAATCAAACCATTAAGATAATCCATTTTTATTAACTGGGACGACACCAGTTCCATAAAGTTAATTCTCACAAACCTGTGCTTTGGGCACTTTTACCATTCCCTGGGGTTTCAGACTGATATGCCAGCAGGAATCCAATTTAATTCCCCATCAATTATGGTATGTGATGCAAAAACATTGAGTTTCTGGGTGACTTATAAAGACAGCAGTTCTTTCATTTGTGTGCATATTTGGCTAAGCAAATTTAGCTAAGAGCAAAATATCAACTTAACTAAACGATGAGTGACATAACTGAGCCATGACACATGACAAAGAGAGCTTCAGAAAATTATTATTCTGTAATCCCAGCACTTTGGGAGACAGAGGCAGGCGAATCACGAGGTCAAAAGTTCGAGACCAGCCCGGCCAACATGGTGAAACCCCATCTCTACTAAAAATACAAAAAATTAGCTGGGCATGGTGGTGAGCACCTGTAACACTAGCTAATTGGGAGGCTGAGTCTGGAGAATCACTTGAACTCAGGAGGTGGAGGTTGCAGTGAGCCGAAATTACACCACTGCACTCCAGCTTGGGCAATAGTGCAAGACTCCATTTCAAAAAAAAAAAAAATTGTTATTCAGTTTCTTAGTGTTGGTGAAACTCATATAATCTACAGATAAAAATCATGAAAGAGCTAAATGCCATCAGATCCTTCTAACCTCCTTTCCCCCACATGAATGGCTGTTTTATAATGAGAGCAGACTCTTCGGCTATAGCCTCAACACCAGAGCATTATTTGCTGAGGGGAGATAGTAAACACCTATACAGAAAAAAACAATTCCTTCTAAGGAAGGAGAGTTTTCTGACCATCAGCCTTGAAGTTAACTTCCCTTCTACAGCCAAGACATCCATGAACATCCTCTCTCTGAAGTAAGGGAGGAGACTCACAGGTACAACTAAGCAGATTTAGAGAAGACTTTTGAGCTCCTTTGCAAAGGCATTAGCAGAAAGCCCGCATCAGAAGTAGATAAGTCTACAGCGTTTCCTGCCATTGTATATGTTGCATAGCAGAAATTTAAAAACTGGCCAAAGAAACCCTTTAAAGTTGATAAATTTTGAACAATTCTGTGTAGATACTAAGAATGCTGTTTAGTGGAAATATCAGCTCTGATCAAAGCAGTAATTTCCAGTGAGACCGTTTGTATGCCAGAAAAAAGCACTAGCTCCTTTTCATTTATTTCAGCTCTTGCTTCTTAGGTTCCAAACTGGGATGACATTCTCACCCACTAACCCAAGGCTAAATGGGAGATTAGTCCATCTAAGAACAAGCAAGCCCTTGCAGGGACCAACTTAAAGTCTCCAACCAGAATTTGTATTACCAAGGGAGCAGCCCATAGACTGTATACGACCAGGCAATGGCTCAGTTCTGACTCTTTGCAGGGCTAAGAAACCGTATTTTGTAATGTTTGGGGTCCATGGAGAAAAGACAGGGGCCTTCAGCTTTTCAAGGTTCTTAGCTTCCTTGTGTTGGGTTAGAACATGCTCCTTTAGCTTGGAGGAGTTTGTTACTACTCACCGTCTGAGGCCTACTTCTGTCAATTCGTCAAACTCATTCTCTGTCTAGTTTTGTTTCCTTGCTGGCAAGGAGTTGGAATACTTTGGAAGAAAAGAGGTGTTTTGGTTTTTGGAATTTTCAGCCTTTTGTTACTGGTTTTTCCTCATCTTCATGGATTTATCTACCTTTTTTTTTATGTTGTTGACATTCGGATGGGGTTTTTGTGTACCTCCTTTTTGTTGATGTTGATGCTATTCCTTTCTGTTTGTTAGTTTTCCTTCTAATGGTCAGGCTCCTCTGCTGCAGGTCTGCTGGAGTTTGCTGGAAGTCCACTTCAGACCCTGTTTGCCTGGGTATCACCAGTGGGGAATGCAGAACAGCAAAGATTGCTGCCTGTTCCTTCTTCTGGAAGCTTCATCCCAGAGGGACACCCGCCAGATGCCAGCTGGAACTCTCCCTGCTAGGAGGTTTCTCCCAGTCAGGAGGCACAGGGGTCAGGGACCCACTTGGGGAGGCAATCTGTCCCTTAGCAGAACTCGAGCACTGTGCTGGGAGATTTGCTGCTCTCTTCAGAGACAGCAGGCAGGAACGTTTTAGTCTGCTGAAGCTGCACCTATAGTCGTCCCTTCCCCCATGTGCTCTGTCCCAGTGAGATGTGAATTTTATCTATAAGTCCCTGACTGGGGCTGCTGCCTTTCTTTCAGAGATCCCCTCCCCTCAGAAGAGGAATCTAGAGAGGCAGTCTGGCTACAGCAACTTTGCCGCTTTGAATTTCCCGGCAGCTTTGTTTACACTGTGAAGTGAAAACCACTTCTCAAGCCTCAGTAATGGGGGACGCCCCTCCCCCGACCAAGCTCCAGTGTCCCAGGTCGACTTCAGACTGCTGTGCTGGCAAGTGAGAATTTCAAGCCAGTGAATCTTAGCTTGCTGGATTTTGTGGGGGTGGGATCAGCTGAACTAGACCACTTGGCTCCCTGGCTTCAGCACCCTTTCCGGGGAAGTGAATGGTCCTGTCTCACTGGAGTTTCAGGCGCCACTGGTGTATGAAAAAAAAAACAAACAAAACAAAACAAAACAAAACAAAAACAAAAACAACTCCTACAGTCCTGCAGCTAGCTCGGTGTCTGTCCAAATGGCTGCCCAGTTTTGTGCTTGAACCCCAAGGCCCTGTTGCTGTAGGTACCTGAGGGAATCTCCCAGTCTGCAGGTTGCGAAGACTGGGAAGAGCATAATATCTGGAGCGGAATGCACTGTCTTTCATGGCACAGTTCCTCATGGCTTCCCTTGGCTTGGGGAGGGATTTCCCCAACCCTTTGTGCTTCCTGGGTGAGGTGACTCCCCACCGTCCTTTGGCTTGTCCTCCGTGGGCTACACCCACTGTCTAACCAGTCACAATGAGATGAGCTAGGTACCTCAGTTGGAAATGCAGAAATCACCCACCTTCCGTATTGATCTCTCTGGGAGCTGCAGACTGGAGCTGTTCCTATTCAGCCATCTTGCCAGCCACACAAATTACTTTTAAAATGGAAGGAATCTTACATCTTCTTACCATTGTTCTTTTCTGTTTTCTTCCCCCATCTCATCTTAACCCTCATTCTTAAAACATTCTTCAAACAAAAATAAGAACCACTACAAAAGAGAGTCTTGCATATCTAAGTGTATAGCACATTTCTACTTAAGAGATTGAACATTAAAAAACACTTTCTGAACTGTGAACAAAGTTCATACTTAATCTATTTCATAGTCATAATCATCATCCATGTTGATTCTGATGCTGGAGAGGTCTTCAGGTTTTATTTATTTTTAGTCTCTTTGCTTTTCTTAGTCAGATGAAAGTGATGCTCACATTGCCTCATGATCTTGGAAGACATCCAGCTCTTCCCTTGCTGTTCAGCTGGTGCTGCACCTTGTCCTCCCCTTATATCTGTGCCCTTGGCCATCAGGACTTCTCTTGCTTTTAGGAGACTACAGGTGCAATTCCAGGCATTTCCATCCAGGTACAGGTGCCTGAGACAAGGCAGACCCTCTAAAGCTTTTAGGTCTAAGGCAGAGATCTTGTTGTTCCTCAGGTTTAGAACATGAAGCTGTTTGAGGTCCTTGAGCTCCCATTCAGCAATATTCTGGATGACATTGCCTTTTAGGTCCAGCCTGATTAAGGTCCCTGGGAGCCTGCAAAGCATGGAAACAGGATGTGAGAGGAGGCCATGTCCATCATTCCACAACTGTCAGGGCAACAGTAACTGAGGAGCATTGCCTTTTCATACAGCTCTGTCTCTTCTTAAGCTAGGAAACAAGATTTATTTGAGAAAATCAATTATAAGCACAAATCTCAGTGTTATTCTATGGATCTTTAACTTTTTCTCATAGATCTTATATTCTAACCTTCTGATTTTTCTGGCTCCTATTCATAAACTGTTTACTTTTTTTTTCTTGTGAAATGAGATCACTCAAACAAATTGATAAGAAAAACACTAAGTTCCCAATTTCTAAGGTGGCAAAGGCCATTAATCAGTAATTTACAGAAAAAGCAGTAAAAGTGTCAAATAAAAGTATGAAAAAGTGTTGTTCTTCATGAATATAAAAGGCAAATGAAAAAATGCAATGTTTTAATATAGCAAATTAAAACATAGCTTTAATTTTAAAACACTACTGCTGTGGGTATAGTAAAAACTGTTGGTAGGAGTGTAAATTGGTACCATTTAGGAAACAATTTAGTAATATGTATCAAATTTAATTAATAGCATGCCTTTTGACCTAGGAAATTATAGAAAAAGTGAGTATTTATTTACAAAGATGTTTGTCACATATTTGATATTTATAACAGCAAAAATAGACTAATACTCAATGATTTTAAATTATGAGACGATGAACTATTATGTGATTACAAAACCATGGGTTTTGATTTTTTTTTTAATACGGGGTCTGTCTCTGTAGCCCAGGCTGGAGTGCAGTGGTGAGATCTCGGCTCACTGCAACCTCTGGCTCACCAGCTCAAGTGATCCTGCCACCTCAGCCTCTTGAGTATCCGGGACCACAGGCACACACCACCACACCTGGCTAATTTTTTCTATTTTTGTTAGAGACAGGGTTTCATGTGGCCCAGGCTAGTCTGGAACTCCTGCACTCAAACAATCCACCGACCTCACCCTCCCAAAATGCTGGGATTATAGGTGTGAGCCACCACACCTGGCCTGATTTAAACTATTTAAACTAATTTTTAAAATAACAGTTATATGAAAAAGCTTTTGTAACTATGACTAAAAAAATCTAGGAGCTATAAAAATTGATAAAGTTTCAACATTAAAACAAATTTTAAAAGAAATTGTGTATAGCAAAAGACAGGCAAAGTCAAAAGACAAATGATAAACTGAGGATAAGTATGATGTCTGCACTTTATAGCAAAGAATTAATCTCCTTAATATACAAAAAGCCCTTAAAATTGAGAAGATTATAAAAATAAAACAGAAAAATGGGCAAAAATAACAAATGGAAGTTCACATAAAAAGCAAAGCAAAGGGCCCTCAAGTCATCAACTTTACACAGGACAGAGAAATTAGATTAAAGCTACACAGATATGCCACTTAACACTTACCAGATTGGTAAAAATTCTAAGCCTTAGCAATCTGGCCTGTGAGCAAAGCTATGAAGAAATAGATAGTCTCATATATTTCTAGTGGGAGTCTAAAATGGCACAGCCCCTTTGGAGAAAAATTTAGCAAAACCTAACAAAAAAAAAAAATACATATTTATCCTTTAGACCACCAATCCTACTTCTAGGAATACACCCTGAAGATATGACCTTACAAATATAAACAGTATATGTGGCATTTATTATGATATTATTTATAACAGCAAAAGGTTGGAAGTAACCCAGTACATGAGTAAAGAACTACTATGAAGCCTTAAAAAAATAAAATAATAAAAAAAAAATAGGCTGGTCTCTATGAATTACCATGAAGTGATTTCCAGAAAGTATTGTTAAAGAGAAAAAAAAAAGTAAGAAACAGAGCAGTATATATAGTACACTAGTTTTTGTGTAAGAAAAGGGGAAATAAGAATGACATATACATGTTGGCCGGGCGCGGTGGCTCAAGCCTGTAATCCCAGCACTTTGGGAGGCCGAGACGGGCGGATCACGAGGTCAGGAGATCGAGACCATCCTGGCTAACACGGTGAAACCCCGTCTCTACTAAAAAAAATACAAAAAATTAGCCGGGCGAGATGGCGGGCGCCTGTAGTCCCAGCTACTCGGGAGGCTGAGGCGAGAGAATGGCGTAAACCCGGAGGCGGAGCTTGCAGTGAGCTGAGATCCGGCCACTGCACTCCAGCCTGGGCGACAGAGCGAGACTCCGTCTCAACAACAAAAAAAAAAAAAAAAAAAAAAGAATGACATATACATGTTGACTTATTTGGGGCAACTGAAGGAGAATGATAAACCAGAAATCGATAAAAATGGTTATAGGGAATGGTTGGTTCCATGTGATTTTAACTTTTCCACTATGTTAATGCTTTACATGTTCACAAAAACAAAATCAAGTCCTAAAACTGAACACAAACAGGAACAAGCATATCTAATTAATTAATCAAATATTTATATTTGTAACATAGTCATACAGAGAAAAGAGAAAGTACTCTGACTGAACATTCTTGATGGATATATTTAAGCCTTAGATTCTAAGGACAAAAAGATCTCGAAATTTCTCTTAGCATGTTTATTGTTAATACTAATGTTAATAGGGCCGGGCGCGGTGGCTCAAGCCTGTAATCCCAGCACTTTGGGAGGCCGAGACGGGCGGATCACGAGGTCAGGAGATCGAGACCATCCTGGCTAACACAGTGAAACCCCGTCTGTACTAAAAAGTACAAAAAACTAGCCGGGCGAGGTGGCGGGCGCCTGTAGTCCCAGCTACTCGGGAGGCTGAGGCACGAGAATGGCGTGAACCCGGGAGGCGGAGCTTGCAGTGAGCTGAGATCTGGCCACTGCACTCCAGCTTGGGCGACAGAGCGAGACTCCGTCTCAAAAAAAAAAAAAAAAAAAAAAAAAAAAAAAAAAAAAAATACTAATGTTAATAATGAAATTTTGAAATTGTTTATGAATATTATGTGGCAAAACAAATAAGTAAATACATTCATGTCATAAGGAAACTATACTTTCATTGTAAGAGAAAAAGATTAAAATATAAAATAAAATAAAGAAAACCCTCTCTGATGTTAAATATGAACTGAAAATGTCAATGTGAATTCATAATTTTAAAAAATATATTTTCTAGCTCTTGTTTGCTCAAAGGACCTAGAAACAATATTATATTCTAGTAGCAATGCTACCCCAATGACATGAGCACACCAAGCACACAGATCTTAGCTGCTGAATTCCAATCTTTACTGGAAAGAACCAGAGCTTCTTGGAGAAATGACTGATTCTATGCCTAGGGAAAAAAACTCATAGAGTTTGTCAGCCGTGTGATACATTTATCAGAATGTGATAAAATGTTTAAGGATTAATGGAACACCCATTGGGATGACTACTGTCAAAATAACAGAAATAAAAAGTATTGGCAAGGATGTGGGGATACTGGAAGACTTTTGCACTGTTGGTGGGAATGTAAAATGGTGCAGCTGCTGTGAAAATAATAAATTTTTATTTTTAAAAAACTGAAATTAGAATTAGCATATCGTTTAGCAATTCCACTTCTGGCTCTATATCCAAAAGAACTTAAAGCAGAGTCTTGAAGAGATATTTGTACCTCCATGTTCATAGCATCATTCTTCACAATAGCCAAAAGATATAAGCAACCCAAGTGTCCATTTACAGACAAATAAATAAACCAAATGTGGTATATACATACAATGGAGTATTATTCACCCTTAAAAAGGAAGGAAATTTTGACACATGCTACAGCATACATAAATCTTGAGGATAGTATATTATGCTACATGAAAGAAGCCAATCACAAAGACAAATACTGTATGAGTCCACTTATGTGAAATATCTAGAATAGTCACATTCATAGAAACCTAAAGTTAGAAAGTAGAATGGTGGTTGTCAGGGGCTGGGAGGAGGGGAATATGGAGAGTTTTGTAATAGGTATAGAGTTGTAGTTTTGTGCCGGGCGCGGTGGCTCAAGCCTGTAATCCCAGCACTTTGGGAGGCCGAGACGGGCGGATCACAAGGTCAGGAGATCGAGACCATCCTGGCTAATACGGTGAAACCCCATCTCTACTAAAAAATACAAAAAACTAGCCGGGCGAGGTGGCGGGCGCCTGTAGTCCCAGCTACTTGGGAGGCTGAGGCAGGAGAATGGCGTAAACCCAGGGGGCGGAGCTTGCAGTGAGCTGAGATCGGCCACTGCACTCCAGCCTGGGCGACAGAGAAAGACTCTGTCTCAAAAAAAAAAAAAAAAAAAAAAAGAATGTGACCATACTTAACACCACGGAAATGTACATTTAAAGATGATTTTACGTTACGTGTATTTTACCACAACTAAAAAAAAAAAAAAAAAAAAAGATTAATGGAGTCGTGTCTCATGAACAGAGGAACTACCTTGGAGGGGCTCCCACTAGCCATATTTGTGACAATTTGGGACCAAAAGAGACTAGTAACTGTAAATGATCAAAACATACCAAATAAATTAAAATCCATGGGTCCATAGTGATACTTGGAAAAAAAACAGAAAAGGGGAAGAGGGAGAGAAAAAAAACATTATGTTAAGTGGAAAAAGTAGAATACAAAATTGAATGATCCCAAATATGTAAAAACAAATTATGTGCTTATGTCCAGACAAAGGCTCTGGTTGAACAATTCTGGATGATTTTTAAATTTTTCAGCATATTAAGTATTCAAGCTTGAACAGCTATTGCTTTATAACCAGGAAGACAAAACAGGTTTTTTAAAACTGTGAATACCAATTTGAAAAATGTCATGGTCATGCCTATTGATTGAAAAAATAGAAAAGAATCACCATGGTGAACGTGAAACTCTTTTTCCTACACGGAAACTTTGTAGTAAGTGCTTTCCTTTTTATGAAATACAAAACATCTGAAAGTTTAATAGGGAAAAGAAGCCCTTCAAATTGACATACCACCTGAATGCTATTTTTATACAAAGTGAACATACTGGATATATAGTCATGAATTTTAGTATTCAGTGTAGTTTATTGTGGCAGTCCCAGCTATATAACTGTTATATCAAAAAGAGAAAACAAATAAGTTTAGCCATATTCTATACCAATATTACCTTTTGCTTGTTATAGTATTATTATTACATGAATTTTATTCCAAAAGGTCCGTATTTTGGGTTTTTGCCACTTGGCCTGCATTTTGCCTTTGGGGTTTTCTTTTTTAAACTAAATTTGTCATTGTATATTTGTAATCATATCCTAGACTATACAGTAGTATGTATACACAAGTATTTATACTTTTTGAGTAAAAATACTCAATCATTTAAAGTATCTTCTTCCTAGACAGAATAAATTTTTTTTTTTTTTTTTGAGACGGAGTCTCGCTCTGTCGCCCAGGCTGGAGTGCAGTGGCCGGATCTCAGCTCACTGCAACCTCCGCCTCCCGGGTTTACGCCATTCTCCTGCCTCAGCCTCCCGAGTAGCTGGGACTACAAGCGCCCGCCACCTCGCCCGGCTAGTTTTTTATATTTTTTAGTAGAGACGGGGTTTCACCGTGTTAGCCAGGATGGTCTCGATCTCCTGACCTTGTGATCTGCCCGTCTCGGCCTCCCAAAGTGCTGGGATTACAGGCTTGAGCCACCGCGCCCGGCCGACAGAATAAATTTTACGTAATAAAGTAGATTAATTTACCAGGGAAGATCACTTTATGCCTTCTAACAGTTTGATAATTAAATTCAACTCAAAGTTAATCTCCAAGAAAATAAAATTTTGTGCACATACCAGCTTATCTAAGGTGAATTTCTAAATGGTATACAGAAAATCTCTTATGTGTAGGTTCCCTCCTGCCAAGGAAAAATCGACTATTGTTGGATTGTGCAGTAGTAAACAAGACTTCATTCCCATTGCAGAGGACAATGAAGCCTTACCGGGAAAGATGCACTAGAGGAAACAGGTGTCAAAAAGTCCCAATGTATTAAGACTTGCGTTCTAACTTGAGCCATTCTGTTTACCACTACGTGGCTTTAGGTAAGTCATTTTGCTTCTTAAAGATCCTAATTTTCCACCCTACAGATGCACCATTCATTACACGTAAGTCCCATAACCAACGTTAGAGAATGAAAATGAGCAAGCCAAGTTTTCTACGAAACAAATACAATTATCCAGTTCTTGGATGTGTATCCAAAAATTGTGCCTATTCTTAGGCTTGCCTTTTTTTCTCCCTTGCTTGTTTGTATGGAAGTCATCACCAAAATGACATTGTAAGAGAAATCACCATTTATCCTGGTTTTGTGACTTTCTGACAGCCACTTATTGCTTTGATATAATTTGTCTTTATAAGTCTGATTTATATTTTAAAGTAGCTCTGATTTGAAAATAAACAGTTTTCTAGAAATGCTATCATGTTCTTTGGGTAGCTATTGCTTTTTAGAGTAAAAAGGGGCACAGTCCATTTTGCAGTAGATAGCACTTGGGTGTAAGATAAAATGTTATCTGCATTAGGTTGTAAGAAGCCATTCTAGATTTCCATCATCTGAAGAGTGGATAAAAAGAGATAATTTAATTTATATTTATTCACTAAGCTGCAAATTGATGAAATCTGAAGCAGCAGCAATTGAAGTCCAGTTCCTGAGCATTTGAAGTAGTATAGTTATTTTATTGACAGTAGAGTAAATCCTAGAGGCAGGACTATGCCGTGTCTAAACTTCTCCGACTCTGGAGTTAAAATCCTGTGTTTAAATTCTGACTATGACGTTGACCAAGTTTCTGAATACCTGTAAGCCTTAACACTCTAGTCTGTAAATTATTAGGTAAACCAGTGTACCTACCTTCACAGAATTATTGTATGTCTCTAAGTTCACTGTTGATTTTAATAAGCACTTAATAAATGTTAGGTATTATTTTCTATCTCCATTAGTGTAATGAGGCAAATGTAGTAGGGCTTTGAACGTATGTGTACCTAAAACCATATACTCGTATACTACTGTTTTCTTGATGAAATGTGGAATGGAGGATGGTGGCAAAAGAAAAGATATGCCAAAATATCATTGGTGATAGAAGCAGGTTGCCTGTGTTAATAGTTTACTTGTAGAAAACTGAATTGTATATTATAGATTTTGTGTATGAAGAAGCAGCATGCAAATTTTTAAAAGTTGTAATGTTTAAAAGCCATAAATAAATAATTTTAAATTAAAATATAAGGAATAGTATCATGTTTCAAGTTTTAATTTTTTTTTTTTTTTTTTTTTTGAGGCAGGGTCTTGCTTTGTCACCCAGGCTGGAGTGCAGTGGCACAATCATGGCTCACTGCAGCCTCGACCTCCAGGGCTCAAGCAATTCTCCTACCTCAGCCTTCTGAGTAGCTGGGACCACAGGCATGTACCACCACACCCAACTAAGTTTTTAAAAAATTTTTGTAGAGATGGAGTCTCACTATGTTGCCCAGACTGGTTTTGAACTCCGGGGCTGAAGTGATCTGCCTGCTTCAGCCTCCCAAAGTGCTGGGATTACAGGCATGAGCTACTGTGCCCAACCATGTTTTAACTTTTAATGAGAGGAGAACCACAGGGAAACCTTTCTGGGTCTTTCCCAACTGTCAATCAAAACAAAAAGGGCTGAGGAGTGCAGGCGGTGTTGATGGGGTATTTCAAAGTCACAAGAACTTTGCTATCATAGCTGGCCGAGTACTTTGACAGAGCAGACAGTTGTGTTGCTTAATTTAAGCCTCACAGGAAAAGCCCACTCCCACCTCGTATTACTGGCCCCATTGTCCTTGCAAAGTAGCTCTTGACCCTAGCTGCGCATTAAATTCATCTGGGGAGCTTTTCAAAACTAGTGATGCCTGAGTCTAGGGGCATCTGATTTAATTGGTTTGACGTGAGGCCTAGGTATAAGTATGCTTTTAAAAAAATATTTTTCCAGATAATTCTTTTTTTTTTTTTTTTTTGAGGCGGAGTCTCGCTCTGTCGCCCGGACTGGAGTGCAGTGGCCAGATCTCAGCTCACTGCAAGCTCCGCCTCCCGGGTTTACGCCATTCTCCTGCCTCAGCCTCCCGAGTAGCTGGGACTACAGGCGCCCGCCACCTCACCCGGCTAGTTTTTGTATTTTTAGTAGAGACGGGGTTTCACCGTGTTAGCCAGGATGGTCTCGATCTCCTGACCTCGTGATCCGCCCGTCTCGGCCTCCCAAAGTGCTGGGATTACAGGCTTGAGCCACCGCGCCCGGCCTTCTCCAGATAATTCTAATGTGAAGCCAGATTGGAGAACTATGGCTAGTTCATGCTTGCAATTCCACTATACATTCCATTGGGTAAAACATTGTGCTTTCTGTAGTCACTTGTTAAAACACAAGTACTCTTGTGTTTTAATTAAGAGTGTAAAGAGTAATAATTAAGCTAATTTTTCCACTCTTAAAACTTAGCATGATTGATTACTCAACAAAATGCTTTCTAAAAGTCACTTGAGTAGAAAAACCCACCAAGTTCACAATATTGCCCATGGCTGTCATAGCCTGCTGTCACATCTTTTACATGATGTAGTTACTGTCTAACCTGTTGTATGAGTTCTTATTTTATACACTATTTTTTTTCCTTGAAGTTGGGGTAGTCAGTAATTTAAAAATAAGGCTTGTGGCCGGGCGTGGTGGCTCACGCCTATAATCCCAGCACTTTGGGAGGCCAAGGCGGGTGGATTACAAGGTCAGGAGATCGAGACCATCTTGACTAACACGGTGAAACCCCATTTCTACTAAAAATACAAAATCAAAAGTAGCCAGGCGTGGTGGCAGGCACCTGTAGTCTCAGCTACTCGGGAGGCTGAGGCAGGAGAATGACATGAACCCGGGAGGTGGAGCTTGCAGCGAGCTGAGATGGAGCCAATGCACTCCAGCCTGGGCGACAGAGCGAGATTCCATCTCAAAGAAAAAAAAAGAAAAAAAGTCTTGTAACATAGTCAAGAAGTTATTTAAATAACAAGTAGTAGAGTCTTGAGACACTGCAATTGTGTTTTTGCCTCAGGGCCTTTGAATTGGCTGTTCTTCTCTCTAGAAAACTGTTTCTCCCAAATAGCTTCACAGCTAAATCCCTCACCTTCTTCCAGTCTTTGCTCAAAGGTTATGTTTTCATGAGGGTTACCATTCTTACCTTATTTAAAATTGAAACCAGCCACCTCACCCACTACACTTTTGAGCCTGGTAATCATGCCCTTTTTTGTTGTAAGCTATAATACCTAATATAGTCTGAATATTATATAATTTTACTTATGTATTATGTTTGTTGTCAGTCTTCCCCTGCTAGATTTTAAACTGTACAGAATAGGAAGTTTTATCTCTTTTATTACATTGATGTATCCCAAGTGTCTGGTAAAATACCTGGCACATGGTAAGTGCTCAAAACTTACTGATTAAATTAAAGCAATTGTATATTCATGCTTATGCAGTAAAAGAAATTAATTACTCTGAAATCACCTTTAATATATATTTTGAAATACTGATTTCTTTTGGAAACATCGCTTTTTGATGTTTTACACTGAGTACAGTTACCATACTATATAATTTAAAAATCCCCTTTTCAACTAGAAAAAAGAACATATCTATATATCAAAGATAATTTTCTCGTTTTTATTGATAAAAAATTTATTATAGGCTGGGCCTCTAATTAGTGGCTCATGCCTATAATCCCAGCACTTTGAGAGGCTGAGGTGGGAGGATCACTTTCTCCCAGGAGTTTGAGACCAGCCTGGGCAGTAGCGAGACCTCATCTCTAAAAAAAAAATTATTTTAATTAGCCAGACATGGTGCACGCCTGTAGTCTCAACTACTCAGGAGGCTGAGGAGAGAGGATTGCTTTAGCTCAGGAGGTTGAGGCTGTAGTGAACCATCATCACCCCACTGCACTCTAGCCTGGGTGACAGAGTGAGACCCTGTCTTAAAAATATATATATTGGCCGGGCGCGGTGGCTCAAGCCTGTAATCCCAGCACTTTGGGAGGCCGAGACGGGCGGATCACGAGGTCAGGAGATCGAGACCATCCTGGCTAACACGGTGAAACCCCGTCTCTACTAAAAATACAAAAACTAGCCGGGCGAGGTGGCAGGCGCCTGTAGTCCCAGCTACTAGGGAGGCTGAGGCAGGAGAATGGCGCAAACCCAGGAGGCGGAGCTTGCAGTGAGCTGAGATCCGGCCACTGCACTACAGTCTGGGCGACAGAGCGAGACTCCTCCTCAAAAAAAAAAAAAAAAAAAAAAAAAAAAATGTATATATATATATTATAAAACACAATAAAATTAGGTAAATAGAGTACCATAAGATTCTACAGAAACCAGAAGTTGGTATATTAATTATGAGAAATTTGATAATGCTAATAGCCAGGGCAAGAAGTCTTTTATTTTTTCAATAAAGTACTGAAAGGAAAGAAAGAATCCACTGATAGACAGACATAGTATCATTTTAAAGAGAATAATAGTGTTTCATCCTATATTTTTAAAAATTTATCTACTGTAAAATGTAGAACATAAAATAAAGTTTAAGAAATAGGATCAATTAATATAAACACATGTTGCATTAGTTATAAATTATGAGCAGTTAGGGGGAACACGTGCAGCAGGTTGGGTATAGAGGGAGGGATATTTGGGAATAGAAATTGTCCGAGTGTGAGGGCGTGTGTGTGTGTGTGTGTGTGTGTCTGTGTGTGTGTGTAAGAGAGAGAGAGAGAGAGAGAGAGAGAGAGAGAGAGAAAGGCAGCGGGGTGGGGGGCGGGGGGGAGAACTGAAGAGATAACCAAAACCAGAAGGTAAGACCAACCTAGGGGACTCACCTACTCATACAGAGAGACACAAAGAGAAATAAGCAAAGCCAGCTTAAGCCCTTTAAAGATCATAGCACTGAAAAGAATATGAGGCTCCCCAATAAGTAATTCAAAATAAATACAATATTACATTGTAAAGTTTTAATTTTCCCCCAATAACTACTACTTCAATGCATTTTAAACTATAAATATCTTAGTATATTTCCCCCCTCATTTTTTCCTGGTGTGCTTGTTTTGCTAGTGGCTAAGTTCAGGCCTCCTGACTGTTGATTATCCAGGACATATACAGTACTTAGAAAGAGACACAGTCGCCGGGCGCGGTGGCTCAAGCCTGTAATCCCAGCACTTTGGGAGGCCGAGACGGGCGGATCACGAGGTCAGAGATCGAGAACATCCTGGCTAACACGGTGAAACCCCGTCTCTACTAAAAATACAAAAAAACTAGCCAGGCGAGGTGGCGGGCGCCTGTAGTTCCAGCTACTCGGGAGCCTGAGGCAGGAGAATGGCGTAAACCCGGGAGGCGGAGCTTGCAGTGAGCTGAGATCAGGCCACTGCACTCCAGTCCAGGCGACAGAGCGAGACTCCGCCTCAAAAAAAAAAAAAAAAAAAGAGACACATTCTTTGCAGTATCTTCATATTGTTTGCTAATAGAGATATCACCTGTTGGTGTCTTGTCCCATAGGCAAGATAGATAAAGTTAGTGTAGGAGTGAGTTTGGTGGCTGGAGATTCAACACCTCTGTTTAAAACTTCTATCCCTAAATCCTTGTGTAGCCTTGATCAGATAATTCACATTTGCTCTAATTCTCTTGCTTATATGATGTGCTGAATTGTCCCAATCTTCAGAAATTTTATATGGTAGCTACAATAAATGAAAATACTCACCTTAGGGGTATGGACAATAGCAGGTTCTGCTCCAGGGCCAGGTTGGAGAGCTGAGAACGCCTCTGCAGGGCTCCAGCTTGGAACAAACTCACAATGTTGTTGCTCAAAAACAAATGTTTCAAGTCTTGGAGGTCCTGGAAGTCTTATGCTGTAACTGTCTGAATCAGATTATCGCTGCAATCAAGTTTTTGTAGCTTTACTGGTAGTCTGAAGGGCAACATTTGGAGGTGGTTTGGGGACAGCTCAAGAGTAGTTAAATTGGTAAGGAGCTGTGCCCCATTGATGGAAGAGAATAAATTTTCTGACAGGTAAAGATGGCAAAGATTCTTCAAGTGTTTCATGTCTCGAAACCTTACCATTCTGAGCTAGTTTCTTTCCATCTTTAAAGATAGCAAGGATTTGGGTAGATTGACAGGAACTTCAGTCAGAAAGTTACCACTGAAACTGAGAAATTGCAAAGACTATAGAGAAATAAAAAAGCTATCATATAAGATGTAACTTATTATTCTCCAGGCTCAAGTGTGTCAGATGGGGAAGTATCAGGGGTCCAGCTATAGCCTCCATACTGTTACCATCCAACATCAAACTTTGCAAACTGACAAGGGAGGAGAATGTACTGGGAGAGAAGGAAGAGATCAGGTTGTTTTTAAGTTCAAGGATTTTTAATTTCTTCAGTCCTTCAAAATCTGATCCATACGTGACATTTATTGAGTTATCATTTAGTTTTAACACTTCAAGACTGGCTGGGAGAGCACTAGGGACTCATCTTAACTTATTTTTTCCAGAGTTCTAAGGTCTTCAAAATACTCAGAGCTTTGAAGGTGTCATTTTCTACTGACTCTGTTCCACTGGCCAGCAGAATAGAATCTTCTACAGCCAACATTCGGGTGAAGTCAGACAGCTACAAAAAATGTGGAGGCAGGGAAGGGGAAGAAAAAGCAATAAATTAATATTGTTTAAAAAATACCGTATACACTGTCATTACAATACTAATAATACTTCAGATTTCTCTTCGGGTTCTATTTTAAATTATCTCTTGGAAAAGGGTTGAAACTCAGATCCTGAATATTTTTATTTATGATTGATAACATAAGTGTAAGGTATGAAAATTATTCTAAGCACTTTCACACATTATTGATAGACACATAATATTGGCCAACTTTTACTACATATTCTCTGACCCAGCAGATTTACTTCTAGGAAGAGATACAAATTGCAAAATGATTCATGCACTAGGGTGTTTTTTGTTGTATCATCTCATAATAGCCATAAATTGAAACAATCTGGAAATCTCTTACCAAATTGTTAGTAGTTTCTAAATCTAGAGGGTAAGATTACAAAGGATTTTCACTAGCTACATTTTGCATCATTTAACATTATGAATCACATATTTTAAAAAGGCATTAAAAGTTATAAAAATGTAAATGTCCCAGTCTGTTATCACTAGGATGCACTTACTGAAAACACTTTCAACTATATTGTATTTTGGAAAATGAGCCTGTTTCCTATACCCAATTTTCACTTCACCAATGAAAAAAAAAATCATAAACAAATGTGTACATGTTGTCTCCCTCCGTCTCTGTAGAGCAAAGAGTTCATTTGTGCATATATCCCAGACCTAATGCCACTCTTCCTCTAGAATTTAGATATTTGCCAAATCTAATATACTTTCTTCATGTTTCGCAAGTTTCCCTATCTCTCTACATGCCTGCCAACCTCCCAGCTTAATACCCATGTCTTTTTCTCAATGATGTAATTATCTTTACTTGGTGCCAGGAGTAAGGTTATGTTTAAGCAGAAAAAGGAATTGTTCTGTGTTTTCTTCAGGTTGATAAATCTTCACAAAGTTTTCAATCTGCCTTAGAATTCAATGAAGCTGGAGTTTTCAGTATACAATTTCATGTGTCTTACTATCCACAGTTTTTAAATATTTGACTTAATTATGCAGTTGAGCACTTCCATAATACCAATACATGGTTAACACCTTCAAGGTGAGTTAATTTTGTATCATATATTTATTATAGGTACTTATATTCTGGGAGGATATGTGATGTGAATTATCATGTATTTTTAAACATCTCCTAATATGTTACGGACTCTCCAGTTAAAATTTCCATAAATGAATATTTTTAATCATAATAGTTTTGGCAGTTGCCTTGGGTTACATATTGCTGCTAACATTTTATATTTTCTTAATGATTTATCAGTTATATTGAATAGTCCTAGTCCCAATAATGATAGAGATTTTATTCTTGCATTCGTTGAGTATCTATGAGTGCCAAGTGCTTTTTTATGTATTATCACCAATCTCCTAATAACCCAGCAAGTTTACTATTATCAACACTGGCTTCTAGATGAGGAGACTAGGAGAACTAGAATGTGAAAGAATTCAGAATTTCAGCAAGGTCTGTTGAACTGCAAACCCCTTTCTTCCTTAGCTACACCATTTTCTACAGCATTTTCTATTGCATTTGGCCTGTAATTAATGTTTTTCAAAAGAGGCTCAAAATCTAGACACCAATCACAGAGCTTTAGAAAAGCAGAGACTTTAGGGATTATCTAATCTAAATCTCCCATTTCAGGAATAAAGAATCTCAGGACCAAAAAAGTTAAATAACTCGCTGAAGACTCAGTGTTCTTTACACCCCACTCTGAAATGTCTTTTTGTAGGCTTTATATCTTATATCTTTTATATAAAGTCAGAAATGTCTCTAGACGTACATCTTTATGTCTTGGACTGTTGAGATTCCCAAAAAAGAACTGGGTATTATATTTCCACTTATATCTGAGTGACTATACACAAAAAATGATTACTAACTATGCAGTAAGTCTCAGAGATGACACGGATCAGAATGGGCAATTTATTTTGGGAATGGGCAAGGGATGGTGTCAAAGCTTCAGTTTGTCTTGATTTCTATTTATAAAGTATACCGACTGGCCTAAATAGACTTCATATTCTTAAATGAATATTATTAAGCATAGAAAGCATTTTCCTTCTTTCCTTTTTTTTTTTTTGTGAGGGTCAACAGAGATTACATTTGATTATTAATTAAAATGGCTACAATTTTAGAAATATTTACTATATTTAATTTTCACAAAGCCCTAGGCATAAGCATAATTATTCCATTTTCAGAGAGGGAAACTAAGGCTCAAGAAGGTGGAATAACCTGTCCAAGTATATCCTTTTCTAGTGGAAAAGTTGGGCTACTAACCCAGGTTTATCTTACCCCAGTGCATATATTTTTAGCCTTACTGCTATAACATCCTTTAGCTGAAGAAAACAGAGGTGTGGTACCACATAACAATGAGGAAGACTCCTGCTGACTTTCAACTTTTCAGTTGGGTTTGCAGAGCTGACAAAGGGAAAAATTTCTGCCAGACCCATTTTTCCATTTCCATGGCTTAAGCAGGACCTCGAACAATTACGTGGAAAGAGATGCTTTTGCCCTAGAGCTAACCTTGGGGCTACCGGCAGCTTTTCCAATATTGCTTAAAAAGGAAGGCCAGTAAAATGAAGTAAGGCACAGGATAGCTCCTGCTAGCTTTCCCAGGAGAGGCTTTGTTTCTGGTTTCAATCCGGGGCAGACCCTGCTGCAAGTAGTAAAGGGAACACACCCTTTTCTGGCTCCTTATAGATCCAATGTACAACGAAACTGCCATACACACAAAGTGATGGTTTCAGACCTGTGTGAACCAAGCCAGGAAGGAGTTTGTAAAACAATGCTGGATTTTTTTCCTGATCATCAAAGCAACATTTGTTCTCTCCAAACAATTTTTAAATTCTGGAAAATATAGAGAGTATAAAATAACCCATAATCCCCCTATTCAGTAATGAATCCTTGTTTATATATTTCTTAGGAAGAATTTGAAGAAGCTTCTCTTCCACAAAAGAAGTACAATCATTTTAACTAACTGCTACCATAACTACATTCCCATTTGTCTTCTACCTCTGAAGACAATATATCACTTTTGCTTATCCATTTGAATGGCAATAGTGAAGTAAACTTAATGATTTTTTACATATGTGGACACAAAGTACTGAACCAAACCTACAATCCTCTAAACAGGAGTGACTTGGGTCACCTAGCACACTGTCCATTTGGTATCACATGTAATCAGCTGTTCATTGTGTATTTCACTCAACACAGTCAAGCAGTTCATCATGGCTTGAGACTAAAGTCTGAGTTAGTGCATAGCAACAGAACAGGACAGAGGAAACAAAAGAATGAAGCTGAATTCCTTTCTTATGCCATACACAAAAATTAGTTCAAAATGGATCATAGACCAAAATGTAGAAGCTAAAACTGTAAAACTCTTAGAATAAAATATAGGCATTACATTTTCATGAACTTGAATTAGGTAAAGCTAGCTTAGATATGACGCCAAATGCATGAGTGATAAAAGAAAAAAGTCAGGTGTTGTAGCTCTTGGCACTCTGGAGGCCAAGGCAGGTAAAGAGCAACTAGTAAAGAAAAAGCAGTTGAATATATGGGGGTACAGAAAGTGAGAGAGCAAGGTCTGGGGAGAGGTGTGAAGGATGGAATCAAGGGCCTTGAATACAAGGAGAGACATATCCTCTCTGGAGAAAAGAGTTTGCAAAAGTGGATGGAGACAAATTTGTACACAGTGAGCAGGAACTGAAGGAGATCAAGTCTTGTCATGATTTGTCAATAAAATGGGAAGCCAGCTATTCATTAAGAATTAGGATAGCAGGAATTGAGTATGCAACCCAACACTCTACTGAAGTTTTGGAACATATTGAATGATTCTGTAAATTCAAACCCAATAAACAGAATGTACATTGTATTTACCAAATGCAAATGAGATATGGTCACTTAAAATCTTTTTTTTTTTTTTTTTTTTTTTTTTTTTTTTTTTTTTGAGACGGAGTCTCGCTCTGTCGCCCAGGCTGGAGTGCAGTGGCCGGATCTCAGCTCACTGCAAGCTCCGCCTCCCGGGTTTACGCCATTCTCCTGCCTCAGCCTCCCAAGTAGCTGGGACTACAGGCGCCCGCCACCTCGCCCGGCTAGTTTTTTGTATTTTTTAGTAGAGACGGGGTTTCACCGTATTAGCCAGGATGGTCTCGATCTCCTGACCTCGTGATCCACCCGTCTCGGCCTCCCAAAGTGCTGGGATTACAGGCTTGAGCCACCGCGCCCGGCCGGTCACTTAAAATCTATGCAAGTGAGATATGGTAACTTAAAACCTAAGTATTTTTAAAAGAGAAGTATCATTGGTCAGAACTTTCATCAACAAAAAGAACTTTCATTTTCCTTAACAAAACAATCCTGTCTTTTATTATGTTTCTGTTGTGAACAGTCCTTACATGAGATAATTACCTAACTTAAAGTCAGGGAAGTGGCAATGCTGCTGTTCAATAAAACTAAACCAATGACAAACTGACTCATCCAATAACTGAATTTAATAAGAGGTATAATTTTATCTTATTGGCTACAAAGTACCAGTGTGTAATCATTACTAGGATTAGTTGACATTCTGCTTTCAATAAACATGTCAAGTCCTCAGGGCAAATATTGAAGTAGCTTACCCTTTAACCAGGTGTCTTGCTTGAAAATTTACACTTAATGGGGTCAGACTTGCTATCTGGTGTTAGGCACTACAGGGTTAGAAGAGGAAAGCAAACAGATGGAGACGAGACAACTGTGTTTATTAAGCCAGGATCTAAATACCATGCTACATATTTTAAACTCTATGTGTTTATGGGACACCCATATGAACATTTCTTAACCAAATTAAAGGGATGGTGTCTCTGTTTGAAGGTAAGGTACACTCACCTGCTGCCTCTCTGCACCTGGCTCACAGAGAGGCATTTCTTTATCTTAGGATTCAGATCTTTAAGGGAGAAGCAGTGCATAGTAAAGGGAAAATTAGACAGCCATCGAATTTTCCATCTGGAAGGGGCCTGGGATCACCTATCTAATCTAACCTTCGCACTTCATAAAGGTGCTGCCCCAAGATTTTTTTAACAGCCAGCCTAAGATAGTCATATCTCTAATTAGGGGGGAAACTGGGATGAGAACTCTAGTCTCTTGATAACTTTCAAAATATCAGAGATCAAAAATAAAAGTTCATTTATATTATATAAGTCAGACAAATCCATAGCACTCTTTTCAGTGCCATCTGCATAAGTGGGCATAAAAATAAAAGTCATAATTATCATCTTCCATCCATGGAATAAACAAAACTACACTTTCCCCTGAAAGGATTTATTCTTAATCCTGGGGACATAAAGTAGCAGTATACTTTTTGTTAAGCAAGAGTCATTTTTACTTTGCAGCAACATAGATCTGAATGTTTTTGAATAAAGATTAAAATAGAATATCATTAACTACAGATTCTGACTTTTGTTGTTGTTTTCCTAAAAATAAACATCCAGAGGCATATACCCATCTCAATACTACAGAGCAAGCAGGTAGCTAGTTCAACTACCCTAGTTTGATAACTAGCACATTTAAGTTATGATTATTTAAAATAAATTTAACAACCCCACACTTGCCCCTCACACTGTCTCACGAAATAAGATTGCAATAATTTGATAATAATAAATTGCCACATGATATAGTTACCTGGAGGTGTTGAATTTTTCTATGGCTAATGTAGAGCCTCTTGATGACAGAAGGAATACTTGATGGTACCTCTGTTAGTCTGAAGCATTACACCAACTGGTAACTTCTGAGGAGTCCCAGGCTCTTAGAGCTTCAATATTTGCTTTTAATTAAGCTGACTTTTAACCATAGCATTCTTTAACAAAATCTTTTTCAAATTTCTTATACCTATCTTTAGCCAGGCCAAACAGCTGGTATTTCTGGCTTTTAAACTTTACCAAAAGTAACCTCATAGGTACTTTGAGAAAGGAAAAATCAAGACAGTTGGTGGAGAGGAAAAGAATAACAAAATGGCAAAGTTCACCCAAATATCAACCAGAAAGGCTCATCCCCTAAGCTAGGGATTGAACCCTGAACTCGGGACGCCATTGTGAAAAGAGAAAGCACAGCCACATGGTTACAAGTTCAATCTCCCAAGGACATAACTGACCATTTTCCTGGGCCATCTTGAACATCAGGCTTATGGGGTTTTAGACATGCATTTAATCCTAAGGTACCACTCTTTACGACAGCACAATACAGAAAGACACACAAAGCACACCAGATTCACTACAGCTTAAAACCAGCCTCAGAATTCTTTTTCATATTAACCAAAACTTTACAGAGGAGATAAGCAGTATTTTTCACCACTCATTTAACCAGTTTTTACAGAGAAAAATAGGGAGAAAAGCTAGAAATCTGATTGCCAAGGAATTCTAACCCTTTTGCCAGCATGCAAGCAGCCCTAGTGACCCAGTTTGCTGCACCATCAACCTGGGGGCCAAGTCGCATAATAAAGGAAAAGTATCATTTTTTTGTTCTGCCCGGAGCAAAATATGTGCGATGAAATGTGGACATTAGCCACTCTGCTTAACTCCCAATATCAAACTGGCAAGGCTTAAATTTGCCTTCAGATGAGCCCCGTCATCTTTAATCCAACCTCTGACTAGGAATTTCAACACATGGTTTCTGGGCAAGATGGTTGCCCTGGGTAACAGAAAAGATAGAAAAGGCAAAGTAGAGAAAGAAAGGTATTGCCTGTGGCAGGGTGGGGAAGGTGAAGAGCTCAGGGAGGCCAGATAAAGACCCACCCACTGCAGTGACACTGAAAAGTTCAGGCAGCCGCTTGTCAGTAGCAAAGGGATCTTTTCCAGCAGTCCCATCGGCTTTCAAGGTTCCCCTTTTGGGGAGGAAAAAGCTCCCCATATCCCATGGTCCTGTAAATGCCTTATCCTGTCACCCATATCTATCAGCAAAAAGTGTAAGACAGATTGATCCAAAGAGAATAACAGTTAATATACCATAGTGCCAAACCCATTCTTAGCCGAAAGGGACTTTACTGAGAGCCCTCGTTTTTAAATGTACTTCAATGAATTGTTATTCATTTGGAATTTTCCATTTTAAGTTATCTTTAGTAAGATTTTGCCATTTCTGTAAGACTTCACTGCCTCCTGGGCATAATGTATATGCCAGAAAGAACTCAGTTTTCCAGAAATTAAGGATCCCATTTTTGCCCAAAATATTGGCTTTAATCTCAGGTTCTCTTGATTGACTTAGCCAATGATTTTTCCTACCTAAGCATGCAAGCTAAAGGAAACAAAAAGGTAGAACACAAAAATCCTCATGAATTTTCAAAAGCCAAATTTTATAACCCCTGCAATATTACTGCTTAATACCAGTTCCTTTCTGACCAAGTCAGATATGTGGAGCCTCTAACTGGATCCAAGTCAGTTAATTCCTGGATCAAATCCTGGACCCAGCCCAGATTCTGTCGTGACTTCAAACCCAGTTTGGATCAGAAATTTGCTTGAAGAAACAGTGAGCTAAAAGCACAAATCCATGGAGCTCTGAAATCCGAGACAGAGAGCTTACCCGTGATCCCCAGCTGCTATGAGAGATTAATCGACAAAAGTGGGTCCTGCAGGTACCTTGTTTGTTCATTCAGTGCTCCAAGTGCTTGCTAGAAGCTCTACTTTGGATCCCGCTTCTGACACCATCTGATAACAGAAAAACTTCAGCCAAAATAAATTTAAAGGAGTTTAATTGAGCAATGAGCAATTCATGGATCAGGCAGCCCCTGGAATCACAGCAGATTTAGAGACTCCAGCACAGCAACATAGTAGAAGATTTATAGACAAAAATGGGAAATTATGTACAGAAATCAGAAGTGAGGTACAGAATGACTGGATTGGTTACAGGTTGGCATTTGCCTTATTTGAACACAGTTTGAATACTCAACAGTGTATGAATGGTTGAAGTATGGCCACTGGGATTGGCCAAGACTCAGCTATTGTTACGGGCACATACTCCTAAGTTAGGTTTTCAATCTTGTCTATTAAATTAGGTTGCAGTTCGTCCATATGGACTCATATATGGAAGTACAGAGTCCCTTCTCAGGCCATATTTAGTTTGCTTTAACAGGAGAAACTAGTGTACAGTTTAGCTTTGAAACAAAGACAGTAACAGTTTTTTTCCCAAAACAAACCTTACAATTGTTTGAAATGCTTGTTCCCCAGTGCCATAAATAAATAGCACTTGAACATAAATTTAATTTACTCAGCAAGGCCATTTTTATACTTTCTGCGGAAAGGATACACTCGCCAGCAGTTTTGCCAAGAGAGTACACCGAACAAAAGAGACAGGGTTATTTATAACCTGACATGTCCACCCTACTGCTATGTCCAGTTTCCACTGGCTAGAGTGGGACCTCACGTCCTGTATTTGTCCCGATTGGCTAGCAAGTTAGAACTTTTTAAAAGAGGTAAAGGTAGAGGAAGACAAAGGACGGAGGAAGTAACTTATGGAATGCTGAGAAAGGTAAAAACACCTTCAAATAAGGAAGAGGAATAGGCTATGACCTAATGCTTGGTTGGAGCAGTATAAGCCTACCAGGGCAAATATTTAGGCTAAATTGTGGGAGCTAAAAACATAAAGTGCATTGATTTCTTTATCACAGCTAGCAGATATTTAAGAATGTTAGCACAGGTCTTTGAATACATTTTGCTTCTAAGAGAAGTTACTATTTATTCCTAATTAAATGGGGAGGAAAGTCTTTGAAGAGGAACGTCTACTTTACTTTTCACAATTCCCTCTCTTTTTATTTTATAATTCCTCTTCAAACTTCTTTAATATATTTTGACTTAATTGCTTTGTTTGTCCTTCTAAGAGAAGTAATTTTTCCAAGTAGGGTGGAGGAGAGTTAGGAGTTAACTCTGTAAGAGTGGCAGAGACAACTTTTTGTATAAAACTTCGAAGGCAGTGAATAATATAACAGCTTACAAGAATAAGTACGCCAATAACAAGAGCAAACAAGGTGAGAATTGATGTTAAAATTTCATTTTATCCACTGAACCAATGTTTCATCATTTTAGAAAGAGGGTTTTTTAGAATTTTTGGCAAGTTTATCAGATAGGGCTGTTAATCCTTGTAGTGCTTTTGTTATAGTTCCATTGGGGCAGTATTATTAGGAACAAAGGTACAACATTGAGTTTTAATTATGACACAAACAACTTTTTTTTTTGCTAATATTATATTTAAAGGTATTCTATTTTTCTAGGCCATCTGACTAGTAGGTCCTAACTGCTTAGCTATCTCTTTGATGGCATCTCTAGTGTAATTTTTGAATTGTTGCTGATTGTAATAGATATAGTTTATTTAGTCTATTTTTTTTTTTTTTTTTTTTTTAGTTACTTACCAGAACAATATGGATTTAAATTCTGCAGCTATTTGATCTTGTGCTTTAAACTTATTTGGTACTCCTCACAGGACCTTAATAACGTTTATGTAAACCTGAGGATTAAAGGACGCATAAGGAGTTTCCTTTGGCCTGCAGTGTTTTGTTTTTACCTTTTTAGATTGATGAAATGCCAGGGTGAAGGGGATAGCCAGTTGAATTAGAGCTCAAGTAATGCTCCAATTATTTGGCAGAGTGTCCAGTAAAGGTCCTCCACAGTACCACCATACATTTGCTTGGAGATGGCTGAGCATGGATTGATGGGCAAGCTCTTGGAAAGACTTGAGCTCCTTACAGCCTTTCATGCTTCCAAGGAACACCAAATATTCCCCCTGCCATGAGAGGCATGAAGTAAACTTGACATTTAGAGGTGGAAGCTGGATTGCCCTTGGGGGCTGACCTGCAGGGTGTTGAATTTCAGGAAATTGCAGAGAGAGCTCAGCATGATGGATTATCCCAAGCAGTGGGATTCTGAAAAAGACCCACCATACAGTCCTTATCTTGTTGAGGAGGAGACCATCTAAGTGGAAAGGGGATAATCTGGGCCTCTGGGCCACTGTGCCTACCATGCATACAAGTGTAATAATCGCTTTTATTTAAAGTGTGAACAGAGTATTTAATCCATTCCAGTCAGGCATTTGCATCTTGATATTTTGTCTTGATGGCGAAGATCTCTCTTAGAGCTCTTATTTTTACAGTAGACACCCTAGTTTTATTAGATGTAGGAGCAACCCGTGTGGGATCTAGAACTGAGGCTACTGAAGATGGGGGAATAATGCGTATTTTAAAAATACTAGGGGGTCTTTTACATTTATGTCAATCTCCATACCATAGAAGTGACTAAGGGCAGGTCTAGAGTTAGTTAAGGTGGAGGTGGTGATACAGAGAAGGACAGGGTTATATTGATAAGGCTGACAGTTACAAGGGGTAGTCATTTTAGTGCAATAGATGAGGGGTTTTAGATCTGCACAAATCTTTTTCTTGGAATTCCAACTTTGCTCCTGAGTAGTTTAAAGGATGCAGTCTCATTTACTACAAAGTTGCCAGGCTGTAGGAGTAGAAAATCAGCGTCTTGGCTTCAGGTCATTACAACAATGAGTGCTATGGCAAACGGTGTCAATTAGAGGGCTGGGACATAAATATTTGTGTGAAAAGGCTAGCTGTTGTTGATCTTTTACATTTCCACAAGGTATGACAGAGCAAGCATTAAAAGCAATGGTCTAAGGTGTGCCAGACTTAGTTACATTAATAACAAAGGAACTAGTGACAGAATAAGGAAAGGAAAGGAAGCAATATAGAAGGTATATGAAAATTAAGCTTTCTTTAATTTAGAGCTTGATCCTAGTACAGTAATGCATGATTCTGACAGGAAGATGTTTTCTTGACTTGAGTATGGTGGGTCCATTTTTCTCTAAGCTGTGTGGACAGCAGTCTCAGTGATTAACAGCACAAAATAGGGTTCTTCCCAGGCTGGCTCGAGGTTTTTCTTTCTATCTTTTGATGAGGACACGGTTTTCAGGCTGGTGCCTGTGTACTGGCATTTCTAGGGGTGGTACCTGTGCTAAAAGACTTTTAGTTCTGAGGGAAGGGAAAGTAGAAGATAAATTAAGTATATGATTTCTGCTGCATATTCCTGGGGCTTGAGGCCCCATGGTGATGCCTCCCACTCCATTCCTGCTCAGCGCCACCCAGGGGACGCTGCAGCCCTGCCTCCTCTTAATGTCTTGGTCTTCTTGTGGCCTTCACTGCCCCTGTACACTGTGGCCTTGGGGATGAGGGCCCTGGTGACTTACCTGGCTGCCTTTTGGGCCTTAAGAAAGCTAAACACCGGGCCGGGTGCAATGGCCCATGCCTGTAATCCCAGCACTTTGGGAGGCTGAGGTGGGCGGATCATGAGGTCAGGAGATTGAGACCATCCTGGCTAACACAGTGAAACCCCGTCTCTACTAAAAATACAAAAAATAAAAAATAAAAATTAGCTGGGCATGGTGTCAGTTCCAGCTACTCAGGAGGCTGAGGCAGGAGAATGGTGTGAAGCCAGGAGAGGGAGCTTGTAGTGAGCCAGGAACACACCGCTGCACTCCAGTCTGGGTGACAGAGTGAGACTCTGTCTCAAAAAAAAGAAAGAAAGAAAGAAAGAAAAAAACACCATTTTATATTTGACATTTTTTGTATGATTTTATACCAGATAAGTTAAATTTTACTTTTATATTAATATACTATTAATGTGAAACTTAATTTTCATAAAATCTTGTAGTCATTATTTATCCAATTTTAATGTCTGACTATAAGGTAAGACTTTGATAGATTTTTTTCACTTTTTATAATTTTTGTTAAAGAGCAGGTTAGTGCTTTAAGAAAGATTTATTGTGCTTTTATTTTAATGTCCAGTTCACAGAAAAACTGGATACCCCTTTAACTTTAGCCAATATGTTTACATGTTTACACAAAGAATTTCCTTTACAATTAACATTTTAAAAATTGTTTAAACCTTTAAAACAAAATTTTTTAAACCTTTTAATGTAGGTAAAAATCCATATTTTTATGCCTCCTTATAATCCTGTTACTAAAAGTATATTTTATTTTTCTTACATACCTTGTACATAATCTGGGTTTTTAAAAATAATTTTACATTCAGGAGGCCTAATTATTTTTAAATTATACAACATTTCTTACATAAATATCCTTCTATAGCTTTTCTTACGACTTTTACAGACAATCTTCAACATGTCGTAACTTTCTGCCTTCCTTTTACACTATTTCTTTTCCTCGTTTTATCCTCGGTGTCTTCTTTTGATTTCTGTCTCTTCCAGTTTCTCTCTTCCTTACTCTTTCCCACTGTTTCTCTCTCTTTCATTTGCACTCTATTCTCCTCTATCTCTCTGTCATCCCGTTTCCCTTTCCCCTCCTGAGTTCTCCCACTCCTGCCACCAGCAGCGCCCGGCCATGGCATGGTCCCACCCGCTCCCACACGTGCTGCCATCTGTTTCTATTTTTTTTTCCCCTGATTCCCCCTTTTGCTTTTTTCCTTTCTTCTTACTTAGTTTCTTGGGCTGGGTGGGATTTGCATGGCTGCAGTCCGGGCCCCATCACCAGCCCAGAGGCTTGGCAGATGCCTGCTGCAAATTGCAAGAATTATGCCCCTTTCACCTTCTCTGCTCCCCCCTAGCACTGGTCCCTGCCCTCTTTTTCACATAGAGCCAGGCTTGGGAGTGGGACTTAAGTGGGACTTAACTCTTGGTGTGCCTGCCTGCCTGTTTGGTGCTGGGCTTGCTGTTTTTGCTTTCTTTCTCTCTGACTTCCTCTCCTCGTTTCTTTTTCCTTCCTCTACTGGTCTTTCCTTTGTCTTTGCCAGCCACCTATGCTGCTGTTTTCCCCTCTTCTTAGGGACTGGTGGTAGCGGAGCTACTGTTTCTTCCCTGAGAGGAAAGGAAAGGGGGGCTCTGAATATTTTTCTTACTACTGGAGGTTTGTGTGAAGTTCAACCCCCACCATGGGGGTTTCTCACTTCTTTCTGAGATTCAACCCCCTTCATTAGGATTTCTCACCTCTTTCTGAGGTTCAAGCCCCCCATGTGGCTTTCTCACTTCTTTCTGAGGTTTAACCCCCCCCATGGGGATTTCTCACCTGTTTCTGAGGTTCAACCCCCCCATGGGGATTTCTCACCTCAGTTTCTGAGGTTCAACCCAGTCCTCCACCCTGCCTCATGGGGATTTCTCACCTGTGTCTGAGGTTCAACTAAGGGAGGATAGCACTCCTCATATTGTCTTATGCCCAATTTCTGCCTCCAAAGAAAGAAAAAGTAAAAACTGTAAGGCAGAAATGAAATCCACAAGCAGACAGCCCAGCACCACACCCTGGGCCTGGTAGTTAAAGATCAACCCCTGACCTAATCGGTTATGTTATCTATAGATTACAGACATTGTATAGGAAAGCACTGTGAAAATCTGTATCATGTTTTGTTCTTATCTAATTACTGGTGCATGCAGCCCCCGGTCACGTACCCCCTGCTTGCTCAATCAATCATGACCCTCTCACGTGCACCCCCTCAGAGTTGTGAGCCCTTAAAAGGGACAGGAATTGCTCACTTGGGGAGCTCGGCTCTTGAGACAGGAGTCTTGCTAATGCCCCTGGCCGAATAAACCCCTTCCTTCTTTAACTTGGTGTCTGAGGAGTTTTGTCTGCAGCTCGTCCTGCTACAGAACCCACCCCATGGGGATTTCTCACCTCTTTTTAACCTGCAAGACATCCCAACTAAGGAATGCTTCACCGCCCTGCCCTGGCTTTCTTTCCCTAGCCCCAACTAAGGAATGCTTTACCGCCCCTGCAGTTTCTCTTTCCTTGGTATGTCCTAACCAAGGAATGCTTTACAGTCCTGCAGCTTTTTCCTTAGTCCCAACCACCAACGAAATACTTTACCAGTCCCTGCAGCTTCTCCTTGCTTGGTCTGTGCAGAGAGTTGTCGCCACAGTATGTGGCTAGGTTGCTGGCCAGTTGCTTTCTTTTTTTCTCTCTGCGTTGCTGAGAGTCTGAGTTTATTCGTCACACCGGGTAGGTCTCAATTTCTCATCCCTGAGGCCACTGCAATGAGGCAGAAGAGCACACTCCCTCCTAAGAGAGGACTGGAGACCACCCCTGGAGGAGAATATATCCCCGTATGGATTGTCACCAAATTGTTTGAAATGCTTGTTCCCCAGTGCCATAAATAAATAGCACTTGAACATAAATTTAATTTACTCAGCAAGGCCATTTTTATACTTTCTGCAGAAAGGGTACACTCGCCAGCAGTTCTGCCATGAGAGCACACCAAACGAAGCAGACAAGTCATTTATAACCTGACATGTCCACCCTACTGCTGTGTCCAGTTTCCACTGGCTGGAATGGGACCTTACATTCTGTATTTGTCCCGATTGGCTAGCAATTTAGAACTTTTTAAAAGAGGCAAAAGTAGAGGGAAACAAGGGAAGGAGGAAGTTACTTGTGGAATGCTGAGAAAGGTAAAAACACCTTCAAATAAGCAAGAGGAACAGGCTATGACCTAATGCTTGCTTGGACCAGTATAAGCATGCCAGGGCAAATATTTAGGCTAAATTGTGGGAGCTAAGAACATAAAGTGCATTGATTTCTTTATCATGGTTAGCAGATATTTAAGAATGCTAGCACAAGTCTTTGAATAAATTTTGCTTCTAAGAGAAGTTACCATTTATTCTTAATTAAATGGGGAGGAAGGTCTTTGAAGAGGAACCTCTGCTTTACTTTTTACAAGGTCTGTGGACTAGACTGGCTAAAGCCACAAGATTAGAAGTTATGGTAATCTTAATAAATTCAAGATGTAGCTATCTTTATTAAACCAATATTAATGTCTTATTTATTAAAAATTACACAAGCAAAGATCATTCTGTCTTGGGTTAGGTTTATAGTTTTGTAACCCCATGACTAATTTTGACACCTTACAGTATTTGGCAGGGATAAGTATGAAATTGTTTGATTAATAAATGCAAACAAAAATGTATGCTGGCAATTCTTACGACATTTCTAATATTACTTTACCAATAATTTTAAAGCTAGCTTATTTACTAAAGATTTTACTTATGTAAATGAAAAAGCATTTGACTAGTCTTTTCTTTTTTCCTGATAAAGTATCTGATTCAAATGTTTTTATTTTCTTTTTTTTTCATTCAATTGTCACTTTATTGCAAGATGGTAGAATTAATTGCAAATTTAAACTATAATCTGGTAATCTTTTTTTTTTTTTTTTTTTTTTTGAGACGGAGTCTCGCTCTTCCACCCAGGCTGGAGTGCAGTGGCCGGATCTCAGCTCACTGCAAGCTCCGCCTCCCGGGTTTACGCCATTCTCCTGCCTCAGCCTCCCGAGTAGCTGGGACTACAGGCGCCCGCCTCGTCGCCCGGCTAGTTTTTTTGTATTTTTAAGTAGAGACAGGGTTTCACCGTATTAGCCAGGATGGTCTCGATCTCCTGACCTTGTGATCCGCCCGTCTCGGCCTCCCAAAGTGCTGGGATTACAGGCTTGAGCCACCGCGCCCGGCCTAATCTGGTAATCTTTAGTCAGGCAGCAAGTTTTTATAAAGGCAAACTGCTTATTCAGAAGTGATCATGGAACAACTCAAAGGCAGAGTAAGAAGGATGAGAAACATCTGACTGGCCGATAGAGATTTTGTTCTCTTACTATATGAAAAAATTTTTTCATTTTTAGGAAGGGTAAACTATAACTTCAGTAGACATCAATACAGAAAGACTTCATCAAATAGACTAGTTTCCATTTAGTCTGTCAACTGTTTCTAGCTGTCTCAATTGGGATAGATTCATTTACATAACCGGCTGTGCTTTTCCTCCATATTCAGGAAGAGGTGGTACAGGGGCAAGGTGTGGCTGCCCTGTATGGAAGGTCCTTGTTGCCTGCAATACTCCTGGACCTAGGAAGGCTGCATTCTTCAGAGAGGGGGCCGCTGTGGCGGCGGCGGAAAGTACCACCCGGGACAGCATGGTCAGCGAAGGCGCAGGTAGCAATCCATGTTTTTATTTTCTTAAGCCAATTAATTAGAGCTCTTTTATATCAGTAGTGAAACATTGTGTTCACAATGCATAAATACCTAGATGTATTAGGCATGCCAATAGAAGAACATTTGATAGATTTATAAAAACCTTTTGTTTTTCCCTGAGACTCAGATTCTTGATAACCTGTTTCACAGCCCTAGGCAGTAGTCAGCTAAATAGCCTTAAATTTGCATATTAAAGGAAACAACTCAGGTGAAACTCAAATAGCAAAATTTACATCATAAGCTACAGAAAGAGTAAGTTTGGTGGTGCTGCAGGGATATTAACGGCGGATGCCAAATCAAACATAAAATTATAGAAATCTATCATAGGATTGTATAAGGAGACCAATTTTATTTAAATAGGGACTACCTATGGATCTCTGAGCTCTGGGCAGAGCCCACACTGAATTGTGAATCTTCAACAAGGGAAAATTATTATGAAGTTAGATCATGTGACAATTTTACACTTGAAAAAATTTTTTAAAGACACTTTAAAGTGTCTAAACCACAATCTTCCTTAAAAACCCGAGTAACCTCTCTTGTGGTAATTATTTTAGTCAAAAATAAGAAAAAAACCGTTAACACCATACAAAATTAAGCAGTTTAAGAACTGAGATGAACTTGTCTATTTATATTCTTGGGGTTCCATAAGAAAAACAGGTTTCTCCCCCAAAGGGAGTCTGGTGCCTTCATTTTCTTTAAGGAGTCCCAGGCTATTATAAACTATTTTAAGTCCCTCATGCAGCAGAGGGTGCAAGAGAAAGGAGAGACAGCGGAAGTAAATAAAGAAAACAGAATTCAGTCAACTGAGAAAGAAAGAAAAACTTTTGCTCAAAGAAAGATATGGTTTTAGGAGAAAAACAAAAACAAAAACAAAAACATGAAGGCCTTTTAAATACGGAAACACACATATGCACACATACACATACACACATCTTGGATGTTAGCTTTTAATTAAGCTGACTTTTAACCATTGAGTTCCTTTAAAAAAATCTTTTAAAATCTCATTACCATATTTCAACTAGGACTGTAGCAGGATGAGCCACAGACAAAACCTCTCAGACACTGAGTTGTAGAAGGGAGGGCTTTATTCAGCTGAGAGCACTGGCAAACTACTGCCTTAAAATCCAGGCTCCCCGAGTGCACAATTTCTGTCCCTTTTAAGGGCTCACAACGGTAAAGATTTCACATGAAAGGGTCGTGATTGATTAAGCAATCTAGGGGATGACAGGGGTTTCATGCACTGGTAGTCAGACAGAAACAGAACAGGGCAGAGAGTTTCACAATGTTCTTCTATACAATGTCAGAAACATTGGTTTCTAAGTCATGAGTTAATTTTTAACTACTGGGTTTAGGCCAGGCAGACCCAGTCCTGGTTCTGGGCCTGGTGCCAGACTGCCTGTCTTTGGTTTTATGAAGTATTGTTTTTTCCTTGAAACAGGTACTGAGTATAAAACAATATAAAACAATATGAGAGGGTCTCTCTCTTTCCTCATTCCCCCCTTTTGAGACTCTCACTTTTTATTAGTGGGAGTTCTCACTCTTATTTTTGCTACTCATGTCTTTTTGTGCAATAAATTGATAGTGATTCATATAGTACACTTGTGCTGAAGCATTTTGGTGAACTAAAGTAGCAACAAAGCTTTTTATCATTTGGACAAGTACAGGTATCAGACAAGAGAGCAGTAAGTAGGTTCTTATTACTATTATAACTTTTATTATAAGAGTTTTAAATCCTCCTAGTGCTGGGAATTAACTTTTAAACATGGCTTCAGGGTCGAATTTGTGCTACACCTGTACGGGCACATGTGACTATGTCTTTAACTACTTGCCTTTGATTATCTATGTATAGACAGTAATTAGTAAGGTTAAATTTCTTATAGACCTCTCTTTCAGCTGCTAGCAAGTAGTGAGAGCCAATCTATTTTGATAGATAGCATTTCTTATCTGAGTTTCTTGCTGGGCCAGAATAGTCAAGGCTTGACCGGTTTTATTAGTGATGATTGTTAAAACAGCTTACAATCGTATGATTCAGTTGAGCATGTAAATGGGGGTCCAGTATTCCCATGAGCCATCTTGTGTCTGAGTGGCAGGCCTATAGTATTGTATATAATTTTTTAGGAGTTCAGTTATCATTTTTTAAATTACCTATGGCTATGCTTCATTTTCCATGGGAAGCATAGGGAAGCTCAGAAGTTCACCTGTTTTTATGGGCAGTAAGAAGAAAGATGGTTTAATAGTGCCAATAACACAACCACCTGTCTACTGGTCAAGCAGCTTAGCATAGGCTCTATGTCTGCATATCCAGTATAACCCAGTGGGGGCAGTCTAGTCCTGGTGGAATTCTGGGTGGGATTGTTTTTGTGGTGCTATAATACAGCTTTTGCCTAAGACAACTAAACCGCCTTACAGGATGAGTGAATCCTTTTCCTTCTCTAGCTATGCAATACTGTCTAATAATTGAGACTTAAAATTGTCAGGGTGGTTCTTTTAGGCTGGGAATTCATCAGGAACTGGGTCTGTAGGAACTAATTCTTCAGCTTTCCATGGCCATTGAACTCTTATTATAGTTTTTTTTACAAACATAACATGAAGTAACATTTAGAGACTGGGCTACGTGCTTGGCTAATTGCAAAAACAAATTTCTGGTGTTTCCTGGAGTCTCTGGTACTGGCACATTTAGTTGATCATAGAAAGTCTGAAATGCTGGTTCTGGAGAGTGTCTTTGAACCTCTCCTTTTATTAGGATGCTTACACTAGGATCTAGTTCCTTTTAATCTATGCCTAATGTTACTTTTTTTTGGGGGGGGGGGGTCTGAAGGGTTTGTGATTACCAATTCTAAAGGGTTGCAGCTCCCAGTCATGCAGGAGGGGCTGACTTTTCCTTTTTGGAGCCGAACAGGATTTATTTTTTATTTTTTATTAAGTGGCCCAAATGACACAAGACAAGTATTGACACATTTCACATAAATTAGATTCTTGACAGATATACTAATTTTTGCTGTGTAACGTTTTTCTTAATCTAGAGAATGGCATCCTATCCCATGCTGCTTACTATTAATAGCAGCACAGGCATCAAATTTTAAGGTTACATTTTTGGGGACCCCTCTTTCTTCTGATCTAGCTATTACTTTGTGTCACTTAGAAAAGGACCAGTCCTGGCCGGGCGCGGTGGCTCAAGCCTGTAATCCCAGCACTTTGGGAGGCCGAGACGGGCGGATCACGAGGTCAGGAGATCGAGACCATCCTGGCTAACACGGTGAAACCCCGTCTCTACTAAAAAAATACAAAAAAAATTAGCCGGGCGAGATGGCGGGCGCCTGTAGTCCCAGCTACTCGGGAGGCTGAGGCGAGAGAATGGCGTAAACCCAGGAGGCTGAGCTTGCAGTGAGCTGAGATCCGGCCACTGCACTCCAGCCTGGGCGACAGAGCGAGACTCCGTCTCAAAAAAAAAAAAAAAAAAAAAAAGAAAAGGACCAGTCCTTAATTTTATTTTAAAAACTGTGATCATGGGAGGCTTAAAAAGGGTCATAACAGGCATCAGGCTGGTTATTTCCTGGGCTACATACCTTGGATAGAATAGCATTATACAAACAAGTTTCTTTTAGAGTCCTGGTACACTTACAATAACTATAAAATTATAGGATTGTAGCCATCTTTTGTCCTACTTCAGTGACTTGATGTACATACTGGGAACAGCCCTGAGTCTGAGGAAGGTCAGTTGAAGTTCTTACTGTACAAGTCCAAATTTTAAGGAAAATGAGTCCCACAATGAGTTTCCTCATGCTTCGGCCGTGTGTGGACCAGTCAGCTTCCAGGTGTGACAGGAGCAGGGCTTGTCATCTTTTTCAGAGTCACTTTGCAGGGGTTGGCAAAACTGCTCCCATCCATGTACAGCTCCTGGTCTACTGATGTTCAAGGATGGTCTCGGAGGTTGGGCCCACTAGAATAAACTGAGTCCAGTACTTTTATACAGTTATGTTTAACTGGGCTCTCTGATACCAAGAGCAAGGTGGCAGATTTAGGGTACTGCAAACTTCAATGGTTATGTGGAGATTTTCACAGAGCAAGCTTTGGTATTTAGTTAGTCTAGCATTTATTAGCTAATGGTGTCCTTTGGTATTTATTAAAATCACCACAACATGGGGGGACTTTAGGTTTTGCCTAAGAGTTAGCTTATCTGCTTCTTATGCTAACAGGGCCATTGCTGCCAGGGCCCTTGAACATGGCTGCCAGTCTTTGGAAACCTGGTCTATTGTTTTGAGAGATGGGCCACTGGCCTTGGCCAGGGCCCTACAGTCTGGGTTAAAACTCCAATGGCCTTTTTTTTTTTTTTTTTTTCACATATAGAGTGTAAAGAGTTTTGTCAGGTCAGGCAGCCTCAGGGCTGGGGCCGACATGAGTTTTTTTAACTCATGAAAAACTTGTTGCTGTTGGTTGTAATAGATGTAGTTTATCTAATCTATATTTTTTTTGACTGTCATTTACCAAAATATTAACTTAAGTCCTGTAACTATTTGATTTCAAGTTTTAAATTGATCTGGTATTTCTTGTGGGGTTCTAATTGCATCTAAATAGATGTGAGAGTTGAAAGACCTATAAGGGTCTTCTCTCACTTTACGATGTCTTCTTCTTATTATTATTATTTTGATTGATGAAATGCCAGGGTGAAACGGACAGCCAAATGGACTAAAGCACAAGTGCCACTCTAGTTATTTGGCAGAGTGCCCAGTAAAGGTCCACCACAATACCACCACACATCTGCTTGGGGATGAACAAGGACTGACTGATTGATAAGCTCTTGAAAATTCTTAAGCTCACTGCATCCCTTCAGGTCTCCAAGGAATACTAAGTTTCCTCCTTGCCATGAAAGACATGAAGTGAACTTGGTGTTGGGAGATGGAAGCTGGATGGCCCTCGGGGGCTGACCCGCAGGGACTTTGGGATATAGCAGAAAGCTTGGCATGACTTATTACTCCAGGCTGTAGAATCCTGGAAAAGAGCTACCATGCAGTCCATGCCTGGTTGACTGGAGGACCACCTTAGTGGAAGGGGGACAATCAGGGCCTCTGGCTTACCATGTGCACAAGCATAACAATTGCTTTTGTTTAACATGCAGATGGAACATTTGATCCATTTCAACCAGCTATTTGCATTTTGGTATGCTGTCTTAATTGCCAAAGTTTAAGTCTTTAACTTCTATGATCTTCTAGTAAAATGAATGTTTTCTTTAGCACCTATTTGTATTAGTTTTTAGACCAAAAAAAAAAGCTAAATACCGTTTTCTATTTAATAATGCTTCTTGTATGATTTTTATACCAGATAAGCTAAATTTTACCTTTATATTAGTGTGTTATTAATTTTAATAAATCCTTGTAGACATATTTATTTAATTTTTTATGTTTGGCTATCAGGTAAGATTTTATAGACTCTTTTTAACCTTTTATAATTTTTGTTAAAGAGCAGATTGATGCTGTAAGGAAAACCTGTTGTATTTTTACTTTAATGTCTAGTTTACAGAAAAACTGGATGATACCTTTTTAACTTTAGCTAATATGTTCACACATAGAATTTTTTTTTTACAATTAACGTTTTAAAACTTGCTTAAACTTTTAAAACAATAATTTTTTAACATTTTAATGTAGGTAAAAATCCACATTCTTTTTTTTTTCTTTTTTTTTTGAGATGGAGTCTTGCTCCGTCGCCCAGGCTGGAGTGCAGTGGCCGGATCTCAGCTCACTGCAACCTCTGCCTCCCGGGCTCACACTATTCTCCTGCCTCAGCCTCCCAAGTAGCTGGGACCACAGGCACCCGCCACCTCGCCCGGCTAATTTTTTGTATTTTTAGTAGAGATGGGGTTTCACCATGTTAGCCAGGATGGTCTTGATCTCCTGACCTCGTGATCCGCCCGTCTCGGCCTCCCAAAGTGCTGGGATTACAGGCTTGAACCACCGCGCCCGGCCAAAAATCTACGTTCTTATGCCTCATTATAATCTTTTTACTAAAGGTATATTTTACTTTTTTATACCTTGCACATAAACTGTTTTTTCAAGAGTACTCAGGAGGCCTTATTACTTTTAAATTATGTAACATTTTTTGCATACAAATTTTTTAATAACTTTTTTCTTTTACAACTTCCACAGACAATTTTTTTTGACATATCTCAACTTTTTGACTTATTACAAACATTTGTTTTTTAAACAACCAGTTAATTTATTTCAGGACAAGAATTTACCATATAACATTCTTTTTATATAAATTCTGCCTCCCCCCTTTTTACCTTTCTTGAAATTTTTCAACATAGTTCTCAATGGGGTGGGCTTACTTTGCACCTGACCCATGTTTTTTCAAGACAAACTACCACGCTCTCACCACACACACTCACCACAAAACAAAGAACGGGTAAAGAGGGCACACACACACTTTTATCATTTATATCAAACCAAAATCAGAATACCACAAAATTCAAAATCCGAGTACCAAGAGATTTAAGCCAAGTCAAAACCAAATCCAAAGTATCCAGCAATTCAAGTCAAGACAAAACCAGAACAAAAGTACCAATCCAGGCACACCGTGGGTGATCAGGCCACGCTTCCACTCAGATGGAGAGGGGCAAGTTCCAAACACTAGTCTTACCAAATCAAGTCAGTCAAAACCAGAACAAAAGTGCCAATCCAGGCACACCGTGGGTAATCAGGCTACGCTTCCACTCAGATGGAGTGGGGCAAGTTCCAAAGACTAGTCTTACCAAGTTTCAAATGTTCTGACTCCAAGTGCCAGTTCCTCCCCAGTGTTCAGCCACTGTGGTAATCCTCTGTGGGGGCCTGTTATGCGCTGCTCTGATGAGGTGTTCTACTGGGACAATTGCCTACCCCGAGAGCTCTTTGGATCGCATCACTCAGGCTGGCTGGAGTCCCCTGCAGGGATGCTCCATAGGGTAGGCCTAAGCCACCTAAGGGGCTGCCTCAGCTGTCCATCTGTCAGTTATCTCGCTTTCCAGTCAGGGAACCAAGAAATGTAGCAGGACGAGTCATAGACAAAACCTCTCAGACACCAAGTTGTAGAAGGAAGGGCTTCATTCAGTTGGGAGCATCGGCAAGCTACTGCCTTAAAATTTGAGCTCTCCAAGTGCACAATTTCTGTCCCTTTTAAGGGCTCACAGCACTAAAGATTTCATATGAAAGGGTCGTGATTGATTGAGCAATCTAGGGGATACGTTACAGGGGTTTCATGCACTGATAGAGAGAAACAGAACAGGGCAGCAAGCTTCACAATGTTCTTCTATACAATGTCTGGAATCTATGAATAACATCGGTTTCTAAGTTATGAGTTGATTTTTAACTACTAGGTTTAGGCCAGGCAGGCCCAGGCCAGGTTTTGGGCCTGGCGCCGGGCTGCCTGTCTTTGGTTTCTCTTCCTCACTTTTTCTTAAAACAGGTAGAGTATAAAACAATATGAGAGGGTCTCTCTCTTTCCTCAGGACAAATCGTTGCAATTTCAGAAGTACAGCCATTGCTCTTTCAGTTTGGTCTGGCTAGTAAAAAGGTGGCCTTGTTTTGTAAATAAAGCCCCTTGGTAGTCAAAATGAAAAATCTTTCCTCTTTTTTTTTCCCCTTTGCTGGCCTTTTTCCCCCGACCACACCACCATTTTTTTTTTTGGTAGGAATTTAGCCACTTCAGAGGCCTTGTTCCCCAGAATTTGGAACTTCCCTTCAGATTTAATCAAGTCGGATGGAGCTGATCAAACCTGGTGGTAAAAAGACCAAAACAACAACAAAAACAGAACCAAAGAGCAACAAATAAAAAAGTTAAGCAAAAGAAATGATCACACAACTTATATATTTACTGAGCGCTCTAATAGTAAGGAGATATTAAGACCAGCTGGTTGTTAACCTTAACTAACTTTAGCCAAGACCGCAATTCACTTACTTATCTAGCAGTAGGTCTCAAGCTGAAGATTGCTCTCTACCACCCTAGAAGCAGGGAAAGAAAACCTCGTCTTCCCTGTTGGAAGGAAGCTCAAACTCCCCAAAGGAGTTACCTGCTATTAGATACGAGTTCTAAATTTCTTTTCAAATAATTAATATGTGAGTATGTTCACTTCTTTGCCTTTTACTTTCAAACTTAACTTCCTCGTAAAGCAACATTTTTCGATTTCGTACTCCACCCTGACTCATTCTGATCACCTGCTCCACCCTAGCTCATTCCAATTACCTGCTACCAGCTCTGCACTGACTCCGCCAAAGCACTCACTCTGTAGGTCTCTTTAAATTAGCCAGCCAATCAGAATTAGTTTAGCTTGTGTAGTCTAACCCTAGCCAATAGGGGAACGACACAGGAGCAGGGGCCACGTCAGGGACAAGAACCCCTTCCCCTTCCTTGTCCAGGTGAGCGCTCACCATTGCTCCATCTGTAAGGGCGCACCCTTCTATAGAAGTACCTTGCCTTGCTGAGAATTAAAAGAAAATTTTATATTCGAGTGCTATTTCTTTTGTGGTACTTTATATATAAACTTTATATATAACACTGCCTACCATCGTCATGGAAGCAGAAAAACTTGCCTTCCTTGTGTTGGAAACAAGTAAAACTCCAAAAAAAAGAAAAAAAAAAGTTGTACATCAAAATAAACTTTAGTTCTCAACCAAATTTTGGGAGATCAGGGATTCTCTGGAGGAGATGCTTCCAGGCCTCAGCAAATTGTTCTATTGGCTTGAGCCATAAAGATTGCTCAAGCTGGTACCAAGCACCCATAGGAGATCTGTCAAAGGTGAGGGGCACCTACACCCAGAATCCCTCCGTGGTTACCAAAATGTGAACCCCCAATTTCTGAGACAGGTCTCAGTTAATTTAGAAAGCTTATTTTGCCAAGGTTGAGGACACACGCCCATGACACAGCCTCAGGAGTTCCTGATGACATGTGCCCAAGGTGGTCAGAACACACAGTTTAATTTTATACATTTTAGGAAGATATGAGCCATCAATCAACACATGTAAGATGAACATTGGTTTAGTCTGGAAAAGCGGGACAACTTGAAGCGGGGAGGGGGCTTTCAGGTCATAGGTAGATAAGAGACAAATGGTTGCATTCTTTTGAGTTTCTGATTAGCCTCTCCGAAGGAGGCAATCAGATAGGCATTTATCTCAGAGAGCAGAGGGGTGACTTTGAATAGAATGGGAGGCAGGTTTGCCCTAAGCAGTTCTCAGCTTGACTTTTCCCTTTAGCTTAGTGATTTTGGGGGCCCAGGATATTTTCCTTTCACAGAAGCTAAAAGTTTCCTCTGTTTTCTTTATCACAGATAAGGAATGGTAAAGAGATTTTGGTCACTATTCTGACTTTCCGAACACTTTGTTGTTTCTTTTGTTGAGTAATATAATTTCTTTTTGATTTTTAGAATTTCTAACAATCAAAGTAATGCTCAATGAAAGAAAATTTGGAAAAAAAACGGCAAGGAGGGAAGAATAGTCACCTTGAGTCACATCCCAAAGTCAAACATTACATTTCAAGTTTCTTCTTTTCTATGTTTAGGCTTTGAAAAGACAAAGAATAATACTTATTGCACATGTTTCTGCATTACTATAAAGGTAAATTCATATCCAGTTACTTGAAATAAAAATGCTTGCAAAATCCTGTCCTCTCATCTGCCATTGATAACAGCAAATTTTTCTATTATACAGCACAGTGATGAGTTCCATTCTTCATCCTTTGTTGGTGACCATAGGATTCCTTTTTCTTTGAGCCTTGAAATTATACTATATAATTTTTTTCTTCTTTTCCATGGCAGTTCTATAGCTTTACTGCAATTCTGGCATTATTTCTAATATTTTACACTGTGAAGAGTTTTATTTCCTCAGGTTGTAAACATACTCATATATAACTTTACATTTCCCTCTTTTCACTATTATATTTTTCCATATTATTTCAGTTTCTGTAAATCAAAACTTAAATGTCTAAAATAATAGTCCATCAAAAGTATTGTCTATAATTTAACTACTTTCTAACTATTGGAGTTTTAAGCTGTTTTTTGATTTTACCATTATAAATGTAAATAACTTTGATCATAAAAAGTTTCAGAATGTTTTGAAGAATAAAAGATCTGTCTTTTCCCAGAACATACCTATTTATTTCGGCTAAGCTGAAAAGTCAATTTTTTTTTTTTTTTTGGACAGGAGGCAAAGTCTTGTTGAAACTTATAGACTACAGAAAAAATATAAAACAAAGGTACAGCCTGCATGCTTGAAGGACACACATGTTTTGTTGTTCCTCTTCTGGAGATGGCAAGCCTGTCTCATCTTTGTTATGCTAGGAGCAATACAGGAGCTGCCACCATTGCTCAGCTTCTAGTTCACTTTCTGCTGGCTTTTGGAGTTTTCACACATTGACTAAGGACCATAAGTATAAAGCTCTGGTGTTTTTATCTCTGGAGTTTGTGGGTCCATAAGGCTAAGTGTGAAGCATGCAGTACTTTCTTCCAAAGATTTTAACAACACCTTACATGATTGTTATTACTTGACTCCTTTGGGTAAGGGGAAACCAAGTGAAGGAACAAAGGTGTCTCTCAAGTATGGCAACTCAATGACACGCCTAGCAACTGTGTTCAAAATAGAGCTCAGAATCTAGCTTTAGTCTTTCAACATAAGAAAGATAGCAATCTCAAGAAATATGCTTTGTATTTGAATTTGGATTGGAGTAGATTATTTGTTCAGATTCTCTAGGCTGGATACTCCCTCTCATTTTATGTTTTAATTTTAATTTTATTTTTTTTGAGACAGTCTCGCTTTATTTGCCCAGGCTGGAATGCAGTGACAGGATCTTGGCTCACTGCAACCTCTGCCTCCCAGGTTCAAGTCATTCTCATGCTTCAACCTCCCGAGTAGCTGGGATATCCCTTTCTTGCTTTCTTTATCCTTATTTTCCCTCTCTCTCCCGAAACTTTTCTGTTTTGTTTTATTTGAGACAGATTCTGTGTTGTCCAGGCTGCAGTGCAGTGATGTAATCTTGTCTCACTGCAACCTTCACCTCCCTAACTTCACACCTTCAGAGTAACTGAGACTACAGGGGTGCCACCATGTTCTCGGCTGGAAACATTATTTTTGATTATCATTAAAACACTGGGGAGAGAGGCAGTGTTACCGGCCTCTAGTGGGTAATGGCCAGGGATGCTGCTTCATTTTGGGGGCTACGATGCACAGGATAGCCCCCACAATGAAGAATTATGGAGTCCAAACTGTCAATAGTGCCGTCATTAAAAATGCTGCAGTATATACAAATGTGTACCTCTATGAGATGGACATTGGCCTTCCCTGATTTATTAAAAGCAAAGGGCAAGAAATAATTGGCCTAAACTCTGAAGTTACCTAATATCTTGTATGTAGTATTTTGAGAGTAATTACCATACAAGGCATATCATACCAGGATAAATAAATATGCAGAAACTTCTGTTGTAGTTAGGAGAATTTGGTCATGCCAGGTACTCACGCCTGTAATCCCAGCAGTTTGGGAGTGTGAGGTCAGGATTTGTGGTCAGGATTTTGACCAGTCTGGCCAACATGGTGAAGCCCTGTCTCTGCTAAAAATACAATCACCTGAGCCTGGTGGCGCACACCTGTAATCCCAGCTACTCAGGAGGCTGAGGCAAGGAGAACTGCTTGAACCCAGGAGGCAAAAGTTGCAGTGAGTCAAGACTGTGCCACTGCACTCCAGCCTGGGTGACACAGTGAGACTCAGTCTCAAAAAAAGGAAGGAGTATTTACCTTTGTTTTTGATGTGTTGATCATTTTTATTACTTTCATAGGATGTCCGCATTGGAAGGGACTTTAGAGATAATCTAATCAACATCACATTTTCCATTGTGCATAGGAAACTGAATTCCAAAAAGGAAACGAACTAACCCAAATTCTCCCTGATCTGGGATTACAAGCATCAGCTCATTATTCCTGCAATAAAACTCTGGAAGCTAAACAGAAGACTTTTATAAAATGAAAACCCCTGTCTCTGATAAAAGACATTTTAAAGATTAAACAAATTGTGTATATGATTTTTTAAAAATATATTTGTTCCTTCTAAAGCATGTTGCATAAAGAGCATATGTTTAAAGTAACACAGAAAATTGAATTCTTCTACTACTTAACTTCTCTAAGCCTCATTTTTGTTCTTCCACAAGATAAAATGGGGGAAATAATTTCCACTTTACAGAAAGGAATAGATGAAGCAAACTAAATTTTATCAAGTTGATGGGCAAAAAGTAGGATCTCAACAAATGATAGTTGGTGTATCAGTTTAAGTTATGGATTGCAAGCAACAGAAACAAATTCTGGCCAATTACAGCAGAAAAAGAATTACTGAAAGAAAACTGGGTAACACAATGAAGTATAAGAATGCCTGGCGAATGTGAATTGGAAATGACCAAGAATAAAGGAAGGCTGCATAGTCAAAATCACAAGCAAAATTGCAAAACTGCACCTCAGTTGAGTGAGGACACCATTCCTGCTGCCACTACACAACATGAATGTACCAGCCTCTGCCACAAACCTGAATCTAGCACAACACCATCACTAGCATGGTTGCCGCTGAAACTGCTATCTCCCCTCCCTCTCCAATCCCTACCAAAAGGAATTCTCCCAATCCTGCCTCACTATCTCCATGTTAAAAATTTCAGGTGGAAAATTCTAGTTAGCTAAGTCCAGGTCACATACCTGTCACAGAGCCAGGAAAGTGATTATCTGACATTTTCAGCTTATTATGGAAGAAGGATTCTCTCTCTCACCAAGTAACATAAAACGGGAAATTCCCTAGAGGGAGGGAGCTCAAATATGGAGAGTATCCCATGTGTAGTGACAAATTTTCACTATAGAAGTCTTTTCGTCCTAACTCTCTCTGCTCACCATGGCCATAAAAGCCAAACAAATTCTGAGTGAGTTACAATCAACTAGGGACAAAACAAATACTATCTCCAACAATTGTTGTGATAGGGTTTTTTGTGTAATAGTTTCACTACACTTTTCTGATTTTTAGTTTCTTTTTCTTTCTTTCTTTTTTTTGAGACGAGTTTCACTCTCATTGTCCAGGCTGGAGTGCAGTGGTGCGATCTCGGCTCCCTGCAACCTCCACCTCCCGGGTTCAAGCGATTCTCGTGCCTCAGCCTCCTGAGTAGCTGGGATTACAGATGCGTGCCACCACGCCTGGCTCATTTTTGTATTTTTAGTAGAGACGGGGTTTTACCATGTTGGCTAGGGTGGTCTCAAACTCCTGACCTCAGGTGATCTGCCCGCCTTGACCTCCCAAAGTGTTGGGATTATAGGAACGAGCCATGGCACCCAGCTGAAATTTCTAATTAGATAATTTATACTTTTCAGTCAAAATTTGAAAAAATAATTATTGTTGAAGGGTATTTGGAATACAACTGTTTGGGAGGCCCTTAGTAGACTAATTTATAAAAAACATAAATAACAGAGGGTGATGAGGGAAAGTGTATGTAAAGTCTGACACTTGAGAAATAAACAGTGACTTGACAGGGGATGAAAGAAGAAGAAAAAATGAGTAGGAAACTCTGATACTACTGTTGATAAATGGTGGTTTCAGACAAGGCTGAAGCAACCCTGGAGCTGTGGGAAGTGGTAGATGAAGAATGTACATCGGGGAAAAGGGGAAAAGCAGTTATAGTCCAGCTTTGATAGTGTAAGGAAATAAAAATATAATAACAAGGGTTTTTAAAAAACTTGTTATGTTTTGGTTTTAGGTTGAATATACTATACAAAATGTAATATCTAGTAAATTTTGACAATGGAATAAGCAAAAGAATCCTTGAAGCCTAAATTATAATGTATTTATTAGTCAAATAAGCCAGATCATTGTAAAATAAAACTTTAGGTTTCGAAAAAGAAAGACTAATACGTAATTTATAGATATCCTAATCTCTGAGGCAATATAAAAATAGATTAATACTTCGCTATGCTCTCTAGCATGTATCACAAGTATGTCTTGAAAAGTGAAGTGACTGTTAGAGTTTCCTAGGTAGAATGCTCGAATGCCTTAATTATTGAAGTTATCCCACAAATAATTACAGCATTCCTACCACATTCTAGGTCCTGCGTTAGGACCTGGGATACAAAGATAAGTAAGACACAGTTATTGTTGCCAAGGAACTCACAGTCTAACAAACTTCAATATAATATGATAAACGCTGTAAAAGATATTTTCAGGAAGCTAATTGAGGATGGAGCCCATAGCATCCTATGAGGAGAAAGAAGGAAGGCTTCCTGGAAGAGGAGGTATCTGAGCTAATTCTAAATCACTGCACCAAAATTCTCAAGTTTAAAAAACAAGAGAGCAAACAGTTGTCCTGTTTTTTGTTTGTTTTTGAGACATGATCTCATTATGTTGCCCAGGAGGGTCTCAAACTCTTAGATTCAAGAAATCCTCCCACCTCAGCCTCTCAAGTAGCTAAGACTACAGGTACACACCACCACACCCAGATCCCTTTGTTTATACAAGAGAAATAATCAGGGGAAAAAGGCTAATAAATCCCTTTGGATTCCTAAACTTACTTCTTTAGCATATGTATCTGAAAATTTCAAAACTGTTAGTAAATATGAATAATAAATTTAATAAATATAAATAATATGTATGAATACAATACTCCAAGACTTTCCTACATTGATTAAGTAAAATGCTAGTGGATTTTTACTTTCTTCATTCACCATACATACAACTTGTTATAGCCACCAACAGCGCATACTTAACCCTTTCTCTTGGTAGGGTTACTGGAAACTAAATGAAACATGTGAAGTTTAGTACAGGGCCTGGAACACAGCAGAGTTCAATAAGTGATAATCTCCCTCTCTAGTCCAAGGTGGGTCTTATACACCCTTTTATTACAGTGCCCTTGCAATCAATGATGCTCCATAAATATTTAAACTATACACTGACCCCACAGTTAATTACCAGTACCTATCAAATCCTTAGCATCATCTCTCTTTCCCCAACTTCCTCAGTCTCCACCCAATTTATTCTTAGTAACGCCTTGTGACAAAACTCTGTAGGGATAAGTTCCTAAAACAAGAGTGTCACATTTAAGTTATGTTTTTTAAAAATCACATAAGCATGATTCATAAAACAGTGATTGGAAGCTTCTGCCTATCCAACTGCAAATAGAAGTATCAAGACTTTAATATCTGTGGAAAAACAAATCGCTCAAGTATTGACATTACATACAATCTCAAATTCCAGAGTAGGTAAGGATAAGGCAGCAAGTGTAGATAGAGTACACCGACAACAGATGGCAGCACTTGAACATTAAGCCCTGATGATAAGCCCTCCTTTTCACATTCATGTTCTGCTGTGACTTGCAGATTTGCATAGCCTCAGTAAAGGTGGGCAAAAGAGTATGTCTCCATACTATGGTAATGAGAAGGGACACCATGACATGAAACTTGTCTGAGACATAGATGAGTCTATGACTTGTTGAAGTTGTAAAAGTTGTAATAGATATGAAGCTGGGTTCTGCAATCTTGAAAATGGGGGTACCCACAAACCATTAGAGCACTGGAAACATATAAACACTTAAAATGTCACTCAGCTGCACCCACACAATGTAGGTGGAAGTTGATTTTTTTAAAGAAATGAAATTTATACTCAAGTGTGGTTCATATAAATTAGAGTTACAAGTAACAGAAAATGAGTTACTACAATTTTTTGGTAATATTTCTTATATGTTAATAGATTTGTATACGGTTTCTAACTAGGAAGAAATTAAAAAGAACTTTTGGAACTGACTTGTTAGTTTATTATACTGCTAACTTATGCAAGAAGAAATAGATTCCTTCATTCTTCTGTATTCCATGGTTAACAGCAACAACTTAGGAGAAAAAGACACCTACATGGATATACTACCTCAGTCACTTTCTAGCTTTGTGACCTTACCAAGACACTTAAACTGTCTGTGACTTCATCTGTTAAAAAGTGATTACTGGGTGTGGTGGCTCTCACCTGTAATCCCAACACTTTTGGAGGCCTAGGTAGGAGGATTACTTGAGTCCAGGAGTTCCAGACCAGTCTAGTCAACAAAGTGAGGCTGCAGTGAGCTGTGATCGTGCCACTGCACTGTAGCATGGGCAATGGAGCAAGATCCTTTCTCAACAACAACAACAATAAAAGACGTGGTCATACGTACCTCACAGGATTTTGTAAGGATCAGAGAAGTAAAGAAAATAGCATAATGCCTAACACATAGTAAGGACTCAATAATTGAAAGCTATTATAATTGTGGTTCAATGTATTCTCCCCCTGCCCTGCTAATTTTAAATTATTTATTTCGAGTTCCTGAAAATGCATTGCTAACTGTATTATGTGTAGATAAAGTGGCTGGGAGCTTGATAGTTGTAGCAATGATGTTTTTGCTAATATTGTAGATGAAAATAAATCTAATTTTGGAACGGAATGGGGAAAGATGCAAATTTTAGTTTTACATTATTTATTGTGTACTAAAACCTGTGTGAAGGTCCCTACTTAAGTCTAAGGTCAGGATCTCATGATCCATTTTGATTAGCTAAGTTTGCTCAAGCCAAAGGACTTTATAGCTTCATGCTAACCAGTCTGCCCTATAGTACAAAGACTGCAAAACTAAAATTGTGATTTCTTGCTCCTCAGTGGCCTTGCATTGGCAAAGGGCACACAGTGCAGGCTTTGGGTGGTGATTAACTGGAAGGGTCTGTCCCAAGAACAGATTACAGCAGACTGCATTCATCTAAACATGTTTCTAGGTAATGCAGGAGTTTCCACCAGCCTACTCTAATCACATAGGTTTCTCTTTCCCTTTCTAGGATTGTCTACCTTTGCAGTGGGAGTAGGCAGAATGTAAAGGGAGGAGTTGCTGAATACTTTTAAAGGCACTGAAAAATTCAAGTTAAAGTTATAGTTGAGAGTTAGTAGCCTCACTAGCCTGTCTTAGCTTGAGTAAAGGTCATGTCTCATTCATTTTTGTGTCTTCAGTGTCGCAACAGAGATCTGCATTCAATATATTTGTAAATATATGAATTCACAATTTTGATTTTCTGAAATGTCACGTGTGGGAACACTGTACGTTTTCAAATGTGCCAAATAACAAGGCTTCAGCCATGAATGGATCACATAAACTATGGTGACCCTATAAGAGTATATGCCATGTTTTTACTGTACCTTTTCTATGTTTAGATGAGTTTAAATACACAAATAGTTACCACTGTATTATAATTGCCTACCGTATTCAGAATGGCAACATACTGTACAGGTTTACAGCCTAAGAGCAACAGGCTACATCATACAGCCTAGGTGTGTAGTAGGCTATACTATCTAGGTTTGTGTTTAAATACACTCTAGGATGTTCCTTAAGGGATGATTAACCTAAGGACACATTCCTAAGAACATATCCCCATCTTAAGCGAAGCATTACTGTAGTTGCTTTTGAAATGTGTGACCTATGGCGTATTAAGAGGAATACCATGTGCCAAGAAGTGACGCTAAGAGTTTATCTTACAACTGAGTTAAGTAAAATTTGGAAACTTGGTTTCAAGGTTAACTAAGACATGTAAGGTGACACAGGTAGTATGTGAGAGAGGGTAACAACTGAACGTTCACCAGGTCTACCTGACTCTTAATCACCATACAAAAAGTTTTCTATTAATTCCGCAAAATCTGGTCAGCCGCTTCAATGCGCAGCGTTAGGCAGTCCACACCTGGAATTTGGGGTTGGTTTCCCAAGAACAGCCAGTGTGTACACCCACACCATCCTCACCAGGAACTGGAATCCAAAAGGTAAAACGTGGCTATTGCGCATGCTCACACCGCCCTTCCTTGCTCTCCCCTCCCTGACCCTAGACGCCACCGCAGCAACTTTCTGGGAGGACTTTGGAATGGCTCCCACCAACTGTTAAGTCAAACCGGCGGAAATCCTTCCTTTCTGCGACGTGGACACCTTTCTCATCCTCGGGCCTTTCCAACCAGGATGCAGAAACCACGCGCCTCCGTTTCTCAGGGATTCAAGCCGTAGTTTGCCAGTTGTTAATATGGCCGCTGACAGGCAGGCCCCAAGCTGAGGCCTTTCATAGGCCAAGGTCGCATCCTGGCCCCGCCCATTTTGTCCCTCCTGGCTGCGTCCGCCCAGCTCTTCGCTACGCATGCGCAGGGTGGGCAAGCTGGGAGGTGGGACAGACCGAATCTTCCGTGTGTCGCCGCCGCTGCCGCCTCATCCTCAGCCTCAGCCTCGTTACTCCTGCGGTTCTGTGGCTGCGTTGCTGGCGTTAACGGCGCGAGGTGAAGGGAGGTGACGGAAGGTGCGCGCGCGCGCGGGGGTCCCCTCAGTCCCAGCAGTTCCCTTCGTGCGGGTGGGACGGCGAGGGTCTTCAGCAGTCGGGTGAGGCCCTTGACGGCGCCATGTCGGCGGGCGGTCCATGCCCAGCAGCAGCCGGAGGGGGCCCAGGGGGCGCCTCCTGCTCCGCCGGGGCCCCCGGCGGGGTGTCCATGTTCCGGTGGCTGGAGGTGCTGGAGAAGGAGTTCGACAAGGCTTTTGTGGATGTGGATCTGCTCCTGGGTGAGATCGATCCAGACCAGGCGGACATTACTTATGAGGGGCGACAGAAGATGACCAGCCTGAGCTCCTGCTTTGCACAGCTTTGCCACAAAGCCCAGTCTGTGTCTCAAATCAACCACAAGCTGGAGGTGAGCCGTGGGCGCTGGGGGCTATGGCATCCAACCCCAGGCTGCCCGGTGGCGTCAGATCCCATTTAACGCTCCAGTGAAACGACCCTAGAAAACTGCCCACCGGGGCTCCCAAATGTGATGGGAGAGTGCATGTCTGTGTGTGCGAAGCAAAGGAGTGAGGTGAGGGTGGGGGACAAAAAGGGCCCTAGACCGACGCGTGAGTCTCCTCGGGGTACTGTCGTCCACCTTCCTAGTATCTCTCTCGAGGAGGAAACTAATTACATACACTAGCCCCCCTTTTACATGTTACATTAACAAACCTAACAAAGATTCTCTGTCATGAAAATACCGTAGGCCACCTTTTGACAATTGAGTTTTGCAGATCTACTTTCACATTTTTAAATCGAATTTGTATATGTTCAGACAGATACAGCCCTGACTATTTTCATTTTAACTATTTCAGGTCAGCGCCTATTATTGCATACAGAGACATGCATAAACTATTTAGGGGAATCTGATCAAAGCTCTTAGGAAAATTTCGTGGTGCATAACGATAGTATCATTGTCTCGGTTTACATCCATAGTTGGTCCTTAAATTACAGGCAGATACCTCCAGAGAGCTCCCTGCAATTACTGAAATTACTTCTGACATTGAGTTTTTATATGCTTGTACATTACTGTGTAATTTTCCAAAGTCTAGATTTATTTTTGAGAGAGTATAAAGCATCATTTGCTTTAATCTCTGATGCTAGGTGTGGGTGAGGGTGGAGTGGCTGTGATTCAAAAAAAAACAAAAAACTATCACGTTGTGCAGAAAATTTAAAAAGGGCATTATTACAATATTTATAAATCAAGATAGATTAACATTATTGCATAAAGAGTACTTTCTAACTAGGCAATTTAAGAGAATGGGTCTTTCTTTTCGAAAAGTATAATAGATAAAAGTGGGATAATCAGTGATGTGCAAAACTCTTCGAACATTAGCTTTCCTAAGAAATCATTACTCGTTGTCACTGAGAGTGCCCATTGTATCTATATCAATATGAATGTCAGATAAACATCCTATCCTTGCTTAGTGGTCAGCATTCTTTCTCTCCTATTAGCCATTAAGTGTGTGGCATAATTAATCCTTGATTAACATAGATGTACATATCCAAGAATTGTGGCTCTTCTCCACTGCAAGAACTGTTAATTTCTTCTATCCTTTTTGAAAAGATTAGAAAGTGCTAATATGAAGGTAATCACTTCTTACTGTAGGTAAATGAAAATATCTCTTGATTTCTTTATTAGTAGTAATTTCCACAAGAAAGCTATTTTTCTGATAGTGAAATTACATTTAATGTTTTATAGAAATAGTACTTTAACTTTATTTCATTTTATTTTATCTTACTGTATTTTAAAAAAAAAGAGATGGAGTGCTTTGTTGCCCAGGTTGGTCTTGAATTCCTGGCCTCAAGTGATCACCCTCCTGCCTCGGCCTCCCAAAGTGCTTTGATTACAGACATGAGCCGCTGTGCCTGGTCATTAGTTCTCTAGCTTTAAACAACAAAGATCAAGAGCAGCTTTTGCCACATGGTATAATTTGAATGTGTCCCCCAAATTTCGTGTATGGAAAACTTAATCCCCAATGTGACAGTACGGAATCTCCAATGTGGGGCCTTTAAGAGGAGAGTGGATCGTGAGTACTCAGTTCTTATGAATGGATTAATCCACTCATAGATTGATTTGTTATTGGATTAATGGATGAATGAGTTATCATAGGAGTGTAAAACTGGTGGCTTATAAGAAGAGGAAGACAGACCTGAGTAAGCATGTTAGCATGCTCAGCCCCCTTGCCATGTGACACCCTATGCTGCCTCCATACTCTGCACAGATCCCCTGCCAGCAAGAAGGCTCCCGACTTCTCGAGATCTGGCCCCTTGACCTTGGACTTCTTTGTCTCCGTAACTGTAGGAAATAAATTCCTTTTCTTTATAAATTACCTAGTTTCTGGTATTCTGTTATAAGCAACAGAAAGTGGACTAAAACACCACATGAGAAATTTCATATCATTTACAACTGCAGTATCAGCTGGGCATTAACAACTTTTTAAAAATGAAACAATATTTTATTTATTTTTAAAATGACCTAAGGAAACTTTAAACAGGGATTTTTTTTTTATGTCAGATATAAAAATAGAAATTGGGAGGAAGGATAATTTTCTGAGTAGGAGGTTGTGCTCCATTTTTTTTGTCTTTAAATATTGTAGGTGAGTATTCAGAATTGTAATAAATTATGCATGTTCTTTTTTCAGAAATTAAAATCGCACATTCTGACTCAGGTTGTGATTTAGGAGGTTGCATTATTTCTCAAAATAAGAAATGCTAGCATATCACAATGTTAGCATGTTTTATAACATGCTTGAAACACTTGATTTAAAGATCTTAGGAAAATGGGGAGGGGAAAATCCTACTGATTTTTGTTTGTTTGTGTGTTTGTGTGTTTTGAGTTACAGTCGACTTATTTGTCTTTGGTGTTACTCTGTACACATTTAGCAGCTTCTGCCGTTTTCTTGGAATCAATTGTGTATTGCTGTGTAAAGAGGTTCACTGTCAGCAGTGCCTTTCAAAGTAGACTTGCTGCTGTACCATCTACAGAATTTCAGTGGTTGCTCCATATATTGTTTGAAATCTTGAAACTATTTCCGTATTTTCTTGCTCTTTTTTACTTTTTAGTAAAAGGATTGAATTAGTTCTATTGTTTCAATTATATGGACATTAAGACATATTTGAGACCACTTATGGTTTGATATGACAAATGTGGTGACATTCAGTGGTTTCAGAGGTTAATACCTTAAATCATACTGCTATAATAAAATATTTTTATATAATGAAGAAACACCTCCAATTTGGGTAATTTGTAATGTAGTTAACATTAAACACTATGTTTATTGTTAAAATACTAAATTTTGCTGCAAAAAAAATCATAGGTTACTTTTTTACTTGAATAGGCTATTAGGGCTATAGATTCTTTTTTGTTTTTATTTGACATAATAATCGTACCTGTTTAGGGGGCACAGTGTGGTATTTGGATACACATAATGAATAATGGTCAAATTAGGGTAATTAGCATATCCATCACCTCAAACATTATCCATGTTAGAAACAATTTAAAACTTGCTCTTCTAGCTGTTTGAAAATATACATTAAGCTATTATTAACTGTAATCATCTTACAGTGTTATAGAATACTAGAACTTTTTCTTCCTATTTAGCTTTAATTTTGTTAACCTTGGAGTCCCCAACCCTGGGATGTGGACCAGTACTGGTCCCTGGCTTCTTAGGAACTGGCTGCACAGCAGGAGGTGAGCAGTGGGCGAGAGAGCATTACAGCCTGAGCTCTGGCTCCTGTCAAATCAGTGGTGGCACTAGATTCTCATATAGATTCTTATGGGAGCACAAACCCTGTTGTGAACTGCACATGCGAGGTATCTAGGTTGCCTGCTTCTTATGAGAGTATAATGTCTATTGTTGAAACCCTCCCCATGCTATCCTGTGGAAAAATTGTCTTCCACAAAACCAGTCCCTGATGCCAAAAAGGTTGGTGAACACTGTGTTAACCAACATATTCCTACCTGCCTCACCCTTCCCAACTTAGAGTAACCACTGTTCTATTCTTTACTTCTATGAGATCCACTTTTTTTTTTCTTTTCTTGAAACATGGCCTCACTCTGTTACCCAGTCTGGAGTGCAGTGGTGCGATCATAGCTCACTGTGGCCTCCAACTCCCAGCTCTGTTGATCCTGCTGCTTCAGCTTCCCAAGTAGCTAGGAGTACAGGCATGAGCTACTATACACAGCTAATTTTTGTATTTTTTCTTTTGTAGAGATGGGGTTTACTATGTTGCTTAGGCTGGTCTTGAACTCCTGGGCTCAAGAGATCCTCCTGCCTCAACCTCTCAAAGTCTGGTATTACAGATGTGGGCCACCATGCATAATAGATCAATTTTTTTAGCTTCTACATTTGAGTGAGAACATGCATTATGTATCTTTCTGTGTCTTGCTTATTTTACTTAATGTCCTCCATGCTCATCCATGTGGTCTTGAATGCAGGATTTCGTTCTTTTTTATGGCTGAGTAGTAGTCCTTTGTGTACATATACCAGTTTATTTTTATTTTTATTTTTTAATTAATTATTTATTTATTTTTTGAGACAGAGTCTCGTTCTGTCGCCCAGGCTGGAGTGCAGTGGCACTATCTCGGCTCACTGTAAGTTTCGCCTCCCGGGTTCACGCCATTCTCCTGCCTTAGCCTCCCAGGTAGCTGGGACTACAGGTGCTCACCACCACGCCTGGCTAATGTTTTGTATTTTTAGTAGAGACAGGGTTTCACCGTGTTAGTCAGGATGGTCTCCATCTCCTGACCTCATGATCCACCCACCTCGGCCTCCCAAAGTGCTGGGATTACAGGTGTCAGCCACCATGCCCGGTCCCACTTTTGTTTTTGTTAAATCTGTTCATCAGTTGTGGAAATATAGGTTGCTTCTGTATCTTGGCTATTGTGAATAGTGTTACAATAAACATGGGAGTGCACATATTGTTCAACATACTGATTTCCTTTTTAGGGGGCATATATACCTAGTGTATATGTTCTGTTTTTAGTTTTTTGAGAACATAGGTTACATCTTAAAATTATAAATGATACTCATGTGACTGCTTTTTGCCATAGCAATATTTGGGAAGAGTCATATCAGAGAAGAATGGAATAGCAGAGAATATCAGTATATTTTGAGGTGGGGCATTTCAAATTGCTCACATCTCTCATAGTTTCCACCTGCTTGTGAATTTTTGCTGTGGTGAGCCACTTGATAATGGCTATGCTGGAATCACAGGCATTGATTGGAATAGTAGTAGCACTGTGGAAGAAAAAAAAAGAAAAGAAACTTTTTATCTGAAGAATGTGCCCACTTTCACCACTTCTATTCAGTGTAGTACTAGAAGTCATAGCCAGAGCAATCAGACAAGAGAAAGAAATAAAGGATATCCAAGTGGATAAAGAGGAAGTCAGACTGTTGCTGTTTGCTGATGACATGATAGTATACCTAGAAAACCCTAAAGACTCATCCATAAAGCTCCTAGAACTGGTAAATGAATTCAGCAAAGTTTCACCTTACAAAATTAATGTACACAAGTCAGTAGCCCTGCTATATACCAACAGTGACCAAACTGAGAATAAAATCAAGAACTCAACCACTTTTATAAGACTTGCTAAAAAATTAAAATACTTTGGAATATATTTAACCAAGGAGGTGAAAGACCTATACAAAGAAAACTATAGAACACTGCTGAAAGAAATCATAGGTGACACAAACAAATGGAAACACATCCCATGTTCATGAATAGGTAGAATCAATATTGTGAAAATGACCATACTGCCAAAAGCAATCTACAAATTCAATGCAATTCCCATCAAAATACCACTATCATTCTTCACAGAACTAGAAAAAACAATCCTAAAATTCATGTGGAACCGAAAAGAGCCCACATAGCCAAAGCAAGACTAAGCAAAAAGAACAAATCTGGAGGCCTAACATTACCTGACTTCAAACTATACTATACGGCCAAAGTCACCAAAACAGCATGATATTGGTATAAAAACAGACACATAGACAAATGAAACAGAATAGAGAACCCAGACATAAAGCCAAATACTTACAGCCAACTCATCTTTGACAAAGCAAACAAAAACATAAAGTGAGGAAAGGAACCCTTTTCAACAAATGGTGCTGGAACAATTGGCAAGCCACATGTTGAAAAATGAAACTGGATCCTCCTCTCACCATATACAAAAATAAACTCAAGATGGATCAAAAACTTAAATCTAAGGCCTGAAACCATAAAAATTCTAGAAGATAACATTGGAAAAACCCTTTTAGATATTGGCTTAGGCAAAGACTTCATGACTAAGAACCCAAAAGCAAACACAACAAAAACAAAGATAAATAGATGGGACTTAATTAAACCAAAAACTTTGTGCACAGCAAAAGACATAATCAGAGTAAACAGACAACCCACAGAGTAGGAGAAAATCTTCACAATCTGTATATCCGACAAAGGACTAATACCCAGAATCTACAAGGAACTCAAGGAAGAACAAACAATCCCATCAAAAAGAGGGCTAGGGACATGAATAGATAATTCTCTAAAGAAGATATACAAATGGCCAGCAAACATGAAAAAATGCTCAACATCACTAATGCTCGGGGGAATGCAAATCAAAACCACAATGCAATACCACCTTACTCCTGCAAGAATGGCCATAATAAAATAATAATAATAATAGATATTGGCACGGATATGATGAAAAGGGAACATTTTTACACTGTTGGTGGGAATGTAAACTAGTACAGCCACTGTGGAAAACAGTGTGGAGATTCCTCAAATAACTAAAAGTACATCTACCATTTGATCCAGCAATCCCACTCCTGGGTATTTACCTAGAGGAAAAGAAGTCATTATACGAAAAAGATAATTGCACACACGTTTATACCAGCACAACTCACAATTGGAAAAGTAGGGAACCAGCCCAAATGCCCATCAATCAATGAGTGGATTAAAAAATATATATATACAGACACCATGGAATATTACTCAGCCATAAAAAGGAATGAAATAGTGGCACTTGCAGCAACGTGGGTGGAATTGATTGGAGACCATTATTCTAAGTGAAGTTACTCAGGAATGGAAAACCAAATATATGTTCTCACTCATGGGAGCTAAGCTAGGAGGATGCAAAGACATATGAATGATACAATGGACTTTGGGGATCTGGAGTAAAGGGTGGGAAGGGGATGAGGCATAAAAGACTACACATTGGATACAGTGTACACTGTTCAGGTGATGGATGCACCAGGATCTCAGAAATCACCACTAAATAACTTATTCATGTAACCAAACACCACCTGTTCCCCAGAAACCTACTGAAAGAAAACAAAAAACAAAAACAAACAAAAAAACTCCTGAGTTCCTTTCCATTGTCAGGCCCAGAGAGGCATTGGAATGAAATTGCAGTTATGGCACTCTCTTTTGACCTAAGTAGTTATCTCTTGAAGCCACCTTCTATGTAGGATTTAGAGTAACTGACGCCAAGTAGCCATAAAATACCATACGCTGGACACCGTAAGTCATACCTTATAGTGCAAAAATGAATAGCTAGTCACTAATCAGTGATTGTAAACCAGTGAGAATTCTTATCAAGCGACTTTGTGTCTGCCGTGTTCCTTTTTCCCTTTAAAATCTGCTTGTAACTCAGGTGCCAGAGCACTCCCCAGGCATCTGGGAAATATGTGTTGGGTAGCTTTCCTCATTTTGGCTCAGGTAAACTAAAGTATGTTTTGTGCCTCAGCCTTTTCCTTTTAGGTTTACAGTAGGAATAGTAATAGTAGCAGTAGTAGGTGTGTTGGAATACAAACGTTGTGAACCAATGCTTTAAAAAACTTACCTCTGCCTTGAAATAGTGTTCTGCCTTTTACTCCTTTTTTTAGAGTAACAGCACAATACACCTTCTGTCACATCCTCCTTTCCCCTCAGCAGTTGCTTCATTAGTATCTCTTTGAAGTGATTTACTGTTTATAGCCATCAGTAGAGAAACTTTTAATTTTGATCTAGAGCCACATTGATAATGAACTCGTGATATGCTGGTCCCTTTGCTGCTTTAAATCTGTCCTGTTTTTAAACAGGCTGTTTTGCAACATTGAAGCTGAAGTTTAGTATTGATCCAGTATGCACTTATGAACATGAATTATGTGCCAGATGCTGTATTGGGCACTTGGGATACAATGGAGAGCAAAAAAGGATTGCAGTCATGGCTTTTATGGAGTTTGGATTATATTGGAGGAATTTGTTGGGAGAATAATCATGTAAATGAGAAATTGCAACTTTGATGAATACTGTGAGAGGTACATAAAGAGTAATGAGACCCTATTTTGGGATGTCAGCGAAGGCTTCCCTGAGGAAGTTACTGAGCTAAGACATAAAATGATTATGTGTGAATAGGAATGAATTAAGCTAAGAAATAGGAATGCCATTCAACATTGCAGTAGAGGGAATGGGAAGTGAAAAGCACCTGTGATGGGCAAGAGCACAGTGCATTTGAAGATTCGAGAGACAGTTGGTATGTGTTACAAGAGAAGAGGGCAAAAGAAGCAAGATGCAAGATAACTTTGAACAGACAGGGAGGGACTGTTTCTACATGGCTTTATAGGCCATGCAAACATATTTGGGGCTTTATCATAATCATGGGAAGGCTTTTAAACCAGTTTGTAGCCTTGGATATGAAGTTAGAACAGTTCGCTCTGGCTATGCTATGGAGAAAGTTGGGGAGAATGACATGAGTGAATGCAGAAAATTGTTTAGAAGGTTTCTGTTTATGTGAGATTATGATAGTATGGAGTAAGATAATGGAGGTAGGGGAAAGTATTCAGAACAAGAGTGACTGGAGAGGTGAAAATAAAAAAAAAACCTAGAGATGCATTGCAATAGAGGGATGAGGGAGTTCAGGAGAAATCCAAGTGACAATCTTGTGCAGCTGGTTGCCTGAATAGATAGATGAATGTGTTAGATTATTAGCAATAACTATATTGCCAACTTTATTGATCAATTACTATGGGCCAAGCTCTCTTCTGAGTCTTTTACATAGACTGATTCATCCAATTCTCACGACAGTCCTGTGAGACAGATTTATTAGTATGGTTATTCCAACTTTAGAGGGATTAAGTAAGAGGCCTGAGGCTTTGGAGCTAGAGAAATCAGTCTCTGCACAAACACATATTTATGTCTGATGGGGGATGGATGAGGTGGAGAGAAAAGCAGACAGAAAGAGTGAGTGTGGCTGAATAGATAGCAAGAAGTGAGAGTGTAGGGTACAAGGGAGGTTTTGTTTTCATTTTGTTTTTAAATAAAAAAACATAAGTCTGTGAGAAGCATCTACTTGAGAGAAAAGCGAAATATAGAAAAAGAGTGGGGTAATTAGTAAGCTTTTGTAATAACAGCTACTTAGAAGGCAGAGAGAATGAGAGTGGACAGTAGGAGGTTGTGGAAGTTTTTGTTTGATGGCTTTTTTTTTTTTTTCTGTGAAATAGGAGCCCAGGTGAGTTGCTGAAAGTAGGTGAGAGTAAGAGCATGAGTCTAGTAGAAGAGGTTTGAAATAGTTATGGAAGAGTGGGAGAGCCAGTTGGCCAGAGAAACAGGACTGCCAGGCATTGTTGAGGACCGGCTTGGGGTTAGTTATCATAAAGTATGGTGCAACCGGGCTGTACTGTTGTGTGACTTTCTTTAGCAATGCATATTGGTTTAGGTACAGGCACAGTATTGAGAGTAATAGCTAGGTTCATTCAATGTTATAGCAAAGGAGTTTGTTATAGAGAAGTGTGTTATTGAAGTGAAAAGTGGTAATGGGGCTTATGAAAAGGAGATAAATTGAAGACTAAGGAAGGAGAATTGACAGGATTTGATAATTATGTAGATGCAGAAGATAAGAGAAAGGGTTAAGGATAACGCCAGATTTCTGTTTGGGAAGTGTATTGATCAGGATCTGTAGTGGGTTGAATCGTATCCCTCCACAATTCATATCCACCCAAAACCTTAGAACGTGACCTTATTTAGAAAGAGGGTCTTTGCAGGTGTAATTATGTAAAGATGGAGATAAAATTGTAGTGGATTAGAGGGAGCCCTAAATCCAATGGAAGTGTGCTGATAGGGGACAGAAAAGGCCACACACAGAAACAGAGAAGAAGGCTATGTGATGATAGAAGCAGAGATTGGAGTGATGTATCTACAAGCCAAAGGATGCCAGTGATTGCCAATAGCACCAAAAGCTAGGAGAGAGGCACAGGATCTCCAGAAAGAGCCAGCCCTGTCAATACCTTCTTTCAAACTTGTGGCATCCTGAAATGTGAAAGAAGAAATTTTTGTTGTTTTAAGCAACCACGTTTGTGGTAATTTTTTTTTTTTTTTTTTGGACAGAGTCTCACTCTATTGCCCAGGCTGGAGTGCAGTGGCACAATCTTGATCACTGCAACCTCTGCCTCCTGGGTTCATGCAATCCTCCTGCCTCAGCCTCCCAAGTAGCTGGGATTACAGGCAACCAGCCACCATGCCTGGCTTATTTTTATATTTTTAGTAGAGACAGGGTTTCACCATGTTGGCCAGGCTCGTCTCGAACTCCTGACTTCAAGTGATCCTCCCGCCTTGACCTCCCAAAGTGCTAGGGTTACAGGCGTGAGCCACCGTGCCCAGTCTTTTGCTAATTTTTTATAACAGCCCTAGGAAGTTAATACATTACTATTTACTGAGGTAAGGAATACAGGAAAAGGAGGAGCAGGTCTGGGAAAGATAAGGAGATAAGATTAGGATATTCTGCATAATTAAGGTCCTTATGCTTTTTGCATATTCCTAACATAGTCTCCTAATTATTATTCCCTCCAAACCACCCTTTTGTTGCCTGATCATTCTAGAGTGATTCATATTAGTAGTTTGTATTTAAAAAGATGAATCTGATTCTGTCATTCTTCTTTCTGTATCTCTCTAAAATTCAATTTCTTTGGCCCAGTGATCAGTGTGCCTGTCTGTCTCTCCTTATCTCTTATCACCCCTTCTAAACTGCTTTTGCCTCAATAAAACTGGTCTATTTGCAGTTCTCTAAATAGGTCTTGCTCTTTTATGGCACCTGTACTTTCACATAGGCTTTAGTGTATAATGTATTCTCTGTACCCTTTGTCTACAGTATCAAACACCCACTCATGTTTCAAGACTCCACTTACATCACCATCTCAGTGAGGGCTTTCCTTACTCTACTCCTCTCTGCTCTTTATAGGCAGAGGCTGCACTAAGCCCTTGAACTTACTTGTACTGTTAGATTTGTTACATTGTACTATAATTAGCAGTTACCACATCTTTCTACCTCTAGAATGTAAGCTGTTTGAAGGTCAGAACCATGTTTTAGGGGAAATAATTTGAACCATCAAATGCTTTGTGAAGCTGATTTAGAAGGTAGCATTATCTTTTTGTGAACCTATTTTGGTTTCTAGGAGCTTTTTGTTTCTTTTTGTATTTTTTGCTTCTGTGCTCCCAAAACACATTGCTGAGTAATTCCTTTGGTATAGATATCAGATTGGTTTATACATGGATTACAGAATTGGTATTTGGCCCCTTTTTAAAATTAGAAATTTGAGGCTGGGTGCCGTGACTCATGCCTGTAATCCCAGCACTTTGGGAGACTGAGGTGGGCAGATCACCTGAGGTCGAGAGTTTGAGATCAGCCTGGCTAATGTGGTGAAACCCCATCTCTACTAAATATACAAAATTTGCTGGGTGTGGTGGCGCATGCCTGTAATCCCAGCTACTCGAGAGGCTGAGGCAGGAGAATCGCTTGGACCTGGGAGGTGGAGGTTGCAGTGAGCTGGGATCGCGCCACTGCACTCCATCCTGGGCAACGGAGTAAGACTCCGTCTCAATAAAAAAAAAAAAAAAAAAAAAGGGAAATTTGGAACTGATGTGTTAAATACCAGTCATTTTGATCTGGTTACTCCCTATCTCACCTGTCAGATGTTTTCATATCTCACCTTTCCCTTTCCACTCCCTATATTAGCAGATCTCCATTCAAAGCTCAGGGAACTTCTTTCTAACTGCCTCCCCTTACCTCTTTTTGAATTGGTACATCACACATGTCTTTCAAATAGTGCTTACCACACTTTGCATCACAATTGGAAATGTAATCTTTTTATCTTTTTTTTTTTTTTTTTGAGGCGGAGTCTCGCTCTGTCGCCCAGACTGGAGTGCAGTGGCCAGATCTCAGCTCACTGCAAGCTCCGCCTCCCGGGTTTACGCCATTCTCCTGCCTCAGCCTCCCGAGTAGCTGGGACTACAGGCGCCCGCCACCTCGCCCGGCTAGTTTTTTGTATTTTTAGTAGAGACGGGGTTTCACCGTATTAGCCAGGATGGTCTCGATCTCCTGACCTCGTGATCCGCCCGTCTCGGCCTCCCAAAGTGCTGGGATTACAGGCTTGAGCCACCACGCCCGGCCTCTTTTTTTTTTTTTTGAAACAGGGTCTCACTCTGTTGCCCAGGCTGGAGTGTAGTGACACGATCATGGCTTACTGCAGCCTTGACCTCCCTGGCTCAAGTGATCCTCTGACCTCAGCCTCCTGAGTAGCTGGGAGTACAGCCATGTACCACCATGCCCAGCTAATTCTTCGTAATTTTTGTAGAGACAGGGTCTCCCTATGTTGGCCAGGTTGGTCTCGATCTCCTAAGCTCAAGCAATCCACCAGCCTTGGGCTCCCAAAGTGCTGGGATTGTAGGTGTGAGCCACCATGCCCAGCCTGGAAATATATTCTTAGTTTTTCCTAATAGACAGGGAACTTCTAGAATCCATGTCTTATTCGTCTTTTTGTCCCCAGATTGTGGTATACAGTGAGTACTCAATGTTTATTTGAATGAATGAATTTTTTGAAACACATCTGGTGTTCTGCTATAAATCTTCAAAGATCACCCACAATCATTCTGTAATATAAGCTTCATGAGAGCTAGGATGGTATCTGTCTTGTTGACTCTATATTCATGTGTACAGTGCCTGCCCCATTGCTGAAAGACTGATCTGCAGGTTCATTTATTCCCCTGGCATGTAATTCACAAGCATATAATTTGTTAGTTAATATTTCATGGTATCTTATTTTGGGAAAAAATTGGAACTGATTGAAAATAACTTTAAACATTAAATAGGAATATTGAGTATGGATTTAGTACTTGTGATATTCCTAAAATATTGGGTAGGTTGATTCTCCTCCCCACCCCATCTCTAGTTTGATCATAGAACAACTGAGGGCTTTGAAATGAAAATGGAAACATTTTTGATTGATTGGATCTTCATTTGAGGTTTACAGCAAATTACTTGTCAGATTTATCAACTGGTTTCCATTTCACATCCCCAACTCAGTTCATTCATGTTGTCTCTCATATTACACATAACTGCCTTTAAAAAAAAAAATTAGGGCTGGGAGCAGTGGCTCACACCTGTAATCCCAGCACTTTGGGAGGCCAAGGCGGGCGTTATCACCTAAGGTCAAGAGTTCGAGACCAGCCTGACCAACATGGTGGAACCCCGTCTCTACTAAAATTAAAACATTTGCCAGGCATGGTGGTACATGCCTGTAATCCCAGCTCCTGGGGAGGCCGAGGCAGGAGAATCACTTGAACCCAGGAGGTGGAGGTTGCAGTGAGCCGAGATCACACCATTGCACTCCAGCCTGGGCAACAAGAGCGAAACTCCATCTCAAAACAATAAATAAAAATAAATAAATTAATTAAAAAACATAAATTCATCAATTGCTTTTTGAATAAGATTCAAACTCTTAATTTTGGCAGACAGGCTCTGCATGATCTGACCTTCGGGTATCCCTCCTATGATAGACTGTTTTTTTTTTTTCAGATGGAGTCTCGCTCTGTCTCCCAGGCTGGAGTGCAGTGGTACAATCTCGGCTCACTGCAAGCTCCGCCTCCTGGGTTCCCGCCATTCTTCTGCCTCAGTCTCCCGAGTAGCTGGGACTACAGGCGCCCGCCACCTCGCCCGGCTAATTTTTTGTATTTTTAGTAGAGACGAGGTTTCGCCATGTTAGCCATGATAGTCTTGATCTTCTGACTTTGTGATCCGCCCACCTCGGCCTCCCAAAGTGCTGAGATGACAGGTGTGAGCCGCCGCGCCCGGCCCCTGTGATGTATCTTACCATTCTTTCCTCTTACTCTATATCAAGCTTGTCCAGCCCACAGCCTGTGGGCTGCATGTGGCCCAGGACAGCTTTGAATGCAGCCCAACACAAATTCGTAACTTTCTTAAAACATTATGAGCTTTTTTTTGCATGATTTGTTTTTTTCTTTTTAATTTTAGCTCACAGCTATCATTAGTGTTAATGTATTTTGTGTGTGGCCCAAGACAATTCGCCCAGTGTGGCCCAGGGAAGCCAAAGATTGCCTACCCCTACTCTATATGGTGTAGCCACATGAGCCTTTTTTCAGAAGGTCTAAGTCAAGGTTCTCAAACTTTTTGGTTCCTGGACCCCTTTGCATTCTTACAAATTTTAAGAATCCCAAAGAGCTCTTTTTTTAAAAAATGTGGGTTATATGTATAAATATATAAATACACAAAATATTAAAAAAGTATAAATGTAGAATTTACTGTATTGGAAATTAAACTGAGAAAACTTTATTACATCATTTAAAAATAACTAGAATAAACTCATTGCATGTTAATATAAATGATTTTAAATTAAAATGTAATTATATTTTCTAAAACCAAAAAATGTTTTAGAAGAATAGCATTGTTTTATATCTTTTCAAACCTTTAAATTCCTGTCTTTATTATAGAGGATAACTCACGCCTGTAATCCAGCACTTTGGGAGGCTGAGGCAGGCAGATCACTTGAGGTCAGGAGTTCAAAATCAGTCTGGCCAACATGGTGAAACCCCATCTCTCCTAAAAATACAAAAATTAGCTGGGCGTGGTGGCGGGCACTGGTAATCCAGCTACTTAGGAGGCTGAGGCAGGAGAATCGCTTGAATCCAGGAAGTGGAGGTTGCAGTGAGCCAAGATCATGCCACTGCACTGCAGCCTGGCCTGGGTGACAGAGCAAGACAATGTCTCAAAAAGAAAAGTTTGCTGAAGCCTCCCCAGCCATGCTTCCTGTACAGCTTGTGGAACCATGAGCCATTTAAACCTCTTTTGTTTAAAATAATAGTATTTATAAATTACCCAGTCCCAGGTATTTCTTTATAGCAGTGCAGACTAATACAGAGACCAAGGTGGGAACATCGCTTTAGACTAGGAGTTCAAGACTAGCCTGAGCAACATAGCGAGACCTATCTTTACAAAAAAATTTAAAAATGACCATGTACTCTTATAGTCCTAGCTACCCAGGAGGCTGAGGTGGGAGGATTATTTCTACTCAAGAGTTCTAAGGCCCCAGTGAGCTGTGATCATGCCATTGCAGCCCAGCGTAAACAACACAGTGAGACCTTGTCTCGAAAAAAAAACTAAAACAAAACATCAACAGCAACAAAAACTGCAAGTGCATAGCAGTAAAGACTACAATGACTACCAATGGAGTTTGGTGCCACTGCATTGACTTGTACTAAAATCTCAACATTTTACTCATCATTACTTTTGTACTTTCAGTATGTCAACATAGTGAAAAAGACAAATAATGTTTTATTGTAATGAAAATAGTTTTGACCTTTCAGATCCCCTGAAAATGTCCCATAGACTTTGGGACCTGCTGCTTTAGTAATAACCAAAACTCTTCCCAGAAGAATAGTCATACACTCCCACTCTGCTAATTCTTTTAGTTTCTTTCATACAGCGCATTACAATTTGTAGTTATATATATATATATATATATATATATATATTGTTTGGGGAGGGTTGGTTATTTTAAGAAATGGGGGTTTTGCTGTGTTGCCCAGACTGGTCTCAAACTCTGGGTTCAAGTGATCCTCCTGCCTTAGCTTCTCTAGTAGTTATGTACACCTGGTTTACTGGCTTTTTAATGACCATGGTGAAGTTACCTAACCTCTCCATACTTCAGTTGTCATATCTGGATAAAAAGTGCATCTCTCAGAGTATGTTATGAGGATTATATATGCTTGTCTAGACCGTAGAATGGTATCTTTTGGGGGAGAACTAATGGCAGATGAAATTAGTGGTCATTATGGTTGGATAGAAAATAGAGAGTAAACAGATACAGCTTTCTCACAGAACTTTCATAGACCAGATGACTGGTTCAAGAGCTGACTTTAAGTAAGGAGGAGTATTATTTCCTGTCTTGAAGGATGGCAGAGATTTTCAATTTGACCTTTGAGTATATTTTCTGTTTGGTCATAGTCTTGTGTTTTAGAATAAGACTCATTAGATTTCTGTGATTTTGACCACCTCAAGCACATAGAGGAGAGAAAAAATAGAGGGAGATTTTTTTATAATAAAATGAATGAGTTAAATGATATTTTGAAGGTGTACAAGAAAAGGAATGAATCAAAATGGCTTTCATTAGTTACATTTTCTTCTTGACTTTTGTCACAAGAGAAAAGTCTTATGAAGAATGGTTCTGCCTCTGTTGTCTGTCAGGTAGCTTAGGATCTTTTATGTAAGAATCTCTGTTCCTAGCACGTTGGGAGACTGAGGCGTGCAGATAACGAGGTCAGGAGATCGAGACCATCCTGGCTAACACAGTGAACCCAGCCTCTACTAAAAATACAAAAAATTAGCTGGACGTGGTGGCGGGTGCCTGTAGTCCCAGCTAACTCCAGAGGCTGAGGCAGGAGAATGGTGTGAACCTGGGAGGCGGAGCTTGCAGTGAGCCAAGATCACACCACTGCACTTCAGCCTGGGCGACAAAATGAGATTCTATCTCAAAAGAAAAAAAAAAAGTCTCTGTGATGTATTCTTTTAAAAGTTTAGTTTCAGGAAAAAAGACAATTTTGCCAGATAAAATGGAATTGCTTGCTTTCTTTAATGAGAAAAGGGGATTTGTATAATCTGTAAAGATTCTCTTATTAATTGGAAGCTCAGTTTACTATATTAAACTTAATATAGTACTCAGTAACTAATACGTTAGTATTTTTTATAGTGTTATCCTGCCATCTCTATATGATTTTTATTTTTTGCATTTTTGTTTTTTTGACTATATGAGAAAAGTAGATGGATGTCTATGATAAATTTGGGATATTGGCACTAAATGGTATAATTGCTAGAGATTTAAATTCCAATCTGTACTTTCATCCTAAATTACATTTTAAAACATAAAGAGAATACAGATATTTAAAAGGTGAAGTGATTACTTTTTGTACACATACTTTAAAACAAAAGGTGTAGAAGCAGTTATAGGTAGATGTGACATAATATTTACATCTTTATCAGCAGCTTTTTGTGCTGTAGTTCATTATAGTTAAATTGCCATGTGAAGTCAATTATTTTCTTTATAATTCCTAAACAACTTGGGGAATGTGTGCTTTGTTTGCTTGCATATCTGTACCTGGATCTGTTGCTGTTTGCATTCCTGCAGGTATGTCTGTGTATTCATGCCTGTGTATGCTCACATGTACCAGTGCCTATCTTTGTGCATGTGTAGGAGTATGGGGTGTGTGTATGGGGTTCAGAATCTCCTGTTCAGTTAAAGCTTTGTCTAGTTCTGATATTTGGGGAATGTGCTCTGATTTGGAGCTCATGGACTACATCTTCCCCATTTTTTTTTTATTATTGCCAGAATTACAATGGATGTCAGGAGGAGGTCTGAGTTTTAATACCATGCAATTTGTAATTTGGGGCATCTCACATAATCTCTTAGGTCTCAGTTTCTTCATGTGTAAAATAAAGATGTTTTAGGTTGTTAACTTGGACCTTCTAAAACTTTATCAGAAGAGCTCTATGGCATGCTAAAAGTAGTGAGTGAGCTGGATCCAATTTTCCTGCTGTGCAACTTGATGTTCACAAATTTCTTGGCTTAGTTTGCTCCTCCTTCAAAACATGAGGCTTTTGAGGGGTGCTTAAGGTAAAATAATAGGAGTATTTATCCATAAGACAGTTAAAAAAAAACTCTGCTTATATTTAAAATGAAAATTGTGCAGTTGTTGTGTATTCTTAGAAAATAATACAGGTAGAGGATTAAAGTTTAGGCAAGTGGATTAATATGAAACTCTGAATAAAAAAATTACTTTGATTTTGGTGCCCAACCTCCAGGGAGTGAAGAAGGCTTAGAGTTAAGTTGATCACCAGTAGCCAGTGTTTTAACCAGTTATGCCTTTTGTGTTAATTTGTTTTTGTGTCACTATAAAGAAATATAAAATGGGGATAATTTATAAAAATTTTAATTGGCTCAGTTTTGCAGGCTGTACAGGCAGCATGATGCTAGCTAGCATCTTCTGGTGAGGTCCTCAGTGAGCCTACAGTCATAGTGGAAGGCGAAGGTGGAGCAGATGGATCACATGCAAGAAAAGAAGCAAGACTGAGATGGGGAAGGTTGCAGACTTTCCAACAACCAGATCTTGCATGAACTGAGTGAGAATTCAGTTACCACCAAGGATATGGTGCTAAACCATTCATGAGGAATTTACCCCATGATCCATCCAGTCACTTCTCACCAGGCCCCATCTCTAACATTGGGAATCACATTTCAACATGAGATTTGGAGGGGGCAGATATCCAAACCACATCACCTGTGTAATGAAGCCTCCATAAAAACCTAAAAGGACAGGGTAAAGAGAGCTTCTGGATAGATGAACACATGGAAGTTCATGGAGGGTGGTGCCCCCAGGGAAGGCATGGAGGCTCCGTGTCCCTTACCCCAGTCCTTGTTCTGTGCATCTCTTTATCAGTATCCTTTGTAATATCCTTCATAATGAAATGGTAAATGTGCTTCCATGAGTTCTGTGAGCTGCTGCAGCAAACTAATTGAACCGAAAAAGGGAAATGTGGGAACCCCAACTTGAAGCCATTCAGTCAGGACTTCTGGAAGCATAGACTTGCAACTAGTGTCTGAAAAGAATGGAGCAGTCTTGTGGGACAGAGCCCTCAATCTGTGGGATCTGGCAGTATCTCCAGGTAGATAGTGTCAAAATTGAATTGGAGGACAGCCAACTGATGTCTGCTGCAAAATTGATTGCTTGTTTGTTGGTGGGGTGAAATCCCCCACATTTGGTCACAGAAGTTTCTGTGATGATTGTTGTGGAATGAGAGAATAGGAAAAACACTTTGAGGTTGTGGTTGTTTTCCCACTAATCCAAAGAAACCTTTCTGATAAATCTATTCCTGGGAATGAGCTGAAATCATTGGAGTAGCTTTGGTTAAAGGTCTGGTACTGAGCATAGAATATATTTGATAGCAGAACAAAGACTATTGGAGTTAAAGATGATGGAATAATATTGAATGCTATATGCACTGCAATATAGATTTTGTTTTCAATTCTCAAAATGGGAGAAGAGTATTCTGAAAATGTGAAATAAGCTTGATGATCACTCTTAGTTATTAGCTGGGAATTGAAGGGTAACACTTTGTTAAATGTTTGAGAAGAGTGAGGGAAGTGAGATGTTAATTAGCTAATTTCATGACTGCTCGTAGAAGGGATAATACCTTAAAGATAATATCTTAAAATACAGTCAAAAGAGGAAATTAGGATATAATATCACAGTAATCATTAGAACAAAGATACAGAGCTTCCAGAAGATTAAAAAAAAAAGTACATTTTTAAAGCCACCAAAGAGAGCAATGAAGACTTTACATGTGTGTTATGTTACATACAAACATAACATGGCAAATAGGATGAAAGGTTAGCCGGGCGCGGTGGCTCAAGCCTGTAATCCCAGCACTTTGGGAGGCTGAGACGGGCGGATCACGAGGTCAGGAGATCGAGACCATCCTGGCGAACACGGTGAAACCCCGTCTCTACTAAAAATACAAAAAACTAGCCGGGCGAGGCGGCGGGCGCCTGTAGTCCCAGCTACTCGGGAGGCTGAGGCAGGAGAATGGCGTAACCCGGGAGGCGGAGCTTGCAGTGAGCTGAGATCGGCCACTGCACTCCAGTCCGGGCGACAGAGCGAGACTCCGCCTCGAAAAAAAAAAAAAAAAAAAAAAAGAAAGGTTAAAAATAGAGATCAGACAAAATTATACTGAGTAAATGCAAATAAAATGAAACTAGGAGTTGCAAACTTGATACCAGATAAGGTAGAACTCGTGCCAAAAAAGCATTTACTGTTGGGGAGAAAACTATTAACATAATGAGCTGCATTAAAATTAAGCACTCTGTTCATTGAAATACACATTTATAAAGTGAAAAGAAGCCACGGGATGGGAGAAGGTATTTGTAACTCATACCCAATAAAGGAGTTCATATTGATGCAGGATATTTTCTTGACCCCTTCACAGTACTCACGACAGGGGTTCCCTGTTTACTCAGCCCACCCCGCTCAACCCCTGGCAGGAGGGAGCACGCAAGCGAACGAATGGGAGAACTGGTTGGCTGCTTTGGCATTGGCAGGAGCAAACTGGGTTCACTTGGGTCCGCTGCACTCCACCCCTCATGGGAGGGAGTGTGTAGGCAAGCAGGTGTAGGAACTGGCCAGCTGCTTTAGCACCAGCAGGAACAAACTCCATGCAGGCCCTGTGGCAGCATCCAGGTCGGGGTGCCTGTGACCCAAGGCCCCAGAGGGCATGTTACAAGGTTCTCTTAGCTCTGCTGGACAGAACTGTATTATCAGCTCACTGGGCCTTTTGCCTTTTGTGGGGCGGCTGCCCTCCGCCAGTAAGGGCAGAGGGCCAGTGTGATAGCCTTTTTGGGTACCTGCACTTGATGAGTCCCAAATTCTTGTCTGGTGCCCAAGAAGAATGAGGTAATGTGAATTCAGGCTGAGAGCCACTTCCATTCACTCAATAAAATTCTCTGCATTGACCATCCTTCATCCATGAATTGGATCCTTCATCCTTCCTTCGGTTTGAATTCCGTGGGACTGGGTCAGTTCTCTCTCTATATATAACTTGCCACATTTTTTAGTTGGTCTACATATGTGTATTTATCAACCCAGTAGATACGAAAGCTTGTCAAGGGCATAAATTATCTCTGATTTTTAAAAATATTATCTACAATTTTTTTTCTCATTGTGCTGGCATAGTTCTGGGCCTTTAGATGCTTAGCAAAATTATGTTGAGTTGAGTAGGAAACAAAGGCATGTCTTGATCTTTAATCTACTAGCTAGCTGGGAAAACCAAAAACACAAAGGACACATCCTGTGCACAACTGTAAAACAATATATCAATTGTGCAAAAATGAAAACCTCAAACTGAATTGGTAGGTGGTCCTGATGAGTTGCTCTGCTATGCTAAAGCTGAAGACTTAACAGTTAACTCTGATCTTCAGGCTTACTGTAGTCTCAGAAGTTGATACCTTAGCACCTAAAATAACTTTACTAGATAATGATTGGGATGATTTGGGCTAGTATTCGTTGGATTGAAGACAGAACACAACTCACTCACTGGCATCTTCTGTAATACTGTTAATGTTAGTGATCCACCACAGCACACGTTGTCTCTACCACATGGCGAACCACCTCATAGTTTTGTGTTTTCATAAGCTTTGAAGATAAAGGTGAAACAGTAAAAAGGTTTCTTAAAGTAAACAAAGTAAAATGGAAGTAGCATTCTGTGTTATTAGAAGATATAGCTTATAGATTTCTCTTGCTACTGAAATATCTTGACTTACACTATTGATTTTCTGTCAGTTTAGATGGATGTCTTGTATCTTAGATAATAGTATTCTAATGTTCGTGTATTTATTTCAAAGGTAGTCTCTCTGTTGTCATTCTTGAATAACAATTATTAGTCAAAATAAAGAAAATTAAGCATCCTTAATTTCTTTTATTGTTTTCTTTATAAGGCACAGTTGGTGGATCTGAAATCTGAACTGACGGAAACTCAAGCAGAGAAAGTTGTTTTGGAGAAAGAAGTACATGATCAGCTTTTACAGCTGCACTCTATTCAACTTCAGCTTCATGCTAAAACTGGTCAAAGTGTTGACTCTGGTACCATTAAGGCAAAATTGGTAAGTAGTTTAGAGAGTGACATGCCCTTGCATGTATTTTACAGGGTGGAGAGGACAATTTTGAATGAGACTTTTAAATTATCAAATGTATGTGCTCATTGTGGGAAATTTAGGAAATATAAGAAATATAAAGTTTATGATCGTTATGATAGTCTACAATCTCATCACCTATAAATAATCAGTGATATCAACAATCAACTGATAGAATTTTTCCTATTTAAAATACATGTATAAATATGTTTAAAAGATATTTGTGATTATAACATAGAAGATTTTTTTTTTGCCTTACTGTATCAGTTGGATTAAATTCAGCTGCATATAACAGAAATCCCAAGTAACACTGGGATTATTCTTGAATAGTGCTTATTTTTCTCTGAAATGAAATCTGAGACCGGCAGTCTAGAGTTGATACGGCAGCTCCACAGATATTAGAGATCCAGATTCCTTCCATCACTGTGCTCTGCCATTTTTAGCTCATGGTTTCCATCCTCAGGATTTCTTCATGTCTGCATTTCAGGCAGGAAGAAGGGTTAATCTAAGGAAAGGGCAAAAAGATGCTTCTCTGTTATGTTAGCCTTCTTTAAATTACTTATTATGAAATCTTTCTCAGTAATTTTTGCCAGCATTTCATTGACCATCCCCAGCTGCATGTCAGTCTTCTATTGGTCATATGGCCACTTACAGTAAAACTGGAGTCTGTTAATAAGGAAGAAGTGAAAAATGGAATTGGGTACCAGCCAGTAGCACATTCTTTTCTTTTACTCTTAATATATTGTAAGCATTTTTCCTGCCACTGTGTACCACATATGTTTTAAGCGTGTAAGAGATATCAGATTTTTTTTTCCTATGTGGAACACAGCAATAAATAAGACCGCTATTGCTTGGCAGAGGCAGGACATGAAATGATGTTGATGATATGCTGAGAGTAATACATTTATAAGTTTTACTTGTTTTCAGTTAATTTCATTTGGTTAATTAGTTCCTAGTACTGATGTGTTAAAATTCATGAAAATAATTTTAAGTTAAACTCTTAAGTTTTCAGAGTCTGTGAATCTGTGTTAAAAGGGTTTTATTTAACTGAAATAAAAGCTCATAACTGCTTCTTTGAGCTATTTGACATTAACATTCAGAAACAACCTAAAAATTCTCTAGAAAATAATTTACGTGAAGTTTTAACATTAGAATTTGAAAGAGTATGGTGAAAGGAACACTGTACTCGTTATGCTAATTTTGATAAAACAAAAAATTTTAATCTAATGCTATTACAGTGACTCTTGTTTATAGATTGCAAATATATTTGTTCTAATGAACTTTACCCAAATGATATTCAACATGTGGGGTTTTTCCTTATAATGATTATACCACTAAATAAAATCATTTGTTTGATCTTCTTCTAATTATAAAACTTTTTTCTTATATCTGAAGTCTGGCCCCTCTGTGGAGGAGCTGGTAAGTATATTGTTTCTGTTTTGCTTTAATATGTCACGCTGAAGTGTTCTTAGTGTTTTATTTGCATATTATATGTTGTCACTCATTGTATTTGAAAATAGCATTAATGATGGCAATTTTTTAATGTTCCAGTACCTGAAAAGTTCAGTGGATGGCCCATTGCTCTTTTCTCACTGCATGTTGTTAAACATTTTTCTTTTGTTTGTGATATGTAGCCATTATTTGCAGAGCCTGTCAATTTTTGACAATTTTTGAGCCTTGTAACTTGCTCACACCTCTACTTCAAAGAGCCATTGGTTTTCCCACTTCAGGGTATTGAAGATATATCAAGCAGGTCTAGTTTTTAACCCCCTTAAGTTTCTATTTGAAATTATTTCCAGAAAAGAATGTGCATGTTGGTTTCTTCTTCATCTGCTGCATGTGTTATGGCTTTTCAAGAGTCTTGAGAATAATCTTGTGGCCTTTGAAACAATCGAATTTTGAAATGCTTTAACAGAAGTTATTTTTGAAAATAACAATACATTTTTAATATTTTTCACATTACCCCAACCTAATCAAGTTCCAATTTGTCTTATGGCTTTACCTCTTTTGAAGATACAATCTTTGGTATCTAAATGTAAAATGAACATCTTGGGTGTTACCTAGTAACAAACAGGTTAACTAAGAACCAAAAAAATTTTTTTTCTGGAAATCTAGAGATGGTTAACTTCAGTTTTCTTAGTCTTATTCTTGCTTACCTCTGTTAATTTGAGGCCTGAGAGTTTGTCAGATTCATTAGGGATTTAAATCATTAAAACCTCAGTCAGTGGTAGCTTAGTACATCTCCCATGTTTCATTAATGTAGTATAAATAACTCATTAAAGTAATTGAAAGTAGGTAATCATCAACGTAAAGTTTATTTAGCCCATAAGCCAAAGAAATCTTGGTCTTCTAGGAATGCTTTTTTTTTTTTTTTTTTTGAGGCGGAGTCTCGCTGTGTCCCCAGGCTGGAGTGCAGTGGCGCGATCTCGGCTCACTGCAAGCTCCGCCTCCGGGTTCCCGCCATTCTCCCGCCTCAGCCTCCGAGTAGCTGGGACTACAGGCGCCCGCCACCGCGCCCGGCTAGTTTTTTGTATTTTTAGTAGAGACGAGGTTTCACCGTGTTAGCCAGGAGGGTCTCGATCTCCTGACCTCGTGATCCGCCCGCCTCGGCCTCCCAAAGTGCTGGGATTACAGGCTTGAGCCACCGCGCCCGGCCTAGGAATGCTTTTTTAAAAGTTGCATCAACTTTAAAATGTCATAAGAAAGATTTTTGTTCATATCTCCAAACTGGTTTCTTTTGAAACAGATACTTGCCCTTTTAGGACATAGGTTCTGAAATAAAGATTTTAATAATTCCAAAATTATGTTAAAAGGAGGATTCTAGATTGAGTTTTTCAAATCCTTTAAAACCAGTATCTAGAAATTATGTTCTAATCTTTTTTTTCCAGAAATTGAAAGAGTCTGCTAATCTTTCATATGTTTGTCATATATATAACAAATATTTTTAATCAGAGATAAATATATCTAGCATTTGGTAGTTGTCATTAGTTTTAGCTTGTATGTGTGTGTGTGTTTCTGTGTGTGTATGTAAATTTTTTTTTAGGATTATGGTATTTATTGACTAGTATTCAAATATATCTATTTTGATGTTGTTCAAAACAGTAGACCAAAGGAGACACGTTAAATTAGTACCAAAATATATTCCATGAATTGCTGAAAATATGCTTAAATTTGTTTCTTAGCTTCTCAATATCCAGGATAAAAAGGGAAATAATTATGTAAAATAATCAGTGCATACAATAGAAACAATACTATTCATCATTTCCTCAAGAGAAACAATTTTTCTGGTGCTAAGGTAGGTTTTTATTTACATCCTCACAAAAGGGACATGGTGGTATAGGGAATAATGTCTTCCACATATCATGAACAAATGTAACCATGTTTTCATAGGATTTGTGGATTCTGTAAAAGCAGTTCTGCTCAGGATAAATGCAAGTTTTCAGTGTTTAGGTGGTTTTTTTGATCTACAAATAACACTTAAAATGTCTGTTGGGGCCCTTAACTCTCAAAAGGGTTTTATTTGGCCATATAGTTTTGTGTGTGTGTTTGATTTTGAATTTGCCTGCCTTTGGGCAGAATTTTTTGTACCTTCCATTTTGCACTCTATTTTGTCTTGTACCTGCCTGTTTCTGCACTTGGATCCTGAAGGCATTTACATTTGCAACCCTTGATCTGTAGGAAAGATTATACTTTATGCTTTTAAGGTAAATTGAACATTATTTCTCATATATGAACTTCTGATAAAAATTTAATGGTGAAGATCTTGCAGTTAAAGTCTCTGGCTAACGCCTTTATGTTCACGTATATGGACTATCTACCAAGAGGAACATAGGAGGCAAGTGAGGCCAGTGTTTTCCTCAGAAAAAAGTTCTGCATTCACTCTTAACATACAGACAAATAGATGAACCGGATTACAAAGTTCAGTGGTAATCCACTCCATAGATGTGCTTAATCTATAGAAACTTTGTAATGTGTAAATGTTTTAATGCAGTTGTTACCAGCAGTTTTTCATGACTATAAAATGTCTGTTAAAAAACTAGTATATCCTCTAGTTTATTCGTTATAAGTTTCTTGTGGTCCTCTAAGATAAATTAGCTATAAAATGTATCTGTGTAACTGAATGATTCTGACTTTAAGACAGACATGCATAACTTTGCATGCAAGTTCTGACAAGTCTACTTTATAGACTTGTTGCATTAAAGTTAATTAAATGTTTGGGAACAACCATCAGAATGATTATTTTTATATTAGTCTAGTTTTCTAAGTCAGTTTTAGAAGTAGATAGCAGATTTAACTACCCATTGAAGTCACTTTTACTAATATGTGATAACATGAGCTTAGAGTAGACTACTTTTCTTATTATCCTCCATATCAGGGTAACCCATGGCATGCAATTATTTTATCTAGAAGTAGTTCCAAGATGTTGTGGTACTAGTTCAAAAGAACTAGATCCAGATCTTTGTGTTCCATTTTATAGAGATGATACATTGTTGAACTGTAGGCTTTTGTGCATTTTCAAGAACATGGTCTAGTGCTAAAGAGTTTTTATTTTCATTAAATTATATACTTTTAAAAATTACATAGGAAAGAGAGCTTGAGGCAAACAAAAAAGAAAAAATGAAAGAAGCGCAACTTGAAGCTGAAGTGAAATTGTTGAGAAAAGAAAATGAAGCCCTTCGTAGACATATAGCTGTTCTCCAGGCTGAAGTATATGGGGCGAGACTAGCTGCCAAGTACTTGGATAAGGAACTGGCAGGAAGGTGTGTAAAAAATGGGTATTATTGTACTCTTAAGTGACAAATTGGATATTTAATGAGGTTGACTCTTTCTTTTTCTTTTTTTATTTTTTTGAGATGGAGTCTTGCTCTGTTGCCCAGACTGGAGTGCAGTGGCATGATCTCGGCTCACTGCAACCTCTGCCTCCTAGGTTCAAGCGATTCTCCTGCCTCAGCCTCCCGAGCAGCTGGGATTACAGGTGCCTGCCACCACAGCCAGCTAATTTTTGTATTTTTAGTAGAGATGGGGTTTTACCATGTTGGCCAGGCTAGTCTCAAACTCCTGACCTCATGATCCATCTGTCTTGGATTCCAAAGTGCTGGGATTATAGGCGTGAGCCACTGCACTTGGCTGACTCTTTTTTCTTACGGTAAATGCAGCATTAATCTTTTCCCTCAGAATTATTTTACAGTTGGTTTTAACTTACTGTTGTTAAATTAATACTGACAGCATTATGTATTGCAGATCTATTTATCCATACTAATATGTTTAGTTTACACACACAAACACTGATAGTATCTTACTGTGAAATGCTAACAGCTCTGTAGAGCAGCATTTTCCAACTATTTTGTGCCTTGAGACCAGTACAACCGATATTCACGTGCATAGCAGAACTTCCATAAGGAGTTCTTTTTATGATCACTGAAACCCAGTCTTTCTTGCCCTTCAAAAAGACATGTTGGTATTTAATGACAGTGATTTTATCATAATCATACACAGAATTCTACTTGTATTTATTAAGTAAATTATTAACTCTGGTGATTTATTAGTACTGAATCATTTTGTGCATATTCTTTTAATGTCACATTAAAAACATGGAACAAAAAAAAAATCTATATCATCTTGAAGTACAAATTTTTTAGTAACTTTTTTTTTTTTTAATTTTGTGAGATGGGGTGTCACTCTGTCACTCAGGTTAGAGTGCAGTGGTGCAACGCTGGCTCACTGCAACGTCTACCTTTCAGGCTCAAGTGATCCTCCCACCTCAGCCTCCCAAGTAGCTGGGACCACAGGCATGCCACCAGGCCTGGTTAATTGTTTTTAAGGTTTTGCCATGTTGCCCTGGCTGGTTCTAGTAACTTTTAACCACATTTAAAATAATCATTTTGTGAAAAGAAACTCTAATTAGAAGAAATATTTTTGTACAGTTAATCTCATCTAAAAGCTAACATTTAATGGTATCTGAGTTCAGTGACTTTGCATGCAAGACATAAAACAGATTGACATTAATCTCATCAATTGTTTTTTAGATTTATTTGAATTCAGTATATGACTAAAAGAGTTCACATTAAGTCCTTTAAAAAAATTTTTTTTACTGGTTTTTCCCTTCAAGATACCTGTTCTTTTCAAAGTGTTCATATTTTTTTATACCTGAGAGACATCAAGAAGTTCCTGAGTATTAGTTTTATCACTAATTTGAGATTCATGCAAAAGCTACTTACGTTCAGTAATTTTTCTGAATTCTCACTATAGTGAACATAATGAAAAATCAACTCAATGTACTCTTTTCCCAATATGAAGGGTCCAACAAATACAATTGCTAGGACGAGATATGAAGGGACCTGCTCATGATAAGCTTTGGAACCAGTTAGAAGCTGAAATACATTTGCATCGTCACAAAACTGTGATCAGAGCCTGCAGAGGACGTAATGACTTGAAACGACCAATGCAAGCACCACCAGGCCATGTATGTTTGCTTTGCTGCTGCTTCCCACTCAGCCTCTTCTTTCTTTCTTTAATCACAATTGCTTTCTATTCTTTCCTTTATTCTAGTATTGTTTGAAACCTTTATTTAAAAAGTAAAAATGGGATTCAACTTATTCAAAGTAGATAAAGTTTCAACACCCGTAGAAATTTTAGTAGTTCTTCACAGACTTACTAATGCTCTGAGAGTGATATTTTTGCAGACAGTGAGCCATTGTTAGCAAATGCATATTGCTAGTATGTTGGATCATATTTCCAGTTTTTCCTGGATCATGATTGGGCATGCTTAAATTTGTTTTAATCTTAGCTTAGAGTGTGTGGTCATTTTGATAATTCAGCAAATATTTTGGGGTAGTTTTTTAAGGGAACTTTTCGTAACTGAATCCAAATGTAGATGCTGAACTAACATTTACACCTGTTTGGTCTTGGATTAAGATGGAATTTGAGATCTGTAGCCAGTTGTCTGCTTCTATAGCCACTGTTGTATAAAAGCTTCTATCTGGATAAATCTTTATTGAATTTTATTATAACAGCTGCTTGATAATATAGACCATAATATATGAAAGCATGTCTCCCAAGGGTTCACATATCTTAGTACCAGATAATGTATGGCGTTAAATAGTGAAATAGTTTGTTGCCTCTGCAAAGATTTTTATAAGAAGAATCGATATGCACATAGAGTTGGTGGAAGAGAAGTGGGGATAACGATAAGCACTTATGCCATTGTTTTCTCTAGGACACTGGTGGTCCCCGTTAACTGCTAGGTCCAGTAGATTTGGCAAATGGAGTAGCACGGTTAGGAGGAAGACAAAGTAGTTTGTGTCAGATGTGTCTGAGTGATAAAAGCATGCTTGTGAAATTAGCTAAATATGAGGTTGAGGTTTTGGGTAGTGGCTGGATTATATAAATTATTTTATACTAAATAGAGGAATTTTAACTCTAACCTGATCATCATGGAAGTTTTAAATAAAATGGCAGACTTCATAAACTTTACATTTTTTGATAGTTATTTTGGTATAGTGAAGAGGACCAAGTTGGAGTCAAGGACATAGGAAGATACTGTGGTCATCCAAGGAGAAAGTGATGAGGACAGAAGTGGCATTTGAGAAGAAGGACAGATTTGATAGGATTATAATCAGAAGGGCTTGATTGGTGACTAACTGCTTTTGGTTAAATAGTGAAAAAGAAGAATCTGGACTTTTAGTTTGAGCAACTGAGTGAGATCTGGCCTTCAGTGATAAGGGAAATAAAAGAAAAGGAAGGATTTGGGGAAAAGATGATGAGATCAGTTTTAGACAAGTAGTGTTTGAGGTGACAATGGGATGTCCAAGATACATCCAATTGGATATATGACTCTGGATTTCAGGAGAGAAATCTGATTTGAAGAAATGTTAGGGAAACTGTCCATCTATTATACTTGAAATCTTGGAACTGATTAAGTCAGTTCCAAGTATATATGTATATATAAAGTATATAGGTAGTAAAAAGAATAGGAGGCCAAGATAGAAACTTACGGAGTGGGAGAAGGAAAAGGATCACTAAAGGAAGGAGCCTGGGATAGAGCTGTCAGATACAAGACATGTAGGAAAGTAGTGTAATAAAAGCCAACGGAAAGAGTGGGTTTCAAGGAGGGGTTGGTGAACAGTATCAACTTTCTGCAAGTTTGAAGTAGGGTAGTGACAAAAAGTGTTAACTGTGTGTAACAATATTGATTACTAGTGAGCACAGAAAAGAAAATTCCAGTTGTGCATGTAGGGGCAAAACTAATTATGGAGCTCTGAGGACTGAATCTGAGTGGCAAGGAAGTAGATATGATGAGGATGAACTTCGTGTGGAGGTTAAGGAAAGGGAGAGGATGATAGTTGCTAAGGAAGATAGTGAAGGTTTGAAAGGTTTTTTTGTTTTGTTTTGCGTTTGCACATGATCAGTATTTTAAAACTGGAAAAGGCTTGTAATTCATTTATCTGCTGAGTAGGAAAACAGCTTAGTAGAGACAGAAAGAGTAAGGGTACCAGAGAAAGAATCATTAGTGGATCAAGGCCCTTTATTTAAGAGGTAGACTCCAGAGCACCAAGGAATGTATAAGTAATTAATGATCCAGTTAGAAATTTGTTTTTCAACTCTACAACTCAGCTAAAATCAATGTATACTTTAAAGACATCCAGTGAAGATAGACAGTCACTTTTATTTTTTGAGGATATTTGTTCCTCAATTAATTCCTGGAAATAATTTCTTTTATAATGTCCTACAATTTAAAAATAAATGTATCAATATTTTAAACATTATTGGCAGAAATGTGAGAACATCATCTATACATTTTGCATCAATAGAATAGCTATTTTCATTTTTCCATTTTATCTGTTACTTTCTTAACCATATACTGTTTATCCATTCCAGGAAGTTAATACAGATTTGTAAAAGCAAGTTATATAGTATGAGTTTACTCTATTTGGTATGCTATTTAAATGATACTAATTTTTCTTCTTTTTTCCTCCCAATTAGGATCAAGATTCCCTAAAGAAAAGCCAAGGTGTTGGTCCAATTAGAAAAGTTCTCCTCCTTAAGGAAGATCACGAAGGCCTTGGCATTTCAATTACAGTAAGAAGTAGTGCTTCCATTCTCCTTTTCTGCGGTTATCTAGTAGAATCATAGTCCTTTGTTGGACATCACTGGGGAACAGAATATTCTGGATATATTTTTTAAATAACTAAAATGTATCCCCATGGGGATAAATGTTTGCTTTTGTGTAAACATTTTTTTAAGAAATAAATCTTCCTAGCAGCTATTAAGTATACCTTTAGTAAGCATAGTTTAACATTTTTATGATGACTCACTTCATAGTTCAGTGCCATATAGTGTGATGCCTCTAGGAGCCCTTGGGAATAGATATGGTTGTTTTCGTATAGGTTAAATGGCTTCAGATTGTATTGTTCTCTCTCCAAGTATGTATATCTTTCTCTTGTCTCATTTATTAGCTGTCAGATTTCACTGGCTCTGGGGTCCATATATTATATATTCTTTTTTTAAATTCGATGCCTTTAGGAGTCATTTTGTTGTAGTCTCAGTGCTTTAATGAACAAGGTGGCTTTAATTTTCATTTGGTAATACTTAGGCACTGAGCAAGTTCATTTGTTTTTTTAGTATTGCTTAATGTAGAAATGTTTCTTATAATAAAAAGCTCATCCAATCTGTATTTCTTGAATACTTACCTTTTTTAATGTGCTGCCTTCAAAGAGTATACATTTTAGCAGTACAAATAAGACACACACACACACACACACCCACCCACACACAACAATGATACAAGCTAGAGAGTGATAGGTACCAAATACTGCATTTTTTTCAATTCTACATTGCATATATTTTCACATTTTAACTTCTTTGAAATTGTGGCACCTAAAATAATTGGTCTTGTCATTTGTAGTGATTTAGACTTGATAAAATGGAATGGTGCTATGGAGTACTAACACATAAGTTTTTTTTTTAATTTAAGAATTTAGCCAATTTACTGTTCAATATTCTTTGATAATTTTTACCATTACGTAAGTAGCAAATAAAATTTTACCCAGCATTTATAGAGACAGCATAGGTGCTTAATGAAAGATATTTTTAAGAAAATATTTTATCTCTAGAGTAATAGGTAACTGTACTTTACAAAGAATAATTTACTGCCCTTTGCTGTTGTTGTTAGGGTGGGAAAGAACATGGTGTTCCAATCCTCATCTCTGAGATCCATCCGGGTCAACCTGCTGATAGATGTGGAGGGCTGCACGTTGGGGATGCTATTTTGGCAGTCAATGGAGTTAACCTAAGGGACACAAAGCATAAAGAAGCTGTAACCATTCTTTCTCAGCAGGTAAATTCCCTTCATATAATTAGAACTGTATCTTTCAATTGGTTATGAATCTATTGAACACTGTATACTTACCTACAGAGTTTCTAAAGTAGTAAAGTGTTTATACATAGATCTTGTTTCCTTTGATTTAATGCTTTTATAGATGACATTCAGTCAAATTTACTGAAAATGGACCATTCCATTTTGTTTACTTCATAACTTTGAGCAAGTTGCTTAAGTCCTCTGTCCCTCAGTGTCCTCACCTGTGTGGAAGGGATTAAAAGAAAGCTGTGAGGATTAAGTATGTTAATACATGTAAAGTACTCAGAACAGGACCTGAGACTGAAAAAACAACATCCTTAATGCCTAAAACACTATATATAAGGTATTACAGAAAAGACAGTGCTAGAAGCAGATTAGAATATTAAAATTGAAATCACACATAGAAACTATCTAGCCCAAAACTCTTTTTTTTTTTTTTTTTTTTTTTGAGACGGAGTCTGGCTCTGTCGCCCAGGCTGGAGTGCGGTGGCCGGATCTCAGCTCACTGCAAGCTCCGCCTCCCAGGTTCACGCCATTCTCCTGCCTCCGCCTCCCAAGTAGCTGGGACTACAGGCGCCCGCCTCGTCGCCCGGCTAGTGTTTTGTATTCTTTAGTAGAGACGGGGTTTCACCGTATTAGCCAGGATGGTCTCGATCTCCTGACCTTGTGATCCGCCCGTCTCGGCCTCCCAAAGTGCTGGGATTACAGGCTTGAGCCACCGCGCCCGGCCCCAAAACTCTTAAAATGAGTAAACTAAAGTTCTTAGAGATGAAAGGATTTACTCAAAGTTGCCGAGCAAATAAATTAGAGAATTGAGCTTCATATTCAGGAGTCATATTTGTCATACAGTTGTACTTAAAATGTTGTTTTATTTTGTTTATTTCTTTCAAGAATAGAGTTGAGGGAATTAGAGGCATTGGTAGTGCATTGAGATGTTTCTTGGATTATCAGTGTGGTATGCGTCTGTAGAATTGAATCTCAGAGTCGAAAGTGAATATAGTTCATTGGTTCAATTCTATATGATGCATAAATCTTTGCAAGATCACTACTTCAATAATTATATTAAAAGGAAGACTTGCTGATATCAACCAGTCCATTCCATTGTTATACAGTACTGATTTTTAGAAAGCTTTTTCTCATATTAAGCCTGAAATCTGTATCTCCATGACAGCTACTCACAGATCTAATTCTGTCATTTAAAACTTTACTGAAGACCACTACATCATCTGTCTCTTTCTGCAAAATGGTATTTTTAAAGCATTATCTGACGAGAGATCTAAGAATGCTATGCTATTCTCTTAAGTTAGTGTTTTATCAGCCCATCTTGACTGTCATCCAGTAGTAAAAGAGTGGGATAACTGGTGAAGGAGCTACCAATGGGCAGTCATAAGTTTTAAGAAAATGCTAACTAAGCACATATAAAATTCTGATGTATAACCTTAAACTACTTGGAAAGAAGAGCACCAACAAGACTAACTTAGTGAGTAGCAGTCAAAAATGGCATGTTTTCTTTTGAGCAAAGACAAACCATAATTTTCAGAGTTGCCAACACCACACTTATATGTAGTGGTTGGAGTCTCTTATTAAATGACAATTATAACTTGGAATTTTTCTTTTTTTCTTTTTTTCTTGTTTTTTTTTTTTTTTTTTGGAGCCAGGGTCTCACTCTGTCACCCAGGCTGGAGTGCAGTGGCACAATTGTGGATCACTGCAGCCTCAATCTCCCAGGCTCAAACAGATCCTCCAACCTCAGCCCCACAAGTAGCTAAGACTACAGGTGCACACCACCATGGCCAGCTAATTTTTTTTTTTTTTTTTTTTTGTAGAGATGGGTTTTGCCATGTTGCCCAGGCTGGTCTCGAATTCCTGAGCTCAAGCGATTCACCTGCCTCAGCCTCCCAAAGTGCTGGGATTACAGATGTAAGCCACCATGCCTGGCATGATCTGTAACTTTTTACTTGAATGTGTCATTGTTAAAGAATGGCAGTACAACTATTACACAATTAATCTAGCATAATATAAAGATCAAGGACTTCAGAGTCAAACTTTTATTTTTCTTTATTCTTGTTCATTATGTAGGGAAAGTTATCTCCTTTCTCCAGGACTCACTCAGGTTTCTCATTCATGTAAAAGACACTATAATACGATTATTCTGAGGATTGAAAGCTATAATTTATAGTAAACATATATAGTAATTACTATTAGCATGAGACAGAATACCTTGATTAACACTATGTCTGTGTCTGGTACTCAGTGTAAGTTCTTATTCAAGACCTATTGAATAAGAAACAAAAAATCATTTTGTAGGAGTTTCTTGAATTAGTTAAGGAAAGGTTTGTATGATGACCTTATGGCAGTGTATAAAATCATTTTGTAGGGGTTTCTTGAATTAGTTAAGGAAAGTTTTGTATGATATCCTTATTTAATATCTGACTATTTAGATGTATTTGCTGAATTGCTGTGTGCAATACAAAATAGCAAATAATTTTGAATCCTTGTTCCAGAATTCTATAAATTTAATAATTAGGCATCCTTTCAAATTTTAGATCTATTAGCAAAAAGATTATGGTCAGTAGAAAGAGCTACTAAAATGTTTAAAGGAACTATAGAGAGGATTCATGAGGCTGATCTAGACATGATGGCCTCACTACCTGTTTAGATTCTAGAACTTTATTATTTGTTTTCTGGAAATGAGCTATCTCTTAGATCTCTCCACCCCTAAGCCTTCCCACAAAGAATCTGGAAATCCTTTTAAAATTACAATTACAATAACTTGACTTTCTCATTTTCATTTCCTGTTTTAGAGAGGAGAGATTGAATTTGAAGTAGTTTATGTGGCTCCTGAAGTAGATTCTGATGATGAAAACGTAGAGTATGAAGATGAGAGTGGACATCGTTACCGTTTGTACCTTGATGAGTTAGAAGGAGGTGGTAACCCTGGTGCTAGTTGCAAAGACACAAGTGGGGAAATCAAAGTATTACAAGGTAAAAATCACTCTAAAGATTATTAACATATTCATTATTATTAAACTATTATTAAATGTTTAAATGTTGAAAAATGTGAAGGCCTCGGAATTTCTTCAGTAAAACTGTTTTAACTGTGAGGAAATCAAAGGAATGAAGAGCTTTCCCTTGTTTATTGTTTTATTGTACATTATGCGAACAGTTTATTTACCACATATGTTCTTCTATATTCATCTTGGACTGTTAAGACAAGTACATTACCAGTTACTCTACTGCAAGTGATCCTTCAAAAATAAATAAAATTTTTTCTAGACTCTGAAACAAATACCAACATACTATTTTGAGTAGATCTGTCTTGTAGACTACATTGTCTCTCTGTCTTGATGCAAATTCATCTCTCATAATACAATGAATTTTAAGCTAATTATGAATAAGTATGAAGTATACTGTCGTCTTATGATTGCTATTAGAATCAACTTACATTATCTTCGGGATGTTTGGTTTAGTTCCTTTGCTATCATTTACACATATTTTAAGGAAAAACTCTAGCACTTCCTTTTACATAGAGCAGTGGTCCTCAAATTGTGATCTAGGGATCTCTGAAGGTCTCTGAGATATTTTAGCAGAGTTCATGAGGTCAAAGCATTTCATAATAATACTAAGACATCATTTGTCTTTTTTTGCTGTGTTGATATTTGCAATTATGGTATTGGGTTGGTGCAAAAGCAATTGGGGTAAAACTGCCTTAGCACTAATCAAGGCAGTGTTGCTAATACTAGTAACTGTACTAGTCATCTTTGTTTTCTTCCTTGCCATCCATTCATAGTAAAAGAAGAAGAAGAAGATACCAATTTTGCTTAAAAATACCTTTGATGAAATGGCAATAACAGTTAATTTTTAAATATTGACCTTTGAGTACATGTCTTTTTAATATTCTTTGTGATGAGATGGGAAGTATGCATAAAGCACTTATTCTGCATACTGAACAAAGATGCTGTTCTCAAGGGAAAGTACATAAGTGACTGAACTAGCCATTTTTCTTCATGGAAGACAATTTTTACTTGAAAGAATGACTTAAAAAGTATGATTTTTCAGACTATTTGGAAGCCATTTTCTTAAAAATGAACAAAGTCCATCATTTCAGAAAGACAACTGATAATATTTATTGCCAATGATAAAATGTGAGCTCGCAAGTAAAAGTTAGAACTTTGTAAAACATGAATTGATCACCATGAGCTTGACAGCTTCCTAACACTTAAGAGCTTTTCTGATGAGATTGATGATGATATCAATGAATGTGATTTTTTGGTACAGTAAAGTGAAGTTTGTCAACTTTTGGAATTGCTACATAACTTCATAGTGCAATATTTTCAAATCACCAGTAAATGATATTATAAAATTCTGCATGGGCAAAAGATCCATTCAGAATGCAAGATAAACAAATGGGTTTTAATATAACAGAGTGTGAAAAGTTCACTGATAAGGTTTCAAATTCCACGTTGTCAAATTTTGTATAATATCAGAGAGCAATACTGACAGTTATCTGAAAAGGCTGTTAAAATACTCTTCCATTTCGCAACTACATATCTGTGTGAGGTTGAACTTTCTTCATATATTTGTAACAGATTGAATGGAAGCGGATATATGAGAATACAGCTATCATCTATAAAGCCATTGAAGAGATTTGTAAAATTTTAAAATAATGCTACTCTTCTAACTAGATTTTTTTTTTTTGTTTGGAACATAGAGTTATTTGTCATTAGACAAAGGTTATTTATATTAACATTCTGGATTTATTATTGTCATTTTTAACAAATACATGAATTTTTTTTAGATTTTTCAGTTTTACTTAGTAATATGGGAAACATCAGTAACTATAATCCACATAAACAGAAGCTTCTTGGAGTCCTCAATGCTTAGTATAAAGACCTCCTGAGACAAAATTTTGAACTCCTGGCATGGAGTTTTATGGTGAACTGATAAACTGTTACACTTCTGATAAAGTTGTGTGTTGTAAACTGTCTGCACAAAGATAGCAGTAGCAGTTATTGTTTTCACTGTGCATCTTGAACAAAACTATTGTGGCAATATGTCAAAGACTTACACTGTTGGGCGCTCTCCAGATGGTTTCATTGTGTTTCACCCTTTTTGTTGTTTTCTGTCAGGATTAGAAGGCTTGTCTCTTCTTTTTTTTGTAACTGAGGCTAAAGGCTTCTCCGTCACTTATGCAAATTGCAGAAACTTAAAATGTGACTCAGATACCTAAAAATTTGTGTGTATGTATCACATTTAACTGACTTACTTAAAAACTGTATCTATTGGTTATTGTTTCAAACGTCTGTACTTTATAGCTCAATAAATAGGTGATATAGTCAACACTTATTTATTTATAAGCCTATTATTTATTTTATAGATGACCAGAATTCGTTTTAAATCTTAGCTAGACATCATCTTGCCAACAAATTACATTTTAAGCAATTAACTAGTATATGTCTCAATTAAGTGAAGTTAATGTAATATGAAAGTAACAATGTGAAATAAAAATATAATTCACAGTTCAGTAGATATTTATATAAGTAGAATTGACTGAATTTTAAAATTATATGTATTACTTCTAAGTCTTATAGACAACTTGATAGGGGCTAGGAATGGTGGCTCATGCCTATAACCCTCGCACTTTGGGAGGCCAAGGCAGGAGGAACGCTTGAGGCCAGGAGTTACCAACCTGGGCAACATAGTGAACCCTGTCTCTTCAAAAAATTTTTAAAAATATAGCTGGACATGGTGGCACATGCTTATAGCCCCAGCTACTCAGGAAGCTGAGGTGGGAGGATTGCTTGAGCCCAGGAGGTCAAGGCAGCTCTGCAATCCAGCCTGGGCAATAGAGTGAGACCCTGTCTCAAAAAAGAAAAAAAGGAAAAGAAAACTTGATAGGAAACTTAATACAATTTTTATATAAGCCTAATATAATATTTTAAAATCTGTACAGGATCTGATACCTGCCATAAGGGGGAAGAAGGAAGAATTCCTGTTAGGAATTGCTGATTTGATTAATATAAGGCACTATTTTTGCCTTAGATACTACTGTTAATTACAGTGGGCATTCCTTTGTTTTTCATGCAATGAAATTATACAACTAACTTTTTTTTTTTTAATTGAGACTGAATCCTTAGGAAATAACCCTTTGATTTTCAAGAACTACCGAATAATTATATGAAGAGGTGGTTTGTTTTTTAAAACCTCAAGTTGGAATTTTTATGAGGTCACTGTGTAATTTGAAGGATTGTATGAGATGGTTATGATATAAATTCCTTTTAAGGATTGATAAATAGAATGAATTTTTTTTTTTTTTTTAAATTTCACTCGGTCGCCCAGGCTGGAGTGCAGTGGTGCGATCTTAGCTCACTGCAACCTCCACTTCCTGGCTTCAAGTGATTCATTCTCCTGCCTCAGTCTCCCAGATAGCTGGGATTACAGGCATGTGCCACCATACCCTGCTAATTTTTGTATTTTTAGTAGAGACGGGGTTTCACCACGTAGGCCAGGCTGGTCTCAACCCCTAACCTCAGGTTATCTACCCACCTTGGCCTCTCAAATTGCTGGGATTACAGGCATGAGCCACCACACCTGGCCAAAACTAACTTTTTAAACCAGAAAGTATCTGCTTTTTTTTTCTCCTTTCTTTCAGGATTTAATAAGAAGGCAGTAACTGACACACATGAAAATGGAGACCTGGGCACTGCAAGTGAAACTCCGCTAGATGACAGTGCTTCAAAATTAGACGATCTGCACACTCTGTATCATAAAAAATCTTATTAAATTGACCGTATCTCCAGACAAGATTGTTAATCAGACTATTCTGAATTTGGGGCACTGGGGAAGATGGTGACAAAGACTACAAAATCAGAGGAGGCTGTTTGTTGCCTAATTGAAAGGCAGGTACCTCAGGGCTTCATGTGAACAATTCTAAATGCATAAAACACACTGTTTTCTGTGGTAGACCATGATTAGCTATTGCATGTAAAGCAATTTTGATTTTCTTGAACATGTAAGCACCAAAGCATGTGTTCCCAAAGGCGTATTACTGGGCTGTTAAGTACCAAATGAAACCCTACTGTTTTATTTGGTTTGTTTTCCCTTTAGAAGGAGGACGGTGCTAACTGGAATTTTATAAGAAATACCCTTACAGAGAGTAAGTGAATTCCTATTTTATATTCTAGAATGTTAACTGTGGTGTTTCAGAAGAAAGAGCTTGACTCAATGAATTGTATAAATACAGGCTTGACTTAATTTTTGAAACTGAAAGAAAGGCTTTTTAGACTTAAAAAAAATTTATTGTGCATCCTGAAATCTAAACCAATTATTAATGATCATTTATTGTAATGAGTTTGCATTTCAGCTTTATTCAATGCAGTACGAAATAGTTTTCTTTAGGCAGTCCTTTATCAATCAATGCTGCACTAGAAATAGATTCTCAAAAGTTACTAAACATTTTACTTTTTTGGGTTTTTAAAAGAAATGCAGATGAGTGTAAAACATCTGTTCTCAATTATGTTGATCTGTGTGCACGGTACTGGAGCATTTACCCATTCATGTTAAGTCTCAAATGCTTGTTTTCTGGGATCCACAAAAGACAGTTTTATACATTTTGAGTTGTTCATATAGTTTGTCTTGTGATAGTCCTGGCACTTAAATTTTTCTGGTAGTAAAAGTTCAGATTTATTACTATGTCATGAAACACAGTATATTCAAATCAAACGGCCGTTTTCTTTCTAAGTAAATGCTTTCCAATCATCTAAAAGGTGTGCAAGAAGAGATAAAGACATTTTGATACAGTAATTGTTTTGGCTGGGTTTTCATGTCAGTTTATGTTTGACTAAAACTCTCTTCACATGCAGGTTTATAAATTTATTAGGTCTCTTGTCCTATGATTAAACATGGAGCGCTTCCTCTCTGATTTAATATTTTACAGGTCATTGTAACCTGCTAGGCAAAGTCAAAACAAACATTGCATTAAAGAGGTGATAGTTTTGCTAATATCACTGTTTTAAAGGATACACAGTTAAGGGAATATTAAGTGGGAGAAAGCCTACAAGGCTTGTAGAATATTATCAGTATCTTAATTTCTGGTATTCAGATGTTATGTGATAAAACACATTTTTTTTTGTCTTTCCCAGATACACTATATATTTGTTCAAGGGTAAATCTATAAAATATATATACTTTATTTTGTGGTTTTGCTATTTATAAATTTAATGTTTTAACTGTTGCTCATTTATGGTTTGTTTTGGGTGGTGGTGTTCATCTGTATATCACCATGTTAATTTGAAATAGAAGTGCACTTCATAGTATATATTGTTACTGATATTAAAATACTTTATAGCATTTGCCTCTGAGCAAAAGCTAGTATTTAATTGTACAAATGAATAAGCAAGTTACATGTTAATTGTTTGCTCTTGAAAGGGTAGGCCTCTTAAAAGGAAAAAAAAACAACTTGTTTTTTCCTTATGTATCTCCTATGCCAAACACATACCTTCCATGCATGACATGAGATCTGCAAACTGAATTTTAGCCACTGTATTTATTTAGTCAAAAAAAGTGTCCATTGTAGCAGACCTGAAAACCTTTTTGCTGTGACATGGAACCATGTCATTCTTATCTTCTAAAAACACAGCCTGGGATGGAATGACCATGGCATTTTTTTCAGAGAACATCCTTTATCTGCTATGACTGAATCCTTAGGAAGTAACCCTTTGATTTTCAAGAACTACCGAATAAGTGTATGAAGAGGTGGTTTGTTTTTTAAAACCTCAAGTTAGAATTTTTATGAGGTCACTGTGTAATTTGAAGGATTGTATGAGATGGTTATGATATAAATTCCTTTTAAGGACTGATAAATAGAATGAAAAGTTTCCAGGTAGTTTAAAACTCCACAGGTCAGTTTCCTTTTCATTCCTGCTTCACCGTGGTTTGTAAGCCTACGGGAGAGCACCATTGCTCAGATGCTGCTGTGAGCTTCCTGTCAGGTGTTAGAAAGTAACTAGTTAAAAGATCATTTTAGAATATATGGTTTTTGGGGATGAACTAAGAATTAGTTATTAGTTCCAAAGGACTGAGAACCAATTTTAATATTTTCACACTTATAGGAAAGAAATTCATATGTCCCTGAAACTTGGCAAAACCAAACAAGGAGGGAACTGTTGCAAAAGCATTTCATCGAGAAAGGGACAGAAGGAGAAATACACACATGTATACACAAACAGAATGGTTGAGAAAACATTTTAATAGAATGTGAGAGTTGTATGTATGTGTGTATATATTTACACTTAACCTCTAAAATTCTCTTCTACAGTACCTCAGTTATGAATTTGATGGAAAAGCAACATTTTGGCAGCGAGACTATTGTTAAAATACATTTGAGAAAGATGAAAATTTTGTGAGTCTTGATAATTACAAGTCAACAGCTATCGAAAGTTAGCACAACTTGTCTGTGGTGCTGTTTTTTTTTCCCCACCACAGTGGACTTACTCTGTTTTCATGTTTAGAAACAAAAAGGTTTCATGTGATTCATGTGTAAGATGCATAGTATTTGACATCCTAATTATGTAATCCCTATTCCATCTATCCAGTCTTACACTTATGGTTGGCCCCAAATCTGTTGCATTTATGATAATGTATTATATCTAGTTGAGTTTAATATTTTTTTATTAGCCTGTAAATAAAGATGGCATCTTCTACATTAAAATGATACTGATCTCATTTTTTTAAATAAACATTTTGTTTCCTCTACATTAAATATTTTGGCTTATTATTTATTTATAGTAGCTTCTATTATTTGTACCAACATGTCATAAAGTCTGTGCAAAGGACCTGGCTTAATTTTGTGTTATAAATATTGTGTTATAATATTGTGTTACAAATATTGAGGAAAACATTGATAAAAGTTAGAAAATCAATCCTGTTTTTAAGATACTATTTAAAAGGATATTCTTCCATTTTGACATCTAAGTATATATAATTTAGAAGTTCCTAAGTTATATGTAAAGTAATTTTTGGAAAATACTTGTAAATGAATTACTTGAGTTATAAACGTTTAGAAATGTTATGAACATTAGAAATACATTTTTGTCACTGACTAATCTTGATTCAGTGCTAATACGTATATGCTTTCTGTGTGTTGATTTAAGCTCCCGATTCACCAAGTGATTTGAAAAGATGCCTTTTCCCCAGAATACAACCCCATAGGATATTGGTCAATTTATGATTTTTTTGGTCAGTTTATGAAATTTTAAAGAGAACTTGCATTTTCATTGTTAATCAGTGTTTTAGGTGGTTTTATAACTGTAATGTTAAAAAAAAAAAAAAACAACTTTAAAAGTATTGCAAATTACCATGCGCTGTTGGTGCTGAATATTTGTTTAATAGTGAACCTTTTTCAGGTGTGTTTTGAGAGTTATAACCACCATGGCGGCAGTCATGAGAATGCGTCTGTCAGTTCTCGTGCAGGAGGGAGCGTAGCTTACTAAAAGCCCAGCTACTGTGGTCTGAAATTCATCCCTGTGTACGTGGTGAGGCTATGCTTCTCCACGCTGCTGCCAGTCAATGACTGATTATGACAGGGATATTATATGATGACTCCTCAACTTTAGCTGAGCACTCCATGGTGGTCTTGCCAAACTCCCTTAGGATTACATTGTAGTCCAAGTTGCTGGCACCCAGCCTTGCTTCCTCCTTTCGTTCACCTTGGGTCTTACCTCCATCGTGGTCTCATTGCCTTCCAGCCTCCCCTCAACCCCAGCTCCCTACCTATTTTTCCTCACTGGCATTGCCCTTAATAAATCTGTTGCACAGCAGATCCCTTTTTGGTGTTGGCGTCTGCTTCTTAGCCTAGACTAACACAAGTGACCGTGAGTGAGATTTGAGGAAACAGGTAATAAGATGGGCATTAGGAACCCACCCAAAGGGCAAAGACAATGACATCTGGTTGGTAAGTACAGTTTATCTAGTCCTTGACACAAAATCATGGCTCAGTGGCTATTTCACAAATGGTGTGCAGAAAAGAGTTAACAGAACAGGCCTGAACCTGTTGTCTTTAGGTCTGCTTGCAAGGTTGGACCTTGGCTAGCGTCCAGCAACTTCGATATCAGGAGTATTCCCATCATCCCCTCGCTGGTAAGTGTGGTTTACTGTGCCTGAAATGTTTGTACAAACAATAGGATTTTGTTGAACACTTACTTTCCTCTGGGAATCTAGAATTTTGGTACATGCTAGGCAGAGGGTACCTACATGACTGACTCCCCTAAAACCTTGACTCCTAGGTTCAGTCAGGCAAGCTTCCTAGGTGGACAACACTTGATGTATTGTTACACGTTACGGCTAGAGGAATTAAGCATGTCCTGTGTGACTCCATTGGGAGATGAATCTTGGAGCTTGTACCTGATTTTCTTGGGACTTTGCTTATATGCCTTTTCCCTTTCCTCATTTTGCTTTGCGTTCTCTGTAATAAGTCATAATTGTGAATAAAACTATGCTTAATCGGATGAGTCCTAGCAACTCACTCAACTTGGGGGGAGTTTTAGAGATTCTGGACCCAGATAGTAGCTTATGGAGAGGGGAACTCTCCAGGAGGGTCAATGATGCAGACATTTAAAAAATATGGGGAGAACAACATCTACAAGAATAGCAGAGTTGGCTGGTTACAGCAGGATTGTATTGATGACCTACAGAAACGGGGTGGGGCGGCACCCAAAGAGGCCTTACCTCCTACAATGGAGGGACTGAAACAGCTGAGCTTCAGGCTGAATGCGTAAGTGTTAGAGTTGCTGAGTTTCAGATACTTGAATGTTCTGCCAACCCCCTTTTGTTTTGTGAAAGTCAAGGCCCTGGTGAGGAAAACCTAGAACCATGGGGAGATCTGGATGGATGCACCTGAGAGACTGCAGTCTCTACTGGACTGTCTGGTCTTAAGAAGTAGCCCACGCTTCTCCAGTAAGGCCTTGTACCTTGTCTATGCTCCAAGATGTTACAGAGGCTGCTACTAACCACTTCCCTAAGGCAATACCTCCCCCTACCTAGTCTGCTGCCAGGACTGTAACTAGGGCTAAATCCTAATAAAGCCTGGATGGGAGATGTGCTGGGTCTGATAAAGGAGAAAAGAAACTACACAAAAAGTGTAAGAATTATCTAGCATATTCTGGCAAAAGTCAAAGGAGTACTCCTAGAATTGAATTTTTTATTTTATATATATATGGTTTTTTTTTTTGAGATGGAGTTTCACTCTTGTCACCCAGACTGGAGTGCAATGGTGCAATCTTAGCTCACTGCAACTTCTGCCTCCTGGGTTCAAGTGATTCTTCTGCCTCAGCCTCACAAGTAGCTGGGATTACAGGTGCCTGCCACCACGTCCGGCTAATTTTTGTATTTTTAGTAGAGACGGGGTATCACCATGTTGGCTAGGCTGGTCTTGAACCTCCTGACCTCAGGTGATCCACCTGCCTCCCAAAGTGCTGGGATGACAGGCAGGAGCCACCATGTCCAGTCTAGAATTGAATCTTGAGAGTGCTTGATCAGTGTCTAAACTCATTAAAAGAACTGAAACTGGAAAACATTTAATTTAAATTGGGAAAAATCCAGCAATATGTTGTTTAAAAGGAACATACTAAAACATACGGACGGCCGGGCGCGGTGGCTCAAGCCTGTAATCCCAGCACTTTGGGAGGCCGAGACAGGCGGATCACGAGGTCAGGAGATCGAGACCATCCTGGCTAACACGGTGAAACCCCGTCTCTACTAAAAATACAAAAAAAAAAATAACCGGGCGAGGTGGCGGGCGCCTGTAGTCCCAGCTACTCCGGAGGCTGAGGCAGGAGAACGGCGTGAACCCGGGAGGCGGAGTTTGCAGTGAGCTGAGATCGGCCACTGCACTCCAGCCTGGGCGACAGAGCAAGACTCCGTCTCAAAAAAAAAAAAAAAAAAAAAACATACGGACATAAAAAATTTGAAAGTGATAGGAGAAAGAATATACACTGGGCATATTTTCTCCAAAATAACATGGATACAGTTACATTAATATTTTTTAAAAACAGACTTGAAGAAAAAAATCATTAGGGATAAAGGTTACTTAATTTCTTAATCAATTTACTACAATGTTGAATCTATCATCATAGTGGGAGATTGCAACAACACTCAGGGAAATTAGGAAAGAGGGAAGATTTGAACAACAAGCTTGATTTAAAGTTTTAAGTTAAGAGGGCATTTGGTTGTAAGAGAAACACCTCTGGCGTCTAAGTAGGAGGATAAAAAGTGAGCAAAAGAACAGACATTTTTCAAAAGAAAACATACAAGTGGATGATAAACATGAAAAAAAAAGTTCAACATCACTAATCAGAGAAATGCAAATTAAAACCACAATGAGACACCATCTTACACCAGTCAGAATGGCCATTATTAAAAAGTCAAGAAACAGATGTTGGGGAGGCTACAGAGTAAAGGGAGCACTTACACTGTTGGTGGGAATGTAAATTAGTACAACCTTTATGGAAAACAGTGTAGAGATTTCTCAAAGAACTAAAAATAGAGCTACCATTTGATCCAGCAGTCCCACTACTGGGCATATACCAAAACAAAGAAAGAAATTATATTGAAAAGATACTGGCACTCGTATGTTTATGACAGCACTATTCACAGTAGCAAAGATACGTATGGAATCAAACTAAGTGTCCATCAATGGATGACTGGATAAAGAAAATGTGGTAAATATATGCCATTGAATACTATTCAGCCATGAAAAAAAGAATGAAATTATGTCTTTTGCAGCAACATGGATGGAACTGAAGACCATTATCCTAAGTGAACTAACTCAGAAACAAAGTTGAATACCACATGTTCTCACTTGTGGAGCTAAATAAAGGGTACACATGGACAGATACAGAGTGGAATAACAGACGTTGGAGACCACGAAAGATAGGAGGGTGGGAGGGGGGTGAGGGTTGAAAAATTACCTATTGGGTATAATGTTCACTATTCAGATGATGGATACACTAAAAGCCCAAACTCCACCACTACGCAATATATGCACGTAAGAAACCTGCACTTCTACCCCCTAAATCTATAAAAATAGAAATATATTTTTAAAAAGGAAGATAGGTAATGGACTATAACAAAGAAAATTAGATAAAATATAGGCCAACACTAAAACTTGGAGTCTATGCATTGGAAAGGTAGAATTTGCAATTTGGTAAATTGCCAACAGGGGGTAGCAGATTCCAGGTGCATTATTAATTTTACTTTTATTAGTGGTGTAAGGCTTTTTGAAAATCAAATCAAATACTCCTATGAAGATCAATAAATTGAAGGCTAATTTTTCCAGGGTCACACAGCTAGTTAAGTGTCTGAGCCAAGACTCAAATTCCTCTCTTCATTCTACTTTAATAGGCCACAAAGAAGGAAAAGGGAAATACAGATAAAATTGTCAGCTTTCAGTCTTCCTGTTCCAACAATTATTTTTATTCTTTCCATGCTTGCCAACTGCAGTAGAATTTTAAAAAAAATTTTCTTAAAGGGTACAAGGTTTGATGGAGCCTAGGTTTGATACAGTTTTGATTTCTAAAAATGATGACTGTGCTGGGTTTGAATTTCACAAGAAACTGTTTGGCTGTAGTGGAGTAATGTAGAATGAGAGAACTCCTAGAGTTATATAGTAGATTTCTAGATTGTCAAGACTATAGCATTCCCCTGCCCCACCAAATACTTACGGAATAGGTTATTTCCTGCTTGTGTGCATACTGTCCCCATATTCTTTAGGAAGCAATACTGTAACAAGGATATTTGTGTCCTTTTGTGACATTTGAGGATGTGTCATGCTCACTAGGTGCCCTCTACTGTCATGTTCACTGTGGTTGAGGGCATTTTTAATCTCTGCCTAAGGCAGTAACGAACGGGTTGTTGGCTTCTGAAACAGTAGAAGTAACTACAAAAATTTAAAAACTGATTTTTCAGAGGAAAAAGGCGAACTGCTGATTAGTCATGAAAAAAGGGAGTAAATGCAAATATACAAAATAAGAAATAAGAGAGAAATACCCATAAAAGAGAAAACTAAAAGGATAATAATGGACTACTTTGTTCAATTCTATAGGAATAAATTTGAAAACTTTTCTAGGAAAATGTAATTTACCAAAACTGTTTCCAAGGAAGTTTTAAAATCTAAACAAACCAATTTCCATAGCAAAAATAGAAGAAATTATCAAAGTGCTCTCCCCACAAATTACCAAAATATGTGATTTCACAGGGCAATGCTACTAAACTTTTAAACAACAGCTAACTCTAATGCTTAGCAAGAGAACCAAAAATGGGAAGAAAAATTCTGAATTGTTTCTGTCAAGCTAATAATATCTGATCGAGATTGCCACAAAGAAAGAAAACAAAAGCCCTGATTCACAAATATATATATATATATATATAAATTTTTTTTTTTTTTTTGCAACTGAGTCTTGCGCTGTTGCCAGGCTGGAGTGCAGTGACTCGATCTCGGCTCACTGCAACCTCCGCCTCCCAGGTTCAAGCGATTCTCCTGCCTCAGCCTGCCGAGTAGCTGGGACTACAGGGACAGGCCACCACGCCCAGCTAATTTTTGTATTTTTAGTAGAGACAGGGTTTCACCATGTTGGCCAGGATAGTCTTGATCGCTTGACCTCATGATCCACCCTCCTGGGTTCCCAAAGTGCTAGAATTACAGGCGTGAGCCACCGCGCCTGACCCACAAAAGAATATTAATGTAAAAATCCTAAGTAAAATCCTATCCATGCAAATTTAATACTGTAATGGATTCATATACTATAACCAGATGTTTAACACTGGGACATCTAATTATGTGATTAATCATCTGACTGGCTCTAGGGAGGAGTCCCATGGAGGAAAATCATATTTTCCATAGATGCTGAAAAGGCTTTGGTCAAAATTAAGCACATTCCTTGCGAGGGGAAAAGAAAAGGAATAAATAGATGCTTTCTTAACATAATAAGATTTACCTCAATGTAATAAATCTATCTCTGCCTAAAAGCCAGCATCATGCTAAGGTGGGAGCTACCAGAAGTATTTAATATGGTACTGGAGGTATTGCCAATGGAATTAAATGTACACATAAACATTGGAAAGGAGATAGCACTAGCACTATTTGCAAATGTGATCAAATTCCAGAAAAACCTAACAGAATCAACTAAAAGCTACTAGGAATAATAAGGACATTTAGTAAAGACATTTTGCACACAAATTAGTCACAGAAATCAAACAGGAAGACTGCATATAATAGCTACCACCACATGGCACTTCTCATGGGCCAGACACTGTCGTCAGGGTTTTATGTATATTAAGCCTTGTAATCTTCATCACAACCCTATAAGGTATATATACCATTAACATCTCCATTTAGAAATAAGGAAATGGAGTCATAGAAAGTAAGTCCTTCTTGGTCACAACTAAGGCAGAATTTGAGCCCAGGCAGCCTAAGCCCCAGAATCCATGCTTTTTACCACTAGGCCATACTGGTTCTTGATACTTAGGAGGTGGGGACAATTTACAATGGCGGCAACAACAAAAAACACGTAAGTATAAATTAAACAAAAAATATGCAGTACTTATGTGAGCACCCTTTAAAATCCCCTGAAAGGATGCAAAAGGGGTTTGAACAAATGGAAAGGGATACTATGTTTTGTGTACCTATATAACTGTCTAAAAACCACATTAGAAAAAGAATGGATGGGAAATAAGGCATACGAAAATTCCAAGAGGAGATCCCTCTTGGAAGAAAGACAACAGGTAATTAGAAGGGCTTAGGATATTAAAGGAGAATTCTTTATACTTGGGAGAGATTTGAGGAAGTTGAAAGGCTGAAGGGGAGACCTCCAATGAAAGGGAGAAGATAAAGGAAAAAGGGAGAATAGGAGCAAAGAGATAAGGGGAAGGCAGTGGGATTTAAGATCACAGGTGAAGGTTTAGAACACTTTTTCCATTGACACAGGAAGGAATGAGGAAAGGAATGAAGTGGATACAGGTTCTGTGGGAAGAGGAATCAACAGGAAGTTGTTCTGATTTTAATGACTTATTTTTAGGTGAAGAAAGTGGCAAGATCAGAGTAAGGGAGAGTGTGAAAAGTGGCACTGCTTTGGAATAATTGCTGAGGGGTAGGGAAAAAGGGATCAAAGATAAATAAAAGCATTGAGGAGTGATGGGCCCCCAGTAAATTGGAAGCTGAGCTTTTGTAACAGCCACAGTGTGAATAGTTTTGCAATGTTCCCCTGCTGCTGTGATGAAGATGGAGAGATGGTATTCTCAAGGGGAATTATGTTGTTGGGGTCTCATGGTTTGGGGTTCCTGGAAAGAAAATGGAGCGAAAATGCTGAGACAAAACAGTTCAATGATGGATAGGGAAGGAAATGCAACCTAAAAAGATTAACAACTAGAGGAAAATGATGGGATCTGGGGGTTAGGTATCTAAATGAGATCAGTGACTAAGCAGGTGGAAAGGCGAAGATCTCGGGGTTTTGAGCTAAGAGAGAATTGCTGGAGATTAGGTTTACAGTACTGGGGCTCTTGCTGACAACAAGAATGTGGACATGTGTGGGAGTGGTTTAAATAGAGTGGAGGTTACTAGAGTGGAAGTCAAGAAACCACAAAAATGACCATGTTGGACACTTCATTCTCTAATATGATTACAAAGGAGGAATGAAGAAGAACTAGACTTAGGTGAATGTCCTCAACGAATAGAAAAAAGTGGCCTGGAAGATATTAGGTGTCACAGCAAAAAGAAAAAGGCGGTAGAGCTAGGTGAGAAAAAAGGGAGAGCTTTGAACAGCAGTTAAAGAGTGAGAAAGGATGTGGAAGTGGTCTATCAGGAGAAGGGTGTGTGCCACAGTTAAGTGCATTGGTTGGGAGGACAGGCAGTCTCCACTTGAAAAATAAAAAGGACTCTAAGGGAAATGGTGTTGGATGACTTCAGATTGGGCAGAGAGAAAAGGAGCAAATTTTATTGGTCATCTAATGTATGCAAAACTCTGTAATATAGTCTGCACAACATCCCTTTCGTAATAATTTCCACTCTGGGAATAAAGAAGTAGATTTAGAAAGCATCAGTAATGTGCTTGCAATCACATAGTTACAAAGATTTAATCTCCAGTTAAAACCAAGTTCTATATGATTCTAAACCTGTGCTATTTTCTTCTTTTAAAAAACAAAACAAAACAAAACAACAAAAAACATGGTCTTGCTCTGTTGCCCAGGCTGGAGTGCAGTGGCGTGATCTTGGCTTACTGCAAGCTCCACCTTCCGGGCTCAAGTGATCCTCCTGCCTCCCCAGTAACTGGGACTGCAGGCTTGCACCACTACAACTGGCTGATTTAAATTTTTTTTGTAGAGAGGAGGTCTCACTACATTGCCCAGGTTGGCCTCGAACTCCTGGGCTCAAGCTATCAATCTGCCTCAGACTCTTGTGCTGGGATGTGTGAGAGACCGTGACTGGCCTGCTTTTTTAATAAATCTGCTTTCTTGTTTCTGTTGGGGAGGCATCATTCCAGCAAGATGGCAGACTACATAAGAAAACCTGTCTACTATGAATTCCTAGGAATGTCAGACAAAATAAATCAGAATTCTTTACAAGGCCTAGCTAATCTCATGAGAAATAAAAGGAAATATTCAGGTATCAGAACCAAAGAGAATGAGAAGCTCCAATGAGCATCCAATAGGATTTCCAGGAGAAAATAAAGAAAACAACCAAAACAGAGGGCTGATCATTTTCATAGTTGATAAATCCTAAGATTCAAGAGGCACAAGTCCCAAGCAATGTGAACAGAAACAAATTCATAGCTCAACACATAGAGCAGTAAAACTGCAGAATACCAAAGACAAAATAAAAATCTTTAAAGCCTCTAGGGGAATTTATTCCAGAACAGGGAGAAGCTGGGAGCGAGATCAGTGGGAGACGGGGGATCTGTAGTGGGATGTGAACACAGCAGTGTTGGTGGGTGTGCAATGTGGCATGGGGTGACTGCATGGGCTGTGTTTTGGGCAGGAAATACTTGCAGGTTGGGGTGAGTGTTTGTATTCACCGTAGTTTCTCACTGGAGGGATTCAACTGCTCTCAGATCTAGGGGAGAGACTAGGCATCCTCTCTTTCAACTCAAGTAAGTACAGGGTAAACACTGCTCTCAGAACCTCAGTAACTATTTGGTACGGGAATGAATGCAAGGTAAGCATTTTAGGAATAGTGAGGCCAACCTGGTGGCCACACTTGGACTGCTGTGACTGGTCAGAGTGGGGAAAGGCTTCATAGCTGTTCATGGTATATACAGTTGTGCCTATAAATGTGATTTCACGTTCTGTTAAGAATCCAAAGCAGTATAAAATAAACACAAAACAATCTCTCACATCCTTTCTATTTCCTAGGCCGATTATAAATGTTAATGAAAATTTAAATAACAATGATAAAACCCAGAGCAGAGTTTCTGGAGCCTGTATACGTGTAGTCTTGCTTGTCATAGCAAATGTGTTTCAACCACAAATGTAAGTGGCAGAATACAATCTTTACCTCCCAGTAGGATTTGATAACATAAATCAATTAGAATTGTCTCATTCACGCCTTATCACATGCTGATGTTGCAAAACACCAAAAAAGAAAGAGGTAATATTTTTCTGCCTTTATCCTCTAGTTTAGGTTTAGCTGTGTAGGGTTTATCAGACCTTTCCACTCACCCAACCTCTTCTACACAATGAATCTACCCTGAGCAAGTGCTGATCCAAAACAAAGTCCTGTTCTCCCACTGGCCATGATTAGATCACTAATGTGGCAGAAGAACCGTGATAGACGAAGACAGCTCTATTGTAAAGAAGGGCTGTAGATCTAAGCCTATACTCATGGTCTAATATTCCAATATTAAAATTCTGTAAACAGCCCACTGAAGGCTTTACATTAGAAAAAAGGACCTACTATAGAATAAACACTTTGATAAATGTTTCAACTAATTTTTGTCAGTAAGTTTTGTAGGAAGAAAGCATGGCAACACCATTTTCAAACATGAGGAACTGAGTCTCATCATTATACAAGCAGCCAAAGACTTCTCAACTCTTCTGTGATAGATTGGGGTCTGGCCTAATCTGGCACCAAGCCCTTGCTCTTTCCACTGTGGCACCTGCCTTTTTATGGAGGCTGAGCCTTGAGTGCCTCTAACACCCCAGCAAGCAGGGCTGACCAGTGAGAGTCAGGGGCAGTTTGGTTTGGCATAGTTTATTACAATTAGTGTGCACATAAAACCATGTAAACTCCACAAAGTAAACTATTTACCCTCCACACTAACCAGCAGTTAGTCTGCCATGACCTTCCAGCACCCCCATTATTTTAACATATATACATTTCACAGGATGTAATCACCATACAAATAGGGTTATAATACATTCTGTAGGGAAAAAATTTTTTGGTCCATATTTTCTATTAAAAAACACGCACACACATTTTCCTCTTTGGCAAAAGAGGTTAAATCCCCCATACTTAACTCACAAAACAAACCCAAATAAAAACTACTGAACATGAGGTACAGCTGAGGTCTGGGCTGTTCTGGAATTACAGACACCTCCTTGGGGGGAAAATAATTTCTTATAAAGTCAGATCAGTTTCCAACAGTTTCATGTCAGTAGAAAAGCTCGATTTAGACTTGGTCAGAGTCACTTTTGTATGAACATGTTCCAAATAACTTTGTTTTTCAGAGGACAATGGAAGTCACGAAAATGTGCTACTTCTGAAGAAAGTCATGAAAAGTGTCGCATCTGACCTCAGCAATATTTTTAATCTGAGGTACGAAAACATCTGACACAGCCATTCACACTAATTCCTGTGCCACCTTCATGGTCACGGGAGCGGGGCCCACCTCTTCGCATCCCCCTCTGAAGTGGAGACTAAGGAAACGGGCAGCTGCTGAGGTGATCCTTCTTTGCTTGTTTTTAAATCTACAGTCATAATTGCTAAATAAACAACCACCCTGGTGTGCTTTTCATGCTTCAAGTAATTCATTTCTTCCAGGAGAAGAATGTTAAAAATGCTTTTAGTTCTAGTTATCAAAGGAGAGGAAATGACTCACAGTAACAACAAGATTAGGTTTAAGCAGACCTGCTGCTAACACAGTATCAGATAATATACTGAAAAACATGAACATACTATTTATATACGTTTTGCAACAGCTGCATTTTCCCACTTAACCTCTGTGCAGAACTAAAATCTGATAGAGCAAACTTAAGTTACTTTTATTCTTGTTAAATACAACTCTGTACAGATTACACCTTTAACACCAAAGCAGCTCAATATCACAGTCAGAGGAATGAAAAAGCCATCAGAAAATTTTCATTTTTCTAGCCTAACAAAACCCAACAGACGCACCCTAAGGGTCAGCACGAAACCAGCTGTACAATTTTGTAAACAGTATGACAGGTTGTCTCTAGGATCCTACCGAATCTCTCACACACACATACACACGCACACACACACTCCGGACCAGCAGGCTCCCTTTTTCCAGTGCCTTGCGACAGCCCGATGCTCAGTACCACAGCAGGCTTCTTTCACATTGTGTTCACAAAAGGGCAGTCATGGCCGTCTGGCTGAGGGGTGTGAGGCAGTCTCTGGGGGCAGAAGAGCTGTCACTGGTCCCGGGATGCGCTGGGGGCTTCTGAGAGTCAGGGTGGCCGCTTTCCGTGGCGAAGGCGCTGGCGGCTTTGGGCCGGTCGTAGCCCCTGTCCGCAGGCTGCACGCTCTGTGGCCTTTGATAGTCTCCGTCGTGGGCGCCCACACCCGCTACGGGGGAGAAGCCGCCCGAGGAGAGGGAGTGTTTGTGGCCGGGCTGGGGCCCGGGGACGCGGTAGCCGCTCTGTGCGGAGAAGGTGTGAGCGCGCAGCAGGTGCCGCTCCACGATGGGCGTGGCGTACTCGGGCTCCGGGGGCGCCAGGGGCAGCGCGTACTCATGGCGGCTGGCGCGCTGCGGGCAGTCGTAGTGGCCGCCGGCGTCTGTGCCCGCCCCCGCCTCCTCGGTGTCCGTGTCCATGGGCCGGAAGGTGGAGCCCTTTCTCATGACTGTCCCGGTGCCAATCATGAGAGGCTGCTGGTAATCTGAAACCACAGGGCAGATGGCAGTTAGCAGGCACCGCACACGGGCCGGCCTTTGGTGGCAGACGGGGATACTCTGCTTCAGGTTGTGGTGACTGACGCTCCCGCCGGGGGCCCTCAGGTGTCCCAGGCACTGCGGGAAAACCCTGATGGGAAAGCCATGGAAGTCACCCACAGGCAGTACACAACCGCACCGCTTGCTCAGGGAGTCTCGCAGGGTCTTCTCAGAGATGGGGGCGATGACCACGTCCTGGGGCATGGGGAGATCCTTCAGGGAGGAAGTGGCTCTGAAACTGGCTCTGGAGATGCTATGGAGGTGGAAGTCACACAGTGTGGAAATGGAGAAAAGAAGGGCCCCGAGAATAGAGTCTGATATGGCCAGAGTATGAGGGACACAGAGTAGTTTGTTTAATAGGCTATGAGGACCAAAGCAGTAGGTCAGGGCCTAGTGGTGAGTGAGGATGAAGCTAGGAGCTCACATTTATAGAGCTCCTACTCTGTGCCAGGCGCTATTCCAAGAGCAAAATGTTAATAATCTTCAAAAACATTCCCTGAGGTAGGGACTGTTACTCCATTTTACAAATGCGAAACCAAGGCAGAGAGAGACTAATTAACTTTTCCTAGGTCGCACAATGGGGCGATGGAGTAGGATTCGAACACACATCCTGTTAGCCACACGTTAGAGCATGGAAAAGCGTTGATTGTCTTGCTAGGAAGTCTGGTTTAATTCTATGGGAAACGACAGACTGGCACTTTCAGAGGTAACTGTGGAGGTTGACTGAAGAAGAAAAGATTGAAAAGTGAGAGGTAAAAAAGCAAAGAGATCACAAACTAGAAAGAGGAAAAGTGACTCTTTGGGACAGGAATCAGGAATTTGTTACCAATGAGAGGTGGGATGTGAGGAAAGAGGGGAGGCAAGGACCCTTTCCAGAGCGTAAGCCTGGATGAGGCTGGGATGTGCAGTCGAGAGGCCATTAGACAAGGAATGCACAGAGCATGTGTGCTGAGGGTTAGGAACAATGGATTCGATTGCGGGTGCTGAGGAACCGCGACATCTGCAGGTGGAGGCATCCAGCAGGCTGCTGAGAATGATGGACTGGGGACTGAGAGGGAAGTCTGGGTGTGAGAAGCAGCATGGACAGACATACATGGAAGGGCACTGCTGGAAGTCGGGGAGGGTGTGGGACTGTTTAGGGGAGAGACTGTGGTGAGTGGAGGTTAGAACCCGTGCCATTCCACATTTAAGGAGCCTGAGAAGGACCATTCAGCGAGGAAGGAGGAAGTGAATTAGAAGCTGAAGGAGAATGAAAGGAGTAAGAGAACAGAAAATAGGTTCTCCCTTCATGTCACTTCCAAGGAGCAAGAGGATGGATTTTGGTTGCAGAGGATGCTCTCCTTGCCCACAAAGTGGCTCAACCAACCCTTACGCTGACAACACCCAGTCACTGATGTGCACATGCATCACCTGGGAGCCTCCGGTTCTATGGCCTCCCTTTCTAACAAGCCCCCAGGTGATGCCTCTACTGCAAGTCCTCAGGCTGCATGTGAGGAGGGAGAAGCGAGAGCGCACAGTGCTACTCAGAGCATGCCCCACAGAGTCCTATGTATCTGAGAACTGTTTTTAGCAGTGCCACAGAGACAGATGCAGAAATTGAGATTAAGTGTCAAGAAACTACTCTTAAGTTACTCTTTGTCACTCTCAGAGTAATTTTATGTCTGTTTAATCTAATAAAAAATTAGAGTTTTGTGTTTTGTATGTCTTTAAAATTTCCTTATTACTAGTATTTTATATTGCATTTTACAGTGTATTCATTCATGATGAAGTAGAAATTTTTTAAAAAGACACAAAAAGCATTTCTCCATAGATGGTTAGGGAAGCTTGACTCTTGATGATGGCTTGTCAGGGACACTGAGGCCCTTCTCATACTGAGAGGGTTCCTTTATTTCCTATCTCACCTTCCTCAGGGCAGGAACTGTATCTAATTCCTCCGTCTAGTCCCTCTTTCCCGGTGCCTTAATCAAAGCTTTGGTAACAAAAATAGATTCAGGGCTTCCAGATACTAGTAGTACATCAGGGCTATCACTATGGATGTCACTATATCCCCTGCAGGTGAAGAGACTGGCTGAATAGGGCTTTTAGGTAATATCTCAGAGTCAGTTTGTAATTCTGTACAGAATGCAGAAAAGACACATTTCAGATTTATTGGACCCTATCTAAACAGAAAAGGATTTTGCTTTATTTCTCTCCTGTCTCCCTCCCCCACAAGCAGCACCTCCAATCTAACAGCACTGTCCTGGAAATATGACACTTACCTGCCATATCACTTGTGATGAGATCTAACTTTTGTGTCATTTCCTTCTCATTATCATAGCTGATGGTAAACTCAGCTGACTGATGTCTGGCAAAGGGATATTTAATCTGCTTCCAACAGTCTGGAATAAAGGTAACATGAAACAAATGAAGATGTCAGAAATGTAATGCGCATCCCCCAGAACATGTTCCTTGATGAGTCAGAGGTCAAGCTGCCTCCTGACAGCTGACAGTGATAAATGTCCTCCTCAGGTGTGTGTGCTAAGAACAGCATGTCAAGGTCGTTAACCACAACAGCAAACACTACTCTAATCATGCTTTCCGCTGTGCCTTTAAAAGGTATTTTGCCCTCATCAGATCCCAGCTTCTCCCTTTGTGAGATCATCTGGCTATGGTCTCCCACAATCTGCACTGGCATGGCATCTGTGACACAGAGGAGACACTGCAGCTGGTGTGTCTTAGACCCTGGGGAGGTGGAGCCGCAAATGGTCCCTGAGCATTCTCAGGGGTCCTGCCCCACTGCCTTCTCTCTCTGGACCATGGCTAACTCATTGTTTGGGTGTCTGTGTCTGAGAAAGTGAGGAAAAGACCAGGCAGGGCTGGTGTGCGGGATTATCTGAAACCTGCACACCGGCCCTGCCTGGTCTTTTTCTCACTTTCTCAGGGTGGAAAGTACAGCACAGGCCTGCAGATGCTAACAACACGGGCCGACTTCAGTTCACTGATAAGGCTTTTGTCATACCTCCTTGGTGGCAGACAGTGTCGTGGCCTAAACTCCAGTGGCCAAGAAAAAAGGATGTTGACAAGTGATAGGGGATGACATTGAACAAAAGTAAAGTGGCCATTAAAATAAAGAGACAGGGCACAATACATTCCTTCCCTATAGATATGCTACTTTAAAGGCTACAGGGCTTATGTCTTTTAACCAAATAAATGCAGGCCACTGGCCTCCTTATGCTTTCAATCAGCAGATCCTGTCCCTTCCTCAAAGACAGATAAAATTGTAGATAGAGTTTTAAACCAACCTGTTTTCTGAGCCTCTGCTGATCCATATGGACTTCCTTTCTTCTTCTTCCTATCAAGACAGAAAGTCCTACTGAATATTTATAAGCCACCGTATCTGCCTCTTTCTCACTATGTAACATGAGGATCATAATAGTACTTACCTCACAGGGTTGATGTGAGAATTAAATGAGATGGCAGCTGCCATGTGCTTTAGAAAATCATACAAATATGTAGAATTATCTATAAATTTATCTCATTTATAAGAAAGGTCACAAGATTTCACAAGAATATATACTAATCTTATTTTGCATATTAGAAATCGATGCCTTTAGTTTATGACTAGCTCATGCAGTCATCCTGAAGCAATTCCTCATGACCACATGGTCTCACTTCATCTCTACTATACTCCAGTCCAAAACTGTGGGTGTCTTTAAAAGCATTTCATACAAGCACATTACACTGAGGCATGCTTTAGCTTATGAGTATCTACCTGAACCAGAGACTTTTGTACCTTCTCTCATGATGGCAGAAACTATTCTTCATTCTATTTTTACTAATATACACATTATAGATTCTGAAGTTGCTTAAAATATAAAAAGAGAAAACTTCAGAATACTTTCCATTTTTTTTTAGATCCAATAGCTAACATTTGTTAAAATATACATGGATTTTAGGGTTCTGGAAGAGATTCAGAACTCATCTGGGTAAACTGTATTTTATACATAAGGAAATTGAGGCTTGGGGAGGCTGAGTTATTGGGCAGCTTGGTGATACCCCAAGCAGCCTATTTAATATTCCTTTTACTCTTCAGGGAGGAAAAGCACAGATACTTCTAAAGCAATATGTCAATTTCAGGATACTTCAACAATACTCAAAGGTTAGGTCTTTACCAAAGGTCTCTAAATGACAAGAACTGCTTATGAAGTAATACATGGTGGGATGCGGTGGCTCATGCCTGTAATCCCAGTGCTTTGGGAGGCTGAGGTGGGGAGGATCAAATGAGGCCAGAAGTTTGAGACCAGCCTGGGTGACAAAGCAAGATCCCATCTCTAGAAAACATAAAAAATTAGCTGGGCATGGTGGCACATGCCAGTAATCCTAGCTACTCAGGAGGTTGAGGCAGGGGAATTGCTTGAGCCCAGGAGTTTGAGTGATCTCACCACTGCACTCCAGCCTGGGAGACAGGGAGACCCTGTCTATAAAAAAAGATTAATAAAGTAACATTTGATTATTTCTTTTATCTAACTTGTTTTTAAAATATAAGTTAACATTTTATTTTGAAAGAAGTCATGCTGCTTTTGTACGTATGCATTTCTGAAGAATAAACATTTTGGTTTTTTGTTTGCATAATTAGAGAAGAAATTTAAACATGTAAAGTCACCATACTTTCTAAAGGCTGCAAAGATCCCCATTCCAGCAAACACCAGGACAACAAGGAGTACCAATGGAATAGCCACCGTTGTAATGTTTACTCCTAAAGAAGAGGGAAAGCCATCACGTTACAACATAAATGACCGACAACCACATTTCATGATCTAAAACTGAACATGGAATTGAAAAGTCTTTAAGTATTTAATGCAGGGGGAAAATGAACACATGCTAGGCATTTACCGATATTGGAAAGCAAAAACAAAGGATTCAAAATCTTAGCTAAAGTTTGGGAAAATAAAATTTCTCCCCCAGTCCCCTAGAGACAGTTTTCAATGTTCCTCAGGGACTAACAGGTACTCTGGGCTTGTTGCTTGGCCCATATTAAACTCCAAAAATCTGAAATGAGGGGGGAGTTTAACCACCCCCCTCCACCCCTCAGGTGAGAACTATTTAAGACAGGTAAATGATTTCAGCACAGTCTGGAGCTCCTACTTTGGCTCAAGTAACCCATTTCCCCAGATGGCAGGCGGGTTTGGACCTGGATCATAACAGTAGCCTGGAAAACTGGGATGCTCGTTACAGAGCTCTGGGGCTGCGGACTAACAGGAAGTACAGCCTGATGACCTCAAACAGCATTTCCAGTATGTTGCATGAAACACCTCGTCATGTTTTCCTACAGCTCTTTCTGCTCTAAAAAAAAGAACACTTTGACAGCCACCAAGGCAGGCCCCAAGTTTATAGAAAATACACAAAGTAAAGGAAAAATATTTGCTCTTCATCTTTCTCTTCTGTGATCTCTGGGAAGAAGATAAAGGGATGCTTAGGAATGGAAAAATGCAATTCATGAAGAAGGGGAAAAGGGACTGAGATGAAAATAAAATTTGTGTATAAGTAACAGCAATGTTATTTTTTTTTAGAGATGGCATCTCGCTGTCACCCAGGCTGGAGTGCAGTGGTGTGATCTCGGCTTGGGCAACCTTCGCCTTCTGGGTTCAAGCAATTCTCCTGCCTCAGCCTCCCAAGCAGCTGGGACTACAGGCGCATGCTGCCAAGCCCAGCTAATTTTTTGTATTTTATTAGAGACGGGGTTTCACTGTGTTGCCCAGGCTGGTCTCAAACTCCTGAGCTCAGGCAATCCGCCCGCCTCAGCCTCCCAAAGTGCGAGGATTACAGGCGTGAGCCACTGCACCCAGCAGCGGTGTTATTTTTAAGAGTGAAAATTTGGGGAAAATCAAACAACTTCAGCATCCAACAGCAGGGAAATGGTCAATAATGGTTTATCCATGTGAAATATACTATAAAGACGTTAATAACTGGGGTTTTCAACCTTCCAATAACATTGGAAAATGCTCATGATACAATGTTAAATGAAAAATATATGCTGCAGAACAGAATAATATGCTACCATTTTTGTCTTAAAGTTAGAAATATAAATATAGTTGACTAGAAACAGTGAGATTTGGTGATTATCTATGGATACTGATTTATACTGTTTTGTTTTCTTATTTGTGTTTTTCTAATCTTTCCAAATCTTGTAAAATTGATATGCAAATTATTTTATATTCTGAAAAAATGTACTTTTAATGTTCATTATTTGAACAGATTATACACTTACATGTTCAAAATGCAAAAAGTACACAAAAGTATGGAATGGAATGTGTCCCTCCTACCTCTGTTCCTCCTTCACAGAAAGCTGCATTATGTTTCTTGACATTTTTCCAGAGACAATGGAATGGATATTTATTCTTTATTTCTCCTTTTTGCAGAAAGGGTGGCGTGCTACTTAGATAGTTCTGTATTTTGCTTATTTTTTTTTTAAGTTGCCTCTATATCTCAGTGAGCTTTTTATATTACCAATTCTTTCTTTTGTGGCTGCAGAGTGTTCCACTGCATGAATGTGCTAACATTTTATTTTTCCACAAAATACGTACCTAGTGTTTGAAGGGCACATAAGTTCATTCCTAATCTTTTTCTATTTATAATACTGCAACAAAAAGCTGTAAACATACATCATGTTACAATATGCGCCAATACCACTGGATCATCTACCTCCAGCATTTATATGACAGAGAAAAATAAATTTTGTTGAAGTTACTGATATTGAGCGGGGTACTAGTTATGCTTCTTATGAAACCACAAAACAATCACTGCTCTACCTGGGGATGTTTCTTCTGAGGGGACGGGCCTTGTGATTGTCTCATCTTCTTTCTTAGTTGAAACACTGGTGCTTTGACTTGTCTTGCGCCACACCAATGAATCATTACCTGAGAGAGGAGGGATGTTGGGAAAACCACATTAGTAACAATGATAGGCAAACAAAAAAATATGATCAAACTTGAGTAACTCACTGGCTTGCCCTGAGCCCTACCTTGTGTTATCTGGCAACCAATGAGCTCCACCTTCAAGGCTATCCTCTGGTGCCATGTCTGGGGGACAACCCGCACATATCTGGCCACGATAGGAGGGATGAAATTGTTCTGCACTGGGTCCCGAAAGTTAGAGTTACCCTGAAACACCTATAGAAGGAAGTTATTTTTACCTTAAGATTCTATTAGCTAGTTTTTAGATGTTTATCATCCCACTTATACCTGGTTATATGAAACCAAGGCAAGGATTCTATGTCTGTTGCATTTTTCTAGACACTGACCATATTAAAGATACGAGGCTTTGCAAACAAGGGCCAATTTATCTAACTAAGGTCATGCTGCTCATCTGTTTACTGATTTAAATTTCACTTTGGATAAAGAAGCTAAAATTGCCTTGTTGTATTATTTGACCTTAATATTTCTACATTTAGCTGGTGCTACAGACAAGCAACCTCAAGAGCGCAAGGCTTCAGCTCTCTCACTTTTGCTGTTTCCTTCCAAATTCTCATTGCCACTAACAGGATCCCAAGACAAATGTCCAACTCAAACATCCACCATGCTTATACTGAAGCAACCGTTTCACATTGCCAATGATCATTTCCCAAGAAAATCACAAGTATTTCATTCCTGAAGTGGAAAATAATTAAATCACAAAGATCTCTCAAGATTTTTATGGACACATTTCTTATTCTTGCATGCCAGGAAAACACCTTTTTTTTTTTTTTTGAGATAGAGTCTCGCTCTTGTCGCCCAGGCTGGAGTGCAATATCGGCTCACTGCAACCTCCGCCTCCCAGGTTCAAATGATTCTCCTACCTCAGCCTCCCAAGTAGCTGGGATTACAGGCGCCAGCCACCAGGTCTGGCTAATTTTTGTATTTTTAGTAGAGACAGGGTTTCACCATATTGGCCAGGCTGGTCTCGAACTCCTGACCTCGGATGATCCCCTTGCCTTGACCTCCCAAAGTGCTGAGATTATAAGCGTGAGCCAGCGCGACCAGCCCATCATCATTTTAAAAATTTTATTTTATTTTAGAGACAGGATCTTACTCTGTTGCCCAGGCTGTAGTGCAATAGCACAATCGTTATTCACTGTAATCTTGAACTCCTGGGCTCAAGTGTTCTTCCTGCCTCAGCCTTCCAAGTATCTAGGACTACAAGTGTGCACCACCCCATTTAGGTAATTAAAAAAAAATTTTTTTGTAGTGGTGGGATCTTGCTATGTTGCCCAGGATGGTCTCAAATGATCCTCCTGCCTTGGTCTCCCAAAGCTTGGGGATTACAGGCATGAACCACCATGCCTGGTCTCACTGTCTTTTATTAATGAGATATTCAATGTAAACACACTGACGAAAATATATAGAGGCCTGTTCTCCTACTGAGTTCTCTTGCCTCCAGGGTTACCTCTTACCTTTTCTTCGTTATTCACAATTCCTTTATAGGTCTTCCACTTAGAATTATTGTTTTTGAAGTTCATCACAAAACTCTTAACATAAAAGTTGAAATTCGACTGTGTAGATCCTGTGGTCCTAATTCCTTGTAAGAAAATAATATTTACAGGCTATTTTAAAAAGTTTGTTAAATATAACATGTATTATGATTTCAAGTTTCATTTTTTTTCTCCCTCATTTGAAACCTCAAATCATCTCACAGGCCAACTTATATTAGTTGCATTTAAAAATCTGTTCACAGATTAATGTTTTCACACTGACAATATACCATATAAAGGTTTCACCATTGACAAAAAAAATCTCTCTAATCCATATATCCATATTTACAACTTGCATACAGATTCTTTTCACAGAAAGAATGTAAAGATTTGTTACATTTTCAAATATTTCAAGAACTTGGAGGTAGGCAGAGAGGCACCTATGTAAACAATAAGCATATTTTCAACTGCAAGTCATTTACAGTCAGGAAACTACCCCTGCACTTTGCACTTGTGTTATTTTCTGCACCTGTTATTTTCTTTTTCTCCCCCAAATCGATCTCCAGCCACTCTCGTGGTTTGTGGTTGCTGCTACTGTCACCCGAAGCCCACGATGGGCCTTGGTCCTGGAGTCGGGCTTGGCCAGGAGACCAGTGAACCTGGTCTCCACTCTCGTTGACCGACTGCCATGAGGAAGAAGCTCTGATTTGCCCGTCAGGATCTAAACTCAAGGATCTGCTGCAACCTGGAAAAAAGAGTACAGTAAGATATTTGAGATACAGACATAAAATAACAGCAAAAAAAAAAAAAAAAGTAGTACCCCATCTCACCTAGAAATATTCAACTGGTTGACTTTTATTCTGCCATGGAATCTAGTGTTTAATTACCAGCTTTTAAATGGTCCAGACTTGCATTTCACTCATTTGTACTACCACGTCTTGAAGCTGTTACTGCTTTTCTTTTTAATAGACCTCCAAGTCACATCCTTTTTAAGTGAGACCTTTTCGTCCCCACTGTAGATTTCATTTTCTAACCTTCTAAATTCATCCTGATTTCAACAAAGTGCAACCTGTATTAAAGGTTTAAAATGCTGTGTTCTTTCTCACTTTAAAATATTTAGAATAAGAGGGGAACCCCATTTTTTCCACGTACTTGAAAAGCAGATGTGTCTAAGTCCTCTGAAGATCAGTATGTTGTACCCAATATCCATCCAAAGGACCTTAACTATACCATGCCCAATATGCCAATGTGAAGTCAGCAAATAAAGGCAAAGAAGAAATATTCGTAGTGTCTTCCTTGAAATGGTTTATGCTGAGAGAGAATATTTATGTAGAATACATTCCATGATGGAGAAGCTAAAAAGCCTTTATTCTGTATACTCATTTTCAGTAACTTTATTCAAAATAGTAACAAACCAAATTGCAATATTTGAAAGCTTTTTCTCTTAAAATCTAAGATAAAGGAATTTATCTTAAAATAAATACTTCACTTTTTACTATTTTTGGCAAAAGTCTGAGAGAGAGTTTAGATTACAAAGAAACATATTTTCTGCTTAATGTTAATTAGGCTTATTGTCCTATGGATGGTTAAGTCAAGAAGATTTGGTGTGGGTGGCTGAAGGAAGAGGATTGCTTAAGCCCAGGAGTTTGAGACTTTCAAAATATCAAATTCTTTTTTTTTTTTTGAGACGGAGTCTCGCTTTGTCACCCAGGCTGGAGTGCAGTGGTGCGATCTCGGCTCACTGCAAGCTCCGTCTCCTGGTGCCATTCTCCTGCCTCAGTCTCCTAAGTAGCTGGGACTACAGACGCCCGCCACCAAGCCCACTCATTTTTTGAATTTTTAGCAGAGATGGGGTTTCACCGTGTTAGCCAGGATGGTCTCAATCTCCTGATCTCGTGATCCACCTGCCTCAGCCTCCCAAAGTGCTGGGATTACAGGTGTGAGCCACCGAAAATATCAAATTCTTAAGGAAAACATGATCCTTACCATTGGAGGTAAACAGAAATCGCTTGTCTGACAGGGAACCACTGAAACAATAAAGACAAACATGAGAAGGTGAGTTGCTTACCTAGATCTTAGTGACTAATATAGCTACATCCCAGAGCTTTCCCACCTGTGCTTCCTCACATGATCCTCACAGCACCCCTGCAAACCTACTGGTATTATCTTCATCATCAGTATTTTATAGAACAGGAAACTCAGACCCACAGAAGGTAAGCAACTTTCCTAAATTCATACAGGTGACAAGGGGCTAGGACTCTGAGATGCTGCTTTTGAATCAGAATCCTGTGCTATTTCCACCATGCTGAATTTATTGGAAAGGAATGTGTAGATATACAGTCTCAGGAATAACCTTACATCTCAATCAATTAATGCAAGATGATGAAGACAGAAAGGATTACTGCCCTGAAATCTCCCTTTGTTTCAGCAGTCACCTTAAAGTGTCCCACTCATTTCCATCTGCCTTCCCCACAGATCTCTCGACTCTCATTGAGCATCTTGTTTCAGCAGTGTTACTCTGGGACAGTCTCCGCCCTGTCTCTCTCTCCACAGCCATACTCCTACCTACTGTAGCAACCAGCACCAAGCCTTGAACCAGCTCCTGCTCCTGGATGACAAGGAACAGCTGGAGAAAACACACAGCATGTCAGTGAGCTGGCCTCACTGCTGCCTCTATCACTATCACACGAGAAATGATCGCATCAGCCTCATTCTGCAGTTGTCTCCTTCAGTGCAGAAGAGATTCCTAAGGCCACAGGAATGTCCTTATCTACCTTTGAAGACCAGATCAACCTTTAAAATAATCCCTCACAGACTCCGTCTCAAAAAAAAAAAAAAAATCCTTCACAAAGTCAGTGGTATGAAAAATACATAGAACGAATGGAAAATCTGGGGGCCTCAACATTAGCTTTACGTGCACGGTATTAGATACTAGAGGTAAACACCAAAAGGCAGATGCCCCGGTTGTGCCCAACTTTTTACAACTATTTGACAATCTCGGTGCTGCTTATTATTTTAAATGTTTAATTCTGAATTAGAGATGGGAATAATGGACACTGAGAGTACTCAAACATGAAATCCACAAAGAACCCAAAAGTACTCTGGCCAAGAGTATAAGTACCTTCCCATCAAAAGCTCTTTTTAGAAGTAATGGGTAGTGAAACTCTCTAGAATAGATTTTCTCTTTCACATTGTCTATGCTTGGCAGACTCCATAAACCCTGGTATTCTACATATAGGTTCTTCTATAATCTCTGCATTGAACATAATGCAGGCACCAATCATTATTTACATGAAAAAACTCAGACCCACACGGGTCCTGGGACTTGCCTAAGTTCACAGTTAGCAAAAAAGCTTGGATGAGAACTCAACTCTCCTGACACACAAAGAAAGGCGCTATTCATATTAAAATTGTATTAAGATTTATGTAGAACCTCTCTTTTGTCTCTTTTTCCATTTTCTCTAATGTTCCTATGCTGTTAAATTTGAAATGTGGCTCAAATAAGCCTAAATAATGCTGCGACAACCCTAAGAAACTAAGCTCACTCCCATTGCCATGAAATATTCGTTTTGTTGTTGACCAAAAAGTATGGAAAGGATAACTTTAGAGTTAATCCTGAGAAGAAACCAGGAGAAGCTCTGCTTCTAACAGTTCTCTGTCTGGCTTTCCTCCGTTATCAACTGGAAAATGTTTTTCCATTTAATTCCATTGAACGAATTACATACAGACCACTTAAAGAATTCTATAGGTTAATAGGCCTATTCTTTTAAAAATAAAAACACCCTAGGGAGGTTAGGGTTCTGAAGCATTCACACATTAGAGTGAATGAATTCAATCAGATTACAGGAGTAAGGAGCCTTCCCAGAGGGCTACAGAAGCAATCAAGAATCATCTGATGGAAACAGAAAGAAGGTTTTCGCTTCTGATGGTTAGCACCATCGTTCTCTGTATGAGGTCAGTCCCTCTTCCTGATACCATTCTGGTCTCTTCAAATCAAGGAAATGACCTGACCGGAGATGAATCCCAGAAGAGCCCTGGATATTTACTTTAGGGACTCCTTCCTCAGCTGCAATGCTTCCTTCTCTGGTTTTTCCTGAATGCCAAACAATCATGTGTGGGAACATAAGTTCAATGACCGCATGTACAGTGTTTCCCCAAGAGCAAAACAACACAGATAAAAACAACTGCTCCCTGAAGATTTCAAATCTAAATGAGTGGAAGAGGCTGTGTGAACATACAGTTAACTATTTGCTCAGTGCAAAAAGTCAGTGCAAAATCACAGACCTCGAAATAAGAAGAGATCTTGATATGATGCTGAACTTTCTATACTCCTCCCAAAATAAAAATCAGACAATTAGTACAAATAACTATAAGGAATATGAAGGAAAACCTTTTCTAATTCATTAATGGTTTAGATTTCTGTACTCTGCTTTTTGCATGGAAGTTTAACTTCAAATTATATATATAAAATTATATAATTATATATTATAAAATAATATATACTTTTCAAATTATATAAAATATATTATATATGTATGTATTAAGTCCAGTCGACGTAGCAGAAGTTAACTGAGAACATAAAGTCTAATTTATTCAATAGTTTTAATAATGCTTGTTCAAAAGTAGGATAAAATCCAAGTTAAACTTTTTGTTATCCTGTTTTCCTACAAAAAGAGCATTCAGATGTATACAAATACAGACAAATGATTCCAAAAAACAGATTGAAAGCCAAAGGGTAGTTCTTCGTTCCTGCTTGGAGGTGGTAGCACCTAACAAATTCAGGCTAGAGCCTGTTATCTTCCTGAAGTAGCACCCTTGTATCAACAGAAGAAACTATCAAAAAACATAAAAAAGAATACATTCTCAAAAGTCAAGGTCAAGTTGGTATTTAAAGATTTACTGTTCATAAGTGATCACTTTTACTATAAATCAGGAAATTTTAATGTTCTGAAACGTATGTGGCAAATATTTGTGAAAAATGTTACATATATGTGAGTATATATGTATCATTTTATTCATTTGAGTCAAGATTTTAGTTTCTAATAGCATACTGTTACTAAACTTTTGCATCTTAAACCTTGGCACAAATTTAGAGACTTGTCTTTGAATGTTCAGGTAATATGAAAAGAACACTTTGTGTCCTCTCATAGCTAAAAATCTATCCAAAAGGGGAAAGTAAATGGGAGGGTCATGGTAGGCAGAGAACACAAATATCGTGAGGTAAGCCTGCATGTCCAAGTGCCCGGCACGCACCGCTGTCCTTGGTGGATGGAAGTCTTTTGTGGATTACGTACAGTACGACTTGCATTGCCTGTGAAAGAGTTATGTTGGAACATCTTCTGTAGTTACCCCCACCCTGACCCTGAACTCAGAATTGCCAGTGAGAGGCTCTGCCTTTTCTCCACAGACACCCACTAGCCAGCCTCCTGGCCGCGAGCATGCTGGCCACGAGCATGGTGTGCCAATGGCACCATGCTCTCTAACCACCACCCCTCTCTAACATTGCTCCTCAGTCTTGACCCTACCCCTATAATCCCTCTAAGCATTGTTCCTGCCTTCCATCAAACACAAGACTCACCTTCTTCGTGAAGATGACCTAACCACCTCTCCCCTAACTTCAGTTACTGCTTCCAAATGCCACTGCCTATGAGCATGAGCCAACAACCCCAATCATGAAATGGGTGTTAGGCCCAAAGTTTATATGTGAGTTCATAAGTTGGTTCTGCAGAACTTAAGACACATTTTCCAACAAAAGCAATGTCACAACTTGTGGTCAGGATATCTATTTGATCTATGACATTGCTAACTATAATACACTTAAATAAAAAGTAGGAGGGGGAAGGAAAACACTACTATACAATTATCAAAATAACATCAGAGTCACCATATCTATGCTGACTAGCTTGAGAACCTATCCAAGATAAGATGGCCCACCATCCATTGTGAAAATGGAACAGTAAAGTATGACCATGTTCCTTCTGATGCAAGAGGGGGCTAGGGCAAACTAGCAGGGGCAGGGGGAGAACATCATACAGATTAATGAGTGACAGAACATATAGGTCCTGACATTTTTTCCCCGACTTACGGATCCCAAAACGCCTAAAACCTCTGTCTTGTGCCTTATTCTTGGAACCCAGGCCATGTGAAAACCTGTCCAAGAAACAGAGTTGCAGAAGGCAGAAGGAGAGAATGAGAGAGAGAAATACAGTGGTTCAAGGAGCACTTTTCCCTCACTAGGTTTCCACTCCGGGAGTGTCTCCCACTTGGCCATTCTGAGCTGCCTGTTTATATGTGTGGACGTCTGGACCACAAGGCAGGCTGACATTGAGTTTTACACAGCTCTAGTTGTACATTTTCTAGTGGCTGAGGAAATCTGAAAATATGAAAAGCTGAAGTTGAACCATTTAAAGCACTTAACACATTTTTTTTTTCTCATGAAGCTAAAAGAGCACAGGATAAAAACAAATGAAGAATATAACGTTAACAAAGGCCATCTTTTTAAACAGTGTTAATAAAGGCCACCTTTTTTCACTTCCCAAACTCATCACTGAACGACTGTCTCTAGGAGTCTTTCAGGGAGCTCAGTGGTTCTGTAAGGGTTTCAGCTGATGATAATATTGGAGACAACCAGTAATTTACTGAAGTTGTAAAAACCCAAAAAGGATTAAGCCTTTATTTTCTCCCACAAAAGCACCTGAGGGTAAAAATATTCCTCTGCCCCAGGGCTTCAGAGTGCGCCATTTTAATTTACATGTCAGCATAAGCAGTGAGCTTTCTGATTGCTACATTTATCATCCACGCAGAGACCAGAAATGCTGCTCTAAGCACTCATGCATATTTTTCCAGTAGACAAACCCTTGCTATCACATCCCTGCTGTCTTTTCAAAGTTGTGAGCTGATTAATTATCCTTCAGGGTTACCTTCTACTCAGAACAAACGGTACTGAAAAAAAGTACTTACTCCCTCGAAAGCACACCATTGGCCAGAATCCCTTCATATCGACTGATCCCTTTGCGCTGAAGCACACTGATCTGGCCACCCAGTTCATCAGCAATTATTCCTGCATGGATGGCAGCTTTGCACAATAAAGAGGTCTGAAAAACAGCAACATTATTATGCAGAACTTAAAAGAACACAGTTAAAATATAGTTGGCGTTTTCTATTTTGTTTCTGTGGTAATTTATAGTAGTAGCCCCAATGAATAAAGCCTGCCAATGGCCATGCCCTGGAGTGGTCACCTCCCTCACTGACTCTGGGCCATGTGGCTTACTTTGTTCTGCTGCAGATAACAGGGCCAAGCCAACCGCTACACATGTGACTGAAGCCACCTTAGACTCTTGAGCCCCAGTTAATCTGCCATATGATGGTAGCCACAAGAGTGATTCCAGGCTAAGGGAGCTTACTAATCCAATTCAGTGTGGGTGGAGCCCAAATGATCACCCTCAAACTCATCAGCAAATAAAGTGGCTGCTACTTCAAGCCACTACGTTTTGGAGTGGCCTGTTAAGCAGAAATCGATAACAGATCCAGTTTCTTATACTTAGGCTATTAGACACACATGCCAAGTTATCATTTATGAAGCTGAACTTTCAATTCCACATATTCATTTTTAAATTAATTTAGAGATTTATCAAGGTACCAAAACGACAACGGTAATGACAGCCACAGAACATTAAATGGAACAGAAAGCTTAACGAAGTTCCTAGAGGGATGATGAGCAACTCAGGGCTGACGGCCTCCATCTCACTTCCTGAATCCCCTCAGGAGGCATCAAAAAGCCAGTGCCAGCTCAGCCCTGCGATGTTCGATGTGAGGTGTCAGCAGGCTGCTGGCTGTTCTGACAGATGCAGCAGGAGCAGCAGACTGGTTCTGCTTTATAGGTGGTTGTGGGATTGGAATTGGCTCTGTCAGGAACTGGGGCTACAGAAATGACTAGAACTTTCTATGGGGTATCCAGGCCTGTAGGTCCCCAAGCAAAGACCTCTGTGGAAGGGTGATAAGGCACTCAGATCCAGGAGTGAGGGGATAAGAAACATAATTTCCTAAATAAACCTTAGCTATGCTCCACTTCTTCATGAGTATTAATGCCAACATAGAAAGGCAGCTCATGAAATTGTGTCTCAATAACTGGACTCAAGAATTTCTGTTTTTGTTAATGACAATGCTGCTTACCTTATTTACAATGGAAAAGTTCCCTTAGACTTAAGTTACAATACTATGAGGACTAATGAGACAAATCATATTTTGCAGTTAATATATTTGCAATATAGTTGAGAACTTTGTGATAGTCAATTTAGAGAGTTCATATTTCCCAAACTAGATTAGGTTTGGCAAAGTGAGTCAGTTTTGCAATAACTGCTATCATAACAAAAGAAAGATTTCACAATAGAAAAAAAAGAGAAAACATGATAAGGCTGAAGCAGAGATGCAAATACTACCCTCCCTAATTTTGGAGGAAAAAAATAATTAAAATTAGAAGACAAAAAGATTGTACTCTTTAATAAGAATGCAGCTTGCATTGTTATCTTTCCTGAATTTTCTGTGTATTTTTTCCTGAATTTTCTTTCATTAAAAAGCTTCCTTATCATCAGTTTGGACTCCTGGGTCCAAACAAAATGGAGGAACCAACTGAAAAGTCCAGAATTTAAATTTAGCAATTTATCTTGTCATCCTGGCTTTGCCTCTAACTCCATGAGGTATATGCAAGTCATTCCACCGCTCCTGACCTGGCTTCCCATTCCTCTGGACAACGACAAGCCTAGACTCGATGCAGTCTAGTGCATGCGTCCCCAAGCCCCCAGGCTGTGGACTGGTATTGGTCAGTGGCCTGTTAGGAACCAGGCCACACAGAAGGAAGTGAGGGGTGGGCGAGCACACATTATAGCCTGAGCTCTACCTCCTGTCAGATCAGCAAATGCATTAGATTCTCACAGGGGTGCAAATCCTACTGAGCACTGCGCATGTGAGGAATCTAGGTTGTGTGTTCCTTATGAGAATCTAATTCCTGGTAATCTGAGGTGGAATACTTTCATCCTGAAACCATCCCCCACCCAGTCTGTGGAAAAATTGTCTTTCACAAAAGTGGTTCCTGTTGCCAAAAAGGTTGGGGACTGCTGGTCTAGTGTCTTTTCTGAAGGTCTGTCACTTTGTGATTCTAAAGGGTACCCAGTGCACCTTTTACAGGACACATGCAGGCCTGTCTTCCTTGCTAAACCCCGGAATGAAAACCACATTGGTTCAGTGGTCTGCTGGGCAGCTATTCCCACTGTCCTTGGGATCACTGGTCTTCATCCTAGGAACCCTGCCTATAGAGAGCTCTCAATGGACTTGGAATGTTCCAGAGCCTCCTTGGCTGTAAGAGGACAGGTTCGCAGGCCAACGAGCAACAGGATCTAACAGCATCATTGGCCAACAAATGTTCTCCTTTCTCACAGTACCCAGTATTGAAGGAATTCAATGGTGTATACCCTTTTTATAAAAATTTTATTTAATTGCAGCTATGGCTTTCCATAATAGGTTGCTGCAAAAGTAATTGTGGTTTTTTGCCATTTCTTTTAATATTAATTGTAGGCTATAGGATACATCTCCAAAAGACTAGCCATAAAGTTTCACTATCATATTATTATGATAAAATTACCAGCATTTTCCAGGATTATTTTCTTCAAAACAGTCACTCCCTCATCCGTGCAACTTAAAGAAAATTGACGCTTATTTAAGTTGCCACTTTTTTGGTATTGAATTTTTTTTTTTTTTTTTTTTTTGAGACGGAGTCTCGCTCTGTCACCCAGGCTGGAGTGCCGTGGCGCGATCTCGGCTCACTGCGCACTCTACCTCCTGGGTTCACGTCATTCTCCTGCCTTAGTCTCCCAAGTAGCTGGGACTACAGGCGTCCGCTACCATGCCCAGTTAATTTTTTGTATTTTTAGTAGAGATGGGGTTTCACTGTGTTAGCCAGGATGGTTTTGATCTCCTGACCTTGTGATCCGCCTGCCTCGGCCTCCCAAAGTGCTGGGATTACAGGCGTGAGCCACCGTGCCCGGCTGGTACTGATTTTTAAAATTCACATTTATTGAACCTGACTTTTGAAAATTCCCTTTGGAAGAGATGGCACAATTTATGCCTTTATTTTTTAGGTATTTTGAAGTCTAAGTCTCACTGAAATGTAAATATTGGAAAGCCGTATTACCTAGCCTGTGTACACGGGTACATATTACCTAGCATATGTACTTAGCCTATGTACATTCTGTTCTGTAGAGCAGACCGTCTCTACAACCAGCTGGGCAGAATTTGCTGGAAAAAGAAAAATAAATAATTTATATTTTATTAAATTACACAACCAAAAAATATTAAACTGTACTTAAAGTTTTAAAGTATTTTCTGCCCTCCATATAATATCTTGCTTTAATGGCAAATTAGAAACCTGATTTGTGAAAAAATACATATTGATCTACAATGTTCATCTGAAGGCAACTTTTACACAATAATTCTTTGTTTTATACAAGGATTCACCATAAAGTCTATTAAACAATAAGCTTCCTGGCTGGGCACAGTGGCTCAAGCCTGTAATCCCAGCACTTTGGGAGGCCAAGGCAGATGGATATGAGGTCAGGAGATCGAGATCATCCTGGGTAACACGGTGAAACCCCGTCTCTACTAAAAATACAAAAAATTAGCGGGGCATGGTGGCAGGCGCCTGTAGTCTCAGCTACTCAGGAGGCTGAGGCAGGAGAATGGCGTGAAACCAAGAGGTGGAACTTGCAGTGAGCCAAGATCACACCACTGCACTCCAGCCTGGGTGACAGAGCTAGACTCCGTCTCAAAAAACAAACAAACAAACAAACAAACAAACAAAATGACGAGCTTCCCTAATGAATTTTACTTGATACTAAGACGTTCAGCTACCCCTGACAAATGGTTTTAATTAGTAAATTATCCTAAACAAAATATACTTAAACAGAATAATGTAAATGTAACAATTCTTTAGGAAAGGGAATGCAATGGCCAGCTGAAGAGAATACCTGCATGGCTCAGGCAATTGGAGGTGGATGGTATCATCTACAATAAACATCTCTGAAGCTCACTAAGCCATAAATGATGGCCAAATAGATCAGTGTGAACTAAGGCTAAATGACTTTCAAGCAACTATCAAATCATCCCAGCATTTTCTTAACTCTTCCTTTAGGAAAAATCAACTTGTACTAAAACAGTGTTGACAATGTTTTAAAAGGAAGTGTAACAAAAAAGTAAACATTTTAGATTGCATTTAATAAAATATGAACCAAAACCAGTAAGGTAGAATAAAGCACATGCATAAAAATGTTGGTGGAATGATAGCAAAATGTTAAATTATCAAATATATGCCTCTTTCCATAATATGAATTATTTCTGTGCTGTTATAGTCCTAATTACCATATCAATGTTTTCTTCATAAAATTTGCATTCTTTATAGAGATGTTGGAAATAATGAAAAAAAAAATCACTCATATTGTCACTACCCAGAGATAATCACTTGCCATTATAATGTATTTCCTTCTGGCTTTTTCTGGGTGTGTACAAGAGGCCCAGTTTCTCCCCTTCTCCTCCTAAACTGCAGCGCACTACATGTTTACTGTCTCTATTTTACAGTACTTCTTGAACATTCTGGGGAGAGGAGAATTGCTGAAACAAATTAATTAAGTGATGTGTTCTGCTTAAAAACAGATGGTTTAGTTAGCAGGCTGGGGAGAAGGTGCCAAAAGAAAAACTGTTCTGGGGGCAGGTGAGGCAGATCTTAAGCCCATATTCCTTCCCTGGCATTGGAAACATACACCAATTTGGATGCCTAAATTTGTCAGTAGGAGACAGAACTACCTAATCTCAAAAATTCAAAAAGGCCTTTAAAGTTCCCCCCTCACACCTCCTGACAGACCACCCCTGTCTCTACTCCACAGCAGCCTTCCCACACAAAGACAGTCTATCCTTGACAAATGGTTTTAACATCTACACCTGACATTTCCAGTGACTAGGAAATCACTGTTTCTCGAGACAGCCTATCCCATTTTGCATTGTTCGATTATTCCTCATATGCAGCTGAAATTGGCATCCCTATAACTTTTATCCATTGATCCCAGTTCTGCCTTTTGGAGTAACACAGAATAAACCAATACCTTTTCTACAATAGCTCTGTAAGACAATATATTCTTCCCTGAGACAGGGTACCTACTTCTTCAACAGCTCCTCTAATTATTTATTTTACATATTCTGTTACCCTGACCTACAGGATATGCTTTGATGTTGCAAAATTCTTCTGAAAAGACTTGCTACAACTGAACACATTTCCCAAGATGAAGGCACTGTGGAGGTAGACTCCAAGATAATCCCCATTGATCCCCGCTCCCTGTATCCCATCTTGTGGGATTCCTCTGAATCCCCCTGAGTGTGGATGGGAGCTGAGATTTTCTTCTAAGTCTATAAGAATATGGCAAAAGTGAGGGGATACCACTCCCATGATAACATCATGTAAGAGTGTAATCTATCTTGCTAGGAGATGCCTTTGCTCAAAGACTCTCCCTTGTTTGCTTTGAGGATGCAAGTGGCCACGTTGGGAAGGTCTACATGGCAAGAACTGAGGATGGCCTCCAGGCAAAATCCAGGAAGAAACCGAGGCCTTCAATCCAATAATCCACAAGTAATTGAACGCTGTCAACACCACATGAGCTTAGAAGCAGATCCTTCCCCAGTTGAGCCTCCAATGAGATTGCAGCCCCAGCTGACATGTTTGCTGCACCCTTATAAGACCCTGACGCAGAGAACCCAGCTAAACCATGTCCAGTCTCCTAACCCACAGAAAATGAGATAATAAATATGTGCCACTTTAAGCCTCTAAGTTTATGGTAATATTATTATGCAGCAATAAGTATTTAATACATCCATGACACTGACATATGCAAAAAGGCACTAATCCGAGTTCTTCGAAGAGAGTAGCTTTCGAAACACAAAATTTCCTTCCAGATAAAATCATTCTAAAAGCAAATAGTGCAAAATCAGTTAGTGAGTCAAATAGGAAACCTGTTTGCCAGCATTTACGGATCATGTACTCCCATCTACCACACAGGAAATCATTTACCTGTTATGCTAAAAAATATAGCTCTGTCAGGAGGTAAGATAAACATCCACAGTAAGAAAAAACTATGCTATTTCTCTTACTATACATAATTCTTACATTTCTTGCATAGAACAGGAAAATAATAAATAAAACTTTCTTTTGCTGGGAAAAATGTCAACTTTTTATTTCTCTTAATTCCCTGTAGTCATTTAAGAATCGCCTGAGCCATTCACGTCCTTTGCTCTATTACAGGAACCAGTTGGAATGTCAAAGAAATAAACCATAACAAAAAGGATGCAAATCTATAACCTCTTACAAAAAGTGAATGGAATAACACTGTCAGATGGTAAAGTTTTGGTTTTCATTTCCTTTATAATAAGCTTAGCTGGAAATGCTAGAAATAGGAATGAATGCATGGGTAACCTTGGTTTTTATACTTATTTCATTTATTCTCAGAGAAGAGAGACTCATGCATCTATCTAGAGTTTTTTTTTTATCTCATTTGACTTTACTCAGTAATTAATTTACACAGAGTAAAGCACTTACTCCTTTTAATTCATTCTCTGCCATTACCCTCAATTACTTACATCTCTATATCCATCTACCATATTCCCAGAAATGTCTCCTGCTACGTCTCTACAACCAGCTGGGCAGAATTTGCTGGAAAAAGAAAAATAAATAATTTATATTTTATTAAATTACACAACCAAAAAATATTAAACTGTACTTAAAGTTTTAAAGTATTTTCTGCCCTCCATATAATATCTTGCTTTAACGGCAAATTAGAAACCTGATTTGTGAAAATACAGATTGATCTACAACGTTCATCTGAAGGTAACTTTTACACAATAATTCTTTGTTTTATATAAGGATTCACCATAAAGTCTATTAAACAATGAGCTTCCCTCATGCGTTTTACTTGATTCTAAGACAACCAATAAATATTTTTCAGAAACAGAAACATTTCTAAACATTATATATAGTATAATCTTGTTTCTATAAGAAATGTTCAAAATATGTAACAATATTGTTTTCTATGGATAAAAAAGACAAGAATATCCCTAGATTCTCTCTGGCAGTAAGATTGTGAGGAACTTTCACTTTCCATGTTATATATACTGTAATATTGCCATTATATTAGCACAGTCTGATAGAAATGGGAGCCACATACACAAATTTAAATATTCGAGTAGTCATATTTTTAAAAAGTAAAAAGAAACATGCAAAATTAACAATATATTCTATTTAATCCAGCATGTTCAAATTTTATCATTTCTACATGTAATAAACAGAAATAAATACCAGTGAGATATTTTCTCTTTTTTTAACTTCCAAAATCTGGGGTGCATTTTATACAACACATCTCAATTTGCACTCACCACAGTTCAAGTGTTCATTAGCTACCCGTGGCTAGTGGCTACCATATTAGATGGTCTGGTCTACATTAATTATGAAATACTTTTGCAATCAGAAAAAGAGTATATATTTTAAAATTAGGATTCCAAGGCTGGCACAGTGGCCCACGCCTGTTATCTCAGCACTTTGGGAGGCCAAAGTGGGTGGATAACCTGAGGTCAGGAGTTCAAGACCAGGCTGGCCAACATGGTGAAACCCCATCTCCACTAACAATACAGAAAAACTAGCCCGGTGTGGTGGCAGATGCTTGTAATCCCAGCTGCTTGGGAGGCTGAGGCAGAAGAATCGCTTGAACCTGGGAGGCGGAGTTTGCAATGAGACCAGATCACACCACTGTACTCTAGCCTGGGGACCAAGAGCAAAACTCCGTCTCAAAAAAAAAAAAAAAAAAAATTAGGATTCAATTTACTTAATAGTCATTTTTCATAAAACTTTCCAGAAATATGTCATAGCATGTGGTGCAGCCAAAGGGTGTCAGTGCTAGGAGCAGAGAGGCCCAGTCTCCGGCACTACTTAGCTAGCAGTGGGACCCTGATACTGCATATAATCTCTCTTAGATTGTTTCTTCATCTCTAGTCCCTTCAAGTGTCAACATATCAACAAGATATGAAGACAGCCATAAACATCTATAAAAAACACACAAAAAGGAAGCCAAAGTATTATAAGAATGTTGTCAGCTTTGAAGATGCATGCCATGTGCCCTTACTTCTATATATATACCACTTTACATAATGTTTACTTGGTTTGTTTAAAAAGAGTGTACCAGCCCAAACAGATTCCAGAACAGAAGTTGTTTTTATTTCATTTCCTCTCAGTGTCCTCTTGCTGACTTGGCAAATTATATATGTAACAAGTAATTATCAAAACTATCCAAATAAACATTCCATAATTTTTTCCCATTGACCTTTTGGAGTCCCTGCATTGCAGCAGTACTCATGGAATTAAGAAATAAAAATAGTGAGAATTCCCATTACAGGGTAACAATTCCCTAGAGCCAATTCCCTTAGAATCAGCTGTATTTCAGAATTCAGAATTTCTTGGCTTCTAGAAAAGTAAAACAGTTCTAATGATGTATATGACATGATACACTGGTGGGGTCTGCAGACATTAATAAAAAACATTAAAATACCTGTGTCAAATGCCTTAATAGTCATATTAAATAACATATGTAAAGATTAAATGGTCTCATGTTAACCTAGTCCAATTTTGCTGTCAAACTAATTTAAGGTCACAGTAATCAACAATCACCACCAAATGAGCTACAAAAGGCTTTCAAAACTTTCTATACTTCATAATTACAGATGAGCGCTTGTGGACCTGTATTAGTCACCAGGCCTTTTATTTAATCTAAATACTACAAAATGGCTGGGCTAAAGCTGAGATGTCTGGCACCAAAATGCCACCTTGTAAGCTTGGATATATTCCCTTTAGGAGAATAGGAAATGACCATTTGCTACCCAGAGGCCCTATCACCAACTGGGACTGTAGAGGTATAGCTAGAAGAGATAATATTGGCATATGTGTATATTGGATGAACAGTAACTTTAAAAGCAACATTTAATTATTGCTCATTTTAATTATTCCCCCTATTAGACTTAATATTAGTTAACACTAGAGTTGTTTCTGCACATAAAATAATCTCATTCATTAGAATGTCCAAATGTCTGAGATAGGACCATGGGCTCTTAAGCCTGACTCCCTGGCTACACTTAGGAGGTATGTAGCCCTCAGCAAGTCTTAATTGGTTTGTACCTTGTTTTTTAGGATGTAACAGAACCTTCCTTGCAGACATGTTGAAATGTTCACAAGAGCGACTTACTCTGTGCTAAGTGCAGAGAGCTATACCGGGCACTAGGAAAGCACTCCAGAGAGTCATAGGTGGGTGCCATGCTTCACACCTGTAATTCCAGCACTTTGGGAAGCTGAGTCCAGAAGTTAGAGATCAGCTTGGACAATACAGAAAGACACCCATTTCTTTAAAAATTTAAAAATCAGCCAGCTATGATGGTGCATACCTGTTGTCCCAGCCACTTGGGAGGCTGAGGCAGAAGCATACTTTGAGCCCTGGAGTTTGAGGCTATAGGGAGCTATAATTGTACCACTGCACTCCAGCCTGGGCAAGAGAGCAAGACCGTGTCTCAGAAAAAAAAAAAAAAAGTCACAGTTTTTGTTAGTGTTGTTGACAATGATCTCTAGACAGTGGTTCTCCACTGGGGGCAATTCTGCCCACCACGAGACATTCGGCAATGTCTGGAGACATTCTTGGTTATCACAACTGACATCTAGGACATAGAGGCCAGGGACGCTGCTAAATATCTAACAATGCGCAGGACAGCCCTGCAATATAAAGAATTATCTGACCTAAAATATCAACAGTGCCAAGGCTAAGAAATTCTGCTTTAGACTGTTTTACTTGATAGATAAGGAAATGTGCATCAAAGTGGCTAAGTAGTTTTTCAGGTTAAAGCTGGGTTGAAAATTTTCATCTTCTTATTTGCAGTAGGTTTTTCTCTAGTGGTAAAGACAAAATGCACCTCCTCCCAAATGAAAGAATTGTAAAAGTCACTCTCAAATACCAGCCAGGAAAAAAAAATACAGTCTAGACTCGGTAATGATTCACCAGCCCTATAGTGGAACTCAGGGGTCAGCAAACTATGGCCTGTGGACCAAATCCACCCTACTGATGTTTTTGTAAATACAGTTTTACTGAAACACAGCATGTCTGTTAGTGAATACATTGTCTATGGCTGCTTTTTTTTGCTACAACAGCAACAGAGATTATATGAATAAATGCAACAGAGATTGTATGGCCTGGAAAACCTGAAATATTTATTATCTACCCCTTGACAGAAAATGTTTGCTGACTTCCTGCTATATAAGAAACTATTTCAAATATTCTTCATTAGTTACAACATGAATGGTTAAAAAGAGCTTTAAGCACAAACGTATCTGGTTTAACATGAAGGAAAACAAAATGTTCAGCAATACACAACTACTGCAACACAGTTAGGATACCTATATTTACCTGTATTCTGTCTTCAAATAATGGCTAGCTCGTTCCAAACACGTTATTAAATCTGTCATAAAGATAATTGCAATTAATAGAATGAATAAAAACTAGGACACTCATGCTGCAAAGCTTTCTTTTAAAATAAAAGAGAGTTTTGAAAAAGCATTTATTCACTACATAGTTATCAGAATTTTCCTTTTAAAAATAAATACTGAGAATCACCATCTCCAGTATTTAATGAGTTCCTTTCATTTCTTTTTTCTGCCACCAACGACAGTTTTTCAACACAATCATCTAGTAAATGATAGCAGAATCTATAGTCAACAGAAGAAAAAAACAACAACACTCTTTAGTTGCTACCCACTATATGCCTACGAAGACCATATGTATAATGTCCCCTGACAGGAAGAAAACAATTTCAAAAGCCCAACATAGTTCATAGAGAAGGTTCCCACAAACATTTTAATTCAATAATTTAGCCAGTGGCATCTGGTGACACAGAAGCAGACCTTTACCAAGAAAACCTATAGCATATAAGCTTTCATCAACCAGGACCAAGCATTGTAAAAAAGAAGATGCTCTCTGGAGTAATTTACAGAACGAAATAAATATTCTGCAATAGAGGCTAAGATACAGTGGATCTCGATGCATTTAGATCAACATAGTATGGTTTCCAAAATATTTCACACTTACTGTAATAGTTCTTTGGAAGCATTATATGGTGAACACTGGCCATGCAGGCCATCTGCTGTGATTAGTCAGAGCTGATCGGCTAAGAGGAAAATGAATGGCACACCTCATTCCCAGAGTCTTTCTGCCAGAGAGGACTGAGAGCAGAAACCTCTATGACCATAGGCAGACATGGTATGGGCTGCACAGTAATTACTCTGAAGCACAAGAGCCCAGGACGGGAGCCCATGCTTCTCTCTCTCATCAGTGTTCGTGTTTCCCTTCCCTTCTCTCCCATACAAGTTTCAGCTTTACAGTTATTACACTGTGTGACACTGACTTCCTCACCCTGCACACACTGTGCATGTCTCCCGTGCTGGTGTACTGGTGTGTGTTGGGGAGGGGCTCACTGGTGAAAAGGCTTGCCCTGAGCTAGGAAGGAGGTTGGGGGAGGACTCCAGAGAATAGTGAGGACAGAAGGATCAGAAGGGGAACACAAAGGTGTGCTATCTAAGGTTTTTAGGAAAAATGAGATGAAACCTATCTCATATAAGTCAACTGATCAATCAAACATGCTAATAAGCTTGTCCAGCCCATGCCCCTTGGATCACATGCAGCCCAGGATGGCCTTGGATGCAGCCCAACACAAATTCCTAGTTTCTTAAAACATAATTATAAAATTTTGTGCAATTTTTTTTTTAGCTCATCAGCTATTGTTAGTGTATTTTATGTGTGGTCCCAAGACAATTCTTCTTCTTCTCATGTGGCCCAGGGAAGCCAAAAGATTGGACACCCCTGTGCTACAACATGATTCAGTTCAGACCTAACCATTTACAAAGATACAATGTTCCTCTTCTCCCTCATATCTTAATTCTGCATCGGAGACCACAATTATGTCCAGGGATGGTGATAAGTAGCAAGAGGAATTCTTACACAGATAAGGTTTAGACATGTGTGTTGATTCTTCTGTTATACCTGGATGGTCGCTGCTCGCGTAGGTCAGCAAAAAACCCCGGCCAGAAATGTGGGATCCACTCTCAAAGCGGACAGTAACTTCACTTGTGTTCAACAGGAGTTCTCTGGGAACAGTCATACTTCCACAGTACGGACCTAAAAACAAAGCACACTTGTGGCACATTTCAAAATTTATACCAGCACAAATGATTAGTATATGGCATTTTTTTTCCTTTAAAGGCCAAAAATACTAGACAATACATATGTATGATTATAATCTTTACCAACTGAAATGTAGCTTGATGCTCGGACTCATAATTTCTGACTGATTGTAAACTAAGAGGAAAGTGGCTTACTCTAGACAAGCAATAGGCTGGAACTAGTTAACCGTGAGCAACCCAAGAGAGAGGTTTTGGTTTTTGTAAAAAGACAAACGTTAAACACATTAGGTAGTAAAGAAAATTGTATTAAAAAATGTTATTTTAGGGCCTCCTAAATTTGTTCAAATAAACTAAAAAAAATCATTTTTTTCAGGGAAGTTTTGAAGTTAAAAGACTTGGCAAAGCATGGTAAGAATTTTATTCACATGCAGCATACACATTGATATTTCCTTTACAGTAACTTCTGGTTAACCCCCCCCCATTCATTTTGATTTATAAAACGTATACAAAAGCAGAATAACTTCTAACATGTTTTGAAATATTATAGTACAAATTATACAATTAAGGGTATAACGTTGTTTCTAAAATAAGTTGCTTGAAAAGCAATAGGGAACTCAATGAACTTTCAAAGGACAAAATTACATTTGGAGCTTAAAATAACAAAAACTCTTCCTAAGACTATGCAAACTAAAGTTCAGCTTTTAAATTGTCATTTTGAAAGTAACATATGCAGGACAATCTCTACGAAACAGGGATTAGCAAGCAAACTTTGAAAAGAGGTATTATTTATTAACTTCTCTCAAAACAGTATGGAAATAGCGGCAACAACAATCATGATCAAGGAAGAAGAATAAAAGAAAAAGACTAGGCCGGGCGCGGTGGCTCAAGCCTGTAATCCCAGCACTTTGGGAGGCCGAGGCGGGCGGATCACGAGGTCAGGAGATCGAGACCATCCTGGCTAACATGGTGAAACCCCGTCTCTACTAAAAAATACAAAAAACTAGCCGGGCGAGGTGGCGGGCGCCTGTAGTCCCAGCTACTCGGAGGCTGAGGCAGGAGAATGGCGTGAACCCGGGAGGCGGAGCTTGCAGTGAGCTGAGATCCGGCCACTGCACTCCAGCCTGGGCGACAGAGCGAGACTCCGTCTCAAAAAAAAAAAAAAAAAAAGACTGCTCCAAGTCAATATGAATAAAACTGGGTTATATTGACCAGAACCAATAGGGACAAAACTCCTTGATATGGTTTTGCTGTGTCCCCACCCAAATCTCATCTTGAATTCCCATGTGTTGTGGGAGGGACCTGGTGAGAGGTAATTGAATCATGGGGGAAGGTGCTTCACGTGCTGCTCTCATAAATAAGTCTCATGAGATCTGATAGTTTTTAAAAAAGGAGGTCCCCTGCACAAGCTCATTTCTCTTGTCTGCCACCATGTGAGGCATGCCTTTTGCCTTCCACCATGATTTGAGGCTTCCCTAGCTATGTGGAACTGTAAGTCCAATTAAACCTTTCTTTTGTAAATTGCCCAGTCTCAAGTATGTCTTCATCAACAGCACGAAAACGGACTAATACAGTAAGTTGGTGCCAGTAGAGTGGGGTGCTGCTGAAAAGATACCCGAAGATGTGGAAGTGACTTTGGAACTGGGTAACAGGCAGAGGTTGGAACAGTTGGAGGGCTAAGAAGACGGGAAAATTTGGAACTTCCTAGAGATCTGTTGAATGGCTTTGTCCAAAATGCTGACAGCGATATGGACAATAATGTCCAGGCTGAGGTGGTGTCAGATGGAAATGAAGAACTTGTTGGGAACTGGAGCAAAGGTGACTCTTGTTGTTTTAGCAAAGAGACTGGTGGCATTTTGACCCCACCCTAGAGATTTGTGTAACTTTGAACTTGAGAGAGATGATTTAGGGTATCATGTGGAAAACATTTCTAAATAGGAAAGCATTCATGAGGTAACTTGGGTGCTGTTAAAGGCATTCAGTTTTATAAGGGAAGCAGAGCATAAAAGTTCAGAAAATTTGCAGCCTGACAGGGCAATAGAAAAGAAAATCCCATTTTCTGAGGAGCAATTCAAGCCAGCTGCAGAAATTTACATAAGTAATGAAGAACCCGAATGTTAATCCCCAAGACAATGGGGAAAACGTCTCCAGGGCATGTCAGAGGTCTTCAAGGCAACCTCTCCCATCACAGACCCAGAGACCTAGGAGGAAAAAGTGGTTCCCTGGGCCAGGCCTAGGGTCCCTGTGCTGTGTGCAGCCTAGAACTTGGTGTCTTGTGTCTCAGCTGTTCCAGCTATGGCTGGAAGGGGACAACACAGAACTCGGGCCATGACTTCAGAAGGTGCAAGCCCCAAGCTTTGGCAGCTTCCATGTGGTGTTGAGCCTGTGGGTGCATGGAAATCAAGAATTGGGGTTTGGGAACCTCCACCTAGATTTCAGAAGACATATGGAAATGCCTGGATGCCCAGGCAGATGTTTGCTGCAGGGGCCCTCATAGAGAACCTCTGCTTGGGTAGCGCAGAAGGGAAATGTGGGGTCAGAGCCCCCACACAGAGTACCTACTGGGGCACCAACCAGTGGAGCTGTGAGAAGGGGGCCACCAGACCCCAGAACGGTAGATCCATTGCACTTGAAAAAGCTGCAGACACTCAACACCAGCCCGTGAAAGCAGTGGGGAGGGAGGCTGCACCCTGCAAAGCCACAAGGGCAGAGCTGCCCAAGCATGGGAACTCACCTCTTGCCTCAGCGTGACCTGCATGTGAGACATGAGTCAAAGGATATCATTTTGGAGCTTTAAGATTTGACTGTCCCACTGGATTTCAGACTTGCATGGGGCCTGCAGCCCCTTTGTTTTGGCTAATTTATCCCATTTGGAATGGCTGTATTTACCTAATGCCAGTACCCCCAATGTACCTAGGAAGTAACTAACTTGCTTTTGATTTTACAAGCTCATAGGCAGAAGGGACTTGCCTTGTCTCAGATGAGATTTGGACTGCGGACTTTTGAGTTAATGCTGAAATGAGTTAAGACTTTGGGGGACTGTTGGGAAGGCATAATTGGTTCTGAAATATGAGGACATGAGACTTGGGAGGGGCCAGGGTCAAAATGATATGGTTTGGGTGTCCCCACCCAAATCTCAGCTTGAATTCCCACGTGTTGTGGGAGGGACCCGGTGGGAGGTAACTGAATCATGGAGGAAGGTCTTTTCCATGCTGTTCTCACGATAGTGAGTAAGTCTCACGAGAGCTGATGGTTTTTAAAAAAGGAGTTCCTCTGCACAAGCTCTTTTCTCTTGTCTGCCACTAGGTGAGATGTGCCTTTTGCCTTCCACCATGATTTGAGGCTTCCCCAGCCACGTGGAACTGTAAGTTCAATTAAATCTTTCTTTTGTAAATTGCCCAGTCTCAAGTATGTCTTTATCAGCAGCATGAAAACGGACTAATACACTTGCTGAAGAGTCAGAAGATCATTACACAACCAAGCATTGCCCTCCCGGTATAAAGGATCCAATTTCTCTCTAAGTTTCACATTCTGAAGATGTGATAGAGTAAGAAAGAAATGCTTTATGCTTGACCTCACATGCCAAATTTCTAGCATTTCCTATTACTAAATTATAGTGAAATCTAAATAAAAACATTCACTTCCCTCTAGAAGCACTCATCATATGTAATTACTTACATGAGTTAATACTTTCAAATTACTTAGAATAGTACCTAGCATATACTAAGAGTTATATAAGTGCTTGTTAAATAAATGAATATATTTAAAAATAAGGAATACCTATTTTCTCTTTAGACTATGTTCCATAGTGCAAGGAACTTTTATATCCATCCCTTTATCTCCAACAGACTGTATAGTACCTGGCAGGTGACAGCCTCCCAAAAACTGTTTGAATTGAGTAGAAATGCTCTTTTTACAACAGTTTCTAAAAGCCAAATTCAACTAAGAGATTCGTAAAACATTTTTAATCTTGTCACTTTGAAATAGCATGCAGAAGTCAGGAAGAGAAGTGTCTGCAGATAAGCAATGCAGACTAAATAAGTAGAATGATAAGCATTTTTGCAAAGTTAAGGTGAGTCAGATAGCTATACTTGACTTTTCCAACTTATTCTGTTTGTTTTAGATATGTTTGAAATTCCTCTGTTCTTTGCACAGATAAGAGGGGTGAAGATACTTGCTTTGTAGACCTAAGGATGAATATTATGAAGTAACTGTAACTTGTTGCTTTTAATAAGTTAGAATATTTTAAAATTACATTTTTTATATCAACCCACTAATACACCCCTCCCCAAATGGTGGTGATGATAGTAATCTCTCCTTACATTTCTATAGCATTCCAATGAGTTCTAATGAAAACTGTAGGTGGCCAGGTACGGTGGCTCATACCTGTAATCCCAGCACACTGGGAGGCTGAGGTGGGCGGAGTCAAGAGGTCAGGAGTTCAAGACCAGCCTGCAGCCTGGTCAACATGGTGAAACCTCATCTTTACTAAAAACACACAAAAAAATTGGCCGAGCATGGTGGTGGGTGCCTGTAATCCCAGTTACTCCAGAGGCTGAGGCAGGAGAATTGCTTGAACCTGGGGGGTGGAGGCTGCAGTGCGCCACAATCCCACCACTGCATTCTAGTTTGGGTGACAGAGCAAGACTGCATCTCAAAAAAAAAAAAAAAAAAACCCCCCACAAAACACAAACTGTAAGGTAAGCAAGTCTAAATTATCAGCGAGAACTTGTTTAGATTTTTTTTTTTTTTTAAGATTTCATGAAACAGTTGAAAGGAAAAGTTGCGAAAAGTATACATATTTTACACAAATAAGAGTGTATACCATCTTACTAAGTTGTGCAATATATATGATTTCCTAGACCAAAAACATATAAATATAGTGAAACTCTAATTTGGTTTCATCCAGTTATGATAAGCATGTAAATATTTCTGGAAGCAGATCAAAGAAGGAAAACGTAAACACATACCCCTTTAATTACCCTTACCACACAGACATCAGTCCCTTTCATATTTTTATTACTGTGCTGCAAAATTGTAAGTACATTCTAGAGGGGGTAGGAGATACCCTCTCTGTATAAATATCATCATTGAGAGGATATTTTTCTTTTTTCTTTTTTTTTTTTTGAGACAGGGTCTTTCTCCTTTCTCTGTCACCCAGGTTGGAGTGCAGTGGTGTGATCACAGCTCCTCCTGGGCTCAAACAATCCTTCCACCTCAGCCTTCCAAGAAGCTGGATTACAGGTGTGTGCCACCATGTCCAGCTAATTTTTTGATTTTTTCTAGAGATGAGGTCTCACTATGTTGCCCAGGCTGGTCTCAAGTTGCTGGCCTTAAGCAATCCTCCCGTCTCAGCCTCCTCAAAGTGCTGGGATTATAGACATGGGACACAGTGCCTGGCCTGAAGAGTTATTTTGATCATTTCATCATGATTACAAACATCAGAATAGTGAGTTTTAATTCAGGGTGGGGGACAGGAGTTGAATACTGGCTGTAGTATTGCCTATGGCAAAACATCCAAATTATTGCCTGCCTCAAGGTCTGACAGATGAAAATTCCTTTTCATAGACTAGAAGTTAACAATTACATTCCTAGAGTTAAAAGGCAAGAGAGAAAAATGGAAAAATGATAGCAGTGAGGGGAAAAATAATTAATGGGAAACCATGGAAAGATCCTGGGAGTCTGTCCTAAGCTATGTCCTCAGTGTTCCGCCAGACTCCTTAAAGATTCTCTCTCGTCTTCTGAAAAGAAAATCTTTCTCCATTCACCCCTGCCCACGTGATATACTTCACTGTTGGTCCTCTCCAAAGGTCTCCTGACTTTTAAAAAGGATCTACACCTATATTTAAATATTTACAAAGACGGTTTCATTGGAAATCCACACGAGAGCTCGGTGACTTCTAACTTTGATTGTGGTTATATTCTTGGGCTCAGGCAGTGTTTAGATTGGCAAACGTACTTCAGTCCAGTCAGACTGAAATCCAACCCCTCCCTAAAAATAGGACACACAATTTGGCATGGATGTTTGCTTCAGAACCAGCAGTGCTATGTGTTTTATAGCACTTGCCATCTAACTTCCTACATTCTCTCACTTCTATCTATCTGTCTGCAAGGCAGGTTCCATCTTACTTTGCAGTCACAAATTCCCATCACACTGGGGCACAGCAGTTAATCAAGTAGGCAGAAAAATCAGGAAAAAAGAAAAACTTTTATCTTTTGTGGAATGTAACTGGCGGCCCTATATTGTGGGAAGAACTATCAGAGATACCAAATGGAACAGCCCTGTGGCATCTGGCACCAGACACGAGACTTCAGCAGACAATGGGCTGATTCCTTGGACAAAGGGAATAAAGGGCCAGGAACTACAGGAATTGCCTTCTTTGAGCACAGTAGGCCAGTTCCTCTCAGCACATTCCCTGTTTGGGGCTACTATTTCATTAGCAGCTGCAAGGGAAACCCTTTATCTTTCCATGTGTGAATAAAAGAAAACTGTCCTATAAGGAAGAATAAACTGTCTGCTACAAGCCAAGTCTGAAATCCTCTTGATTCTCTGGCAATCTGACAGTCTGTACAGCAATGTATAGTACTTCCCTATTCTCCTGGACTGTGTGCCCAAGACTCTGGACATTACAAGGCAATGATGGTTTGGTTAAAAACTGTTTGTTCCAAGTCACTTCAGATGAGTATAAGGTTTTTATCTTAAAACTGATAAAACTAAATTATTGTTTTATCTATAGAAGAGACATGTTTAAAAAACAGTATGTATGCCATTAGAGAAATAAAGAAACCTCTTTCTCTTAGTAGTATTACTTCTGATTTTTTTTTAACTACCATACTGTCAGTGGTAAAAACCACTGAGAGATCAAATAAAAACCTAACTCCTGAAAGATCTGTCATAAATCAACAACAACAACAACACAAAACCTCCAGCAAACCCTCGTAAACCTTCTGGAGCATCATCTGAAGCACACAATTCTTTCTTATGACAGATAAGAACATGCTTGATTGACCTAAGTGACCCTCCCTGGGAGTACATGTGGGTGGAGCCAGCCACATGGAATATTTGGCTGCCAGGAAAGTGGTATTCCTCGTGGCCCAGATCTGTGCTCAGAGGCGTGCTGATAAAACAATCTCTAGAAATGCTGAAGCTGCAAACACCACTAGATTTGTGTCCATTTTCGATGTGTTTCTCTGATGCCGTCAAATCGCGGATTTGTCCTTGGTTGCTAATTGCAGTAGGGTCATTGTACAAAATTACAGAATTGTCAAGGCCATTTTCTTTGAAAAGGAGAGAAATTAGCATAAAAAAGGGATATTCCTGGACTGTGCCATTAAAACCATAGTCACGTAACAGTAAGTGGTATCCCTGGAGAATTTTGGTCTCTCATTCCCGCACAAAAATCAGTGACAGATGATAAATGAACCAGGCGGCTTCTTAGACAAAGGTGCAGCTTTCCTTGGGGCTACAGGACCCAGGTCAAGAAGTGTGTCAACGCAGGGAGTTCACTACCCACTTAAGCCATTACTTCTTTCCCAATGAAAGATGGCAATTACTGAAACTGAATCACAGTGAGTCTCCAGGGAAGTATTTATGGGGAAAGAGGAGGAGGAACCCAATAGCTTTTTCTCCTTGAGGCTTATGGTTGTGTTAAAAAAAATACCTAGAGTAAAGCATTCTGGTTGATATAACATTTTATACGTTCAAGATTCTTTCTGAATTCTATCTTGGCATAAAAGGCAAAACAAAACAAAGAAAAAGCAGTCCCTCTCAATAATTTCCACCAAAGTAGCCTCAACCATAGAGGAGTACGCACTTCTAGGGTGTTTGCAGCCCAAAACAAGTCTCTGTGAGCTGGAAATTTCTTTGAAGTCTATTTGCTGTATCTTTAAAAGCCATAAACATTTTTCATTCTACTTCATAATATGTCTGAGAGACATATAGACCATTTGTAAAACTGAGACTGTCAATCTTGGGCTTTTCCCTCCTTGGGATTTAAAAAACTTCAACAAAGATGTAATGAGTCGATCTTACTGCAATATGTCAGATAGGTATCATTCTAAAAAATGACATGCAGAAACCTGTTGTGATTAGGAGTCTGAACACTTAGTATTATTTCCAACTATTCCTATTTCTCTCATTCCTAGCGTACCACAAACATTAACAGCTGACTTCACATCATTGTACTTGTAAGTCACTGACAAAGCTTAAAAAAATAGTGATTGGAAGTGGAGGTACAGAAAATGTAGGAGAACAATTTTTGAACTTCCTGGTATAAATCATTATGCAGAACACAACCAATTTAACTGACTACAATTAGGATCCTATAGTAAAGAGTTTCTTTCTGTCACTGCCACCATGCCTCCTCTTAGAATTTTGACTAAGAAACATTTTTTGAACTTTAAACTTATACTGGAACTCTATGTAAGTGATTTCTCAGACTCCCACTTTATTCTCTGGATACTCCTGTGGGGAGGCCTGGAGAAGTTTCCATTTGAGCAGGGCCTCAAACGCCCAGACTTGAATCCCAGGTCCCAAATTCCACCAATCCGCTAAGTGATCTTATAAGCATGTTAGTTGGCTTTTTTTGAGCTTCAGTTTCCTTATGTGTAAAGGCTGGTAATAGGACCTGTCTCACAGGGCTGTTATAAGGGTTAAATGAGTTAGTAACGCTGAGGTACTAAGCCCAGTGCATTGCACATAGTTGAATGCTCACTCATAGGCACCTTCCATATCATTACCTGGTCTTTTCCACATAATAAGCATAGTTTTAAAATTTTATGTAAACCAAAGCTTTCTTTAAATGCAGAGGGAATGTTTATAGAGGAATCTTAGTGTAAATTTCCCTACAATGTGAATACTGACACTCCAATTTATCTTTTGTAAAAACCCAGATTTTTTAATATGTTTGCCAAAATCAAGCTACTTATAATCTCAGTCCTTGAACACTGACTGAGCATCTGCAATTGTAAGACTATGCTAAATAACAGGTGAATAAAACAGGATGAATAAAATGTAATTCCTGGCTCAGGGCACCCTATATCTGACAGAGAAGCTAAAATAATTATCCCAACCAGAAACTGATGCTCTACTGAAACTTTAGAAAGAGAACATGAGCACAGAAAAGGGACAAACTGATGAACATTAGAAAAGGTTCTAAGGCAGACAGCTCTGAATTTGAAACTTGAAGGGTTTACTTTTACATGTGTGTGTGGGTGTGTGTGTGGGGGTGTGTATTAGAAGGGACAGAAAAAGCAGGAAAAGAAGAAAAAGAGGGGGACATGGAAGGCATAACATCGACGACTGTAAAAATGTACTAGGCCATGAAACTGTATGATGCATTTGGGAAACGGCATGGAGATGAAGGACTCAGAAATGAGGCTAGAAATGAGAGTGAAGAAGAAAGCAAGACGATGCGTCAACACTAAGCTAGCAAGTTTCTATAGACGGTGGGGCACAATTAACAATTTTTGAGATAAGGAAAGAAATTATTGCAACTGTATTTAATTACACAACATTAAATGGCCTGGAAGGAATTGAGACTGGTGGAAGCAGAGAGGAGAAAAATCAAGAGGTTCTTCAATGAGAAAAAGATGCAAAGATGTAGACTGGCAGTGGCAGTGAAGTAAACAAAATAGCCAAACTGAATATACTGTTGCTTGGAGAATATGTGTTCTCTGTTCATCTCATGAGGCTGTAGAAAATCTGTTTATGGAGCTAGTTCTGGCTCAGTGAACCCTTGCCACCAGCTTGGCATGATTTGGGCAAACTCTTGGATTACCAGGAATCCACCAGGAGGAGTAGGGTAGGGTGTGCTGCTGGAGCTTAGCCTCTGTTTTGTGAACAGAGAGTGCTCAGGGTATTATGAGGGGAACAAGGGGCATCTTAGACAAACAATAAACAGTATGCAAGACAACTCAGGAGGAGGAAGAAGAAGAGGGGACTGGGAAGAGGGAAAGGAAGAGTAAAGTAGAGGGGCAGAGGATGGGGGGGAGGAGGAGGAATAATAATGGCTAACGTTTACTAAGTGCTTACTATGTACCAGGTATCATTCTTTAAAGTCATATATAAGTGTGCCAGTCAACTATATGTGGTAGATACTATTATTTTGCCCATTTTGTTTTATTTTGAGACAGTGTCTCCGTCTGTCACTCAGGTTGGAGTGTAGTGGCACGATCATGGCTCACTGTAGCCTGGATCGCCTGAATTCAAGTGATCCTCTTGCCTCAACCTCCCAAGTAGCTGGGACTATGGGCATGCACCACCACGCCTAGCTAATCTTTGTATTTTTCGTAGAGACGGGGGATTGCCACGTTGTCCAGCCTAGCCTCAAACTCCTAAGCTCAAGTGATTCGTCCGTCTCAGCCTCTCAAAGTGCTGAGATTACAGGTATGAGACGTCGCACCTGGCCTGCCCATTTTAAATATGAGGGAATAGAGACACAGAAAGGTTAGATAATTTGCTCAAGGTCAAGCAATTTAGAAATAAGCAGTAAAGGCCAGGCGTGGTGGCTCACACCTGTGAGTAGGCAGGAATTTGAGGCAAGGGAGTTTAATTACAGAGTTTGTGCTCTTAAACACAAGTGTAATATCGAGGCAGCAACACAAATTTCAATCCGTTTTCAAGGCCAGCCTGGTTTTATTGATCCACACTGATCCAGGTGGGAAAGTCTAGAGTCTCCATCAGAACAAGCTCCTTTGAGACCCTGAGATGCCTATGAAGACTGGCCAGTGTCTGGTTCCTGCCAAGACTGCTCCAACAGCTCTTCAGGCAGTCCCCGAACCACCCTGAACTCCATCCAGTGTGGAGGTCACCCTTCAGGGGACAACTCAAGACTCAACCTTCTTGAAAGATCAGGAAAACAGAAATGCCCTCCTCTGAGGCCCCTACAGGCAGTGGGGGCAAAAACAAACCTCTGAGTGAATATTCCAGTCTCTCTAAGTCCATTCTAGTCAGCAAGACTAGAAATGGAATTTACTCAGAGGGCAAGTCAAGGTTACATGGTCACTAAAGGGCTGTAAAATTAACAGTAGTATCTTCAGTATGAATGCAAAGCCTTCCCTCTTCAGTGTTCTAAATAAATACAACATTATATATTTAATATTTTAAATTTGTGCATATTAGTGTGACACAACGCCTGAATCAGCAGCCATTTTTCCTCAAAGTTTAAGATATTTCAGTGTTTTATATAACTAATCTCCTGTTATTTTACCACATATATGTAAAATGAGGGAGGGGGGAACTGAGAACAGGACCAAGGCAGTCATCTTAAATGTCTTATACAATATGTTTAAATTTAAAGAGATGTTCTTTAATAAACTACTTGTCTGAATCTTCAAATTCCAGGTTTCAAAGTGTGTTCAATCCTAGAACAGCCTGGGTAGGCACCTTAATCAACTTTCTATTATCTTATGTGCCCAGATTTCTCCAAAATTGTCTTCTACAAAAAGGCAACACCTTATATTTGAGTCTTTTCAAAGTTTCATATTACATGGGCCTCTTTGAAGAACAAAGAACTCCCCCAGGAAGACACTTCAGCTTGAAATAACCTAAAAATCAATGCAGTTTTGATTGAAAAAAGAGTCATTTAATCAAATAGTCAAGAGGGAAGCAAAGAAATTTAATGCAGATTTAGTTCTCATTCTTGAAGGGACACATGACCTCATAATTTCTAATGTTAGGAACTGTCATAAGCAAGCCTTTTAAAGATTTCTTTAAAAAGTAGTAGTATTATGTCTGCCCAGAATACATAATCTGAATTCAATCACGAGGAAACATCAAACCAACTGAATTGACAGACATTCTGTAAAATAACTGGTCAGTATTCTCAAAAGATAAAGGAAGACTGAGAAGTCAGGACAAATAACTGCTTTATGATCCTGAATTGGACCACAGACTGGAAAACGGATATTAGCATTTTTTCAAAGGGAGTCTCAGTTACTTTGGTCTGTTAAACAAAAACCTAGAATTCCCTTAGCTATAGTGAAAACGATGTCTACTAAGAAAAGTATGATACTTCTTAAAGATTTTTTTGTTTTGTTTTGGCCAGCATAATATTAATAGCACACATATCTTAGTGTCTTAATTCAGTCATAGGCATACAAGTACATTCTTCTAATGGATTCTTGAATCTGAAAGATCAGCCGTAATCATATGACAAACAGAAGAATAATAATCCCATTTTGTCTGTATTAAGAAACAGTGAGATCAAGTGCATATTTTGCCAGATTACTGTGAAAGTTGTTGTGGGTGTTTACACTTGTTTACAACGCATTTTTGCTAGCAAGAATGTGAATTATCAAAATACCCAAAGTATATAAACCAAATATTTAAAACAAAATTGACATGGTGGGGAACCATTAAACATTAACTGCATAATGATGAACACTATACAACTTTAGCATATTCACAATGGTTGGTGTAATCACAAGTATGTCCACTCTTGGCAGAGCTTGCAAACATTAATGCCAGGAAACATTATTCTTTTTCAAAACATCTACTCCATATTCAAATTCTGATAGTTTTAAGTTTTAAAATCCTTTGGCAGTGGGTTTTAACAATTAGTTGGTTAACAAAAAATATCGGGCAGGATAAACTAAAACGATTCTGCTGTTTCTGCCACACATATAATCATTAGAAGCCATCATATTTTGGAATTAAAGGTGGTATTCCATAACATGCATTCTCTCCCTGCTGAATTTCAGCAGACATTCCCCTCTCTCACTGGTTCAGGCAATATAGCTCTAGATCCTTGGGAGTCTGCAAGGGCACTAGGGCCCTGCTTCCGCAGCCATGCCAGATCCTGTGGCCACATCAGCTTGCAGAGTTGCCTCCCACCCTTCCACGCTTCCAGGAAGCTGGGCAACAGCTGCACAGGAATGTCCACTCTCTGAGCGCCAGCCTGAAAGACAAAGCACTTCTGTCTCCTCCTCCTTCTGCATTCCTGGAGGATGTTCAAACAGACCAGGGGTTTATTTAACTACGTTAAAATATAGGTCGGGTTAGTGTTTTTGGTTACCGGAAATCTTTAAGGTAGCCACAAAAGAGAGAAATTCTGAGCATCATTACATAGTTTATCTTAAGCACATCCTCAATCAAAAATACTACCTACTTCTTGTGTTTTAGACGAAATTGCCCCATAATGTAATAATGGGCTAGTCCACCCGGGAAGGATGATAGTGCAAGGTGGTTTTTTGGTGATGTGAAACCAGGAGACAACAGCAGTGGGAGTAGGTGTCTTGCAGCCACAGAGACACAGATATAAATCTCTCTTTCACCCCAACTGTACACTCTTGGGATCTTGGGCATGTTAACCTAATCACACTGTGCCTCAGTTTCCCTATCTGTGGAAGGCACTGACTATTTACCTTGGAAGGTGGATTAGGGGATTCTAGACAGTATATTTAAGAGCCAAGCAGGTGCCTGGCATACAATAGGCACTGCATATATTTATTTATATAATGAGTATACATTTTATTTCCAAAAGACAAACACTCAATTTATACAGAAAAAAATTCAAGGAGAAAAATTACTTAGCTTTATCGCTATGAATGAATTGCAATTCATTATTCATTTTCTAGTGACGCATCTAAGCTTGAAAGCTCAAGAATCTAGAAAAGAGGAGGCAGATCATGATCACCTTGCAAGCTAGCTTGAGATATGTAGTTAATTCCATTATTTTCTGTCTTTTTTCTCTTATAATGTAGAGATGGGGGTCTCACCATGTTGCCCAGGCTGGATTGCTTGAAATCCTGAGCTCAAGCGATCATTCCTCCTAGGCCTCCCAGTGTTAGGATTACAGGCATAAGCCACCGCCCCTGACCTTTTCTGCCTTTGTGTATATTTATGAATATACCTCACAGATGATGGAGGAAACTCCCTGGTGTGGGAAAGCCACATCCATTCTCCACATCCTGCTTTGGGAGGATTTGCTTCCCTGGGTTGCTCTCACTCCAGCCTCAGACGTGACAGTCTTATGCAACAGAATGATTCCGCCACTGTTATGTCAGCAGGTGGAATTAAATGCTCATCTTCCTGGCAAGGCAGATGCTTCCCCAAAGAGACCCGTGTGGAAAAGCTGCTACCGGCCCTGCAGCACTCTGCATCACTTTTCACACTGCATCTCTGACACTCACCCCCTCCTCAAAATCTGAAAGAAACCTCCTGGCTATTGAGGGACTCCCTGACAAATGCCTCCATAAGTTAACACACATCAGATTACCAGAGGTAATGGAACAGTAAGTGTTCCCAGGGGCCTTCAGCATCCCTGGAAGTGTCATCCTGCCCATTTGAGTCAAACTACAGTGAAAAAGTTACCAACAATTATATGGAAATTACCATCTTGACTCTGTCGGAGTAACTCAACCATCATTAAACAGACAATGTTCCTAGGGATGAAAAAACAGTCTTAGATCTTTTTATCCCATGGGAGCTGGTTTAGATCTCTGAATCGCCACACGGCTTGTCTGGGCTTCTAAACTGTAGGAATAGGCAGCAGGAGTGAGGAAGCAACTCTGGGTGCAAAGGTCAAGACAGGTGAGAAAGCTGTGAGTGTTTGAGAAATTATCAGCAGGGCTAGCAGGCAGACAGGATTTCACCTAAAACTTGTATCATTTTTAAAGTTGTGTGCACAGAGAATTTCACAAAATCTCTATACTCAAAAGAATGTATTCAAGATCTTGTTATCGTTTTCAAACTGCCCAGTTTCCTTGGGCTTAGGATCAAAGGGTCATTGTGACCGTGATTTCAGGTTCCAGTGGGCTAACAGCACATCTCAAAGCACAAAACACTAAATTTCAAAGGCTACTTAGGAAACTGACCTTTGCACTTGCCGTTTTCTTCCCCAGAAAACTCTGAACCCAGTCATACCTAAACAGTCCATTCCCTTACCTCGTTTTGGGTCTCTGCTCAAATGTCCACTTACTGATGATGCCTCCCTACCATCCCATTGGAAGTGGCACAAAAACAAAGGCAGGCCTTTTGGATGCCTTGGTTTTCGTTATTCCTTTTCTTTCTCACCATCTCTCATACTACAGATGCATTTGCTTACTTTCTGCCTTCCTCTCCCCGCAGACGCAAGTTTCATAAAGGAACTTTGTTTTTTCACTGTTACATCCCAGTTCCTGACAGAGTACCTGAAACACAGTCACTGTTCTATTCAATAAATGTTTGTCAAATGAATAATGAACTGTAGATGGTTTACCAAATGTCACATATCTCCAATTCTCTCCCCAGCAGCACTGACACTCAAACAAAGGTTCTGAGACATACACAAGGTTCACATCTCCTTAGATGTCTTTTGCTGGTTCAGCTTATGAAGCAAATGTATTCTTCTAAGTTCCCCACAAGAGTTTACACAAGCAAGTTTCTCTTCTAATCTTCTCGGGATATAGTGTTCATTAACACACCACTTGCCCTTCTCTGCAAATATCGAAAATTTTGATGCTCAGAGAAACCCAGGTCTCTTTTCTTACCATATTGATCTGAAGAGCTGGTGAAGAGAAGATAGTCAGAAGCACAGGTCTGGGATTCGATATCCAAATCTCCCAACCTCAGAATCAGTCTTTTCCCCTTTGGTACTGTAATTGTCTTTTCGCAAACAGTGTGATTGGGGTAGGTCCCGGGATAATTCTTAGATGTCATTGTACCACTATCCTGATAAGTCACTAGGTGTCCACAGCCATCACCTGATAAAGAAAAAAAGCAGGGGGAGAATAAAATAAGAAAGGGTAATTAATTCTTACTGAGGACTGAGAGTCCAATACAATCTTCAAGTTATGTATTTTATTGTTTTGGGGGAGAAGGAAAACCAAAAAACAAAAAAGAAGATTGAATTATTAAACAGTATCTATTGTTATTTCATCTCTTGTTTTCCAGTTTTATCTTCTTGTTGATCAAAATGTTTCACATATTAGAATGGAAAGCCCTTAGGAAACAAATCATTTAATCATTATTTTTTTCTAATAATCTATCTATTCACCCATCCAAACTTGCTTAGCAGGCCTTGCATGCATTTGCCAAGCCACTTCCAAAGTCGATGTCATATAATAATTCACAATGGAGAAAAAATATTATTCCCTGTAGAAGGTGGTTGCGCTGATTAAATGAGATAAAGTACAGAAAATGCTCCTGTTAGAATCTGAGGCTTAAGCTGACATAATTCAGTTTAGCTGCAAGTTATTTAGCTGGGGACTGGGCCTAATAATCATTTGAAATATATGTCGTAGTTAATGATAGTCACAGATTCTAAGGTTCCTCATAGACTTGGGATGTACAATCAGAAAATGTCAAGGATCTACTCTGTTGAGTGCTTTTCATAACCAGACATGGTATTAAAAGCTGGGAACACAAAAGCAGCACCTTGCTACCTCATAGAACTCAGAGTAAAATGGCAAATAGTCACACATTCAGATAACTATAATTCTAGGTGTTATGTGTTATATACATCAGGGGTCTAAACAAAATGCAAAGGAGAGAGGCAAGAAAGAATGTTTCAGCAAATTACCAGCATTTCATCAAAACAAGACATTATCTGAAGACTTTTCTGAATAGGGAAGTTCACCTGTAAACCTACAAGTTGTTCTAGTTGATTAAAGTGACCAAGTCGATCACACAACTGTCTAAGGACATGCACAACAAGGTGGGCTGCAAGAAGAATGAGCATACGTTGCATTTAGGTTGCAAAATGCCTGTGGTCAGTATAGCTTCATGTTTCAAAGCAAAAATTTCTGGTCTCAGCTGGAGGGAGAGAAGCAGAAAGCTGCTGAAGTAGGAACTCTCAAAGGTAGTAAAATAAGACCTCTCCATCCCAAAGTCTCTGATGGAGAAGCCTCAACTTGGGTATACTGGGAATCTGAAGACTTCAAAGCAGCCTTCTTCCCTCCCAGCCTCTAACCCAATTAGAGTTGGATACACCTGGAGTCTTCCTTTATTCCACTTCCTTCTTGCCTTGAGGTGTTGGGGCCAAATGGTAATAGAGGTTTATTAAAAAAAAAAAAAAAATTAAAAACTCCAGAATCTACGTCATCTCAACAGCCAAGGCCTAGGGAAAGGATCTACCCATTATCCAGAAACTCCCACAAGATTCCTGGCAGCCCCTGGAAGGGGGCTGAATTGGGGAAGTAGAGTTGGCTTTAATGGACCAATGGGTTAAGGAGTGCCGGGGGGAAATTTAGACAGCCAAGATAAAACTACTATGAAGCCCCGAGATCTAGGCAGAATTAGTGAAATTTACATGGTAGGCAACAAGGATACATAGAATTTTTGGAGTAGGAAGATAACAAAAGAGGTAATAGAAAAAGATGATCAACCTGGCTGGACAATGCTACAGGAACTAGAATGGGGACAGAATCCGGATCAGAGAAGCAGTAGGCGGGCTAGCAATGGGGGTAGCTGGAACAGGAAGGAAGAGAACAGAAAACAGGGAAATTCTTGAGACAAAATCAACAGACTCAGGTTTTGGGGAATTATAGTGGGAAGGACAAGAGAAGAAAAAACACCAAGGCCTTGTTCAGTCCAGAAATGATTGGAACACTGAGGCCAATATAAACAGCAAAAAGAGTCCAGAGAGGGAGCAGGTTTAGGGATAAAGGTTGTAAGTTTGGTTAAGTTTGAGGTGACAGCTAAATTCCTTGGGCTCCCTGGCAGTTGGTAAACATAAAATTGCCAAGAATTAAATGAAAACGATACTAGAGAGAAGCATACTTTGCAGGAGCACACAGTGCACAGGGCTTTGATTTAAAATCTGAATTATTTGTCGGCTTTAAAGGGCTTTAATAAAAAATACAATTTATAGTTTCTCTAAAACTGAAGGACAAACTGTGAGTGGTGGTTCATGCCTGTAATCCCAGCATTTCAGGAGGCCAAGGTGGGCGAATTGTCAGAAGTCAGGAGTTCAAGACCAGCCTGGCCAACATGGTGAAACCCTGTGTCTACTAAAAATACAAAAACTAGCCAGGCATGGTAGTGCAAGCCTGTAATCTCAGCTACTTGGGAAGCTGAGGCTGGAGAATCGCTTGAACCCAGGAGGCAGAGGTTGCAGTGAGCTGAGATCATGCCACTGCACTCCAGCCTGGGTGACAGAATGAGATTCCATCTCAACAACAACAACAAAAACTGAAAGACGTGGCAACCACATGATCGGGCATTCTCACAGGGCCAGTGATACAGCGGCTGTCCCTTGAAAGGAGCCAAACACCTTAGTTCTTCGCCAGGTCCTTGTTACTCACTTCTATTACCTGCCCTACCTTTGTAAGCATTTATTTTGAGCACCCCCATAAAGCAATCCTAGAGTAATTAGTACAAACAAATACGCATCTAAATATAAACACCACACAACCTCTCCAGGCCACCAAGAAATCTCCTGGTCAAATATTTAAATGTCACTTTTCTTAGGACTATGAAATTCTCCTTTCATAAAAGAAGAGAAAAACTTTTTTTCCAGAAAACACAGTTAAATAAAATAAGGAGCAATTATATGAATCAATCTACATGTGACTATCATATTCTAAATTTTATTTTTTTAAAGTAACATGTGTCAGCAAGGGAAAATCTTAGGGTGTCACCTTTTTCTTTGAGATGGAGTCTCGCTCTGTCGCCCAGGCTGGAGTGCAGTGGCAGGATCTCGGCTCACTGCAACCTCTGCCTCCTGGGTTCAAGCCATTCTCCTGCCTCAGCCTCCTGAGTACCTGGGATTACAGGCGCCCGCCACCATGCCCGACTAATTTTTTGTATTTTTAGTAGAGACGGGGTTTCACCGTGTTAGCCAGGATGGTCTCGATCTCCTGACCTCGTGATCCACCCACCTCAGCCTCCCAAAGTGCTGGGATTACAGGCGTGAGCCACTGCACCCAGCCAGGGTATCACTTTTATTCAGCCCTGTAATTATATTTCTCTTCCACCACTTTCACTCTAAGGCCCAAGAGGAAACTTCTTTACCCAGCAATGCTGTCACGATGCAGGCAAGTTCAAATCGTCAACATTTCCATCGTTACTTTGCCTGGGGATCTGTACCTCCTTGGGAAAATTTCTCTCTTCCATTAACTATCAGAACAAAACCCCACGAGTCTTTGTTCTGCCAAAGACCTGAATGGCAAAATAAGTGCTGAGTCCTAATTTATTAAAAAGCGAACTGTCATCAGAAGTTCTAATATCACTCTAACCTATGGAAGTAGACTATCCATGGAGTTTGCTGTGGCAAGACTAATATATTAAGTTTATTCCATGGGTATGAACCACATCAGGAATTTCCCACCAGTTTGGGTGATTTCAAAGGATCAGGTAGAAAGATGCCAAAGGGTAAAATGAAAAACTGCTAGGGAGACAAAATGCCTACAGTGTCATGTGTTGAAGAAGGGAGATGCATACACATGAAAACCAATAGAGAAGCATTATTTATTTATTTTTGAGACGGATTTTCGCTCCTGTTGCCCAGTCTGGAGTGCAACGGTGCGATCTCGCCTCACGGTAACCTCTGTCTCCTAGGTTCAAGTGATTCTCCTGCCTCAGCCTCCTGAGTACCTGGGATTCCAGGCAGGCACCACCGTGCCCAGCTAATTATATTTTTAGTAGAGATGGGGAGAAGCATTATTCTTATGACCTCATTCTGACACTCAGGTAGCCTACCTCTCATAGCCTGACTCTCTAATTGACAATCACTGACAAAGAAGACAAAAGTTACTTAAAAATCTATTCGTTTATCTTCTTTGTCTTATGTATCAATGTCAGTATCCTGGTTGTGATATGGTACTGCAGTTTGCAAAGATGTTATAATTGAGGGAAACTGGGTAAAAGGTATACAGTATCTCTCTGTGTTAGTTCTTCCAATTGCATGTGATCTACAACGATCTGAAAATAAAAAGGCTAATTAAAGAACTGAAAAAAGAATGTCAATCAAGTTTGCCTGGCTGGGGATGGAAGCGAGGAGGCTTTTACATTTTCTATTTTATACTTTTTTATACTCTTTGTATTTTGTTATCCTGTATGCTTTCTCTCTCTCTCTCTTTTTTTTTTTTTTTTTTTTGAGACAGGGTCTCATTCTGTTACCCAGGCTGGAATGCAGTGGCACGATCACTGCTCCCTGCACCCTCGACCTCTGGGGCTCAAGCAATCTTCCCACTTCAGCCTTCCAAGTAGCTGGAACTACGGGCGCACACCACCACACCCAGCTGATTGTTTTTGCTTTGGTAGAGACGGGGGCTACACCATGCTGCCCAGGCTGGTCTGGAACTCCTAGGCTCAAGCGATCCTCTCGCCTTGGCCTCCCAAAATGCTGGGATTACAGGTGTGTGCCACTGCACCTGGCCTACATTTTTTTTAATTAAAGCATTTAAACAGATATGCAATAAAAAGATCTCTATGAAATACAGTTGACCCAGTTTCTTCAGGATTGAATTAAATGAAGAGGCACACACAAAGAAGTGTTTATTTTAGATTTAAAAGACACTTATATGCCATAACAATTAAGTGAGACTTGCTTGAATCCTGATTTGAAAAACCAACCTTATAAAATCTTTTAAATAGATAACTGGGATATTAAATAATTTCAGATAATTATTAATTTTATTAGGTGAGATAATAGTATTGAGGCTACATAAGAAAATGCCATTTTTTTGAGAGATGCCTATTGACATATGTAGGGCTGAAATGACTTAAGGTCTAGGATTTGCCTTAAAATACCTGGAAAAAAAGAGGAGAAGCAGAATAAATGAAAAAATATGGAGAAATGTTGACAGTTGCTAGAGCTGAATGATGAGGGCTCACGGTTCTAAGAATATTAAAATTAAAAATTACAAATTAAAAGAAATATTAAATTAAAATATTAAAAATTAAAAAAAATAAAGATCCATCTTTAAGGGAAAAAAATAAAACCACGGTCTTATGACTAAACCCCAAGTAGGGTTGTGGGCAGTGACACAGTAAAGTGCCACCTATCTAACACCAAAATAGGGGGAACGGGCAATGAAAAGGGGAGGAGGAGGTTTTGCCATACGGAATTTGACCACTCTTCAAAGTGGCTACTACACAATGTTTATCTGTTCCTTCCTTTCGACTGTAATTTCTTGCCAAAGCACATGATGACTAAACTAAGTATCATTTCCTCCTCTTCTAGACTGAAAGCTCCTCTCGACTATAGAATACTTGCAGGGTGGTCTCTCTGTAATGGGCCTAAATCCTGGTGTCTGTTTGGAGCCACAGCTGGTTTGTGACACTGACCACTACTTCCTCAAAACAATTTACAAGAATAAAACTGGATATATGAAGCTTAGATTCTGTAAAAAGGTGCAAGTATTCATGAGTATTTTAGAACTCCCAAAGTGATCTATGTATAGAATTTAAGTATACAGATTTTAATTCTGAACATTTGGAAACAATCTAAATTAGAAAAGAATAGCCAAACTGGTATCTCCAAGCAACATGATGTTAAGGAAGTTACTCATGTTTTAGAAGAATATTTGACATAAAAACACTTTAAAACAGAATATATTGTACACGCATAGATATGTAATATTTAAAGTGTTTACTTCTATGGTATAAGTTTACAAGTGATTTTCATTTTATTTATACACTTATCTTCTAAATTTTCTATAATATGAATACATATAAAGCAGAAAAATAATATAATTAAACCTACCAAGTTCACCTAACATTCTTTGTAACACTAAAGGCTACTTTCTTTTTTTTTATCTTGCTTTTTATTTATTTATTTATTTATTTATTTATTTTTATTTTTTTCCCTTTAGAAAGTACATCCCCTCTTTCTTTTTTTCTTTTTATTTTTTTTAATTTTTTAAAATTTTTTTATTATACTTTAAGTTCTAGGGTACATGTGCATAACGTGCAGGTTTGTTACATATGTATACTTGTGCCATGTTGGTGTGCTGCACCCATCAACTCGTCAGCACCCATCGATTCGTCATTTATATCAGGTATAACTCCCAATGCAATCCCTCCCCACTCCCCACTCCCCATGATAGGCCTCAGTGTGTGATGTTCCCCTTCCCGAGTCCAAGTGATCTCATTGTTCAGTTCCCACCTATGAGTGAGAACATGAGGTGTTTGGTTTTCTGTTCTTGTGATAGTTTGCTAAGAATGATGGTTTCCAGCTGCATCCATGTCCCTACAAAGGACACAAACTCGTTCATTTTTATGGCTGCATCGTATTCCATGGTGTATATGTGCCACATTTTCTTAATCCAGTCTGTCACAGATGGGCATTTGGGTTGATTCCAAGTCTTTGCTATTGTGAATAGTGCCGCAATAAACATACGTGTGCATGTGTCTTTATAGCAGCATGATTTATAATCCTTTGGGTATATACCCAGTAGTGGGATGGCTGGGTCATATGGTAATCTAGTTCTAGATTCTTGAGGAATTGCCATACTGTTTTCCATAATGGTTGAACTAGTTTACAATCCCACCAACAGTGTAAAAGTGTTCCTCTTTCTCCACATCCTCTCCAACACCTGTTGTTTCCTGACTTTTTAATGATTGCCATTCTAACTGGTGTGAGATGGTATCTCATTGTGGTTTTGATTTGCATTTCTCTGATGGCGAGTGATGATGAGCATTTTTTCATGTGTCTGTTGGCTGTATGAATGTCTTCTTTTAAGAAATGTCTGTTCATATCCTTTGCCCACTTTTTGATGGGGTTGTTTGTTTTTTTCTTGTATATTTGTTTGAGTTCTTTGTAGATTCTGGATATTAGGCTACTTTCAACATTAGTCTCATAATACAGATAGGACGAAGTCTCGGACTGTCATTAACATTTCAGGAAACAAACAGCTAGGAACATAGTATACTGTAGTTCTCACTTCAAGAAGTCCACAGTCAAGAGGAGAAACATACATTAACAAGTAAATTATTGAGACTAACTTGACATGTACAAATACAGAGATACGGACTCAGTATCTATTCTCCAAATGCCTGAAATTAATGGATAGGTCTCTACCTTTTAGCCTTTAACATCGGCTATTCAGGAATTGTGGATATACATGCTACTTTCTAAATAAGCTGAGAACAAATCCTAGATGCCTGTATACACAAGCCAATCCTTTATTTAGTCTACTTTAATTCCACCCACTACGAAAGGAAAACAGTAACTTCCCTAAAAGACTACTTCCCTTTCATAAGAAATCATGCTCCACTAAAAGAAAAGCAAAAAATAAGATATACCTGGTATGGACTAAGTTCTGCAATACTAGAAAGCATGATTAGACTTTAAAAGAAAACTTGTAACCAAATTGTACTTCTTGGAGAATGATTTAGGTAGAGTAAAATGAATAGTGCATATATACTTTTTAGATTGATTATTAACCAGTCCCTAGAGTAAGACAGAAAACTCAAGCTTTTTAAAAAAATTATTATTATGGCCTATAGTTAGAACACAGATATGTTTTTATCACACCCCGAGTAATCACATACGCATACACATGCATAAACAATGAACAAAAATTAAGTGATACAATGATTTTATTACACGTAATGCACTGTGATTATTTCCTATTCTATTAGGCTTCATTTTTGTTTTTGTTAAAGCATACTGGTTGTGCCTACTGAAGTGATTTCATCACCTATTAATGGGTCTCAACCTGCAACTTGGGAAAGAGCGCTCTAAAATATCAAAAGAGTAAAACCATTTCTAAAAACATGATTTCATTAGTTGTATCCTTGCTCTTCTAATATTCAAGTTACAACGAGTCTCAACACATATACAATCATCCATGTGTGGGTGTGAGAACATTTCTTCCCATGTCTAGGATCAAGTGAGCTCTTGATGACTACAATCTTTTCAACCACAAAGGAGAGCTTGCAGTTATGACAGAGTTTTGTCTGATGGTAGGGCAAACCGATTTTCCAAGGTATCATTAATTCCATTCTCAGCCTTAGAAACTTTGCTCTTCTTCAATTGTGCTTAGCTTTTTACCTTGTATGCTGCCAGAAGCAAAAGAAAAACAGGGGCAAAAGGGCCTCAGTTGCTATGTGAGAAGGAACAAAGGCAAAACAGAACTTGTAATGAAAAAACCAAATAATTATTCAAAATAGTTAGTTTTTCTGAAAGGAATACAGATAATGATACTATGCTGAAAGAAGTTACAGCTATAGACTAGAAGCACATGGCCATGTTTTAGAAAACTGACAATCTCTTTCAACTTTATTCTCACCACATACAAAATAGATGCTAATGATATGACTAGTGATCTAATGAGGTTGATAATGCTGTTGACTCAGCAGATGAAACATTTGAAAGTAAAATAAAAGGAAACACAAGGAATTTGTCAAAAGTCTCTCCGTGGAAACTTTCAGCATTCCTATCAGCTAAAAGTATCACTTAAAACAAATCAATCTGAATGTATGAAAATGAACCAAATCATTTCAAGAGGTCCTATCTATGATTCCTCTCTGATTCCCTAAATAATGTGGGATTACTTCCATCAGTGTCCAAAGACATCGATGATTACCATGTTAAAATATTGAAAAGATTCATAATTTGCTGCCAATGGAAAAAAATCCCCAAATGCAGCCAATGCTATTCTTTAATGTGCTATATGTAAAATCAGTGAACACTGCAGTTCTTGGTCACTCTCCAGTCTTCAGACTTCTGCTGAAAAGCAAAAGAATAGTAGAAGGCTTGTGGATGGGGGGGAGGAGAGTTGACACACCTATCATTTCCTAATTCATAAATTATTTCCATATACTTGGGAGGTGACAGAGCATAATGGTTACAAGCTGGATTCTGGCACAGCCCTGCCTAACACTGGTTTTGTGGCCTTGGGTGAGTCTTTTTACCTCTCTAAGGTAAAACTGAATTCCATTATCCGCAATATAAAGACAACAATAGTGCCCAACTTCATGAGCATTAAAAGGGAGAATGCTAATAAAAGCAACGTATCAAGCAAAGAGGCAACCAGATAGTAAAAGTTCAATATATTAACTGCTACTACTTTTATCTTAAAATTCTACACATTATTAAAGTATCAAAAATATTGCTTTGAATTAGCTGACTTTGTCCAAATGCCATTACCCATTGGCTGTATGATCCTAAGAAATCCCCCATCTAGTGTTTATCAATTTTTCTCATCTGTAAAATTACCAGCCATAACTGGGTGTGGTGAAGATGAATGAGGCTGTGTGCGTGTGCTTTAATCGGCTGAGAAAGTCTAATTAGAATGCACTTCCCAGTATTTATCTAATGCCCACTTACTGCTATGTCAGCATGTCCTGAAGTAGACACTGTGGTACTAGTCTGGGCGGTTTACCAGGAGGTTATGCCCTCATCCTCCTCAAAAGAGCTGCAAGGTCAGTAAGCTTGCAGAATCCCACCTTTTTCTTTACCACAGAACATCTCAAAGCCCTTAGAGTGCACAGGGAAGCTCTGATGCATGTTGCAGTTTACAGCATTTCCCAGAAAACTCTTTCCTCTTGGGGCATCTCCTGGGAGTAGTGTTCTGTGAGACATACTGGTAAACTCCTGGGTTAGACTCTCGCAAGTGGGACACACAGAGACGTCCTATGATAGGGCTTCTGGGATTAAAGATCTTATGTGGAGAAGTGGACTCTGGCCTCTGGAGTTCTAAAAATGGTACTGAAATTATATTATGTGACTCGATTCAAAAGCAAGACTTTTCCCACTGTTGTTATTAAGTTATAAGTGCTTTGTGGGCATCTACAATGAATTGGACACACTGGTTAAGAGAAGTTTCTTAATTTCAAAGAAGACTTTTAAGAAAAAAAAACTTGTTTGTATAGCAGAACAATTCTAAGAGAACTGTTTTATCTCTGTTCAATAGATGCTTAGAATAAGGAAGTCAGAGAAAAGAGGCTGCTGACCTTTGTTACTAATGTCAGGATGTTGATGTAATATCCAAGCTGCCACTGCTTCAGCTGAAGCTAAGTCAAGAAATCTTTCCTGCCACTAGAACATGCTATCTATCTAACCTTGGTTTCATGTTAAATATGCATACTGCCAGTATTCAGATAAAGTATAATATTGATATTGACTTTTCTCTATGGAGTCCAGAAAATCCAATATTACCAAGTAAAGACACAGTTAAACTGAGTTTTATAAATTAAAACTGTAAACATTTCTCCTTTGCACATAGATGTGAGTCTTCACTTTCACAGATAGTAGTTTTTTAAAAATTGAGAGCCAAAAGTTATTGGGAAAGGAAAAAAATAAAATGATGAAAGGGCCCTTACTAAAAACTAGCATTTACCAGAAATTCATGGTAAAAAGTAGCAGATACAGTGTTCTAAGGACTTTATATTACCTTATTTAGCCTTCATGACAACCATATCTGATGATGATAGTCTTTAAAAATTGATTACAAATTATTTCACATATATATACACACACACATATATATAGATATACATATACAAAGAGTAATTTCACAAACATCAAAGTGTATACCCAGTAGCTTATAAGATAGGACATCTCCTATACAACAAAACTGAAGCCCACAATACCCTTTCTTCACCACACATCCCTCTTATTATCTCTATTCTGTGTATGAAGGAGTCAAGGCTCTGAGATGCAGAGCAACTCAGCCCATGTGGCTGGGCTGGGATCAGATCCTAACTGAAACTAGTCTGACTTCAAAGACAATGGAATGGAATGACATGCTCTAAGGCCACTATTGCCTAAGTGGTGACAAAACTGAGGTAGCGATATTTAAGACATTGTCCAACCTCACATTACTGCTGAGCAGCATCACTGACATTTAGTTTTTTGTAGTCATACTCTTTTTGTCTCAAAATTAATGTGAGAAAAATAGTCATGTTTAATTAGGAGGGGTTTTTTTTTTGTTGTAAAAATTATGTTATGAGAAGCTCTATCCTCCCCTTTTTTTAATCATAGAAGTACTCTTTACTAGACTGTTAAGGGAAAGGTCTAATGAGAGGTGCCTATTTTACTTCCAACAAAGGTTGTTCACTTTGCTTAGCTCCTGAAAGATGCTTTGTAAAAGAAGGTGTCAGTGTATTAAAGTGCTGCTTCTCACACTTCAGTATGCAAACGAATCACCTGGGGATCTTGTCAAAATGCAGGGTCTGGAAATACCACATTTCCAAAAAGCTCTTATTAGTGACTATTCTATTGGATCCTGTAAGATATAGTCTATTGCCATGAATATTTTTTATTTTTATTTTATTTATTTATTTATTTATTTTTGAGACGGAGTCTGGCTCTGTCGCCCAGGCTGGAGTGCTGTGGCCGGATCTCAGCTCACTGCAAGCTCCGCCTCCCGGGTTTACGCCATTCTCCTGCCTCAGCCTCCCGAGTAGCTGGGACTACAGGCGCCCGCCACCTCGCCCGGCTAGTTTTTTGTATTTTTTAGTAGAGACGGGGTTTCACCATATTAGCCAGGATGGTCTCGATCTCCTGACCTCATGATCCGCCCGTCTCGGCCTCCCAAAGTGCTGGGATTACAGGCTTGAGTCACCGCGCCCGGCCACATGAATATTTTTTAAAGTGAAAGAAAATCCTCAAGATAAAAGTGTTTATGGTTTAATTTTAGTATCTATTCCTACAATTGGAACACATCTGTATCTGATACTTATTTTCACTCCAGATTTCATTTGTATGTCTAGGACAGACAACAATAAGTTCCAGGATCTATAGTTAAGCCAAAATGACATTTCTGAAACCTGGATAAAAGTGTCAATTCAGGAATTACTTGAGCATACTGTGGAAAATAACAAAGAAATAGGATGAGAAGGTTTGTGCAAGCGTAGGTTTATGCACCATATTCAGGGAACAAGCAATCAAGGTTTACTGACAAGAAAATAGCAAATCTCAGTAGGGAGACAGATGGTATCTTATCATACATCTAATAAGGTATGAAACATGAGAGAGAAAAAATAAATCTCATAAAACTCATATCACGGTCCAGTCCTGAAAATTGTACTACTTTTGCACATTCCATATTCTGCACTGCTGGATGTATTGCAATGCTCTAAAAGCAATGGTTAGCTGCCAGCTGGGACTTACAAAAATCTTAGTATTTCTATGGCAAATGTGATCACCTCTAAGAGAAACCAAAGACTGTGAATTTCAGGCTTAATTGCATAAGTAACCCCCTCAAACTGTGTTCCCCCATGACTTCTTTTCTTTTTCTCCCCTGGATAGGAACATATGATGGGTATCCTTGGAGACAAAGGGCAGGAAACCATTTCAAGGCATTTAGAATTGTAAGGTATGTGCCTGGGTTCCACTTCGGACACATAAAGTAAATGTGTCTTGGGTAAATAATTGTTTCTCTGAATCTCAGTTCCCTCAACAGCTCTCAGAATTGTTGGGATTAAATTCGATGTAAAAAACATACAACGATTCAAAATACATATGAAGATAGAGGTTTAAAATTTGTCTATATGAAAAACCAGACTGGACAAGCAACAACAGTGACTGGATGCTTAAACCATAGAGTGAACTGTTGATGGGGAAGGACTTTTATTGAGTAAGAAACTAACATTCCAAAAATTACTTGTAAGTCATAAAGAAATGGCAGTTTTATAATGGAGAGATCAATGTACCACTTCTTAAAGTCACTGGTGATTCTGAGCATCACTAAAAGTGAAGCAATAATCACAATAATAATAATATATGCGTCCTATTGTGATACAATTAGAAGTACATAGCACTGGCCGGGCGGGCGCGGTGGCTCAAGCCTGTAATCCCAGCACTTTGGGAGGCCGAGACGGGTGGATCACGAGGTCAGGAGATCGAGACCCTCCTGGCTAACACGGTGAAACCTCGTCTCTACTAAAAAATACAAAAAACTAGCCGGGCGAGGTGGCGGGCGCCTGTAGTCCCAGCTACTCGGGAGGCTGAGGCAGGAGAATGGCTTAAACCCGGGAGGCGGAGCTTGCAGTGAGCTGAGATCCGGCCACTGCACTCCAGCCTGGGCGACAGAGCGAGACCCTGTCTCAAAAAAAAAAAAAAAAAAAAAAAAAAAAAGAAGTACATAGCACCTTAGAGTACTTTCACCAAAAACACTTAGTCTGAATCTAATCAAGTCGTTAGGTCAGATTTCGGGCTTATACAGAAATACAGAGATAGTGCACCAAGTAAAAGATAAACTACTCCAAAGTGGTGAGTACACTTTAGGATGTGAGCTGTGTCACAGAACAACTGAACATGGTTTCCTTGCAGGAAAAGAAAAAGTATGTGGGTGGGGGTCAGCAATAGATTAAAAGTGACTAAAGAGACATAATAACTAATATGTAGACCTTGTTTGGATCCTTGTTTGTACAAACCAGAGGTTAAAAGACATGTTTAGGACAGCTTGGGAAATGTGAATATGACTTAAGTATTAGATGATATTTAAGAACAACTATTAGTGTTCTTAGGTGTGCTCAAACATTGTGGCTATGCAAGAAAATATTTAGAGATTCAAATGAAATAGGAAAAAAGTCAAGAAATCCTTAATAAATTTTTAGTTTATTAACAGATTTTGAAGTCTCAAAAGACTTGTAGACCCTTCTGAGCTGGCAGCAACAGTAGGTACAGGGCCATTTCTCTGTCTGCAATAAGCCATCTCCTGTTTTAGTCTCTTGGCAAAGCCCGGAGCTTTCCAGGGATCCCAAAAAAATGGTGGGCGGGGTGGGGGCAAACTTTGGTTCATTTTATTCTCAAAATAAGCAGCCTCCATTCTAAAATCCTCAGAATGGAAGCATTCAGTATATGAACCTCATGTTCCAGTGGTCCCATGGGTCATTAAGTCTCCACAGTTTTCTCTTTTGGGCTGAAATCAACCACATTTTCATATGAGGTAAACTTTCTTTTGTGAAAAGCAATAAAAAGGCCGAATTAAATCCACTCAGCCATTTAAAAGTTAGGCAACAGACGCACAGATGTTTATCTATTTTCCCTGTAGGAAAGTTTATGCCTTGGTAATTAAAATTTAACTGGACATCACACTTTTAATATCCTTTTGTCTTGTTTTCTGTCAGAAATAATAATGAAATAAAGTTTTTCTTTCCTTTGTTTTTCAAGAATACTGTGCTTCATAAAAATCATTTACACATCACCTTTAAGCACAGCCACTAAAAGTGCTCAAATGCAAAAATGGAGCTATATATATTATTAGTTTTCAAGGATTTTAATTTTGTGATGAAAGAAAATAAAGACTATTCTTTTTCAGTAAATGTAAATATGTTGAACACTGAATAAAAAGGCCACAATCGCAGTTATAATTTGAGTTTGAAGATGCTGACTATAAAAACGAATGTGGGTCTCAACAAAGATAAACCCCAAATAGTCTAACAAAGAACAAGCCTGATCCATTCAATACAAATGAAGAATCTCACCAAAGAAGGATAAAAAAATACACCTTACCTTTCTGACACTTAGTATATTTAAACTTATGTGCTTTTCTCAAATACAGTATGAACAGGCAAATTATTTCTGACTCCCTTAGTAAGAAAGAGTTATTTGAATAACATAAAACAAAAACACTGACAAGACACATCGATTATAAGTTTGCCCAGACAAAAATTCCACTTTCCCGTTAGACATTTCTCAGTAGCAATAAATGACTTAGAAATAAGTTTTTGGTTTACTTCAAGGCAAATTCTAAAATAAATATAAAGATGGAATTTTTCCAAGTAACAAAAACTTTCAATAAAACACAGGTTTAAAATAGCAGAATATAAAAGCATACACAGACTAGGTAGCAGAGGGGGGAACCCAGGTATTAGTTTTATTGTTGTTCTTTATACCTTTATTCATAGTCTATAATTTTGTGTCTACATAATATTTAATAAAAACAATAGTAAATGTGTGTGTACACACATGTATTTGCTATAGGGGTGTGTGTGTGTGTGTATTTACAAAAATATATAGAACCAAAACATGTCCTCAATGGTTCCATGTGTAACATTTTCCAAGATTATGATGTATCAGGACAATGTTATTTATTGACACCCTACTTTGTTTCACAACTACTCTGCTTCTGTTGTAAGCATTAGGGAAGATCATTGAGAAAGTAGGGAAGAAAGCTCCAACCTAAGAGAAATTTATTCTTTTTTGTTTTTTAAAAAAGAAGCTCAAGCACAGCTCTATTTTTAAAAGGGAGGTGGTATGGGGGTAACACAGAGCTGCTTAAGCTGTTACCTTCTTTCAATATTATCCTTTGCAGCTTTTCCTACAAAAAAATCTACCTAGCCTACAATTATTGTTGATACGGTTTGGATGTTCTGTCCCCTCCAGATCTCATGTTGGAATATGATCCCCAATGCTGGAGGTGGAGCCTGGTGAGAGGTATTGGATCACAGGGACAGATCCCTCATGAACAGCTTGGCACCATCCCCTTGGTGATGAGTGAGTTTTTGCTATTACTTCACACAAGAGCTGGATGGTCAAGAGCATCTCTCTTGCTCTGTTTCTCACTATGTGATGCATGCGCTTCTCCTTCTCCTTCTGTCATGATTGCAAGCTTCCTGAGGCCCTCACCAGAGGCCAACCACATGCTTATGCTATGCCTGTACAGCCTGCAGAAACTTGAGCCAAATACACCTATTTTCTTTATAAATTCCCCAGCCTCAGATATTCCCTCATAGCAACACAGAACAGACTAATACAATCATATATAATTATATACAAGACACAAGACATTTCTGCAAATATTGGGTGTATTATTACACAGCATGTAGCTCCTAAGGAAACAGCTAATAAGAATGAGATTAATAAATCAAGTAGAAATGGCAGTAAACAGTAAAGTCATACACGACAATATGGCTTAACACAGTGCTGATGTCACAAATGCCTAGACACTGTCCCCAAATGATCTTTGAGGTGAAGTAGGCCCCTGATGCCCTGAATGTGTAAGCATTAGCAGACCGTAGGGGACCCCTGGTCTAAATCAGGGGATCATTTGTTCCTCCCTCTAATCTCAAGACTGCCAGTCCCTCACTCATGGCAGTTTTCCTGCTGTTGCCTGTAAAAGGGTCTCGGAGATTCCCGGTTCTTTTCAGAGTTGAATTTAGTTATTTTCTTTTTGAGACAAGGTCTCACTCTGTTGCCCAGGCTGGAGTATGGTGGCACCATCACAGCTCATTGTAACAGCCGCCTCCCAGGCTCAAGGGATCCTCCCACATCAGCTTCCCGAGTAGCTGGGACTACAGGCGTGTGCCACCACACCCGGCAATTTTTTGTCTTTTTTGTAGAGACGGCAGTTTCGCCATGTTTCGCAGACTGGTCTGGAACTCCTGGACTCAAGTGATCTGTCCACCTCAGCCTCCTAAAGTGCTGGGATTACAGGAGTTAGCCACCCCGCCCGGCCTAGTTATTTTCTTAAATACATGCACAGTGTTTCCTAACACTCCACAATAGCCATATATACAATTTCTGTTTAAAATAACGTAGTGAATATTACCCTCCTTTCAATTCTTTCAAACCTCAACCACAGCATTCATGCACTGACTCAGGAATTAGTTATCTGGAGCCAGCTATGTGCCAGGCACCGTACTGGGTGCTAGTGGTGAAAGAAGAGGCTGAGATTTATCTCTGCTTTCATGGATGTTAGGGAATCCTGCAATGCTTATCCTCCAACCCCTCAAAACCCCTCCTCTTCAACTCCCACTGAAAGGCAAGTTTGGCAGTTGGTTCTAGATTCAGCATACCAGGGCTCACAGTCATGACTCTATTTCCACATCGGGTAAGAAGTCATCACATGGGTTTGTTTTATTTTTCCCATAAATTAAGTCTCCCTCATCCAGTAAGGCAAACAACTATTTTTTTAATATACAAAGCAGACAATGAACATCTGGAAGATGACATCCACATGACTCCTCAGTTTGCAAAAAAGCAAAACTACCCCTCGGTCTAATGAAAAAAAAAATCTGAAATTCTGGCTATATTTTTCCCTTCACCCTCAATGCCAAATTTCTAATATGCCAGAATGAATTTCTCTATTTTGCATACATACTTTCAGACTTTTACATTCAACGTTAGATTAGACATACAATTTCATTACTTCGCTGTGTCCAGGTTTTAATTTCTTCTCTTTTTTTATTTGAGACTGGGTCTTGCTCTGTCACCCAGGCTGGAATACAGTGGCCCAATCACAGCTCACTGCAACCACTGTCCCCCAGGCTCAAGAGATCCTCCCACCTCAGCATCCCAAGTAGCTGGGACCACAGGACACCACCAAACCTGGCTAGTTTTATTGTATTTTCACTAGAGATGGGTTTTCGCTACGTTGCATAGGCTGGTCTCAAACTCCTGAGGTCAAGTCTGCCTCAACCTTCCAAAGTGCTGGGATTATAGGTGTGAGCCACCTCCGGCCGGTTTTGATTTCTTAACTAGAGTGAGGTTTGAGTCTTACAGGGCAGGAATCGTGTTTTCACTGCCTTCTTACCCCATCCTCACTAAGTCCCCATCCCCTATTGAGCTCCCAGTATGGTCACTGTTCAAGGCACAAAACTCCTCATGGACCTTATACTCTAGTAGGAGGAAGGCAGAAAATTTAAAGTGTAAATTATACACTTTGTTGGAAGAGGGTAAGTGCTCCAGAGCAGTGGTCCCCAACCTTGTTGGCAACAGAGACCAGTTTCGTGAAGGACAATTTTTCCATTTACGGGGTTGGGTTGGAGGGGGATGGTTTCAGGATGAAACTACTCCACCTCAGATCATCAGGCATTAGATTCTCACAAGGAGCACGGCAACCTAGATGCCTCAAACATGCAGTTCACAATAGGGTTCAAGCTCCAATGAGAATCCAATGCCTGGCTGATCCGACAGGAGGCGAGCTCAGGTGGTAATGCTCCATCACCTGTTGCTCACGTCCTGCTGTGTGGCCCGGCTCCTAACGGGCCACTGACAGGTACCAGTCTGCGGCCCAGGGCTTAGAGATCCCTGCTCTAGATAAAACTGAAAGCTAAGAAGGGGAATATGGAGTTCTGGGAATGAAGAGAGGGTTTCAAGTGGTTAGGAAAGTTCTCCCTGAGACGGCAACATCTAAACATACACTGAAGGAGGAGCAAGCTTTGTGGATATTTGGGGGAAGACTATTCCAGGCAGAGAGAACAGCATGTGCAAAGGTTCTGAAGTAGAATGGTGCCTGTCATTTTGGAGAAACAGAAAAAAAAAAAAAAAAAAAAAAACGGCTAGAGGCCTGAGTATGGGGGAGCATTTCAGGGAATGAGGTCAGAGGGGCAGTAGAGGGGACAGAACAAAGAGGCCTCAATATTTGTCAAATCAATAGTAATAAACAGTAATGAATACTAGGATAGCTAACATTTATTGATTTATTTTAATAAAGAAAAATAACTAATTGCTCTAATACGTACAGAGTTGACCTCATGCTTTAAGACACACACAGAAATAGTTCTGAAACGCCATGGGATATATTTCCCAGAACGAACTTTTTTTTCTGCTTTAACACAACTAAAACCTTTGATAAATGCTGCAATTAAATTAATGCCCCCATGTGTCTTAAAAATGAGACATAATTCCTCATAAATGTCAGACGCCTTACTTGTTTCCAAGTTGTGGTTTTTTTTGTAATATGAGTTTCAAGTCTGTGGCAGTTCCACAAGGTTAAAGGGTTCAAATTGTAACATGAAAAGTTAATAAAAGCCGTTTGGGACATTATTCAGAGTTCAAATTCTGCTTTAAACATATCATTTGATTTGTTTAATGAATTCTTTAATATAACCTCTTTCCTCTCTGAAATATTAATATATAACTTACCATTTCTGAGTGTACAAATTATATCTACTAGAGCCAAAAGATATTGTACATATTGTTCTGCTGGCTTGTTCCCTTTTTTCTGCTGTATTTTCATTTAAAAGGCATCCTTACATATAGAAATAAGCATGCCAAGAGAGCTGGGCTTGATAAACAAAATTAATTAGTAGAAGCAGCAGATGTACACCTTTATAAAGAATGTCAGCAGGCTCTTTATTACTTGGTTTCCACTAGTTAGGAAGTAATTTGAAAATATTTCTTAAACACAAAGAGATTGTTCAGTTCAACTCAAGGAACACTGAGCACCTTTGTCAGATACTAGGAAGACAAAGACTATATAGTCCCAGTCTCTGCCCTCAGGATCTTAGAGTCTACAAGGCTGGCTGTCCAGATGAGACAAGAGAAGGGTAAGTGCACACACTGGTACAGTAGGTGACTGAATAAACTTGTGCTGACTTCTGAAAAAGCCACTCACCTAAAACATCATCTATCAGTTGATCCTATGTCTAACCCAAAATAAACAACAGATGATTTAACAGCAGATCTTCTAAATAACAAATTAAGAGTTGGGCAGAGGGTTCTGAAGAATTTTTAAGTATGCAAGATTTGAATCTATACTTAGAAGTTTCCTCAGAGGTCAAGCGCTCATTCTGATTCTTCATTTATATCACAAGGGGGAAAACTTGAGCTAATAACCATTTGCAAATCTTGTGGTGGACAGAGAAGCAGAGAGTTTTAGGTTGCAGAAATTCATTACACAAATGAAGGGTATTTTATTCTACAAAAATTTATGTCAAAGTAAATTTGGACTAAATCCAAACCTATGAATTTATACAAGTTGAATAAAAACTAATGATCAACTTAATGTCTTATTATCAAAGGTCAAAATTATGCGAAACAATCTATGTAAATATGTACCTTTAGTTAAGTGGATCCAGAGGAACAGGGCATAAGGAGCCGAAATAATCCCAAGCTCTGGCCACTAAACCCAAATGCCTGGGACCTGGCTGGCTGCAAACAACCGGAGGGGTGGACACTTTTTTAAAAATGTACTTCAAGAAAAACACCAGATAAGCAAACAGTTGCCCTACAAAGGACCCAGTATAGCTTTATGGGGTCATCAGACTCTGACACAAAAATATTTAATTAATTGTACTGATTAGGCTTATAAACATTGAGGTTAAATTATGGCATTTGTTTCCTAAAACCACACAATAAATAAAAGTCTAACACGAAATTGCTTATAACACAGATGGTAGCATTTTATCACAACCCTAACATTATAAAATGTTTTCACGGTCTCATAGCTGATTAGAATCAGAATTACCTGAGGTAACTTTTTCAAAGTGTATATTCCCAAGCTTCACCCACTAGAATTTGATTCAAAATAAGGGGTGGGAACTTTATACATCTCCAGGGAGATGAGAGCTCAGATAGGTTGGGAAGCTTGGGAGAACCAAGAAGCACCAGGCTAAGCTGACTACAAAAACAATGAAACTTAAATGCAAAAATCGCTATTTTCTTCTCGCCAAAAACAGACAAAGCTGCTCTCTCCTAAACACTGAAAGCACTAGTATCATTTATGACCACCATCCAATGATATAGCCAAAAGTATATCTCAAGATCTAAAAATAGGTGTGCACGCTCAACTCCATGAAAACTCAAAAAATAAGTGACCAAGTGCTAGTTGGGAAAATCACAGATGTGAGAAATATTCAAAAATAATATTCAAAAGTCATTGATATTTCACTCAAGAAGTATCAAGCACTGGAATTCCTAGATGTGTTTCAGTAAATGTCTCAAATGTAAGCTTTACTCTTTGTGTGTGATTGAATACCTGGTCCTTCACTGGTTCTTTTAACATCCTGAATATATAGGATGTTTCATGGAAACTCCAATGATACTATCTTCTTCCATCAGTCAACTGCAATAAAGTTTCAGATTTGAAGCCCAGTAAGAATCTAAGCAACCACATGCCTGTTGTCCCAGCACTTTGGGAGGCGGGGGGCGGCGGATCACTTGAGCTTAGGAGTTCAAAACCAGCCTGCATAATATAGCTAAACCCTGTCTCTACAAAAAATACAAAAATTAGCCAGGTGTGGTGGGATGCCCCTGTAGTCCCAGCTACTCAGGAGGCTGAGGCAGGAGGATGGCTTGAGCCCAGGAGGTTCAGGCTGCAGCGAGCTGAGATGGTGCCACTGCATTGCAGCCTGGGCGACAGAGTGAGACCCTGTCTCAAAAATAATAATAATGATAATAATTTTTTAAAAAGAATCTAAGCAATCACACTTGTTCCTAGAGAACTGCTCTCACGAAGTGCCCAGTTAACAGCCTGGATGACCATACAAAATCTAAAACTTTATTAGGAAAGATTAAGTGACAGCTTTGGCCAGATTAGTACAGGAACATACTGTTGGAATGATTCTCATAGACATATAGTATTAAAGGTGCACCTTCAAACAGTGAATTGAGAAAAAAAATATTTAAAACATCCATTATAAAAGTCCTACGCATTTAACAAAATCGTACGTATTTGTTATAATTTTACAGTCTGCCTAGTACTGTGCTACAGTACCAGACAAAATAAATTCAGGGTTTTGGGGATTTTGTTTTTTTAAACAAACTGGTATGTCACATAAACTTAGGAACCACCACCAACATCTCGAGTATCAACGTTTCAGAATGGAGGCATAGTTCAGTGAAAAAAAAAAAAATGCCAGCACAGGTTTTAGTCTTGATTGTTGTTTCACCAGAAAGCACGGTGGCTGGGGGAGCTGTCAAAGTACTCCGGATAGACTCAGAGCCATTAAATAAGCTCAGGCATATAGGGCCAGGAGCAAGGGAGGAGAGGAAACACTGAAACAACTCGGCAGAAAGCCGGCCCTTGCTATGAAAAAAAAAAAAGAAAAAAAAAACACTAATTAATGAGGATGAATGAAACAGGGACACCCAGGGCTGGTTAAGGGGGTTGCTGCTTTAATCTGCTGGACAAACAAGAGTGTAAACTCGGTTGTGGGTTAATTAGGTCTAACTCCAAGTCAAAGACCAGCTCCAGAGAAAAAGCAGCCTGGCTGAGAGTCTACCCGCTCAGATACACAGGAAGCCACCGGATTCCAACTTGCGGCGCCAGCAGGACACTCGGGAGGAGGTGGCAGCACCGCCTGCTCGCCCACGTCCAAGGCCAACCTCGGCAAACGTGCCCCGGCCATTCCGCACGAGCCCCGAACGCACACGCCAGGATTCCAACTCCGCGCGGGAGGAGCAGTGGCAGGGAGTGCAGGGCCCAGCGCCGGCAGAGGAGCGGCTTTGTCAAAAGGCGGCTGGAGAGAAACCGCCCTAAACACGGCTGTCCCCTAAGGCGACCCTCGGGGTCAGGTCACTTCTCAAGGGGCCAGCAGAGTCAAGAAGTCTGGAAACTACGTGAAATGGGCTGGGGGGCGGCGAAGAGAGAAAGTGCAGACGCCAGGTTGATTCTCTGGTTTGGGGGAAGGAAGGAGTTTGGTGGGGGAGCGATACGTAATGCAGTAACCTACTTCGCCCCCAGCCCCGCGGGCAGAGCCGGACTCCGCGGGTGGCAGGCAGCGAGCCCGACTTCCTCCCGCGCTCCGTCCTCCGAGGCCCGGCCCGGCCCGGCCCGCCCCGCAGCCCGCAGCCCGGCCCCCGGCGCCCCGGGTCCCGCCGCCAGCCGGACGCGCTCCACTCACCCAGCTCCTCCGCCTGCAGCCGGAGCGGGGCGCAGACCGTGAGCAGCAGGGCCAGGAGGCCCGGTCCGGCAGCCCGCGCCAGCGCGCCGCCGCCGCGGGCGCCGGGCACCATGACCCCGCTGGGCGCCAGCTTGGCAGGCTCGGCCTCCCCTCGACGGACCCCGCGCCACAGCTGCCGGGGCCGCGCCGCCTCCTCCGCGGCCGAGCGCGGCGCCGGGACGGGGCGCAGCCGCTGCCCCGCACCGAATCCCATTGGGGCGGCTTTGAGCCCAGCCCTGCGGGGGCGTCTCCCGCCCCGCCCCGCCCCTCCCCTCCCCGCCCCGCACGTCGGCCCCCAGAGGAGGAAGTCGCGCTCCCAGGCAGTGACCGACGGCGAGGCCGGAGGCGATCCAGGCGCCGCCCGCGCTCCCCTCCACGTATCTGGCGCTCCCTGCTGCGCTCCTTCCTTCCCCTCCTCCCCACCTGCACCGGTACACGTGAACCTGCTAGGCAGCAGGACACCTCGCCGCCGGTCCCGCCCCTCGCCGCATGGTGCGGGGGGAGTCCTTCCTGGAGGGGCTGAGTCCGCGGCGGTGCCTTGGAAGGCTGCCCCCTCCAGGGTTTTGCCAGCCCGCGGGGATGGGCATGCCAAGGATAGCAACACCGAGGGACTCGAAATATTTTGATGATAGGATGATGACAGTGCCAAGTAGGACCTTCACTCATTCATTCATTCAAAAGTTACTCAGTTCAGCAGTGTGCTTGTCAGGAGCAGGGCTAAACCCATGTGGCACTTGCAGACGTTAAAAATAATCAGGCAAGTATTCAATGCAAATTGCAATCAGTGACATGAAGGGTGCTGTTGAAGCACATTTAGAGAGCTCTAATTAGATGGCGGGTAACGGGAGTGAGGGCGGGAATCAGCTAGAAAAGGCCTATGTGGCATCAAAGCTGAGATTAAAGCAGGAGCCAAAACAGACCAGTTGTGTAAAGAAGCTGAAGGAGGAAAGGGCCAGGTGACTGAAGCACGGTGAACAGCTGGATGCACGGTCAGATGTAGAAGCTACTGTACAGAGTAGGGGCCAGGACGTGCAGCTAAACAACCTCAAGGATGTTTAACTTGGTCCTCGGAGCAGTGAGCAGCCACGGAAGGTTCAGAAGGGAGAAGGACTCCACCCTGTGATCCTCTGAGGAGTTGCCTACCGAGAAGGGTTTGGGGAGGGCAGATTGGAGAGTGGAGAATTACAAGGTTATTACCGTGTAGTTGAATAGGGTGGTGGCTGTGGAAAGTGACGAGGACAGATTAAATATGCATTTTAAGGACTATCTCACGTCTCTGGTCTCCTGCAGTCCCCATTTACTTCCTCTGCGCACTGCCGTCATCTTTGCACCACCGCGCGGCACGCTGAAGTTTCACCTAGAGGTGCAGCGCAGGGAAGCAAGGAGGCGGAGAGGAAGAAACAGCCCCTCCAGTGGCAAATACTGGCGCCTTGTGATCTTTGGATACCCTGGACAGACTCATTTCATACATGCGTTCCTTTTTTTCTCTTTCTTTTCTTAACTAAATAAACAAGCTGATAAAATCTCAAATGAGATTGTCTTTGGGGCTTTGCTTTCTCTGAGGCAGCATATGTTAGAGGAAAGAACTTGGGCTTTAAAAATGGAGGGAATCCATTTTTAAATGGATTGAAGTTGAAGAGCTGAGGTCCGGAATCAAACTCGGTATATTTGTGTATATTAAGTGTATACTGAATGTGTATATTAACTTCTATCATGTAGATAAAGTACCTAACTGAATGTGTATAATAAGTTGTAGTATGTAAAGTACCTAATACATGGTAGGTTTTATCATTTTTTAATATAAAGTAAATTCACGCCCATAAGAATATTGAGTATTCTTACACTCAAAAACATAAAATGATACTTTGATACACTGAATCTCCTCCTAACTACAGTTTACCCTTTTTCTTGTTTCTCTTCTTTCTTTTTTTTTTTTTTTTTTTGAGACGGAGTCTCGCTCTGTCGCCCAGGCTGGAGTGCAGTGGCCAGATCTCAGCTCACTGCAGTCTAAGTGAGTTTGGGCAGCTGCTTCCAGGCTCTAACAGGTTTGACACGGTGAGCTATGAATGAAGCAAAGACAATGGGGAGTATTGTTTGCCAGTGAGGAATTCATAATGTGAGGCAGGTGGGGTTTCAGGGGTGACCTCCCCCTTTTTTTTTTAAATCTCAGTCAATACCTTGATGGGAATGGAATTATCTGCTGTACACCTGAATCCTGAGCCAGATAAGGGGAAAGATTTAGGATCTGGTAACAAGAAACAGAAAGAAGAGCCAGATCTTATTGGTTTCATCATGCCATTCCTTCCTTGAAATACAAAATCTCTAGTTAAGAAAATCATAATAAAAGAAAAATGTAAAAATACAACAGATTATCAAATATATATACCTGGATATATATATACACATGCACACACACATATATATATGTATATATCGTTTTTAGAGAAAGGGCCTTACCATGTTGCCCAGCTGGAGTGCAGTGTCTATTCACAGGCCTGATCATAGTGCACTACGGCCTCCAACTCCTGAGCTCAATCATGCTGCTTCAGCCTTCTGAGTAGCTGGAACTACTGTATATTTTTGTATACAATGAAATAAGCCTTGTTGAATTAATATACTTGTTTTAATCTTGAGAAGATTCCATTTTGATTTTTTTAAATGATGCATGATGGAATCTCAGAACCAAGTTCCATTAAGAAAATTATACTTACTAGGATCTATCTATAAACATTTCACATACTGAGATGGGAAATATCTCTAGGGAAGTGTCTCTCATAGGCTATTTCACTTCTAACCCATCCCCCCCTTGCCATCCAGTCTTTATTTTGCATATCTTACTGCAATTTATGCTTACGTTTGCCAGCTCTTCTGTAAAAATACATAACAGCTGGTCAGGAGCTGCCTTATTTTATATTATAAATTATGTGCTCTGTCTTGCTTAGGTAAGACAGAATTTAAACAGAAATGCAAACCTAGTATGATTCTAAACAGTTAGATAGCTTCAAAATAGATTGTAGTTCAGTTCAATGACCTACTTCAATCTATCCTTAACGTTTAGTAACCCTGCCTGAGACTCTACGAGGAAAACTATCTCAGCTATAAAACTGAAGCCCTTATAGATGTCTGATACGGTTTCAATCTGTGTCCCCACCCAAATCTCAAGTTCAATGGTAATTCTCAATGTTTTAGACATTTTCCATATGCAAAACAACATGACGACAGTACAATAAAAATAAATACAGTTACCTTCTCTTCCTCATTTATGATCTGATAATAAAAATTTGAGAAAGTTAATTACACAGACAAAATGAATTATATAGATTGACAAGCACAATGATAGAAGAGGTGCAGGGTACCATGGAATCACAGAAGAAGGGCATATAACCTGGATTTTAAAAGTCTAGCAGGGCCTGAGAGAGGTGAAGATATTAATTAGAAAGAAAACAATGTTTGTCAGACAAGGAAAAGATATTATTTTAAAAGCTCAGAAACAGAGATCACAGGGTGCTTATAAAGATTGAACCTGGCCAGGTGCAGTGGCTCACGCCTGTAATCCCAGCACTTTGGGAGGCCAAGACGGGCTGATCACCTGAGGTCAGAAGTTCGAGACCAGCCTGGCCAGCATGGCAAAACCCCATCTCTACTAAAAATACAAAAATTAACCAGACATGGTGGTGGGCACCTGTAATCCCAGCTACTCAGGAAACTGAGGCAGGAGAATCACTTGAACCCAGGAGGCAGAGGTTGCAGTGATCCGAGATCACGCCATCATACTCCAGCCTGGGCGACAGAGCGGGAGCGAGACTCTGCCTGAAAAACAACAAAACAAATGAAAACAAAATTGAGCCTACTTCATCAAAATTGAGCCTGAATACAGAGTGAGAGGCAGGAGCAGGATCTGAGGGTTCCCAGGGGTAATGGGAAGCAGGGCAAGTGTAGAAACTTGTTCAGATTTGCATTGCAATAGGTGTCAAGATTACGGCAATAGAGGAGCAATCAGGCTCAACTTTGAATTCAGGAATTTCTAACCAGTAAGCAGGGTGAGGGGGTCCGTGACAAAAAATCACTAGGAGGAGATATCAGCGATAGAGGGGATTCTTATAAAGTGGCTTAATGGGATTCTTGCTGAATTCCGGTTCAAGGACTTATATGTCAAAGATAAGGGAGGAGAAACTTGATCCAATATAGAGGGTGGGGGCTTCTCTCTGAACTAACTTAGCAGAATTCTTGCTAAAGCTGGACTAGGCAGGCCAAAGACAGGGTTCAAGGACAAAGCCTAGATAAAAAGAAGGCTCAGGGGAGCTTGACTGTTTGGTCACAGAGAGTCTTTGTCACCCCCATGTGGATATTTTTGCCACAAGCACTAAACAGCTAGGCTACAAAGGTCAGACCCCTCCCTCCCTGTAGCAGAGCTCAGCAGGGCACAGTCAACACTTCCCTCCCAAAACGGCCTTTCTCTAACTTTCAGTTCTGATAAAATTTACCATTGTCCTGCGATTCCTTCTTTAGGAATTCTATTGAGGCAAGCAGGCTATCTCCTATCCAGGCTTTCTCCCTTATTCCGTCATTGTGTCTGATTCAGTATTCATTGATTTATGGTATAGCTTTCCAGGGCCAGCCCTATTTTTAAATTCTAGTTGCCTCTGTACTACCTGCGATACATTTGTGTCCTTTCAAGAAATAGTTTTTAAAGAAATTTCATATACTCGATCTGAGTTGGTTCTTATGACAACCCCCAAACAGCTGTTTCCTAACTGTGTTTCTCTTTCTCTTCTTTCTCTTTTCTAACTTTTCTGTTAGGTTAACTGTCCACTCTTTCATCTTGCTCAGAGACCACATGTTGAAAAATGTCCTTGGGAGCTTGATTGACCTTGTAACCATGTGGCGGTACTTTCTCTTGGTCTCCGCCATCCAGGGAACAGGAATTTGGGGGTTCATGTCATAGTTATTCCCAAAGTTTATGCCTTTGCAAGCTCAAAATTGGCTGCTCTAGGCTCCTTCTGGAAAGTGCAATGGAAACTTCCCAATGCTGTAGCTTAATAGTTAAGGCTTATGGGTTTCACCTGTGAGGTTATTTTTGGTAAAGTTCAAAAGCCAGAAATATTGGCAGTTTGACATGGCTAAAGGTGGTAGTAAGAGATTTAAAAGGACTTAAAAAAAAGAAAAAGAGTGCTATGGTGAAAAGTCAGCTTGATTAAAAATGGATATTCAAGTTCTGACAGCCTGGGACTCCTTGGGAAAAATAGAGGAGATGCCACAGACCCAGTGTTGAGAAAAACCTCCGTTTTCCTCAGAGAACCTAGAAATTGAAAGTGGATAGATCCCTCTCAAAATCTTTTTTTTTTTTTTTTTTTTTTTTTTGACACGGAGTCTCGCTCTGTCGCCCAGGCTGGAGTGCAGTGGCCGGATCTCAGCTCACTGCAAGCTCCGCCTCCCGGGTTTACGCCATTCTCCTGCCTCAGCCTCCCGAGTAGCTGGGACTACAGGCGCCCACCAACTCGCCCGGCTAGTTTTTTCTATTATTTAGTAGAGACGGGGTTTCGCTGTGTTAGCCAGGATGGTCTCGATCTCCTGACCTCGCGATCCGCCCGTCTCGGCCTCCCAAAGTGCTGGGATTACAGGCTTGAGCCACCGCGCCCGGCCAAAATCTTAGGCTCTGTTCTGTTTTGCATTGCGTTGTGTTATCTGATGTTTTAACTCTTGGGGGTATCAAAAACTACTTTGTGTATAATAACTGGGTAGGAAATATACTTTTAGGAAAGGCTAATGGCAGTTATGGGCGAATACTTGGCTCTTTGGTGTTTGGGTTAGAGAAGTATGTGCTTGGCCACCTGGAAGGTATGCAGATGTGTCTCCCCAGCCCCCACACACCCAGGGATAAGACTTCTATGAGGGATGGGCTAATGACAGAATTGGATGATTGACTTTAGATTGCTTTGCAATGAAATGCATAGTAAAATCATTGTACTGTCTTTTTTCCGTAGCATTTCTCTTTTTGGGGATTCAGGATCTGGTATAAAATGGGACCCTTTTTATAATTGGGGGATTATAATTTTGGGGTATTTGTTTTGCCTTACAGCTGTGCCTGCTTATTAGGCTGTACAAACTGCCTCTTTTCCTGTTCCTATTCCACCCTGAAGCCAGTAATTCAATTAAGAAACTGGCAAATTAAAAATCTTACAACTACTGGATTTTCTTCTATTTATATGTGTTGTGCATGTGATGTTTATATATACAAGAGTTCTAATTAATTGGCTTAAAAATAATAAGTGCTTAAATCAAACATTTTGTCAGAAAAGTAAGAAGTGTAATGCCTTTTAGTTCACATAACTTAAGTAATCTTTGGGAAATAAAAACAGTTTTACATGCACGTTGTGTAAGGAAAGTGAAATGTGTTTTTGTTAAAGATTATATAAAAAATCATGGGAATGTGGATTTTTTGCCTAGATAAAAAGGTTAAATGATTGTTTTAAGTTAGATAGGAAAAAGCTGAAGGTTTGGGCAAGTTGTGGAATGTTAATGAAAAATTAATCTTGTAAAAGAAATTCTGTATATGAACATATTAGCTAAAGTTAAAGGAGTATTATTTAGTATTTTTCATAAATTGAAAATTGGAATAAAAGCACAACAGGTTTTTTCTTACAACACTGGTCTGCTCTGTCACAAAAATTGTAAAGGGTTACAAAAGATTTATAAGAATCCTAGCGTATGGCCATAATGATTAAGATTGGACACATTTGTCTATAAGGTTTTATCAAGAATTAGGTTTGACATCAATAATGCACTAAGGCAAGGGTAAATTTGGCTTTCTCTCTTGAACAAGATTTTCATGTAATGTTTTAAAAAATGAAAGTTTTTTTTGCCTACCCTTTTGAATAAACTATAGAAAAAAAGAAAGGAAAATGACAGACTGTTTGGAAAGCTAAGTCTTCCCTCTATTGATGAGTAAATGTTTTGTCTTTTAAAAATTTTTGTGGCCTGGCACAGTGGCTCAGGCCTGTAATCCCAGCACTTTGGGAGGCAGAGCCAGGCAGATCACCTGACATCAAGAGTTCTGGCCAACATGGTGAAACCCATCTCTACTAAAAATACAAAAATTAGCCAGGCGTGGTGGCAGACACCTGTAATCCCAGCTACTCGGGAGGCTGAGGCAGCAGAATTGCTTGAACCCGGGAGGCGGAGGTTGCAGTGAGCTGAGATCGTGCCACTGCACTCCAGCCTGGGCAACAAGAGCTCCCATTTTGGCTAAATTAATGACTTATGGTAACCTAGGATTTGATAGTTGACAAACTTTCCAAAATCAAATTATAAATTGTGACTTTTTCTGACCTAAGTTAATCGTTTAGATATTAGGGGGTCCCTGTCTAAAAATGACATTTGGCTTATTTGGCATAAAAATCATACAGGAAGCATTGTTAAATATGAAACAGTGTTTGACTTTCTTTGGGTTGTATTGTATAAATATGTTATCACTATGTGTTCCAAAATTATGGGAAACTCCTATAATTCTGATATGACTTAGCCTATGTTATTGATAATTATCATTGTTATGTAAAATTGTTTTATGCCACAGAAGTAACCAACATTTCTAGTCAGTTGTGGTTTTAATAATGGCTGTCCTAGGACTTTTTGTCATCCACAGACAGTTATTATCTTGTTTAGATTCTCTTCAAATGATAGTTTATAGTCAGCTATAGGACTTTGACAGGTGCTCTTGCATGCAGGTTTCTAATAATTTTGGAGATTGTGACATTAGAATAGAGGAAAAACATTCAGGACTTTCATGGAGACCTGGAATGTTCATGAATATCAATCAGAACAGGAGTTAACTGCATGGACTGAACCAATTAGAAGACTGAAGTTTTTTGTTTTTTGGTTTTTTTTTGCTTTTTCTTAAAATATTGTAGATCCTTGGTTTTGTTTTTCAGAGTCAAGAGAACTTTTGAGCTATTGGCAGCTTTTAACAATTGAATAAAGTACACTCACATAAACAAAATTTGGAGCATATTTGTTTCTTTGTACCTGATTTTTCCAGAATTTGAAGACTATTTGTGAATAGCTTTAACTTATGGAAATATAATTATTTGCATAAGTACAATAAGAATGTTTTATTTTGCAACAGGACACAATTGACGAAACTGATTATTTTTCCAAGGCTTTGACTGTAATTGTGTGTTTTCCTTTAAGGAATCTAACTTGACTTCCAGAGTCAATAAAACTCCCTTGGGAAAACTGGCCCCATACCTTGTCTACACAGTCCCTGTTCAGGGTTCCTGATGTGTGGTAGGTAAAGAATGTCACTTTCTGACAGGCCCAGGAACCTCAGGTTATCTTGGGAACTCAAGAGGAGAGGAAGTTACCCAATTCATACGTATTTGAGGGTACAAACCCATGGCTGGGCTTGGCTTTAAAAAAAAGTATTTTCTGAGATTCCTTATGAAATGAGTTCCACCAAAGTCAATTGAAAAAGCCTATGTGAAAAATAATTATTCTTGCTGTACTGTATACAAATAATCAGGCCAAGTATAAAAAAGCATACCGGTCTTTATTTTTATATATATATACTTTAAGTTCTAGGGTTCATGTGCACAACGTGCAGGTTTGTTACATATGTATACATGTGCCATGTTGGTGTGCTGCACCCGTTAACTCATCATTTACATTAGGTATATCTCCTAATGCTATCCCTCCTTCTCTCCCCACCCCATGACAGGCCCCGGTGTGTGATGTTCCCCACCCTGTGTCCAAGTGTTCTCATTGATCAATTCCCACCTATGAGTGAGAACAAAGCATATTGATCTTACCATGATTTGTGTTTAGTAAAAATGGGAGACTGGAGAGAGAAAAATTATGTTTCAAAAACTGTGGTACACCTGTTATTAGATTCTAGTCTCATCAGTTGTTTTTGAGTTTTGTTTTTTTTTTTTTTCCTGCAATTCAGATTAACCCTGCTTATTCTTGTGAACCAACAAGTGATCTCTGGCTGCTGCTCAAAAGAAACAAAAGAGATGGGTAACGTAAAAATCTGGATTAGTATTGTAATTCTGGGCACATACTGGAATCATCTAGTGACTCCGTATTAGCTTGGTTTCAGCAATTGTCCAGTTCATGGAAAGCCTTCTTATTTAGTTTACTTGGGATAGTATTACTTATTTAGCTTTACTCTTGCGGAATATATTATTATTGTACTCTATGCGTAGGAATGCAGGATAAGTTTAATCAATGTTCTCTTAAATCAAACACTTATTAATTTTCCTGATATTACTTTCTGTCAGAGCTCAAGAGTTATGAGTGGCCCTTGACGTACCGATGCTTTCTGACTGATCTCCTCTCTACCCTGAATACAAGAGACCCTAATAGTTAGACAGGAATATAATTGCCCCATTCAGTCTGAAGAAGTTACGGAAAACGAATCTTCATCTCTCCAGAACTCTTAGGATGAAGGGTTCCCTTGTAAAAGGGAAGGGAGAAATATGTCAGAGGCGTTTGAACCACAGCAACTTCATATTGTATAGAGGCTGGTAAAATAAGACTGAGACCTACTGGGCTGTATTCCCAGGAGGTTAGGCATTCTTAGTCACAGAATGACACAGGAGGTCAGCACAAGATACAGGTCACAAAGACCTTGCTGATAAAACAGGTCGTGGTAAAGAAACCAGCCAAAACCCACCAAAACCAAGATAGCAATGAAAGTGATCTCTGGTTGTCCTCACTGCTTGTTACACCATTTTGCACTAGTTATAATACAACAGCATGCCAAAGACACTCCCGCCAGTGCCATGGCAGCTTACAGATGCCATGGCAACATCAGGAGGTTACCCTATATAGTTGAAAAGGAGGAGAAACCCTCAGTTCCAGGGATTGCCCATTCCTTTCCCAGAAAACTCATGAATAATCTACCTCTTTTTTAACATATAATCAAGAAATAACTATAAGTATCTTTAGCTGAGAAGCCCATGCCACTGTTCTGCCAATCGAGTAGCCATTCTTTTATTTCTTTGCTTCTGTAATAAACTTGCTTTCACTTTATGGATTCACCTTGATTTCTTTCTTGTGTGAGATCCAAGAACCCTCTCTTGGGGTCTGGATCCAGGACCCTTTCCAGTAACAGTGGCATGAAGCTGCAATGTGTTGAGATCAGTTGATAAAGGTAAAAGTTACCAGAGGAATTGAGAGAGGGTCCAACTTCCCAGGAGTTGGTTCACTAGATGTATAAGGAAATGCAAACTAACAATGAAAAAATGAAATCTGCAATCTCTTGGTTATTGTTATCTATAACAGCTAAAATGAAATTAAAAGAGAATGCTGTGTTGGATTTCAATCTGGGCTTAGCCCACCAGCCTCAAAGATGCCCCCCAAGGGCAGAATTAGGCAGGAACAACAGAAAGTACCTCTAAGACCTGTGGTTACCAAGAGAGCAATCAATGTGAGAGAAGGGCAAAACCAAGTAACTATTGAAACCAGAGGACACAGTATGAAGGGATTGTTTTGCAGATTGGTATCATTAATTTCCTGTGGAACCTGTGCTATAATAAAATGGATTATGAGAGTGGCTAATGTAGGGGCAATATTTTCGGTTTTAAATACTGCAGAGTGGAAGAGTGTGTTTGGGTTGATGCTGGACCCACGGCTCACCATTGAACAACTGCAGAAGAATATATGATGCAGACACACAGGAGGTTATTCCTGAGAGAACAGCCAGCCTGGTGGACAGGGTAAAAGCCACCTTAAGGTCTGTTTACTCTGAGGGAGGGATTATCCAAGACCACCTAAAAATGCCAAGTAGAACACCCCAGATGAGGTAGCTGATATGCTTTGTATGCAAGCCATGTGGGACTGGCTTTATGATGATGGGAATGTTCACCTGCTGAATATGTCTATTACCCAAGTCATGGTTAACGCTGTGGTTAAGGGGGCCCCTTCTACATGGGTATCCCATGTGTTGTTAGTCCTGCAGAATTGAAGGACTAGAAGTTCAAGAAGTTCGAGAAGCCTTGTCAAATTTGCTGTCTCAGCTTGCCAAGTCTTACAAATGCTAAGAAAAACACTAAGTTAATTAACAAGAGAATTGGGAAAGGCAAAAAGGAGAGTCAAAAACTCATTCAGGAAGGTGGAAATTTTTAAACAGTTATTAAGAAATAAGCTGAATAAAGAAAGTAGTGATGGGGTAAAACTAAGAAGAAAAAGAAAGGGAGAATCACGGGTCTCACCTTAGCAGGATGGAGATCTCTAGATGGTTATTAAGGAATGAAATGAATAAAATGGAAATTGATGGGTTAGAACAAAGGACTTATAACACATTGAAAGTTTGGTGGACCAAAGGGAGCCCCGTCTTGTCCACCATCTTTAAAGGGCCCCAAACCACCTTGGTGTATTTCTCCCAGTTTGGAGAAATTTTAAAACCTGGAAGACAGAGATTATAATGAAAAATCTGATTTGAAACTGCCTAGGGCAATAGTCAGGCCCACTAATCAAGAAAGATGGACAAAAGGGCCAGGTTCCTTTGGTTCAGCCCTTTGAGTCCCCCTTAGCTGAAGACTCAAAGCCTTTTGCACAAGAGAGGGTAAATTGGTTTGGGGGTGGAGAAGAGATGTTCCTGAAACTAGGATATAAAAATGTAAGGGTTGACAGGATTATGAAACTTGGTATATTTGAGTCGGCCAGGCACGGTGGCTCAAGCCTGTAATTCCAGCACTTTGCGGGGCCGAGGCGGACGGATCATGAGGTCAGGAGATCGAGACCATCCTGGCTAATACGGTGAAACCCTGTCTCTACTAAAAATACAAAAAATTAGCCGGGCATGGTGGTGGGTGCCTGTAGTCCCAGCTACTCGGGAGGCTGAGGCAGGAGAATGGCATGAACCTGGAAGGCGGAACTTGCAGTAAGCCAAGATCGCACCACTGTACTCCAGCCTGGGTGACAGAGCAAGACTCCGTCTCAAAAAAAAAAAAAAAAAGTTGGTATATTTTAATACACTTCAAGAGAAGTGGTTACATCTCTTTTACCTGCTTGTGTTGTGGGAATGAACATTGTATCTGATTGGGGAATGTTTCCCATACCAGGTGCCATGAAACGGAAGGCATGTAAATCTGCCCTTTAAGCAGCCCATGTGGCTAGGCTGGGATCAGATCACCACTGAACAATTGCAGATGAATATATGATGCAGACACACAGGAGGTTTTTCCTGAGAGAACAGCTGGCCTGGTGGACTGGGTAAAAGCCACCGTAAGGTCTGTTTAATGGGAACCAGTGAGATTGTCCAAGCGCACACAATGCATAGCAGAACGTAGAGTGCTGTTAGGGACAAATTCTCCACTTGATAACCTTCTGTGGAGCATTTCCTGGAGCTTATGGCAAAAGCCTCTGAGCTCCTCCCAACGACACCTACTGAGAGACTGGACTAGAGAATTTCCACATGAGAAGCATTTACTGCCTCGCTACGAAATGTTAGCTGAAGCTACCCTGTGACACCTGAAATACCCATGCCATCTTGAGTGATGTCAGAGAAACATTCCAATGGGGATGGCAGTGCCCAGAGGAGTTCCATAATAAAATGGAGATGGTTTGTAGAGGATCTTGCTACTTAGGGAATGCAAGGAGGAGATACGCTGCAGCAGGGAGTTTCTTTTCTCCTAGGACTGACTCTGAAACTGTGTAAGAAACTGCTGGATTCTACAATGCCCAATAAACAGCTCTCAGTTGACCAACCAAGAGTTGCTTGGTTTGTGGATGGTAATTCAAAGGCAAATGGACACCATCCTGTCTGAGAGGTCGCTACTTTGACAAAAAAGGTGGAAACATATCTGCTTGGTGGGCTAAACTGCATGCTGTTTTTCTAACAGTGATGGACGAATTGAGCGGTGGTAAAAGCCCCCGAATTTGAGTTTTTACTGACTCATTGGCAGTTACCAATAGCTTGGCCATACTCATGGAAGAGGGCTATGGAAACCTGGCCTATTAAAAGGATGCCCATATGGAACAAGCCCTATGGAAATGTGAGGGGTGTACTAATGTAGAACAAATCAATGCCCATAAGAAGAATGAACTTCCAGGTTCAGAAGGTGACTAGAATCGACAAGCAGATATCCCCATGTTTTCCCTTGAGGTAGCTACCTGGGTCTGTGAAATGAGTGGTTACTACAGCAGTGAAGAGATGGGCTGAATCTAGTCATGTTCCTTTTGCACCCTCTCAGGCACAAAATGCCAGGAAGACCTATTCTGTTTCTCAGCAAGAGTGACAGAGACTGCTGATGGCTATGAGGCACATTCTCTGGTGGGAAGGCCCTGAACACAGTAGGCAGTTAAGACTGGTCTGGTAGCCTTGTGGGGCTACAGATGGGTCTTTACAGGAATAGACAGTGCCTCTGGAGTAAGTTTTGCTTATTCAATGAAAGATGAAAATGCTCAGAGTGCCATAAAAAATAAACCGGAACAGAAGATATTGCTAGGCTGTTTGGATGGCTGACCATCATTTCTTCAGACTGAGGAACTCACTGTACAACCCATAAAGTCTAACAATGAACAGAGAGTTATCCATGTTGGAGTAATAGTTTGATAGAAAAGTAGAATGGGCAATTGAAACATTGATTGTCTAAAACAAAGGGGAAATAAAAGCATGAAGGGCTGGCTTCCACATCTTCACAGGTGGGTGCTCACACTCAACATGAATGGGACTAGAATGTGCTGCAAGATTTTTTTCTCTGTTTTTCTGATTGACCTGGGGAAGAGGAGGTGGGGAAGATGCTGGTATGATGTTGCAATTCTTGCCAAGAGAGGAGTACATTGGTATAACGACTACAGTTTTTTCTTTCTTCCTGGTCACCTCGAAAAAAGATTAGTTTTTCCCCTCTACCTGATGCTGAGGTCCTAAGACCAGGGCTGCAACTGCAAGTTGCAACAGCAGGGATGATTTCTAAGCAAAAAACTGTAACTATGTTTTTAAACCTTATGTCAAAATTCCTAAGGGCATAATGGGGGTAGGTTGTGCCTTTACTCCCTCTAGCAATACTGGGGCTAGGAGTGAATGCAGCTATATTGCCTGGTGGTAAAAATAGTTCACTAGTTCTGCACCTGTGTGACCTTACCCTGTCCGAATGGGAATGAACTGAGGAGGAGCTAGTTGATTGATTTGTATTGCTCCCTACAATCTGGACCAGCACAGTGGTGATTCTAGTGTCCCCTCCAAAGGCAAAAGTTTGGGTAATAATGGAGAGAAGGAGAAATCGTAGCTGAGAGTAAAGAAATGGATAAATGGGTTACTGAGAAAAATTTAATTTTATATTAACAAGGCAAAATAGTCTCAGAGCAAGAGACGATATTGTCTCTTAGTTCAATTATCCCAAATGCCTGAAAGGGCGCATGATCACTGTTGCTTTTGGAAGCTGACAAGATTGAGAGGAAGCCTGCAAACCTGAGTGGCCTCATCCTGGGAGACATTCATACAATCTGATGAACTGGATTAATGATTAATGATTGTGTATAATATATATTTCACATGCCTGTTTACAACAGCACAATTTGCAGTTGCAAAAATATGGAACCTGCCCAAATGACCATCAACCAATGAATGGATAGAGAAAATGTGGTATATATATACCATGGAATACTACTCAACCATAAAAAGGCACTAAATAGTGGCATTCACAGCAACCTGGATGGAGTTGGAGACCATTATTCTAGTGAAGTAACTCAGGAATGGAAAACCAAACATTGTATGTTCTCCCGTATAAGTGGGAACTAATCTATGAGGACACAAAGGCATAAGAATGATAAATTGGACTTTGGACACTAGGGGAAGGGTGGGAGGGGATGAGGGATAAAAGACTACACATTGGGTACAGTGTACACTGCTTGGTGATGGATGCACCAAAATTTCAGAAATCACCACCAAAGAACTTTCCCATGCAACCAAACACCACCTGTTCCCCAAAAATTATTGGGAAAAAATCAGCGTGGGGAGGCTGTGGTGTTATGATATGTATTGGTTTATATCCATAGTTCCTGGCTCACAACTCCCATCATCCTTGTTGCAATCTTTTGTTATAATATTGGGTTTGTCAGGCTTCAGGGGCAGGCCTCTGACCTTTTTCTGCCCTCCTTTCACTCTAATGTGCCCCCACTTTTCTGATTATGGGTCTTAAGGCCCTCTCATGAGAGGGTCCACCCTATACTCTGGAGGAAGGAATGCTGATATCACGAAGCTTCCATAAAAACCCAAGAAGAGAAAGTTCAGTGAGCTTCTGGATAGCTGAACATGTGGAGGTTCCTGGACGGTGGCATGCCAGGGAGGACATGGAAATTCTGCATCTCTTCCCCCATAACTCACCCTATGTGTCTCTTCATCTGCATCCTCTGCAATGTCCTTTATAATAAATCGATAAGTGGAAAAAAGAAAAAGAAATTGAAACTGAAGGGACAGACAAGTGTGCAGTGCTTGATAAAGCAAGCCGGAGGAGAGTTCCAGGCTTTACTGTCTTCAGAGTTTCTATTTCTTGCTCAGAGGCTAGGATTCCACTGTGCCTTGAGGCATTCACCTGGGTAATGTGGAGAGGAGGGGAACGTGGAGGCTCAACATCCATGTGTCAGGCAGAGCTAGGGTCCTTGTACTCTGGGAGAATTCTCCTGGAGTCATGCACATCTATAACAATACAACCATCATTCAAAGCCCACAAAATAAAGATGGAAAAACTCTCCGTTTCACTCATAATTGCCACAAACTATTGACCTGAGCATTGGAATCAGACCCAGAAGCTGAGTCTCAGGAGGCTCAGCTAATAGGCTCCAGTGCCTCACCCTTTTTGCTCTGGGTCCCTCCATCTGAACCAGGAACCAAAGTAGGAAGAGCTGGAGAGGGACCCTGGAGAGCAAGTGGTTAGCAGGGAGAGGGCAGCAGGAGGCAGAGGATACCATTGGTTGCGTAGAGGGCTGGAGGGTCTTCCCATACTGAACCCGATACTGACCTTCAGCCTTTAGGCTGAACTGAGAGATTCAAACCTCTGAGAAATTAAAACCAATATGGTCAGAGCAGGGGAGGCTGAGAGGAGGGAGTAGGAGAACTGAAGAGCCCTGAGCACAGCCTTGCTCCTGCCCTCAACTGCTATGCTCATGTGATATATGACACAGTGAGAAGGTGCTGGACAGGCAGTCAAAGAAAACTGGGTTCTAGCCCTGGTTCCACAACTCCATGACCTGGTGCAAACCCCTCCCCATCTTTCAGCCTCAATTCATTCATCTATACAAGAAGGGGGCATGGATGACCTGGATCACCTCCCGCGTGACTGTCAGGATGCTGTGAGACTCCAACGAAGTGGAGGCAATCTCTTGGGATCTCTGGAAAGTGTTACTGGAAGCTTAAAAAATAACAGAAACAATAAAAATGTGGTTCCCATCCCCTGGCCTCCCACTGTGACTCTCAGATGTTCAGACCTGAGATCTGAGAGTTCCCAAATACAGGTATCTGACATGGATGGGGCAAGAATAGAACATCCACGAACACTGCAGTGCCCACAGAGAGGAAAGGTATGAAGCGTGGGACAAATGAGAGTATCCATTCAGAAGTCACTCTGGTGCCAGATGTTGCTAATGTGGGAGCTGTTAGTGTGTGGGGAAAGGGAGTGTATGGGAACTCTGTGCTTTCCACCCAGTTTTGCTGTGAATCTAAAATTGCTCTAAAAGTAAATTTTACTAATTAAAAAAACCCTATCATCCGCTTTTCTAAAGCATTTTATCTCCTACATTTACAAGTTGTGTCCTGAGAAAAGGTCCTTGTTTAGTTAAATACATGAAGGATTGAATTTCAGCTTGTTTGAGAGCAGTGAGGCTTTGCCTTTCAAAGAGATTTTTTTTCCATTTTCTCTGAAAATCTTAATGTTGTGTCATGTGATTTAAACATTTTCATGATTCCAGACCAAATGAAGATGATCAAAGTTCAGAGAAAAACAAGAGAGATAAATATCTTGAAATCAAGAAGTTGAATAATCTATTTTAGCAGAGATTTCTAAGTAAATAAGGAATCCTTTATGAGGTTTAATTCCAAAGTCTTTAGTCAGACAACTATTCTCTTAGTTAATGGAACTTCTATTTGGATAGAGAGTATAGAATTAGGAGATTGAGAGGCAGGTTATAAGGAATCCAGAAGCCCTGACACTTGGTTGGCAGAACTCCTGTTGGAAGCCAAGCAGTCTGATCCCAGGCACTTTCCTTTTCCCCTCCTTGCCCCCGCCTTTCTTTCTTTCTTTATTTTTTGAGACAGGCTCTTGCTCTCTCACCCAGGCTGGAGGGCAGTGGTGTGATCCTGGCTCACTGCAGCCTCAATCTGGGCTCAAGTAATCCTCCCATCTCAGCCTCCTGAGTAGCTAGGACCACAATTGTGTGCCACCACTTGCTCCCTGTCTTGGCACCCTGCTCTTTACTGCCTTCTCAAACTTACCAAAGGAGATCTTTAAGGAGACAAATTTGGCAGACTGTGGTTAAAATATGAGCTAAACAGTTTCTCCTCCACCTCCTTTCCACACTGTTCCTCTTTGCAGTTTTCTTTTTTTTTTTTGAGACGGGGTCTCACTCTGCCCAGGTTGGAGTGCAGTGGCGCGATCTCGGCTCACTGCAAGCTCCGCCCCCCAGGTTCACGCCATTCTCCTGCCTCAGCCTCCCTGGCTCTACAGGCGCCCGCCACCACGCCCGGCTAATTTTTTTTTTTTTTTTTTTTTTTGTATTTTTAATAGAGACGGGGTTTCACCGTGTTAGCCAGATGGTCTCGATCTCCTGACCTCGTGATCCGCCCACCTCGGCCTCCCAAAGTGCTGGGATTACAGGCGTGAGCCCCCGTGCCCGGCCTCCTCTTTGCAGTTTTAAAGGGTGCTCCATGCTTATTCTATGACCCATTTTTATAAAGCTTTGCTCTCTTGTTGCAGCTCAGAGATCTCTTTGAGATGGTAACTGATCGCATCTTACCAAAGATTTCTATTTCAAGAGGAGCTATTGAAAACAATATCAATCCTGTCTCATTTCCTCAGCCAAGGTTTTCTGTCCCTCCTTGAAGGTGAACCCAATTGGCTTTATTCCTAAGACTTCCCCTGAGTGCTGGGACACCTTTGATATTCTTCCTCACTAACAAGGGGACTTGGAATTAAGTACTGTTCATCAGATTCGGGGCCTGTGACCCACGACGTCTTCGTACCTATATTCTTAAGTTTTTTTTTCTAGTTATCGAGTAAAACTGGAATTCAGAGCATAAGCTTAGGGTTTCTGGAGTCACCAGACCCTCCCTGGGAGACTAAGAGGGTCTTGCTTTTCCTTGAAAGGAGCTCGTCTGCCTGATCTCCAGTTAGAGACATAACAGGGAACTGCCAAAGACAAAATGGCACATCGTTGAAAACTGTTGAGACCAAGAAAAATGTCAAGACTAGGCCACAAGTAGAATCAGGGTTGGGTTTTCCAGAGCCAAGCAAACTAAACAGTCTGGTTTGGGGACCAAAAAATCTACTCATGTGGGATGGTAAGGCCCCTGTAATGCTTCTCATGCATGTCTGACTGAGGTATTAAAAGAAAGCTTCTATGCTCAAAGAATAAAAGCACAACACTGGGAATGACAGGCTGAGGAATTGAAGCTTTTGTTGGAGTCTCAGCCAGATACTTCTGCACACTATACTAGGTCACTGGCTCTCTTCTGCTAGTGCACAAGAGTGACTAGATTATTATTTTAGAGACAACTGTTTCCTTTCTGCCTTCCTGTCTTTCATGATGGCGAAGCCTATCTCTCCCTTGTTCTTCTGTATGTTCACATATCACAAAAATCCCATAACCCTCTTAATTCGCTCTGTGGGAAATCTGCTCTAGAAATATACAATGTGCTGTGTTCTAAAAATGTGTTATATAAAAAGAAGCTATTAGACTTCAGCTTCTGGGAAGATGGAGTACACACACTTTTCCTTATTCCTTCCACTAAGTAACTAAAAATGCAGAATATTATATATAATACAAACATAAGACTTCAGAAGGGAGAGAGAAGGCAGACTGCCTAGAGACATTGGGGCCTGAGAAGTGACACAGTGATGAGTAGCCTAGGTTTTCTTTTTGCTTTACATACACCAGACTTAGAGCTGAATAAGCCTGCAACCGGCAAACACCAGCAGGCACAGACAAAACAAAAACAACAAAATAAAAAGCAACAAAAGCCACTCCTCTCTAGTCAAAGGATCAGAAAAGGGTCAGCACAGCGTGAGATAAAACTTTTAGACGGTAACTGCTCTAATCCATTCAAACACCATAGTCAAAAGGTGGCCCTACTGTCACTCACACCAGCAAAGTGGGGCACCTAGACTTTCACCCTCTTGAGGCCGTAACAAAGCATCCCAACATCCCCTCCACTTTGTCTCCACTGACTCCACAAATGTCTCTCCACCTCAAATGTCAAGGAGGTCAAGTGGGGAACCTGGACTTCTACCTCCACCTGAGAGCTCTGTGAGTCAGTACATCACTCTTTTGCTGGAGATGCATCAGAGAGAAAGCCAGCTAAAAGAGAAAGTATAAATGAATTCCTGGGTCTCATAACATAATTCATTCATGTGTCACTTAATGTTGGGGGAATGCATTGGTAGGTGATTTCATCATTGTTTGAACATTTTTGATATGGTTTGGCTCTGTGTCCCCACCCAAAGCTCATCTTAAATTGTAATCCCCACACGTCAAGGGAGGGACCTGGTGGGAGGTCATTGGCTCATGGGGGTGTTTTCCTCTTTTCCTCTATGCTATTTTCATGAGAGTGAGTGAGTTCTCAGATCTGATGGTGTAATAGTGTTTGTCAGTTCCCCCCCCACTGCTCTCTCTTTCTCCTGACACCTTGTGAAGAAGATGCCTGCTTCCCCTTTGCCTTCTGCCATGATAGCAGGTTTCCTGAAGCGTCCCCAGTCATGTGGAACTGTGAGTCAATTAAACCTCTTTCCTTCATAAATTATCCAGTCTTAGGTAGTTCTTTATAGCAGGGTGAAAATGAACCAATACAATTATATAGTGTACTTACACAAATCTTAGGTAGCTCTTTATAGCAGTGTGAAAATGAATAATACAATTATAGAGTGTATAGGTTACATAAACCTAGATGGTATAGCCTAGTACACACCTAGGCTACATGGTACAGCTTATGGCTCCCGGGCTACAAGCTTGTACAAAATGTTACTGCACTGAATTCTGTAAGCAATTGTAACACAATGGTAAGTATTTGTGTATCTAAACATATCTGAACATTAAAAAGGTACAGCAAAAATACAATGTTATAATATTATTATTTCAGACAGAGTCTGATGTGTTTAAAAATGTATGTGGAAGAAATATACTGTATAAGCCTATCTTATTATAAATGAAATAAGTAAAAGGATGTAAAAGGAGGTAACATTTTTATACTTCACTTGAACAGGAAAAATAATGGCACCAGTAGATTATGATTAAGATCTCTCTCTCTCCATATCTTGAATAAAAGATATCGAGAGATACACTCAAAAACATTATAGATAAATCCAAAAGAAATTCTAAAAAGTGTTTAGGTAATGCATGGAAAGTCAGGGAAAAGAAAATAGAGAAATGTAAAACAGAAAGAACAAATAGAAAAGAAGAAATATAATGGTAAACTTAAGTCACCCCATCAACCAACTATATGCTGTTTATGAGAAACTCCCCTCAAATATAATGATATGGGCAGGTTGAAGGTAAAAGGATGGAAAAGGTATATCATGCAAACATTAATCAATGAGAAGCAAGAGTGGCCATTTATCTAATAAGGTGACTTTATAGCAAAGAAAATTATCAGAGAAAAAGACATTGTACACATATAATGATAAAAAGATCAGTCCAACAGGAAGATGTGGCAATCCAAAATATGTGTACATCAACAACAGAGTCATAAGAAGTGTGAGGCAAAAACTGATAGAACTGAAAGAAGAAATAGACAAATACATAATTATAATTAGAGATTTCAACACCCCTCTTTCAGCAATTGATAGAACAACTGTACAAAAAGTCAGAAATTACATACAAGAACTCAACAACACCATCAATCAACAGCATCTATTTAATATTTATAGAACGCTTCACCAACTAATAGCAGAACACAGGTTGTTTTCAAGTGCTCACAGTACATATACCAACATAGACCATATCCTGGGCCATAAAACAAAATTCAATTACTTTAAATAATTGAAGTCATACAGAATATGTTTTCTGATCACCATGAAATCAAACTAAAAATCAATAGCAGAAATATCTCAAGAACTTAGAAAAACAGGAGCAAACTAAAACTAACGCAAATAGAAAGAAGAAAAGAATAAAGATAGGAACAGAAGTCAATGAAATTAAAAACAGAAGGCTAGGTGCAGTGGCTCACGCCTGTAATCCCAGCATTTTGGGAGGCCGAGGCGGGCAGATCACCTGAGGTCAGGAGTTCGAGACCAGCCTGGCTAACATGGAAAAACCTTGTCTCTACTAAAAGTACAAAAATTAGCTGGGTGTGGTGGTGGATGCCTGTAATCCCAGTTACTCAGGAGGCTGAGGCAGGAGAATCCCTTGAACCCAGGAGGCAGAGGTTGCAGTGAGCTGAGATCACACCACTATACTCCAGCCTGGGTGACAAAAGCAAGACTCCTGTCCAAAAAAATAAAAAATAAAAAATAAAAACAGAAAAACAATAGAAAAAATAGGTAAAATAGATTTGGATCTTTGAGAAGATCAACAAAATTGACAAACCTTCAGCAAGACTGAGAGAAAGAATAGGCAGAATATATAGGTTACCTGTATCGGTATATAAAACAAGGGATATCATTACAGATTTTGCAGACATCAACAGGAAATGATGAAATACATTACTATAAACAACTCTACACACATAAATTTGACAACTTAGATGTAGAAAACAAGAATTACTTCCTTGGAAAACAAGAATTACTACAGTTTACCCAATGTGAAAGAGATACGTTAAATAGCCCTTTAACTATTAAGAAAATTGAACTTATAATTTTAAAGCTTTCAAAAAGAAGTCAGTAGGCCCAGAAGGTTTCACTGGAGAATTTAAGGAAGAAGTAACATCAATTATACACGATCTTTAGAGAAAAGGAGGGAACACTTTCCAATTCATTTTATAAAGCTAATTTTACTCTCATACTAAAACATGCAATACAAAACAAAACAGAGCAAACAACTTTCAGGCCAGTCTTTCTCATGACTATATATACAAAAATCCTTAATAAAATACTAGCAAAGAGAATTCAGCAATATATTAAAAATGTACACCATAGCTATGTTTATTCCAGGGATGCAAGGCTGGTTCAATATTTGAAAATTAATCAATGTAATTCACTGTAACAGCAGACTTAAGAAAAAATTTACATGGTCATGTTAATTGATACAGGACAGACATTTGACAAAATTCAGCAGCCACTAATGAAAAAAACTTTCAGAAAGATAGATATAAAGGGGAACATTCTCAACTTGATTTAAACATCCACAAAAAAATCTACAGCTAACATTATACCTAATGGCGAAAGTATGATGCTTTTTTTCCTAAGACTGGGTATAAGGTGAGGATGTTTTCTCCTCTTACCATTCTTATTCAACAGAGTGCTAGAAGTTCTAGCCAGTTTGGTAAGGCAAAAACAAAAACAAAGCAGACAAAACAATAAATAAATAAATAACCAAAGCAAGCAAAATAATAATAATAATTTTAAAAAGGCACATGAAAAGGAATAAATAAAAAATAAGACTGTGTCTATTTGAAGATGACATAATTGATTACATAGAAAATTCCAAGGAACCGACCAAAAATTTTCTAGGCCACATAAGTGAGCTCAAGAAATTTGACGGATATAATGTAAGCATTCAAAAATCATATTTCTGTATGCTAGCAGTAAACGGTAGATGTCAAGAGTGAAACTATAAAATCATTTACAACTGTGAAAAACATAAAATATTTAGGTGTGAATCTATGAAAATGTGTACAAGACTTGCATGCTGATGACTACAGAAAGCTGATGAAATAAACCAAATGGAAGAAACCAAAAAAGATCGAATTTAAGTGGAGAATCACACTATGTTGATGAACTGCAAGTCTCTGCATATTGAAGATGTCAACTTTGCCTAAATTGCTATATAGGTGTAATGCAATTCCTATCAAAATCTCAAAAAATATTTTTTGTAGGCACAGATAAAATTATTTTAAAATATATATGGAAAGGCAAAGGAACCAGAATAGCTAAAACAATTATGAAAAAGACCAGTAAAGTGAGAGGAATCGGTCTTTCCCATATCAAGCCTTAATATGTAGCTACATAATATGGCACTTGTAGAAAGATAGACGCAAAGACTAATGGGACAAAACAAACCAGAAATAGACCTATACAAATATGCCCAATTTATTTGTTAAAGAAGTGCAAAAGAATTTCAACAGAGAGAAGAGAGGCTTTTCAACAAGTGGTGCTGAAGCAACTGGACATCCACAGGCAAAACAAAAACAAAAACAAACAAGAACCTTAAGAAGCACAATTTATCCAAAAATTAACTCAAAATGGATTATATCTTAAGTGTTAAAACTATGAAATTTTAGAAAACACATGGGAGAAAATCTTCAGTGTGTAGGGCTAGGTAGAAATTCCTAGACTGGGTACTTAAAATGCACAATCCATAAAAAGAAAAATCAATAAATGGAACTACATAAAAATTTTAAAAATTTGCTCTGCAAAAAACAAACAAACAAAAAAGCCTAAGAGGATAAAAAAAATGTTACAGATTGCAAAACATATTTTCCAACCACATATCTGACAAAGGACTGGTATCTTGAGCATATAAACAAATCTCAATATTCAACCGTAAAAAACCCGAGAAATCCCATTAGAAAATGGGAAGAAGACATGAAGAAACATATGACATAAGAGGATATATGGATGGCAAACAATCACATGTAAAGATGCTGAACATCATTATCGCTTAGGGAAGTGCAAGTTAAGACTATACGTTATCAGTAATACTTATCATAATGGCTAAAATAAAATGGTGACAACACCAAATACTGGTGAAGACATAGAAAACTGATCACTCATTCATTCCTGGTGGGATTATAAAATGGTACAGCCACTCTGGAAAATAATTTGGCAGTTTCTTAAAATACTAAACTTGCAGCTCTAAACAAACTGGTAATCACACTCATGAGCATTTATCACAGAGAAAGGAATACTTATATTCACATAAAAACCTGTACACAAATGTTTATAGCAGCTTTACTCATAATATCCAAATTCTGGAAACAATTCAGATGTCTTTCAATGAACGAATGAGTGGTTAAACAGTGCCACATGCATATTATGGAATACTGCTCAGCAAAAAAAGCAAGAAGCTATTGATACACACATCAGCTTGAGTAAATTGCCAGATTCATTCCATATTGTACCGAATGAAAAAAGCCAATAACGAAACGTCATATACTATATGTTTCTGTTTATATAACACTTTTGAAATGACAGAGTTGTAGAAATGGAGAGTACATTGGTGGTTGCCAGGTGGTAAGGGGTAGAGGGCAGCAGTGGGGAAGTGGTGTGGCTGTAAGAGGGCAACATGAGGGATCCTAGTGGTGATGGAAATGGTTGTGTCTTGACTGTATCAACATCAATATCCTGGTAGTGATATTGCACAATTGTTTGTTGATGGTACCAGCAGGAAAAATTGGGTAAAGAGTGTCCGCTAGATCTCTCTACATAATTTCTCACAACTGCATGTGAATCTAAAATTATCTCAAATTTAAAAGTTAAAACATTTTTTAAAGGTTGTTGATGATATACACTGTGCTGGAGGACCACATAGCAAGACTACAATGAAAGACCTTGCAATTTCCATGTCAATCTAAAGATGTTAAATTAGTTTGAGTCTTTGCCCTTGAGATTTGGGCTTAGGCCTGATTTAGACTTGGATTGATTTATGGGTTTCTGGACAGGTCTCCTCCCATTTATTAATCTACTGCTTAGAGAAATGTGGTTCATATCCACTGAAGAAGTTAGGGGAGGAGATTCTTGTTCAACTCCTATCCTGTACAGTTACCAAGTCTGTTTGCCCACACAACCTTAATACTAAAACCAACCAACCCCTTTTTCACCAAAAGCAAAAAGGTATTATTTGTATGTAGATATGTAGGTTATATGAACCTTTTATTAATGAGTTCGTAGATAAACTCATCATGTAACTTGATTGTGAGGGGCAAAAATAAACCTGAATAGCCTATCCTAAGCTGTCATAGGAAGAAATATAGGCTCATTTTCGTATCAGAACAAAAATGCAACCATAAGGCAATATCATTTCAGAATTTTCTTGCAAAAAAATTAAAGTTTTCTATTTTGCAAAGGATGCAATGGACAAAATTTATAGAAGGACGGAAAGATTGGGAGAAGATATTTGTAACTCCTAAACACACGAGGGACCAATGTTTGCAACATGTTTGTATCTACAAATTCCTCAGAAAAATACAGAAAATGTTACTTAAAATGAGCAAAATAAATATGACAATCATTCACAGAAATCCAAATGCCTAACGAGTGTATAAGAGTTGTCAAAATGTCTTAGTAATAAGAGAAATGTGAATTTTCAATGCAATGAGACACCGATTTACATTGATGAGAATGGCAAAAATAGTTGGATGATACAACATTTGGTGGTGGTGGCGGGTCACAGGCAACCTTCTGCACTGCTGGAGGGAATGTAGGCTAGTATAGCTTATGGACAGTGATTTTGCTGTCTTCAGCCACATTACGTACCCATAGCTCTACTACCCTGCCAGGATCATAACAGGACATGAATGAGGAAGTAGAGGAGTTAGGATGTCCATCACTTGGAATAAGCAAGTAAAACTTAGTGATGCACACCATGGAGCACAATATCACATTTAGAAGCAATGAACTAGATGTACATGTAACAGCACAGACAGATCTTTAAAACATGGTATAGAGTAAGAAAAGTAAGATGCAGATTGGAACCATTATATGTAATTTTATATAAGGGTTTAACATACACAAACAACAATACTTTTTTTTTTTTTTTTACAAGGTTGCACACAAATTCAAGAAAGCATATAAACCACATTACAACTGTTGCCTGTAGCTGGAAAGAGAGCAGGGTTGGGAGATAAATAGTATATACATAAATAAACAAAAATGAGTTGGGTACGGACCTTGATGATACCGGGCCTTGAAATGAGTATGGTTAGCTCCATCCTGGCACCAGAGGTAATTAAAGGAGGAAGAGATGAAGAAGTAAGGGAAGGCTGGTTATCTGGAGTTGAAAGCTGGGTAGATTGAATGTAAACAGCAGCTAAGGGGTATTGGTAAATTCAGTGCTCACTTTGGCAGCAGCACATATACTAAAATTGGAGTGATACAGAGAAGATTAGCATGGCCCAGCGCAAGGATGACACGCAAATTTGTGAAGGTTTCCACATTTTTTAAAATTTTCCACTCATCAACCAGGAAGAACCAAATTTACTCTTCATTCATGCAAACATTCATTTACTCATTTAGTAGATAACTTCTCCCTGTCCACTGGAAAAAAAAAAAAAGGTATTGGTAAATTTAGAAAGACACCTGAAACATGCATAACTCAGCTCTTTATCTTTCTCTTCGGAGCCAGCCTCCGTTGTGAGGTCTCGCTTGGGTTTGGGCCTCTAGGATTGAGTGGGCAAATCTTAATGCTGTGGTTTAGCTGGTAGGTCCATTTGGGTTCCACACTTCCAACTGAACTTAATTAGTAAAGACTTCCATTCTTACTTTCTTACTCAAATTGCTTATCACTGGGTAGGTAAGAGGGATGCTATTAATTGGGAGCCCTTCTTGGAGACTACAGCTTTCACAGGCACGCAAGTAACCTGAACTTTGTTATTATGATGATTTGCCAGCCAATTTTTCTATCATCTTATCCACCTGGGTCAAGGTACAGCCTGGACTTAAAAGCAGCGTATTGCGCTAAGGAGTAAAGGTACTATTCTCACCACTAGAGAGGAGTGTAGCTGTTATCGGAGCTTCCTATCAGAATCTGTTGACTCAGGTTTGTGTGTAAAATTAAATTCACAGATTAAACAAGCTTGCTTATCAGGCTTTCGCTGGACATTTTCAATTATTACTATGTTACTAGGGAAGGGTATTCTAGAAGGAAAAATGAAAATAGGGCTGCAGACATTCTGGGAATAATGGGCAAGAGGCAGCAAGAGAGTCAAACAGCGCTTAGAAACCTTAGCCATCGGGGAGAGCCTTGTCCAGTACAACAACCGACATCCGTAGCCTCAGGACAAAGCAAATTTCTGCTCCATATTCTGCTCATTAGGTGAGAAAATATCTAATCCATTTTCAATAGATTGTCATTTTAAAAAAGGCATCTGAAATGGCTAACTTCAACTATTTGAAAAATCGCTAATGTGCAATATCTCATCCCTCAGTCTTATTTGATAAATGAGATATGGTCTGATATGGCTATCTTAAAATGATTATATATTTATAAAGTCTAATTTTGATACTCTTCTAAAAATGTACATTTTATTCCTCTCTATAGTGATCTAAGTAATAAAACCAAGTTTATTGTTATGAATGCTTTGTACTTCTAAGGTCTTTTCTAAATCCAGTTAAACGTGTAAGTGTGTTAAACAAAGAAGTATCTTCAATTTAGACCATTATCCTAGATGCTCTCTGGCTTTATAGAATGCTGTGCATTTGCAATATGTGTGTTTTATATTTTGCAGTGGTAGACTTTGATCAGGTGAAACATAGTTAAATAGTAATCCGTAATAAATTTATATTACATATACAGCCATGTTTGCAAAACTTCTTTCCATCTTATAATGATAATAATGACTTTAACTTTTAATTTCTTCCATTCTAGTTTGAGGAAACTGTGAGGGTGTTTGAAAACTTTGGCTGGCAGTAATGCTTCTAAGATCATTCGAACACACATCTTCCAGTGTGTTAGAAACATACATCTGATCTCTGGAGTCGTTATATTCACTCAAATGCTTAGATCTTCATGCACACTGAATTAGAAGGAATCAATATAAATATGAGTAGATATCTTTACATTGCAGAGTAGAAATCTGCTGAGAATTATTTATCACATACTCCAGAAACTGAACATAAAAAAGTTAAATATTTTTAGGCTTAAAATGCAATATGTGATTATTCTATAAAGGTAAACATTTAAAAAGTATAGGACAGAGTTAGGTTTGTGTCTTCTTGATTCCTTTTCCTGACCCTCCTCAGATAACCACTGTTATATTTTGTGTGTATCCCTTCAGAACTTCCAAAACGGGGCTTTGGTTTTTGGCACAGGAATGTTGCTATTCAAGTATAATTATTATACTGTGACTATACTGACCATCATACAGATAAAGTTTTTAAATGCAGATAAAATGTGGTTTTATATATGTAAAGTTATAATAGGGACTTTGAGGAATCATTTTACAGTGTTAAACCTGACTCATTTCAAATTCAATTCTTTTGTACCGGAAGAGCTGGTTAGGCCTGTTTTTCCTGGTTCCCACAGTCTTCCAGGCTCAATCCATCTTTACCCCAAATTATTATACACCCAGTGAAAACTTGTTTTTGCAATATCTATATATTTAACTTTTAATAATTGTAGGATAAATTGATTTTCTACTTTTCTTCTTTGTAGAAAAAAGTCAACTAGTATAGTAGCTTGAACTCTGCGTCTGACAGACTGAATACTTTGGAGATGGTTATTGCCAAGTTTTTTGGGTCTTAAATAAATAAAAAGCTTAACAATTTGTCATTTCATGCTTTTAAGTACATCAAATAGGGTTGGATGAACGTAAGTAGTGGAGTAATTTTCAGTCTTATATTTTCAATTATCAATGCTTGGTTAAAGTAAGCAAATACTAAATAAATGCATAAAAGTGCTTACTAAATAAATGGAAGCAAAAAGTGGCTCTAATAAAAATGTTGCAATATTTTCTCATCAATAATTGAAAAGACAAATGATTCCAAGTTCATTTATTCATTCATTCATTCACTCATTCATCTGATGTTTGACTAGTGCACCCAACTGTCCATCTATCCATCCATCTGTCCATCCATCTTTCTACCCATGCCTTCTTTTAAAAAATACTTTTTAAATACCTTCTCTGGGCATGGCATGTAAGAGGATATTAAGACAAAATGAAACAAAACATAAAACACCAATGGCATCTCCAAGAAGGTAAACATCAACAGTCTAGTTACAATTCTTGAAGTGGATATTTTAGGGTAATATTTCTCAAGAAAAAAGTCATAAAGTTGATTTATACAAGCCTAAAGTAAATTGTCTTGGAGATTAAAATTCAAGATAGACATTTGTATTTAATGACCTTACCCTGGAGGATCTCAATTTAATAGAACTGGATTTGCATACATAGTTATTAATTGTGAGTTCTTGATCAAATTGTTTTTTTGTTCAGTGCTGGATTCCTCATCTGTCATAGAGAGATAATGAAAACCTACTTCTCAAACTCATCAGGAATATTAAAATATTATACTTGAAAGCCTTTGTAATTCTACAGTGTAGTACAGTTCTAAGGTCACTTTTACAGGCATTTCTTTCTTCCTTTCACTTTTTCAACCCCCTCTGTTGCCCATTCAGGCATGAAGTGGTATAATCTTAACATGCAGCCCCCACCTCCTCGGCTCAGGTGATCTGGGACTACTGGCTTGCACCACCACACCCAGCTAATTTTTTGTATATTTTGTAGAGACACGGTTTCTTCATGTTGCCCAGGCTGGTCTTGAACTCTTGGGCTCAAGCAATCCGCTTGCCTTGGCCTCCCAAAGTGTTGGGATTACAGGTGTGAGCCATCGCACCCAGGCAAATTTTTGATGTTTTGTAGAGACAAGGTCTCACTATGTTGCCAGGCTGGTCTCAAACTTCTGGATGCAAGTCAACCTCCTACCTTGGCCTCCCAAAGTGCTGGGATTACAGGTGTAAGCCACCATGCCCAGCTTACACGTATTTCAGTGAGGTAAAGACACATTTTCAGAAGTACGGAAGACTTTTCCTTATTTCGTGCAACCATTGTGTTTGCACGATGTAAAATTAGTCAATGTTGGTAAGCCAAGATAAATCTATATCTAAATATTTGGTCTAGTTGATTCTAGTATAGGAAAGAGTGCTGGAAGTGAGGAAGGGTGGACAGAAGAGAAAGAAAGTGCTGCAATGTGGGGTGAGAAAACAGGAGAGGGCAGTGAGAGATGGTGTGGAGTGGCAGCTGTACAGAGCTGGCCTTACCATAGATTGTTTCATGCTGGCGATCATTCTGGAGCTGATTCTCTCAATCAACCTGAGGGCCCATGGAAATTTTGAAAGTGCACCTTAAAATTCTAGAATGTTAACTCTACAAGAGAATGTACCATTATCCATTCCAACCCTTTCATTTTTGGAGGAGGAAGCGATAGCAGAGATGTTAAGTGACTTGCCCAAAGTCACATAGTGAGTGGCAGGAACATACGATAATTTGACAGTTGTTTTGACATGCGACCATTTTAGAGTCCTAAAAAATGAGTTATTGAACTTTTATCTGTTCTTAGTTTTAACTAATGCGTGCAACACACTTGAGTGTCATCCTGTATATAACTAAATCACCTTTGTGTTAGGATCAAGGAGGGGCTGGGGTGAGTGAGGCACAGACACTTGCTGCCAGAGCATGTGTAACCAGCGGTCCTTTGTTCACCATACCTGCTTCAATCATTGTTAGGAAACCTAACAATGTCTATTATAGATAAGACAGGTGATGGTGGGAGGGATGTTTGGACCACAATGTGCTGATTCCCATTTTCACTTCAAACTGCTCAGGAAGCCATGACTCAATTTCATAATTTCTCTCATTGCTGGATGTGGTGGCTCATGCCTATAATTCCAGCATTTTGGGAGGCCAGGGTAGGAGGATTGCTTGAGCTCTGGAGTTCAAGGGCAGCCTGGGCAACATAGTGAGACCCTGTCTCTACAACAAATAAAAAAAGTAGCCGGGTGTGGTGGCACACACCTGTAGTCCCAGCTACTTGGGATGCTGAGGCAGGAGGATTGCTTGAGCCCATGAGATCAAGGCTGAAGTGAGCCATGATTGTACCACCCCACTCCAGTCTGGGTGACAGAGTGAGACTCCATCTCAGATAATAATCATAATTATTATAATTATAATTATAACTTCTCTCAGTACTTTGTATCACACACCACACTTAAAGCTATCAAATACCTCTATAATGTTAGTTTTGGACAACATTGTTGCAACACTTTAAAACTGTATCTTCGGCCGGGCACAGGTGACTCAATACCTGCAATCCCAGCACCTTGGGAGGTCAAGGCAGGAGGATTGCTTGAACTCAGAAGTTCAAGACCAGCTTGGGCAACAGGGCAAAACCCTGTCTCTACAGAAAACAAAAGCACCAAAAGTTAGCCAGGTGTGGTAGCACACACCTGTAGTCCCAGCTACTCAGGAGGCTGAGACAGAAGGATCACTTGAGCCTGGGAGGTGGAGGTTGCAGTGAGCTGAGATGGTGTCACTGCACTCCTGCCTGGGTGACAGAGTGAGACTGTCTCAAAAAGAGTATCTTCATTGCCTTAAAAATTACAAAAGTAATAGATATATGGAAATTCCAAACAACATAAAAATGAGTAAAGCAGAAAAAGCCTTGAAATGAGGCAAGGTTAGGGAAGGATAAGAGTCGAGATATCTATAATAAAAAACCACTGATGACCTTTTGATGGAGGTCAAGTAGTTCTGTCTCAGTAGTTCTAAGGCAGGGGCCAAAGCTGTCCAGCTTTCTAACTTGCGTTAGGACCCAAGTCACGGCCTTACTGCTTCTTGGGTTAGCCATACAGGTATTTCCCGTATTAGCCTCTGTCCTCCTTTGTGGAAAGAGGCCCAGGACAGCAGGATGCTTCGGTGGAAAAAGGTCAAAGTCAGTATCAGGCCCAGGTTCAAACCTTGCTCTGCACTGAGTAGGTCACTGAGCTTTCCAGTTTGTTTCTTCATGTGCACCTGTGGATAAAAACCGCTGTGTGGTATTGCAAGGATTAGACAGCTAGCCTTGGTAGTAAGGAGTTCAGTAAGTGGAAGCTATTGTGATTGCCACCGTCAGGTAGTTCTAGTTTGAACTTCAGGACCTCAAAAATAGTAACCCAGATTTTCAGAAGTCAGCACAGGCAGCTCTAGGGGAAGATCCTGTGGACAAACCTTAATGAGCTCAGAAAGCTGGTTTTGCATGCCAGAGCAACCAACAACGGACAGGTTGCCTTCATGGGCCTTTGAAAACTGTTACAAAGGGAAGCAACCATCCCAAAAAGAAACATTGAAGATTTAGTTTTCAAAAGCATCATTCATCTCAGAAGAGTGCTTGTATTGCCTATTCTACCAAACAGGATGTTATTATGCAAACTTCAGGATCTATTGAGAAACTCTCCAAGTGGGAAGACCCTGGCCTTGTGGGAAAAGAGAGTAATTGTATTAACTAATTAGCAAAGGATCACTTCACACATATCAGGCAATACTATTTAGAGAAAAGATTGTTTAACTCAGACGAATACAGGAGTTTTCACACTCCTAGGTATATATTTTATGCCTCAAAGATCCTCTGCAGCAAGAGGATTGCAGTCCTGGAGGGCACTTGTTAATATTAAAAACAAACAAAAACAACTCAGATCAATCTAATTGTTATTATCCAGTAGTTTTGTTTAGAAGAGTTATAGAAGTAGGCATTTAGATTGTCAAAACAAAAGTTCGTAGACAGAACAGGGTAGATAATTTAAACATGTGTTATTTTAGTCTCTCCTAGATTAGATTTTCATTGCCTACGTGTTTGGATATCAGCAATGCCATCATAAATGTCTGAATCAACGTAGTTAAAATAAAACACGACTAAGATTGAACTGAAGACTCCTAGAAGAAAACAGAAAATAGCAGAAATAGCCCTGAGATCAAATTGCTTTTTATTCCATGGACATCATGATTTGACACAAAAAGGGAAGAAAATACAAATATATATCACTGAGTTCAAATTTAGTTTGTGTTTATCTTTCTTTTGCTAAATTATCTTTGCTCAGCTGTTGAGCTTATAGTGCCTCATTATTAACAGAAGGTGAAAGCTGGCCTGGGGTGCCAATTACAAACCATAACAGAGAAGCTGTTTTTCTCAGAGATTTCAGTGTTGTTTTTGAATCATGTAAGTGGCTGCTGCATACATTTTCCCTTACCTTTAATCACATGAACTAACTAAAATAACTTCTAAATTCCAAGTCTGTTGCTGCTTGCTAGAAAATGTGTACATTTCCCCAGGAGAGAAAAAAGAGTCTAGAAGAAAGGAAAAAAGAATTTAGAAGAAAAAAATATGCAAAATAAATGTCCGGCTTGCAAACACTGGGTTTATGCTAATGGTGCCAATGCACATTAAAAGTCATTGCTTTCATGCCCATTTCCCTGAGGGTAGATATCTGTTAAGGATGCTGTAGGAGTGGGTCCAGCATTCGATAAGAGGTTGTGCTATGATCATACTTTCTCACTTTAAGGAGTTTGACACACTCATGTGTTGGGATTGACCGCCGTAAACCATATAGAAGTAATTTATTTCTAAAAATCAAGGATGGAAGCCAAGGAGTCGTTAATTTAAAAATAAAGAGTTGAGATTACCCTTATAATTCCCCTTAAAGTCACTCATGTGAATTTGAATATTCTTTCTTAAGTGAAGGGAAAGAGGTGATGTTGCATTCTATTAAATGTTATAGGTGTATATAGCACTAGAAAATGTGACCTGTGTTTTTTTTGGTGAGAAAATGTCTGAAAATACTGAGTTGTGTGATTTCTAAGGTTTCTATGATTCTATAATTCTGTCAAAAGCATTTTCAAAAACAAGCTCAAAAAAGGCATCCAATTTGTATTTCTTGTCTTTACCCTGTGGTTCAGATATATCAATAGTTAGCCATAGGTGGCTGTTTATCAATATAAAATAAAGCCACTGGTTTCACAAGTAGTTGGTTGTTCTTACTCATTTTCCCATAAAATCACATAGTTCAAATAAAAGATGGAAGTTTGATTAATCTAGCTTTTACTTCAATTCCAAGTTTGTAGAGTGTTACACTGCCACCCTGTGGACATAAGTTTTTCAGCTTCCAGCAAGGCTTTTTTTTTTTTTTTTTTTTTCTTTCTTTCTTTGAGACAGGGTCTTGCTTCTGTCAGGCTGTAGTGAAGTGTGGTGCCATCTCTGCTCAGTGCAACCTCCGCCTTCTGGGCTCAAGTGATCCTGTCATCTCAGCCTCCCGAGAGGGCTACAGGCCCGTGCCACAGCCCAGGTTAATTTTTATATTTTTTGTAGAGATGGAGGGTTTTGCCGTGTTGGCCGGGCTGGTCTGAAACTCTTGGGCTCTAGCGATCCACCCACCCCAGCCTCCCATCTGTTGGAATTACAGGTGTGAGGCACTGTGCCCAGCCCCAACAAGGCCATTTAATGTGTAACTAGTATATTCCACTTAAAAAATATGCAAGGCAAATAGCCTCATCGATTGTAACTCTAAAATGAGTATACATGAAAATGTTAGGCATTGATCACTATGTAAGAATTAAAAATAATTGTTTCCTGTTAAATGAAAGTATGCAAAATGAGGGTTACTGCATAAGCCAGTTTCTTTAAATATAACTACACCTTTATCAGAAACCACAAAACATCCCAGGAAATAGATATTCTAGAATTGTCTTCTGAGCTAAATCCCAGTCTAGGATGATCAACTGTTCCATTTTTCCTGGGACAAAGTTTTCCCAGGACTTTAAGCCTAAAAATGGGAAAGTTGTGGGCAAACTGGGCACAGGTGATACATATGACACACATATGACTGTTTTGCCCAGGGATTTTAGCCTTTTTTGCTTCTAGCAATTTGTTACAGACTTATGGGAACTCACAGTAACCCTTAGGGTAAAAGGAAAGTCTGATGAATTAAAAGCAAATGGATCCAATGTTATTAGCAATATTATTTATTATAGTCAAAAAGTGAGAACAATCCGAATGTCAACTGTTGAGTGGGTGAAGAAAATGTGGCATATTCATGTAATAGAGTATTATTCAGAAATAAAATGTAATGAAGTACTGAGACATGCTACAACCTGGATATAGCCTGAAGACACTGTGCTAAGTAAAGAAGCCAGACACAAAAGACCACATAGTGTATGATTCATTTATATGAAATGTCCCGAGTCGGCAGTAAAGACAGAAAGTAGATTAGTGGTTAGCAGGGACTGTGGGGAGGGGGAATGAGGAGTGACGGTTAATGGGTCGGGGTTTCTTTTTTGGATGATGAAAATGCTCTGGAATTCGATAGCAGTGCTGGTTGCACAACTCTGTAAATATACTAAAAGCCTCTGAATAGCACACTTTAAATAGGTGAATTGTATGGTATATGAATTATATCACAATACAGCTGTTTAAAAATAAAGTAAATAGATCCTTGGTGTCATGTTTTCAATGCAGCAGACTGTCAGCAAAAGGGATGATGAGTAGAAAGACAGTGTATGAAAAACTACTTTATTTCTCAACATTTCCATGATTAACTACTTTCAGGTCTATAAACAGTGGAATCAATTAACTTAGAAATGATTTAAGAGAGTAAGGAAGCCATGAGTTTCAGATGCAATGCTTGCAGATATAGAGATTTGGAGATGTAGTGTCAGACACATCTGCGTTTGACCTCAGGCTCAATCAATCAAGCTTCAGTTTTCTCACCTGTAAAATAGATTTGGTAATTGTGCTCACCGAATTGAGCGTTAAGGATTAAAGCAGTGGGGATCTTGAGCGATGTGGTTGGCCTTCCAAGGCAGGATTACTGTGACTGTGGTGCGTGCACACTCTCCTTTTCCTATTGTTACTGTTGTTTCCTATTGTTGCCAGGTACAGACCAAGTGCTGAGTCTGGGTGAAGGAGAGAAAGCTTCTCCTCTCAGGCGATGTTGGCTCTTTGTCCCTTGGAGAGTGGCTGTGGTCTGGCTATGTTGATAAGTTCCACAGAGCTGCTATTCATCAGAAATTCAAATCAGCAGATTGTTACTGGGAGAGCTTTCCACCCTGAGCTCCCTGGAGAGGGTTTCAGGCGTCCTGGATCGCAAGCAGCTCCTGAGGTGGGATGAGGGACAGGGTGTGATGTTTTCAAGAACCTTCTTTCTGAAGGACTTGCTCCTTTCTTCTTATACCACTTGTTCTTCCTTCATCTTTCTTTACTTCTGGTTAACCCCAGGCATCATTTTATTTCATGATGCATAACACCTCTCTTGTCCTATATGTAAAGCAAGCATTCTCTAGTGCTCCAAAGCATGGGCACTTAGCAAAGGTTTTAGTTTTAGCAGCAAGCCATTTCAGTTGCTTTCTTTTAGATCATTCCTATTTTTCTCTGTATCATCAAATCATCTGTTTTTCTTATTTAAAATTATTTTTATTTTTTTGATACATGGTCTCCCTCTGTCACCCAGGCTGGAGTCCACTGGTGCGATCATGGCTCACTGCAGTCTCGACCTCTTGGACTCAAACATTCCTCCCACATAAGCTTCCCAAGTAACTGGGACTACAAGCATGCACCCACCATGACAGACTAGTTTCTTAAATATTTTGTTCAGATGAGGTTTGGCCATGTTGGCCAGGCTGGCCTTCAACTACTGGGCTCAAGTGATCCTCCTGCCTCAGCCTCCCAAAGTGTTGAGATTACAGGCGTGAGCCACCGTGCTTGGAAAATCATCTCTTCTTTACCTTCCTTGGGCTTCATGAGCCGGGATGCCAGTGCCTCTAAGGTGCTGATTATCACAGGACTGGCACATAGGATGTGCCTGTTGAATGCTTGCTTGAGGTAGGCAAACTGTTTAATTTATAACAATCAGCCTTTGGGGTGAAGGCAGAATTCTGTGCAGTATTTTTCAAATCCTACGTCACTGCCTTTTCCTGTTCTTCTGTATGTTTTCCTCCCTCAATATTCCCCTCATCCAGAGTCTCAGACGGGGTGACTCTGTGGGAGGAATAAAATGGAATATTTTTAAAGTGCCTTAGCATGGCTCAACTATGATACCTCAAAACTGGCATCACCATACCACTCATTTTTTGTTGTGCTTGAATGAAAAGAGTTATACACAGTTACAAATGTTATGGGAGTTTGGGCCAAAGCATTTCTGGAGAGGAGTTTCTGTGTGGGAGAACAGTTATAGTCTTAAAAGGCTGAATCAGTTTCAGGAGGAGAGAATCAAGAAGTGCTTCTGGCCACTATTGTCTAGCCTAATGCTCAGGGTGGGAAGGGGATGGCGGTGCAAAGTTTGGAAATGTTCCTTGTTCCTCCTTCCATAGGTCGGAAGGAAGTCATGCAGAACTCACCTGCAAGGGATTCAGAGAGCTCAACAGGCAGCTGAATTTAATCTCACAGAAGAATGAAGAAAACTCAGGAGAACAGAAAATTAACCTAAGATCAAAGGAGCTGAGGGAAATTGCCAGACTTGTATTTCTAGTAGGGACCATTTTTGAAATTTGTTGTTGTGTTTGACTTTGAGAAATATCTATGAAACCCAATGAAATACATTTAAAAAGTTAGCAGAACTTAAGGAGTTTCTTTTAAAATTAAAAGTTTACGTTAATAGCTGATCATACACACACACACACACACACACACACGCACTCACACAGCACCTAAAACCACAGTGCATGGTTTATTAATGCATTTATTTGATAAATATTTATTGAATGGTTATTGAATTGGATCATATAAAATTGACATTTTTTTTTGAGACAGAGTCTTACTCTGCCACCTAGGCTGGAGTACAGAGGGATGATCACAGCTCACTGCAGCCTTGACTTCCTGGGCTCAAGTAATCCTCCCGTTTCAGCCTCCCAAGTAGCTAGGACCACAGGCATGCACCACCATGCCTGGCTAATGTTTTCTATTTTTTCTAGAGACAGGGTCTTGCTGTGTTGCCTAGGCTGGTCTCGAATTCCTGAGCTTAAGTTATCCACCTGCCTCTGCCTCCAAAAGTGCTGGGATTACGGGCATGAGTCATTGCACACAGCCTAAAATTGACTTTTTTAAGGTCAAGATGTTGGACTATCAGCCATTTCGCATGGTTGAATCTATCAGCCAAAATTGTTGTTCAAGGAATCAGCAGTGAAACCTTCTTTAATCTCAGGGGATTTACAATCTAGTGTGAAATAAAGCCTTTAAATAAATAATCAAAAGTTATACAAGACAACAAAATAATTATAAGTGTGGCAACTGTAGGCAAAAAAAGCATGCAAGGAGCCCTGGGACCATACAATGAAGAAAGAACTTAGTCCTGGGGGTTGGAAAAGGTGCCCCTGGGCAAGTGATGTGAGGGATGGGTGGGATGAATCTGATGGGGGGCGTGGGCTTTCCAGGCAGTGGAGATTTATAGGAAAGGCTCATGGGGGAGGGAAAGACCAGAAGGAGTCTGGCTGGTTGAAGGGTGATGTAGGAGAAGAAGGTCAGAGAGGGAGAGGATGACCAGGTAGGCTGGGGAAGTCCTTGTACACCACATCAACTTTAGGGATTTCAGAGATTGTTTTAAGGAAAATGGAAAGGAACCAAAATGTTTTAAGAAGGGGAACAACTGATCTTTACACAGTGTGTTGGTATAGAATTAGATTTGGTAGACTGCCATGTTGACATTTCCATGTGTTGCAGTAAGATCTGAAGAGAATGACGTGTCCAGAGTTTGAGCTGGTGTCCAGCAACTCAAGTCTTCGGAGAGCAAAAAAAATGTGTATCTCTCCTTCTAGATAGAATATTCACTCTTGATGAGGCCAGTGCTTGTCCTGGGGACCGCAGGCCAGTTATCTTAACACAGCCCTCACAGTTGGGTCTCTTGAGACCCATTTCCAGGCTCTCTTACTCCCCTGGGAACCCCTGACTATTCAGTTCCCAGAGGAAGAGACAGAAGCAGAAGTTTAGGAGGCAAGTGGGGTTAGGAAGAGAACATAGTTTTCTTGTAACTTGAAATAAATGGCTTGGGGTATACCAGCTATTGAGAAATCCTCTTGAAATCAATTGAGCAAGGGTTTCGGAGTGAATATCACAGAAAAAATTCAGGGCAGATATAAAAGCAACTAGAAAAGCACAAAAATGCCTACACTAACCGTGTCATCCACACTACATACACTATGGGAAAATATAGGTGTCTTGGTTGTGGAGAGTAAACTGTAGTTGAGCGAGACTGTAGTATCTGGGACAAACTTTACTGGTAAATAAAGGCCATGTGCTCCTGAGGTTTAATTGGGATATATCCTGCATTTGTTAGTGAAATAAGCTCCCAGAAAAACAGACTTTTTTGGGGGATATTTTTGACATTAAATCTTTTCTCATTTGATAGTTATATTTATCATCCATGAACATTTTTGGAACATTTACTACATCCAAGGTGTTAGGCTTCATCTTTTGTTGTTAACATTTTATATTCTTCTTGCTTCTATTATAGTATATCAATTGAGAGGTTCTTGACTAAGAATTAACATAACAAACTGAAAATGTCTTAACACAAACCTGAGATCACTTAAAGAAGTCTGGAAGTTAGTGGATCCAGTGTTAATTTTAATATTAAAAACGTTTAGAGTAAAACCCTAAGTTTGCATGAATTTAAAACCAAAACTGGAGCTATGAAGAAAATTTGAGCTCCTGCAAAGCTCAAAGCTCAAAACTCAAAGCCCACATCTAGAGATGGGCATCACCTCCACTTAACCCTTAATGCTCTTCTACTGTCAGGGTTCTCCCAGGGCAAAGATTCAAAGACACAGTGCTCAATAATCCTGTCAACACAGTGGTCTTCATGATTAGAATGGACAACTCAAGTCTAGTTTTTCACACATGTTAAAGTGATTTAGTTAGGATTAACTTTTCAGAATTCTAGAGATCAGGGAAGAATAGCCTGATTAAACTGATTGACCAAATGATATGTTTTTAGGTAAATAAGAAAGCCCCAATTCAAGATCATAGGGATAATTTTAGTTCCCCAAAAACCAAAGCTTAGCATACTAACCAAGACCTACTCTATCTTAGATCTCTGTTTTAGTAGCTCCTTTGAAATATAGGCAGTAGATCTCATGTTTTCTGAGAATTACCTAATACAATGTAAATTAAATAAAATTAATTTTATTTAACCCAATATATCAAAAATATCATTAAATATGTAATCAATATTAACAATTGAGATAGCTTACACTTACAGGATGTACCAATTCACACTAGCTACCTGCCAAATGCTCAGCTGCCACATGTGACTAGTGGCTACCATACTGGACAGGGGCAGCTCTAGAAGGTTAAAAATTGAAGAGGAAGATTAGAAACTAGATTATAGGAAGAGAACAAGAAATGTGCCAGTGACTCTGGGAATCTAAGCCTATTATTAAATATTTATTTAAGAAGTATTATTATTACAATGGATAATAATAGACTTAAAATATTACCATTACCCCTGATATTCGCAGTTCAAAACCGAGAGATGTTTAGTTATAGCAACCCTTAGAATACAATTTCCTGTAGTTCAGGGATTGTTTCTCCACTGTGTTTGTTCATTGGTTTTTGTTTTTATTTTTTATGGTGGTAGGGGTTATTCTAAACTTTGAAGTCATAGTTATACATAAAATAAATTTCCTTCTTAAAAGGAGCAGAACTGTTCAAATGACACATTCCAGCCTCCTAAAATGAAAAGAATACTAATGACTCATTTAAAACATTATCTGGCTAATGGCAGTTTGATGTTAAGGTTATAAGGTTATGAACTTTAGGGTCACATAAACTTGGGTTTCATTTCCAAGTCTGCTACCTCCTATCTATGTGTACCCGATAAACTTTTAAACCTCTTTATGCCTCAATTTTCTCAACTGTAAATGGATATGGTAACAGTTATTTTATTGAATCTTAAGAGAATGGAACAAGATAATACTCATAAACCATTCTCCAGTGAGTAGTAAACACTCATTAAGTTTAAGAGAACATGCCTCATGTCTGTTTCAAAATGACTATGATTCTATGTCAAAGGCAGAAACCATCAGAACCATTCTGAATTACATGTCTATTTCAAAACAAGGGAATTAAACTTTGATATGTTATGTAAACATTTAAATAGCTGATATGGTTTGGCTGTGTCCCCACAGCCAAATCTCATCTTGAATTCCCACGTGTTGTGGGAGGCACCTGGTGGGAAGTAATTGAATCGTGGGGCCGGGTCTTTCCCATGCTGTTTTCATCATAACACATAAGTCTCATGAGATCTGATGGTTTTGAAAAGAGGGGGTTTCCCTGCTCAAACTCTCTTTTTGCCTGCTGCCATCCATGTAAGATGTGACTTGGTCCTCTTTGCCTTCCGCCATGATTGTGAGGCCTCCCCAGCCATGTGGAACTGTAAGTCCATTAAACCTCTTTTTCCTCCCAGTTTTAGGTATGTCTTTATCACCAGCATGAAAACAGGCTGATACAATAGCATATCTTCAAAATTCTTGCTGCAGACTCTTTTTACCTTAATAATGACCTTTTTAAATAGGAATCTTGAAAGAAGCTCCCAAAGCAGTTTACTTCCCACTGACTAGGCAGGCAATGGGCACACAAGCCTGCTTTCTTGATGATACTGCAGCTCTGCACTGAGGTCCACTCTCTAGACTCTCTCGTATTAATATTCTGATGCCTGTGGTTTGCACTAACCTGTTTTCGAAGCCCAGTCTTTGAGAGTAAAGTAAATATTGTGTTGTTATATGTTGGAGGAATTTTGCAACCATTTTGCATTGGGAAATTTTGTATCAAAGGGCACAATTGAAAACTTTGTCTGAAATGTATTACGCAATATTTGCAAATGCATGCTAGCTGATTGAACAAAGAAATGCGGATCTTTGCTAAGTCTGAAGTCGTGGTTTCCTACTCCACCTTCTATGAGTTTAAATAGTATTTCTATCATTATGATAGAACTTCTAAAATGAGACACTTTATGCTTACTTGTCATCTGTAAGTGGTCAAAGTGCTCTCATTGAAAATATGTGAGAAATACTGATAAACTTTTTCATTAAATATAAATAGCTACAAAAGTTTGTGTAGATGTTTTGAATTTGTGAGCAGATAACCTTGTTAACTTAGGAAAGACTAATTCACGGATTTAATTAAAATCATAAATTTAATATCTCACTAACAATAAATAAAATTGTGTAAGGTGTAAGTAATATTATATTTAAAACAGCAGCCTGCACACCTGGCCCTCAATCCCTACAAGCCTGTCCTTTTTTCTCTTTAATGCTTTTCACCATATAATAACTTATATGTTTTACTTGCTTATGTCTGCCCTCTCCTCCCCCAGCCCTACCCAATGAGGACAGGGATTTTTATCTGTTTAGTTCGCTGTTGTCTTCACAGTGCCTTGCATAGTCTTTGGCAAATAGCAGGCACTAAATAACTGTTAAATCTTTATGTGACAAATCATCATGACTAACTTAACTTCTAACTTAAACGACATGAACTTCTAAAAGTACAAAATTTTAAAACATGTGAGGTAATTTATTAGGAATTTCCCAAGTGGCGGGTACCAAAATTTTGAGGTTGAATCAGTTATTACCTCCATTTGCAGATGAAAAAATTGAGGCAGACAGAACTTAAGTTTAACTCCCGTGGTCACTTAGCTTATAAGTGGTGACATCAGGGTTGAACATTGACTAGTATGGGAGTCCATGGTGTAACTACTGTATTATTTCTAGGAGATGGTATCAGAATAAATAAGCAGGAGGCCATTGGCCTGAGGCTATCTCCATTCTTTAAGTTTTTATGTAATAAACTGCAGCATAGCTTAGTACTTAAATAAATAAACACTTAATTTAGAAGCACACTTTTGTAAAACCAGTTGAGCTTCAGCCAGTCATGGGCTGGCAACTGATCAGACCATGCTCCAATAAGTCAAAAGACTCATCACACCATGCCCAAATAAGGCAACTGTCTAGCTGTAGCCAACCAGATGACTTATATACTTTCTTCAGTGTTCAGCCTATAAAAGCTCATTGCTCATGCTGCTAGGTGGAGCTCTCTCAGCCTCTCCTGGTTCTGAGTGCTGTCTGATTCATGAATCATTCTTTGCTCAAATAAACTTTGTTTAATTTGTCTTAACTTTTGTTTTTTTTTTTTAACAATAGAAACGGTCAAGGCTTTAGTGCCACAGGCCTGATGTAGGGGATAAGAAAAATAAAGTGCATCAAAGTATCTAACAACATGTTCTATCACCTGATAAACTCTCCATACATGTTAAAGTTCAAAAACCATTTCTTGATTTGTCAAGAACCTCACTTTAACACTGCAATAAGTTTTGAAGCAAAGAAACCTGAAAGATTCTCATTCTTCTTGTTCCTAGATGAACTTTAAGGTAACTTGGAAGGACAGTTTTTTAGTCTGAACTCAGTATTCAGAGTTGATTTTTTGCTCAGACTAATCAATCATAAATGGTAAACAACGATAAGTGATGTATTTAGTAGTGTTTCCTTTTCTTCTCCTAAGAATTGGTTCTCGAGGGTAAAAGTTTCTGTCCCCACCCCCTTGACCTAATCCCATCTCTCATTGAGGTTCTCTTCCTCCATGAGCCTCCATGAGGTGGGTAGTCTGCACAGTGACTACCACAGTGACTGGTGCTGCAATGGTATCGTGTAGGATTCATGGGCCTCAGTATACTGGGAGTGGAGAAACTGCATAGAGTACATGGTTGGGGGTATTCACAAGGAAGAAAAACAACGAAAACCCTATTTCAACTTTGGCTCCTGTATCTCTGGAGCCTGGGAGAAAAAGAAAAGGCTCAGAAGCCTGGCTTTGCTTTTGAAAATCTCTTACCTTTACCACTAGAGCAGTTTTCACTTCAGGGCTACTTTAGGTAAAATGTGTAGAGGGTCATCCAATATCTGGTCTCAATTTCTAGAAATAGTTTCCATTAAGACACCCAATGTCTTTTAGTCTACTATTACATTTAAAAGGCTCAAAAATGCAAATACTTGGGATAATTAAATAAAAGGCAATGCTTTTGTTAAGAAGAGGAGTTAAGAAGGCAATGGCAATGGATCTCTAGAAGGAGCGGTGGTAGGTTGCACTGAAGCTATGGACAGCAGGGTCGAGATAAACCATAGGAATATCAGTGCATGAGGCACAAGTAATATTGTTGGAGACGAGTGGTTGTGATGCAGAAAATTCAGCTAGTAGCCAGTGAATGAGAACCAGTCATCAGTATGCAGATTATTTGTGAAGATACAAATTTAGATGTGTCTAACAGAAGTTTATGGAGCCCTGACTCTGGCCAGAGACTCAACAGTTGGAAATGAGTCACAAGGCTAAAATGAGAAATTGAGCAAAACTGACCCAATACAGTCTTCATCTATGGAGTGAAGGTGCCTTAAATTCTGACCAATGGCAGCAGTGAGAGCCCAAACCTGGAGGCACACATGAGTTACCTGTTGGAGGTGTCACTCGAGAGAAGCTGGGGTCTATGTGTGCTGGGAATCAGGGGAATAGACAAAAGATTTTATGAAATTTGTATAAACAAATCTCTAAAGATGATACTGGAAGTAATAAAACTACTGCTGTTATTGTAGCATTTGTCTTGCAGAAAATATGTAAACTAGGGAAACATGTGAAGACACAGAAGTTTTCATTTTTTAAACCACTCAGAGAAAAATATTTTGATATATTTCTATCAATTTTTTCTATTTTATTTTACATAGATGAGATCATTATAAAAATATATGGTTTTATATACAGTTACGCATCACTTAATGATGAAGTACATTCTAAGAAGTGCATTGTTAGGCAATTTTGTGTGAACATCATAGAGTGTACCTTCACAAACTTAGATGGTATAGCCAACTGCATGCCTAGGTTGTATGGTATAGACTATTGCTTCTAGGTCACAAACCTATATAGCATGTTACTATATTGGAAGATGTAGGCAATTGTAACACAATGATAAGAATTTGTGCATCTAAATATATTTAAACATAGAAAAGGTACAGTAATATATGGCATACAAGATAAAAAAAATATATACCTATACAGGGCACTTACCACAAGTGGAGTTTGCAGGACTGAAAGTGGATCTACGTAATTCAGTGAGTGAGTGGTGAGTGAATACAAAGGCAAAGGATGTTATTGTACACTACTATAGACTTTATAAACACTGTATACTTCAGTTGCACTGTTTATAAAATATTTTTCTTTTTTCAATAATAAATTAACCTTAGCTTACCACATAAACTTAAAAAAAGGTTTGACTCTTATAGTAACACAGCGTTAAACACACACAATGAACAGCTGTCCACAAATATCTTCTTTATTTATATCCTTTTTCTATTAGCTTTCTTCTATTTAATTTTTTAAATTTTAATTCTTTATTTTAAAACTTTCTTGTTAAAAGCTAGAACACAAACGCATTAGCCTCGGCTTACACAGGATCAGGATCACCAGTATCTCTGTCTTCCACCTCCAGATCTTGTCCCATTGAAAAGTTTTCAGTGGTAATAACACACATGAAGCGGCCATCTCTTTTAACAAGGCCTTCTTCTGGAATACCTTCTGCCTAAGAACCTACCTAAAGCCATTTTATAGTTAACTTTTTTTTTTTTTAATAAGTAGAAGGAGCATACTCTAAAATAATAAAGTATAGTTTAGTAAACACATAAACAAATGCATAGTCCTTTATTATCATGATCAAGTATTATATACTCTACATAATTGTATGTGTAATACTTTTATACAACTAGCAGTGCAGTAGGTTTATTTACACCATGTGTTTGTAGCATCACTACAAACACATGAGTAATACTTTGCACTACGATGTTATGACAGCTACAACGTCACTAGGCAATAAGAACTTTTCACTTCCATTACAGCCAATGGGACCACCTCCATATATCTGGTCTGTCATTGACTGGAACATCATTAAGTGGCTTATGACTGCACTTCTTTCTACCTAATATCATAGTATTAATTTCCTCAAGTCATTAAAAATTCTTCATGAAACTGATTTTTTTTTTTTTTTTTTTAAAAACAAGTTCTCGCTCTGTCACCTAAGCTGGAGTGCTCACTGCACCCTTTGCCTCCTGGGCTCAAGTGATCCTCCTAGCTCAGCTTCCCAGACACTGATTTTCAATGACTATTAAATATACTCATTCAAAGAAAAAGCAACCACTTAAAATTCAGCCTTTTAGAACTTTAGGCTTCTGAAAAAGCTCCAGACTTGAAAGTGGCAGGGAAAAATGTTCTGAATAATAATAACAATGACAATGATAAAAACATCCCCTGAGCACTCAGAAGTAAATATTTGAGGATGATAAAAAAAAAAAAGGCCCTAAATTATGCCTTTTACAATGTGATTTTATTTTTCATCATGTAATGCAAAAGGCATGCTGTGATTGATCCCATTTTCATCTTCAAGCCTCAGGGATGGAATGCAGAGAACAAGAATGTCAAATAGCCCACTTCTGCATTTCAACAGCCAAGTTCCTAGCCTAAAATAACATTTTAATTTAAAAATTATATAGCATTAACAAATTGCAGACCAGAAACTATTTTTATATTAACAAATTGCAGATCAGAAACTATTTTTATATTAACAAATTGCAGATCAGAAACTATTTTTATATTAACAAATTGCAGACCAGAAACTATTTTTATATTAACAAATTGCAGACCAGAAACTATTTTTGTTCTTTGTACTCTGTGGTATCATCTCTTCCCCTCAAAAGCACAATCAACAAAAGTAAACAAATGGGGTTATATCAAACTAAAAACCTACTTCACAGCAAAGGAAACAATCAACAAGTGAAAAAATAACCTACAGAATGGGAGAAAACATTTGCAGGCGATTCCTCTGATAGGGAAATAATATTCAGAATATACAAGAAACTCAATCATCTCCACAGCAAAAAATCAAACAATTTGATTTAGAAAATGGGCAAATGATCTGAGAAGACATTTCACAGAAGACATACAAATGGCCAACAAATATATGAAAAAACACTCAATATCATTAATCATTAGGGAAATGCAAATAAAAACCACATTGAGATATCATGTCACTCTAGGTGGGATGGCCATTATCAAAAAGACAAAAAATAACAATGGCTGGCGAGGATGTAGAGAGAAGAGAACCCTTGTACACAATTGGTGGGAATGTAAACTAGTAAAGCCACCATGGAAAATAGTTTGGAGGTTCTTAAAAAAAAACTGCAAATGGAACTACTACCATATGATCCAGCAGTATCACTACTGGGCATCTATCCAAAGGAAGAACATCAGTATATTAAAGAGACGTCTTCACCCACGTGTTTATTGCAGCACTATTCACAATAGCCAAGTTACGAAATCAACTTAGGTATCCAACAACAGATAAATAGGTAAAGTAAATGTGGCATATATACACAATGGAGTACTATTCCACCACAAAAAGAATGACATTCTGTCATTTGCAGTAACATGGATGGAATTAGAGGACATTAGGTTAAGTGAAATAAGCCAGGAACAGAAAGCTACACACTGTATGTTCTCACTTATATGTGGAAGTGAGTTTAAAAAGTTGATGTAATAGAAGTAAAAAGTAGAAAGAAAGATATGGGAGAGTGGGAAGGGTAGGGAGAACAGAGGGATAGAGAGAGATTTGCTAAAGAATACTAAATTACAGCTAGATAGGAGGAATAAGTTCTAGTGTTCTATACCGTTCTAAGATGACTGTAGTTAACAACAATATATGACATAGTTTCAAATAGCTAGAAGGAGGATATTGAATGTTCCCAACACAAAGAAATGATAAATGTTTGAGATGATGATTATGTTAATTACCCTGATCTGATCACTACACATTATGCACATGGGAACATCACTATGTACCCCATAAATTGTGTCAATTCAAAAAAAAGAGAGAGAAATGATGGCAGAAGTATGTGCTTGAGTAAGAATTTTCTTGCACGTAAAATTCTTAGTTCTTGAATATTGACATGGCTCCTCTCTAGCCTAATGGTAAAAAGGCAGTGGGTCCATATGCGGTGCTCTTTTTTTATGACTGTAAAATTTAACTTTCCTTGGGTCATGATATTTCTTGCATACAACTGAGTCTGAGGATATACACTTTATATTTTGAATGCATACAATTTCAAAATTCATAAATGTATCTGATGACATAAAATCGATTCTGTTGCTAACCAGTTGTAGTGCTCATCTCAAGGAAGCAAGATTAGAATTAGATGATGGGAACCATTTTAACAATTTGCTCTTTCACAAAGCTACCTCGCTGATGCAGTTTATGAAAAAGGCCATTGTGTCAGAATGTAATCTCTTAATTGTAGAATTGATCCTATGGAAAATTTGATTTATTATAAGGGATTGTGCAGAAGTTTCAATCTTGTTTGTTAGGACATTTTAATACTTTCACTTAAAATTTTGTTCAGACACTTCAGAGGAACTTGCTTGGTCTGAACTTTTGTTATATATTTAGAATATCTTATTCTAACTTGAGATAAATTAGGAGGCTTATACGTCTTATTGTTTCAAATCGTAGTGCAGAATATTTTTAAAATTGTTATTTTTCAATTTATTTTTGAATCTCTAATGCTCATAGTACAAAATTCAACCATAATACTAGGTAGTCAGTAAATCTTTTTCTTTGTCCCTTGAGGAGACCACCAGTTGCCTGTAAACTATGACCCTCTACCCCAATGGTGGTTTACTATACAGGCAATCTTTATCCAAAATGTGTAACCTGGCCAGGCGTGGTGGTTCACAACTGTAATCCCAGTACTTTGGGAGGCCGAGTTGGGCGGGTCACCTGAGGTTCGGAGTTCGAGACCAGCCTGACCAACACAGAGAAACTCCGTCTCTACTAAAAATACAAAATTAGCCAAATGTGGTGGTGCATGCCTGTAATCTCAGCTACTCAGGAGGCTAAGGCAGGAAAATTGCTTGAACCCCAGAGGCGGAAGTTGTGGCGAGTTGAGATTATGCCACTGCACTCCAGCCTGGGCAACAAGAGTGAAACTTCGTCTCAAAAAAACAAAAAAAACTTGTAAGTTGAAACCGTACAAAGTGATCTTAATAATCTTAATAATGGGTAGGAAAAATTACAATTGTCCTTTATCCTTTTCTCATCCTACAACTTAATTCAGAGAGAACCTCTTTTCTAGGTCTTGGCAAATTGTCAACTGCTTTCTAAGTTTGAATCAGTGTTCAACATTTTATCCTTTGCATTTTTAATGTCATAAAATATTTCCAAGAGGTATGTTTAATGTGAACTTTTTTGCCAGCATGACTTCCTCTGGAACATCTTCATCCTTTTCATCACAACCACTCTCCTCATTTATGTTCATCAATTTATCTTCACTTAATTCTTCTGACTGCAAGTCTAGAGTCTGTTAGAAAGTAGCAATATGAAGACTGTCATGGTCAGCAATTTCTAAGGGAATATAACTCCATTTGTGTTTAATTCAAATCTCACTTTTAGTTTTATTATTTTTTCATTTATTTGCTGCATTTTTATCTTTGTTGATCAATTTCTCCTTTCAATTATCTATTTTTCTTAATATCATTTTGTAAAATGTCATATGGATTTACCACTGGAAAACAAGGAGGCAACACAACTATCTGCTTTGCTGTCTGTGCATGAACTAAATGACAGATGTGCCATGACCAATCACTAACAGACATTGAAAGAAGTGACATGATTGGCTTCTGATCACAATGCCCATCTATTATTTAGAGCTAATCTGTGACCAAGGGATAGCTGAGAAGTTTGACTGTTAGGTAGTCATTCACAGTTAATATATTATGGGAACTAAAGTTTGAAATGTGTTGTTGGGAAATGTGTTATTTAAATAAACTGTGATATTGTAAATATCTGCATATCAGAACCACGCAAACGATGACTACTTTTGTGATGGCAGATTAGATTTTCCAAAAGTGGTGCAATGATCTCTTCCATCCTACATGTACTTCTAGAATCCTGCCTTTCCCACATCAAGAGATAGGATTCTAATTCCTTTCTCCTTAAATCTGGGCAGGTTTGTGACTCTCTTGTAATAAATAGAATGCAGCAAATGTAACTGTGCCTTCTATAGCTGGGTCATAAAATAAAATATGGCTTATGCTTCGAGAGCTGGAATACTTCCCTCAAGCTCTAAGCCACCAGGTACACAGTCTGGTTGCCCAGAGACTATCATGCTGCAAGGAGGGCCAAACAAACTTATGTGGAAAAGCCACATGGAGGAGATTATGTGAGTGAATTATGAGATCTAGTATTACATTATTGGACTTTTAGTCTGTTTTCAATATTTTCGTGATAAGAATGTTTCTGCAGCAAGTATCTTGAAACACATTTTGTTTTCCACTTCATCTTGCACAAGTGCAAATTTGTGTGCCAGTAAATTCCAAAAAGCAGAATAAACATTGAATCTTATAATTGGAAGGATACTTCTTTTTCACAACCCACAAATAAAGTTAGGTCAAGTGAGATAAAGAATGAATTTAGGATTTGAAAAACATATTTGGTAGTCCACTTTGTTAGTGAAGTAAAAGCTACAATTATTTCTTATATTAGTAAGGCAAAAGTGAGGAGATACATTTTGTTGGGATGAGAAAATCTCTTAGGCATTTTGTAGAAAGACGGCCACATTCCTCTGACCTAGAAGTTGAGAAGCTGCGTATTCTTTCATCTATATTCCCAAAAATGCAAAAAATGGGCGAAGAACAAGCAGGCAACAGAACATTTTCTTCAAGAAAACAAGTTTCAGGGATCAATTCTGGGGTCAGTATCTAGTCATCTCAGCATCTAGTTTTACAATAGTTTTGTCAACCTTTACTAAAAGACGTTCAGCTCAGGAGGGAGAACAAGATAGGGGAATAGAAAGCTCCACTGATCAAGCTCCCAGTGAAGACACCAAGCTAACAACTGTCTACACAGAAAAACACCTTTATAAGAACGAAATATCAGGTAAGCACTCACAGTACTTGGTTTTACCTTCATGTCACTGAAGGAGGCGCTGAAGAGATAGAAAAAACAGTCCTGAATCACTGACACCGCACTCCCCGACCCCTGGCAGATGCTGCATCTGAGCTCTGGAGGAGGGAGAACACAGCAACTGTGATGCAGTGAACTCAGTGCTGTTCTGTTAAAGCAGAAAGGAAAACCAGACCGAGCTCAGCTGACACCTGCCCACAGAAGGAGCCCACAGAAGAGCTAGCACAAACGAGTGCTAGCCAGAGGGGAGTCATTGATCCCAGTGGTCCAACTTGAATGCCCACAATTCTCACAACTAAGGGCCAAAGTGCTCTTGATCGCTAAGTAATTTTGAAAGGCAGTCTAGTCCATAATGACTGCAACTCCTGGTGAGTCCTAGGGCTGAACTAGGCCCAAAGACAGTGGACTGGTGGGGTATGTGATGTTCTGAGACATGAGCTGGGACAGCCAAGGGAGTGCTGGCATCACCCCTCCCCTTTCCTCAGGCTGCACAGCTCATGGCTCCAAAAGAGACCCCTTTCTTCTGCTTCAGAAGAGGGGAGGGAAGAGTGGAAAGGACTTTGTCTTGCATCTTGGATACTCATTCAGCTACAACAAGATAGGGGATTGGTAAGAGTCATGAGACCCCCATTCCAGGGCCTAGTTCCCAGATAGCATTTCTATATACACAGCCAGAAGGAAAACCACTGCCTTGAAGAAAAGGACCCAGTCCTGCCAGAATTAATCACCTCCTAACTGAAGAGTCCTTGGGCTCTGAATAACCAGGAGTGAAACCCAGGTACTGCATCAGGGGCCTGGCTGTGTCTCTGAGACTTGCTGGCTTCAAGTCAGAGTCAGTACTTTATGAGTCATGGTGGTTACAGGGCAAAACTCCTCTGCTTGACAAAAGCAGAGGGAAAAGTAAAGGAGACTGTCTTGCATCTTAGGTACCAATGCCACCATAGATGGCCAGAGCACCAAGTGGGCTCTTGGGGTCCTTGATTCTAGGACTTGACTCTTAGACAGCATTTCTGGGCCTGCCCTGGGACAGAGGGGAGCCCAGTACCCTCAAGGGTGAGTCCCCAGGCCAGGAAGCATTCACCACAAGGTGACTTAAGGGACCTTGCGCCTTACAAGAACATCAGTGTTAGTCTGGCGGTACTCCTCATGGCCAAGGGTGGTGGTAGCTTTGGAGTGAGGCTCCTGTGCCTTTGGAAAGGGAAGGGAAAGGTGGGAAGGACTACATATTGTACTTTGAGTGCCAGCTCAGCTATAATACAGTATAACACCAGGTGAACGTCTAAGGTTTTTGACTCTAGTCCCTGACTCTCGGATGGCACTTCTGGACACACCTGGATCCTGGGGGAACCTCACTTCCCTGAAAGAAGGACACAGGCCTGGCTGGCTTTGCCACCTGTTGGTTGTAGAGCCTCAGGAACTTGAGCAGACATAGGCAGCAGCCAGGGAGTGGTGATAGCAGGCCTTGGGCAAGACCCAGTGCTGTGCTGGCTTCAGGTCTGACGTGGCACTGTCATAGTGCTGGTGGCCACCGGGATGCGCTTGTCACTCTACCCCCAGTGCTTGGCGGCTTAGAACAGAGAGAGACTCTGTAGGTCTGGGAGAAAGTAAGGGCAGAGAACAAGAATCTCTGCTTGGTAATCCAGAAAATTCTCCTGGATCTCGTCCAAGACCATCAAGGCAGTACTTCTATGGTCTGTAAGAACAGCAGTGTGATTGGGACTGGGGTGCCCCCTAAAGTCAGCTTAGATTACAACACTCAAGTCCTCTCAAATGTCTGGAAAGACTTCCCAAGAAGGACAGCTACAAATAAGCCCAGACAATGAAGACTACAATAAATACCTAACTATTCAATACTCAGACACCAAAGAATATCTGCTAGCCTCAATGTTCGCCATTCAGGAAAACATGACCTCACCAAATGAATTAAATAAGGCACCAGGAACCAATCCTAGAGAAACAGAGATATGTGACCATTCAAACACAGAATTCAAAATAGCTGTGTTGAGGAAACTCGAAGAAATTCAAGATAATGCAGAGCAAGAATTCAGAATTTCATCGGATAAATTTAACAAAGAGATTGAAATAATTAAAAAGAAGCAAGCAGAAGATCTGGAGCTAAATAGTGCAATTGGCATACTGATCAATGCATCAGAGTCTTTTGTAACAGAAAGGATCAAGCAGAAGAAAGAATGAGTGAGCTTGAAGACAGGCTACTGTGAAAATACACAGTCAGAGGAGACAAGAAAAAAGAGTTAAAAACAATGGAGTATGCCTACGGGATCTAGAAAATAGCTTTAAAAGGGCAAACCTAAGAGTTATTGGCCTTAAAGAGGAGGTAGAGAAAGAGATAGGTGTAAAAAGTTTATTCAAAGGGATCATAACCTAGAACCTCCCATACCTAGGGCAAGATATCAATATCTGAGTATAAGAAGGTTATACAAGCAAATTTAACCCAAAGAAGACTACTTCAAGGCATTTAATAATCAAACTCCCAAAGGTCAAGGATAAAGAAAGAATCCTAGGCTGGGTGCGGTGGCTGATGCCTGTAATCCCAGCACATTGGGAGGCCACAGCGGGCAGATCACGAGGTCAAGAGATCGAGATCATCCTGGCTAACATGGTGAAACCCTGTCCCTACCAAAAATACAAAAATTAGCTGGGAGTGGTAGCAAGTGCCTGTAGTCCCAACATCTTGGGAGGCTGAGGCAGGAGAATCGCTTGAACCTCAGGAGGGAGGTTCAGTGAGCCTTGGGAGGTGGAGGTTGCAGTGAGCTGAGATTGTGCCACTGCACTCCAGCCTGGTGACAGAGTGAGACTCTGTGTAAACAAAACAAAACAAAACAAAACAAAACCTCAAAAAACAAAAAACAAAACAAAACAAAAAACAAGAAGCAAAAAACAAAGACAGAATCCTAAAAGCAGCAAGAGAAAAGAAACAACATACAACGGAGCTCCAGTTTGTCTGGCAGCAAGCTTTTTGGTGGAAACCTTACAAAGAGAGAGTGGCGTGATATATTTAAAGTGCTGAAGGAAAAAAACCTTTTACCCTACGATAATACCAGATCCATCCTACAAGAAATGTTAAAGGGAGTACTTCAATCAGAAAGAAAAGGACATTAATGAGCAATAAATAATCACCTGAAGGTACGAAACTTACTGTTAATAGTAAGTATAATAGTAACCACAGAATATTATAATACTGTAACTGTGGTATGTAAACTACTCTTATCCTAAGTAAAAGACTGAACAATAGGGCTGGGCATGGTGGCTCACGCCTGCAATCCCAGCACTTTGGGAGGCTGAGGTGGGTGGATCACCTGAGGTCAGGAGTTCGAGACCAGCCTGGCCAAACTGGTAAAATCCCATCTCTTCTAAAAATACAAAAATTAGCTGGGCATGGTGGCGCCTGCCTGTAATCCCAGCTACTCGGGAGGCTGAGGTAGGAGAATCACTTGAACCCAGGAGGTGGAGGTTGCAGTGAGCCGAGATTGCACCACTGCACTCCAGCCTGGGCGACAGAGCAACACTCTGTCACAAAAAACAAAACAAAACAAAAAACAAACAAACAAAGCAAAACAAAACAAAAACAAAAACAAAAAAAGACTGAACAATAAACCAATCAAAAGTAATAACTACAACTTTTCAAGACATAGTACAATAAAATAGAAATAGAAATAACAAAAAGTTAAAGAGCAGGGGGATAAAGTTAAGGTGACTTTTTATTAGCTTTCTTTTTGCTTATTTATGCAAATAGTGTTAAGTTGTTATCAGGTTAAAATAATGAGTGTGTGTGTGTGTTTTATTTTTTAATAATGCAAACCCTTGCATGGCAATCCAAATTTATTGAACTACTGATGCTAAGTTATGGAAAGTTGCACCACCTTAATTAGGGCTTTTACTTTACATTTGGGCATTTCAAAGTAGTTGTAGCATTAAGTTGATCTATTTAAATATTGTGGCTCTTTGTTGGATAGACATACAGCCTTTACATCCAAACATTAATGCATACAAGTCAACAAGGCATTGTTAGGTAAAACAACAACAGCTACTGCAAATTAGCCCTTGTGACCAATTACACATGATTAAAATTTCTTCCCACATTCAAGTCCACAGTACTCATCCACCATTTAACATGTAAACCAAAATATTACACATGTGAAACAATCAATAACAGGCAAAAATACTAAACCTGTATGTTTTGTATTGCAAATACACTATGCATGAGCAAGCAAGGGATTCACAGTGAGAATCCATAGCTGCAGAAGCCTGAAAGATTTAGAAAAATTGTTAAACCATTAAAAAATTGTTTGAAAATATCCACTTCTTATTGTAGACTCTTTTTTTTTTTTTTTTTTGAGACGGAGTCTCGCTCTGCCGCCCAGGCTGGAGTGCTGTGGCCAGATCTCAGCTCACTGCAAGCTCCGCCTCCCGGGTTCACGCCATTCTCCTGCCTCAGCCTCCCGAGTAGCTGGGACTACAGGCGCCCGCCACCTCGCCCGGCTAATTTTTTTGTATTTTTTAGTAGAGACGGGGTTTCACCGTGTTAGCCAGGATGGTCTCGATCTCCTGACCTCGTGATCCACCCGTCTCGGCCTCTCAAAGTGCTGGGATTACAGGCTTGAGCCGCCGCGCCCGGCCTGTAGACTCTTACTGTACACACAGCTGTACAGTAACATTTTTCCTATGTAAACAAAAAAGGAAAAATATAATAAGAGATTTGAAAAGTCTGAACATTTCTTTCCCAACAGATATTAAAGGCAACATCTTCAAATTAAGATATTATACTGAAAGGACTATCATATTTTAAAGACAAGATCACTGCTTCATAGTTTCTCTTTAAAAAATTAAAAAACTATATAGCTGTGTTAATCAAAATGCATATTTTGTACAATGATAATGATCTTGAATTTTTTTAAAAAAAGTGTGATAAGCTACAAGTATCAACAAAACAAAGGTATCTAGAGTAGTCTGTATAGGATCTCTTTGGACTTTCTCTTATTATGCTAAAATAGTGGTGGTTTTAGAATTTGCATTATTGTACTCTCCAATACAAAGCATGGGGCATGTTCAAGTATACAGTACACCATTTTCATACATGTACAACACTGGTGGATGAAGAATGTCTCTTAGCAGTAATACTGGATGTAGCTTCTGGTTTTAGCAGCTGCATATTCTACAACTATTAGACAAGTAAAAATCTCTCTTGTGCTACTGGAAAGTTATTAGAATGTGCAAACTGATATGGCATCTTTCATCTGTCTCTTAAAGGGTACCACCACAAGAGAGTCCACTTAAGATGTTGGTAGGTTTAACAAAGTTGGAATTGCTCAGGCACTGTTGAATTGGGCAACATTCTTCAGACCTGGCTCAGAGCTACAGTGCATTTAGTATATTAAAGCAGTTGACGTGATGACTTTTTGCAAGCCTTCCCAGGCACTGGAGGTTTTCTGTTAATTGTCACACTAGGTCATAAAAGTTTCATTACCTTATTTTTGAGATAGAGTTTTACTCTTTCTGCCCAGGCTGGAAAACAATGGCATGATCTCAGCTCGTTGCAACCTCCACCTCCTGAGTTCAAGTGATTCTCCTGCCTCAGCCTCTCGAGTAGCTGGGATTAGAGGCATGTGCCACCACGCCTGGCTAATTTTGTGTTTTCAGTAGAAACAGGGTTTCATCATGTTGGCCTGGCTAGTCTCAAACTCCTGCCCTCAGGTGATCCACCCGCCTCGGCCTCCCAGAATGCTGAGATTACAGGCATGAGCCACCATGCCTGGCCTTATTAAGATTTATTTTTTATTTTGCCAAAGATTCTAAGAATGCACAGTTGTTCCATTGTCTTGCTAGATTTTGACCTTGTTCCTTCCCTACAACTCTTTTATCTTCCAAGTCACACTTATTACTAACCATCATTGGGACAATATCAGTGTCTTTAACTTGAAGAATCTGTTCTCTCAGATCTTGTAAATCTTAAAATGTGAACTGTGCTGGGATGGTATAAGCTAATACAAAGCCTTTTCCTTTTTTATGTACAAACGCTTTATTGTTGTAAATTGTTCTGTTCCTGTAGTATCCAATATTTCAAGCACACAGAGTTGTGCATCTGTTTCAACTTGCTTCCTGTAATATCTTTTATTGTAGGATCATGTTTTTCAACAAAAGTTCGTTGTACAAATTGTACAGTCAAAGCAGAATTTCCAACACCTCCTGAGCCAAGAATGACTAATTTATACTCAAGCATGATACAAATTTCTTAAAACCTAGTACCTCTTATGCTGTCACCAGGTCTCTGCAGTCGGTGTTGCTCTGTGCTTTCTCTGAGTTGCTACTGCTGGTGCTATGGGGGTCTTGCCTCTGCCACTGCCACTCTGGCTGGTTTATATGCCTGAATAATGAGTTTTAAAATAGTATTTGCAAGCATCATGATAACCTCACATTGAAATCATATCACCAGGCAAAATTGTCTTCACTAGAGGAAGACAAGAATGAAAGAAAGAAGGAAGGCCAAAACACAATAAGAAAACAACAAAATGACAGGTATAAGTCCTTACTTGTCCATAATAACCTTAAATGTCAATGGGCTAAACTCTCCAATCAAAAGACATATACTGGCTGAATGGATGAAAACAAAAAACAAAAAACAAAAAAAACGAAAACCAAAAAACCCATTGATCTTCTGCCTATAAGAAACACACTTTACCTATAAAGATACACAGAGATGGAAAATAAAGCGTTGTAAAAAAATATTCCATGCCAAGAGCAGGAATATACTTATATCAGACAAAATAGAATTCAAGACAAAAGCAATAAGAAGAAAAGTAGGTCACTATATAAAGATAAAGGGGGTCAACTCAGCAAGAGGATGCAACAATTTTAAATATATATATGCACCCAACACTGGAGCACCCACATATATAAAACAAATATTATTAGAGCTAAGGAGAGAGACAGACTCTAATACAATAATAGCAGGAGACTTCCACACCCCACTTTCTGCATTGGACAGATCATTCAGATGGAAAACCAACATAGAAACATCAGACTTAATCTGCAATATAGACCAAATGGATCTAATTTACAGAACATTTCATCCAAGGGCTGCAGAATACATTTTTTTTTTTTTTTTTTTGAGAGGGAGTCTCGCTCTGTCACCCAGGCTGCAGTATAGTGGCGTGATCTCGGCTCACTGTAAGCTCCGCCTCCCGGGTTGACGCCATTCTCCTGCCTCAGCCTCCCGAGTAGCTGGGACTACAGGCGCCCACCACCACGCTAGGCTGATTTTTTTGTATTTTTAGTAGAGATGGGGTTTCACCATGTTAACCAGGATGGTCTTGATCTCCTGACCTCATGGATCCACCCGCATCAGCCTCCCAAAGTGCTGGGATTACAGGCCTGAGCCACCCTGCCCAGCCCAGAATACACATTCTTTTCCTCAGCACATGAATCATTCTTAAGGATAGGCCAGATGTTAGGTCAAAAACCGAATCTTAAAACATTTAAAAAATTGAAATAATATCAAGTAGCTTTTCTGATCAAAATAAAATAAAACTAGAAATTAATAACAAGAGAAATTTTGGAAACTATTCAAACACATAGAATTTAAACAATATGCTCCTGAATGATCAGTGAGCCAATGAAGAAATTAAGAAGGAAATTGAAAAATTTCTTGAAACACATGATAATGAAAAAACAATATAACAAAACCTATGGGATACAGCAAAAGACGTACTAAAAGAGATTTTTATAGCTCTAAGTGCCTACATCAAAAAGAAAAGAAAAACGTCAAATGAACAATCTAATGATGTATTTTAAAGAACTAGAAAAGCAAGAGCAAGCCAAACCCAGAATTAGTAGTAGAAAATAAATAATAAAGATCAGAGCAGAAAAAAATGGAGAAAACAGAAAAATCAATGAAACAAAGATTTTTTGAAAAGTTAAACAAAATTGTCAAACCTTTAGCCAGTTTAAGAAAAAAAGAAAGAAGATCAAAATAAATAAAATCAGAAATGAAAAAGGAGACATTACAACTGATATCTGCAGGTTTTCCAAGGATCATTAGTGGCTACTACGAGCAACTACATGCTAATAAATGGCAACATATAGAAGCAATGGACAAGTTCCTAGATACATATAACCTGCCAAGATTGAATCAGGAAGAAATCCAAAACCTGAGCAGACCAATAACAAGTAATGAGATTGAAGCTGTAATAAAAGTCTCCCAGTAAAGAAAAGCCTGAGACTTAATAGCTTCACTGCTGAATTCTAGAAAACATTTAAAGAAAAACTAATACCAATCCTACTCAACTTATTCTGAAAAACAGAGCAGGAGGGAATACTTCCAAACTCATTCCATGAGGCCAGTATTTCCCTGATACAAAAAACCAGATAAAGACACACCAAAAAAGAAAAGTACAGGCCAATCTTTGATGAATACTGATGCAAAATTCTGCAACCAAATACTAGCAAAATGAATTCAACAATACATTAGAAAGATCATTCATCATGACCAAGTGGGATTTATCCCTGATATGGAAGGATGATTCAACATATACAAATCAATCAGTGTGCTACATCATATCAAAAGAATGAAAGATAAAAAGCACATCTTTTTAATTGATGCTGGAAAAGATTTGGTAAAATTCAACATCCCAGGCCAGGCGTGGTGGCTCAAGCCTGTAATCCCAGCACTTTGGGAGGCCGAGGCAGGCAGATCACGAGGTCAGGAGATCCAGACCATCCTGGCTAACATAGTGAAACCCCGTCTCTACTAAAAAATACAAAAAACTAGCTGAGCAAGGTGGCGGGCACCTGTAGTCCCAGCTACTCAGGAGGCTGAGGCAGGAGAAGGGCGTAAACCCGGGAGGTGGAACTTGCAGTGAGCCGAGATCTCGCCACTGCACTCCAGCCTGGGTGACAGAGCGAGACTCGAGACTCCATCTCAAAAAAAAAAAAAAAAAAAAAAAATTCAACATCCTTTTATGATAAAAACCACTAAAAAACCGGGGATAGAAGGAACATACCTCAACATAATAAAAGTCATATATAACCTACCCACAACTAGTATTATACTGAATGGGGAAAAACCGAAAGCCTTTCCTCTACGGTCTGAAACATGACAAAGATGCCCACTTCACCACTGTTATTCCACACAGTACTGGACATCCCCCCTAGAGCAATCGGACAAGAGAAAGATACTAAGGGCATCTAAATTGGAAAGGAGGAAGTCAAATTATCCTTGTTTGCAGATGACATATCTTACATTTTGAGAAACCTGAAGACTTCACAAGAAAAGTAGTGGAACTGATAAACAAATTTAGTAAAGTTTCAGGATACAAAACTAACATACAAAAATCAGTAGTAGCATTTCTATATGTCAAGAGTGAACAATCTGAAAAAGAAATCAAGAAAGTAATTCCATTTACAATAGCTACAGATAAAATTAAGTATCTAGGAATTAACCAAAGAAGTGAAAGATCTCTATAATGAAAACTATAAAACACTGATTAAAGACATTGATTAGGACACACAAAAAATGGAAAAGCATTCCATGTTCATTAATTGGAAAAGTCAATATGGTTAAAATGTCCATACTCCCCAAAGCAATCTACAGATTCAGTGCAATCCCTATCAAAATACCAATGACATTCTTAACAGAAACAGAAAAAACTGTCCTAAGATTTATATTGAACCACAAGAGACCAAGAATAGCTAAAGCTATCCTAAGCAAAAGAACAAAATAGGAGGAATTATATTACCTGACTTCAAATTATACTACAGAGCTATAGTAACCAAAACAGCATGGTACTGTCATAAAAATAGACATATAGACCAATGAAACAGACTAGAGAACCCATAAACAAATCCACACACCTACAGTAAACTCATTTTTGACAAAGATGCCAAGAACATACACTGGGGAAAAGACAGTCTCTTCAATAAATGTGTGGGGAAAACTGGATATCCATATACAAAGGAATAAAACTAGACCCCTATCTCTATCCTTATACAAAATTCAAATCAAAATGGACTAAAGACTTAAATCTAAGACCTCAAACCATGAAACTACTACAAAAAACATTGGGGAAATCTCCAGAACATTGGTTGGGGTGAAAATTTCTTGAGCAGTACCCAATAAGCACAGGCAACCAAAGCAAAAATGGACAAACGAGATCACATCAAATTAAAAATCTTCTGTACAGCAAAGGATACAATTAACAAAGTAAAGAGAAAATCCACAGAATGGGAGAAAATATTTGCAAACTACCCACCAGACAAGGGATTAATAACTAGAATAAATAAGGAGATCAACCAACTCTATAGGAAAAAAATCTAATGATCCAGTCAAAGGATAGGCAAAAGATTTGAATAGACATTTCTCAAAAGAAGACATACGAATGACAAACAGGCATATGAAAAGTGTTTAACATCATTAATCATCAGAAAAATGCAAATCAAAACTACAATGGGATATCATCTTACCCAGTTAAAATGGCTTATATCCAAAGACAGGCTATAACAAATGCTGGTGGCGATGTGGAGAAAAGGAAACCCTTGTACATTTTTGATGAGAATGTAAATTAATACAACCACTATGGAGAACAGTTTGGAGGTTCCTCCAAAAACGAAAAATTAAGCTACCGTATGATCCAGCAATTCTACTGCTGGGTATATGCCTAAAAGAAAGAAAATCAGGGGGGCGGAGCAAGATGGCCAAATAGGAACAGCTCCAGTCTCCAACTCCCAGCGCGAGCGACACAGAAGACCGGTGATTTCTGCATTTTCAACTGAGGTACTGGGGTCATCTCACTAGGGAGTGCCACACAATCGGTGCTGGTCAGTTGCTGCAGCCTGACCAGCGAGAGCTGAAGCAGGGTGAGGCATTGCCTCACCTGGGAAGCGCAAGGGGGAAGGGAATCTGTTTTCCTAGCCAGGGGAACTGAGACACACAACACCTGGAAAATCGGGTAACTCCCACCCCAATACTGCGCTTTAAGCAAATGAGCACACCAGGAGAATATATCCCACACCTGGCCGGGAGGGTCCCACACCCACGGAGCCTCCCTCTTTGCTAACACAGCAGTCTGCGATCTAACCGCAAGGCAGCAGCGAGGCTGGGGGAGGGGTGCCCGCCATTGCTGAGGCTTAAATAGGTAAACAAAGCCGCTGGGAAGCTCAGACTGGGTGGAGCTCACAGCAGCTCAAGGAAACCTGCCTGTCTCTGTAGACTCCATCTCTGGGGACAGGACACAGTTAACAACAACCACAACAACAGCAGCAGAAACCTTTGCAGAAACAAACGACTCTGTCTCACAGTTTTGAAGAGAGCAGTGGATCTCCCAACACAGAGGTTGAGATCTGAGAAGGGACAGACTGCCTGCTCAAGTGGGTCCCTGACCCCTGAGTAGCCTAACTGGGAGACATCCCCCACTAGGGGCAGTCTGACACCCCACACCTCACAGGGTGTAGTACACCCCTGAGAGGAAGCTTCCAAAGGAAGAATCAGACAGGTACACTTGCTGTTCAGCAATATTCTATCTTCTCTGCAACCTCTGCTGCTGATACCCAGGCAAACAGGGTCTGGAGTGGACCTCAAGCAATCTCCAACAGACCTAAAGCTGAGGGTCCTGACTGTTAGAAGGAAAACTATCAAACAGGAAGGACACCCATACCAAAACCCCATCAGTAGTCACCATCATCAAAGACCAGAGACAGATAAAACCACAAAGATGGGGAAAAAGCAGGGCAGAAAAGCTGGAAATTCAAAAAATAAGAGCACATCTCCCCCTGCAAAGGAGCGCAGCCCATCGCCAGCAATGGATCAAAGCTGGTCAGAGAATGACTTTGATGAGATGAGAAGAAGGCTTCAGTCCATCAAACTTCTCAGAGCTAAAGGAGGAATTACGTACCCAGCGCAAAGAAACTAAAAATCTTGAAAAAAGAGTGGAAGAATTGATAGCTAGACTAATTAATGCAGAGAAGATCATAAACGAAATGACAGAGATGAAAACCATGACACGAGAAATACGTGACAAATGCACAAGCTTCAGTAACCGACTCGATCAACTGGAAGAAAGAGTATCAGCGATTGAGGATCAAATGAATGAAATGAAGCGAGAAGAGAAACCAAAAGAAAAAAGAAGAAAAAAATGAACAAAGCCTGCAAGAAGTATGGGATTATGTAAAAAGACCAAATCTACGTCTGATTGGGGTGCCTGAAAGTGAGGGGGAAAATGGAACCAAGTTGGAAAACACTCTTCAGGATATCATCCAGGAGAACTTCCCCAACCTAGTAGGGCAGGCCAACATTCAAATTCAGAAAATACAGAGAACACCACAAAGATACTCCTCAAGAAGAGCAACTCCAAGACACATAATTGCCAGATTCACCAAAGTTGAAATGAAGGAAAGAATCTTAAGGGCAGCCAGAGAGAAAGGTCGGGTTACCCACAAAGGGAAGCCCATCAGACTAACAGCAGATCTCTCGGCAGAAACTCTACAAGCCCGAAGAGAGTGGGGGCCAATATTCAACGTTCTTAAGAAAAGAATTTTCAACCCAGAATCTCATATCCAGCCAAACTAAGTTTCATCAGTGAAGGAGAAATAAAATCCTTTACAGATAAGCAAATGCTTAGAGATTTTGTCACCACCAGGCCTGCCTTACAAGAGACCCTGAAGGAAGCCCTAAACATGGAAAGGAACAACCGGTACCAGCCATTGCAAAAACATGCCAATGTAAAGACCATCAAGGCTAGGAAGAAACTGCATCAACTAACGAGCAAAATAACCAGTTAATATCATAATGGCTGGATCAAGGTCACACATAACAATATTAACCTTAAATGTAAATGGACTAAATGCTCCAATTAAAAGACACAGACTGGCAAACTGGATAAAGAGTCAAGACCCATCAGTCTGCTGTATTCAGGAGACCCATCTCACATGCAGAGACATACATAGGCTCAAAATAAAGGGATGGAGGAAGATCTACCAAGCAAATGGAGAACAAAAAAAGCAGGGGTTGCAATACTAGTCTCTGATAAAACAGACTTTAACCATCAAAGATCAAAAGAGACAAAGAAGGCCATTACATAATGGTAAAGGGATCAATTCAACAGGAAGAGCTAACTCTCCTAAATATATATGCACCCAACAGGAGCACCCAGATTCATAAAGCAAGTCCTTAGAGACCTACAAAGAGACTTAGACTCCCATACAATAATAATGGGAGACTTCAACACCCCACTGTCAACATTAGACAGATCAATGAGACAGAAAGTTAACAAGGATATCCAGGAATTGAACTCATCTCTGCACCAAGCAGACCTAATAGACATCTATAGAACTCTCCACCCCAAATCAACAGAATATACATTCTTCTCAGCACCACATCGCACTTATTCCAAAATTGACCACATAATTGGAAGTAAAGCACTCCTCAGCAAATGTACAAGAACAGAAATTATAACAAACTGTCTCTCAGACCACAGTGCAATCAAACTAGAACTCAGGACTAAGAAACTCAGTCAAAACTGCTCAACTACATGGAAACTGAACAACCTGCTCCTGAATGACTACTGGGTACATAACGAAATGAAGGCAGAAATAAAGATGTTCTTTGAAACCAATGAGAACAAAGATACAACATACAAGAATCTCTCAGACACATTTAAAGCAGTGTGTAGAGGGAAATTTATAGCACTAAATGCCCACAAGAGAAAGCAGGAAAGATCTAAAATTGATACTCTAACATCACAATTAAAAGAACTAGAGAGGCAAGAGCAAACACATTCAAAAGCTAGCAGAAGGCAAGAAATAACTAAGATCAGAGCAGAACTGAAGGAGATAGAGACACAAAAAACCCTCCAAAAAAGCAATGAATCCAGGAGTTGGCTTTTTGAAAAGATCAACAAAACTGACAGACCGCTAGCAAGACTAATAAAGAAGAAAAGAGAGAGGAATCAAATAGACCCAATAAAAAATGATAAAGGGGATATCACCACTGACCCCACAGAAATACAAACTACCATCAGAGAATACTATAAACACCTCTACGCAAATCAACTAGAAAATCTAGAAGAAATGGGTAATTTCCTGGGCACTTACACTCTTCCAAGACTAAACCAGAAGAAGTTGAATCCCTGAATAGACCAATAGCAGGCTCTGAAATGGAGGCAATAATTAATAGCCTACCAACCAAAAAGTCCAGGACCAGATGGATTCACAGCCGAATTCTACCAGAGGTACAAGGAGGAGCTGGTACCATTTCTTCTGAAACTATTCCAATCAATAGAAAAAGAGGAAATCCTCCCTAACTCATTTTATGAGGCCAACATCATCCTGATACCAAAGCCTGGCAGAGACACAGCAAAAAAAGAAAATTTTAGACCATATCCCTGATGAACATCGATGCAAAAATCCTCAATAAAATACTGGCAAACCGGATTCAGCAGCACATCAAAAAGCTTATCCACCATGATCAAGTGGGCTTCATCCCTGGGATGCAAGGCTGGTTCAACATTCGCAAATCAATAAACATAATCCAGCATAAACAGAACCAAAGACAAGAGCCACATGATTATTTCAATAGATGCAGAAAAGGCTTTTGACAAAATTCAACAGCCCTTCATGCTAAAAATGCTCAATAAATTCGGTATTGATGGAACGTACCTCAAAATAATAAGAGCTATTTATGACAAACCACAGCTAATATCATACTGAATGGGCAAAAACTGGAAAAATTCCCTTTGAAAACTGGCACAAGACAGGGATGCCTTCTCTCACCACTCCTATTCAACATAGTGTTGGAAGTTCTGGCTAGGGCAATCAGGCAAGAGAAAGAATAAAGGGTATCCAGTTAGGAAAAGAAGAAGTCAAATTGTCCCTGTTTGCAGATGACATGATTGTATATTTAGAAAACCCTCGTCTCAGCCAAAATCTCCTTAAGCTGATAAGCAACTTCAGCAAAGTCTCAGGATACAAAATTAATGTGCAAAAATCACAAGCATTCTTATACACCAGTAACAGACAAACAGAGAGCCAAATCATGAATGAACTTCCATTCACAATTGCTTCAAAGAGAATAAAATACCTCGGAATCCAACTGACAAGAGATGTAAAGGACCTCTTCAAGGAGAACTACAAACCACTGCTCAGTGAAATCAAAGAGGACACAAACAAATGAAGAACATACCATGCTCATGGATAGGAAGAATCAATATCGTGAAAATGGCCATACTGCCCAAGGTGATTTATAGATTCATGCCATCCCCATCAAGCTACCAATGACTTTCTTCACAGAATTGGAAAAAACTGCTTTAAAGTTCATATGGAACCAAAAAAGAGCCCGCATTGCCAAGACAATCCTAAGTCAAAAGGACAAAGCTGGAGGCGTCACGCTACCTGACTTCAAACTATACTACAAGGCTACAATAACCAAAACAGCATGGTACTGGTACCAAAACAGAGCTATAGACCAATGGAACAGAACAGATCCTCAGAAATAATACACACATCTACAGCCATCTGATCTTGACAACCTGAGAGAAACAAGAAATGGGGAAAGGTTTCCCTATTTAATAAATGGTGCTGGGAAAATTGGCTAGCCATAAGTAGAAAGCTGAAACTGGATCCTTTCCTTACTACTTATACGAAGATTAATTCAAGATGGATTAGAGACTTAAATGTTAGACCTAATACCATAAAAACCCTAGAAGAACCTAGGTAATACCATTCAGGACATAGGCATGGGCAAGGACTTCATGTCTAAAACACCAAAAGCAACGGCAGCAAAAGCCAAAATTGACAAATGGGATCTAATTAAACTAAAGAACTTCTGAACAGCAAAAGAAACTACCATCAGAGTGAACAGGCAACCTACAGAATGGGAGAAAATTTTTGCAATCTACTTATCCGATAAAGGGCTAATAATCAGAATCTACAAAGAACTCAAACAAATATACAAGAAAAAAACAACCCCATCAAAAAGTGGGCAAAGGATATGAACAGACATTTCTCAAAAGAAGACATTCATACAGCCAACAGACACATGAAAAAATGCTCATCATCACTCGCCATCAGAGAAATGCAAATCAAAACCACAATGAGATACCATCTCACACCAGTTAGAAGGGCAATCATTAAAAAGTCAGGAAACAACAGGTGTTGGAGAGGATGTGGAGAAATAGGAACACTTTTACACTGTTGGTGGGATTGTAACTAGTTTAACCATTATGGAAAACAGTATGGCAATTCCTCAAGGATCAAGAACTAGATGTACCATATCACCCAGCCATCCCACTACTGGGTATATACCCAAAGGATTATAAATCATGCTGCTATAAAGACACATGCACACGTATGTTTATCGTGGCACTATTCACAATAGCAAAGACTTGGAATCAACCCAAATGTCCATCTGTGACAGACTGGATTAAGAAAATGTGGCACATATACACCATGGAATACTATGCAGCCATAAAAAAGGATGAGTTTGCGTCCTTTGTAGGGACATGGATGCAGCTGGAAGCCGTCATTCTTAGCAAACTATCACAAGAAGAGAAAACCAAACACCGCATGTTCTCACTCATAGGTGGAACTGAACAATGAGATCACTTGGACTCGGGAAGGGGAACATCACACACCGGGGCCTATCATGGGGAGGGGGGAGGGGGGAGGGATTGCATGGGAGTTATACCTGATGTAAATGATGAATTGATGGGTGCTGACAAGTTGATGGGTGCAGCACACCAACATGACACAAACCTGCACGTTATGCACATGTACCCTAGAACTTAAAGTATAATATAAAATAAAATAAAAAATAAAATAAATAAAAATAAAATTACATATGGTAATTAAAAAAAAAGAAAGAAAATCAGTATATCAAAGAAATATCTGTATGCCAATGTTTATTGCAGCACTGTTTACAATAGCTAAGATTTGGAAGCAACCTAAGTGTGCATCAATAGATGAATGGATAAAGAAAATGTAGTACATATACACAACGGAGAACTATTCAGCCACACTCAGTCATTTCCAACAACATGGATGGAACTGCAGATTATTACGTTAAGTGAATTGAGCTAGGCACTGAAAGGCAGACATTGCATGTTTTCACTTTTTTGTGGGATCTAAAAATCAAAACAATTGAACTCATGGACAAAGAGAGTATAAGGATGGTTGCCAGAGGCTGGGAAGGGTAGTGGTGGGTGAGGTGGGGAATGGGAGATGGGGACAGTTAATGAGTACAAAAAATGCAGAAAGATTAAATAAGACCTACTATTTGATAGCACAACGGGTGACTATAGTCAATAATAACTGTACATATTAAAATGACTTAGAGCATACTTGGATTGTTTGCAACTCAGTGTGATAAATGCTTGAGGGGATGGACACCCCATTCTTCATGATGTGCTCATTTCACATCGCACATGGATGTTTCAGAACATCTCCTGTGCCCCATAAATACATACACCTACTATGTACCCATAAAAATTAAAACAAACAAAAATCCAATCAAAAAGACATTCAGCTCAAAACAAAATCTCATGCATGTGTTACTCCTAATGAGAACCTTATATCATTAAGAAAAGTTTAAGTTACATTTAGTATAATTTATTTAAGCAAATAAGGAGGTTGGCCTGGTGTACCGCAGTGGCTCACGCCTGGAATCGCAGCACTTTGGGAGGCCGAGGTGGACGGATCACGAGATTAAGAGGTAGAGACCATTCTGGCTAACATGGTGAAACCTCGTCTCTACTAAAAATACAAAACTTAGCTTGACGTGGTGGCCTGTGCCTGCTAGTCCCAGCTACTTGGAGGCTGAGGCAGGAGAATAGCTTGAACCTGGGAGGCAGGGGTTGCAGTGAGCCGTGATGACGCCACTGCACTCTAGCCTGGGTGACAGAGGGAGACTCGAAAGAAAGAAAGAAAGAAGGAAAGAAGGAAAGAAGGAAGGAAGGAAAGAAAGAAATCTTGTGCAATGTTTCCTTCTCAAGGCAGACACTTGAACATATCTTAGGTTTCTGGTAACTAGTTTCAGCTTTCTCAATAGACCTGATAAGGCAGTATTTTAGTTAATATGTAGTAAAGTTCTGAGAGTGCTCTAACAAACTTTCTTGTTTTTAACTCACTCCCAGGCTATTTGTCCATTAATTTCAGCTTTGTTTGCTCTTAAATTTAAAAATATGTATTTGGCTTCTGAGTTCTGTTTTCTCTTTCAGTTGCATTGCTTGATTTGGGTGCCTCTATTTTTTCAATAATTCTTTATTATAATAGTGCTACTGTTTGCTAAAGCATACGTGATCAAAACCCAATTCCCTGCAGAGCTGAAAAGAGATCAGAGAAGTAACGTGGTGGACGACTCACTGAAATGTTCCAGTTTCAGACTAGGGATGTGTCACACCCTTGCTGAAATACAACTCGTTTTCTTTGTTTAATTTCCATGTGAAGTGCTCTTCTAAGAACTAACCTTTAGTCAGTGGGTGACTTTCTTTATGGGAGTAAAAGGAAGCTGTTATGAAATAACTCTTATGGAACTGTTACAAGCTTTCAAGGATTCAAAGGTCTAAACTAAAAAGGCTAAATGTTATTTCAAAAGGCAAATATATCCTAATATAGCAAAACAAAACAAAATCCATCAGCTACTCCTCCAATTGAAGTGATGAAGCCCAAATAATTCATACAGCAAAATGGAGAAAATTAGAAGACCGGCCATCTAAAAATCTGCCACTGGTGAAGTGATGAAGAACATTTACTGTCTTATTCTGAAACTTGTCAATTTTGCAACTCTTGTCTGCCTATGGATTTTTGTGGTGCAGTGTACAGTTTTAAATAGCTGCCTAAAGTCGTGTGTAACTAATCTGGTAAGTCTGTAACTAATCTGGTAAGTCACACAATCTAATATTTGTCTTTGCAGGAACTGGAACGTGTAGAATTCAGCTTGTTATAACTGATACAATTGTTTTCTCTTTATGAGGAGTTTTCTTATGAGAAGTGGTGGCAACAAGACAAGATAGATTAGTTTTTCTTAAATAAGTTAGCAGCACTTATAATTGCAGAAGATAAAGCAGGCTACTTTATTTCTTTAGGGTACCTGGTCACATAATTTTTGGGCTAGAGGATTAGGTAAAGGAAGTTTAAATTGAATCAATTTTGCCAATTTTATACACTTGAAAATTTCTATTTAAAACTATTTATTACAAAGTCATTAATAGTTGTCTTGAAACATGAAATAGGTTTGGCCACAGGATAATGCCTGCTAATTCCAGCTGTGTAGGAAGCTGGATGAAAAAGGAAGCAGATACAGATGCCATGTAAAATAATATTATATTTTAAAACAATACTTATTTGTACATTTCTTTATTTCTGTTTATGCATTTATAATTTCAGTTAGTGAGTTTTTTATGTGGAAATTTATGCTTTCATTCTCATTTCTGGGTGTCGTCCCTTCTCTAACTATTGTACCATCTCTTCAGTTGTAATTTAGTTGTGCTTGAAACAGTTACTGAATTAACTTTAAAAACCAAATACTCTATAGACAGAGAGAAATGCACTCTTGCTGTCCAAAGACAAATAATATATCATGATAGTTTACATATGCCCCTATCTATAGCCATACTTTTAAAGATAATACAAGTACTAAATATAGTACTCATTATATTATGCTAAAGTGTTGGAGGTAGAATTCTGTGACAGATTAAAAAAGAAACTTGTGCTTATACACTTTTGATTTAAACTGTAGTTTAAAACACTACTTAGGCTTACCATGGTTAGTAGCATTTTTTAAAAAGTTTAGTATTTTATATAAATCTTTGCCAAAGACTTCATTGCTTTGAATATAGAATTGCATGCTTTAGTTTTTTATATTTGTAACCCAATCGTAAAAATGGAAGAATGAAACTACTAAATATTTCAACTACTAAATGGAAAACTAAATGTTTTCTTTTCTAAAAAAGATTTTATTTTTTTCTAATTATAATAAGAATATACATTTTAAATAAAATATTTATAAGATAAAGAACTAGAGAAGAATAAAAAACGTATAATTCCACCCCTAGTAACCTTTAGATTGAATTTTCTTTTAGTATTTTTCCTCATATATATAGGTATACATATATATCTATAATTTACACACAGTTATACATCCAGCTTTTTCATTACATTATATTGTGAGTTTTCCCCTAGACCCTAAAATGTTTTTGGAAACAGAATCTTTAATATCTTTAGAGTATTCCATTATATGAATGTACCACCATAATTTATTTGTTAATTTCTCTGCTACTGAAACTGATTTTAGTTGTTTCCAATATTGCAGTCTCCATTTTATTTTACTGTAGTTTTATTTATTCTTATCTTTTTGTGTGGGCTCCTTGCTTTCAGGGTTTGGCAGTAGGAATAGACAGTTTGTTCCTTTGTTGAGTTGCCTTCCGTTCACCACCTACAGAGAAAGGCACAGCTGATGTGTGGCAACAGCAAGAGAGACACGGTCTGCCAATTTGACCAGTGAAAGTACTACACGTTCCGACATAAGGCCTGGAGGGACAAAAGTGAAGTGAATGTACAATTGAATGTAACCATGGTTCACAGGAGAGGATATACAAAGTGCTCAAGTTTATTATATTTTCTGCATCATTTTTAAAAACATGGGCATTTACTCTGAAGGTCATCTATAATTTTTTGGGTGATTCTTGATATTGAGACATGTTTTCTTAAAAACACACACACACACACACACACAAGAATGTCTTGTCTAAAAAAAATGTTGAGAGTTGCAGCACAGTTCTATGCTTGAGCATTGGTATTTTATATTAATTTTAGCTTACATTAACAGAGATCTGCATGTACTAGTTGAAAGTATTAACTGAAAAGTTTTTTTGAATTCTAGATGCCATGTGCTGCAGAAAACAACAAATAATTAATGCTCTTCAGAACACTAGTGTTGTGAGATTTTTATGAGAAAGAAAAAAGAATTCATGGTTGGAAATTTGTGGAAGTGTATTTTGCTAGGCCCTCTTTTTGTCGATTCACAGGCCACAATAACATATTAAAGGCTTTGTTTAATCATAATTTTCCCATCTTCTTTAGCAACAAAACGCTTTTTTAATGTTTCCCTAAGTTATTGGGGGAACAGGTGGTAATTGGTTACATGAGTAAATTCTTTAGTGGTGATCTGTGAGATTTTGGTGCACCCATCAGCCATGTATAGACTGCACCGTATTTGTAGTCTTTTATCCCTCACCCTGCTCCCACTCTTTCCCCTTAGTCCCCAAAGCCCATTGTATCATTCTTATGCCTTTGTGTCCTCATAGCTTAGCTCCCACTTATCAGTGAGAACATGATGTTTGGTTTTCCATTCCTGATTTACATCACAACCCCCCTTTTCTTTTGAATTAACAAATCGCAACAACTGAGGAACTAACATTGAGAATGGCTCAGGAGTATCAATTCCATTCAATAAATTTCATTCAATATCAATTTATTGAATGGAATCCATTCAATACATTTTCCTAGGTATCTATGTATATTCAGCTCTGTGGTGGATGCAATTGGGAATACAAAAGAAGTAAATTATGTAATCAATACCCTAAAGTAAGTTATCAAATATTGAGGTATCAAGGTTTCTATCACTAGACAGTTAAAGGTTATTACAAGCATGACATGTTTTTATAATATTAGAGGGTGATGACAATATGTTTATTTCTGATTTGTATCTCAAGTTCCAAAGAAATAAATGGAAAATCAACTTAAAGACTAGTAGAAATAATAGGATTTGGAAGATTTTTTAAAAATTAATGTATAGACATGAAAACTTGTATATCAATATATAACATTAAAACAAAACAATATAATAAGATCATAATTCCGACATTTTATAAGATATTCACAAATTAACATAGTTTTTATTGATACAGGAATAAACCTGTGAGTAAAACAGAATACAAAAAAAATCATGTACGTAAAGGAATGTAAAATATGATAAAGATGATAATTCAAACCAATGAGTTGCTATCCATTTAGAATAAAAAATTACTACATAACTGCCAGATTCAAATAAATTTCAGGATATATTTTGTAAAAGGGTATGACTTTTGATTGAGTGCGATGGCTCATGCCTGTAATTCCAGCACTATGGGAGGCTGAGGCGGACAGATCCCTTCAGCCCAGGAGTTTGAGACCACCCTGGGCAACGTGGTGAGACTCCTATCTCTACAACAAATACAAAAATTAGCTGGGCTTGGTGGCGTGCACCTGTAGTCCCAGCTATTCAGGAGGCTGAGGTGGGAGGATTGATTGAGCCGGGAGGTCGAGGCTGCAGTCAGCTGTGATCATACCATTGTGTTCCAGCCTGGGTGACTCTGTTTCTGAAAAACAAAAACAAAAGGTTTTCTTAAATACAAACAGAAACAAAACAAAGCAAGAGTTTACCTCATAAAAATATTAGAAGAAATTAGGGGTGACTGTTTCTGTAATCTTGAAGTGGAAATGCCTTAAAAAGCCTAATTAAAAAATTTAGACTCCCTAAAAAGAAATTATCAATACATTTGACTACTTTCAAACTTAAACTATTATGACAACAGAATACAATAACAGCAAAGCCAAAATGTGGAAAAAAGTATTACACATGATAAATAATGTTTTTTAAAAAAAAATCCCTGATACACATAAAAGCACGTAAGATGAATTTAGAATATAAACAGCCACTTCAAAAAAGAAGTATAAGTTTCCATCAACCAATGAGTGGATAAAAAATATGATATATATATATATACCATGGAATACTACTCAGCCATAAAAAGGAATGAAATAATGTCTTTGCAGCAACTCGGATGGAGCTGGAGGCCACTATTCTGTGGAGGCCATTATTAGGCCAGGAATAGAAAACCGAATACAATATCTTCTCACTTATAAGTGGTAGCTAAGCTATGGGTACACAAAAGCACACAGACAGGTATAATGGACTTTGGAGACTCAGAAGGGGGAGGGAAGGAGAGGAGTGAGGGATGAAAAACTACATGTTGAGTACAATGTATACTACTTGGGTGACAGGTGCACTAAGATCTCAGACTTCACCACTATACAATTTATCTATGTAACTTGTACTCCCAAAGGTATTGGACATACATACATATATGTAATAAATGGCTGAAAAGCATGTGATAGACATGCAACCTCACAGCAACCACACAATTGCAGAATAAAAACAAATTATCAATTTTTCTTCTATCAAATTGGCAAAGATAAAAACATTTATAGTTGGAAAAAGTATGAGTAAACTGCCATTTTCATGAATTGTTGTTTGGATGTAAATGGATACATTTCTAGAAAAGAATGGGTTATTAAATGTCAAAATTGAAAGAGAAAATATACCTCTAATCTTATACATCAAATTTTTCTGAGGATATTATTGCATACCTAACCAAAGATATGTCTGCAAAAGGCTGTTAATAGCAAGTTGGGACATAATACTACTAATACATTTCTAAGTGCCTGCACTGCACTATAATGATTAATGCATTTAATTGAATCTTCACAGAAGCTTATGAATTAAGTATTATCCTACTTATGTCCTGGATGGGAACACTAAGTTTAGATGGCACAGGTAACTTTCAGAATATCACATTGGGAGCAAAAATCATGTGAAATTAAAATACAGATCATTCTGCTCTGTTCCATTTATTAGGGCAGGAAGTACAGAATGAAATTAGTTCTGGCTGAGGTGGGCAGAATAGGAAAGCTTATCTCAAGAAGTAGGTATTAGGTTAAGAAAACTTGAGATCTGGGACTGAATTTGACTCTTGGAAGCAGATAATTGGAGCAGTTGGAGCTAAGGTAAACCAGCGGAGATCCTAATGTTCAAAATGAAAAATGTGATTTGGTGGAGATTATGGAAGGCATCTGGTTAAGAGCACAGGTTCTGGAGTCAATCACTCTGCCCCCTTCACATCCTAATCCAGGTAATTTACTAAACTTCCCTGTGCCTCAGCTGTAAAATGAGGTTAATTATAGCACCTACCTTATAGGGTTGCTGAGATGATTCAATCAGATTTAGTGTAAAACACCTATAAGAGTGCCTGGAACACAGCAATACTTAAATCACTGTTAGCTATTGTAATTGTGAGGAGAAGAATGGGGAATGAGTGGAGACTAAGGAAGAGTGTTGACAAAATCTGCCTTATCAGAAACTCTTAGACCTGACTGTTGAGGCTACGTTGCACAAGACCACTTGATGGTCATTTCACTTAGCCCGTTAAATTTCCTCCTGAGAAGAGCCATCAGAAGGAGTCACTACTGCTACAATGTGACTATGATCATCAAGAAATATCTCTGCTCTCCTACTGTTTAAAATGGAAGACAAAAACTACCCAGCATCCACCCTTTTGCTTTTATGAGCTAACATGCATTTCTGAATGGGTAGGAAAAGATTCAATTTTAGACTCATTGTCTCTCACCTGATTTTTATTTGATTGTGATTCAACCACCTTTTGAACAAAATCATGAAAACAAAGTACTATTAAGCACTTGGTTGCAAAATTCATCAACAGATAGAATTCTTACTATCTAAATGTTTATTATCTAAAAACAAAAGCAAATAATCATCCTTCTTCTTTACCTACAAATATAACCAGTTAGGGAATGGAGTTTAAGGGAATCCTCACTCATGCTTCAAATTTAAGAAAAAATAGGCAACATTTGTTCTTTGATTCTTGAGTCTGATTACTTTTCAAGTCAACCCACACAATATTAAGCCATTGGACAATGTTTTCAAGGGACTTCTGAAGCATCCTTATGTGGGAAACCACTTGGAATTAATGGATTTACTCCTTTAGCATATCAGTATTTATTGAACACCTATTTCCATCAGGCAGTGTTCCAGGTGCTGAGGATGAAGTGAAGAGCCAAATGGATGGAAAGGAGGAGCATGCTCAGTGAGCTCGGTGAGCTCAGTGACAGAATGCAGCTCTCTTCTCTCTACCAAGCACGGAACACTATGTGGGTACTTACTTGATTATGTGATGGCCCAGTATTGCCATCCTTTATAAACTGTCTTGTTTATGAAGGACTCTATTCAAATTATGACCAGAGAGATAATGAGCAATTTATAGATCTTTGTCCTTAGTTCCCATTTCTTTTTTTTCTCCAGTATAAAAAAGTTCTTAAAATTTGTATGTGAGCAATAAAAGAGTAATCTTATGTTTTATTTATACCAATTTGCATTTTCTCCCTGCTCTTAATTTTAAAAAGGAAAAGTCTGAACACAATTCATCAATAACCTAGGAGTCCTTTGACTAGATTAACTGACCAATGCCACAGGATTATTTAATTCTGCGTGAGACTCTCTCTCTATAGCCACACTCTTACTCCCACCTTTGTAGTTCCTGCAAAGTTCTTAGACATTGTATCTATAATTTGTCTGGTAGTGACGAATTTAATAACTTTAAAACATTTGGCTCCTTTACGTTACAAAATGCTGAGGAGAACGTTATTTCAGGAAGCTTTTTAAAAAGGTGTGTTAGTTACACGGAACCCAGTACTGATAGCTGGTGTTTACTACCTCCTTCTTCATTTCAGGACCAGCAGCTTGACCTTGGCACACCACATAATCTGAGTGAACCAGTAAGTAATTTCTTCAATTGTCAAGAATTTTGCAATGTTTGTGTTGATAATGAAGGGACAATGATCAAGTTTTATCACAGTAAGAATTGCTAAGTAAAATCTCATTTATCCTTGCTGGAGGAAGACCAATTGAAAATAATGAGAAGTCCGAATTTATATAAAAATGAAATGTGTTGAAGTGGAAACAGCACAGGACCAATCCAAGTGCATGATTTTGTCTCTATATAACTGTGTGGCTTTGTACAAATTACTTAATTTTTCTGAGATTTAGTTTTATTATGTGTTATTTGAGATCATCTCTAATATTTCTTCTAACAGTTACATTGTATGGTTTTATTACTGTTCTGCACATGTATTCATTTGTTTACCAAGTGTTTAGTGACTTAAGGTATAAGTATGCACAAGGCACTGTGCCAGGAACTAGAAATTTAACAATGAAAAAAACAGGATCTCTGTTTAAAAGGACACTCAACCTTTTTGAGATACGTACTTGAAACCAGAGAGATAGACATATGCATAAAATTATGGCCAGGCAGCATCATCAGAACCAGAATTGTGGTGTGGGTGAGGAGTGAAAAGAGAATACACAAGAGTAAAAGGCACCTCACTTGCCTGCAAAGCCTTCAAACTAAAACTAGAAAGAGGAAGCGTTTTCCAGATGGACTAGAGGGGAAAAGTCATATTGATCAGAGAAGGCCCTTTGTGTCAAGAAAGCCCTTTGTGTCACAAAGGTGTGAAGTAGCCTAAGTTGTTAAGGAAACTGAGTATTTCAGTTTACTTGGAAAATGGGGTACATGTATAGAGGGTAGGGAGGTGGAAGACCAATTGCCAAGTTACGTGGAGCCAGATCATGAAGGGCTTTGTCTGCCATGCTTGCTAAGTTGGTCTTAACTCACAAGGTGATGGAGAGACATATATAATTTTAGGTAAGAGAAGAGTGTGACCAGGTTTTTTTTTTTTTTTGAAAAAATCACTCCAAATGTGGGAACAAGAGGGGTCCCCCCTAAGGTTTTTGGCAAATGGTAAATGGCAAAGCAGAAAATTGAGGCAGTGAGTGATGAACCCAGATGGACTTTAGTTAATGACCAGATAAGTCAATAGGACTTGGTGATGATGGGTTTTCCATGAGAGGGGAGAGTGGGGTGAGAGAAGAAGACACCCTGGTTCCTGGCTTGGACAACTCAGGAGAATGTAGCATGTTAATGGGAAACACAGGAGAAAGAGCAAATTTAAAGGTGGAAAGTGAGGAATTGAATTCCACATGATGAATTTGAAGTGCTTGTAGGAACTTAAATGGAGACATCTAATGAACCAGTGGATATCTGGGTCTGGGGCTCAGGAAGGAGCCTCAGCTGCAGCTAGAAGTTTGGGGGATAGCAACATTGAGATCACTTGAAGCTGAGGTAGCAGATGAACTCGCTCCAGGAGAACTAGAAGAGTGAGGGGAGAAAAAGCTGAGGATAGAACACAAACACCAAAGGGGTAGAGAGAGGCAAAGAGAGATGGCAAAGGAGACTGCGCAGGAAGAAAAAGGAATCCAGGTGCCACCGTGGCCTGTGGAAGGAATGGTCAAGACAGGCACAGCTGAATCAAGTAAGGTAAGAAAAAATGTGTCAGATCTGTCCAACAGCAGGTCAAGGCAACTCAGGGTTTTCAGGGCAGCTATGGGGTGAAAGCTGCTAGTAGGCAGCTTACTCCCCAAACTGTCTACCTATTTAGGTTTTGATATGCTACCATCTGGTTGAATCTCCAGTTTTGAGTTTTGCTCGATATGTGAGGACACCTTAGGGACCCAGGATATACTCAATGCCACATTGTCCTGGGCTTTACCTTTGACAGCTACCCAGTGTACAGTGTCTTCCCTGAAGGTTGGCTGTTCTCTGGCTCCTAGGCCTGCCCATGCCAGGCTTAACTCCACTCAGCAACTCTGCTGCTCTGCAGTGAGCCACAAGCCTTGTTCTACCTGTAGATACGACAGCTCTGTTTGGAATCCCAAAATCCCAGATCCTTTGGAGGCCTCAGGTTTCTTGGTAGATTTCTATTTCTAAAACACAGGGTGATGCTTTTTGTTACTACATTGTACTTTCAGATAACAAGAAAAAGTCACATTTCTTCAATCACTCACCATTGTCTGTTATTGTCTCTTGCAGTGCATCCAAGGATGTCACTTTTGGAACTCTGTAGATCAGAAAAACTGTGCTTTAAAGTGTGTAAGTATTAATTAGGTTTCTATTTTGATACTGGTGTTTCTTTCAAGAGGAAAGTTGTGTAAGAGAATTCCCATTTGCATTTCCATTGGCTTTCAACTAGTTTGCTTGACCCCAAGACAAAACAAAACAAAACTGAAAAACCGATAGCCTGGATAATACACAGTAATGGAAAAGAGATTGAGATTAACATTTTTAATGCAACTAGAGGTCATGGAAGGTTATTGCAAATCACAGAACCCAGGGATGCTCAATTGCTCCAAAACTATAAATGTCTTGTAGTGGAATGTTCGGTATTTGTTAAATTTCCTAGGCCTATGCTTCTCAAATTTTAATGTGCAATTATCTGGGATCTTATTAAAATGCTGATTCTGATTCAGTAGGTCTTGGGTGGGCCCTGAGATGCTGTGCTTGTAACAAGCTCCCAGGTGTTGAAATGCTGGTGGTTCCCAGACCACATTTTGGATACCAGGGTCGTAGGTCGTGTTCAAAGTTTCTATGTAGGAAATATGGTAGGTGTCTAATTCAGGGCCACAAACACCTGGTTTATTCCACTTTATGTAGGAAATACATCCCCAGATACTTTATTTTTCATTTTATTATGTAGCCTGGCTTTTGCCACTCAGTGTGTAATTTAAGATACTTAACCCCTTGGTACTTTTTATTGCTCACCCATTTTAGGATAATAAGAGAATCTTTCTCCTAAAGATAGAGCCTGTCATGTTGTAACTACTCTGATCACATGACTAAGAATTTGCCTTTTAAAAGTGGGTTCCCTTGTTTAGGTTGTTCACGTCAGGGTTGTTAAATCAATAAGAAGTGTGGTAATGCTGGGGAATCCTAATGGCGTTTTCTATTAATGAGTTAAATTATAACATGAGATTTAAATAATGCTTTAACCTCTTTTTATATACATAGTTTTTAGAGCATATTCATAGTTTTTCTTATGTAGTGTGTCCTTGCAAACTTCTGTTATAGCAGTTACCTATGCCCACTCTCACATTTGTGACTGAGTGCCTCGCAGAATGGAAGTTACCAAAAGGTACAGCATATGCTATCTGGACGTAGTAGCTATTAAATATTTCTCAGAAACTGCAACTCAGACAAACAATTTGTCTATTGTGTGTTTAGTATCTTTTATCCCAACATGTAATCTCTGTTGGGGCAGGATGCTCTCCCTCTTTTTTAGATTGTTATCTCACTGAATATAGTGCGGGGCATATAGCAGCTGCTCAGTCAACATTTGCTGAAGGAATGAATGGGAAGCACCATTTGTTGCTGGGAAACAATCCAGGAGGCCGTGTGGCTGCTGCAGGGGCCAGCACAGGCAGACGAATCTGCTGTCCTTTGCTTGCAAGAGCTATTGGTGGTTTCATTTCCTGTTCTGTTTACCTTTGGCATTTGCAAATACTCCTTCACTCTCTAACTTGGTCCACTACGGATTACCTCAGCCTGCTGAGATTTTTCTGGTGGACATCATATTCTCCCATTTTTCCAGTGATGCAAACAGCTTAATTTTTAGAGCTGTTTATACAGTGTCCTGCCTAGACACGAGGTCCTGCTCTGGGCTCCTTTGTTTTTGTTGGCTTTTTGGTTGTTTATCAATGGTGGGGAAATAAATTAATTTGAAATGAATGTACAGCTCAGTGTCACTAAAATTATTTACAACTTTCGAGATTTTAAGTAGTCTTTTTTTTTTTTCTATGCAGAATGATACTTATGCCACCATTTGTGAGGTGAGTTGGCAATCACTAAAAAGATGTCATTAAGCCACATGTCTTTATTTCTGGTCTCTAAAAAGTTTTTAAAATAGGAGTGAAGAAACCTAAGGTATTCTCAGTGCACTGAGACGTTCTTCCTGAAAGTGTTATTTGTCTGAGTATACAAATGACTGTAAAATTCAATTTTGGCACAATATTTACTGTTTTATGTGTCTATGTGCCTGTATATAGTATACATGTTCCTATGTACATATACACACATTCACCATATGTATGTATGTGTATTACTGTAATCTGGTTTGGGAGGTTATAATCCCTGGACTCTGGGCAGAGTTGGAGTTGGAGTAATGGAGGGGAGAGAAGGAAGAGGCACATTCAGAGATATCTCTGCTGATTCCATTTTCTTCCCCACAATGTATAGTGCTCTATCATTAAATATAGGACATGAAAAGAGAATGCTGTAATTGCAACTCTTCCTTCCTTTCTTTCTTTCTCTCTCTCTCTCTTTCTTCTTTCTTTCTTTCTTTCTTTCTTTCTTTCTTTTCTTTCCTCTCTCTCTCTCTCTCTCTCTCTCTCTCTCTCTCTTGCTCTATTGCTTTCTTGCTTTCTCCCACTCTTTCTCCCTCCTTTCTCTCTCTCTTTCTTTTCTTTCTTTCTTACCACAGTCTCACACTGTCACCCAGGGTGGAGTGCAGTGGTGCATTCTTGGCTCACTGCAACCTCTGCCTCCCTGATTTAAGTTATTCTCCTGCCTCAGCCTTCCGAGTAGCTGGGGTTACAGGCACACGCCCCCACGACTGGCTAACTTTGTATTTTTAGTAGAGATGGTGTTTCACCATGTTGGCCAGGCTGGTCTCAAACTCCTGATTTCAAGTGATCCACCTGCCTCAGCCTCCCAAAGTGCTGGGATTACAGGCATGAGCCCCCAAGCTTGGCCGCAATTTTCTTTCTTATGCAACAAAATCCTTTGCCAACATTTTGCAGCACAGCTTCTCCCCACCCCTTCTCCCAATGGTAAGCCATGTCTCACACTGCCCTGCCCAGGTGTGCTTATGGTCCTCTAGGCAACCTCTGCTGCACTTGATTTTCTCTCTTTCGAAGAGACCTTGACGTTTTGATGTTTCCTACTTAGTCTTCAACTGAGCTTATCTGTCCTGTATTTCATCCCTTCAAAATAAGGTTATTTGACAATAGGTGATATGAAGAAGCTACATTATTTATGAGTTTAAAACCTATGTTCGCTGGGTATGGTGGTATGCACCTGTAGTCCCATCTATTTGGGAGGCTGAAATAGGATGGTTGCTGGAGGTCAGGAGCTTGAGAGCATCCTGGGAAACATAGCACAACTGTTGCCTAAAGAAAAAAACTTAAAACCTACATTGTATTCTTTTTAGATATCCTTGAAACTGGTAACCAGAGCCTGGGGAAGGAGTATAAATTGTTGTTCATTAGTAAAACAGAAAAATTCCTTCTTAATAGCAAAAATACAAACGAAAAATTAAATTGGCATGTTTTCTCAGTTGTTACTGGTTGGTTATAAAAATCACATCTGAGCAATTTTTCTTGGGAGTGGGTGGAGGTGAGGGTTGGGTAAGAAGAGAGAAAACAGAGGAGACAAATCACCCATATGTAAAGAGACAATTAAAGGTCTTTCTGATTGAGATAGAAAAAAAAAATTGCCTGCGAATCCTTTTATGTGATGAAAGCAAAATTACCCCAAAGAATAGTCCCTAGGATAAATGTACCAGTGTCAGGAAAATCAGGGAGAGAGAGCCTTTAAAGCATCAAAGAAACCCAGGATTAGATTTGTAGTGTGCTAATTCTTTGTTAATCATTATGCTGCTCAGTTTTCTGTGCTTATATAGTATAAATCTTTCCTCTCAGTGTTATAACTTGTGTAACTACTCTTTCTCTTTATACTTTGCTGTTTTACACCTTAAAATGTTTCCATTTAAATAAAGTAGAACTGAACAGGAATATGTGCTATATGTATATCTATCTGTATCTATCTATCATGTATCTATCAGTCTATCACCTATCCATTCTATCTATCTATCTTTCTTTCTTTCTGTCAGCTCAGTTGTCCACACCTTTAGGAAATCAGACTCCTTACTCATTGGTGTTTGAACATAGGAAGCTTGTCATTTTTGCAATTCGTATTTCTTGGAAGGAATATTCTTGAAAGTGATAGCTCAGTGAAATAGAACTTGGAAAATGATGATAGCTAGTGAGATGGCTTATCCCTGATAATTTAAAATGCAAATTAGATCTTATCATCACATCTTGGCCTTTGGCTATATAGCTATATATAGAATGAAACAATAGAATATATATATATTTATATATATAATATACAGTAGTCAAAATAGATCTTATTATAGCCAATTGATCTTATTGTACCTGAAACATTTCAGTGGGTTTTTGCTGCTCTTTGGAAAGAATTACAAACTACAAAGGTTTACCACCTCCACTGCCTGCCTGTCTTCACTTCATCTCACATTCTCCCCTTGGTCTCTGTGCTGGCCACACTGACCTTTCCCTCTTTCTTGACATAGAAGACACATTCCTGCCTCAAAGTTTTCATCCTGTTGTTGCTTCTGCTTTTGCCCAGATCTCTGCAACCCCAGCTCCTCCTGATGACTAAAGTCTTGGCTTGGATCACCCTAATAAAGTCTCCTTCTCCACCTAGCTATACGTGTGGTTTGACTTATTTTCTTCCTAGCAATTTTCATTATCAGAATTATTTTTTCATGTTAAAAATTTGTCACTCAGTTATTATCTACCTCCTTCTAAGGGAAGTCCTATAAGGCAGGGAATTTAACTTTCTTGCTTACTGTCGTATTCTTAGACCCCACAACCATGCTTGGCATGAAAAAGGCCAATTGTTCAAATATTCTGAATGAATGAATGAATGAATAATTTTTAAGGGAACAATGCCTCGATTCATATGGAGGGTGGCGGGGGAGGCTTCCTTGTGTTACAGAAGCTGGAAAGGGCCCTGGCAGCCTATGTGCCAGTCTGGGAAACCAAGGGGGGAGCCAGAGAGGCAATAAAGATGGACTGACTACGATGAGGAAGATGGGAATGTGGGTGGGAACAGAGACAGCTAGCTGATGTAGCCCCTGGGAAGAGTAAACTTGGCCTCTACTGTGGAAATGGCAGCTCAGTAACGTGGACTGTTCCACATGAATGTCCCATCCGGGGCTTCAGGCTCAGATTCTGTAAATTCCTTAAATCCAACCTTCTTTAGATTCTCTCCAGGCAACTCAAGCTTGAGAAACACTGGATGACTTTATTTGAAGTCCAATGTTAAATTGCCACCATGGTTCAGGGAGGGGTGAAGGGAGGTGAAAGGAGTGGGGGGCTGGAGTAGGGGAGGAGAGAGAGAGAGAAGGAAACGTGGTTGTTAGCTTTACCTCCACTTGACATAACTTTTAAACTACCAGAAGGATGGGAATTTTATTATCTATTTCCCCTGAAAATGTCAGAAAAAACAGGACCACAATTTTCTCTGATTGTCAGGACTAGCTATAGTTCAAAATAATCTGTATTTCCAAATACATCTCCTCTCTTCTCCTTAGTTTTCTTTTATGGAAAAAAACCCCCTCATGTTATATAATAATTTTGCTATAAATTGGTTTGTTTATTCTCTGCAGTTAATAAATATGTTGAATGCTTCACTAAAATATGTAAACAGGATGTGAAATGTATACTAAACCTTGAAATTAAATAATTCCAAACCCAAACTAAGGTATTTAAATTAATCCTTAACTAAGCAAACCTGGGTTTATCAGGCACCCTTCCTTTCAGTGTGCAAATCAAACACTGAACTGTTCATATTTGCAAGTTATAGTTCTTCTTTTTAGGGCAAATGTATTGTCCCTGCTTTCTGCTATTACCATGAGAAACTATAGCCTGTTGTCCTAGGTATTGTAGTTACATATTGAAAGACAGCAGGGAGATTGATCATGATTGTGTTGTGGTTTTACAATATGTGCCTTTTCTGCAGGTATGTGTGTGTGTGTGTTTTGTAGCTAATGTTAATGCATCTGTTAAGAGTTGCAGGAAATTTGTGTTTCAGTCATCAAGTTATGTACTGTATTTTTCATTTATGAGATAAAATGTAAATATCATTAAGTTTTCATCGATTTTAAAACTCAACATTGGTATAAAGATATTCATTAAAATGTTCAGCTACTATACAAATTTATAGTCAACTTTTAACTTTCCAAAGAAGACCAGGATATATAAAATAAGTAGTTAATCCCTAAGCATCATTTTACTCTAAAGTTTTAGGTTTTAAGCTCATTAAAACATTGACCAAGATGGCAAGCAGATACTTGTACTGCTAAGCTCAGTGTTTTTTCAAACTATACGATGTGCCACATTAGAAGGTCATCAAATCAATTCAGTCAACCACGAGTCACATTAAACAAAATGAAACAATAGAATAGAATATCATTGTACATATAAGAGCACATCACAGAAAAGGGGTTTCCTTAGGGGACAATGAAAGTGTTCTAAAATTAGATTGTGGTGATTATTGCACAACTCTGAATATTCTAACAGCACTGAACTGTGTGCTTTAAATAAGTGAGTTTACGGCAGGTGAATATATTTCAATAAAATTTCTAAAAATGGAGGGAAAAATAAGAATCATTTCAGGAATCTTTTTTTCAACATGTATGTGTGTGCTAAGTTGTTTTGTTAAATTATTTTTTGCTGTGGAGCATGGTCAAAAGTTTGGGAAGCGCCGGTCTAGCAAGTGGGAATTTTACTGCAGGGGAAATAGTTGACATAAACATGTACCTGCGTGTTAGGCACTCAAAGTTAGGCACTCAGAGTAGATTTCAAAGATTTACTCACATATTGGGCAAAGATATACTTCCATATTAGGCATTTGGATTTCAAAATTTAGTTGAAGCTTATCAGCAAAACCAGTACCAAGGCTGCCCTGACTGTCATGCTGTCTGTCTTCCACAGCGGGAGTCGTGTGAGGTTGGCTGCAGCAGCGCGGAAGGTGCATATGAAGAGGAAGTACTGGGTAAGAAGACACACATGACTTATAAAAAATAGGCTGCACCACTCTAGTGACTTGTACTTATGTAAAGATAATGAAACACCTCTCAAAACATCTTGACTTCTACATCTCAGTATGACCAAAAATATCTACTTAGAGAATTCAATAATTTCAAACGTATAGGCCATTCTGATAAAGATTCAGCAAGATTCTTCTTTCAGAACAAAAAAGAGGAAACAGTGCATGACTAAAGTTTAGGACCAGATTTTGTCCTCAAGTTCAGTAGGTACACTCACTTCTGTCTTAATGACAGACAAATGTATATCCTGAGCAGACTTGGTGTCAGAGAATGCCACTGTTTTAATGACTGGAAAGTATACGCATATTGTATTGAATGTACCTTCCATTATTCAGCTAACAGTTATCCAATAGAGTGCCTACTGTGTGTATGACTCCCCAAAAGGCTCTAGGAATTTGTAAAATGTACAGAAGCTATGCTTCTCAGTGTTAGATTTTGAGCAAGTAGGGGCCTTGGGTGTTTATCAGCTCCCTGTGCCTGATTTCAGAGTAGGTTGGGCATGTCACAGTAGATTTGCCTTAGAGTGTTAATTCTCCAGTAGTTTCTAAAAGTCCAATGCTTTGATAAGTCATAGCTTGGATGTCAGCAGATAGCATTTCCAGAATTCCCTAGGGCATCCTCCCACCGAGATGTAGACAGTTCCCTTAAGTCTGAAGGATGCTTGGCTCTTCCATACGTTGTAGTCCTTGACTCAGTGGCTTATTCCTTGCTCTCAGTGACTGATGGAAATTGGAAGGGGAATCTTGTCTTGCTGTTCTGATTTGCTTCTGCCCTTTAGTGTCCCACAAAAGACACCTGAAACATTTCTGTGGAGAGGTAGTGATACTACATTTTTTTTTCTATGTTATGGGAATTAGCTGTGGATAAAATGTATATTTTATGGTTTCCAAGCTGTGCACTGATGTGCTCCAGGCCATTACAGCAATCTCATGGGGAGCCATGGAGTATTTTAAACACTCAAGGCGGGAGCCATGGAGTATTTTAAACACTCAAGGGGAACACAGAGATATGAGAAATCTGTTGGATGGTGATACCAATCTGATCATAATATTGGAGGAGTTGTGCAATTCCCAACAGGTGCACAGGCCCCATTAGTATGCAATTATTTTTATTTCAGGATGAAATAAATATACAGTTTTATCTTTCAATTTCTCATTTGTTTCAAATATCTACCAAATTGTTAGTCAATTTGGTATTAATACATACTTATTAAGTTATATTACTTAAAAAATGGAACTGTTAGAAAATTCTTTTGGTTCAGAGAACCATAAAAAATTTCTGAGAAACTAAGGACACCAGAACTGAGGAAGTGTGTAATCTTTTATTTACATTCCTTTATTATATTCTAAAATTATATTGCCAGCTTAATTATACAATTCTATTAGAATACAAGTGCAATCAATGCTTTATTTTTATTTTCTCATTGGCTATGGATCAATGTCTATGTACCACTAACAAATGAGATGTACCAAGTCTAAATAAAAGCATTTGTACTTAAAGACCATATCTGTAGTCTGTTATAATTAATCCTTTCATCCACGATCCTAAGACCTTGTTTGTATTTAACTCATCTGATTTCTAGGTCATTTATCAGCGGGTATGCTATGTTCATTTTAGATACCTCCCATATCTCTTTTCACATGATGGAATATGATACTAGCTAATAACATATTAAAATAAATAAATGAACATATATATTTGCCTATACAAAATATAAATGCATATATATATACACACACACATGTATATATATATGAGAGACAGAGAGAGAGAGTCTCACTCTGTCACCCAGGATGGAGTACAGTGGCACAATCACAGCTCACTGTAACCTCAAACTCCTGAGCTCAAGCAATCCCCCTGCCTCAGCCTCCTGAGTAGCTAGGCATGAGTCACCATGCCTGTCCAAAAATAGCTATTTTTTATTAGGCATTTATGAGTTGACCACTTTTCTCATTAATTAATATGTGTTAGCTCCTTCTGTCCTCAGAGTTATACATACTATTATTAACCTAATTTTACAGGTAAGAAAATTGAGACACAAAGTTTATATACTTGCTTGAGGCCACGTAGCTGGTAAGGGATATCTCTGAAATTATAACCCAGCTGCCTGGTAACAGAGCCTTTTCTTACCCACTCTGCCATGTACTGAAAATAGGACGGAGCTCAGTCTAGCTTCCCTTTTTCGTTTGGCTCTCTCTTTGCCTTGATATTTTAGCATAAACCTACTTTACCTTTTTTTTTCCATATGTATCACCACGGCTTTGAAATATGTCTATGTTTAGCTATGATATTTACATTTACTTGTACTTATATAACTGATCACTTCTGCCTAGTTCTCAACTTTTGTCGTTTCTGATGCCTCCTGGTTATTTTCCTCACTCTGCTGACAACTCCATCACTGGAGTCCTCTTCAAGGTGTCCACAGCATACCTAATTCCTGCTATTGAGAGTCTCACAACAAGAAAGGGAAGGAAAGTGGAGCTGTGCTTTGCTTATTCAGTTATAATAGTCAAAAATGAACTATAAAAAGAAGAATCAGTGAGAAAGGTTGTGCTAGGCCTCTTTGTGAGCTGGGTCCTCAGATGACAATGGCTTTGATTTTTCTGGATTACAGAGTATGGACTTTAATTGGTCTATGTCTGGTATCTGTAGTGATGAGAACTATATCAATTTTCTCTTAATCAGAAAGAGTGAGGTCCTGGGAGTTTGTATTTAACCATTTTAAGCTCCCTACCAAATTTACCATGCTTTCTCAACCAGAGTGCTGATTCTGTTTCTATGAAAGAAAGCTGAAGCATTAAATTCATCACAGTTTTGGAAAAACATAAAAAGTAAAGTAAAATCATTTCTTCCCAGTGACATACCATTCAGAAGTCTAGCCCTTTGTACCGTGCCTGGCAAGCAGCACCTGAGAAATATGTGCCGCCAATTGTAATGTATCTAGTGTTTAGACGTCCTGAAATATTTTATAATGTGAGACAGCCGATCATAGCGTCCTTTGGAGTAAAGGCAATTGCTCTGTACATATAAAAATTATTTGTTTTTAAGATGCACAGCAATAGTAGAATTAGAGGATAAAATTTCAGAAATATATTGGGGTACATGTCCCAGGATAATGAATGGTTCTGTTGTGACACAGACATGCTCTGAGCCCTGGGCCCCCCGGCCTGTAAGAGAGTAGTGTTGTAAGAGAAAACTGGACAGCTCAGAACCCTCTGTGTCATCTGCCTGTAAAACAAAATCCTGAACAAAAAAAATACTATATTCAAAGATAACAATAAATTCTGTGGAAAAAAGACTGACAGACTGATTGATTTTTAAAAATAAATTGAATATGCATACCATTGATTATTCAGGTGAGTTATTGTGTCAAGATGCAGTTTTAGCAAGAGAATACGGAGAGCCCTAGATGAGACAGGCACACACTATCTTGTGCTGATGCACAGGAGTGCATGGTGAGTGAAATCTTGTTTTCTCTCTAGGAAATGCAGACCTTCCAACTGCGCCCTTTGCTTCTTCCATTGGAAGCCACACTATGACATTACGATGGAAATCTGCCAACTTCTCTGGAGTAAAATACATCATTCAGTGGAAATATGCACAACTTCTGGGAAGCTGGACTTATACTAAGGTATGAAAGACTGCCTTTGTACCTAAACCTAGACCCTTTCCCAGTTTTTAAAAGCGTCAAATTTTTACTTATAGTTATAAGCATAAAGGCCTTCTAGAAAAGATTCAACTGTAAGATAGGTAGTTGGATTAGATGAATTTTAATCTCAATTGCTCTGTAACATGTTAATGCTAAGCCTTAACATTAAGGCTTATTTTATAGGGAAAATACAATATTTATGTTATAAGGAAAATACAATTTTGGATGTATATACTATTCAGTGCAGCATCACATAACCATTCACCCCATTAGTCATTATCTGCCCATCCCAGCTAAGATGAGTCCAGCTAGGGTAGAGGGCAGAAGAAAGATTCTGATGCGGGTTGTTGCAATTTAGAAGTACTGTCTATGGTGGTCATCCAGGACTATGTCTTTTAGGGAAGCATGAGAAAGTTTAGAAAAAAAAATAGTCCCAAGATACTATGTGTACTAACATAGAAAAATTTAAGTCCTTGAGATTATAAATGCCAAATAATTGAGCCCATAATTTTGCTATTTCGAAGGGGAGAATTTCTGAGTGAATTCTGCATGCTGATGTCTGAATGGCTTAGCACTAAGCTCCAGGCCTCTATTTCATCTCTGTCAAGCCATCCATCTTCTACAAATTCATCTATGCTCTTGAGTCCCAATGTGGGGTGGTGATTCTATACATGCTGATTATTGATCACTCCTTGATCTAGACCGTGTCCAAACTGTCCTATGTGGTCGAGCCCCTGCACCCGTTTACCGAGTACATTTTCCGAGTGGTTTGGATCTTCACAGCGCAGCTTCAGCTCTACTCCCCTCCAAGTCCCAGTTACAGGACTCATCCTCATGGAGGTATGGTGTGCACACATTGCTTATGAAAGGACATTATTCCAAAGCTTTGATTTGGTTTGTTTTTATTTTAAACAATGAAATAAATCTATTCCTTCCTATTAATCAATCCATTCAACAATTGGGTACATAACTATGTGCCAGGTAGTATTCTAGGTACTCACAATACCTTTAAGATCAAAAGAGATGATGACCCCTGCTCTTGTGGAGCTCACTTTCCTTTTTGTTTCTGAGACAGTCTTGCTCTGTTGCCCAGGCTGGAATGCAATGGTGTGATCTTGGCTCACTGCAACCTACACCTCCCAGGTTCAAGTGATTCCCCTACCTCAGCCTCCCAGAGCAGCTGGGACTCAGGCATGCACCACCATGCCTGGCTAATTTTTTGTATTTTTTAGTAGAGATGGAGTTTTGCCATGCTGGCCAGGCTGATCTTGTACTCCTGACCTCAAGTGATCTGCCCGCCTCGGCCTCCCAAAGTGCTGGGATTATAGGTGGGAGCCACCTCGCCCAGCTGGAGCTCACATTTTGGTGGAAGAGGAATATTCTGCAATAAACATAAGAAATAAATAAAGTATATTGTAAGTGGGATGGTGCTGTGTGCTATAGTAAGAGGAACATTTTGAGCAGGGTTGTCATTTAGGGGATTGGAAATAACGAGTGAGGAGGGAAGGAGAGGCCAGTGGCAGTATGAAATAAGGTGGCCAGAATGAGCCTTGATGAGCTGGTGGGGTAAAGTTTGAGCAAAGACTTAAAGGAGGTGAGGAAGTCAACCATGCAGTTGTCTCAGATAGAGAGTTACAGGCAGAGGGATGGTTCATGTGGAGGACCTAAGGCAAGAACATCCTTGGCCTGATCAAGGAGCAGATAAGAGGCCGATGTGGCTGAACCGGAGTGAAGGAGGCAGAGCAGTAACAGCTAAGGTCAGAGAGATGGGGGCCAGATCCCCGTCTACCTCAGGGATCTTGGTAAGGAATGTGGCTTTTATTCTGGAAGGAGAGTCACTGTAAGGTTTTGAGGAGAGGAGTGACATGATCTGATGCAACTTGCTTTATACGTTAAAAGGAAAACTGGCTGCTGTATGGAGAATGGACTCTGGGGTGTGGGAGAAAGCAGGAAGAACTGGTAGGAAGCCATGTGGTGACCCAGGTGAGAGGCCCAGGAGTGGTAGTGGTGTGGTATAGATATGTTTGAATTCTATTTTTATTTCTTCATGTAATTTTAGTCTTTTTATTGCCTAATAGGTTGTAAATTCTTTGGCTGTGGAAAAATAACATCTGTAAATAAGTTCACCTCCTTTTTTGTTTTTTTTTTTTACTGGAAAGGTGGTTATTTTTTGTATTATATTTTTAATATAATTGAAAGGAAGATTGGGCACTTTTTTCATTCATTCAAGTATTAGTCAAGGACCTATTATATACCAGACACTGTTCTAAAAACCAAAGATGAAAAATCCTAACACGTATGGGGTTGCATTCCAGCTAGGGAAGACAGTCGGATAAGTAATTAAGTAAAGGTATTTGTTGGGTCACGAGAAGACCCAATGAATAGCACCCTTCTTCTTAGTCTGAGTTCTGAACCAATAAAAGATAAAACAAAAACAGCCAGAAGATGGCTGCAGGAATGTCAATATTATTTCTGATAAGGGCCAAATTGGATGATGATAGATTTTAAAGTAGGAGGTGGGATCTGACAGGTAGACAGAGGCTTGGTCGCATAGGGCCATACTGACCCTGATAAGGAGTACAGATTTTATTCTAAGTGTAACAGAATGTCTTTGGAGTGTTCTAAGGAGGGGGAGGGATTGGTTCAAGTTTTAAAACTCTCAGTATGGCTGATGCGTGGAGAATAGACTGGGAGGGTGGAAGGAAGGCCAGTGGGGGAGCTGTTAGGAGGCCAAGTAAGTCAGGCTTGATTTGGTGATGGCTCTGACTGGGGTGATGATGGGAAAATGGGGAAAGGTTTGTCATGTATTTTGAAGACTGAGCTGTTGGGGTTGCTGAATGGATTTGGTGAGGAAGAAGGGAAAATCAAGGTTGCTAACTTAGACTTTCAGTCTGAACACCTGAGTGTCATCATTGACTGAGACAGGGACAAGGGTAAAGGAGGAGTGGCTTTCCTAGATAAAATCACCAGTTCTGTTTCAGCCACATAAAATTTGAGATGTCTATTATATATCCAAGTGGAGCTACTGAGGAAGCAGTTAAATGGAAGGACTGGGAACTCAGGAGGTAAGTCGAAGGTATCCAAACTACCAGTTTAGGAGTTACCACCATAGAGATGTGATTCAAGCAATGGGCCTGGAGGCAGCATGCTAAAAGTGAATGTGGTTGAAAAAAAGGAGTTCAATGTGTCAGCCCAAGGACCCTTAATATTTGGTGGCCAGGAAAAAGAGGAGGGACAGCAAAAGACACAGAGAAGGAGAGACCCGGGAGCTTGTGGTGTCCCAAAGCCAAGTGATGAAAGTGTTTCAGAAATGAAGGTGATTGAGTATGACACAGTGACATTATCTCTGGAAAGCAACAAAAAGCTTTTTATCTGCTAGATTCCTGCTTCCTCATTTTCCCACCCTTTGTACAGAATGTTGCCCTATCATCCTATAACTTTATCTGAGCTGCTGTCCTCTGAATACTAATACATCCTTAGAACAATTCTAGCTCTAATAGAATTCTAGCTCTAAATAAATGTTATTGTTCTCTTGTTCCAAATATATTCATGGGATATCTATAGATGCATGGATACTGACTTTAAGAAGCTTACTCTCTTGTAGAAGAGGTAAAGCACATGCCTAACTAACCTCACAATAAGGTAAAGCTTTATTAAACACATACAAAAGGTACTGGCAAATTCCCATGGAAGTTTAGAGGAGGGAAATATTATTTCTGAAATGAAATACCAAAGAAATCTCTCTGGAGGAAGTCTCATTTGTTGAGTTAGACATGAGGTGAGGAGAGAAAAGGGCAGGTTCAGGTGTCTATGGGACCAGGGTCACCAACATTCGATTCTAAGGCATGGAGGGAAAACAGTCAGTATTCCGTCTGCTGGAAGCTTGCAATACAGGAAGAAAAATAGTGAGAATAACATTGGGAAGGCTGACTAGGTCCAGCTTACCAAGAATCTTAAATGTCCTGGGTAAGGAGTTTGTACTTTATTTACAATACAGTTAGGAGTTATGGAAGGTTTTAAAGCAGTGCAATAATTGCTTCACATGCTTCTGAAAAAGAGAATTTTGGCAACTGCACATAGAATAGATTTGAGAGAATGAGAGAGATTTGAAAGTACAGAGGTAGAGACCAGCTGGGAGGTTACTGTATTATTTTAAGATTTTATCAAAACTGCTTTTTAAAAACAACATATATTGGGGTATTCTCTGACTCATTATTTTGAAGATGTGACTTCCACACCAGGAAAAAGATTCAAGCCTTAGGGGAAGGCAAATGCGGGGGCAGACACTGAGGGAGAGTTGTCTGGTCCCCTCACCCTCAGAGTTAGCCGAGGCAACCCGGGAAGACATGCTCCAGGCTGGATGCCCTAACCCTCAGCTCTGGAGATGTGCCTATGTGCAGAGAGCCTCAGGCTGAACTAGGCCTTGGACCTCAGCAGAGCTGAGCAGCTGATGAAGTTGGTTGGCGCATTTTTCCCCTTCCCTGATGAGTGCTGTCTCCTTGCTTGTCAGATCTCAGGGTTTGTGCAGCCACCTCTGCTAATTATTCTGACTGTTCTTATTTATAGCCTCAGATCAAACACTGGCCTAGGACCATGTTTGAAATTTTCCAGATCAGAGTAGAATGAATTTTTCCTTGTTCCAAGCAATGCCATATGTTATCCAACAGTGCTGGGACATTTTCTGGTGCTACAGAAATACCATGCAGAGACATTGGCTGGGCAAATCCAAATAATGAAAGCAAATTTTTGCTGTCCATTTCCGGGCCTTTCTCCTGGATAAGCAAGCTCATGTATCCTCTGTGTCTTCTAGACCCTATATGGGTGTCCTTAGGGATAGCATCTCACGTTTCTGATTCTCACTTTTCTAGCTACATCAGAACTTAGAAACTTATCTGTATTGTGTTAATTGCCTCATAGTCCTATTCTCTTTTAGCTATGGGAATGACATGATTTTAGATGGTGCTATTGCCTTTTTTTTTTTTTTTAGACAGAGTCTCGCTGTCGCCCAGGCTGGAGTGCAGTAGCGCGATCTCAGCTCACTGCAACCTCTGCCTCTCAGGTTCTAGTGATTCTCCTGCCTCAGCCTCCCGAGTAGCTGGGACTACAGGTGCCTGCCACCACGCCCAGCTACTTTTTGTATTTTTAGTAGAGACAGGGTTTCACTGTGTTAGCCAGGACGGTCTTGATCTCTTGACCTCGTGATCCGCCCACCTTGGCCTCCCAAAGTGCTGGGATTACAGGCGTGAGCCACTGCACTCGACTCTTTTTTTTTCTTTTTCCTTTTTTTTAGATAAGGTCTCACTCTGTCACCCAGGTTGGAGTGCAGTGGCATGATCTCAGCTCACTGCAACTTCTGCCTCCTGGGTTCAAGTGATTCTTGTGCCTCAGCCTCCCAAGTAGCTGGGATTACAGACATGCACCAACATGCCTGGCTAATTTTTGTAATTTTAGTAGAGATGGATTTTTGCCATGTAGGCCATGCTGATCTCGAACTCCTGGCCTCAAGCGATTGGTCCACCTCAGCCTCCCAAAGTACTGGGATTACAGGCGTTAACCACCGCACCCGGCCTAAATGGTGCTATTACTTTTTAACTGGGTCCTTTCAGAAAATAATTTCTTAACAAAGAGGAATGATTGTCAGGCAAGGGATACCAGCATTTCAGGGAAGATTTTTGTGTGGTTTTTTTTTTGTTTTGTTTTGTTTTTTTGGTGAAGAAGACCTGGACAACGATCACATCTTGCCATGTAGGTGACATTTAACTTGCTTCAACAGTAGAAGATCACATTTGGGCATTGACCGTAATGACTTAAATTTTGACATTCCAATTATATTATAATTCAGTGGGAGAGATTTATTTCTTCTCTGTTTATCATAGTGACCGACTACGTGGAGCCGAGGAGTGATGCAATGATGCCTGTGTTTGCTGAAAATTAGTCTGAGAGTTAGAGAGGAATTGCATCCGAGAAAGGCTGAGAGAGCAATTAAAAGGGCTTTTAAAAGTCAGTGGTGATGCAGAGCATTGGCCAAAAGTGTTCAGAGGGAGAGAAATCTACTCAAGAGCAAAGTAACTTCTAATTGTGTCTTTCTATGGAAAGAGGAAATAAAAGAGCGTGGTTTCAGGGGTTTGGTTTGAAAGCAGGTAGAGACACAGATGGAAGCTAGGCTGTCAGATCATTTGTTGTCCTTTCTTTTTCCACTTAAGTAGCTGCTGGGGACTGTGTGTGAATGCTCAGTCGTTTCATATATGCTCCTTTAATCCTTTGCCAGGGCGGGGGTGCTGAAGCTCAGTCAGTCTGGATTTCCAGGACCTGAGAGCCAGGGTAAGGAAAGTGTACTCTGGGTCATTAGAGCTGATGCCAACAAAAGTGAAGCCAACTGTTCGAATTCCAGCTTATCTGAACCTACATCTCCAGCTGGAACCAGCAAGGCTGCCCCACTCAAATGAGTGAAAAGGCCCCAGGATGGACTTTTTATTTAAACTCATATTGATCATTGACTCCAGTTTTGGTCAGACTCTCCTCTTCTTCCTAAACTGGTTCCATCCCATGTTTCAACTCATTTAAGTCTCTAGAGATTCCTGATGACAGCTTTTAAAGGACTATTATTGTATTCGTATACACTATATTTAATTTTATTTCATTAATTAGAAGTGAGGAAAGTAACATTTGAAAGAGCCTCTTGGGAAAGGAACGAACTGGTTTAGACATCTTACCACCTTTCCTCTATCACATATTTTGAGTATTAATAAAATTATTTCATTTCCATTAAGTTTTCAAAAAAAAAACAATACTTTTTTTCCACCTTATTTTAAAAACATCACGCTTGCACATTTTTCTGCTCACTATGTCACCATTATCTCTTCCAGTTCCTGAAACTGCACCTTTGATTAGGAATATTGAGAGCTCAAGTCCCGACACTGTGGAAGTCAGCTGGGATCCACCTCAATTCCCAGGTGGACCTATTTTGGGTTATAACTTAAGGCTGATCAGCAAAAATCAAAAATTAGATGCAGGGACACAGAGAACCAGTTTCCAGTTTTACTCCACTTTCCCAAATACTATCTACAGGTAAGAATTAAGTGATGCAGAGGAGAATGTAACCGGCATGGCTGCAGGCATGATAATTATTTAAGAAATATGGCTATCAAATAGTTTAAATGTACACCCACAGTGTTGGGTTGAAGTCACTGTGGTTTTCCTCAAGCTTATATGCTTATTAGATTATAGCATCCTAAGCAGAAACATTCTCAAGTATTTCTATTATATTCAGAGGGTACTAACAAATATGGCTAATAAAAACGTCATAAACAGCACGAATTTCAAATTTTCTTTTAATCCAGTATGAAAAAAGTAAGGAGGTAGAGTTCTGTTTAGGTATTTTTATTAACCGTTCGGGTAATTATTTTATTACTGTTAGCTTTTCTAGCATTTACTAGGGCCTCTTTAAATTCAGAGCAAAAGGGGGTCAGGGAGATAGTAGAGTTCGGCTTTTGACCTCTCTGACCCTGAACTGTTCTAGGGGATACAAACAAGGATACAAACAAGGATACAAACAAGGATACAAACAAGGATGTGATTGATGGTCATTTTAGTGCTGAGCAGTGGCACCATGTAACTAAACTCATGCATTGCCACATCATGCTTTAAATAGAAACGTTATTGCTCCTTCTATTTTTATCTCATGTTCACACCATGCCATGTGAAACATGTCTCTCCAAATTGTTTTTGGAATAGGTTTTCTACTGCAGCAGTAAATGAAGTTGGTGAGGGTCCAGAAGCACAATCGAGTATTACCACTTCATCTTCAGCAGGTATGGCTCAGGCTTGCTCCTTTAGCTACACAGGAATGAGGGTGGCAAGGGTGGTTTCAGAGCCAGAGGCCCTGCGTCACCTGGTAGACCTCAAGACCCACCTCTTCTGCCCAGATGAATATTGTCTTTTGGGTACTTGTTAACTTTTCAATTTTAAATGAACTCAAGTATTTGATGAATTAAAGTAAGTGGTTAGATTGAAAGTTTTAATATTAGAATTTGGGAATTGAAAATCAGAATAAAAAATTTGGGGTTTTAAAAAAATGGCCTCAAATCTTTGGTTTCAGTTGAAATCAGAGTGTTTCTGACTCACATTTACACGCTTAAGGAATACATATAACTTTTCTGCCCTAATCCCTATTTTAGATTATATATAATTATTTAATATATGTCAAACATTGTTTTTCCAGTATCTTTGTTTTTAAGTATATCTGGACTTTAATAATTTGCATTTTACTATATAAGTATTCAATCTGCCAAAGTATCTTTTGTTATCATTTTGTAAGCACCCTTTTTCTTTTTGGCTTTGGTGTTTTATTGATTACCTCAAGAGACTGAATGCTTACTGTATGATATATGTGTGAGCAAAATAACAAATGAAAATCTTTCTAAGAAGTACTGGGAATTTGAGGGGAAACTAATAAAAGATTTTTGAGAACATCCAAAGATTCAGAATTCTGGGAGCCTGTTGTCTATTTTTACTAGAACCCTATTTGCTGACTTGACTGCCCCTTACTCTAATCTGTACTTGCCTATGCCAATGGGTATTGAATGTCATCTATCATCAGTGTTTGTTTTTTTGGCTGTTCCTAGACTCTAGGAAAGGAGAGGTATTTTTGTTATGTAAGAAGCATGTCCAAAGGGTGAGTTAAATATAGAGCAGGGTTAAGGTTGTTGTTACTGTGATTATTGCATAACATTCATTAAATACCCTAAAAATGTTCACCATGCACCTTGCATCAGTCTCCTCTTGAACAGGACATCAAGCAGAGTTCTGCAGCCTTCCAATGTCATTCCTCTAAGGACCTTTCTTCTGTCCCAAAGGGAAAGATACTGAAGATAACACAGAGACAACCAGTGTCTGACAATATGTGTGTGTTATGCATAACCCACTCAGGCCTGGGGTGGACCACCTCCACCAAGCCAATTCTCATGGCTGAAAATAATGAGCTGAGCTGGGGCAAGGCTGTTGAGGATAGTGATACATCATGTGATGTCATTCTGGGTTATTTAGGGGCGTATGAACATAAATCCTATTTTATTGTTACTATACTTCCTACCTCCAATCATAGAATAATGTGAATTATACCATAGATGCAATTCTCCGTGCTCTTAGAGAAAATTTGACCAGCCTCTTTCGAGCACTAGTCCCCTTGCTTTGAAGGGTAGTATTGATCTTTTTTCGTGTGTGTTAGTGTACCTGTGGTTGGTCTGCCTGTCTGCAAATCATGTTGATTTTTTCAGTTCAAGAAGAGGAACAGTGGCTCTTTTTATCCAGAAAAACTTCTCTAAGAAAGAGATCTTTAAAACATTTGGTAGATGAAGCATATTGCCTTCGGATGGATGCTATATACCATAATATTACAGGTCAGTATGACAAGGATAAATGATTTCTGTGTGAAAAAAAGATTCTAAAAGAAGTACTTCTAGAATAAAAGAAAAATATTGAATATTTCTAGAACATATTCTCTTAATATCCTAATATAGTAGAATAATTTAGAAGAATATTTTCTTTTTAAATAAAATACTTCTATTTTAATTTATTAAGCATTAATAAATACATTCTCATTAATATAAATTTTTTCTTCTGGTTGTTATATAATATGTATGTGCACTTGCATGACTCTTCTAGGAATATCAGTTGACGTCCACCAGCAAATTGTTTATTTCTCTGAAGGAACTCTCATATGGGCGAAGAAGGCTGTAAACATGTCTGATGTATCTGACCTGAAAATTTTTTACAGAGGTTCAGGATTAATTTCTTCTATCTCCGTAGACTGGCTTTATCAAAGAATGTATTTCATCATGGATGAACTGGTTAGTCTGAGAAGTTAAAGAAAATAGTGATAGATAGTGATACTGATATGCATATCTTGGTATATTTAATACTAAACACAATCCTCTTATTCAATGAATACTCAAGTATTTTCTATACCTTAGATACTAGGTTATCAATGAATCATAGATCTGTCCTAGAGGAGGGTGTACACTTCACCTAGGGCTAGTCCTGACGTAGCATTAAATGACTTTTATTTGTACTGTTTTATAGTCATGAGTTTATACTAAATATAATTCATCTTCCATAAGATAGTGGTGGTAACTGTGTTATTATTAGGTAAGACTGCCAGTCATGATCAAAGTTAGCTGCAAGCATTTAAAATTATATCACACCCAGAGGAAAATGTAGTCGTTCTCCACAAACACAGTAGTACTGAACTTTTCGGAAGATCGTTTTTTTGGTTTTTTGTTTGTTTATTTTTGTTGTTGTTGTTGCATAAGGATTAGTTTGACCTGATGAAGACACAGTCTTGACATGTTTCAAATTCTACTTCTTTGGAAGGTACAGGCTTATCACAATAAGCAACAGCCATTGCTACAGTTGAAAGCTCATAAACTTAGATATAGCTTAAATGTTAAAAATAGTCGAATGCCTCTACAAGTCAGGAAAATAGGCACTTGTATTGCATTGATGTCAGTAATGTATAAACTCATTAGGATATAGGATATAAAACTGCCATTTAAGGGCTTTTTTGTTCATGTGTCTTGGTCAGTGCTCAGTGCTTAGTACAATTCCAACAGAACAGATGCTCAGGGATACTTGTTGGCTGAATTTAATGCTGTATAGACAGATGCTAATCCTACCGGTATATTTTTAATTTTTTTTAGGTATGTGTCTGTGATTTAGAGAACTGCTCAAACGTCGAGGAAATTACTCCACCCTCTATTAGTGCACCTCGAAAAATTGTGGCTGATTCATACAATGGGTAAGTGTTAGCCTTGTAAAGACAGATTCTCTGCCATCGACAATAAGTAATCTTTGAGAAACTTGCTTGCTAATGAAACATTGCAGTACCAGATGAGCCTAGCTATGCATCTTACTTTAGGTACATTTAATTAAATTCCGGCAAAGTGTTCGTTCTGTAGAGCCAGGAGGGAATTTTTTTTCAAACATAAATCAACTCCTCTAAAGTAGTTATTCCTCTCTCCTTCACAGCCAAATATGGACATATGGGAAAGATGTCCTGTCTGGGAGTCAGGGGCCTGGGTTGTAGTCCTGGATTTGCCACTTCTTTATCATGGAATTCAGAGTCTCACTGCCCGCTTCAACACTACCTGTGATAAAGCCCCTTCATTCCACATGTTCCTTTTGCTGAGCCATTCAACTTTAGTTCATTTCTCTGGTCTGGTTCTCACATCTATCAAGAGGCTCTTTAATAAGAAAGCTGCTAGCTTCCACCTTAGGAGACAGGAGCTAACTGATAACTCTGTCTCCTACCCACAAATGATACGGACACATGATACCGCAGTCTTGCTGTTAAATTGGAGTAGTACCTCAAGCAAGTAATATCATGTCTACGACCATTGGTTTATCAATCCATATAGGGAAGGTAATAAAACTTACCCAGTTGGGTTATTTTGAAGACAAAATGAGGTATTGATTGTGAATATATTTTGTGAACTCCAGATATACGTGAATATGAAAGATAAACACATAGAAAGTTATTTTGGAGTTATTATTTCTCAGATATGACCAGATAATAACAGATCAGTAACCAGTAGGCAAAGCCCATGTTTGTAAGATTAAACTTTTTTCTCTCCTGTAGGAATAAAGTTGCTTTCATTTTGAATGAAAACAAAAGTACAGCTCGTAACATGTTTTTCACAAACAAAACCTTCTTTTAAAAAAGATTGTTCATTATTGATTTTAAAATCAAGCTTTCTATTCCTATTCATTCACAGTTTACTAAAGATTTATTTTAACTTCTGGGTTTGAATGAATTACTGAATTATGGAATATTTCAAAACGCTTTGTGATGTAGGACAAGGATGCTCTGGATCTTATTGTTTTCATATCTAAAGGTCTACGGTCCTATGAAATGTAACTTTGTTGTTGACACTTACACGAAATGACTCATTCTGAGGATAATGAACTTTATCCACTAATTGATCATTGAAATGGGATCAGTGAGGTCTTCAGTGGCTCTTCTTTTCCTATTAGGATAAAATGGATTTGTGCTTAGATTTTGCAATGTGACTAGAAATGATAATGATAATTAGTGTTTACACTGAATGTGTGTTTCTAAGTGTATTATGTCCAATAATTCACTTAATTTGTATTCAGCCTATGAAATAAGTACTTTTATTATCCTAGTTTTATAGATGAGGAACGGGAAACACAGGTTGATTTAGTAATTGTCCAAGATTATATAGCTGTTTTGCGATGGAACTGGTGGAACCAGACAGGCCCTGGAACAAGAAACCTTGCTCCAGGACTTCTAGCTCCAGGGCCTGTCTTCTAACCATCTCTCTATACCATGATAGGAGAGTTTCTATAAAAATCAGCATGTAATTTTCAGCAATAGTTTGTGTGTAGTAGTCCTAAAGGACATCAGATGTGTGAAACAGTGTATTGTCCTGGTATTAGACATATTTTCGCCGGGCGCCGTGGCTCATGCCTATAATCCCAGCACTTTGGGAGGCCGAGGCAGGCAGATCACGAGGTTAGGAGATTGAGACCATCCTGGCTAACATGGTGAAACCCTGTCTCTACTAAAACTACAAAAAATTAGCCGGGCGTGTTGGCAGTCACCTGTAGTCTCAGCTACTCAGGAGGCTGAGGCAGGAGAATAGCGTGAACCCAGGAGATGGAGCTTGCAGTGAGTCGAGACGGCGCCACTGCACTCCAGCCTGGGCGGCAGAGCAAGACTCCATCTTAAAAAAAAAAAAAAAGAAATATTTTCTTTTTGTACTGCTGAATTGTCTTCTCATTGACTTCAAACTTACTGTAAAACCTCTGCTCTTCTTCCTACCACCAGTTCCCCATCTTCTTCCACCCCAGCTTCTCCTCCTCACTCTGTCCTCCTTTCCCATGCACCAGATCTCTTCACTTTCTTTCTATTTTTCTTTCTCTTCCTGCTTCAATATAATAATTGTAATCTTTACCATATATGTTTTTCCTTTTATCTACTCTGAAATTCCTCTAAATTCCATTAACAATTTTGAATTTGGGAAGCAAAAGCAGAAAATTAAGAGCCAAGCTGTTTTTGCTTTTTACCTGCTACAATCCGTCCTCAAGGAAGAACATAACTTCATATCTCGAAAGGGAGCTTCTATCTCAGGATATTATTCTAGCATAGGAGTTTTGAGAAAATTGATGAAGATTTGGAATAGTCATCAAGGCAAATCAGAGCAGAACTAAATAAGGACAAGAAAAATGATTTGACAGTTGTGATGAGAGGTTGGAATGTTGCCCATTCTTGGGGTTGGGATAAGAATAATTTATCAAAGTATACTTCTGTTAGCACCTTTCTCCATAATCACAAATTGTAAATTAGCTACATCCACATTAATGGTTTTATATTTTAGTTAAAAGTTTATTTACATATTTCATTGTCAATGAAATATTTTGGCAGTATATTTTCTTTTTCATTATTAAGATAAACTGCCTCGTTACTGTGAGGTTTGGTTTTAAACTGGATGTGCTTCTCCTCAGCAAATATAAAAGAACAGAAATTATAACAAACTGTCTGTGAGACCACAGTGCAATCAAACTAGAACTCAGGATTAAGAAACTCACTCAAAACCGCTCAAATACATGGAAACTGAACAACCTGCTCCTGAATGACTACTGGGTGCATAACGAAATGAAGGCAGAAATAAAGATGTTCTTTGAATCCAATGAGAACAAAGACATAACGTACCAGAATCTCTGGGGCACATTTAAAGCAGTGTGTAGAGGGAAATTTATAGCACTAAATGCCCACAAGAGAAAGCAGGAAAGATCTAAAGTGGACACCCTAACATCGCAGTTAAAAGAATTAGAGAAGCAAGAGCAAACACATTCAAAAGCTAGCAGAAGGCAAGAAATAACTAAGATCAGAGGAGAACTGAAGGAGATAGAGACACAAAAAACCCTTCAAAAAATCAATGAATCCAGGAGTTGGTTTTTGAAAAGATCAACAAAATTGATAGATCACTAGTGAGACTAATAAAGAAGAAAAGAGAAGACTCAAATAGAAGCAATAAAAAATGATAAAGGGGATATCACCATCGATCCCACAGAAATACAAACTACCATCAGAGAATACTATAAACACCTCTATGCAAATAAACTAGAGAATCTAGAAGAAATGGATAAATTCCTGGACACATACATCCTCCCAAGACTAAACCAGGAAGAAGTTGAATCCCTGAATACACCAATAACAGACTCTGAAATTGAGACAATAATAGCCTACCAACCCGAAAAAGTCCAAGACTAGATGGATTCACAACCGAATTCTACCAGAGGTACAAGGAGGAGCTGGTATTATTCCTTCTGAAACTATTCCAATCAGTAGAAAAAGAGGAAATCCTCCCTAACTCATTTTATGAGGCCAACATCATCCTGATACCAAAGCCTGGCAGAGACACAACAAAAAAAGAGAATTTTAGATCAGTATCCCTGATGAACATCGATGCAAAAGTCCTCAATAAAATACTGGCAAACTGAATCCAGCAGCACATCAAAAAGCTTATCCACCATGATCAAGTGGGCTTCATCCCTGGGATGCAAGGCTGGTTCAACATTCGCAAATCAATAAACGTAATCCAGCATACAAACAGATCCAAAGACAAAAACCGCACGATTATCTCAATAGATGCAGAAAAGGCCTTTGACAAAATTCAACAGCCTTTCATGCTAAAAACTCTCAATAAATTAGGTGTTGATGGGATGTACTTCAAAATAATAAGAGCTATTTATGACAAACCCACAGCCAATATCGTACTGAATGGGCAAAAACTGGAAGCATTCCTTTCGAAAATTGGCACAAGACAGGGATGCCCTCTCTCACCACTCCCATTCAACATAGTGTTGGAAGTTCTGACCAGGGCAATCAGGCAGGGGAAAGAAATAAAGTGTATTCAATTAGGAAAAGAAGAAGTCAGATTGTCCCTGTTTGCAGACAACATGATTGTGTATTTAGAAAACCCCATCGTCTCAACTCAAAATCTCCTTAAGCTGATAAGCAACTTCAGCAAAATCTCAGGATACAAAATCAATGTGCAAAAATCACAAGCATTCTTATACACCAATAACAGACAAACAGAGAGCCAAATCATGAGTGAACTCCCATTCACAATTGCTTCAAAGAGAATAAAATACCTAGGAACCCAACTTACAAGGAATGTGAAGGACCTCTTCAAAGAGAATTACAAACCTCTGCTCAATGAAATGAAAGAGGACACAAACAAATGCAAGAACATTCCATGCTCATGGATAGGAAGAATCAATATTGTGAAACTGGCCATACTGCCCAAGGTAATTTATCGATTCAATACCATCCCCATCAAGCTACCAATGACTTTCTTCACAGATTTGGAAAAAACTACTTTAAAGTTCATATGGAACCAAAAAAGAGCCCGCATTGCCAAGACAATCCTAAGCCAAAAGAACAAAGCTAGAGGCATCACGCTACCTGACTTCAAACTATACTACAAGGCTACAGTAACCAAAACAACATGGTACTAGTACCAAAACAGAGATATAGACCAATGGAACAGAACAGATCCCTCAGAAATAATACCACACGTCTACAACCATCTGATCTTTGACAAACCTGAGAAAAACAAGAAATGGGGAAAGGATTCCCTATTTAATAAATGGTGCTGGGAAAACTGGCTAGCCATATGTAGAAAGCTGAAACAGGATCCCTTCCTTACACCTTATACAAAAATTAATTTAAGATGGATTAAAGACTTAAATATTAGACCTAAAACCATAAAAACCCTAGAAGAAAACCTAGGTAATACCATTCAGGCCACAGGCATGGGCAAGGACTTCATGTTTAAAACACCAAAAGCAATGGCAACAAAAGCCAAAATTGACAAATGGGATCTAATTTAACTTAAGAGCTTCTGCACAGCAAAAGAAACTACCATCAGAGTGAACAGACAACCTACAGAATGGGAGAAAATTTTTGCAATTTACCCATCTGACAAAGGGCTAATATCCAGAATCTACAGAGAACTCAAACAAATTTACAAGAAAAAAACAACCCCATCAAAAAGTGGGCAAAGGATATGAACAGACACTTCTCAAAAGAAGACATTTATGCAGCCAACAGACATATGAAAAAATGCTCATCATCACTGGCCATCAGAGAAATGCAAATCAAAACCACAATGAGATACCATCTCACACCAGTTAGAATGGCAATCATTAAAAAGTCAGGAAACAACAGGTGTTGGAGAGGATGTGGAGAAATAGGAACACTTTTACACTGTTGGTGGGACTGTAAACTAGTTCAACCAATTGTGGAAAACAGTGTGGCGATTCCTCAAGGATCTAGAACTAGAAATACCATTTGACCCAGCCATCCCACTACTGGGTATATACCCAAAGGATTATAAATCATGCTGCTATAAAGACACATGCACATGTATGTTTATTGTGGCACTATTCACAATAGCAAAGACTTGGAACCAACCCAAATGTCCATCAATGATAGACTGGATTAAGAAAATGTGGCACATATGCACCAAGGAATACTATGCAGCCATAAAAAAGGATGAGTTCACGTCCTTTGTAGGGACGTGGATGAAGCTGGAAACCATCATTCTCAGCAAACTATTGCAAGAACAAAAAACCAAACACCATATGTTCTCACTTATAGGTGGGAACTGAACAATGAGAACACCTGGACACAGGGTAGGAAACATCACACACCGGGGTCTGTCATGGAATGAGGGGAAGGGGGAGGGATAGCATTAGGAGATATACCTAATGTAAATGACGAGTTAATGGGTGCAGCACACCGACATGGCACATGCATACATATGTAACAAACCTGCACATTGTGCACACGTTCCCTGGAACTTAAAGTATAAAAAATAAATAAATAAAATAAATTGGATGTGCTTCTCTAATTCTTCCATTGGCTTCTTTCTCCTGATTGCTGGATTGTCCTGCTTCAGTCATGTATGGAGTATTTCTTTGTGGTTTATAAAATGGTAGCTCTATTGCCTGAATCAATTGTAGATTAAAAAAATAGGTCGGGCGCGGTGGCTCAAGCCTGTAATCCCAGCACTTTGGGAGGCCGAGACGGGCAGATCACGAGGTCAGGAGATCGAGATCATCCTGGCGAACACGGTGAAACCCCGTCTCTACTAAAAAATATAAAAAACTAGCCGGGTGAGGTGGCGGGCGCCTGTAGTCCCAGCCACTCGGGAGGCTGAGGCAGGAGAATGGCGTGAACCTGGGAGGCGGAGCTTGCAGTGAGCTGAGATCCGGCCACTGCACTCCAGCCTGGGCGACAGAGCGAGACTCCGTCTCAAAAAAAAAAAAAAAAAATTAGTCCACTGCAAATGCAAAGTAGCCATGCTAGATAGTTACAGCAAAATGGTAACTGTACAATTAAAAATGGTTTAAATGTTTTACTTTCTTCCATTTATCACCTAGAATGCATGAGAAAATTTACTGACAAAATTAGACTTAAGGATGTGTGTTTTTTGGAGGAAAATGTTTGATAGTAATTACCATATTTAGCCATGTGGTTTCTATATAGTATGTTTTCCTTTAAAATGTTGAAAAACCCTTCCTGGCCAGGCGTGGTGGCTCGTACCTGTAATCCTAGCACTTTGGGAAGTCAGGATGTGCAGATCACTTGAGCCCAGGAGTTCAGGACTAGCCTGGGCAACATGGTGATACCGTGTCTCCGCAAAAAATACAAAAATTATTGTTTTTTTGTATAATGTGGCACACCTGTGGCCCCAGCTATGTGGGAGACTGAGGTGTGGGAGGATCACTTGAACCCAGGTGGTTGAGGCTGCAGTGAGCTGTGAGTGTGTCACTGAACTCTAGCCTGGGTGACAGAGTAATACCTTGCCTCAAAAAAAAAAAAAGACCCTTCCTGTTTTTGAAATTTTTGATTTCTTAAAAAAGTCACTTATAATAATTAAGAGACTAATCATTACAAGCGAGGTTGAAATTTTCTAATGTTCCAACCTGTAACTTAAATGAATAGAGTATAGCTTAGGAAATTACCTTTTTGCACCTTGGAAAACCCTGTACTTAGCAACATCAGAGATACATACTGATTGTGCAACAGAATAAAGCAGTTAGCTGAGGAGGTTACTCATCCATGTTTGGACTGAATCTCATGAGGTTTCTTTTGTTCCTATGTCAGGTATGTCTTTTACCTCCTGAGAGATGGCATTTATAGAGCAGACCTTCCTGTGCCATCTGGCCGATGTGCAGAAGCTGTGCGTATTGTGGAGAGTTGCACGTTAAAGGACTTTGCAATCAAGCCACAATCCAAGCGAATCATTTACTTCAATGACACTGCCCAAGTCTTCATGTCAACATTTCTGGATGGCTCTGCTTCCCATCTCATCCTACCTCGCATACCCTTTGCTGATGTGAAAAGTTTTGCTTGTGAAAACAATGAATTTCTTGTCACAGATGGCAAGGTCATTTTCCAACAGGATGCTTTGTCTTTTAATGAGTTCATCGTGGGATGTGACCTGAGTCACATAGAAGAATTTGGGTTTGGTAACTTGGTCATCTTTGGCTCGTCCTCCCAGCTGCACCCTCTGCCAGGCCGCCCGCAGGAGCTTTCGGTGCTGTTTGGCTCTCACCAGGCTTTTGTTCAATGGAAGCCTCCTGCCCTTGCCATAGGAGCCAGTGAGTGTTCTGTCCCCAGGGTGGCTACTGGCCTTGCTGGAACAAGAGGAAGGTTTGAACTGCTTGATGTTGTGATTCAATTTTGAGAACCCCATGTGGCTATTCAGTCATCAACCAGAAGCAGCTACTTAGCTAAAAAAAAAAAAATTATACATTTATCCTACGTTTATTAGTTTTACAGTAGGAGAATCTCTATACTTCTCATGTATACCCCAGTAGAATAATTTGAACATTTATTGAGTGTCTGCTAAGATCCAGGCATTGACATTCTATTCAGAACAAATAGCCAGGGAGATAGAATATTTGGGTTGAGATTTTTTGTGCCGTCGAAAGCTTGCATGAATTTCAGCAATTCCCTAAAACTCTCTGAACTCGAATCTCCATCTCTGGAGAGAGGTAGTATGTGGATGGATAAGCAGGTGGGCTCTGGAGTCAGCCTGCATGGATTCAAATACAGAATGACCCTGGGCAAGTTACTAAACCACTCTATGCCTCAATTTCCACACCTGGAAAAGGGGAATATTTATTATATCTTTTAATGGAACTGTCGTACAGATAAAATTAAAATACATAAGTAGGGCACTTAGAACAGTATCTAGCACAGAGCTCAGCAAACTTTTTCTGTAAAGGAAGAACCAGATAGTGAATATTTTTATTTACTTTGTGGGTCAGATGGTCCCTGTCATAGCTACTCTACTCTGCCATTGTAGTGTGAAGACAGCCATAGATAATATGTGAATGAGTAACTGTGGCTGTGTTCCGTTACAACTTTATTTACAGAAACAGTGGGCCAGGTTTGGCCTGTGAGCGGAGTTTGCCAACCCCTGGTCCCCTAGGCAATAGTAAGTATCTTGAAAACATTGGCTGTTTTTTACTTTAGAACAAAGTTAATTATGTCTGTTTGCTGCGTGTCTCAAAGATGGCTGAAAATGAATAGGTAATTTTTTTTTTTTTTATTGATTGGGCTTCTTGGAGGAAGGTACTATACAAACAGTGGTAATTACATTAGAGATTCATCATTAAGCATTTTTTATCAAGAGCCTGATTATATCTGTTATTGTTGTAGAGAACCTCTCCGGCAATTATATGCAGCAAGCATGTAGCTTTGACTGAAGGACAGTCCCATTTGTCGGGAATGCTGTCTACTTCAATGCAGCCAAATGAGTGGCATGAGGAATGAATACTGTCCTAGCCTCATCAACAAATTATCCCTGGTGATTATCGAGGTAGCGGATATTACTGCCCAATTGCTGTCCCATTTGAAATGAGGCTGTAGGTGAATTTATTGAGAATCCTTGGTTTACCCTTGCAGATGTCATTCTGACCAGTGATATTATTGAACCCTTTGAATTAGGCCCTTCTGCCTGGCAGAACTGGACCTATGAGGTGAAAGTATCCACCCAAGACCCTCCTGAAGTCACTCATATTTTCTCGAACATAAGTGGAACCATGCTGAATGTACCTGAGCTGCAGAGTGCTACGAAATACAAGGTTTCTGTGAGAGCAAGTTCTCCAAAGAGACCAGGCCCCTGGTCAGAGCCCTCAGTGGGTACTACCCTGGTGCCAGGTGAGAAAATGTTCTGGATTTAGGGAGTGGCTCTCACAAAAAGAGGACTAGCTGAGTGGCCTTTAAATTTCCTTGCCTTGAATGTAAAGAAATGAGAATGAGGGTGTACTGACCTCTTGAGTATGTGTTTGAGTAAACACATATTGAGTTTGTATTTATTTTCTGAGATTAGGAAAGCAAATAAAGCACCGTGTGATATTTAATTAGTGTTTCTAACCTGCCATTTTAAACTTTCCAAGATATTTTTAAGGAAACACTATAATTGATTCTTTATAGGTTTCTTCTTTCTCATGGTATATTAAGCAGTGGCATTCCTAAACTCTGAGGGTCTAGCTGAGAGAAGTTGAGGGGCTGTGAATTATGCTGAATTGCATCCTCTTGGCTGAAAAGACATGGAAGAATGACTATACCATTTATATGACTATTGTTATCACAATCTCTTCTGGGTGCTCTGAATGAGACCATGACAAACAGTAGTCAAAGCCCCCTCAAAAATAATTCTGCAATGATTAAGACACTGTCATAGAGGCAATCTCACCGTGCGTTTTTCTTCACATTTCAAAAATTTATATGAAAATCAGAAAGTGTGTTTAATGGGATCATTCTTGTTACACAGATAACAACTACTCATATCCTTTTATAGAACTTTTCAAAGTGTTGACATTCTTTTACTTTATAAAGAAAATCGTAAGATATAAGACATAGATATAAGTATATAAGATACCTTTAAAGAGTTTGTTTTCCCTCATGTTTCCTTTAATTTCTTTTTTACTAAACAGCCTGTGAACCACCATTTATCATGGCTGTGAAAGAAGATGGGCTTTGGAGTAAACCATTAAATAGCTTTGGCCCAGGAGAGTTCTTATCCTCTGATATAGGAAATGTGTCAGGTAAACACCAAGTCCCCTGTTCACCTGAATGACAGATTTTTACTCATAAGGCTTCCCACGTCATTCAATAAATCAAAAGAATAGGCTATTTTGGTATTAGGTCAATAGTGAAAGGAAAAAATACTGACTCAACTCTACTGCCGGTGATTCTGTTAAGAAAATGTCAGTTCTCACACAGGAATGCTATTTATTAAGTCACAAAATGTGAGGTTGTTTCTAGTTTTATGCCTACCAGGATGGCTTTGATATAATGCTCATGCATTAATCTACCAATGTCATCTCACATTAACAGCCTATCTTTTTCCACTAAGGCAGTTATACTTAAATAATTTACTATGCATTTGCTATAAGACAGGAGCAGAAACTGCTGCATAGAGTTCTAAATAAGGTATAAGCAATAATTGGTTGACAAAGAGAATTATTAAGTAATGAATGGGTAATTTGCCTGGAAGGCATTGGAAGGAAGAAAAGTCTTCATTCTGGGGTGTTATAACAGTGATCTTGCCTGAAGATGACATCTTCTATAGTTATCTAATTGTTTATTGATTTATGTGGCCATTAAAAGTACAACGGCATTTCTGACCAACATAGGAGCCAGATGTAGGTAATGTAGCACCAATGGAGAGAATGCCACTTTGGCATTGGCTGAGTCTGGGCTTCCTCTTGATGTATCTGTGAGCCCTCAGGCATGATCTCACCTTTTCTCAGGTTAACCGTCTCTCAGGTTAACCATCTCAAAAATGGGAATACTTCCTACTTCATATCTTTGTTTTAGGAACTAAGTGAGATCTGTAAAGTGCTTGGGACAATGTTTGGCAAAGAGGAGATGCTCGTTGTGTATCCACTGTTCTCTCTAGTTCCAGGGGTTAAGATTTTGGGAAACATTGAAATATTCTTGACAGATCAAGTTCTAGTGATTTTGTGTCAGTGTGTTCTTTAAAATTATGTTGAGGTACAGATGTGATTTGTTGACTCATTATGTTTTTGTTGGTATGTATGAAAAATAACTGCTAATCATTCACTTTATTTTGAGACATGGATTGGTATAACAACAGCCTCTACTACAGTGACACGAAAGGTGACGTTTTTGTGTGGCTGCTGAATGGGACGGATATCTCAGAGAATTATCACCTACCCAGCATTGCAGGAGCAGGAGCTTTAGCTTTTGAGTGGCTGGGTCACTTTCTCTACTGGGCTGGAAAGACATATGTGGTGAGTTAAAGCATGGCATTCTGGATGATCTAGAACAATACTTACCCACTTCTGTGACTGGCACACCAATTTCATGTTTTTTAAAAAATACTTGTGTACCACCTATGCTATTATTTATTTAATGTTTATCTTTAAACAAACTCACTTAAATTTTTTTTTTCTTTTTTTGAGACTCAGTTTCACCCTGCTTCCCAGGCTGGAGTGCAGTGGCGTGATCTTGGCCTCCACCTCCCAAGTAACTGGGATTACAGGCACACGCCACCATGCCTGGCTAGTTCTTGTGTTTTCAGCGGAGATGGGGTTTCACCATGTTGGCCAGGCTGGTCTCGAGCTCCTGACCTCAAGAGATCTGCCTACCTCAGCCTCCCAAAGTGCTGGGATTACAGGCATGAGCCACCGCACCCAGCCCCATCTCACTTTTAAAATGTGTTTTTGTATAAATTAAATTTATCACTATTTGTTGAATTAGTTATTTTTTTTCCCCAATAATAGTTTAAAATAAATACATGGAAATGCTCACCTGAGCATTGGTGTCTTGGCAGGAACATGGCATGCTCCAAAGGCATGATTCAAGGAAACTAAATAAAGAGACAATTTTCAAAGATGTACACAGGGCTACAGAAAATAAACAAAAGATTGTGAAGCATCCTCACGGTTTACAAGTGTGGGAAGATGTAAGTCTAGGTGTGAAGAGGCAAGGGGAAGAAGTGGAAGAACCTGGTGAGGGCTGTAGCTGTAGGAGAGTAGCTGATATGGACTGTGACTTTAGGCACACAAGCTGGCCACTATCAAGATGTATGATCTGGCAAGGAGCCAGCTAAAGGAATAAGAACCCCAACCCCTCCTTCCTCCTGTCCTCTGATCTGCCAGTGCTTCCATTGGCTGAACCTCACCAGAAGCCAGACACAACCCATTAACCTAGCAGATAAAGTCCATAGATGTTGGCCTATGGGAGCACAGAGTAGGGTGGAGAAGGTTGGAGATTAGACCTCGAGGCAAAATAAAGACATCCAGCACACCTGTGGAGTGATATATTTTGAAGAGAAAGATGATGGTTAATGACAAGAACATTGGCCTGACAGATCAAGAAATATGATATTGAAATCATTTTTCATCAGGACAGTGCCTGCTGTCCATTCATTTATTTGTCCAGCAATCATTTACCTACTACCAATGTGTTGAAATCCTTGAAAGAAGGCAAAGTAGGGAATATAAAATAAATAGCCGACATGTCCATGCTCTTTAAAAAAACAGCTTTGTTGTGATATAATTCACATAACACGAAATTCATTCTTTTATTGTGTAGAAATTCAGAGATTTTTTTTGTGTGCCCAGTGTTGTGCAGCCATCATCCGTTGTCCCTGCTCTTCTGATGAGATAAAATACATATATGAAATAAAGAAGCATGTGAAGCAATGTATTTAGAGACAAAGCAATATGGTACAATCTGAATTCATAACTGTCAAAGATGTGCAAGCAGAATGAAATTGAGTGGGGTTAGTCAGAAAACACTCCCTCAAATGGGTTAGTTTAAAAATACTTTTGAAAAAGGAAATGGAAGAGTGGACATAAAAACCAGTTTTAAGTATTTTCTCTATCTCTTACAAAAGGGTTTAACTTCAGGACAAATTGTTTAACTTTAACCCACTTTACCTGTGAAAAAATAGGGAATAGAAATCCTTCATAAGCTTAATGTGGGGATTAGAAGAGTTTATATTTTAAAGATAAAAAAGTACAGCGCCTGGTACATTATTGATACTCAATCATGAAATATTAGGGAACTATACTGATAGAGAGGAGCAAGTGGAGATGTCATCATTCATAAGGACATATGCATCTTTTTTTACATATAATCAAATATATTCCTATCCAGCAGTGTTCACATTGTCTGGATGTATAATTAGGAAAAGCAGCTATTTTTATGCAAAATAAATTTATTTCCCTTCTCTTTGGAGGCATGAAAACAGATAAGCCCTGTGAGGGCAGATGCCATGTCTGTTTGCTTGTTGCTATGTTTCCAAGGCTTATCACACTACCCAGCACATAGTGCCAATCACTATTTGTGGTTGAATGAATGAATGGATTAATCAAGCAATTTATTAGTGATTGCACTAAACTATTCAGAAATAATAGTGTCATTTGAAAACCATTAACTGGCCATACAATTATGTTTTTTAGATACAAAGGCAGTCTGTGTTGACAGGACACACAGACATTGTTACCCACGTGAAGCTATTGGTGAATGACATGGTGGTGGATTCAGTTGGTGGATATCTCTACTGGACCACACTCTATTCAGTGGAAAGCACCAGACTCAATGGGGAAAGTTCCCTTATACTACAGGCACAGCCTTGGTTTTCTGGGAAAAAGGTGACAAATTAAAAGATCTGATCATTTAGTAATACTAAATAGCTCTATATTTATGAGAATACTGCCTCTCGCTTATTGTGAGTACTTAAAGCAGACTTCTAAAGGAAATACTGTTTTGGTAAGATCTTGATTTAACCAAGATTTCTGTTATTTGAAAAAAAAAAGCCTTATTTGGTGGTCATAATTGAAAGCCTTATTTGATGGTCATAAGTGATTATATAAGTTCAAATGCACTATGGAGATTTTTTTTAGTTGCTTTATTTTGAGTGAACCCAACTTAAAAGTATTTTAATTTATAACTGTTTTTATAGTCTTAAGGACTTCTGTTGAATATTTTAGAAGCTTTGAATCAGGTGGTGATTAGGCATTTTACTATTTTAAATCAGTTTTGGGTACTGACTGTTCTAACAACTGTTTCTAAAAACTAGGCAAATTATTTGACTTCTCCATGTTTCTTTCCTTATCTGAAAAATGGGACTATTAACTATTATTCTACCTCCTAGGTTTTTTAAAAATAAAGATTATATGAGATTATTCATGAGAAGGAGTGGGAATAGTTCCAGGTACAAAGTAAATGCTCAGTAGTTACGCTCTTATTATTATTACACAGCCTGCAAAATATGCCAGATACAGGAATGTTTCTAAAGCACATGTTACTTTTACTTCCTCAGCTTCTACAGCAATACCCATTTTTGTTGAATCTGTTTAGCTACCCACCAGGTATCCATCTAAGTTTCTAAATTTTAATTTTTTCTGATCATAATGGTGACATATTTCAACTATAGAAAACTTGAAAATTGCAGAAATGCGTTAAGAATGAATACATTATTCACACTATTTCTACCTAATACATCCCTTAAGATTTCTTATTTTAAGTCATTTTTTTCTGCAGAGATAAAATATACATAATACAGAATACCAGATCATTTAAAAAATATATGTATATATATGAACTAATAGTTGAGTCACTTGATCTCCAATTCCAATAACATATATGGGCCATAATTCCTGGGATATTTAAAGAGATCTGATTTGCATTACATGGATTATAACACAAGCATTTAAAAGAGATGGAAATTTATGTACCATATCCAAAGATTAATCATTCTTGTCAAATAATAAAAAGGTCCCTTAATTCTATTTTGGAGTCACTTGAGTCTGAATACAAAGAAAGCATTTTGTTTTTCAAAAAATATAATTGTTAGGGAAAAGCATTTTCATTTTTGTAAAAACATATTGATAATATTATCTCAAGAGTAACTTCTTCTCCAGCTCAGAGACTTTGTCAGTAATCTTCCCAGTGTTCTGATATGGTTGTTTGAGTACTCTCACCAGCCAGGAAAAAGCTCTGGTGTGACCTTAGGGACTTTCCCATAAGTGAGTGAGTCATCTCAGCATGTTTGGGGGAAGTTCATCCTTCTTACTCCTCTTTAAATCCCCCCTCCAAATACTTATACACTGCAGATGGGAATGTAAATTAATACAACATCTATGGAAAACAGTGCAGAGATTTCTTTTTTTTTCTTTCTTTTTTTTTTTTTGAGACGGAGTCTCGCTCTGTCGCCCAGGCTGGAGTGCAGTGGCCGGATCTCAGCTCACTGCAAGCTCCGCCTCCCGGGTTCCCGCCATTCTCCTGTCTCAGCCTCCGGAGTAGCTGGGACTACAGGCGCCCGCCACCGCGCCTGGCTAGTTTTTTGTATTTTTTTTAGTAGAGACGGGGTTTCACCGTATTAGCCAGGATGGTCTCGATCTCCTGACCTCGTGATCCGCCCGTCTCGGCCTCCCAAAGTGCTGGGATTACAGGCTTGAGCCACCGCGCCTGGCCGGAGATTTCTTAAAGAACTAATAATATTTCTATCATTTGATCCAGCAGTCCCACTACAGGGTATCTCCCCAAAGGAAAAGAAGTCATTATATCAAAAAGACACCTGCACACGTATGTTTATGGCAGCACAATTTGCAATTGCAAAGACAGGGAACCAACCTAAGTGCCCATCAACTGATTAGAGGATAAAGAAAATGTGGTGTAAATACACCATGGAATACACTCAGCCATAAAAAAAAGGAAGGAAATAATGTATTTTGCAGCAACTTGGATGGAGCTGGAGACCATTATTCTAAGTAAAGTAACTCAGGAATGGCAAACCAAATACTGTATGTTCTCACTTATAAGTGGGAGCTAAGCCACGGGTATGCAAAAGCATACAGAGTAATATAACAGACTTTGGAGACTCAGAAGGAGGGAGGGTGGAAGTTGGGTGGGGGATAAAAATACCCTACATATTGGGTATATTTTCACACTACTCAGGTGACTGGTGCACTAAAATCTCAGCCTTTACAACTGTGTAATTCTTCCATGTAACCAAAAACTACCTGTACCCCAAAAGCTATTGAAATTAAATATATATATAGCAAAAGAATGGAAATTAAAAAAAACACTCCTCTCCAAATCCTCTCCCAGGTTGTCAAGTGCTGTTGTTGCTTTTGCAAATCTGTGTTCTGGTTCCGTGGTTTGATGTCTAATCTATCTGACTCCATTAGTGCCAGTGGATGCTCTGAAGGCAACACATTTTGCATCCAGCAAAGCTCTTCATCTCTCTCTTGTTCATTTATGTCATGTACAGGTTTATTATGCAGTAATGATATATTTTGCAATCAGCAGATATAATGAAATACAGTCAGGCAATTATTTATAGAAAGGCCCAATTATTTGTGTGATAAAAAAAGAATGAACAAAGTAAGAGATTCTTCTAAGGTAAAAAGATACCTTTTGCCACATCTGATGAGCTCAACTCACAGCATATGGTACATTTTACCATAGAATTAAAATTTAACATAAAGGTTTTAGTTTAGATCAGAGAAGTTTATATACAAGGTATGGAGTACCCTCTGACTGTTTAAATATGAAGATGCTGACTGCGTGGAGGAATGGGATAATGACCCAGCACCTGAATTTTACTTAGAGTTTAAATAGTTTGTTGTATTCCAGCAAAAAATTGTAGAATCTCCTTCTTAAAATAGATAAAATGGACTTAATTTGTAATGTAGAAACTCTAGTACATCTCATTGTAAATAACCAAACAAGGTTAACCTGATTTCTCTTTAACTGAAAAAAAAAAAAAAAAAAAAAAAAATCAATAAATCTCTCTTAGCATGGAGCAAGGACTTGATTCAATTCCTAAAAGGCTGGGAATTGCCAGAATACATTTTTACCTTCTGGAGAATAAGTTGGTTGAATTTTCCTGAAGATAGAAGGCTGTGATTTATATGACAACTGAAGGGTTTTTGCTGTCATGTACGTTGTAACTGTTTCTTTGTAGAAGGGTAACTTTTCAGGAAGAATTTTTACCTCTTGGATACCTTATTATTGTAGTCTTTTCACATCTTTCACTGGCTCATCATTTTTGTTTAAATGCTGCTGTATCTTGCTAAAGATATAGTCATCAACTTTAATTCTACTGGGGATACCTCACAACCTCTAGGTATGTTACAAGGAGATTCCACTGCTCTGAGACCAGGCTACTGGCAATCTTAGCCTATTTAGAAAATATTTGTAAAGCCAAAGAAAGCAAAAACAGGATCTTTGGATAGATCTTTGGATAGTAACTATCTTTGGAAAGCCAAAAATAGCAAAAACAGGATCTTTGGATTCTATGCCATAGGAAAAGCAGCCTTTCTTCAGGCCTCACCTCGTCGATTGGATGTAAACTTAAGATATACATTGCAACAAGAAAGCAAAGAATAGTAAGAAGTGGTTCTCATATGTCATCTGGAAATAGGGCTTTATATACACATTATTATTCAATTTTAACACACAAACATCCTTTGTGTATGATCTTTAAAAAGTGTATCAGAATGTTTTGGGTTGCAATTGATAGAAAATACAATTCAAAATGGTTTAAACCATTGTTGCCATGTTGGAATCACCTGTGAAGTTATAAAGCATACTGGAGCCTAGGTTCCATCCCCAGAGATCATAATTTAATAGAGTGCAGCCTGGGAATTGAGATTTTTTTAAAACTCCACAGATCATTCTAATATGTAGCTATGTTTGATAACAACAGGTTTAAACAACAACAAAATTCACTGGCTCATGTTGCTAAAGAGGCCAGAGTTATCACTATCTTTAGGCAAGCTTGGCGCAGGCTCAACGTTTCAGATTCAGTAGCTCTGGAGTGTGATTGATAATTTGTATTTGTTCCAAGTTTCCAGGTGATGCTGTTGCTGCAGGTCTGAGAATTACACTTTGATAATTACTGGAGCTAAGTATATAAAAGTGAATAATATACTCCTTGCCTTTTTGTAAAATTTTAGGACACCAGTGTTTATACCCAAATAGCATAGTAATAAGTGTGATCATATAAATTTTATATTCAGAAAAAAGCAAACATTATTGAATTTTTTATTCCAAAGAGTTTGTTAAAGAGAAATCTATAGCATAAGTGTGACCTGTTCACAAAGATATGCTTCAAACATGTATTTGGTTTATTTTCTTACCTTACTTTCTATTTAGGTGATTGCTCTAACTTTAGACCTCAGTGATGGGCTCCTGTATTGGTTGGTTCAAGACAGTCAATGTATTCACCTGTACACAGCTGTTCTTCGGGGACAGAGGTAAGTAGAGTCCCTCAAAGGCAATTGATTGAGAAGCATACTTGTCAGTCATAAATGATAATGCATAAAAATTCATTTATTCTTTCAATAAACATTTTCTGGTTATCCACTGTGTTGCAGGCTTTGGGCTTGTAGGGTAAAGGGGTTTGTAAATAACTAGTTACAGTAGAATATGGTAAGTGCTGTGATGGGGTATAGAGTACAGTATAGACACTCAGGAGAATGCTGCTTAAGAGCCCAGGAAGTGTATGGATAAGCTTTTCTGCTTCTTCACAAAATAGAGTATACATTATGGAATGAAGGCAGAACTCTTCCTGTGATGTCTTAAATGAAAACTAGAGAGTGAAAGGGACCACATGAAATTATCTCCTTGATCTGTGTCTTCAAACTTATCCCCCTGTCCTGCTCTTGTTGGCATCCCTACATCTTCCACATTAGCATTGTCAGATATTTTAAAAATAAATTTTACACTTTTATTTTAAAAAATTAGTTAAAATATATATAACATAAAATATTCAGATCTTAAGTATTCCATTACATCAGTTTAGACAAATGCATTTTGAGACGTAGAACATATCCATCATCACAAAAAATTCCTGTGCCCCTTCCCAATCAATCTGCACCCCTCCAGAAATATGTACTTTTTGTGTCTGGCTTTCTTTTACTTGGCGTAAAATCTTTTGCGATACATTCATGTCGTTATGTGTATTAGTTTTTCATTTTTATTGCTGAGTAATATTCCATTGTGTGAAGATACCGCTGTCTGTGTATCCATTCCATGCATGTCTTCATGAACATTTTAATTGCTTCCTAATTTTGGTTACTATGCATAAAACTGAATATTTATATACAAGCCTTTTTGTGGATGTATACTTGGATAAATACCTAGAAGTAGAATTGCTGGGTGATAGGGTAGATAGATGTTTATATTCTTAAGTAATTGCCAGTTTTTCAAAATGTTTGTGCCATTTTACATTCCCATAAAAATGTATGAAAATTGTCATTCTTCCATATCCTTTCAACAGTTGGCTTTGGCAATCTTTTTTATATTCACCATTCTTTGGTGTGGGGAGCAGTAAATATTGTGATTTTAACCAGCACTTCCCTGGTGACTATCAATTTTGATCACTTTTTCATTTGTTATTGGCCATTTATATATCTTCTTTTATGATGTGCCTGTTCTAGTATTCTTCTCATTTTTAAATGAATTGTCTTTTCATTATTGAGTTGTTCTGTATATAAGCACTTTGTCAAAATATATGTTGTGAATATTTTCTCTCAGTGTTTAATTTATCTGCTTATTTTCTTGGTGGTGTGCTTTGATGAGCAGAATTTCATTTTGATTAAGTCCAATTTATGCATTTTCTATATTCTGTGCTTTCTGTGTTTTCTACAAGAAATCTTAGCCTATCCCAAAGTTGTGAAGATTTTATACTGTATTTTTTCTAGAAGCTTTATCGTTTTAGCTTTCATGATTAGATCTGTAATTCATCTTAAATTTATTTTGGGATATGGTGTGAGATATGAGTTAAAGTTTTCTTTTTTTCCTTTCTATAGGGATATCCAGTTATTCTAGCACCATTTGCTGAAGAGATTTTCTCTTTATTTAGTTGCATTGGGACCTTTATTGAAAATAATATGGGCCAGGCACGGTGGTTCACGCCTGTAATCCCAGCACTTTGGGAGGCCAAGGTGGGTGGATAGCCTAAGGTCAGGAGTTTGAGACCAGCCTGACCAACATGGTGAAACCTCATCTCTACTAAAAATATAAAAAGTAGCCAAGCGTGGTGATGGATGCCTGTAATCCCAGCTACTCAGAAGGCTGAGGCATGAGAATCACTTGAAACTGGGAGGCAGAGGTTGCAGTAAGCAGAGATCATGCCATTGCACTCCAGCCTAGGCAACAAGAGTGAAACTCTGCCAAAGAAAAAAAAAAGAGAGAGAGAGAGGGAGAGAGAAAGAAAGAAAGAAAGAAGAAAGAAGAAAGAAAGAAAGAAAGAAAGAAAGAGAGAGAGAGAAAGAAAGAAGAAAGAAAGAAAGAAAGAAAGAAAAAGAAAGAAAGAAAGAAAGAAAGAAAATAATTTAACTGTATATGTGTGTGTCTATTTCTGGACTCTCTATTCTGTTCCTTTGATATGTTTGTTTATTCTTTTTGCCAGTGCTACACTGTCTTGATTACTGTAAATTCAGAGAAAAACTTGAAGCTAGGCAAATTCAATCCTTCTATTTTGCTTTTCTTTTTCAATATTTTTATTTTGGCTATACTTGATCTTCTGCCTTTCCAAATAGATTTTAAAATCATCTCACTAATTTCTAGAATAAATCCTGCTGGAATTTTGAATCTCTTTTCAGTTCAGGGAGAATGAATATCTTTTTTGAACCTTCCAATCAATGAAAATGATGTATCTCTCCATTTGTCTAGGTTTTCTTTAATATCTCTCAGCAGTGTTTTATAGTTTTTAGTGTAGATGTCTAAAATATCTTTTATTAGGTTAATGCCTAGGTATCTAATTTTTTGACGCTTTGTGTATGTTATTTTTTAAAATCCCATTTTCTAAATGTCCATTACTAGTGTGGGAAAACACAATTGCGTTTTGTATATGACTTTGTATGTTATACATTTTTAAGTTAATTTCTATGTCCTAGTAGATTTCTTCTAGAATACTTTAGTAAGAGGTAGAGTAGTCTCAAAAATGACTTAGGAAGCATTCTCTCCTCAATTTTCTGAAAGCATTTGTATAGCATTGCTATTAATTCTTCTTTAGTTTTGATAAAATCCACAAGCGAATTCATCTGGACCTGGAGTTTTCTTTGTGGAAAATTATTTGATTACAAATTCAGTATCTTTTAAGGATATAAGGCTATTTATTTGTATTTCTTCTTGAGCCAGTTTTGGTAATTCATGCTTTCAAGAATTTGTCATTTTCCACGAGTTGTCAAATTTAATAATATCCTCTTATTATAATTTTCATGTCTACAGTGTCTGCAGTGATATCCTTTTATACTTCTGCTATTGGTACATTTTTTTTCTTGATCACTCCTGCTAAAGGTTTGTCAGATTTATTTATCTTTTCAAATAATCTGTTTCTGGTATTATTGATTTTTTTCTGTTTTGTCAATTTTTGATTTCATTAATTTCTAATCTTATTTTTATTATTTTCCCTTTTCTATTTATTTTAGCCAAAAAGTTATTTTCTAGCTTTTTAGATTGAAAAGAAGGGTCATTGTTTTTGTATCATTCCACTCACTGGCATTTAAAACTATGAGTTTCTTTCAAGGTCTATATTAGTTGCATTCAACAGATTTTGGTATGTCTCCAACTGTGATTATAGATTTGCCTATAGTTCTTTTGGGTTAATGTATTTGAGTGCTTTGTATTTAGTATGTTGATTATCTATGTACTTGATTATATTGCCTTTTTATCACTATGAAACACTCCTATTCATCTATGCTAATATTCTTCATCTTAAAGATTCCTTTGTCTGATATTACTATGGTCACATCAGCTTTCTTTTGCTTAGTGTTTGCATAGTACAACTATTTCCATGTATTTACTTTTTAACTGCTTTGAGTATTTATATTTATTGTATTGTTTTATTGTTGGTTTTAAAATTTTTATTTTAGTTTAAGGGGTACATGTGCAGGTAAATTCTATAGATAAACAGCATGTCCTGGGGGTTTGGGGTACAGATTGTTACCCAGGTAACAAGCATATTACCCAATAGGTAGTTTCTCTTTTTTAAAAACATTTATTTTTTAATTCAATAGGTTTTTGGGGAACAGGTGGTGTTCGGTTACATGGATAAGTTCTTTAGTGGTGAATTCTGAAATTTCGGTAAACCCATCACCTGAGCGGTGTATACTGTACCCAGTGTGTAGTCTTTTATCCCTCACCCTCCTCCCACCCTTTACTTTAAATCCCCAAAGTCCATTGTATCCTTCTTATGCCTTTGCATCCTCATAGCTTAGCTCCCACTTATGAGTGAGAGTGTATGATGTTTTGTTTTCCATTCCTGAGTTACTTCATTTAGAATAATGGTCTCCAATTCCATCTGGGTTGCTATGAATGCCATTATTTTGTTCCTTTTTATGATTGAGTAGTATTCATATGTATCTATGATTTTTTTTCTTTCCTTCTTTCTTTCTTTTTTTTTAAATTATACTTTAAGTTCTAGGGTACATGTGCACAATGTGCAGGTTTGTTACATATGTATATATGTGTGTGTGTGTGTGTATATATATACACCACATTTTCTTTATTCACTCATTGATGGGTGTTTGCGCTGGTTCCATATTTTTGCAATCATGAATTGTGCTGCTCTAAACATGCATGTGCATGTATCTTTTTCATATAATGACGTCTTTTCCCCAGGTGGACACCCAATGGTGGGATTGCTGGATCAAATGGTAGATCTACTTTTAGTTCTTGCAGGACTTTTCACACTGTTTTCCATAGTGGTTGTACTAGTTTACATTCCCACCAGCAGTGTAAGAGTGTTCCCTTTTCACCACATCCATGCCAACATTTGTTTTTTGAGATGGTTTTTTTTTCTTGTTGATTTGTTTGCATTCCTTATAGATTCTGGATATTAGTCCTTTGTCAGATACATAGTTTGTGAATATTTTCTCCCACTATGTGGGTTGTCTGTTTACTCTGCTTATTATTTTGCTGTGCAGAAGTTTTTTAGTTCAATTAAGTCCCATCTATTTATCTTTGTTTTTGTTGCATTTGATGTTGGGTTCTTTGTCATAAAGTCTTTTCCTAAGCCAATGTCTAGAAGGGTTTCTTCAATGTTATCTTCTAGAATTGTTAAGGTTTCAAGTCTTAGATTTAAGTCTTTGATCCATCTTGAGTTGATTTTTGTATAAGGTGAGACATGAGGATCCAGCTTCTTTCTTGTACATGTGGTTTTCCAATTATCCCAGCACCATTTGTTGAATAGGGTGTCCTTTCCCTACTTTATGTTTTTGTTTGCTTTGTCGAAGATCAGTTGGCTGTAAGTAATTGGCTTTATTTCCGGGTTCTCTATTCTGTTACATTGATATGTGTGCCTATTTTTATACCAGTATCATACTGTTTTGGTGACTATATCCTTATAGTACAGTTTGAAGTCAGGTAATGTGATGCCTCCAGATTTGTTCTTTTTGCTTAATCTTGCTTTGGCTATGTGGGCTCTTTTTTGGTTCCACATGCATTTTAGGATTGTTCTCTCTTGTTCTGTTAAGAATGATGCTGGTATTTCGATGTGAATTACATTGAATTTGTAGATTGCTTTTGGAAGTATGGTCATTTTTCACAATATTGAGTCTACCCATTCATGAGCATGGGATGTTTCCATTTGTTTATGTCATCTATGATTTTTTTTTCTTTCTTTCTTTTTTTTTTTTAATTATACTTTAAGTTCTAGGGTATATGTGCACAACGTGCAGGTTTGTTACATATGTATACATGTGCCATGTTGGTGTGGTCATCTATGATTTCTTTCAGCAGTGTTGTATAGTTGTCCTTACAGAAGTCTTTCATCTTCTTAGGTACATTTGTGAGTATATTTTTGCAGCTATCATAAAAGGGATTGAATTATTGATTTGATTCTCAGCTTGGTCACTGTTGGTGTATAGCAGTGCTACTGATTTGTGTACATTAATTTTGTATTCTGAAACTTTATTGAATTCATTTATCAGTATTAGGAGCTTTATGGAGAAGTATTTAGGGTTTTCTAGATATATGATCATGTCATCAGCAAATACTGATAGTATGACTTCCTCTTTACTGATTTGGATGCCCTTTATCTCTTTCTCTTGTCTGATTACTCTAGCTAGGACTTCCAGTACTATGTTGAACAGAACTGGTGAGACTGGGCATCCTTGTCTTGTTCCAGTTCTCATAGGGAATGCTTTCAACTTTTTCCTATTCAGTATAATGTTGGCTGTAGGTTTGTCATAGATGACTTTTATTACATTAAGATATGTCCCTTCTATGCCAGTGTTGCTGAGGTTTTAATCATAAAGGGATGCTGAATTTTGTCAAGTGGTTTTACTGCATCTATTGAGATGATCATGTGATTTTTGTTTTTAATTCTATTTATGTGGTATATCACACTTATTTCCTTGTGTATGTTAAACCATACCTATATCCTTGGTATGAAACCCACTTGATTATATGGATTATTTTTTGATATGCTGTTGGATTCATTTAACTAGTATTTGCTTAACGACGTTTGCATCTGTATTCATCAGGGATGTTTGTCTGAAGTTTTCTTTTTGTGTTATGTCTTTCCTGGTTTTGGTATTAGGGTGATATTGGCTTCATGCAATGATTTAGGGAGGATTCCCTCCTTATCTTTTGGAATAGTGTCAATAGAATTAGTACCAATTCTTTGAATATCTGATAAAATTCAGCTGTTTATCTGTCTGGTCCTAGACTTTTTTTTTGTTGGCAATTTTTAAATTAACCTTTCAGTCTTGCTTCTTGTTATTGGTCTGTTCAGAGTTTCTATGTATCCCTAGTTTAATCTAGGAGGGTTGTATATTTTCAGGAATTTATCCATCTCCTCTAGGTTTTCTAGTGTGTGCGTATAGAGGTGTTCATAGTGGCCTTGAATGATCTTTTGTGTTTCTGTAGTATTGGTTATAATATCTTACATTTTGTTTCTAATTGAGCTTGTTTGGATCTTCTCTCTTCTTTTCTTTATTAATCTTCCTAATGGTCTATCGGTTTTGTTTATCTTTTCAAAGAACCAGCTTTTCGTTTCATTTAACTTTTGTATTGCCTTTTTCTATTGATTTCACTTAGTTCTACTCTGATCTTTGTTATTTCTTTTCCTCTGTTGGGTTTCAGTTTGGTTTGTTTTTGTTTTTCTAGTTCCTGAGGTGTGACCTTAGATTGTCTGTGTGTGCTCTTTCAGACTTTTTGATGTAGGCATTCAATGCTTTGAACTTTCCTCTCAGCACTGCTTTTTGCTGTATCCCAGATGTTTTGATAGGTTATGTCACTGTTCAGTTCAAATAATTATTACCTCTCCCTCTTGATTGCATTGTTGACCCAATGATCATTCAGGAGCAAGTTATTTAATTTCCATGTATTTGCATGGTTTTGAGGGTTCCTTTTGGAGTTGATTTCCAATTTTTTTTTCCACTGTGGTCTGAGAGTATACTTATATATTAATTTCGATTTTCTTATATTTGTTGAGACTTGTTTATTTGGCTATCATGTGGCCTGTCTTGAAGAGTTTTCCATGTGCTGATGAATAGAATGTATATTCTGCAGTTGTTGACTAGAATATTCTGTAAATATCTGTTAAGTCCATTTGTTTTAGAGTATAATTGAAGTCCATTGTTTTTTTGTTGACTTTCTGTCATCACAACCTGTTTAGTGCTGTCAGTGGAGTATTGAAGCCCCTACTGTTGTGTTGCTGCCTATCTCATTTCTTAGGTCTAGGAGTCATTGTTTTATAAATTTGGGAGATCCAGTGTTAGGTGCATATATATTTAGGACTGTGATATTTTCCTGTTGGACTAGTCCTTTTATCATTATATAATTTCCCTCTTTGTCTTTTTAAACTGTTGTTGCTTTAAAGTCTGTTTTGTCTGATATAAGAATAGCTACGTCTGCTCACTTTTGGTTTCCATTTGCATGGAATATCTTTTTCCATTCCTTTACGTTGAGTTTCTGTGAGTTCCTTATGTGTTAGGTGAGCCTCTTGAAGACAGAAGAAATTTGGTTGGTGAATTCTTACCCATTTTGCAATTCTGTATCTTCGAAGAAGTGCATTTAGGCCATTTACATTCAATGTTAGTGTTGAGAAGTGAGGTACTATTCTATTCGTTATGCTAGTTACTGCATGAATATCTTTTTTTTTATTGTGTTATTGTTTTACAGGTTCTTTGAGATTTATGCTTTAAGGAGGTTCTATTTTGGTGTATTTCAAGTATTTGTTTCAAGATTTAAAGCTCCTTTTAGCAGTTCTTGCAGTGCTAGCTTGTTAGTGGCAAATTCTCTCAGCCTTTGTTTGTCTGAAAAAGACTGTGACTTTCTTTCATTTGTGAAGCTTAGTTTTGCTGAATACAAAATTCTTGGCCAATAATTGTTCTGTTTAAGGAGGCTAAAGATAGGACCCCTATCCCTTCTAGCTTGTAGGGTTTCTGCTGAGAAATCTGCTGTTAATCTGATAGGTTTTCATTTATAGGTTACCTGATGTTTTTGCCTTGAAGCTCTAAAGATCCTTTCCTCCATCTTGACTTTAGATAACCTGATGACTGTGTGCCTAGGCAATGATCTTTTTGTGATGAATTTCCCAGGTGTTCTTTGGGCTTCTTGTATTTGAATGTCTAGATCTCTAGCAAGACCAGGGAAGTTTTCCTCAATTATTCCCTCAAATATGTTTTCCAAACTTTTAGATTTCGATTCTTCCTTGGAAGCACCAATTATTCTTAGGTTTGGTCATTTAACAGGATCTCAAACTTCTTATACGCTTTATTCTTTTTTTTGGTTATTATTCCTTTTTTTGTTTGTTTTTGTTGGACTGAGTTAATTCAAAAGCCTTGTCTTCAAGCTCTGAAGTTCTTTCTTCTACTTGTTTGATTCTATTGCTGAGACTTTCTAGTGTATTTTGCATTTCTCTAAGCATGTCCTTCATTTCAAGAAGTTGTGATTGTTTTTTATTTATGCTGTCTATTTCTCTGGATATTTTTTCTATCCATATCCTGTATCATTTTTTAAATTTCTTTAAGTTGGTATTCACCTTTTTCTAGTGCCTCCTTGATTAGCATATTAATTGACTTTCTGAATTCTTTTTTCTGGCAATTCAGAGATTTCTTGGTTTGGATCCATTGCTGGTGAGCTAGTGTGATCTTTTGGGGATGTTAAAGAATTTTGTTTTGTAATATTACTGGAATTGTTTTTCTGGATTTGGGTGGACTATGTCAGAGGAAGATCTAGGGCTCAAAGACTGTTCAGATTCTTTTGTCCCATGGGGTGCTCCCTTGATGTGGTGCTCTCCCTCTTCCCCTAGGGATGGGGCTTCCTAAGAGCTGAACTGCGATGATTATTATTTCTGTTCCAGGTCTAGCCTCCCAGTGGAGCTACCCAGCTCCAGGCTGGTACTGGGAAGTGTCTGCAAAGGCTTTATGATGTGATTCATCTTCAGGTCTCTCAGCCATGGATACTAGCATCTGTTCTGGTGGAGATAGCAGGGGACTGAAGTGGACTCTGGGAGGGTCCTTTGTGGTACTTTTGTTTAGTGCACTGGTTTTGTGTTGGTTGGCCTCCAGCCAGGAGCTAGCACTTTCAAAAGAGCATTAGTTGCAGTAGTATAGGGAAGATACAAGCTTGCCCTAGAGTCACCTGGATAAGTATTCAGGTTTCTCAGGCAGTGGGTGGGGCCATAGAGCCCCCAAGAGAGTATGTCTTTTGTCTTCAGCTACCAGGATGGGTAGAGAAAGACCATCAGTTGGGGCAGGGTTAGGCATGACTGAGCTCAGACTCTCCTTGGGCAGGGCTTGCTGTGGCTGCTGTGGGAGATGGGGGTGTAGTTCTCAGGCTGATGGAGTTATGTTCCCAGGGGTATTATGGCTGCCTTTACTGCCTTATACAGGCCACCAGGGAAGTGAGGAGAAGCCAGCAGTGACAGGCTTCGTCCAACTCCCACACATCCTGAAAGGCCGGTCTCACTCCCACTGGGTTCCCCATGCAGCCAGTGAGTAGGGCTAAGAACTTGCTGCAAGTTACAAGCCTCCCTGCTGAAAAAGCAAGCAGGGCTTTCAGGTTTCATACCTTCCACCTGTCATGGTTTCTGTGTTCATATCTGCACTCCCTGTTTGTCCTCTTTTCCAGGTTCTGTCCAGGAAACTTTGTATTTGGTTGAAATTTTTACAAAGTTCAGCTGGAACTTTTCTTCTTTCTGTGGTCTTTCTGCAGTTCCACTGGCAGCCCTCCCCAAGGATCTCAGCAAGACAAAGTCAGGAATGGCTTCCCTGGGGTCTGCAAGTGCTCACAGGGCTCTTCCCGCTGCTTCCTCTACCCCTATATTTTGCTTGGCTCTAAATTTGCCTCAGCTCCAGGTGAGGTCAAATCCTTTTCCCATGATCTGGACCTTCAGGTTTCCCACAGAGGATGTGTTTTTGGGGGCGGACACTCCCCATATCACACTTTGGGCACTCAGATTTTTGGCTGTCTCACAAAGCCTGCAGCAGCAAGTCTCTTCCTTCAAAGGGTCTGTGGATTCTCTCAGCTGTCTTGATATGTTCCTGTGGTAGTTCTTGGAGCAAAAGTTCATGATGTGAGTCTCCACATGCTGCTCTGTCCATTGAATGGGAGCTGCAAGTTAGTCCTCGCCTTCTATCCAACATTTTGGGAATTGATCTGAGTCTTTACATTTAAAGTGTATATCTTGTAAACAACATGCAGGATTTTGCATTTTTACACAATCTAACAATTTCTGCATTTTAATTAAGGCATTTGGTTCATTTACATTTAATATAATTATCGATATGTTTGGATTTAAGTCTATTATCTTGATGTGTGACTTCCATTTTTCTCTTAGCTCTTTGTTCCTTTGTTTCTACTTCTTTACCGTTTTTGTGGGTGAATAAAATAATTTTTAGTATTCCATTTTATCTCCTCTAATGACATTTTAGGTATGTCTATTTATATTTTTTAGGCTACATTAGAAATTAAAATATGCGTTTTTTACATGATACATCTTCAACTTATCAAGTCAACATCCAAATATATCCTTCACTTCATAAATGATTTAAAAACTTTATGACTAGATACGTCTAATTTTTACCACCCTACTCTTAGTGTTCTTGGTGTTATATGTTTTACTTCTATTCATACTTTAAAATCCATGTTCTTTTGTAAATAGCCAATAATTTAAAAATATGTAATAGTTTTTAAGGGAGAAGTTACACATCTAAAATTAAAATATAGGACATAAAGTCATTAGAACCCAGCGTTGAGAGGGAGAATTTAGAGATCATTTTATTTCATTGATGAGGACACTGAGGCCCAGAGATGTTAATGCATTTTCCTAATATCACATTGTTAATCAGAGGAATGGTCAGGAAGTGATTAAAACAAAATGTCATACTCTAAAGGAAAGATTTCTGTTATTAGGTTCTTGGGTCCCCAGAGGGTTCATAGAAGGCTTTAGGATGTGTCAGTGCTCTGAAATTGAGGATTCATATCTTTCATCAAAATTCCAAAAAAGTCTCATAAAGTTCAACAATTGTTTTATGAAGACAATGCTGACAATATTTTTAGAATAAAAATTACTTTTTTGGTAAGTAGAAAAACTCTAAGTCATGGAGACTCTGAAAAAGGAGTGTACGTATGTGTATATTTATCTTTCTATCTATAGATATAGATTTATACACATACATCAGTATGTATTCATATGTGTATATCCATATATATCCACATACATTTATATGCATATGCATATATGTATATAAATATATGTATATATGGAAGTGTATATGGATGTACATATATATGCATATATATGGATGTGTATATATGTGTATGCACATGGATGTATGTAGATATATATTTATGTATATATCCATATATACACACACACACACAATGCATATAAGCACATAAACACAACAAATCTGATTGATCAATTACTTCATATCAAGTATGGTACATAGTTCAGCTGGTTTCCTACCTGTGAATCAGAGAAAACTGATTATTCTTTTCCTTAGCAGCTTAAGGTACTGACAATCTGATTGCCAAAACAAGCTGTCTAAAGTGAGATATAGACAATGTTCAAAGCAACAGTGTTCTGAAGGATCATAGTCCATTCTCTGCATTCTCTGTGTCTGTATATGCTGGTTTCTTTGAGTTTAGCTCCTCAAGCATCCACAGATGCAATGTAAAGTAGAGGAAGGAAATTCCTTCTTAAAAAATGTATTTTCTCATCTCAAAGTTAGTAATGTTTTCTTGTATGTATGCATAGTGGAGTATAGCAGCTCCCAGTGAAATAACACAAAGGGCAGGCACTTTTGCCCTCCAAGTAAGTCTTGCCTTTTAATCCTATCAGGAAAAAAAGAAGTTTTACATATAGAGATTGGGATTCCAGAGTCATCTTATAAGGAGAAAGTATTTTCTAATATATAATCAAAATTCCTTCCCTTTAGTTTGGATCAGCTTTGTCCAATACAAATATAATGCAAGTCACATATGTAATTATAAATATTCTACTTGACTCATTTACAAAAAAGTAAAAACAAGTAAACATAACTTTAATAGTACATTTTAATATTTTGATAACATATCAAAATGTCACTTCAATATGCAATCTGAATAAAACTTATAAAGTTACTTTATATTCTTTTTTCACATTAATTCTTGGATGTCCTGCTTGTATTTTATGTTTATAGCATATCTTAATTTGCAAACTGAGTTTGCATAGAAAATCTTTGATCTGTATTTAGATTTCATAAAATTTACAGGCAAAATAGTTGATTTACATACTCATTCTAAAATACTCAAAAATATTTTAATATATTATACACGATCCATAATATACGAATCAAATATTAGTTTTAAAATTTAGCACAAATTAATTAAAATTAAATAACATTAAGTTTTGGTTCCTTGGTCATACCACATTTCAAGGGCTCAGTAGTCACATGTAGCTAGTTGCTGCTGTACTGAGCAGTACATCTCTAGTCTGTAGTAGAGATGAGATAAACTGATTGCTGTCACTCATCATATTCTGAACTTAAGAACTGTAATTGAATTGCCCTTCAAACTACTCTTCCCTCTCCTATGTACATCCATTCCCTTTAGTTGATACAAATACAATCTATTTGAGGCACTGTGAAATTCTCAAAACAAAACTTTTATTTATATTTTTCTAAAGAGAGGAAAGTGAATGCTTTAAAATGATTTACAGAAATCACTGAAAAAAAAAAAAAATCAACCAATCACTCCAAAAAGCTGAGGATAACTGAGATAGTTTTGTTTTTGAGTACTAAACAAGTGTTATAATTTTAGAAACAAGCAGATTTTTCAAGTAAAAATAATTGCAAAATTTCCTTCTATTGAGGGAAAAAACCTCTAAACACAATTTAAGTAACAGCGTTTTTACTTGAATTTCCTAGTCTGAAAAGGAGCGTTTTGATCAAACTATTGAAACTGATAAGCACTTTGAAATAACAGACAGTTGTGAATAGTATAAAGTGAAGGACCCAGCATGCTAGAATAATAAATGGCAGGTAAATCAGATGACTAACCAAGAGTAGGAGGAAGGCATGGTTCAATGGGGAGAAACAATTCAACAGATCATGCCTTCTGGATTGATTTTCTCTGTTCATCTTGTTATGCCTGGCTGTTCATTTTGGGGTTGTGGGGTCACGGAATTGATTTTTAAAAATCCATCTTTTTATTTCTTGAGAAAACCATGATGAAATGAGATCGGCTTCACCCAGATGCAGACTTATTAGTGTTATACCCACATTTAATAGATGGTTCAATGAGAGGTTAAATTATTTGCCTGAAGTCAAACATTTAATAATTGGTTGAGCTGGAGTTCCATGCAGTCTGTCTGTTTCTGAAGAATCCCCTACACTGCAAATTCATTAATTCACAGTGGGGCCTAGTCTCATTCAGAAATGAGAATAGTCATGTAGGCATACAGGCCATGACTTCTTCTCATCAAGTGAACTGGGTTAGATGTGAGGTGGTTGATTTAAGAACAAGGAATCTGAGTGAGCGTTGTTGGATACCCTAGAAGGCTGCCCACACAGGGCAGTGTCAGAGCAGTGATGAATTCTGCTCATAACAGAGTTATTCTGTATGCCTAGGGACTGGAGTCCTCATGGCTACCACATTTAAGAGCTGTCATTCCTGTCAAATCTGGATAAATGCTTGGAAATTCTTGCACTTTGGGTGTGTCTTTTTTTCAAATCCCTCAATGCAATAGGCATTCCTTTTTAAAGTAACATGTACCTGAATCCTAACTTGCTGTCTCCATCACGATTTATTACATTGACTGGTCTCAAAGCCCTTCTGCTTCACATCCATAGGCTAACTTCACATCTCTAGGCTAATTGATTGCATTGGTTGGTCCCAAAGCCCTTCTGCTTCACATTTACAGATGGCAAATTTATACTTCAGGCATTGGTTTTTGTGGGTCTCATTTCTGGATGATTACCTTATTTCCAGGTCCTCTAAGAACCTTGCCTCATGTCTTTCTCATGCTAATGCAAGTGTTGTAGGAGCACATAGAATAAACCAAAGATGCAATTTCTGAACTAATAAAGTAATGGGAATCCAGGTTGTGCCTTTGTTGTAGAGTATTACCAAAATCACAAGTATTTTTTAAAAAGCTGCAACCTATCTAAACACTCTTGATATTGTAATATCACATTAATAAGAAAAGCCCCCAGAGAGGAGCACAGTGCTCATGCCTGTGATCCCAGCACTTTGGGAAGCTGAGGCGGATGGATCCCTTGAGGTCAGGAGTTCGAGACCAGCCTGGCCAACATGTGAAACCCTGTCTCAACTAAAAATACAAAAAAATTAGCCAGGCATAGTGATGTGTGCATGTAATCCCAGCTACTTGGGAGGGTGAGGCAGGAGAATATCTTGAAGCTGGAAGGCGGAGGTTGCAGCGGGCTGTGATCATGCCACTGCACTCCAGCCTGGGCAACAGAGTGAGACTCCATTTCAAAGAAACAAGAAAAGCCCCCAGAAAATTTAGGTCTATTACTTTTAAAAAATGTAAAATAAAAACCCAACTTAATATGAAACAAAAAAAGACAATAATTGTTAGAAAGTATTTTCTTTATTTTAATGTACATGAATATGCACAGATACTCACAAACACATATTCTCATGAGTATTTGCATGGACTAGCTCTTCCACCACTCCAGAAACACACACTAATTGGCGTTATGTTTTAGCAGCACTGGGGATACCACCATCACAGAGTTTGCAGCCTGGAGTACTTCTGAAATTTCCCAGAATGCACTGATGTACTATAGTGGTCGGCTGTTCTGGATCAATGGCTTTAAGATTATCACAACTCAGGAAATAGGTCAGAGAACCAGTGTCTCTGTTTTGGAACCAGCCAAATTTAATCAGTTCACAATTATTCAGACATCCCTTAAGCCTCTGCCAGGTACAGTATTTCATTCCTGCTTACCCTACTCCATTATACCTTTGGTTAAATAAATACTTAGGCTGAAATTTTTTTTTCTTAAGAATTAAGTTTTAAGAGGAACAAGGCTTCAGTAATTTCAGTTCATTTGCTTGCAGTGAGTTTAATCTTAAACCAAATTTACAGCCTGAAAAAGTCAGAAAAAGATGATTTTTTTCACGATATGTTAAAGAAAAGAAAAGAAAAATTTTGTTTCAGTTCTAATTATTAGTAATTGCTATTGATGTTCTATGATTTCTATATTGATCAATAATCCCCAGTTTTTTCTCCTATTTCTTTTTTTTCTTTCATCCTGTAGGGAACTTTTCCTTTACCCCTAAGGTTATTCCAGATTCTGTTCAAGAGTCTTCATTTAGGATTGAAGGAAATGCTTCAAGTTTTCAAATCCTGTGGAATGGTCCCCCTGCAGTAGACTGGGGTGTAGTTTTCTACAGCGTAGAATTTAGTGCTCATTCTAAGGTATGGTGTTGGTTCTAGTAACTTTCATTTCCCAAACAGACCATACCATCTGTGTCAGCCCTACCCACACTGATCTGTACCATCTTGACTTAGCCAAGCCCATCTTCTTTGTCATTCCCATAGCATTTGTTTATTAAGGGTATTCCCCAGAAGACTTGTTTGCAGCCAGTCTCTGACTGGTGCTGACTGCTGTGCTGGACACACTTTAACTGATCTGTGTGGCACAACATGGAACTTGCCAAAATTAGCACTTCCAAAATTGCAAATTTTGATTCTACATGTGAACCAAAGTTTGGAGATTTTAGGTAATAAGGAATGAATGATTTTGTAATTCTCTCCCTGAGAAAATAATGTTTTCTGTTTATATTTTAGTTCTTGGCTAGTGAACGACACTCTTTACCTGTATTTACTGTGGAAGGACTGGAACCTCATGCCTTATTTAATCTTTCTGTCACTCCTTATACCTACTGGGGAAAGGGCCCCAAAACAGCTCTGTCCCTTCGAGCACCTGAAACAGGTACAGGGGTTAAAATCTCTTTTTTAAAAAAAGCAGAATCTCACTTTTCATGATCTGGAATGGGAAGTTGATATTTAAAAATAACTTTCAGTTTTATAGATGTTTTTAGATTCAATATCCTTTCAATGACTTTTTGGAGATTAGAATAGCTTCATTAACATAAATATGCATAATTTATTCCAAAAGAATAGTTCAAAGATTTCTTAACAGCCATTTCATTTGATTGTAGTGATGTAGAAGATGCAGATGCATATTTCAGGTAATTTGCAAAATCTTTTATAAGGAAAATGGGCATTTAAGGGCGAGACAGTTTTCTTGGAAGGCAGACTATCCTCATAGACGAGAACTCGGAATCTTCTGTAGGTGAATAACTGATACCTAAATTTAATGTTTTGAGGAAAAGATATTTTAAAAAGGATACTAGCCGTATCATTACATGTGTATATCACCTTAAAGTGTACAAAGCACATTTTTATGTATCACTCCTTTATTAAATATTTACTACATACCTATCATTTGTCAGAAACATCATTTCATTTGATCCTCACATAGCTCTGAGACAGGTAGGAAAGTCTTATTATCTTGATTATGCAAGAAAGAAAATGAAAGCCTAGTGGCTGCCCAAATAAAATAGTTACTAAGTAGTTTAATCAAATCTCCAATCAGTCACTTTTACAAATGTTGGTAAATGATAGGAATTTATGTAAAGCTAATACAGGATTTGGCAGGTGGTAAGAGCTTAATAAATATAGATATCCATTCCCCATTACCTTTTTTACTGTTAAGATTATTTCAACAATATTCATCTATGAATCACGCAACAGGAACATAGTGAGACCTGGGCAGGTTCCAGAGCAGTTAGCATTGGATCCAGGAATGTTCTGCTTGAGATTTCCTTGGGATATCAGCTTGGTTGAATTGTCCTGTGGAAAAGGACTTGACTGAATCCATCAGGGGAGCCAGTGGGAGCAAGAGTCAACAGCACTCTGCTGGATATTGGAGGCAATAAGAAAGGATGATAAGATTTGGCCTTTGCCTTCAGGAAATTTACAATATAACCAGGAAATTATCCAAATTGACCAATATTTATTAACCACTTACTGTGTGCTCATTCTATACTAGACTTGGGAGGATTTAACGAGGAATAAGAAGAGATGCTTTCTCTGATGGAGCTCATAAAACAGGGGAGAGATAAACACATGCACAGCAAATGATAGTAGATACTAGAGAGTTATTCCTGAGCAGCAGTGGCATAGAGTGAGTAGACAAGCCTATGAAACCTTCACGTATATCAAGCTGCCTCAGGCATTCTTAAGAGGGAAGATGCCTTTGGGAAATGGAAACTTTAGTGCACCCTGAAAGATGGAGCAATAAGAGGTATCCCATGTAAGAAGCGAAGCCTAATGTAAGAAGGCCTGGAGATTGAATAATAGTGTGAGTGTTAAACATTAGATAGCAATGTGATTGGAATGAAGGAGGGAATGAAGACCTTGCGGAGGAGTCCTAAGAGAGGAGAGGGCCATCCAGAGAGAATGACTTAGAAATCAGGCAGAGACATTTCTCTTGATTAAAGGACTGAGAGTTACTGAACCGCTTGGTTTGGCTCTAGAATAAATAAGTACTCCCAAACCTTGCTCTTGGGGTACTATCAGCCTCCCCTAAAACTTTCTGCTTCCTAGGGACTTCAGGGTGACAGGGCCTAGGTCTCTGATTTATGCTGTGTTTTACACCCTGAACTGGCTGAAGGCTGGTGGGACTTACTGCCAGACATCCCTATGATGACATTTTCGGCTTCACTGAAATCACTCTGTCAGGATGAAAGTGAATGTTGCATTTTATAGGGAGAACCAGACACCTTCCATCTACACAAGGCACAGACAAGAAAGGTGTGCTTAAATGGTAGTAGGAAGGATTTGAGTTGAACGTAAGGAAGTCTTGCCTGTCAGTCAGATGTGCTGAAATTATGAGGATGAGCTCCTGAAGAAATCTGTGGAATATTCTCTCCTGAAGATCTTTAAGAATGCAATAAATATACTGCAAATGCCTGGAATGATAAATATTGTTAAGTTGTTTACAATCTCATTGTAAGTGGTAAAAGTCCGTCTTCTATTCTTTTCTGCTCTATCCGTGCCTCTACTTTTCAGTTCCATCAGCACCAGAGAACCCCAGAATATTTATATTACCAAGTGGAAAATGCTGTAACAAGAATGAAGTTGTGGTGGAATTTAGGTGGAACAAACCTGAGCATGAAAATGGGGTGTTAACAAAATTTGAAATTTTCTACAAAATATCCAATCAAAGTATTACAAACAAAACATTTGAAGACTGGATTGCTGTCAATGTCACTCCCTCAGTGATGTCTTTTCAACTTGAAGGCATGAGTCCCAGATGCTTTGTTGCCTTCCAGGTATGAGAGAGAAAACAGAAGATATGAGAGTGCAAACAGATTTAAAGGACTATGTTAAGAATTCTGTCACCCTGTCAATAGTTTAGGTATACTGTGATCAAAGAGGTCAAGTGGGCAGCAAAAGTAGAGAGGCAAGAGGGGATTGCTCGGGTAAAGGACATTTTCAGAACTTTCTCATATTGGGGAACTTTGCAAATTCATAGTAAGTCATTCTTTTTCTTTTTGCTTTTCTTTTGAAGCTGTATCACGATTTTAATTTTTCTATGTTACAGATTACAGATTTGTTTTACATTTTTATTGATATATATTATAGTTGTACATACATTTGGGGTACATGTGTTACTTTGATAAACAATTATTTTTCAATAAAATCACTATAGGCCTTGCACCACAGTAGGTACTTTGTATTCATTATCTCATTTGATCATCATACTATAAAGAAAAAGTTAAGTCCTTGAGAGTATCAGTCAATTACCAAAGCTGTGTGGCTGAAAAGCACTGTGCTGTAATGCTTTCCACCATTTCTTTTTGGGGAAAATAACATCTTGGGGAGTGTTTTGGAGATCTGAGTTGCCTAAGGATTTGTTTTACTTTTCATAAAATTCTAATTTAATAATTATTTTGATAATTTGTTAAGTCCACATATACTAATCAAATAAGTTATACATGAAAGTTAAAGATAATACACATTCCTGTTTGGTAAAAATTAGTGTTTTGGTAAAATAAATATTCTGGCTAAGTGTGTCTATATATAGAATATACAGTGTATATATAGAATATATAGTATATATATGTGTATAGATATATAGTTTCAAAGTTTGGTCACCTTGGAACTATACAAAGTGATATGCATGGATATATACGAGTTTCATTTAACACAGTTTTGTACAAAAGTAAACACTACTATATATATATATGCACCATTATAAATCATACACAGGTAGTAATATATAAAATATAGTAGAATGTGTTTAATACTAAAAGTATAATAAAAATAATACAGTGTTTTATTGATAAAGCACTTGGGGCTTTATATTTTGAGTCCACCATTATAGATGTCAATTTTCTTTGCAGGCTATTGTACATATGCAAGGTTTGGAAATTGAAATAATTTATTACATAATAGAAAATATCTAAAAAAATAAAAATAAACTTTATTGTTAGAATGTGGCATGGCCCAGTGGGAAAAAATGTATGCAGACCTCAGAAGACTTGGTTCTGATGCCAGTTTCTACATATGTCATTGTGCATGAGTTACTTCCCTTTATTAGTATCCTGGTCCAGTTTCTACTCTTAGTAGTTGTGAAGATCGAAAGAGACAATGTATGTGAAACTGTTTTGAAATGCACAATCATTTTCAAATATAAGGTTTAATTATTTTTAAAAGTTACTTTTTAAAAAGTATGGAAATTTAGTATTTTGAAGCTTCTAGTTGTTGAAGTCAAGAAAAATGAAAGTTTATCATAATTTGCACGGTTTTATTTCTGTTAAATGTTCTATGTAACTTAATTTTGAAAATAATGACCTTATTTTGTTTAAAAGCATTCAACTGACAAATACATATAGTCAAGCTGTACGACATGACTTGATAAATGTATACATGGTGTCATTATCATGATTGAATTAGACATTCATCAGCATCCATGCTGTACATTACATTCCCAGACATTTTTAAAAATTCATTTTTTAGCAAGAGAGATTTGTTCCAATTCTTGCAGTTTTCTAGCTAAAAAATCTATCAACATAAATATAGAGCAAGATTTTTTCTCTTGGTGATTTACATTGCTGTATATTAATGTAAATAACTATTTGAAATTATTAATATTGTGTATCAGGAGTGTGAAATGAAACATTTAGTAATCTCCCAGTCTCAGAACTTAATTGTTGCCACTGAGAACGCTATTGAATGCAGTTTTTGGTTCCTTTTCTTTAGGTTAGGGCCTTTACATCTAAAGGGCCAGGATCATTTGCTGACGTTGTAAAGTTTACAACATCAGGTATTTGTTTTCTAAAATCTGTGCAAATAATAATTTAGAGGCTTGTGTGTGTGTATGTGTGTGTGTGTGTTTTTTTCCCATTGGTATCTTTAGGGATATGAACACTGTCTCTGAGCTAAAGTTTAGGTCAAAGACATGTTTTTGACCCCAAAACATCACCAAAATATGTTTAAATAAACCTAGTGGTAGAGAGCCTACAAGGTTATCACTGAGACAGATGTATTAGAGGAACCAAAGGGAGCCCATGGACTTCAAAACTGCCTGATATTAAATCAAGAGACTGCGCTAAAGTTAGTTTTCTCATGCATATTATCTACATGTTTTTTGCTTTCAGAAATCAACCCATTTCCTCACCTCATAACTCTTCTTGGTAACGAGATAGTTTTTTTAGATATGGATCAAAATCAAGTTGTGTGGACGTTTTCAGCAGAAAGAGTTATCAGTGCCATTTGCTACACAGCTGATAATGAGCTGGGATATTATGCCGAAGGGGACTCACTCTTTCTTCTGAACTTGCACAATCGTTCTAGCTCTGAGGTATTTCACTATGTAATTCTTTTGAAATAAAGGAAGTGAAGTATTTGCATATGACACTACTCAGTAGTTAAAATGACTGGAAAACGGTTTAGTCATTAAGATTAGAATGAAAAAGACAGATATTGTGTAATCATTTAGCCACACATGAATACAGACTATGTTTTGGGCAAATGTCATTCAGCACTCAGTTAGCAAATAGCTATTGGGTTTAGGATGCTGTGTTAGAGCCTGGGATATTATAGGTGAAAGTTTATAGGCTTTGCTCTTACTAAACCCAGTCTAGTATTTGTCTAACACTAGGAAGGCAGTATTGCCTAGTGATTAAGAAGGTGAGTTTTGAAATTTGACCACCTAGAATACAATTTGGGCTCTACTGCTTACTAGATTTGTAACCACTGGCAAGTTATTTAACCTCTATGGTTAAGTAATATCTCATCATAGGGTTCCCATGAAGATTAAATGAGATAATCCATGTAATGCACTTAGCACAATGCCTTGGCATGTGGTAGGCATTCACCAAATGTTAACTGATAGTGAAGACAGACTAAGATAACTGTTGTGCTGAGAGCAGGATGTGGTGGAATCACAGAGAATGAACAAGTAGTCTAGGTTGGCTTGGTGGTGGTAGAATGGAAAAACATCCTGGAAACAAAGATGAGCCAGGTGAAGGCCAAGGGGGTACAAAGACAGGAAAACAAAGAGACATAGAGTGTTTGGATGAGAGTGGAGTGAAAGGAAGCTGAGAAATCTGGAGAGGTGGGAGCCTGAGCATAATGGGTCTCCTTTACTGTGCTAAGGAGGCAGGTGTCATTCTAGAAGCCAACAGCAAGCCAGTAAAGATATTTAGTGGGTCATTAACATGGTCAAGTTGTGTTTTAGAAAGGCCTGTCTGTTAGCAGTGTGAATGGTGACTTAGAGAGGGTTAAGTCTGAGACAATTAGGAGGCTGTCACAGAAATCCAGGTAGAAAATGTTATGGGCCTGAGTGAGGGGATGAGCATGAGGTGAGAAAGGAGATGACAAACTGGACATTTAAAATGGGACTAGTTCAAGCTGGGCACAGTGACTCATGCCTCTAATCCCAACACTGTGGGAGGCCAAGGCAGATGGATCACTGGATGCCAGGAATTCGATACCAGCCTGGCCAACATGGTGAAACCCTGTCTCTACTAAAAATATAAGAATTAGCTGGACATGGTGGTGCATGCCTGTAGTCTCAGCTACTCATGAGGCTGAGGCAGGAGAATAATTTGCACCCAGGAGCTGAAGGTTGCAGTGAACCAAGATCATGCTACTGCACTCCAGCCTGGGTGAGAGAGCCAGACTCCATCTCCGGGGGGCAAAAAAAAGGGACTAATTTACTATGGGTAGTAATGAGAAGAAGAAGTCAAGGAGGACCATATTTGTCAGGATTAGCTCCTTGGGTGGGTGTTGAAAATCCATAAAAATATAAAATGCAGGAGAAAAAGAGGTTTTGGGGTGGGTGATGAAGTCTGTTTTCTGGGATAATTCATATGGAAATGTTCAGTAGGCAGTTTAATATTTGAATCAGTAACTCATTACAGATCTTGTCTGAAGGTATAAATTTGTAGCACTGGTTTGTAGATTGCAGTTAAAGCCATGATAGTTAGAATCATTTAGGAAAAATGTGAGAAGAGGACCCACATTACAACGGTATACTATCCAGATTGCTGAGGTTTGGGATTACAAATGAGAAGTGCAGTAAACAAATGATATGGGTGAATATAGAAAAGTCTTCAAATAAAAAAATAACCACTCTCTTCTTGACTGTGTTCTCTACCTGTTGTTAAGCTTTTCCGAGATTCACTGGTTTTTGATATCACGGTTATTACAATTGACTGGATTTCAAGGCACCTCTACTTTGCACTGAAAGAATCACAAAATGGAATGCAAATATTTGATGTTGATCTTGAACACAAGGTGAAATACCCCAGAGAGGTGAAGATTCACAATAGGAATTCAACAATAATTTCTTTTTCTGTATATCCTCTTTTAAGGTATGTAAATGTAAGTATCTTTTTATATTGTGATGAAAGAGATAGAGACATATTTAATGGAATGTCTTTGATTTAGTAGTAGAAGACAATTATGGGAAAATAAGATGCTTAGGGCTCTTGGCCCACTATATTATAGTAAGTAATTCTTCCTGTAAATTAGGAGCCGCAACCACAAATATGTAAACAATGCATACCGACAATTTGACTAACAAAGTTAGGCTAATTACCTAACAGGGAACAATAGCAGATTTTTATACTAGTGAATGCAATAGCATCATCAGTTGGCAAGGACAAGAAGAGGATTGAGACAGTGGCAAGAGATGAGCAGGAACAGATGGGCAGCATGTCTTGCACAGCAAAAGTTATTCTGTGCTCATCCATCTTAGTTTAACTCATATCCTCACAAGATGAGCTTTAACGTCGCCTTTTAGCACCTAAGTAGCAATTTCCCAGGCTGGAAAGATGCATTTCTGTTTGTGCCATAAGCATGAGGATAGGCTATTTTGAAACTAGATCGTTAACTAGTATTAAGAAGCAAAAACAGACATGAGAGGAGTGGAATAGAGATGGACATTGATGAAAATTATGCAAATACATTTTATATTTCAGTTATTAAGTGGGCCTTTTAATATAGCACCTAAGGTCATTATGTTCCCAGACTTTAGTTGTAAACACATCTATTGAGAAATAATTGGAAATGCTACAAGTTAGACTTCTTGTGAATTCTTCCATCTCAGAAAAAGGTTATTGAAAACTTGACCATGCTGTCTCCAAAGGCTCCATTTGTCCCACACAGTCATTAGTAATGGTTGCTCTGCATTAGAAACCAATATTTGAAATGATGTATTTTACTCATTAAGTTGGGGGGACTTTTTTTTCCTCTATAGTCGCTTGTATTGGACAGAAGTTTCCAGTTTTGGCTACCAGATGTTCTACTACAGTATTATCAATCGCACCTTGCGCCAAATTCTGCAACCCACAGCTACAAACCAACAAAACAAAAGGAATCAATGTTCTTGCAATGTGACTGAATTTGAGTTAAGTGGAGCAATGGCTATTGATACCTCTAACCTAGAGAAACCATTGATATACTTTGCCAAAGCACAAGAGATCTGGGCAATGGATCTGGAAGGCTGTCATTGTTGGAGAGTTATCACAGTACCTGCTATGCTCGGTAAGATGCTGATATATGTGCACAGATATATTTGTTAATAAGAGCAGCTCCTTCAATTGCATTTAAAAAGAGGTTGCAATCCCCATATACTCAAAAGAATACACACATGATATTTGCTCTGTACCATGCCAAGTGTTCTTATAGAATTCAAATCAAGTTGTTTCCAGGAAAATTGTATGTAGTCATTCACATAATTTTCTAAATCTGTGTTTTAAAAAATTGTAATTAATAATAGAGCTACAATTTAATGATCTTAACTGTATGTTCTTAGCATGTACTAAATGCATTATTTTATTTAATCTTCATAATGCCTCAGTGAAGTAGGTACTAATATCCTCATTTTACAGATGAGGAAACTGAGGCTGAGAAAAGTAAGGTAACTTTTCCCAAGGGCCACAGTTAGTAGAAGTTGAAACTGGGTCTAATTACAACATGCATGATCTTCCTGCTATCCTAAATTATTTCCACTTTGATGATATCATAGGTTCTACTTTCAACATGAATTGGTCAATACTTGGGTCTATCTGTTGAAATTCAAATGCTTGTAGAATAAATATTCGAAAGTCGAGTACAATTTGGAAGTCTCCTAATTAGGAGTAATTCAACAGAAAAAAATATATACTCTAAATACCCCATATACTCTTAAATTACTCTTCATTGCCCAGTGTGGTAATCACTAGCCACATGTGGTTATTTAAGTTTAAATTAATTGAAATTAAGGCCAGGTGCAGTGGCTCATGCCTGTAATCCCAGCACTTTGGAAGGCCGAGGTGGGTAGATCACTTGAGGTCAGGAGCTCGAGACCAGCCTAGCCAACATGGTGAAACCCTGTTTCTACTAAAAATACAAAAATTAGCTGGGCATAGTGGTGCATGCCTGTAATCCCAGCTACTCAGGAGGCTGAGGCAGGAAGACTCGCTTGAGCTCAGGAGGTGGAGGTTGCAGTGAGTCAAGATGGTGCCACCGCACTCCAGCCTGGGTGACAGAGTAAAACTCTGTCTCAAAAAAATAAAATTAAATAAAATTAAGCATTTAATCTCTCAGTCACACTAGCTAAATTTTAAGTGCTCAAAAGCCACAAATAGCTAATGGCGACTGTGTTGGACAACATAGGTATAAAACATTTGCATCATCACTGAAAGTTCTATTGGTCATTGCTGGGTTATACAGTAAAGTTTTGAAATTGTAAATATGTGTGTATGTGTTATAATTGTACATAGGTTTTGTTGACATGTAAACCAAGACCTTTTAGAAACAATTCCTATGTTTAGAGGCCTTTTAGAAACAAGACCTTTTAGAAACAATTCCTATCATTAAATACATTTAATGATAGAGGTAATGTTTTGAATGATTCCTCCTTAGGTATGTTACTTGTTTCTGTTAAACCTGTGACAAAAGCCCTTTCCTCGATCAAAATGTAGTTATGCTCCTCTGAGTTCTCTTACTGACTATGCCTCAACCTTAGTCTTCATGTGTCCATCCTTGCTGAGTTCAGTTTTAGCAAGAATCCTACAAAGTCAGTTTAGAGAGAACCCCCTTTCACTGATACCTGATCAAATTATTCATTGCCCACCCTTGATGGACATTGGTCTGACTTGAGTAAGAATCCTGTTTAGGCTCTTAGCCTGCCTTTAGCAAGAATCCCATTAGGCTAATTTAACAAGGATTGCCCTATCCTGGATGCCATCTCTTAGTATTTCTCCACCCAATGACTTCCTCAGTCAGTTTTTTGGCTATAAAAACCCCAACTGTCTGTTACGTTGCAATATTTGTCTTTCCTAGTGCACTATTGCTCTTGTCTTGACCAAAGTCTTTCTTACCATTTTAACAAGTGTCAGAATAATTTTTTCTTTAACATTTGATACACAAGACAGAAGAATTATCTAGTAGACCATTATATATGTATAAAAATGGTCAGTTTTTCATAAACTTGTAATTAAAATCCTAAAATTAGAAAATTAGAAAGATTTTAGAGATCATTTGGATGTTATGATGTTGTAAGAAATTTTTTCTTTAAAAATAGTCATGCTTAAACAACTGTTTCTTTAAAAAACCCTGCTACTTTATAAGGAAGTCTGTTTAAGCTTTTGGACAATTCTGAACATTGGATTTTTTCTTATATTTAGCCAGTCTTTTCTTCATTTCTCCCATTCATTAGCCTTAGTTCTTACCTCTAAATTTACAAAGAATAATTTAATCACTTTCCACATGATAGCCATTCAACTATGTAGAGATAACTATTGTAGCTCATTGTAAGCATTTTTTTTTGAGACAGGATCTCACTTTGTTGCCCTGGCTGGAGTGCAGTAGTGCAATCATGGCTCACTGTAGCCTCCATCTCCCAGGCTCAGGTGATCATCTTGTCTCAGCCTCCCAAGTAGCTGGGACTACAGGTGCACACTACCATGCCTCGCTAATTTTAATATTTTTTGTGGAGATAGTATCTTGCTACACTGCCCAGTCTAGTCTTGAACTCCTGGGCTCAAGCCATCTGCCTGCCTTGACTTCCCAAAATGCTGGGATTACAGGCATGAGCCACCATGCTGGAAGCAAGCATTTTCTTTGGAGGAAAAATTCAAGTATCTGCAATTGCTCCCCAGGCAATGTGGCATCTAAATCTTTGCCCTAGTCACTCTCCCGTGATTTCATTTCAGCTAGTTAATATCCTCTTAAATATTGCCCCCATAAAGACACTTCACTCTCAATGTGTTCTTATCAGTGAAGGGAGACTCTAACTATGAAGGTCTTCTTTTTGCTGTTGCCAAAAGTGGAATCAGATCTTTAGGATACCTGCCATTGAAAGACCATAGTCTTTTCCACATTCATTATTATTAAGCCAGATTCCTTTCATTTGTTCATTTACAGATTAGATAGGAAACTTAAATTTAGGATTTTACATTTGTTCCTATCAAATTTGAATCAATTTCCTGATTCTGTTGTGATATTTTTGAATTTCAAGGCTGTAACTGAACCTGATAGTGATGGTGATAATCACATATAATCTGCAAAGATGATAAATGTGTTTACTATCCATTCATTCCAAACCATTGATAAAAATATTGAGAAAGGCACTGAGCCCTCTGCCTATCATTTAATACTTCCCTCAGGTTGGCATTGTTTGATTTTGAGTCACATAGGTGGATTTTAAATCCTGGGTCTGCCCTTCGATGTCCTTGAGCAGATTATTTAACTCCTTTAAATTTCAGTTTGCCTTTCCACAAAATGATGTTGGTAATAATAGTAGTTACCTGGTTGACTTGTATATGGTGCTAAAATGAGAGAACACCTCTAAAACCCTTAGCCAAATGACATAAAATGAAGATTTTTTTTTTTCATATTGAAATAATAGATTCAAAAGTTAGTAATTATATATAGGAAAATAATTTCATATATTATTTAGTGTAAAAAATGTAAAATATTTATTTTGTTCTTTATATTCCTTACGTTTTTAACAGCAGGAAAAACCCTTGCTAGCTTAACTGTGGATGGAGATTTTATATATTGGATCATCACAGCAAAGGACAGCACACAGATTTATCAAGCAAAGAAAGGAAATGGGGTCATCGTCTCCCAGGTGAAGGCCCTAAGGAGTAGGCATATCTTGGCTTACAGTTCAGTTATGCAGCCTTTTCCAGGTAATAAAGTCACATTCGTAATCAGCTTGTTCTCCCAATTTAGGGTCCGAAAAATCTCATTATGTCTCCTCCAAAGCTGTCCCTTTAGCCCCTTTGTTGTGCTCTCATCCTTGCTCCAAACTCTGCCAGTCTTAAGTGTGCACTGTGATTGCTGTTTGCCCTGGATCACAAATTACCTCTATGTGTAAACACAGCTCAGGGTGTGGTGGGCAACTTTAGTCATGGGAAAAACTGCGTCCTGTTGTTCTCTCTGCCTGTCCTCTTTCTCTTCTCAGTCCCATAATTTCTCTTCTTTCTCTTATTTCTCCTTTGCTGATATTTTAGGCCTCCCAGTGGTGTCAAAAAGTATTGCATACAACCGTGTTTTCAAGGTAACGGGGTCATACTTGTGTTATTATGCAATATGCAGTATTATGTATCAAATCATTAAGTATTAATATATACTATTGTAATATGTAGTACTATTTAACGTGAGTAAGACTGTGCTACCATTTTATTAAGTTTTTATCTTTTTAAAAAAAGTGTTACTGTTTTAAGTGTTATGCCCCTCATCCTACTTTTCCTATAAACTGTGAATTTTATTGTGTGATTTGTATACCGCAATGATTCCTAGAAAGGCATGTATCATGTTATAGCAGAACTGACTATGTATTTTGCATTGCTGAAATCTAAAAAAACACAAACAAAAACAAAAACAGTATTGCATGGCCTCATTGGCATTTTGTCAAGGCTTTGTTTGCCACTAAGCTGCAAATATCATTCTAACTTAAATATAACTGTCCTCTGGAGAGGGACAGATATGAATGACATAAACTCCCTTTGTTTAAATGTTTTCAGTTATAAAACATGTAAATTGAAAAATGTTAAAATTTGGGGGGGCGGAGCAAGATGGCCGAATAGGAACAGCTCCAGTCTCCAACTCCCAGCGCGCGACACAGAAGACCGGTGATTTCTGCATTTTCAACTGAGGTACTGGGGTCATCTCTCTAGGGAGTGCCGGACAATCGGTGCGGGTCAGCTGCTGCAGCCTGACCAGCGTGAGCTGAAGCAGGGCGAGGCATCGCCTCACCTGGAAGCGCAAGGGGGAAGGAAATCCCTTTTCCTAGCCAGGGGAACTGAGACACACACCACCTGGAAAATCGGGTAACTCCCACCCCAATACTGCGCTTTAAGGAACAGGCACACCAGGAGAATATATCCCACCCTGGCCGGGAGGGTCCCACGCCCACGGAGCCTCCCTCACTGCTAACACAGCCGTCTGCGGCGATCTATCCGCAAGGCAGCAGCGAGGCTGGGGGAGGGGCGCCCGCCATTGCTGAGGCTTAAGTAGGTAAACAAAGCCGCTGGGAAGCTCGAACTGGGTGGAGCTCACAGCAGCTCAAGGAAGCCTGCCTGTCTCTGTAGACTCTGCAGTCCATTAGGGGAAAGAGCGGGGCCGCTGCAGACCCGAACGACTCTGTCTGACAGCTTTGGGGAGAGCCGTGGATCTCCTAACGCGGAGGTTGAGATCTGAGAACGGACAGACTGCCTGCTCAGGTGGGTCCCTGACCCCTGAGTAGCCTAGCTGGGAGACATCCCCCACTAGGGGCAGTCTGATACCCACACCTCACAGGGTGGCGTCACCCCTGAGAGGAAACTTCCAAAGAAAGAATCAGACAGGTACACTCGCTGTTCAGCAATATTCTATCTTCGGCAACCTCTGCTGCTGATACCCAGGCAAACAGGGTCTGGAGTGGACCTCAAGCAATCTCTAACAGACCAACAGACAGTCCTTCTGACTGTCAGACGGAAAACTATCAAACAGGAAGGACACCTATACCAAAACCCCATCAGTACGTCACCATCATCAAAGTCCAGAGACAGATAAAACCACAAAGATGGGGAAGAAGCAGGGCAGAAAAGCTGGAAATTCAAAAAATAAGAGCGCATCTCCCCCTGCAAAGGAGCGCAGCCATCGCCAGCAACGGATCAAAGCTGGTCAGAGAATGACTTTGACGAGATGAGAGAAGAAGGCTTCAGTCCATCAAACCTCTCAGAGCTAAAGGAGGAATTACGTACCCAGCGCAAAGAAACTAAAAATCTTGAAAAAAAGTGGAAGAATTGACAGCTAGACTAATTAATGCAGAGAAGATCATAAACGAAATGACAGAGATGAAAACCATGACACGAGAAATACGTGACAAATGCACAAGCTTCGGTAACCGACTCGATCAACTGGAGGAAAGAGTATCAGCGATTGAGGATCAAATGAATGAAATGAAGCGAGAAGAGAAACCAAAAGAAAAAAGAAGAAAAAGAAATGAACAAAGCCTGCAAGAAGTATGGGATTATGTAAAAAGACCAAATCTACGTCTGATTGGGGTGCCTGAAAGTGAGGGGGAAAATGGAACCAAGTTGGAAAACACTCTTCAGGATATCATCCAGGAGAACTTCCCCAACCTAGTAGGGCAGGCCAACATTCAAATTCAGGAAATACAGAGAACGCCACAAAGATACTCCTCCAGAAGAGCAACTCCAAGACACATAATTGCCAGATTCACCAAAGTTGAAATGAAGGAAAAAATCTTAAGGGCAGCCAGAGAGAAAGGTCGGGTTACCCACAAAGGGAAGCCCATCAGACTAACAGCAGATCTCTCGGCAGAAACTCTACAAGCCAGAAGAGAGTGGGGGCCAATATTCAACGTTCTTAAAGAAAAGAATTTTCAACCCAGAATTTCATATCCAGCCAAACTAAGCTTCATCAGTGAAGGAGAAATAAAATCCTTTACAGATAAGCAAATGCTTAGAGATTTTGTCACCACCAGGCCTGCCTTACAAGAGACCCTGAAGGAAGCCCTAAACATGGAAAGAACAACCGGTACCAGCCATTGCAAAAACATGCCAAAATGTAAAGACCATCGAGGCTAGGAAGAAACTGCATCAACTAACGAGCAAAATAACCAGTTAATATCATAATGACAGGATCAAGTTCACACATAACAATATTAACCTTAAATGTAAATGGACTAAATGCTCCAATTAAAAGACACAGACTGGCAAACTGGATCAAGAGTCAAGACCCATCAGTCTGCTGTATTCAGGAGACCCATCTCACATGCAGAGACATACATAGGCTCAAAATAAAGGGATGGAGGAAGATCTACCAAGCAAATGGAGAACAAAAAAAAGCAGGGGTTGCAATCCTAGTCTCTGATAAAACAGACTTTAAACCATCAAAGATCAAAAGAGACAAAGAAGGCCATTACATAATGGTAAGGGATCAATTCAACAGGAAGAGCTAACTCTCCTAAATATATATGCACCCAATACAGGAGCACCCAGATTCATAAAGCAAGTCCTTAGACCTACAAAGAGACTTAGACTCCCATACAATAATAATGGGAGACTTCAACACTCCACTGTCAACATTAGACAGATCAACGAGACAGAAAGTTAACAAGGATATCCAGGAATTGAACTCATCTCTGCACCAAGCGGACCTAATAGACATCTATAGAACTCTCCACCCCAAATCAACAGAATATACATTCTTCTCAGCACCACATCGCACTTATTCCAAAATTGACCACATAATTGGAAGTAAAGCACTCCTCAGCAAATGTACAAGAACTGAAATTATAACAAACTGTCTCTCAGACCACAGTGCAATCAAACTAGAACTCAGGACTAAGAAACTCAATCCAAACCGCTCAACTACATGGAAACTGAACAACCTGCTCCTGAATGACTACTGGGTACATAACGAAATGAAAGCAGAAATAAAGATGTTCTTTGAAACCAATGAGAACAAAGATACAACATACCAGAATCTCTGGGACACACTTAAAGCAGTGTGTAGAGGGAAATTTATAGCACTAAATGCCCACAAGAGAAAGCAGGAGAGATCTAAAATTGACACTCTAACATCACAATTAAAAGAACTAGAGAGGCAAGAGCAAACACATTCAAAAGCTAGCAGAAGGCAAGAAATAACTAAGATCAGAGCAGAACTGAAGGAGATAGAGACACAAAAACCCTCCAAAAAATCAATGAATCCAGGAGTTGGTTTTTTGAAAAGATCAACAAAATTGACAGACCGCTAGCTAGACTAATAAAGAAGAAAAGAGAGAAGAATCAAATAGACAATAAAAAATGATAAAGGGGATATCACCACTGACCCCACAGAAATACAAACAACCATCAGAGAATACTATAAAGGCCTCTACGCAAATCAACTAGAAAATCTAGAAGAAATGGATAATTTCCTGGACACTTACACTCTTCCAAGACTAAACCAGGAAGAAGTTGAATCCCTGAATAGACCAATAGCAGGCTCTGAAATTGAGGCAACAATTAATAGCCTACCCACCAAAAAAAGTCCAGGACCAGATGGATTCACAGCTGAATTCTACCAGAGGTACAAGGAGGAGCTGGTACCATTCCTTCTGAAACTATTTCAATCAATAGAAAAAGAGGGAATCCTCCCTAACTCTTTTTATGAGGCCAACATCATCCTGATACCAAAGCCTGGCAGAGACACAACAAAAAAAGAGAATTTTAGACCAATATCCCTGATGAACATCGATGCAAAAATCCTCAATAAAATACTGGCAAACCGGATTCAGCAGCACATCAAAAAGCTTATCCACCATGATCAAGTGGGCTTCATCCCTGGGATGCAAGGCTGGTTCAACATTCGCAAATCAATAAACGTAATCCAGCATATAAACAGAACCAAAGACAAGAACCACATAATTATCTCAATAGATGCAGAAAAGGCTTTTGACAAAATTCAACAGCCCTTTATGCTAAAAACGCTCAATAAATTTGGTATTGATGGAACGTACCTCAAAATAATAAGAGCTATTTATGACAAACCCACAGCTAATATCATACTGAATGGGCAAAAACTGGAAAAATTCCCTTTGAAAACTGGCACAAGACAGGGATGCCCTCTCTCACCACTCCTATTCAACATAGTGTTGGAAGTTCTGGCTAGGGCAATCAGGCAAGAGAAAGAAATCAAGGGTATCCAGTTAGGAAAAGAAGAAGTCAAATTGTCCCTGTTTGCAGATGACATGATTGTATATTTAGAAAACCCCATCGTCTCAGCCCAAAATCTCCTTAAGCTGATAAGCAACTTCAGCAAAGTCTCAGGATACAAAATTAATGTGCAAAAATCACAAGCATTCTTATACACCAGTAACAGACAAGCAGAGAGCCAAATCAGGAATGAACTTCCATTCACAATTGCTTCAAAGAGAATAAAATACCTAGGAATCCAGCTTACAAGGGATGTAAAGGACCTCTTCAAGGAGAACTACAAACCACTGCTCAGTGAAATCAAAGAGGACACAAACAAATGGAAGAACATACCATGCTCATGGATAGGAAGAATCAATATCGTGAAAATGGCCATACTGCCCAAGGTTATTTATAGATTCAATGCCATCCCCATCAAGCTACCAATGACTTTCTTCACAGAATTGGAAAAAACTGCTTTAAAGTTCATATGGAACCAAAAAAGAGCCCGCATTGCCAAGACAATCCTAAGTCAAAAGGACAAAGCTGGAGGCGTCACGCTACCTGACTTCAAACTATACTACAAGGCTACAGTAACCAAAACAGCATGGTACTGGTACCACAACAGAGATATAGACCAATGGAACAGAACAGAGTCCTCAGAAATAATACCACACATCTACAGCCATCTGATCTTTGACAAACCTGAGAGAAACAAGAAATGGGGAAAGGATTCCCTATTTATAAATGGTGCTGGGAAAATTGGCTAGCCATAAGTAGAAAGCTGAAACTGGATCCTTTCCTTACCCCTTATACGAAAATTAATTCAAGATGGATTAGAGACTTAAATGTTAGACCTAATACCATAAAAACCCTAGAAGAAAATCTAGGTAGTACCATTCAGGACATAGGCATGGGCAAGGACTTCATGTCTAAAACACCAAAAGCAACGGCAGCAAAAGCAAAAATTGACACATGGGATCTAATTAAACTAAAGAGCTTTTGCACAGCTAAAGAAACTACCATCAGAGTGAACAGGCAACCTACAGAATGGGAAAAAATTTTTGCAACCTACTCATCTGACAAAGGGCTAATATCCAGAATCTACAAAGAACTCAAACAAATATACAAGAAAAGAACAAACAACCCCATCAAAAAGTGGGGAAAGGATATGAACAGACATTTCTCAAAAGAAGACATCCATACAGCCAACAGACACATGAAAAAATGCTCGTCATCACTCGCCATCAGAGAAATGCAAATCAAAACCACAATGAGATACCATCTCACACCAGTTAGAATGGCAATCATTAAGAAGTCAGGAAACAACAGGTGTTGGAGAGGATGTGGAGAAATAGGAACACTTTTACACTGTTGGTGGGATTGTAAACTAGTTCAACCATTATGGAAAACAGTATGGCGTTTCCTCAAGGATCTAGAACTAGATGTACCATATGACCCAGCCATCCCCTACTGGGTATATACCCAAAGGATTATAAATTACTCTACTACAAAGACACATGCACACGTATGTTTATTGCAGCACTATTCACAATAGCAAAGACTTGGAATCAACCCAAATGTCCATCTGTGACAGACTGGATTAAGAAAATGTGGCACATATACACCATGGAATACTATGCAGCCATAAAAGGATGAGTTTGCGTCCTTTGTAGGGACATGGATGCAGCTGGAAACCATCATTCTTAGCAAACTATCACAAGAAGAGAAAACCAAACACCGCATGTTCTCACTCATAGGTGGGAACTGAACAATGAGATCACTTGGACTCGGGAAGGGGAACATCACACACTGGGGCCTATCATGGGGAGGGGGAGGAGGGAGGGATTGCATTGGGGTTATACATGATATAAACGTCATGCACATGTACCCTAGAACTTAAAGTATAATAAAAAAAAAAAAAAAAAAAAAAAAAAAAAAAAAAAAAAGAAAACTACATCAATCAAAGCAAGCTTCCTGATCCAAAGTGCTGAAGATATCAAAATCATTGAACAGTTATGCAAATGTAAAAGCAATATCTCACCTCATTAGTACTAAATATGTTGTTTATTTTTCCCCAAGTAAAATGTTTAGAAGCCCATAATGAGGGTCTCGTTGACAGAGGTGTGGAATTATGAAGCTGCTAAATCCAGCGCAAAGACAGAGTGATAAAATGGATTGGATTTTGCAAGAGCTGTGCTTAGAGCAAACTTGGGTGGCTGATTCCACATTAGCACATTGTTTTGACATTCATGTACTCAGAGATTTTATTTCATGGATTAGGGGAGGTGTTTATGGCATTTGGGTGGAAAAAGAGTGTGCAGGCTGAAGTCAAAAGCTATGGCTATAGGCAGAGAAGAAAGCTGGATGAGTTCTTAAAGCAATATCCTATTTTCTAATGAGGGTACTTGCATAACAACGCCATGCAAATGGTCTAGAGGCATAATTAAAGCCGATGGTCAGTGATGGAACAAATTAAACTTGGAAATGTTTACTTGTCTGGAGTAATCTTTGTACAAATGTGTGATAAAGATAATGTCTGTCTTTTGAACTCTATCCTCCAGTGTACACCAGCATCTAGAAGGCAGCTTAAGGTTTGTAGTGAAATGTGCTATTGGCTACTAGTGTGTGATTCTTAAATGTCAATGGGCTGGAATTTATTTCTCATGAGTTCATGAGTCTTCAGTGTCTAGTTGGAATTGCCATGCTGCCATATATTTCATACAATTATCTACCTTAGTTCATAATGCTGATGAAGTGCTAGTCCAACCTCAACCACGGGAATGTCGATAAGAAAAAGAGTATAACAGACTGTTAGACTGTAGGCTCCCTGAGTGCAGCAGCCTTGACTGATTCTTCCCTGACTTGGCAAAGGAATAGCACCTAGCCTGTACTCTACAAATAAGTGCAGAAGTGTCTGAAAGAAAGGCGGTTTTTTCAGTTCTTCTTCATGTCCACTAACCTTCTTCAAGATGCTGATTGGACTTACAGGCATTGCTGAGAAGATTCCTTAGGAGGCTGTGTGAAAGCAAGCAAGGATGGGAAACACTTGTTCTGCTCAGCCAGGTTTCACCTTGTGACCTCTACCCTAGATTCTAGTGCCATCCACATAGTTGTGTGTGTCATACTCAAGAAAGAAAAAGAAAGAAATGTTAGGTGCAATAACGTCATTGATGATTTATGTTTCAAAATATAATTTTTTCTTTAAGTTACTGCTATGTTTTACTGATGATCACCCCTTCTTACTCGATGGCTCTTTGGAGATCAGTAAGGAGATGATTGAGGAGGAATTTGTCTTCATGGACTATTGAATTTTGGAGGTAAGAAAAACAAAAAAAACAAAAAACAAAAAATAAACAAAAATCCAAGCAAAACATGGACACACACACACAAGAACACAGTCTCCCAGAATTCCCCATAATCACTGTGGAAGTAGGAAAGTTGCTGTAAAGAACACAGGTGCTGAGAGGAGAAAGCAATGCTGTGCCACATGCAGAAGAGAGAAGTATATGCCTTGTCCCAAACCAATATCACATGCTATCACATAGGAGAGGAAGCCACACCTCTGAGGTGCCACTGAATCCTAGGTGAAAACAATTGCTCTTACTTTAGCCTGCTGAGGCTTTCACTGCAGAAGTTGGGCACAGGTCCAGAGACCAATACCAGAGTGAAAACACAGTGCTCCTCCCAACCCAGTCCCTTTGGAACTCAACCACCTTGGGGTAGGCAGATACTAAGATAGTACCCAGTAATCCTTGCTCTTGGCATTCATGCCATCTGTAATACCCTCTCCTTGAGTGAGGGCTGGACATAGTGACTTGCGTCTAACCAATAGAAAATGGCAAAGGTAATGGATGTCACTTCTATGATGAGGCTACAAAATATTGTGACTTCTGTTTTGCCCTCAGACTTTTGTTTCCTTGATTTTCATGCTCTGATAAAGCAAGTTGCCATGTGAAGACACCCACATAACAAGAAACTGGGATGGCCTCTGGCCAATAGCCAGCAAGAAACCAAGACCCTCAGCTTGACAGCCTGCAAAAAAGTGAGCTCCTCGGCCTAACAGCCTGTAAGAAGCTGAATCCTGCCAATACCACTGAACTTGGAAAAAGATCTTTCCTCTGTTGAGCCTTCTGATTACACCACAGCCCTTGCTGATACTTTGATTGAAGCCTTTTGGAAAACTCTGATGCAGTGGATCCAGAGAAGCTCTGCCCAAATTTCCAACCTACAAAAACTGTGAGATAATAAAGGTGTATTGTTGTTAAAAAAAAAAAAAAAAAAAAAAAAAAAAAAAAAAAAAAAAAAAATGTTAAAATTTATAAATAAAGCCTACTTTGTATTTTTGTAAAATAATTTATTTTTCATGTTGAGAAATTGAGAAATGTTAAAGGTTCATGTGGCATCTGGTTTCTGACCCAGAAGCTTAGAAATTGCCACTCCACCCAAAAACAAGTAAAAGGCTGAGCGAACTGAAAACTTAATAGCTCCTCTTGGATCCACAAGAGAAGTGAGGTCACAGAGCAAACTGCTGTCCCCAGTTGGAAAGACAGATTGGTAAATACAGAGAATTATAATTTACCAGAGCAAAAACCCATGAACTAAAACCTTTTTAGAAAGCAGTGTTAGCAGTAGAAAAATCTAAACAGTAACTGATGAATTGCTTGAGGCTCAGTTGGTTAACTCTGAGAGTTAGAAACTCGAAGGGGATCCAGTCATAGGGGGGCTTCACACTTTTATAAGTTTTACCTCCAGGAGCTTTAACTGGTTTTTTTCTTAGAAAATCTCCTTGTGCTTCCCACGAAGGGAAGGGAAAAGGAAAAATGTTGAAAGGCACCAGAGCATTTTGTTCTTCTTAACAAGGTCTGCGTTCAAGATACACTAACCACAGTTGGACCTGCTTGGGTTTTATCAGAGCTTAATTGACCGGGCAAAGAGAAGCGCCCAACCCCAACCCATTCTAGTCATCTTGTGCCACCTAAGTGGGGTAGGGGAATGAAAAGAACCTGTGAAGTTCACATTCGAAAAGCAAAGCAAAAACCCACTTGAAGACTGAGATCTAATCTAAGACTGTAAAATGCCTCCCCTCCCACTACACCTTACCACCACATTCCTAAAGGTCCACTTACAGCACTTGCTTTCACCCAGTACAGCATATTCAGCTATCAAGAAAAAATTACAAGGCATACTAAAAGGCATAAAACACAGATTGAAGAGACAGAGGAACTATCACAACCAGATTTCAATATGGCAGGGATGTTAGAATTATCAGACTGAGAATTTAAAACAATGATGATTAATATGCTAGGGGCTCTAATGAATAAAGTAGTCAGTATACAAGGACAGATGGTCAATGTGAGCAAAGACGTGGATATTTGAGGGAAAACAAGAAAAGGTAGAGATAAAAACACTGTAACACATGAAGAATGTTTGATGGGCTTAAAAGTAGGCTGGATGTGGCTGAGGAAGGAATCTCTGAGCTTGAAAATATCTCAATAGAAACCTGCAGAACTGTAAAGCAAAACTAAATAAATAAATAAAAAAAATCCAGAACAGAATATTCAAGAACTGTGGGGAAACTACAAAAGGTGTAAGATAGGCATAATATGAATACTAGAAAAAGATGAGAGAGAGAAACGAACAGAAGAAATATTTGAAATAAATATTTGAAACAATAATGACTGATAATTTCCCCAAATTAATGTCAGATACCAAACTACAGACATGGGAAGCTCAAACAATACCAAGAAGGATAAATGCCAAAATCTACACTAGGCCTGTCATATTCAAACTGCAGAAAACTAAAGATAAAGAAAAAAAATTCTGAAAGAAGCCAGAGGAAAAAGTACTTTAGCTATAGAGGAACAAAGATAAGAATTATATCCAACTTCTCCTCAGAAACTATATAAGCAAGAAGAGAGAAAAGTAAGATATTTAAAATCTTGAGAGAAAAAAACACTAACCTAGAATTCCATACCCTGTGAAATTATCCTTCAAAAGAGAAGGAGCAATAAGGACATTCTCAGACAAAAATTGAGAGAATTTGTTATCAGTAGACCTGCTTTGGAAGAAATGTTAAAAGAAGTTCTTTAGAAAGAAGAAAAATGATACAGGTCAGAAATTCAGATCTACAGAAAGAAAGGAAGAGCATTAGAGAACAAATAAGTGAAGGTAAAGTAAAAGTTTTTCTTTTTCTTAATTGACTAAATGGATAATAGTTTGTTGAAAATAATAATAGCAATAATATATTCAATATATCCACTTATGCATGTATGTGTGCATATATATGTGTATATTTATATTAAGCAAAATGAATCACAGCAGTGACACAAGGGATAGAAAAGAGGACTTGGTATTATTTTGTTATTATAAGGTGCTGCACACCTATGAAGTGGTATAATGTTGTTTGAAGGTGGACTTGAATTAGTTGTAAACATACATTGCAAATTCAAGGGCAAATCACTAAAAAGTGTTTTTAAAAAAGTATAACTGATTCCCAAGAAAGGAGAGAAAATAGAATCATTTAGAATGCTCAGTTAAAACCACCAAAGTCAGAAAAAAGTGGAAGACAAAAGTAGGAACAAAGAACAAGGGCAACAAACGAAAAATAATAACAAATATGGTAGATACTAATTCAACTATATCAGTAGTCACTTTGAACATCAATGGTCTAAATACACCAACTAAAATACAGAAGTTGTTTGAGTGGATCAACAAATAAGACTCAACTATACATTGTCTATAAGAAACCCACTTTAAGTGTAAAGACATGTCATATAGATCAAAAATAAAGGGATGGAGATAGTATATCATGCTATTGCTAATCAAGTGAAAAAAGAAACAATTTCAGACAGAGCAGACTTCAGAGCGAGGAAAGTTATAAGTGATAAAGAGGGACATTATATAATGATAAAGGGATCAGTTCTCCAAGAAGACATAATAATCCTTAATGCATATGTCCCTAAAAACAGAGCATCAAAATACATGAGGCAACAACTGATAGAACTGCAAGAAACAGATGAAGCCACTATTACCATTGAAGACTTTGCAATGTCTGTCTATCAGAAATGGGCTAATCCAGCCAAAAAAAAATCACTAAGGATATACTGATGAACTCAATAACACCATCAATTAATTTGCTATAATGGACATCTATCTACTAATAACAATTTATCCAACAACAGCAGAATAAACATTCTTCTCAAGCTCACATGGAACATTCAACAAGACAGACCATAAAATACACTTTAACAAATGTAAAAGAATAGAAATCATACAATATCTGTCCTCAGACTACAATGCCATTTAACTAGAAATCAATAACTGAAAGATAGCTGGAAAATCTCAGAACTCTTGGAGATTAAACAACGTATTTCTAAATAACAAATGGGTAAAAGAAGAAATCTCAAATTAAAAATATTTTGAACTAAAAATGAAAACAAAACATCAAAACTTATGGGAATCAGTAAAATCAGTGCTTAGACGGAAGTTTATAGCACTGACTGCATGTATTAGAAAAAAATGATCTAAAATTATTTAAGCTTTTACCTTAGGAAACTAGAAAGAGTAAATTAAATCCAAAATAATAAGAAGAAACAAAATTAAAACAAAAGAAAAAATAAAAAGAAGTATAGTAGAAATCAATGAAATTGAAAACAGGAAACCAACAGAGAAAAATCAATGAAACCAAAAGCTGGTTCTTTGAAAAGATAAATAAAATTGATAAGCCTCTAGCCAGGCTAAGAAAAAAAGAGAGTGGATGCAAATTGCTACCAGTAGAAATGAAGACGGGGACATCTCTATAAAAACCCATGGAGATTAAAAGGATAATCAAGGAATACTACTAACAACTCTATGCTCACAAATTTAATAACCTGGATGAAATGGACCAATTCTTTTACAGACACAGTATGCCAAAACTCACAGAAGAAGAAATAGACAATCTGAATATGTCCACATCTATTACATAAATGGAATCAATAATTAATAGCCTTCTGAAATAGAAAGCACCTGGGCCAGGTGGATTCAATGGTGCATTCTACCAAACATTTATGGGAAAATTGTACCATCTCTACAATGTCTTTCAGAAAATGGAACCAGAGGGACTTCCAATTAGGCCAATGAATGCATTTATTCTAGGCCAGAATTACCCTAAAACCAAAACTAGACAAATATATTACAGGAAAAGAAAATTTTAGACCAGTATCTCGCTTGAATATTGCAAGAATTGCAAAAGTCCTGAACAAAATATTAACAAATCAAATTGAGCAATATATTAAAATAATTTTATATTACAGTCAAGTGGGATTTATCTCAGCTATGCATGTTTGAGTCAACATTTGAAAATCAATTAATATAGTCCACTACATCAACAGACCAAAGAGGAAAAATCAAGTGATCACATTGATAGATGCAGAAAATGCTTTTGAAAAATTCAACACCAATTAATGATGAAAAAAACTTCAGCAAACTAAGAATAGGGGTAACTTCCTTGAGAAAGAACACCTATAAAAACTTTAACATCATTACTTAATAGTGAGAAATTAGAGGCTTTCCCACTAAATCAGAAACAAGGTAAGGATGTTCCCTCTCCCAATTTCTTTTCAACATTGCAGTGGAAGTCACAGCATGCAACGATACAAGAAAAGGTATACAAAGCATACTGACTGGGAATGAAGAAATAATGCAGTCTTTGTTCACAGATGACATGATCATGTATGTAGAAAATCTGAAAGAATTGACAAAAAGACTCCTGACACTCATAAATGATTATAGCAAGTTTGCAGGACATGAGGTTAATATACAAAAGTAAATCACTTTCCTATATACCAGCAATGGACAAGTGGAATTTGAAATTAAACACACAGTATCATTTAGATTAACACCCACAGAAAATGAAATACTTAGGTATAAATCTAACAGCATATGCACAAAAATATATCTGAGAGAAACTACAAAACTCTGATGAAAGAAGTCAAAGTACAAAATAAATGTAGAGATATTCCATGTTCATAGATAGGAAGACTCAATATTGTCAAGATGTCATTTCTTCTCAAGTTATCTATAGATTCTATAAAATCCCAATGAAGATTTCAGCTAAAGTGATTTTGTAGATATTAACATCTGATTCTAAAGTTTATATGGAGAGGCAAAAGACCTAGAATAGGTAGCACAGTATTGAAGGAGAAGAACAAAGTTGGGAAGGCTGATATCAACTATATGACATTCTGGGAAAGTAAAAGCTATGTAGACAGTAATAAGATCAGTAGTTGCCAGAAGGCTGGGGGAATGAGTGGTGAATAGAGCACAGAGGACTACTGAATGCAGTGGAACTATTCTATGTGATACTATAATGGTGGATACAGGTTATTACACATTTGTCCAAACCCGTAAAATGTACAATACAACATTGAACTCTAAAGTAAAGTATGAGCTTTAGGTGATAATGATGTCATTGTAGGCTCACTGATTGTAACAAATGTACCTCTTTGGTAGGGGTAAAAGTTATGCATGTGTCGAGAAAAGGAGCATCTGTGAAATCTTGGTACACTCCTCTCAATTTTGCTGTGAATCTAAAATTGCACTAAAAAATAAAGTGTTACCAAAAAAAAAAAAAAAAAAGAAGTCCATGCAGTATCTGAAGTTGAACGACACACACGTAACCTCCTCCCAGCCCCATACACGAACACGCTCCAAAATGAAGCCCTAAGAGTAGCATGAGCTTTTAAAAAAAAAAAAAACCCTGGAATTCATTAAGAATATGATTAATACTCGTTATTTTCTGTAAAAAATGGAGTCAATTTTATGTCGCTAGTTTCTAGGTACGTTATTAAGAGTACTTTACCTCCATCTGCTGGAAATTTTAAGCAATTACAAGTTACCTTGGTCCTTTTTTTCTGAAGGCATTCAATTATCTTCAAAATGTATGGGATTAAAAAAAGTAAGGGAAAAACCTGTCTTTCTGTCCCGAATAATGTTTCTGACACTTCAACATATCATATTATATCAGTCAAATAAAAGAATGACAAAATTCCCAATGACCTTTGAATTAGATAATGGCTCTGATTGCTCACATGTGTATTCCATTCTCTGTTCAGATCTGAAATCAGTACAAACTGAATATTATTGGATAAATATTGGTTGAACTGCAGAGTAGTTCATCTTGTAACTTTAGTAAGGTTATCCATCTCCAAACCCCCATACTTTCCAAATGTCCTCAAACTTAGGTTCACAGTGTCCTTGAGTATTCTCTGTTGTTGGAGATTTTAGATGTACTTCTAATTTTAAACATTTTTTCCCCTGCATTTTGGAATTCATATTTGGAATTCCCAGACCAGACCAGCATTATTTTCTCTAATTTTTCATTTTAGTCTCAGTAATGATGATAATAATAGCTAACATTTATATAATGTGCTCACCATGTGCTAGGGATAGAATAATATATAAATATCTGTAAAGCAGGCCATTGTCTCTGTTTACAGAAGAGCTGGAGTAACCTTCCCAAGACCAAAAAGTTAGTAAGTGAAGGAGCTGGCTTCATCAAGTTATCTGCCACTTAGACATTTACTCCCTAATTTTCTTACTTGTTGAATGCTAAGGATGTATTTTATATGTGGCTAGTATGAATCCATAAGGATTGACAACACTTACTAAATACCTAATATATGTCAGGCACCCTCCTGGGGCTCTGGGGGAACAAAGACAAATCAAGCACAGTCTCAGCCAAAGATGCTTACATTCTAGGGCTAGATGAAGAAAGAAAGCAGCAAAAGAAAACCAAAACCAAAATCACATGTGGCTAGTGCACTGGTAGAAGAACATGTGAAGTGGAGTGAGGACAGAGAGGAGATGTCCTTTACCTGGAATAGGAGGGCAGAAGGGACTTCCCAGGAAAAATGATGGATGAACTGAGCCTTAAGTAAGGTTAGGTAGATGGGGAAGATCATTCCAACCTGAAGAGACTGCCTATGTGAAGGGTTGGAGGGGTAGAAGTCCTGCAGTGTGTAGATAGTGTACTGTGGTTAGAGTGAAGGATGGCTTTGCATAGCAGAGATTTGATATGTAGGCAGGAGCCAGATAGCACAGTACCACGCACAATGAGTTAAAGAGTTGGCTAACTGGTGTAAGATTGTTAGATTTCATATTAAAATCATGTTTGGAGTTATTTGCATATTATGTAATTATGCTGCATTTTTAGGTGATGTTTTACATCAAGACTTAGACTGAATAGGTCAAGAAGTTGTGTTCAGGTGCAAGTGACAGATTGGTGATTTTTTGAGGCTTAAGCCTGCAGTATGATTGTGCGACTGCACTGGCCTAGAACAGACCATTCCCACTGTAGTCTCCATGACTGGGGCTCCCTGGAGTTGTGCAGCGTGCAATGTGTTTGGTTGTAAGTGGTGGTTAGGGAGCTCCACAGTGTCATCAAGCACCTGGACTTGATCTTTCCCCAAACTTCCTTAGTGAGTCTTTTATTCAATTCTCACAAGATGGCTGCTGCCCCGTTGCATAGTGTCTGCCTCCTGTGTTGGCGGAGGGTGAAGGACAGAGGTGTGTGGCAGTGATAAGCAGATCTGACTAAGCAGACCATGTCACATGATTGTCTGGGCTGCAATCAAACTTCAGAAACAGTTTTTCCTCCCAGCATGCTGTCCTGAACAATATCAGATATATATGAACTTGAAGAAAAGGAGGAGGACATTGGGTAGGCTGTAGCAGTACATACTACACATACTACACACAGCATCAAGATGCAGCCAGTTTTGTTTCTTCAAAGAGAACGTTATTTCAAATCATTTTCATATTTATTTTTCAAGCAAAAGTTATGTGTGCTCTACAAATTTCTTTCTAACCTTTGATATTCTTGTTAAAAAATCTGCTTTTCCTCTCATATATTTATGTATAGATATTTAATCTTTTGGTTTCTTCTTATTTTAGATAAAGTGTTTCTGTCTCTAGCTTCAGACACTGCGGAACCAACTATACTTAATGCCACTAACACTAGCCTCACAATCAGATTACCTCTGGCCAAGACAAACCTCACATGGTATGGCATCACCAGCCCTACTCCAACATACCTGGTTTTTTATGCAGAAGTTAATGACAGGAAAAACAGCTCTGACTTGAAATATAGAATTCTGGTAAGATTGGAACTAGTGGTCTTTGTCTTTTCACAAGATGTTCTTTTTTGATATAAATTTATGAGCCATAGTAAAGTGTTTCCTGTATGTTCTGAAGTGGACTAGTATGCAACTTTTTTACAGCTAATTATTCATCAAAACATATTGTGTTCTAGTTTTCTTGACTGGGAGTAAGTTAAGCTTCAAGGAAGTATATCAACTCTTGTCCATTGATGGATTGCCATGGTAACAGTTTTCTGAGCGTCCAGAAAGAATTGGGTTTATTCCCCTCCCTGATTATCTAATTATCCTCAGAGAGAATGATAGAGACTTATTTTTGTGGCCTATGGAGCAGACTGAAGATTGAGGAGTAAGAAATGAGTTGGATGGAAAGAACATTGCCTTATACCTCTTCTCCACAGCATTTATCTAATATGAAAATTGTATATTATATTCTTCTTTTGTTCCCTATTTGCAGAGAGATATACTGCTATACAGATACTGTTTTTAGTCATTATTGTATGCCTAGCACCTAGCACAGTCATTGGCACTGTCTAGGCATTCACTAGATATTTCTTGAATGAATTGGCACTATCATTCAATCATTGAATGATGAAATATATTCATTAGTATTTCAGTTGTCTTAGTGATGGAATCACATATATCCAATATTTTGCTTTGTGCTTGGCTTTATTTAGCCATTCAAAAGGTGAAATTGACTAACTGTTGGACGTTAAACACTATATGCTTTCCCATAAAGTGTATGTGATTTTTCATTATTTCCTTAATTTTGTCTAATTAACCCTTTTTACACATTTCTAAAATGAGTAATTTCAGATAGGTTAGATCATTTGGCTGGTCAAGATTGGACTTGCAGCACTGGACATGTCTGTGATTAAATTTAATCTGTCTTATTGCCTTCCCATTGATTAACAGTGGTCTAAGACAGTGGTTCTCAACCTTGGCGGCACATCAAAGCTTTACAAAAAAACACTCTGCATCTAGGCTTCACCCCAGATAACTCAGTCAGAATCTCTGGCAAGAGAACCCAAGCATAGTAGTTTCTTAAAACTTCCCAGATGATAGCGAAGTATAAACAAAGTTGAGAACCATTGGTCTGAGGAAAGTCTTTTTACTCTCTTAAACTTTATTTCTAAGAATGATTAGATAATATAAAAATATTTTATTGTATTCACATATGTATCACATGTTTTCTATCATCTTGCTGAATTTCTTTCTTTTTTTTTTTTTTAATACAATGTTAGTGAAATAGTGTCCTCTTCTAGGAATTTAACTTCCCCTGTGAAATGATTTATGCCACAAAACCTACTGAGGGCTACCAATCATTTGGTATTTATTCTTGGAAATATTGAACAACTCGAGTCTGGGTAGACTGCACAGTGGTATTACCATTAATAATCCAGAATTTAAAATAAATTAACTTTTTTGAGCCTTTAACTTTGTTCTCTCTTTGATTAAATAATTTCTACCAATTTGTATAAAATGTCAAGAATAAGATACTGATTTTTAAAAAATCAATTACAGAAATTTCAGGACAGTATAGCTCTTATTGAAGACTTACAACCGTTTTCAACATACATGATACAGATAGCTGTAAAAAATTATTATTCAGATCCTTTGGAACATTTACCACCAGGAAAAGAGATCTGGGGAAAAACTAAAAATGGAGGTGAGTTATGGGCTTGGTGTGGGTTTCTCAAGCAGAATATTGTGATACATGTGATGGGTACATCGATGTTTATTTTTTAAAATCTGAATGCGAAGTAATTTTAGTATGTAAGCTTTCTTAAGTTTAATAAGAAAAATGTGTTTGCAGAAAACTTTGAGCTGACCCTTACTCTAACCCCTGAAGTTGACTAATAATATTCTATCAAAATAGAAAGCAACTAGGAGGTAAAACATTGAAATCAATATTGTTTGACTAAGAAACACATTATTTGGTCTTACCACACAGTGTCACTCTTTTTCCAGATACTCATAGGTTTCTGTACATGTGGTGAGCTATAGAAAAACTAAGCCTTTTTTCTATGTGAATTTTGCTGAGGCCTGAGGTGTAAAGTTATGCAACAGTATTGCCTTAAAGAAAATGGGTCTAAAAAGATTTTCTAAGAGCTGATGAGGTGGTGATTATTATGAGGTGATGACATTTATTTCGGATATCTCTGATGTTATTCAGAAAATTCACCCAAATTGAGTTACTCCCCATTCGCCATATCATTGAGCTGGAGTCAGAGAATGATTTGGTCACTGGGCAGAAATAAGTGGGAGCCCTTTAGGCAGCCTGTTAACCTACCATTGCAGAAGAGGCTGGCTTTCTTTCTGGACATCTGTTATTTATTCTGCTCATACTGTATGATTATTTTTCAACCCAAACTCCATTACTTCTTTCCATCTTTCAGCGCTATTGCAGCATCCTTTATCATTCCTTGCTATTTATTTCAGTACCAGAGGCAGTGCAGCTCATTAGTACAACTGTGCGGTCAGACACCAGCCTCATTATATCTTGGAGAGAATCTCACAAGCCAAATGGACCTAAAGAATCAGTCCGCTATCAGTTGGCAATCTCACACCTGGCCCTAATTCCTGAAACTCCTCTAAGACAAAGTGAATTTCCAAATGGAAGGCTCACTCTCCTTGTTACTAGACTGTCAGGTGGAAATATTTATGTGTTAAAGGTACAGTAAGTATACTAGGCACTCTTTATGGTCATTCTCAAGTGCAAGGCTCTCAAAAGGTTAAGCAGTTGTTCTTTTTTACCAAAAGGTTCTTGCCTGCCACTCTGAGGAAATGTGGTGTACAGAGAGTCATCCTGTCACTGTGGAAATGTTTAACACACCAGAGAAACCTTATTCCTTGGTTCCAGAAAACACTAGTTTGCAATTTAATTGGAAGGCTCCATCGAATGTTAACCTCATCAGATTTTGGGCTGAACTACAAAAGGTAGACTTTTAATGCAAATCTTTATTTTATGATGTAGAATAAATTGGAAAGGCGTTTTTCAAACATCAAGAACATGCTCATGTATAAATAAACAATGTATTTGACAACTTTCATTGATTTATGTTTGGCATGCAGAAGCAGTAAGTTATCCAGACTAATTTCTGGTGGGAAGAATTCTCAGGGAGATTAATTTGCTTTTAAATGACGTTATGTAAAAGGGTATAAGTTATAGTGTACTAATTTTGTAATATTTTACTTAGTTTGGATGTTAGCGTGGTTCTCTGGTTTAAAGCCCATAGTAACTTGGTGTTTTCTATGAAAACAAAATGAAAAAGAACTGAAGAAACAAAAAACCAAAACCTTGTTTAGAAATGTTCTTTTCATCATTTAAGGGCTGTGCAGTAACAAGACAGAAGTAAACCATAAAACCAGCTTATTCTTAAGTAGTTTTGTTGTTGGCTGGCAAACTTTAAATGATTCTTCATCCAAGACTTTTCATGCTTTAACCAATAAGAAACCACCCACTGAATTTTAAGGCATCAATTAACCTGATTAATTCATTGATGGGGAAAGCTTACATTGACTTTTATGGTGATAAACTTAAAATTGATTAAATTTTTTATAATTGCTACTTGTTATTTTAACCATTATGTATTTGCATGTGCATGTTTGTATATTTCTGGGCCTATGTATGTGTACATATTTTTAAAGATTAGTTGGAAGTGTTTTGTTCAGCGGTAACTCAAAAAGCAAATAAGTATAATCATGGCCTCACTACTTCTTAAAAATGCAGTTATTCCCCAGGATGTTTAAAAATTATTATGTAAGATATTTTTGTGATCTTATACTTTATAAATAAAAACTATGAAAACTGTGGGACAACACTGAATATTGGGTTGATAAACTCAAAGGCCATAGTTTAATTGGACTTTTTCCGTTGAGCATGTTTCTGATGATTTGTTGCCTATTTAAAAAATTGCCACCTTATAAAAATGCAGTTAAATTGGAGAAATTGGAGGAGTGCCTTTTAAAATGACATCTATTTTAGTAAACTTAATGCAGTTCAGTCTAAAGTCAAGGATGTAAAGTTCATTTCCAAGATTATCAAAGAAATGAAATGGGAAGAGACTTTAGAGATAATTGACACCCTAGCCCACCCTTTTATTGATCAGAAATAGAGACCTAGACAGAAGCCAGATGTCGCCAGGCAGAGAAAAATCCCAGGGCTGACTTCTCCCTAGGGCAGTCCTGTTAGGGTGTTGTCTGTGGAAGGAATAGGAGTCATTAAGTCATCCATCCCACTCTTTAAAGTTTGGGGAGAAGGACAGCAGACAGAGATCTCCTGGTCCGGTTCTCATGACTTTCATGCAGTGCTTTTTGTTTCTAAACTTCTTTTGTTTTCACACTTGCTCAACACAGGTTCCAGGCAGACCATTGAGAAGATGATGAAGCTGCAAATACAAGTTAGGGTCATTTGTACATGAGTGGCCATCTACAAATACTAACTATGAGTACAGTGAAAGTCTGTGGTTCTGCAACGGTTGATGAGTGCTATCTAGTCAGAAAGTGCTGTCTCTTTTGAATAACTTGAACCTATCTCACAATGACAGGACAGCTGGGAATGATGCTATAACTCCACACTGAAACTCTGAGGAGTGGGCAATAAAAGGGAATATTTGTCTTTTTAATTAGTGATTTTTTAAGAAAGGAAACGGGAAGAAAATGATAAACTTTGTCTCTGTCATTTCTGTCAAAATTTCCTTATCTGAAAAATGAGGGAACTGGAACACAAGGTGAAGTTTCTATCTAGATCAGGGGTGTCCAGTCTTTTGTCTTCCCTGGGCCATACTGAAAGAACTGTCTTGGGCCACATGTAAAATACACTAACATTAACGATAGCTGATGAGCTAAACAAAATTCCCTTAAAAAAATCATAATGTTTAAAGAAAGTTTACGAATTTGGGTTGGGCTACATCCAAAATCGTCCTGGGCCACGTGTGGCCCACAAGCTGAAAGTTGGACAAGCTTGATCTAGATCTTAAATTCTACATAATATAAGCAACTCACAAAAGTGTATAGAAGAAGAACATATTTAAAATGGGGAGGAAACAAGTAATTTTCTTTGGTAATTTTTTCGTGAAAGCCCATTAAAATTGTATTTCTCTCAGCTGTTCAGGCAAATCCCTATCAGAACCACAAGTTTCTGAAGTTCCAAACTCTCAGACATCTTAGCTGATGCTCCCTCTCACTCCCACTCAAATAATTTGAAAATCCCTCTGTGGTAGCCTCCACTCCTGCACTTGTCAGTCTCTGACAAATGGAAAGTCCTGACACCCTTGTGATTTACTGGGATATCCTGTGGCACCTCTCCAAGTTGGTGGTCTGCCCAGACATTCATTGCTGTGGTGATGCCAACACTCTACCGTTTTCCAGCGGTACCCTTGGTCAGACATCTCCTGACACTTCAAGGAGCTCTGAAAATTTCTTGATGGTTTGGAATGTTGGGTCAGCTAGACTATTCACTATAGGTAATTTCTCTACCAGATCATGAAGGAGAGAGAACCAAAAAGAGTTAAGCCATTGTTTTTTTGGCCAGGAATTAATTTCTCTCTCTCTGGGGTTCACAGTAAATATTATGGATTCAATGCACCTGTTTCATTAAGCTATTAAGCTATATGTCTAAGCGGGATTGATACATTTATAAGTTTAGTGCAGGCCATGTTCCTGACATCAGCAGTTCTATTTTTTTAAGTTTTCATTCCTTCCATTCCCTTATTCCCCTTTCTTATTGTACATAGTGGTCTACTGAGTGAAAATGCTATAGAGAATCATTCCTTACTGAATGGAAAACTAATATAAAGTGTCCATTTAATGAAATGGTGTGACCTCGTAAGTGTTAAGTGAAAAAGAAGATATAATTTAAGTGTATTTATGGAAACTGACCTTTTCATGAAACTCTACGAGGGAAAATATATCAAGAACCCTTGACAAAGTGCCATATCTTTTTGTCTTTTCCTATTTGTGTGTTAAGAAATTATCATTTTCAAATCATGATACTAAGGATCCAAATATATAGGTTTTTAAAAAGCAATGTCACAGAGCAAGAAATTTCAGATAGCTATAATTAGAGGCCCAATATCTAAAGTGGAATGAAAACAAGATTTTCTGTATTTAGCTTCTAGCTTTGCTACTTAGTAGCTTCATAATAGTGGGCAAAAATTTTCTTCTTTTGGCTGCGTAGGCTTCCAGTGTATAAAAATAAAGAATTCTGGTTACATGTCTGAAGAGGGTGTTAGGAGGAAAAACAATGTCTTAGTTTGTAAGTCACTGTGGACTTCTTGATCAAAGATTACATATAATCAAAACATGTAAAAATCTTATTGCTGTGAAATTAACAAATCCCTGGGATTTGAAAGTACTGTTGTTCTGATCCATCGTTGTTCCACAGCTGTGGATTTGCATTCTTAGCCATCCGGATTAAATGTAGGTATCTACCCTTTGGGATAACAAGAAGTGGTAGCTCTGAATCTTTCTCAATGATATATAGTCAGAGCTGTATGTCCCACCTTGAGCTTCTCCCATGAACAGTCATGTAAGTCAGTTATATCTTGTCATAAAAAGCAAAATGACTATAGGCAGTGGGGTAATGTTTGGGATCATTCATAAAGAAGTTCTTGTTCTTTAATAGAAAAGAATGCTTAAATTTTAATCACTTGCTATAAGCCTATACATTTTTGTGTTTTGAGAATGTTTTCTTAGAGAAACAAAAATATTAATTGAAACTTCTTTTTCTAGTGGAAATACAATGAGTTTTACTATGTTAAAACTTCATGCAGCCAAGGTCCTGCTTATGTCTGTAATATCACAAATCTACAACCTCATACTTCATATAATGTCAGAGTAGTGGTGGTTTATGAGACGGGAGAAAATAGTACCTCACTTCCAGAAAGCTTTAAGACAAAAGGTAAGTACTAACATACTCAACACTCAGAAACTCTGTGTTTCAGTTCCTTTCTTATCACTTATTTCACTAATCCTAGAGATATATGAAATTGTTCTTTAAAAGCAGTAGATTATTATTTCTAGAACTTGAATGAAGAAATTGAGAAAATGTAGGAGACCTTGCAGGCAGTAATGAAATAATACTGGCTGGGTCTGGCTGGATCCTGAACTGGGCAAAATTATTTCTTCTTTCAGTATCCTTATTTCATGTCTAGCTATGACAATTTTGTGGTGATAACTGTATGAAAATAGTGTTACTGAATGTTCAAAAAATATTTATTGGCTACTATATTTGAGATACTAAAATGAAAAATATATGAAGTTCATTAAAAATTAACTAGTGTTCTGAAAGATATAACTTAACTTTGAGTTGAGCGCTACAAGAATGGAGGGAACAAAGATCTAGAACCAGAAATACCATTTGACCCAGAAATTACATTACTAGGTATATACCCAAAGGAATATACATCATTCTATTATAAATATACATGCACACGTATGTTCACTGTAGTACTATTCACAATAAGGAATCATTTCAAATCAATGCAAATGTCCATCAACATTAGACTGGATGAAGAAAATGTGGTACATATACACCATGGCATACTATGCGGCCATAAAAAGGAATGAGATCATGTCTTTTGCAGGGATATGGATGAAGCTGGAAGCCGTTATCCTCAGCAAACTAACGCAGGAACAGAAAACTAAACACTGCATATTCTCACTTACAAGTGGGAGTTGAAAAATGAGAATACATGGACACAAGGAGGGGAACAGCACACACTGGGACCTGTCAGGGAGAGGGGTAGGGGGAGAGAGAGCGTTAGGAAAAATAGCTAATGCATGTGGGCTTAATACCTAGGTGATGGATTGCTAGGTGTAGTAAACCACCACGGAACATGTTTACCCATGTAACAAAACTTCATGTCCTCCACATGTACCCCAGAACTAAAAATTAAAAATTAAAAAAAAAAGAATGGAGGAAAAATGCTCCAAAACTTATAATAATTTTCTTTATTTTCATTTATCACTTATTTTGTGCCAAGTTGAGACATATTGTTAATCTTATCACTAATTCATGAAATCCATCACTAATAAAAACTTCAAGTGCTCATTTAAAAATATTTAATCATATTAGAATATTTCTGAATATTTCTTTTATAAAAATTTCTTCTTAAAAAATGGGATACATGTGCAGAATGTGCAGGTTTATTACATACGTATACATGTGCCATGGTGGTTTGCTGCACCTATTGACTTGTCCTCTAAGTTCCCTCCCCTCAGCTCCTATCCCTCAACAAGCCCTGGTGTGTGTTGTTCCCCTCTCTGCATCCATCTGTTCTCAATGTTCAACTCCCACTTATGAGTGAGAATATGCGGTGTTTGGTTTTCTGTTCCTGTGTTAGTTTGCTGAAGATGATGGTTTCCAGCTCCATCCACGTCCCTGCAAAGGACATGATCTCATTCCTTCTTATGGCTGCGTAGTATTCCATGGTGTATATATACCACATTTTCTTTATCTGGTTTATCATTGATGTATTGACTTGGTTCCATATCTTTGTTATTGTAAATAGTGCTGCAATAAACATATGTGTGCATTTGTCTTTATAGCACAATGATTTATATTCCTTTGGGTATATACTCAATAATGGGATTACTGGGTCAAGTGGTATTTCTGGTTCTAGATCCTTAAGGAATCGCCATACTGTCTTCCACAATGGTTGAAATAATTTACTTTCCCACCGACAGTGTAAAAGTGTTCCTATTTCTCCACAGCCTTGTCAGCATCTATTGTTTCCTGACTTTTTAATAATTGCCATTCTGACTGGTGTGAGATGGTATCTCATTGTAGTTTTGATTTGCACTCCTCTGATGATCAGTGATGTTGAGCTTTTTTCATATGTTTATTGGCTGTGTAAATGTGTTTTTTGAGAAGTGTCTGTTCATATCTTTTACCGACTTTTTGATGGAGTTGTCTTTTTCTTGTAAATATGTTTAAGTTCCTTGTACATTCTGGATATTAGCCCTTTGTCAGATGGATAGATTGCAAAAACTTTCTCCCATTCTGTAGGTTGTCTGTTCACTCTGATGATAGCTTCTTTTGCTGTACAGAAGCTCTTTAGTTTAGTTAGGTCCTATTTGTTTATTTTGGCTTTTGTTGCAATTGCTTTTGGTGTTTTAGTCATGAAGTCTTTGCCCATGCCTATGTCCTGAATGGTATTGCCTAGGTTTTCTTCTAGGGTTTTTATGGTTTCGGATTTTACATTTAAGTGTTTAATCCATCTTGAGTTAAATTTTGTATAAGATGTAAGGAATGGGCCCAGTTTCAACTTTCTGCATATGGCTAGCCAGTTTTCCCAGCACCATTTACTAAATAGGAGATCCTTTTCTCATTGCTTGTTTTTGTCAGGTTTGTTGAAGATCAGATGGTTGTAGATGTATGGTGTAATTTCTGAGGTTTCTGTTCTGCTCCATTGGTCTATGTATTTGTTTTGGTACCAGTACCATGCTGTTTTGGTTACTGTAGCCTTGTAGTATAGTTTGAAATCAGGTAGCATGATGCCTCCAGCTTTGTTCTTTTTGCTTAGGATTGTCTTGGCTATATGGGGTCTTCTTTGATTCCATGTGAAATTTAGAATAGCTTTGTCTAATTCTGTGTAGAATGTCAGTGGTAGTTAGATGAGAATAGCATTGAATTTATAAATTACTCTGGGCAGAATGGCCATTTTCACAATATTCATTATTCTTGTCCGTGGAGATGGAATGTTTTTCCATCTGTTTGTGTCCTTTCTTATTTCCATGAGCAATAGTTTGTAGTTTTCCTTGAAGAGGTCCTTCACATCCCTTGTTAACTGTATTCCTAGGTATTTTATTCTCTTTGTAGCTATTGTGAATGGGAGTTCATTCATGATTTGGCTCTCTGCTTGCCTATTGTTGGTGTAAAGGAATGCTTGTGATTTTTGCACATAGATTTTTTTATCTTGAGACTTTTCTGAAGTTGCTTATCAGTTCAAGAAGTTTTTGGGCTGAGATAATGAGGTTTTCTAAATACAAAATCATGTCATCTGCAAACGGAGACAACTTGACTTCCTCTCTTCCTATTTGAATACCCCTTTTTTTCCCCAGTTTTAATTTTTTATTCAGTAGACTAAAACATGTTTTTAACAGAATATTATGTCATACAATTTCACTGGACTTTGATTTATTCTGTTTTCATTTCTTTTTATTGTTGTTGTTGTTATTATTATTATTATTATACTTTAAGTTCTAGGGTACATGTGCATAACGTGCAGGTTTGTTACATATGTATACTTGTGCCATGTTGGTGTGCTGCACCCATCAACTCGTCAGCACCCATCAACTCGTCATTTACATCAAGTATAACTCCCAGTGCAATCCCTCCCCCCTCCCCCCTCCCCATGATAGGCCCCGGTGTGTGATGTTCCCCTTCCCGAGTCCAAGTGATCTCATTGTTCAGTTCCCACCTATGAGTGAGAACATGCGGTGTTTGGTTTTCTGTTCTTGTGATAGTTTGCTGAGAATGATGGTTTCCAGTTGCATTCATGTCCCTACAAAAGACACAAACTCATCCTTTCAGGGATGCCCTCTCTCACCACTCCTATTCAACATAGTGTTGGAAGTTCTGGCTAGGGCAATCAGGCAAGAGAAAGAAATAAAGGGTATTCAGTTAGGAAAAGAAGAAGTCAAATTGTCCCTGTTTGCAGATGACATGATTGTATATTTAGAAAACCCCATCGTCTCAGCCCAAAATCTCCTGAATACCCTTTATTTCTTCCTCTTGCCTGATTGCCCTAGCCAGAACTTCCAATACTATGTTGAATAGGAGTGGTGAGAGTGGACATCCTTGCTTTCAAAGGGAATTCTTCCAGGTTTTGCTCATTCAATATGATATTGGCTGTAGGTTTGTCATAAATAGCTCTTATTATTTAGAGATATGTTCCCTCAGTACCTAGTTTATTGAGAGTTTTTAACATAAAGAGGTGTTGATATTGAATTTTATCAAAGGTTTTTTCTGCATCTGTTGAGATAATCATGTAATTTTTGTCTTTGGTTCTGTTTATGTGATGGATTACGTTTACTGATTTGCGTATGTTGAACCAGCCTTGCATCCCAGGGATGAAGCCTACTTGTTCGTGGTGGATATGTTTTTTGATGTGCTGCTGGATTCAGTTTGCCAGTATTTTATTGAGGATTTTTACATCGATGTTCATCAGGTATATTGGCCTAAAGTTTGTTGTTGTTGTTGTTGTGTCTCTTCCCAGTTTTGGTATCAGGATGATACTGGCTTCATAAAATGAATTAGGAAGGAATTCCTCCTTTTGCATTGTTTGGAATAGTTTCAGAAGGAATGGTACCAGCTCCTCTTTGTATTCCTGGTAGAATTCAGCTGTGAATCCATCTGGTCTTGGGCTTTTTTTGGTTGGTAGGCTATTCATTACTTCCTCCATTCCAGAGCTGGCTGCTGGTCTAGTCAGGGATTCAACTTCTTCCTGGTTTAGTCTTGGTGTATGCATCCAGGAATTTATCCATTTCTTCTAGATTTTCTAGTTTATTTGCATAGAGGAGTTTATTGAATTGTCTAGTGGTAGTATGTATTTCTGTGGGGTCAGTGGTGACATCCCCTTTATCATTTCTTATTGTGTATACTTGATTCTTCTCTGTCTTCTTCATTATTAGTCTAGCTAGTGGTCTATCTATTTTGTTATTTATTTTATTTTTTTAAAAAAATGGCTCCTGGATGCATTGATTTTTTTTGGAGGGCTTTTTGTGTCTCTATCTCCTTCAATTCTTCTCTGATCTTAGTTATTTCTTGTCTTCTGCCAGCTTTTGGAATAGTTTGCTCTTGCCTCTCTAGCTCTTTTAATTGTGATGTTAGGGTGGTGATTTTAGATCTTTCTGGCTTTCTAATGTGGGCATTTAGCGCTAATTTTCCTCTTAACACTGCTTTAGTTGTGTCCCAGAGATTCTGGTACATTGTCTCTGTTCTCATTTGTTTCAAAGAACTTATTTATTGCTGCCTTAGTTTCATTATTTACCCAGGAGCCATTCAGGAGCAGGTTGTTCAATTTCCATGAAATTGTGTGGTTTTGAGTGAGTTTCTTAATCCTGGGTTCCAATTTGATTGCACTGTGGTCTGAGAGACTGTTTGTCATGATTTCAGCTCTTTCGCATTTGCTGAGGAGTGTTTTACTTCCAATTACGTGATTGATTTTAGAATAAGTACCATGTGGCATGAGAAGAATGTAGGTTCTGTTGATTTGGGCTAGAAAATTCTGTAGACTTATACTAGGTCCACTTGATCCAGAGCTAAGTTCCAGTCCTGAATATCCTTGTTAATTTTCTGTCTTGTTGATCTGTCTAATACTGGCAGTAGGGTGTTAAAGTTTCCCACTATTATTGTGTGGGAGTCTAAGTCTCTTTGTAGGTCTCTAAGAACTTGTTTTACGAGTCTGGGTGCTCTTTTACTGGGTGCATATATATTCAGAATACTTAGCTCTTCTTGTTGAATTGTTCCCTTTACCATTATATAATGCCCTTCTTTGTCTTTTTTGATCTTTGTTGGTTTAAAGTCTGTTTTGTCAGAGACTAGGATTGCAACCCCTGCTTTTTTTTTTTTTCTTTCCATTTGCTTGGTAAATTTTCCTCAATCCCTTTATTTTGAGCCTGTGTGTGTCTTTGCATGTAACATGGATCTCCTGAATACAACACACCAATGGGCCTTGACTCCTTATCCAATTTGCAAATCTGTATCTTTTAATTGGGGCATTTAGGCCATTTACATTTAAGGTAGGTATTGTTATGTGAGTTTGATCCTGTCACCATGATGCTATTTTGTTATTTTGCATGCTAGTTGGTGCAGTTTCTTTGTAGTGTCATTGATCTTTATACTTTGGTGTGTTTTTGCAATGGCTGGTAACAGTTTTTCCTTTCTATATTTAGTGCTTATTTCAGGAGCTCTTGCAGAGCAGGCCTGGTAGTAACAAAATCCCTCAGCATTTGTTTGTCTGGAAAGGATTTTATTTCTACTTCACTTATGAAGCTTAGTTTGGCTGGATATGAAATTCTGGGTTGAAAATTCTTTTCTTTAAGAATGTTGAATATTTGCCTCTAGTCTCTTCTGGCTTGTAGGGTTTATGTTGAGAGGTCCACTGTTAGTCTGATGGGCTTCCCTTTGTAGGTGACGTGGCCTTTCTCTCTGACTGCCCTTAACAATTTTTACTTGATTTCAGCCTTGGAGAATCTGATGATTATGTGTCTTAGGGTTGATCCTCTCATGGAGTATCTTAATAGTGTTCTCTGTGTTTGCCAAATTTGCATGTTGGCCTGTCTTGCTAGGTTGGGGAAGTTCTCCTGGATAATATCCCGAAGTGTGTTTTCCAGTTTGTTTCCATTTTCCCCATCTCCTTCTGGTACTCCAAGCTACCAAAGGTTCAGTCTTTTTATGAAGTCTCATATTTCTTGTAGGCTTTTTTCATTCTTTTTTCTCTCTTCTTGTCAGCATGTCTTATTTCAATAAGGTGGTCTTCAAAGTCTGGTATCTTTTCTTCCACTTGGTCAGTTCAACTGTTGACACTTGTGTATGCTTCATGAAGTTCTTGTGCTGTGTTTTTCAGCTCCATCAGGCCATTTATGTTCCTCTCTAAACTGGTTATTCTAGTTAGCAATTCCTCCAACTTTTTATCAAGGTTCTTAGCTTCTTCGCGTTAGGTTAGAACATGCTCCTTTAGCTCATCATAGTTTTACAGTTTTTTACTACCCATTTTCTGAAGCCTACTTCTGTCAGTTCATTTACCTGATCCTCCGCCCAGTTCTGCACCCTTGATGGAGACATTGTGGTCATTTGGAGGAGAAGAGGCACTCTGGCCTTTTGAGTTTTCAGCATTTTTTTCGTTGATTCTTTCTCATCTTTGTGAATTTGTCTAGTTGTGGTCTTTGAGGCTGCTGACCCTTGAATGGGTTTTTTTGTGGGGGCCCTTATTGTTGTTGTTGTTGTTGATGCAGTTGTTGTCACTTTCTGCTTGTTTGTTTTTCTTTCAATAGTCAGATCCCTCTTTTGTAGGGCTGCTGCCGTTTTCTGGGGTTCACTTTAGGCCTTATTCAACTGATTTGCTCCCACGCCTGGATATGTAACTCAAGGAGGCTGGAGAGCAGCAAAAATGGGTGTCTGCTCCTTCTTCTGGGACCTCTGACCTCAAGGGGCACCAACCTGATGCCAGTAGGATCGCTCCTGTGTAGAGTGTCCCAACAATCCCTGTTGGAGGGTCTCACCCAGTTGTGTGGCACCAAGAGCAGGACCCGTTTAACGAAGCACTTTGTCCCCTGGTGGAGAGGGTGTGTTTTGCTGCAGGGAAGCCCACTTGTCTGGGCTTCGCAGATTCCTCAGAACTACTAGGAGGAGAGGCTAAGTCTGCTGGTCCGCAGAGACTGCAGCCACCCCTACCCCTAGGGGCTCAGGCCCAGGGAGATCTGGATTCTGTCCCTGAGCCTCTGGCTGGAGTTATTAGAGATCCTGCAGGGAAGCCCCACCCACTGAGGAAGGATGGGTCAGTGTTAGACCTGAGGAGGCACTCTGGCCGCTGACTACCACAGCTGGTGTGTTAGGCTGTGACAACAAGTCTTGGGACCAAGCTGTCCAGCCTCACTGGCTGCAGCAGGGGAAAAGCACAGTCTGGAGCTATAGAAATGGATGCTGCATTTCCCCCATGCTGTATTACTACCCATCTTCTGAAGCCTAGTTCTGTCAGTTCATCCATCTGATCCTCCCAGGGAGATTAGCATGTTAGGCAGCTGGGAGTCCCAGTGCTGGCTGCTGCCCATCCCCCAAGGAGCTGAAAGGGCTTAGACAGCAGGCAGCAGAAGCCTGTGCTGGTCACCTCTCCCCCAGGGAGTTCAGTAGGCTTAAGCAGATTCCAGCTGAGAGGCCATAAGAACCTGCATATTCTAGGGTTGGAATGCTAGGCCCTGGTGGCGTGGGTTTGCAAGTGGGATCTTCCAATCCATGGGTTGCACAGTTCTGTGGAAAAAGCACAGTTTCCCTGGCTGGGTAGCATGCTAACTCACCGCTCCCCTTGGCTGGAGGGTGGGGGTTCCAGCCAAGAACCATGTGGTTCTCAGGTGGGCTCACTGCTCTTCCTTCTCTCTGTGGGTCACGCCAGCCTTCTAGTCAATTTTGATGAGCGAATCTAGGTACCTTGGTTGCCAGTGAAGGATTCACACACTTATTATGGTTTTTTTCAATAGGAACCTCTGAACACAGTTGCTTCTAGTCGGCCATCTTGGCCCTGCCTCTGTGAATATTTCTTTAATGTTATTTATCTTTCCTCTTAATATATTCTACAGGAAGATTTCAATGCAGAAGATTAATACTTCAAATATATCAAATCAATATTTTCTTTTTTTCCCCCAAAGCTGGAGTCCCAAGTAAACCAGGCATTCCCAAATTACTAGAAGGGAATAAAAATTCAATACAGTGGGAGAAAGCTGAAGATAATGGATGTAGAATTATATACTATATCCTTGAGATAAGGTATGTGTGTTTGCAAAGTACTTGTAAATGACAAAGAACTAAGAAGATAAAGTAATAAAAAGTAACACTATTTGTGCAAATGTATTTACATATAAACACAAAGATCTTTAGTTTAAGGACTCACATGCATCATTATGTTCTTTGCTCAATTCCTAGAGGTTGGTCTTGGCATGCTAGTTATAAAACAGATCACATCATTCTCAGAAATCTCTAACTGCTCATTGACACTTTATGGAAATTGTTTGATCATAGGCTCATGCAACCAATATTTACTTAATATCAGTTTTGTTTAAAAAGCTTAGCTGATGTTTAATGTTAAATGATGATGGCATGTAAATTCCTGATGATAATTTGCTTTAGCAAGGTGAATACTCTCTAGTGAGAACTGGTGATGAAGTAGGTATTTTTCATACTGTAAAATTAGGTCAGGTTCTGAAATTGTCTGAAACATAGAGGTCACACAGGATTCTCTATTCATTGTGAAGATTACAGTTTGCAGTGTGTTCCCAGGGACTGAAAACATACCATCGATGAAAACCAGCCACTGATGAACACCCTCAGACCTGGCCAGTACGGGGAGCACGTGAACCATAACTGGCTCGGAAGGACGGATTTCATGCCAACTTGAGGGGAGAATTCCAAATTCCAAAGACACTCCTCTCACAGGACTATGAAACCATCTTTTAAGAAGTTCCAAGGACAAAAGTCACTTCCATAATTATAGTCCTGGCAACTTGATCTTTGATCTATTTTTGCTTCATCTATCTCTGGCATTCCCATAACCTTAAAAAATATTCCTGCTCATACTAGAGAATTCCCTTGGCCCTTATTTCTAATTGAAACCTCCTTGAAGTTTCTGTTACTGCTTTTCATGCAGAGTGAAATACATTCTAACCTGCAGAACTATCTTGGTGGTTTATGACTGTAATGATGTTCATCAATCAGGTCACACATCAGGTTTTTGCTAGGACCTCTTTAGTGTGTTACCCTGAGTAACACCTTAAGTGCTACTAAAATGACTCCATCTAAATACTTTGCATACTCCTTGCTCCAAGTCTCCACTGTCAGGACATGGACCATAAGATGACTGAATCATTGTTGTAACTTCAGTATCTCAAAATAAGCCCTTCAGTCAGGACACTAGTTAGACTCTGTGTACTCGCTGACGGGATAGTGGAAGTGCAAAGTGCATGAACTTGGGAGTTGAACAAGCCTTATTAGTTTCCAAGGTTGCCACAATAAAGGACCACCAACTGGGTGGCTTGAAATAGTAGACAGCTCTAGAGGTTAGAAGTCTGAAACCAAAATATCAGCAGGACTGCTTGTTCTGATGGTTCTAGGGCAGAATCCATCTTTGTCTCTTAGCTTCTGGCATTTGCTGGCAGTCCTTGGTATTCCTTGGCTTGTAGATGCATCACTGTCATCATCACCTCCTGCATCACAAGGTTTTCTATGTGTCCAAATTTCCCTCTTCTTATGCAAGTGCCAGTCATTGGATTAGGGTCCATCGATTACATTTGTCAAGATCTTATTTCCAAATAAGGTCACATTAAAATATTCTGAGTGGGCATGAATTTTGGGAGGACATGACTCAATCCAGTACACAAACCATGTTTAAATCCTTGTTCTTTTCCTTTTTTGAACGTAAGTTTCCTCATCTGTAAAATGGAGATGATAATATCTATCTCACCTCTTTAGGCTGTTGTGGACTCAGTGAATTAAAACAACATTATGTAAAGCCCCAGTACAGTATGTTGTAAATAGAAGGTGCTCAACCAACATCAGAATTCTTCCTTCTTTTCTCAATGGCCATTGTGTAGAGCCACTTCACAAATTCTCAAGGGCCTCTTTCTTTTGGATCAGAATTGTTTGGTTAAACAATGAAATGGCCAGTGCTAAAGGTGAGACTTCGCAAAATTTGTAAAAACACTCTGTCCTAATGCTTTGCTCAGGATGGTCCTTAAAGAGACCCTCAGCTCCCAGGAACAGCTGTGGCCAACTCTGCTGCCCTACGGCTCCCAATGTTCTTACCCCTTTCCCTGCCTCTTATGAGGGCCAGCCCTCACTCTGTGTTGGTCTTCACAAGGATGAGTCCATTAGCAGGAGCAGAACCAGATTCTCCCACATATCCCTAAGCTTACTGTGGATTGGCATCAAGCCCTAAAACTATTGCGGTCTGTAAAGTTTCAGACCTGAAATGTTCTTCATTGTTAGAGAAGACATAAATGGAAGAACTTGAACTTGCCTTTGATGATTCTGTGAAAAGTCATTCCAGTTACGTCTTTTGAACCCAGCCCTTGTGCTCTTTCCATGTTTCAAATGAAAAACAATTGGATTGACTTTGAGGTGGAATGTAGGTCAATACAAATAGAAACAACAAGCCTCAGAATCTCAGATATAATGATAATTTTGGTAGCTGAACTGTCACACTTTACTTATCAATTTTGTATTCTGTATTTTATTGAAATATGGCATAAGTAAACTACAAATAATGTAAAAGACTGGAAATTGAGAAAATGGAAACTTCCCAGTTAAAAATCATGTAATAATTTTCTTATAGGTTTGGAATTCTGGAGAAAGTTTCCTCTTACTATTAGTAGGAAAAGGGTACTCAGCTCTCTCTTGACCACTGATTACTCACAGCTTTCTTGGTGGGCTGAGTTAATTGACTCCATGCCTCACTAGGATCACTATAAAAGCATGCTGTTAGCATCTGTGTTGCCAGATTATGGGAGAGGAATGAGGTCAAGGGTAAACTGTGCCAAAGGACATTCTCAGGAGTTCAGTCACTAAGAAGATCTATGAACAACTAGAAATAACAGGTATATTGTCATGTATATTTTCTGTATTTATTATTTTTTGCAGAAAGAGCACTTCAAATTTACAGAACCAGAATTTAAGGTGGAAGATGACATTTAATGGATCCTGCAGTAGCATTTGCACATGGAAGTCCAAAAACCTGAAAGGAGTATTTCAGTTCAGAGTAGTAGCTGCAAATAATCTAGGGTTTGGTGAATATAGTGGAATCAGTGAGAATACTATATTAGTTGGAGGTATGTTACCATGTCTGTCTACTCACTAGCTTATTACTTAAAGGTTCAGTAATAAATATCAGTACATTCTTAACATTAGCAATAGATAACGGTGGCTCTCTCTCTCTCTATATATATATCTTATTATCCAAACCATTAAACGATTCCATTCATGTGATGTGATCTTCCTAAAACATCATTATCATCATGTCATTTTTCTCCCCAATAATAATCAACCACCCTCTTAATTCCTACCACATCAATTCCATGCTCCTAATTAGGCTTCCAAGGCTGTTCACAATCTGTTCTATCCAGCCTTATTATTCTATTCACATTATACCAGCTTTATGACCACTCTCACATTATACATAACAGGCCTAAGACCTTTGTTTCTTCCCCAATATCTACCTCTTCCACTGTGTATTTTATTTTAGTTTATGATATATTGTCTTTCTTATCACATAGGCAGGAAATCTCACTGCCATGTGTGATTCTTCCCTCTACTCAGTCATCAGGTCCTGTTAATTTTACCATCTTGATTTCTCTGTGATGAGTTCTCATCTTCCTCTTTCTACCTTGGCTTTCCTAATTTAAGGTGTCATTTCTTGCCTGTGTCCTTGGCTTATGCGTACTGCTGACAGTTAATCTAGTTGAAGCACAAACTAGATTACTTAACCCCTCTCTGAAATACCCACAATGGCTCTCCATTCACTGCTTTCAGAATCAGCTACAAACTTCTTTGTGGCATGTAAGGTCTTCCGTAATTTATCCTCCAGTCGTGGTTGATCTTTTCCAATATTTATGTTTGTGCTGTAGCCATATCAGACCAGTAAAAAGTTTTTATGTCACTTGGTTTATGGCCCTGTGTTTGCCTCAGCCTATAATACAGGTCCACACCACCTACCCTGTGCCCCTTAGCTGTGATTTCCTATTCTTTATTTTCTGCCAGTTGAAATTCTTCTCATCCTTCAAGACTTAACTTAAATGAACTCATCATAATGCTTACCTGATGCTCCTTAGTCAAATGAATTACTGCATTTTATACACTCACATGCTACATAAAACTTACATTATTCTTATTTATATTACAGTTAGTTATCTAGTTAGTTGTGTACAAAAGTTTGCTACTAAGCTCAGCAAACTTTTTCTGAAAAGAAGCAAATAGTAAATATGTTAGACTTTGCAGGCTACATGTGATCTCTGTAGCATGTTCTTCTTTTCGTCTTTTTCTCTTCTTCTCTTTTTCCTTCTCCTTCTTCTTAAAAATAACACTTTAGAAATGTAAAACTTATTCATAGCTAATAGGGGGTACAAAATCAGGCTGTAGCCAGATTTGGTCCTCATGCCATAGTTTGCCAGACTCTGGCCTATGTGTTTGTTTCCTCTACACAACCGAAACTACCTAAGAGAAATTACCATGTTTGTTCCTCAGTTTAATATCCATGAAATTGAATATGTATGAAGATATTATACAAAATAATAATGTCAACTATTTAGTATACAAAGACTGAGATTTCTTGGTCCTAAATTTATTAAGAAGATATACATACTTCCTCAGTCATTTTAAAGTACAAAATTGAGTGGGTGTATTCCAGTGGTTTGTTGGTAAACTAGCTCCCTGCAAAAAAAGCAAAAACACCTTGATTTTGATTTCACACGGCATAAACACTCTCCGTATGGATGCTTTCAAGCTACCAACTGTTTAACAAACAACTGGCTTGCAAAAATCCAGTAGTAGCTAGCTCTGCTATATTACTCTGTGTGCTTAGGTAGAGCTGGGGCTACTTAGCTTTTATCTATGAATTAATCTCTTTTTCTGATTTTATTATTAGATGATTTTTGGATACCAGAAACAAGTTTCATACTTAGTATTATAGTTGGAATATTTCTGGTTATTACAATCCCACTGACCTTTGGTAAGTATAATAGAATTTTAAAAATAGGCAACAAACTGTTTACTTAACCATATCTGATTGATTTATCTCTTAGTTGATCTAATCTCCCACAGGAAATATTGCCTGATTAAGTTAATAAAATTTACATTGTTACCTTCTACTATATATTTATAACCACTAACTTCTGTGAATTGTTTTCTAATCTAGGCATAACTATTTTATGGAAAATAAATATGTACATTTCATGTTATACTTTAAATAAAACGACTTGCAAGGGCACCAAATTTTAGCTTTCTTTAAAACAGTATTTGTTTCTGATTGGCTGCATACAGATGTTTTGTGGCTTATAGTTTAAAATAAATAAAAGAAAAATAACCCTGGGTACAGAAAAAAGTATAGAATTAATGGGAGGCCACTGACAATCTTTGATTGGGATAGTTTTGGTTTCTAAGCAGACAGGCTGGTTTGGAATGAGTATGGCCTCTGTTGCAGAAGATCCATTTCTGGCTTGTGGGATCCACTCTTGCTTTCAGACATCTGATCTGCTTATTTCAAATCCCTGCTCATTTATAAATGACCAGGAAAGCAGAAAAATTAGGTTAGGTAGATAGAAAGCTATTTTTTTCTAAGAAGATGTACTTTAATGATGATAAAATGCAGTGAAAACCTCAAAAGGAATGGCCAAGTATTGATTGGACTTTTAGAGTTACCATAGTGATCATACATTCTTGTTTATTTCTATTTCAGCACAAATAATAATAGCACTTTCTTTCAGTCCCCAAACTGTTTGAGTTTGGCTTATAAGAGATATGGACCCCTATCTGTTGCTAATATTGAGAGTCCCCAACACAGTGAATCATTAAAAGAAGGGCATGATTCTTACCAGAAAAGAACACTCAAACACATATTAAGAAAGTTGTGACTTATTTGTTACCCCTGTAACAAACAGGGGTAAGTTACAAGGGAAAGTTGATTGAAAAGTCACAAAGTTGAACTCTCAGGATAAAGAAAACCAACATTTTACTGTGTTCTAAATCTTTATTCTTTCTGCAAAGTGATTGGAGTCACAATCTATATGAGAGCACTTTGAAGCTTGATTTCAGATTTTTTTCAAAGATTCCACTCAGATAATATGTGAAACTCCTTCAGTAAACTTGGAAAGCTAAAAATTTCAGCTGACCCTGCCAGGATTTTAACCTGTGGTTCCAGAGAGTCTAAGCATTGCACAGCTGATGTTTGTGCCACTAAGCCAGCCCCTCCAGAATTACGCATATGACTGCAGTATATTTGGCAGTTGGCATATAGGCTTGACTGCTTGTCTGCTTTCCTACTGGGAAGGAGAATTACATGAAGAATCCTTCAGCTGACCTTTGCTTACTTTCTTGTACATCACCATTGTTTAAACCCATAACTCTAGTGGATGAACATGAGATAATTTCAGACAACCTATTGTGCTTCCAAGACATCCTATGGATATCTGACTTTCTCAGGACTTAAAAGGTCTTTATTCTGTTTGAAATTCATGAATTTTTGAGTCTAGCTAAGCTAATTCGGTTCTTTGCTTTTAGCAGCAGTGCATGTGGTTTTACTAGTAAGAGTGTGTGCGTGCATGAGAAAAGGTTGACTCATTAAAATAACAAAAAAGTCACAATTATTTTAAAATTTGTATTGTGCTGAGGGCACTATCAGTTATAAACATAAAATTAAGACAGGTTTTTAAAATGAGTGTTGACAGCCTTTGCTTCTGAGCGGTCGTATCTAATGTCTAACATTAGCCTTCTGCTGGGAGTAGAGGAAAATATAAACCTGTAAAATTCAACTGCTGACGTCAGGAGCTTGCCATTTAATGAGGGAGGTAAGACATGCCTGTGTGGAAAGATAAATAGCAAGATATGTGTTAAATAATAACAAAAGACAATAATAGATGAAATAAACAAGACAGTGCATAGGATAAGCACTCACAGAGAGGCATAATTAGTCTTTCAAGTTCAGATAGGAAAGATTAGTAGAGGTTGCCGAGGTTTCAGAAGGCATCATTGAGGGTGTGGGCTTACATTGGGCCTTTAAAAGTGAAGCATAAAAACGAGGTGGTGAGAACATTTCAAGTTCGAAAAATTAATTTAGCAAAAGGTACTTGTGATCTGTCACCGAGTAGCCCCTCAAATTGAATTTCATGTGAGTAAAACTCTAACTTCTTGAATATAGAAACTACTGTGAAATTAAGTTCAAATTTTAATGATCATCTCTCAAAGCATACTTGCTGTTTTCAACTTCTGAGTCAACAGTCCAGTACAGATGGACAATCTTATTGACATAATTATATTTTAATATTAAAAAGATTATTTTATTATTATAAAACTAATACTCCTTATTATATAAAGAAGAAAATACAAATGATTCTACAAGTAGGGCAGACCACTGCTAACATTTGGTACGCTTCGTTCCAATACTTTTTCTACATATTTGAGTATGTGTATATGAACAACAATGATAAACACTCTTGTACTGTGCAAAAAATAAAAAGAAAAAAAAGAAAAAAAGAAAAATTGCCATTATACTGAAAGCATTTTCTTTTCTACTGAGGAGTATAACCTGGATGTGACTGAACTCAAAAATGAATTTGTTTCACTAATAATTATGTTTATTTTGGTTTATTTTGACTCTATAGGTGATTTTGACAAATAAGTTTTAATATTAAGATACTTTAATTTGTTTATAACAACAGTAAGAAATATATTAAATTTTAAGAAGTGACATTAAAAGTGGTGTAGTATGATTTGTGTACTTTTATATGACTTTTTACCTGGATTGAATTAGTTTTTTAAAAGCTATTTTAAAATCAAATTATGAAAACTTCTATAACTATTCTACTGATAGGGTTCTTACATAAAAACACTTAAAATGCATTGTTAGCATTTCCTAAAGGGAAAAAGAAGCAATATTTTATTTTGTAAATTATGTCATTTTTTCCTTTATAGTCTGGCATAGAAGACTAAAGAATCAAAAAAGTGCCAAGGAGGGGCTGACAGTGCTTTTAAACGAAGACAAAGAGTTGGCTGAGCTGCGAGGTCTGGCAGCTGGAGTAGGCCTGGCTAATGCCTGCTATGCAATACAGTACGTAGCGTGGGCCATCATTATGGAACACGTAGGCAAAGGGTGGGCAACAACGAGAGTACCCATGAATTCTGCATTGCCCAGGACAGTAATGGTTTATACCCATTTTTCTGGCAGAATTATTAAAAACTTCCTCTTCCACTCTCAAATGTGGATGGCAAATTATGTGGTTATAAGAAAAATACACAAAAATACACTATTTTCCAGTGTTTTATCATGTAGCTCAAAAACAAATGAAAGAAAGAGAAAAATATTACATTGAAGAGAATAGATGGTAACGTGGTTGGTTGACCTGGAGGCAGTGTTTGAGAGGAGAGTTTTGAGAGCCTTGTGTACGTGGTCAGCCTTAAGTATCTTACTCCATTTCAGAATTTGTATGATGATTGCCCACAAAACCTTCTTAAAACAGATGAGTTTTGAACTTTTGTTGTCATCATAATTAAGGAAAATATTCAAGTGTCTTATGCAAAGCTTCATTATATTAGGATCTATGCAAAAAGGACTTAAATGATCATAGGCCTTGCTTTCAGAAATTTATAATGCAAGGTGTAAAAGCAAAGGATTTGAAGTAGACACAAAGAGAATCTAAATCAGCTGTTTAGAGGTGACTTTCCTTTGAGCAAATACTGCGCATATCTGCTACTCAAGATTCCCTATTATAAATGGAAAGCATTTTTAACATAGCAGCATTTCCCCCCTTGTAGTATTCCAAGTGAGAAACTTGGCTTTCTAAAAGTTAACCTTATGGTGATGGGGTTGATCTTTTTGATCATAGTAAATTTTGTTTTATATAAGATGTCACATGTATGAAGTAGCTAAAGGAAAAGCTGATAAACCCAGATGCATTGATTACTAATTTGCAGTAGCTTTTTACACAAATTGGCAATCTGAAGAAGTTAATACCTACTAACTTTGACACAACAAGTTACAATACCTACTAACTGACACAACAAGTTACAGTAATTGAGGCAATGCATACACATATACGTTTTTATCAAAATTAAGTTGCCTAGAAGTGGACCATCATGCTCTGTCTGTGTAAAAGGTGGTAGAATAGTAATTAGGAACACAAAGTTCCACATCACCATGTCACATAAAACACACAATGCTGCAAAGCCATGAGATATTTCTTTCTCTCTCAAACACAAATACCAATACCAACACAAACTTGTATACCCTGTATATGTGGAGGGTGGGGAGACAAAAATGTTGCTATTTTACAGCACTCTTCCAACCCAAGAGGAGATTGAAAATCTTCCTGCCTTCCCTCGGGAAAAACTGACTCTGCAGCTCTTGCTGGGAAGTGGAGCCTTTGGAGAAGTGTATGAAGGAACAGCAGTGGACATCTTAGGAGCTGGAAGTGGAGAAATCAAAGTAGCAGTGAAGGTAATGTGAATCTTCCAACTCCTTGACACATTATATCACCATATCTACAAGGATTGACATGGATATAATTATAATAAAAGTTGAGTGCTCTTTGTTGAAAAGAGGATGGGTTGAATGTCGGAGCCTATCCATAGCTATAGAAATCACATTTTTAAAAAACATTTTCTACATAGGAATATTGTTTGTAATCAACAATCTCCAGGATTTGCATTACCTCTTAGGCTACTAATTAGCTAAGACCTATCAGACAATCATTTTTCTTCAACCATGTCATAAGAGAACTGGAGTTGTAAAACACATTCTTAAGGTACTAGACCAAGGGTCAGCAAACCTTTTCTTAACTGGGCAGATAGTAAATATTTTAGGCTTGCTGGCCATACAGACTCTGCCATTGTATTGTCATAGACAATATGTAAATAAATGAGCGTGGCTGTGTACCAATAAAACTTTATTTATGAACACTGAAATTTTAATTTTATATTTTTTCATATGTCATGAAATAGTAGTATTCTTTTGACTTTTTCAACCATTTAAAAATGGAAAAGCCATTTTCAGATCATAGGCTATACAAAAAGAGGTGACAGGCTGGATCTGGCGGCCCACAAGCTATAGTTTGTCAGTCTCTGACTACATGATTATTTATCATGGTATATTTAATATATTTTTAAGGAAGCACTGGATATACTCATATTTTTGTAAAACTTTCTTTTGATAAAGGGAGGATGAATCTTTTATGTATTTGAGCAATATCCTGATCTCTGCTTATTAGAGATTTATTGCTTTGAGAGTTAGCTATACAACTAGAAAAGTTGGCAAAATTCTCTCTGCTTCCAAATGATGTCATTTAAAAGTTCTTTAACTTACTCCCACCTTGACTGTTTTAAACAAATGTTTATTTCTCTCATGTAACAAGATGACTGCTGGCTTCAGGATAGTGTGTCAGGTCAGAGCCAGTATCTCTGAAATATTCTCGGCTGTTGTTCATGCTTGCTGCCTCAGTGTTCCAAGATGGCTGACAAAGAAGCAAGCATCATATCTTCATTTGGACCAGGGAAAGGAGGAAAGATGGTGCCAGATGTACATGTTCAGGAAGACAAACGTCTTCTTCAAAGTTCCCTCCCCGCCTTAGCAGTTTTTCTCTTATATACCATTGACCATCACCGAGTTATGTGACCACCGCAATTTCCAAGGGAGGCTGGAGAATTTCAGAACATAATTTTCATGATTAGCTTTGATCAATTGCTTGGGACTGGGAACTTTGCCTTCAAGAAATAAATTGAAAGCAAGGAGATAAAGAAAACATATTGAGAAAAAAATTTTGAAAATTAAGAAATTAGCCTAAACAACAAAACTTGGTCTCTTAAAATTCTGCCTTTTGAAGGAATGTTGTATAAGCATTAGTAGACCTTTTATTTTGCATATTCTTCTACTAGCAATAACAGGAGGTAACATTTGAAGGGTTTATAGAATACATGCACATGCTCTATCTATGATCTGTTTCCAGCTTTCAGGGTAGATATTACAAAACAAACAACAATCTCCATTAACCCGCTGAGCTCACAGAAATGTCTGCTATACTGATTCCTGACTTGTTTTTATGTTGTACAGACTTTGAAGAAGGGTTCCACTGACCAGGAGAAGATTGAATTCCTGAAGGAGGCACATCTGATGAGGTAGCTCTGAAATAATTTTCTCTTGGTATGGGTAAGAAGTTTTAAGTCTGCTTGACTTATTTTTAACATCCAAAATGACCTGACATAACAGATCATGCCTAAAACAACATGGTTGAAACGTTTGAATGAAACCACATCTGCAGAGCAAGTAGTCTATAGATGCCAATCTTCTGAGCCTGGGTACAGGCACTCCTCAGGCAAAAGGTTCTCCTTTCTTTTATCTTCAGTAAGGAGCATGTTTTGCAAGTGAATTCTGAAGCTGTTTGACTTTTGACACACTTGTATTCATCTAAATATGTGATAATGGTCAAGTATACCCAGTAAGAGAGAGTTCTCTCAAATGCTATAATGTCAGTGAAAATAGCTTTGTCTTAGTAAACTTGTCTCTAAGTTTGAGTTTGTGGTCATAAAAACTGCTCAAGCGCATCTTAATGGGAAAACTTGAGGCAGTGGTTGGTTGAGTCTCAAGCTGTGGGTTCCAATTATTAGATTGGGACTTCCTCGGTTTGATGTCTTGAGAAAACTGTGTAGCCAAACCTGCATTTCTGGGTTGTTTTCCTGAAAGGGAGAGTATATATTTCATACCTGTAATGACCCAAAACACAATGTTTTAAAATATCTTTTCAAGGAGGCTACTAGTCAAAATTACTTTCTTTTCCAAAATATGCTTAATACAAATGTTATTCCTTCTAAAAACCAACCTATGTTATCCATACTCATGGCCACTAGGGGTTGCCATATTACCTCCTTAAGGTAAGCACAAAGACCAGTAGTTGGAAAAGGAAGCGTTAGAGACACTAAATCAGGGGTTTAGAAGGAAACTATTGGTAAAGAATTGCTGTACTCCATAAAGACCCTTGGCTAGGACTCCTGCCTCTGTCATGTCATACAGCCTGTGTCTTTCCACCTTTCAGCAAATTTAATCATCCCAACATTCTGAAACAGCTTGGAGTTTGTCTGCTGAATGAACCCCAGTATATTATCCTGGAACTGATGGAAGGAGGAGACCTTCTTACTTATTTGCGTAAAGCCCGCATGGCAACGGTAGGCAGTTGGGATCTGTAATATTGGTTTCATAATGCAAATGCCCTATAATTCCCCATTAATTTTCTTTAGATTTAATACGCTGCAGTGGTAAAACCTTAGAAGACTTATATGGAAAGAATTATTCTATTTACTTCACGTTAGATTTTGACAATCAGAACTGTGGGCTAACATTCTGGCATTTTCTGCTCATGTGAGCCCGAGCCTGTTTTTAGTATTTAATGGGAGAACATGACCCTCATTGCCAGAATCATGTTTTGCTGGAGCACAGGGATAATGTGGAGTTGGAAAGGCATATCTCTGTACTTAATCTATATGCCTGTCTGTTCCAAATTATATTTCCAGTCTTAATGTCTTTACTGAGTACCAGACTTGAATGTCCCTCTCTAGTTGACTTATCTATTTGGATATTAGTAGGCATCTCAAACGTATTTTGCCCCAAACAGAGCTCTTGATTTCGTACATCCTCTCCTACTCCACCCATCTAGTTTCTTGCTTTCTCTTTCCCTACATACATGCTAACAAGCTCTGCCTGCAAAACACAGCTGCAGTCCTTCTCTTGTATCCTCAGTGCCTGGAGCAGTGCATAGCACATTATGAACCCTGGAAATACTGTGGAATGGCGGACAGGACTGGGGGTGACTACCTGCAGGAACCTACTTTATACCTTAGATGAGAACACGTGAGATAAGACAAGTCACCAAAGTTTAAATCTGGTGGATTAAAAACTTTTTTTATATCAAAATAAACATCATATGGCTGAAAAATTTAAATGTGTGACAAAGCATATAGTGAAAAACAGGAGCCCTGTGCACTGCTTCATTCCTACCTCTCAGGCCTGCACATATCTTCTGGTATTTACCGCCAAGTTCCTAAATAGTCTGCTCATACTGACACGTGTTGATTTTTCAATTTGGGGTAAATTGACTGCCCAGTATGGAAGATGAGGATTTAACTCTCTTAGATTTCCTCATAATATACCTGTCCATCCCCCACCACGCTACACACAGGAAAACTTTGCTTGCCTCATCCCCTGACAGTTATCACAATCTGCAGATAAATCATCCTTCTGGGTTTGCATTATTAGAACTAATTAGTTATTATTATTATTTTTGGAGCTGAATTATCCAAATGTTATTATTGTTTTTTTCCTGAGGCTAGTTTAATAAATATCTCTTGTTTTCATTTTAGTTTTTATATACGTGAACTCCCCAACTGAATGGTAACACTTTTCTCAATATGGTTAACAATATCAGATAATCTGGTACTTAATTTTTTCTTGGACACTTCCTTCCTGGAAGCAGTGTAGATGCTTGTGCTCTAGGCTAGCTACATAGCTGCTGTTGTAGGGGTTTCCTTCATATTAGACCTGAGAATCTTCCTCAACTCTTGTCCATGTGAGGCTTTTTCCTTGTATCTCATGACTTTTTGTTTGTTTTAGAAAAGAGAAAGTGTAGGAAACTATGCATGTGCAGCAAAAATCTGCTTTTTTTTTTTTTAATTTTTGAGAAAATGCCCTTTATTCTTCCCTTATACTTGTTTGATAATTTGGTTGGACTTTTAGGTTGAAAACTCTTTATCTAACAGATAAAGCCACTACATCTTTATTTCCTCACTTCTACAATTGCCAGCAAGAATTCTTATGCCACTCTGATTCCTGAACTTATTATCAGTGGTCTGTTTTCTGCCTCCTCCACTTCAAAAATTTGAGGAAAATTTTACCTGTGGTACTCTTTACTCACAGCACAGTAACAGTTGCTTCGCTAATCATTCCCTTCAGTTTCAGGAATTTTTTTCATTGTCTCTTTGATAATGAAGAGAATTCCTTATTCCCTGTGTTTCTTTGTTCTAGAAATCCTGTTATAATAGACTACTTTGTTTCATCTTCTCATTCTATTAGCTGCTGTCTCCTATTTTCTAGCTTTTGTCATTTTGCTTTCTATTGTGATAGATTTCCTCAACTTTGTCCCCTAATCTTTTTGTAGGATTAAAACTTTTTTTAAACATATTTTAATTTTTCACATACTTATTCTTGTGTTTTGACTGCTTTTTAAAATAATATTCTGGTTTTCTTCATGGATGCAAAATTGTACTCATCTTTTTTAGGGTGTTAATTATACTTTTCAAACAGTGTTAATTTGCTTCCTGCATTGCCTTGGTTTCCTTGTTCCTCTTTGTTTTGGAATCTGATTCAATGTGAGAATCTTTCTCAAATGTCTAGTATTCTTGGCTGGTTTCATATTTAATCATGAGGCCTAACAAAATGATGGGAACCTATGTGTCCAAGGAAGCTTCCTTTTGGTGTTAGGTGGGACCCTGCTCTTCCACTGGGGGTCCTCCAGTGCCAGTAACTGAATCTCTTCCCTGACATCTGCCAGTTTAACCAGGGAGGAAATTACTCATGTTTCCTCTGGACAGTAAATGCCTGATGCATCAACTCAGAGCATTTAGAGGGGGCTGGAGGTCTCAAGGCTCGGTATGTGGACTCTTATTTAATTTTAATCCTCTCCATTTCAGTACAGTGCCTCAGTGTGACTGGTGGTATCTTCAAACTTGGAGTTGTTCTGGTTCAGGTTTCTGTTGTTTTTATTTGTTTGTTTTCTATAGACAGAAGCCTTCATCTGTGGTAGAAGAATCTATGGTTTAGTTAGGCCTTAAATAGCTTAAACGTTCTTTTTGCTTTCAGTCCTTCTCCTTGTCCCTGTATTCAGGGATACCTGCTGCCTCCCATTCTGGAGACTTTATGACCTTCCATGATGAAAAACAGCTTAATTCTTGCCTTTTCTTTCTGTAGGCAGTCAGCTTTCATCCTCTTGGCTCTGCTAAATTACCACTCCTCCATCTGCTTTCCCTCTTCCAGAATGCTTTGTCTGCCATGTCAGTTCTCATGACAGTGGATTTGCTCTTGTGAAATTACGAAAATTTTCACTATACTGCCATGTTAGTAAGGTTTGGGGAGAGAGTGGAACTAAAAATGCACACATTCAATCCCTCATCTTAAACAATACATTTTATTTGTAGATTGTCTTGTTTTGTGGTGGCGCTAAGTGTATGAAAAGTGAAGAAAGGATGAAAAAGGATGGACTGAAAAAAACATGGATCTACTTTTTCCAGATCATTTTGATTCACCCAGGATCCTAATGCTTATAAAGATTGGTTCTCACATGCACTTCAGTTGTTCCGCAGCCTTTCCTGGTGGCTGCAAAAAACAGCTTGCAGGGCTTTGTCTCCTTCGCTGCAACCATAGAGACATCGTTAAGTGCTGAAGGCAGAATGAAGGCCTGAGGCCCATGGGAACCATCACAAATGCTACTCCCTCTCATGCTGAGTTCTTTTGAGGCTAGCCTCTCCCCACGTGGAGTGCTCAGAGGCACCATATCAGAAAAACCGGCAGAAGCCTTTTTCTCTCTCTCCCTGCATTCAAGGACTGTTTTGTTGGGTTGGATGCCTAAGAATTGACTGCAACTAGGCCCAGAAAGCTTGGTCTAGTCCTTTGCTTTGAGGACTCAGCTACTTTATCTACAAAATGAAATTTTGAATCAAAAACTTCCTAAGGTTCCTTTTAACTTTTTTTTTTTTGACAGTCTTGCTCTGTGGCCCAGGTTGAAGTGCAACGGTGTGATCTCGGCTCACTGCAACCTCTGCCTCCCAGGTTCAAGTAATTCTCCTACCTTAGCCTCCTGAGTAGCTGGGACTACAGACACTCGCCACCATGCCCAGCTAATTTGTATATATTTTTTGTAATAGAGACAAGATTTCACCATGTTGGCCAGGCTGTTCTCAAACTCCTGACCTCAAGTAATCTGCCTGCCTTGACCTCTCAAAGTCCTGGGATTACAGGCATGAGATAACACACCTGGCCTTAACTTTTGTTAAAAGGATAGTATTAAGATAGAAAAAAGTGAAACAAACAAAAACTGTCAAAGTAATATGAATATGTAGTAAACGTGCTGCCTTCCAGATAAAATTCAATTCACCAAATTTTTGCTGGGTGTTTACTATACAACGGCGAAGGATGTAGTTCTTGCACTCAAGGAACTTGTTACATGGTAGAGTTGTAAGTCTACAGATGCAAGTCTACAGATACCTAAATAATCCACTTAAAGTAGGAAGTGGATGGACTCATTAGAGTGCAGTGGAGAATACACTGTAGAAGCCCAGAGGAAGGAGCGATTCCTAACTGAGGAAAGCTGAGAGGGCTTCATGGAAGAGGCCTTCTGATTCAGACACAACCCCAAAGCAGGAGGTAGAACAGTAGCGGAACTGTGCTTTCCCACTGAGTTATGAAAGGCTTTGACTAGGGATAAACTGAGATCAAAGTTTAATATGTCTGAAGGGTTTAACAAGAGATGACAGGTGGTAGTCCAGAGTGGCATCTAGAGTCAAGGAAACCCAACATGGGGTCATGCGATATCCCAACAGGTTGATACATGGTATATCAGAAGGAGAGAGTAGTCAGAGATCCAAGCAGGCACCAGCATTATGAAAATCTGTCAGCAGGGAACAGGGCACTAGCCACCAGGCTGAAATTAGGGAGTAGGATCCTAGGCCTAGAGAAAGACTTCACAGGTAGAGTAGGTTTTGCCGAGAGCAGAGCAGGGTTCCATTCACAGGAACCAGTGAACCATTCAAGACATCCAGCAAGGACTCAGATATGGGCCATGAGACAGTGGACCTGAATCAGGTTGGAGAAGGATTGATTTGGGAGTAAAGTCAGAGCCTAGTTATTAGCCCTAGGTGTGGCTGTGAAGAACCATGGCAATAGTGAGCCCCAGAACATCAGAATATTCCTAGTTTGGGGGAAGAGATAAATGTGTCAGAGGAGGTAGGGAGAACAGCACTTAAGAGCATTTATTTTTAAGGAGTTGAAGGACTTGGAGGTTGGGAATCATTTGAGATACTCAGCTAAGGCTGTGGATGGAAAACAAGAAACAGGAGGACATTCCAGGAGAAAAAAATAATAGCAGGAATAAAGAAGAGAGACTGAGAAATGCAGAGTAGGAATAAAGAACTGCAAGTGGACCAGCGTAACTGAAGCACAGATTGAGAGAGGAGAAACAGTAGGAAATTAATAGACTTGTAGAGAGGCTTGTGCAGCCTGGGAGTGCTGTGGAGACTGTGCTCAGGAATTCATAATAGACTCTACAGGAAGGGGTCACAACAAAGCAAGCTAATGAAAGCATAGGAGGCTGGAGACATGGGAAATTTTTGAATGCATTAGATTAGGGATGACAAAGGCTTGAACCAGGGTAATTGCAGAGCACTGGAAAAGGACAGACAGTATAATATAGCTTCAGTGCAGGATCTTTGAATTTTCCCAATATGGTACTAATAAAAACTTCAACTGGCTTTTTTCCATGTAGAAATCATTGCAACCAGTACAGGCTCAAGTGTATATTTGTGCTCGCTCTCTTAGATGAGAGGAGTAATTTGAAACTTTGAAATAGGGTATTGCTAACAATTTATATGGGGTTCATACGAGAAACAAGCCCATTGTCATGACTGGCAAGACAGAATGTCATTGGGTCAATAATTAAACCAGCTAGCACTAAATAAGTCATCATTTTGACTACTTATGAGAGCAACAAATGTTTATTAAGTGCCTGTTATTGACCAGCCATATTATGTAACTTACTTGAATTTTGCAAGGTCAGTATTATTGCCCATTTTACACATGAGAAATTTGCTTAGGGAGTTAAGTAACTTAAGCAAGTTCACACAACTAGTAAATAGCAGAACTAGGATTCACATCTCTATCTGTCTGGCCTGACACCTGGAGGTCTTTCTAATAAAGATTCCATATTGCCTCTACATACTAAACATAGCTGTTATTTTTTTAAATGTATATTTGCATAGAAAACATCTAAATTTGTTTTCCTCTTTGTTTGAATTCTTATAATCATAACTAAAAATCCCTTTAAAACATCAGATACATACATGTATATGCATATACATGTATCCACTTATATTCACACATGTATGTATATATTTCATGCAAACTAGAAAACTACCTGTAATTTTTCCTTCATTTCTTACAGTTTTATGGTCCTTTACTCACCTTGGTTGACCTCGTAGACCTGTGTGTAGATATTTCAAAAGGCTGTGTCTACTTGGAGCAGATGCATTTCATTCACAGGTACAGTTCTCTTCTTAATACAGGGTTATTATGGATATTGGCCCAATAATCACCTGAAGTGCAGGTAAAATGCACAAGATAATTAAACATTTTAATTCCTTCAAACTAGGAATAATTTCTATTAAAAGTCTCTCTTATAAATCATCCTACTGTAAAGACACATGCACACATATGTCTATTGCAGCACTATTTTCAGTAGAAAAGACTTGGATCCAACCCAAATGCCCATCAATGATAGATGGGGTAAAGAAAATGTGGCACATATACACCATGGAATACTATGCAGTCATAAAAAAAGAATAAGTTCATTTCCTTTGCAGGAACATGGATGAAGCTGGAAACCATCATCCTCAGCAAAATAACACAAGAACAGAAAACGAAAGCAGGTTCTCACTCATAAGTGGGAGTTGAACAGTGAGAACACATGGACACAGGAAGGGGAACATCACACACCAGGGCCTCTCCGGGGTCGGGGGCAAGGGAAGGGACAGCATTAGGAGAAATACCTAATGCAGGCGGGACTTAAAATCTAGATGACGGGTTGATAGGTGCGGCAACCACCATGGCACATGTATACCTATGTAATAAACTTCACATTCAGCACATGTATTCCAGAACTTAAAGTAAAAAAAACAAAAAGTTTCTCTTCTTTACAGACCTACTAGGGTTACTTGTTTGATTTCTGGAACTTTATTGTTGTTGTTATTATTAAATATAACTTCTGCCATAGGGATCTGGCAGCTCGAAATTGCCTTGTTTCTGTGAAAGACTATACCAGTCCACGGATAGTGAAGATTGGGGACTTTGGACTCGCCAGAGACATCTATAAAAATGATTACTACAGAAAGAGAGGGGAAGGTCTGCTCCCTGTTCGGTGGATGGCTCCAGAAAGTTTAATGGATGGAATCTTCACTACGCAATCTGATGTGTGGTAAGTTTAACAGGACACAGAGTAATGCCGACAGAATCATCAAACATTAGAGAGGATTTTAAAAGGACATCGAATTTTGCTTTTTTAATGTGAGAAAACAGAAGACCAGAGGCCAGCTCAAAATGTAAAGGTTTGTTCAATGACTTTTAAGTTGGGCTGGCCCTAGGCAAAATTACAAATGAGATAAAATTTCTCAGTGCTGCCAATTTTTATTCATGCCTTCCCTCTCAATGTTTACTGGCACTTTATCCCCTGCAAACTTGGGAGGAAAATGCTGAAATGTTTTTGTGCTCACCCTTAGGTGTGTCTGCATGTCAATGCTCTGAAATTCTTAGATAATGGAGGCCTACAGTGGGGTTTCAGTCAGGGAGAGAAACAGAGTATGAGTGTGTGCATACGTGTATGTATGTGTGCGTGCATGTGTGTGTGCACGTGTTTCTGTGTGTGCATGTGTGTCTGTTTCTGTGTGTGCATATGTGTATATGCGCATGGATGTGCATGCATGCGAGTACGCATATGAGTCTGTGTCTCTGTGTATGCACATGTGTGCCTCCTCCAAGCCTTCCTATCACCTTTGAAGTATTTGCTCATATGCAATTTCTTGGTCTAGTTTTTCTTGTCAGCCTGCTTTTATATCTCCCATTTGCCTTTTATGAGACCAATAATACCCTGACAAAGTAGACCCTGCTAGCCCCAGGAAAAATGTTGTTGGAGAAACTACTGTAAACCTGGTGTTTGTATTAAGTATAATTAAAGCAAACCCTCTATTATTCTTAGGTCTTTCGGAATTCTGATTTGGGAGATTTTAACTCTTGGTCATCAGCCTTATCCAGCTCATTCCAATCTTGATGTTTTAAACTATGTGCAAACAGGAGGGAGACTGGAGCCACCAAGAAATTGTCCCGATGATCTGTAAGTTAATTATGTTAACATAAGCACCCCCCAAGCAAAAACATGTGCATATACAATCTTAGGCCTCTTGATACAGTTTGTTAAATTGTTAAAATAAAAACTGGAACTTAAACATTGTATATCCCACATAAAATATCAATTCATTGTGTCAATTTGTGAATACATTATGGTTTCTTTTTATTTCTATATACAAATGATATTTCACTGAGAAACAAAATTTTGGAGAGTAAAATACTTCTGGGTAAGTGAATTCTAACAAAAGCACTCTGTGTGTGTGTGTGAGAGAGAGAGAGAGAGTATACACACATGTATGCCTTTTATTTTGGGAGATATGATCTGACTAGTATCTTAATCTACATATTAAAAGATTATACTAAATAGGAATATATTGTTAAAAAGTTGGATTGCCTTTGTTGATATAGCTGACATTGACTAATAAGAAATAGTATTACTAAAAATTACACAAGTTGTGATCTGTTTATGAACATAACAAAAAAATGACTAAGTATTGTAACTTTAGCGAATCCTGGCCATTACTGAATTCTAATAGTGATTTCTCAGAAGAGTGAGTGACTTTTAGTCAAATTATAAGGAAGAAAGTTTTTATTCTGAGTATTAATCTGCCTCCTTGTGGAAAGTCTCAGCAGAAATTTAAGTCCTGACAACTTTTTCCGAGAATTGTCTTACCCAAGAAGTTTCTAAAAGAGCAAGTAAGTACGAACTCTCTCTGTGCACCATAACATGCCAAGGATTGTATGGATTACAGAGGTGTTTAAACCAGGGACACAGCCCTTCAGCATCTCAGAATGTGTTTTGAATGAAAAGACACCCACACGGAGCAGTTGGATGCCAAGCCAACATGTAATAAAGTGCTAAACTGTGTGGTACAGGCAAGTGCAAAAGGAATTAGCAGTATGCGGATGCACACCATGGTTGTACTGCCTTGACTATGCTGTGTTATTTAGAGGATTATTCAGACTTGAGCCAAAAGATGATTAAGAGCTGGGCACCTTGGTTAGATGTTCTACTGGTGCATATTTTTGTATTATTTAAATCTTCCAGCTTGAAGAAGATTAGAATCACTACTTGTTTCTGATTTAGCTTAATAATCTCTGGGATATTTACAGGGAGATCAGATGCACACACATCTGACCAAATTAGATAATAGTGCATAAAAATGATTCATAATCATTTTGGGGAGAAATGGTGAAAATTATATAAATTAAGGATAAGAAATTATACAAAATTTGAAAACCTTGCATGTAGGGCTTAAGAAAAAAGCCCGGGATACCTAAATACAAAATAAATTTTAACTAAATATTTACAGACTAATCACTTATTCCACTCTCTCCCCAAGGGTTAACGTGCCTCATCACAATCATGCAATATTTTTGGATAGGCAGCTTAGAAATTGATCACTAAACTGATCAGTTTTGACTGATTATTTTGTTCGGGGCAGGGAAGTTAATAACAAATTGCTGTATTGTGGAGCAGAAAAATGTAGACAAGTTGAACTTCAGCTAAAGGTATAAAAAATGTAACTAGAAGGAGGAAGGAGGAGCGCTACAAAAGTATTCCTGATTATGAGCGGGAAAATGTATTATCTTGAATAATTTATTGATTGAATTGCCATTGTTTTAATAAAAGTATAGTTTATTTGAAATGAAAATTTTAAATTTTCATTTTCTGGTTTTGAAGTTCATTTGAACATCATTAATATAAATAAGCCCTGCATCAAGCCCTCCAAGTGCTGCAGGACTCTAACAAGCCCTGGGAAGGGTTAAAGATCCATTGCCAACCAGGAAAACAAGCTGGGCTAGGAAATGGAGATCTCAGCAATACCATTCAATCTGGCCATGGCCTTAAGTTGTCATGATAAAGATTAACTACTCTCCTTAGAGTACAGAGGGAACTGATATTTATTTGAAACAGTTTTCTGAGATCACAGGCCCAGCTTAGGGGGTTGAAAGTCTGCACTGAGCCCTGCTACACCTTCCATTTACTGCTTAAATACTCAGCACCTGGATGCACTCTAGGTCAGGTGAGCCCATAGATAGCTATGCTGTACTCAGCTATTAATGGAATGCCAGGTTCAGAGCATTCCTACCCTTCTCTCCATAGCCTGGGATGTATGATAGAAAGCCCAGCCATCAGGATTCTCTTCAGTTTTTAGTTTGCACAACAACTACACAACTCCTGAGAAGAAATGGGATCAAAGGGCAATCTACTTCAAGTGAGAGCTTTTTTGGGGTTTTATAATAGATATATCACAGTAGCAACTGGAATTACTGGAGAGTCCCTCAGGTGTAGGAGGCAACCATGGGAGAACACAGAGGTTCACCATGTTATTTTTACATCTTAAAAACTATGTACACCTGGATACTAATTGGATCTCTCCAGGATTAGGTATAATGAGTAAGGAAAATTTTGAAATCTATATTTTATGTACTTTGTTTAAATAACTATAGAAACTTTTCCCTTTCATACTGAAAAATACTGTGACATTTTCATGTATTGAACTTCAACTGCTTTGTGAATTCGAAGCCTTTAATATTCATAGAGGCTAACACTGGATATAGCTAATGAGTCCTGTGCTATTTTGGAAAAAAAAAAAAACCTTGAGGAAAAGAGTTGTCAAGGGTTTGCATGGTGAGTGGAGGAATTGGAACCTCTACTTAGCCAAATGAGATACTTCAAGTATAATGAGTAATTTTCTGGAGCCAAAACAACCAGCCCAGGTAAATTTTAACAAACTTGAAGGACCTGCAAATTTGTTTAGAGTAGTATGTTTGAATATTTGTAACTATAACTTGGTGCAAGTATACACTGCATGATAAAGAATGGTGACAAGGACATATTTGTAAGGGAAGATTCTCTATGCTAAGGCTGTAGTTTTCATTGTTAATTTACTTACAAGATATAAGAAATACATTTAGGATTATTAAAAGCCTCTTCATTTCATTCCATTGCCAGTTCATTGCTGTTTGAGAACACAAGTTTTATTCTTTACTTTTAGATGACTATTGCTTTATATAGCTCCCCTTTTCTTAGTCCTCATTTATCCCTGCATGGTGGAACAGAAAGGTTTTATATATTAACAGGCCAAATGTGTTTGTCATCAGAAAATTAAGTACAGAGTAATAATTGGATTAAATGTAAATTAAAGCCTCCATAAATGAAAAAAAGAGGAATTTCTGCTTAAGTGGATTTCACAGATTAAAGAAGGGGCTGAACTTTTGGAGGTAGAATGAGTGGGTGATGTGCAAATGGCTAAGTGGCAGCTGTAAGGATGGTTTCTTTTTCCCCCTGCCTTCCTCTTTCCTAGCCTCCTCTTCCTTCTTCCTTTTCTTTCTCTCCTTCTAAATAATCTCACTAAGTATCTTGATTTTTTGCATAATAAAGCAGGTTATAAATAAGTATGGCAATCGCCTTTTTTTGTGTGGGGGATATGTTCCAAGGCCCCCAGTGGATACCTGAAACCAAGAATAATACGTGTATTAGTTCATTCTCACACTGCTATCAGGAACTGGTAATTTACAAAGAAACTAGGTAATTTATAAAGAGAACTGGGTAATTTATAAGAGGTTTAATTGGCTCATGGTTCCACAGGCTCTGCAGGAAAGCATGGCTTTGGAGGCCTCAGGAAGCTTACAATCATAGCAGAGGGTGAAGAGGAAGCAGGCATAGTCTTTCCATGGCCAGAACAAGAGGAAGAGAGGGAGCAAAAGTAAGAAAGAAGGAGGTGCTACACACTTTTAAACAACCAGATCTCATAAGAATTCTATCACCAAAGCAGCAAGTTGGAAATCTGCCCCAATGATTCAATCATCTCCCACCAGGCCCCTCCTCCAACACTGGTGATACAATTCTTCATGAGATTTGGGTGGGACACAGAGTCAAATCATATCAGTACCCAACCTTATATACACTATGTTTTCTTGATCTGACAACTTAGTCAACTAATGGGTAGGTAACATATACAACATAGATATGCTGGACAAAGGGATAGTTTCATGTCTCTGTTTCATGTTTCATTACGCTACTCAGAATGGCATGCAATTTTAAACTTATGAACTGTTCAGTTCTGGAATTTTCCATTTAATATTTTTGGACCACGGTTAACCTCAACTAACTGAAACCATAAAAAGCAAAACTGATAAGAAGGGACAACTGTAAAAACCTCCTAATTGAAATATGACCAACCTTGAGAGATTCTATCTATGCCTTGGCAATATTTTTGAATCACAACTTTATTTTCAAAAATAAAATGCTTCCTATGGACAATTATAATTCTTCATTTTTCCTCTATACTCTGAGGACAACTCTCAGATTAATCATCAAAACTCTATTTTTTAAATTCTGTGATCTGACATGGATCATATCTCATTTAGAAGTCTAATTATTCTTCATTGACATCTTTGTATCATCCCCATTTCTAAATGGCACAGGTTATAGAGAAATATGTAAAAGATTAGGTTGTCTTTTGGTTATTTCTCAGATATGATTCTAATTTTAAAATACAGAGCCAAGCTTGGCACTGTATACCCGGTACGTAAATTCCTTGAAATACATGTGAAGTCATCAGATCAATACATTGAAACAGTCCAATATTAGTTTTTCCTGATACCATTTATTCTGATATGGAGTACCAACTCTGACCTGAGGTGCTTGTCAGTAAACAAAATAAATGGAAGTGGAGTTTGCTTGCCACATTATAATAGAATGGAGATTGCATTATAATTCCCCAAATGGATACTAGCTATTTTAAATACAATGCCTATAATGATTTCTGGGCCATCGTTACCTAGTGATTATAATCTTGTTCTAGCTCCACAGGCATTACCTCAGTCCACACCATCATTATCTCTCATCTAGTCTTCTTTAATAGCTTCCAACCTGCCCCTTTATAATTTATTGTCCACGTATCTGCTAGAGTAATCCTTTAAAAATGAAAAGATTATGTCTGCTTAAAAATCTTGAAAACTTCCCCTTGTAGTGTTGTAAAATCCAACTCTTTGCCTGCCCTGTGAGACCTGCATGATCTCGCTTCCCTCCTCTGATCTCATCTCATCCTTTCCCCTCAATGACTGCACTTCAGCGACACTGGCTTTCTTTCAGGTTCTAAAATGTGCCAAGCTCTTTCCAAATTTAGGACTTTACACATGCTTTCCCCACTTGTAGTGTGTTCCCTGACTCCCATCCACACCCTATTCCCATGACTAGTATCTTATTTTCTTACAAAGTTCTTTGGCTTAAATGTCACCTCTGCAGAGGGGCCTTCTGTAAGCAACTTTCCAAAACTGTTTCTGTCTGTTAGAACTCATGTTTGTTTTCTTTACTACTTTGCAAAGAACTTATAATAGTATATTTACTCATATAGTAGTACTAATACTTTAAGTACCTCCCAATCTGTTTCTTTATCACTTCTCTCTCTCTGATCCGGTCTGCCATATAGCTCCAGAAAGTCAAAAAAGAGAGCAAGTACTTGTTTATAATAAGTCAGTAGGCTTGAAAACCAGGTTTGGAATATAGAGAGCATCTAAAGTCCTTTAGCTCCTTTTTAAGTACTAGGTTTTAATTGTCTGTATAAAAACATATAATTTTATATAAGGATAGTCAAATTAAGAAAGGTAGTGAGTAAAGCCCTCATTCCTTCCAAGCCCTGGGGAAGTGAAGAAAGAAGATAACTTGATAGAGGTGGGAGGGTGAGATACTGGATATCTGGGTTTGGAAACCTCCTCTGTAGGCTTCAATTAGAAGAGATGTTCACTCACCCCTGGTTCGGGAGAATTACAAATAGATCATTGAGTGGAGGACCCTCACTTTGACATGGGAGACTCAGCATTGTCGAGAAGGTAGAATGACTTGTCCAGACAGAAATGTCTAGCTTATGCTTCCAAACTTCCTTTGTTTCCTATATTGGGTGAACATTTTGTTGAGAGCTAGAGATTCTGCCAAGTACCTTCCTGTGGGCCTGCAGCAGAAACAAGAATGGATTCCCTGGGCCTTGAGAGCATGTATAGGGCTTCATAGCATCTGAGAATCCTACAACTAGAGAGAGACAAGGGTGGACCACTTTAGTGGGGAAACGTCAAAAGAATAGGTAAAGAATTCACAGATTGCCAACAGGGGCTGATGCCTAGGCTGGGTCAGATCAGTTACTCCTTAATGAATTCTGGATTAGCCACTGAGACTAGCAAAGATCTGGAGGGCACAGTGGGGTTCAAAGGATTCTTCACCATGCCTCTACATAAACCTTGTACCCAACATATATCCTGACACTACCTTAGAAAGGAAGGCAGAGGGAGTGGTGATGGCCTGAAAATAAGAGAGGTTGGGTTATTATCCAGAAAAGACTGAATAATACTTAAAAAGATTGTTTAAAATAGTGAGACTAAGTTATAAACGTAAAAATAAGTATAAAAGAACATTGTACTAAATGAAGTTTCTTTTCTTATGCTAGGTAGGGACTCTGAGAAAGACCTAGTTAATTATAAACAATATAAAATACTTACAATTTTTGTGCTTATATGAGTTGAGACGTGATGAATTTTGCCTTTCAACAATTTTTATAGCTGTTAGTTTCTTTATGTGTTGCTACATTATGATTGACTATAAGACTGACAGTGCAGGTGAGACCTTTACCTTGAGAGCTTAAAGAGCTACTTGAACACCCTTGATTAAAGAATGGTCCTCTCCTGTCAGGGAAGGTCATCCTCTTCAACCAAGTTTTCAACTTGAGGAGGGCTACACGTGGAACAGTGGAGAAAGGGGACAGCTGTGTAGCCAGACATCAGCTGAATCAACTCTGGTGATCAGTGGGTGGCAATGATGAAGCCAGATCACCTTCACATGAGACCTTCACCTTGCGTAGTTGAGTGTTGAGTAGACATTTTGCCACCATCTACTTATCCATCTATTTATTTGAAATAATAACTGTTAAAATAATGTCACCTTTTCAAAAGAAAGATGTTGTCTAATAAACGTAGTAGTGTTAAAAGCCACTCTTAAATAAGAAACCAAAGCCTTTGTTATGATTCATTTATATTAATTAAGGAAAACTGGCAATAACTTGGATTCTTTCCTTTCTAAAATGACCCTACTTGGGTTATCAGTAATTATATCCAATTGCTATTTACTTTCCCATCTTTCCCTGCATATTTAGGTGGAATTTAATGACCCAATGCTGGGCTCAAGAACCTGACCAAAGGCCTACTTTTCATAGAATTCAGGACCAACTTCAGTTATTCAGAAATTTTTTCTTAAGTAGCATTTATCAGTGCAGAGACGAAGCAAACTCCAGTGGAGTCATAAATGAAAGCTTTGAAGGTAAGTTTGAGTCTTCAGAATATTCTAGTTTTCTCTGCACTGTGAGCTGAACAAGGTTAAAATGGAATGTACACAGAAAGCATTTTGGGGTAGGCAAAAAGAATAACATGCTGGCACCTTTGTTATCATAATGAGGTGTTTATTGCATTCCTCTGTGAAAATTATTTGTATTATGCACTAAATTGAAAAAATAAAGGATAGTGCTATGGCCCCTGGATTTATAATCTAAGATAGTAAGGAGGAGAATTAACATGTTAGACTATATTTTCATAAGGTCTGTTCTCCTCTTCTCCCCCTACACACCAGTTTGGACCTTGAGTACAGAGTTAATTACAGACTCTGCTTATGGTACATTATCATCATTGGCCTATGCAGAGCTCCTATCTTGTTTGTTTGTTTAGCCATTTTATCCACATATTCCTCTCCTCTTCAACTTCCTCCCTCCCCGTCAGGCAACCATTCTAATGTCTTTAGTGTGTATCTTTTCATTTGTATGTTTTCCTGCAAAATGTGTATTGTTTTTTGTGAAATGAATGCATTTTTCTTTCCGTTTTCGTTAAGCACTGTATTTTTAAGGTCTCTCCATGTTGCTAAGTATATATCTAATCCTTTGCTTCTTACTGATGAGTAATTTTGCTGTGATTATTGTAGTGGATCAGGTCTTGCTAAGATCTAGTCTGATTCTATGACTTTAGTGTTTGGTGATTAAGATAATAATATTCTGGGCCAGGCATGGTGGCTCAAGCCTGTAATCCCAGTACTTTGGGAGGCCGAGGCAGGTGGATCATGAGGTCAGGAGCTTGAGAGCATCCTGGCTAACACAGTGAAACCCCATCTCTACTAAAAATACAAAAAAAAAAAAAAAAAAAAAGGAAAAAAAAAGAAAGATTAGCCTGTTGTAGCCTGTTGTGGTGGCGGGTGCTTATAGTTCCGGCTACTCGGGAGGCTGAGGCAGGAGAATGGCGTGAACCCGGGAGGCAGATGACACCACTGCACTCCAGCCTGGGTGACAGAGTGAGACTCTGTCTCAAAAAATAAAATAAAATATAATAAATGAATAAATTCTGGAACCATTCTACTATGATGGACAGACTAAGCCTTTTAGTTAAATGTAAACAGACTTAAAATACAGTAGTCACTTAATTCATTTCTAAAGTCACATTTACTGTATGTGTGCCTAATTGGCTGCAGAAAAATGAATTTAAAATATTTCTCCTTCAGCTGATCTAGAACTTCATGTTATTAAAAGTTTGCCAGGCCCTTTGTTTATTTAAATGCAGATGTCCTTGCTTACAAACCAAACTGGCAAGATGGATCACAACTTAGAATCTCTCAGAAATTAGGCTTCTTGCTATTTGCAGTGACTGACTATAAGACTGAGTGCAGGAGACACTTTTACCTTGAGAGCTTGCACAGTTACTTGCACATCTTTATTAAAGAATGGTCCTCTCCTATCAGGGAAGGTCATCCTCTTCAACCAAGTTTTCAATTTGAGGAGGGCTACACGTGGAACAGTGGAGAAAGGGGACAGCCGTGTAGCCAGACATCAGCTGAATCAACTCTGGTGATCAGTGGGTGGCAATGATGAAGCCAGATCACCTTCACATGAGACCTTCACCTCGAGTGATGCACTTGACTAATAGCAGATAAAAAGAAGAAGCCCATGGACAGACATCTACTTGTCTATACATCTTACTACATATTTTGGGTGACTTTGGATCCATTATATGAGCATAAAACTCTGATCATGTAACTTCTTTAACACAAACTGCTAAGCGATAGATTGGAAAGGGTTGCACATGCCTTGGCCATATGTCATAACCCTCATTAGAGTAAACCTTGTTAATAGTCTCACATTGTTTCTACTCACTATCACCCTGGACAGAGCTGATTCTAAGAATGCCAATAGCAGAACACTTGGGTATTATAACTGGCACAGCAACTCCATCCTTTGGGGGGCTCTACATATATACTTGCCTATCTGAATAGGCAAACATACCTTTAAGCCATTCTAGACACTATTAAGGCCTTGTCATTTTCTAAGCATTTACTTAATGAGACATTTCTCTGAATAATATGTTCATAATTAAAAAAATTATTTCAACAGATACTGATTTGGGGGCAAGGCATAGCGTAAGCACCTGTATTTCATGTGTTCATTTGTCTGCTTTAAAGAAAAACAAGACGTGAGAGTATTTCTTTCTCTTGGAAGCTAGAATCAGTTTCTTTAATTTTGTTTGCCGAGTTTAGTAGTAAACTAGCTTTTACTGGTGATGTTGAAAGTTGTCCTTGTCATAAGACTATATCTATATCCATAGGAAATACTAGTGTCACCAGTTCACTATTTAATAATACTGTTTTGCTCAAGCCATTTCAATCTGCTCCAGCCTGGCCTGGTTCTTATTTGTCATAACTTCACTTATGGAAACTTTAGAGGAACAATCATGCAGAGCGGTTTGCCAATATGTAAAATTAAATCTTTTGTTTCTAAGATAGATAACAGTAACTGGGTTGAATTGAATATACACATGTCTGAAAGGCAGGCAGAACATGGTTTTGCTTGCTTGGCATTGAAAGCACATTTTCTTAACTATATCACTCCTCTTATTTTTTTGTATAAATTTATGGGGTACAAGATTATTTAGTAATGAAGTCAGGGCTTTTAGGGTATCTATCACTTGAAAATGTACCTTGTACCCATTAAGTAATTTCTTATCACTCTCCCACAACCTTACCCTTTCAAGTTTTCATTGTCTATCATTTCATACTCTACCTCTATGCGTACACATTGTTTCAACCCCACTGATGAGTGAGAAGATGTGATATTTGTCTTTCTGTGTTTGACTTATTTCATTTAAGATAATTGCCTCCAGTTTCATCCATGTTGCTACAAAATACATGATTAGATTCCTTTTTAGTGGCTGAATAGTATTTCATTGTCTATACCACATTTTCATTATCCAGTCATCCATAGATAGACACTAGGTTGATCCCATACCTTTGCTATTATGAGTAGTACTGTGATAAACATATGAGTGTAAGTATGTTTTTGATATAATGATTTCTTTTCCTTTGGGTAGATACCTAGTAATGGAATTGCTGGATTGGTTGCTAGATTGTATTTTTAGCTTTTTGAGAAATCTCCATACTGTTTCCCATAAAAGTTGTATTAATTTACATTCCCACCAACAGTATGTAAGTGTTCCTCTTTGTCTGCATCTTCGCCAATATCTATTATTTTTGACTTTTTAATAGTAGCCATTCTGACTGGGGGAGGATGATATCTTATTATTTTAATTTGCATTTCTCTGATGATTAGGGATGTTGGGCATTTTTCTATATACCTGTTGGTCAGTTGTATGTCTTCTTTTGATAAAACATCTATTCACATATTTTGCCCACTTTTTTTTTTTTTTTTTTGAGATGGAGTCTCGCTCTGTCGCCCAGGCTGGAGTGCAGTGGCCGGATCTCAGCTCACTGCAAGCTCCGCCTCCCGGGTTTACGCCATTCTCCTGCCTCAGCCTCCTGAGTAGCTGGGACTACAGGTGCCCGCCACCACGCCCGTTTGCCCACTTTTTAATGGTATTATTTGCTCATTTGTTGTTGAGTGCTTGAATTCCTTGTATATTCTGGATATTAGACCCCTGTTGAGTGAATATTTTGCAAATATTTTCTCCCATTCTGCAGATTGTCTCTTTATTTCATTGATTATTTCTTTTTTCTTCACAAGCTTTTTAGCTTAATTAAGTCACATTTGTCTATTTTTGTTCATGTTGCCTGTGCTTTCAGTGTCTAAGTCATGAATTCTTTGCCTAGACCAATATCCAGAAGAGTTTTCCTTAGGCTTTCTTCCAGTATTTTCACAGTTTCATGTATTACATGTAAGTCTTCTAATTCATCGTAAGTTAAGTTTTGTATATGGTGAGGGTAAGGGTCCAGTTTCATTTTTCTGCATATATCCAATTTTCCTGGCACCATTTATTGAAAGGGGTGTTTTTCTCCCCAGTGTGTGTTCTTGTTGACTTTGCCAAAGATCAGTTGACTGTAAATATGTGGCTTTATTTCTGGATTCTGGATTCTGTTTCATTAAACTATATGTTTATTTTTATATCAGTACCATATTGTTTGATTACTATAGCCATGTAGTATTATTTGTTTTTTTAAAATTTATTTTTGGCCAGGCGTGGTGGTTCATGCAGGTAATCCCAGCACTTTGGGAGGCCAAGGTGGGCGGATCATGAGGTCAGGAGATTGAGACCATCCTGGCTGACACGGTGAAACCTGGGCTCTACTAAAAGTACAAAGAAAAAGAAAAAATAGCTGGGCATGGCGGCAGGCGCCTGTAGTCCCAGCTACTCGAGAGGCTGAGGCAGGAAAATGGCGTGAACCCGGGAGGCAGAACTTGCAGTGAGCCAAGATTGTGCCACTGCACTCCAGCCTGGGCAACAGAGCGAGACTCTGTCTAAAAAAAAAAATTATTTTTAATTTTTGTGGGTACATAGTAGATGTATATATTTATAGGGCACATGAGATGTTTTGATACAGGCATGTAATGTGTAATAATCACATCATAGAGAATGGAGTATCTACCCTCAAGCATTTATCCTTTGTGTTACAAACCAATTTTTTACTTTTAGTTATTTTAAAATGTACAATTAAATTATTATTGACTATAGTTACCCTATTGTGGTATCAAATATTTAGTCTTATTCATTCTTTCTCTTTTTTGTACCCAATAACCATCCCCAACTCCCACCCTGTCCCTTACTACCCTTCCCAGCTTCTGGTAACCGTCCTTCTACTCTCTGTCTTCATGGGTTCAATTGTTTTGATTTTTATATTTCACAAATAAGTGAGAACACGAGATATTTATCTTTCTGTGCCTGGCTTATTTCACTTAACATAATGATCTCCAGTTCCATCCACATTCTTGCAAATGACAGGATCTCATTGTTTTTATGGCTGAATAGTACTCCACTGTACTATATGCATATACCATATTTTCTTTATCCATTTATCTTTTTTTTTTTTTTTTTTGAGACAGTCTCACTCTGTCGCTCAGACTGGAAAGCAATGGCATGATCTCGGCTCAGTGGAACCTGCCCCTTTCAGTTTCAAGCGATTCTCATGCCTCAGCATTCCAAGTAGCTGGGACTACAGGCACACACCACCATACCTGGCTAACTTTTGTATTTTTTTTAGTGGAGACTGGGATTCGCCATGTTGGCCAGGCTGGTCTAGAACTCCTGACCTCAAGTAATCTGCCCACCTCAGCCTCCCAAAGTGCTGGGATTACAGGCGTGAGCCACTGCACCCGGCCTATCCATTTATCTACAGATGGACACTTAGGTTGTTTCCAAATCTTAGCTATTGTAAACAGTACTGCAGTAAACACAGGAGTGCAGATATCTCTTTGATGTACTGATTTTCTTTCTTTTGGGCATCTGTCCAGCAGTGGGGTTGCTGAATCAAATGGTAGATCTATTTTCGTTTTTTGAGGAACCTCCAAATTGTTCTTTATAGCGGTCGTACTAATTTACATTCCCACCAACAGTGTATGAGGATTCCCTTTCTCCACATCCTTGCTAGCATTTGCTGTTGCCTGTCTTTTCAATGTAAGCCATTTTAACTCGACTGAGCTGATATCTCAATGTAGTTTTGGTTTGCATTTCTCTGATGATCAATGATGTTGAGCATTTTTTCACATGCTGATTGCCATTTGTATTTCTTTTTATTAGAAATGTCTATTCACGATTTCAGGAAGCTCTGGGACATAAGGGCTGACCCTAGTTTTCTGGTACCTATCTCTGGGGTGATTAGCACAGGTAAATAGTGGTATGGAGAGTAAGAGCTTAAAAAAGGAGGTGGTTGGGGTGTGGGGTCTGGATTGGTTGATCTGCATTTGAAAAGTACATTTCAAGGCCAGTTGTTTACTAGCTCTAGGAATGGGCAAACACTGAGAGGGGCTGTGCTTCTAGGGTCAGCAAAACACCAGAATGTCAAAACATCAGAATACAAAAAATAAAAGATATGGTTAATATTAATATGTTCATTCAAAGTGTAGAAACAATCTGCCAAGAATGAGAATAAGCCCAGTGCTATTGTAAGAAAAACTGAGTACTTTTTCTTTTATTCTTTTCTTTTTTATTGGCCACTGGGAAATACTATTTGGCAAAATACTTGTTCAGGTCTCTTGACCACTTTTCTATTTGGTGGTCATTGCCTTATTATTAAATAAAGTTTTGTATATTCTAGATATAAAAAAAAAGAAGTGTCTATTCAAATCTTTTGACCATTTTTTGATCAGACTATTACCTTTTTTCCTATTGAGTTATTTGAGCTCTTTATGTATTCTGGTTATTAACCCCTTGTCAGATAGGCAGTTTGCAAACATTTTTTTCCATTCTGTGGATTGTCTCTTCATTTTGTTGATTGTTTCCTCTGCTGTGAAGAAGCTTTTTAAATTTGATGTGATCCCATTTGTCCATTTTTGCTTTGACTGTCTGTGCTTATGGGGTGTTGCTCAAGAAATTTTTGCCCCAACCAATGTCCTGGAGATTTTCCCCAGTGTTTTCTTATAGTATTTTCATGGTTTGAAGTCTCAGATTCAAATCTTTAATGCATTTTTAGATTTTTGTATATGTAGAGAGATAGGGGTCTAGTTTTATTCTTCTGTATATGGATGTCCAGTTTTCCCAGCAGCATTTATTGAAGAGACTATCTTTTCCCTAGTATACGTTCTTGGCATCTTTGTAAAAAATGATTTCACTGTAGGTGTGGGAATTTATTTCTGTGTCCTTCATTCTGTTCTTTTTTTATGGCTAAATAGTATTCCATTTTGTATATGTACCTTTGGTCTATGTGTCAGATTTTATGCCAGTACCATGCTGTTTTGGTTACTATAGGTCTGTAGTATAATTTGAATCCAGTAATGTGATTCTTACAGTTTTGTTCCTTTTGCTTAGGATAGCCTTGGCTATTCTGAGTCTTTTGTGGTTCTCCATAAATTTTAGGATTCTTTTCTATTTCTGTGAAGAATGTCATTGGTATTTTGATAGGGATTGCATTGAATATGTAGATTACTTTGGGCAGTATGATCATTTTTAACAATATTGATTCTTCCAATCCTTGAGCGTGGAATATTTTTCCATTTGTTTGTACCTCCTACAATTTCTTTCATCAGTGTTTTGTAGTTTCCCTTGTGAAGAATTTTCATCTCCTTGGTTAATATATTCCTAGTTATTTCATTCTTTTTGTGGCTCTTGTAAGTGGCATTGCCTTCTTGATTTAATTCTCAGCTAGATTATTTTTGGTATATAGAAATGCACTGAATTTTTGTACATTGATTTTGTATCCTGAAACTTTACTGAATTTATTTATCAAATCTCAAGAGTTTCAATGATAAGAGCACGCTAATATCCCTGATGAACACAGATGCAAAAATTCTCAACAAAATACTGGCAAGCCAAATCCAAGAGCACATGGAAAGGATAGTATACTATGATCAAGTAAGATTTATCTCAGGGATGCAAGGGTAGTTCAACATATGTGTATATGTTGAAGATACATTTTGTGGAATCTTTAGGTTTTTCTAGATATAAGATAGTATCATCTGTGAATGCCTTTTATGAGATGCCTTTTTATTTTCTTTCCCCTGCCTGGTTGCTCTGGCTAGGACTTACAGGACTATGTTGAATAAGAGTGGTGAAAGTGGCCATCCTTGTCTTGTTCCAGTTATTAGAGAAAATGTTTTCAACTTTCCCCTATTTAGTACAATGTTGGCTGTGGATTTGTCATATATAGCCTTTATTATTTTGAAATATGTTCCTTCCATGCCTAATTTGTTGAGAGCTTTTATTATGAAAGGATGCTAAATTTTATCAAATGCCTTTTCTGTATCTGCTGATACGATCGTATGGTTTTTGTCTTTCATTCTGTTGATGTAATGTATCATGTGTCTTCAACATACACACATATGTGGAACTATCCTTGCATACCTGGGATAAATCTTACTTGATCATAGTGTACTATCTTTTTCATGTGCTCTTGGGTTTGGTTTGCCAGTATTTTGCTGAGAATTTTTGCATCTGTGTTCATCAGGGAAATTAGTGTGCTCTTATCATTGAAAGCAACAAACAAGCCTCAACATTTTTGACCGATAAGGCTCAAATTTTTTGTGATTATAATTTTATAGACTTTATTAATTAACACAATCATGAACTTCTTAAATGTTTAAAAATAATTTTTATGTTATTTTACAACAACCATAAAAATGACTCCTGATTCCTTTCTATTTTTCTTGTAACTTTTCCAGTAATTAATCTCAATAACTGTTCTTGCTATATTATTTTATAACTGTATCTACATTTTAAAGATCTTTATTGTAAAAGTAATTTATGTTTGTCATAAAAAATATAAAATTTTTTAAGCAGTCTAAAAAGTAAAAGTTTCCTAATTCATCCTTATCTCACTCCCCAGTGCTAGCCACAGCTAACAATTTGGTTATATATTTGTAGATATTGTATGTGCATATATAGCCATTTATGGAAATGCTCATTTATGTATGTTTGTATATATACTATCTGAATTCAGATATTAAATTTAGGTAATCTAAAGGAATTGGTGGGCTGTAGATTCTCTAGTAGGTTCTCCAGCATTTTTTTCTTACAAATAGGCTTATTTTTAAGGATTTGGTGAGAAGATGATTTTGTATTACATCTTCTGCCAGAATCCAGGAGAATGAGCATTCTATGTTGTTATTGATAAGAAATCCATGTTCTGTGGGAGTCCAGAGGAAGGATGCCAAGTCTACACTATGGCGGAGGGACAGTCAAGAAAAGCCATGGAGAGGAGGTTACGTCTAAGCTGAGACCTACTTAGAAGCTGAGATATGAAAAAAAGAAGCTGAGGTATCCTGTGTATTTCAGGATAAAAGGAGCAGCATGTAGAAAAGCAGGGAATAATAGGGAATGAGATATTCATAGAACTACACTTAGTTTATTATACATGAGAATGTGGCAAGTGATAAAATTGGAGGGTTATTGGTCACATTCATCAAAAGTAAGGTATGAAAAATAATGAAAGCTGAATTAATGAATGGTAACAGGTGTAGAGAGAACAAAAGAGAGTCTGGAGTTACCATAGAGGTAGATGCTATTGGACTTGGCAACTAAGTGGGTGAAAAAGAGAAAGGAGAAAGTTGGTAAAAACCAACACTATTCCTGGAGATGAGGAACATAGGAAGAGGAACAGTTTTGCATATGTTTGGTTTGAGTTGGCTGTGGCATATCTAAGTGGGTAAGTCCAGGACACAGTCAAGATATGGGGCCATACTCAGTTGAAAGATCTGTCCTGTAAATATAGGTGGTTGAATTCCAGGGTGCAGATGAAGTCATTAAATTAGAGTGTATGAAATAAGAAGACAGTGAAAAGTGGATGGAACCCAGAGAACAGCCAGTATAGGAGGGGCTTACAAAGATGGTGGACATTGGGAGGAGCAGCCAGAAAGGGAAGAGGAAAGCCATAGTGAGTGTTGTTATAGAAACCCAGAGAGTGAGTGAACAAATGCTGCAGAGAGATAAAGCAATCCAGAAGGTTGCACAGATTTTGCAGTTGACTCGTATTCTAAAATTCAACTCTTTGCTCCTGGAATCCTTTCCTTCTAATGTACAAAGACATATTATAAAAGTCACAGAGGGCCAGGCACAGTGGCTCACGCCTGTAATCCCAGCACTTTGGGAGGCGGATCACGAGGTCAGGAGATCCAGACCATCCTGGCTAACGTAGTGAAACCCCATCTCTACTAAAAAATAGAAAAAATTAGCCAGGCATGGTGGCAGGCGCCTGTAGTCCCAGTTACTCAGGAGGCTGAGGCAGGAGAATGGCGTGAATCCAGGAGGCAGAGCTTGCAGTGAGCCGAGATCGCGCCACTGCACTCCAGCCTGGGCGACAGAGCAAGACTCCATCTAAAAATAAAAAAAGGATCACAGAGGCTGCCATAATGGGTATTATCAGGCCTGAGAGCTTAGCTTCACCTTAGGTTCTACTTGAAGTCTCCACAGACCCTTGAGAAAATCTTTTCACGATTTTGCATTGCATAGTTCATCTATGAGGCTGAGATAGGTAATAAACAATGGTCACACTCAATATAAAGAATAAAATACCTCTGTGAAAGGCTTTTAATTAGAATAGTAGCTAATTTTATTTTAGTACTTTTCCATGTGCCACTCACTGTGCTATGTAGATTAACTCATTAAATCTTTACGAAAGTCTTATGAAGTGGGTATTACTGTAGCACGATTTTACAGATGAGAAAACTGAGGTTTAGTAACTTGCTCATAATCATACTGCTGAAATAGGGCTAGAATTTGTCTACATTGTTGAGCCTTTCCTCTCAGCCTTCACAAATCCCTGGCTGTAGCAGAGAAATGACCAACACAATATCCCCAATTATGTTATCAATAGTGTACTGCACAGCTAGGTATAATGAAAGCAATGATTACTTATGACCTGCTAGAAAATATACACCATTTTTTAGGATTATACCAAATCTATTTGGGTACCAACTTGTTGGCAGAAAGAATTAAAATTCTAAATAATATTCATAACAATAGAGAAGCAGACAAATATTAAAAGTAATGATGCAGGAAGAATTTAACAGGGAATATCATCAAACTATTACAATTTAGAAAGAAGCATTTCTGGGCCATGACAGAAATAAAATTTTAGGAAAAGAGAAATTGCTATTCTATTATTTACAATGAATGTAAATCCTGAAGATAAGGAATGAAAAGAGATGTGGAAATCACTAAATTCATAATTGAGTTTGTGACTGAACAAGAGAGGCAAGGAAGAGAGAAGAAATTGAACTAAAGCAGAGTTTGCATATCTGCAAAGGATAGAAATAGTGGAACAGACCCTTCAAGGCAAACCTAAACTTAATTATATTTTCAATAAAAAAGAATGTGTTTAATAATAGCTTACTGCTTTGTGGACTGGTGGGCATATTTAGCAAAGCAATAAAATGACTATCTTCATTGTTGTTGTTGGAGATATGTAAGTAGATAAGAAAAGCTATTGAAAGGACTTTTTTTAAGCAAAAAAGTGGGGGTGCTTAGGAAAACAGGGAGCAATAATACCATGCCTATCGTATGGTCCTACTGACCTAATGGGGTGGAAAGGGGATAGAGAGAGAAGATTAGTAACATATCTGGGCATCTAGTAAAAATATCCCAGTGACTTCATCCAAACATTTGTGTAAACATCACCTCATCAGTCCCGGAGAGTTCTACAGGAAACAAATCTAAATGCTCCTCTGCTGTTCTAAACATAGCCAGTCAGCCGGCATATGTCTAGTCTGTAAATACCCCGTCTTACTTGGAAGTCTTTATTTTAATATTTCTCTCTTAAAGAGGTTGCCCAGTGCATGCTCTCTTTGTTCAGGATACTTGCTTTAAGATCTGACCCATAGACTACTTATTAAATAATTTTTAAACAAAAACAAACAAATAAGACAACCTATCTCTTCTATCGCAATCTCTTGTAAGCTCTTTTTGCAACAAGAAGATGTACTAATTGCTGAAAGCTTGCCAGGGTCAAGTTACTAAATATTGCTACAAGTACTATAAACCAATAAAGTAGTTAGCTAATGATTTTTCTTTGACACGTGACAACAGAATTTGCAAAAAGAATTTATTTGCCTCATATAAAATATTATTTTTCAGACAACTCAACAAGCAAAAACTTTAAAAAATTAAAATTGTTTTTTAGTAGGAAGTTTTCCAATATGCTCATTCATGGATTAAATGAAATAGCTGATGACAATCAGCTTCATGACAATGAAATAGCTTCATGACAATGAAATAGCTGATATGAGTGGGTAGACTATATTGTAGATTTAAGTTTTTGTTGAAATTTTAAACTTTCCTTTAGCCTGATTTCTTTAAGCCTGTTAAGAACCTCCTACTTTCCCCAATTATTGGATTAGTGTACTACTTAAGTTAAATATCTTATTTTTTCCTAACATTTAAAAACATTTTCCATTGCTATTATTACATACACCAAGTTATTCTTATGGGCATCTTAATGGCTATTAGTGCATATTGGCAATAATCCTAACAGTTGAATACCTTCCACAGGTGTTGAATACCTTCCACAGGTGTTCAACACCCAGGTACTAACCAAACTTGGCATCTGATAAAGTTCTTTCTATTAGGGAGATAATTTTACAACACATCTAACTATTCATGTGTTTTGAACTATGCTATAATGATGTTTGAACAATGAAGAGGAAAATTAGATGATACCAATGAGCCTGTGAACCTGTAGCTTGGCTATCTTGTTCTTCAGCAGTTTGGGGAGTCCGCACAAAGGAAATGCATACCTAATGATATGGGAAGAAGGGATGTAGTTCATATGCTCTTATAAAATAAGCTTTGTAGTTCAGTTAAACTTAATAAATAGGTAGATCCATTAAATTTTTATTGGGAAAAATAGGTACACTGGTACCTCCCTTAGTCTTTTAAAATTATGTTATTTTCCTCATATTTCAATTTAAGTTCATTGCAAATACATCAGACCTGGGTGTGAGTCAGGGCTGAATGTAGAAATGTTGTTTCATTCATTGCTATATCCATCAATAACTAGAACACAGGCTTGGAATGTAGTAGTCATCAGTAAATGTTATATTAAGCAATTAATTTAGCAAAATTACTAAATCTAAAAAAACCAATCTTTAAAAGTAGATATTTCAGTTGCTGTGGAAGTATGAAAAGTAAATAGACCAAAAGGGCCCTCTTAGGGCCAATTAAGTCCTATCACAAAGACCATGACTTGCTCCGCTTATTAAGGCAGAGTTAATCACCCCTGTGCTCCTACTACATTTTAAAATATTCCTTTATTAAAGTGCATGTCACCTTCTGTAGTAATTGATCTGCTTCCCTACTAGACTGCAGCAGCCTCAAGGACAAGAAGCATGTTTTATTTATCTTTGCATTCCCAACACTTAGTAGTCCTCACAAACGTTTGCTGAACAAATGTATAAGGTTGGTGTTGCTATAATTCTGATATAGCCTGTATTTTATTACAGTAAATACTTAAATACATGCTAGAATAACATTCATATTTTTTCACAGGTGAAGATGGCGATGTGATTTGTTTGAATTCAGATGACATTATGCCAGTTGCTTTAATGGAAACCAAGAACCGAGAAGGGTTAAACTATATGGTACTTGCTACAGAATGCAGCCAAGGTGAAGAAAAGTCTGAGGGTCCCCTAGGCTCCCAGGAATCTAAATCTTGTGGTCTGAGGAAAGAAGAGAAGGAACCACATGCAGACAAAGATTTCTGCCAAGAAAAACAAGTGGCTTACTGCCCTCCTGGCAAGCCTGAAGGCCTGAACTATGCCTGTCTCACTCACACTGGATATGGAGATGGGTCTGATTAATAACGTTGTTTGGGAAATACAGAGATGAGATAAACACTCCCATTCAGTAGTTACTGAAAGAAAACTCTACTAGAATGATAAATGAAATGGAGGTCTATAACTCCAAATAAGCAGTGCAACATTCCTGGGTTCTTATCTTGGTTCTGAGAGCCATTTGGTTTCAGTTGTAGCAATCCCCATATCAGCTGCCTGACTTTCAGTAGAATTATGAGATGAACACTAAGCATGTGGAAAGCTTAGGAAGACTCAGAAGTCTGGAAGGGAAACACTGCTCTCTCTCTCCCTTGAGGTGCTTTAGACTCTTACCCACCTTTCAGTTTGGGCTGTAATAAAATTATCTTGGCTACATGTTTAGAGACAGAAGAGGTGTGTTCAGGGATCTGAAGAAGAGGCTAAGTAGTAGGCTCAGGGAGTCAATTGAACTACAGATAATCTCAAATGGGACCGAGGAAATGAGAAATAATTCAACACATACAGAAGAAACCGGCACCTGTGACATGAGAAATCACTTGGAAAGCTATAACTGCAATGATATATATTATCTTTTTCTTATTTTTTATTTTTTATTTTTGAGACGGAGTCTCGCTGTGTTGCCCAGGCTGGAGTTCAAAGGCACGATCTCGGCTCACTGCAACCTCTGCCTCCTGGGATCAAGCAATTCTGGTGCCTCAGCCTCCTAAGTAGCTGGGATTACAGGCGTGTGCCACCACACCCAGCTAATTTTTGTATTTTTAGTAGAGACGAGGTCTCACCATATTGGCCAGGCTGGTCTAGAACTCCTGACCTCATGATCCACCCACCTTGGCCTCCCAAAGTGCTGGGATTGCAGGTGTGAGCCACCGCGCCCGGCCAATATATATTGTCTTTAATCACTACTGTAAAATATTTTGTATTTTTGAGGCTTACAACAGTAGATTCAGTCATATTGAAAATAAGACTATGAAGATCATTAAGTTCTGAAGTTTTGCATCCTGTAATCTTCAGTTGTATAAAAATCACTCTGACTTGTGTGCTATTATGGAAATTAACTAGTATAAAGATTGCTATTTGCCATATCTATTTTATACATAAAATACTTGATTACATTTTATATCGAATTATGCTTAAAATTAAATATGTGATTATACAATATTAATTCAAGCTGTGTGATTTTTAACAGCCACATGAAAAAATAAATACCTAAATGAGAGCTATTATTAAAAAAAACTGTTCAGCAAAACACCTTAACTTAAAACCAATATATATATTTTGCAGTTGTCCATTTAAATCTTAAAGCTACAATTGCTCTAACAGCAACACCAATGAAGCCATTCTCTGTGTTATTCAGTTGCAGTATTTAGGAAGTTTGCTAGATATAGAGAAGAACATTTTGATTATAGCATTTGCTAAAATCTGTTGTGGAAGAAGATCACGTATCCACTTCCACCTTGGATAATTCAGTTAATCTTTTAATTTGCCTACTACCTGAGAGCCTGCACAGATGATTGGCAAGGAACACAGAGAAGTGAATGTGTTAGTTCTATGGTGAACAGCCCCCAAGTTAAAGTCCACGATTTGTGGTCACTCTGCCACATCTGATATTCTGCTGAATAAGGCAGGATATTTTGTTTCTGATCTTCTCACCCTCTAATGGGCATTTGCCATTCTTTTTCTATGCCATGGTATGAAGCCCCTTCCTGTGCTGGGTAATTACTCTGCCTTTATAATCTGGGTGGGAACTGTGTTCCATTCACTCCCCCAGTGCCTCTTGCAGCAAGAAGGCAGGCATGTGACCCAGCTCTCACCACTAAGACCCACCCACCTGCTCCAGGCTTCTAATTGAGACCTACGGATGTAAAGAATCAGAGACCATGGGAAGTCTTCTCTGGTGATGGTGCCAACTGCAATAGTCTGTGTGTTAGTCCATTTTCATACTGCTATGAAGAAATACCTGAGACTGGGTAATTTATAAAGAAAAAGAGGTTTAATGGAATCACAGTTCCACATGGCTGGTGAGGCCTCACAGTGGTGGTGGAAGATGAAGGAGGAGTAAAGGCATGTCTTACATGGCAGCAGGCAAGAGAGCATGTGCAACGGAACTACCCTTTATAAAACCAGCACATCTCCTGAGACTTAGTCACTGTCACAAGAACAGCACAGGAAAACCCATCCTGATTCAATTACCTCCCACTGGATCCCTCCCACACACATGGGGATTATGACAGCTACAATTCAAGATAAGATTTGGGTGGGGACACAACCAACCCATATCAGTCTGGCTCCTGGCACAAAGGGGACACTGGTGCTAGAGGTGGCATCTAGAGTCCAAGGCCAGGAGAGTCAGCAGAGCTAGTCTGGAGCCTGGTGCCTCAGATAGCTTGGGCAGCCAGGGTAGACCCATTCTGCTGTCTGCTCTCAAGTCCTCTCCAAGATTCTGAGAGTTATCCCCATATCCTTTTAATAAACACTTTTCTTTTAAACCACCCAGAGTCAGTTTCTGTTGCTTGCAGTAAGGTTTTTGCTCTGACAGTGGCATGGACCTTTAACTTTGGAAGATACAAAAAGACATCAGAAGTGTATAGAAGAATTAGATTTGCAGTATAATACATTTGCATTACAATTTGGGCAATAGAGAATGTATAGGATATCTGAGGGGAAGGGCCTACAAAATTTTCATGTTTCAGCTAAGAAATAAGTGCAAATTAGCAGCAGTATTTTTTACAATTCAAGATGAATGATAGTGGTAGAAATATTTAATTCAAAATAAAATAGTGGCTAAAAATGTGTGTAAAATATATTATAGATAAAAGTAATTTGATAAAGTATAGTTACTTGGTTAATTCTGAAATTGTAGTACTACAATTGGAAGTTAATTCTAGAAAAATTAGATCTTATAATCAAAAGGAAAAATTGACAGTGGCTAAAAATGGCACATGTTTAAATGTTATTCACTAAAAATTAGCATAAGAACAAAATCTTATTGATAATTTTTTTTTTTTTGAGACGAGTTTCATTCTTGTTGCCCAGGCTGAAGTGCAATGGCATGATCATGGCTCAACGCTACCTCCGCCTCCCAGATTCAAGCGATTCTCTCCTGTCTCAGCCTCCTGAGTTGCTGGGATTACAGGTGTGCACTGCCACGCCTGGCAATTTTGTATTTTTAGTAGAGATGGGGTTTTCCATGTTGGTCAGGCTGGTCTCGAAATCCCAACCTCAGGTAATCTGCCCGCCTTGGCCTCCCAAAAGTGCTAGGATTACAGGTGTGAGCCACTGCACCCTGCTGATAATTTTTTTAAATCTGCAAATGTGACCTAGGAAGACTTGAGAGAAGTAATGACTCACAAAGACAGAAGCTATAACTGGAAAGAGTTTATATGAAAAGACTGGTCAATGAATCTAACCTTCATTTAAAATTGTTCAAGGAAAAGAAATAATCCATAAGAAAAATATTTAAATAAGTTGAAATGAAATATAGGGTTGGAAGCAAATGCTATGTTGTTTGTGGTTTAACACTGACAATTGAGGAAACATTTATCTAGATAAAATTAATATGTTGATATAATTCTGATGAAAATGCTTTACTCCAAATGTTCTTGAGAAAAAGTCTGTTTCTGGGCCCAGATGCACTCTACATTGTGTACCTATGTTGGCTTTCACTTTCCTATTGGACTCTCCTTGGCTATTCTTTCCTGCTTACTAAATCTCACTCAACCTTTATAACCAGCTCAGATTCCAACTTTTTGGAAAGGCCTGCCCCTAACCCTCTCCCTTCTCAGAATGACTCTTGCCCTTATTGTCTTTAAATCTCATTTGGCAGTAACGGCAAGTTTTTTCCATTCTATTTCTATGCATTTTACCTACTCAAATAAATTGCAAGCTTTATGAAGATAGGATGGTGTATTTTATTCCTTTGTGTAGTCTCTATACCAAAGTAGGTATTTGTTTTTAATGAATTGATAAATTGATTTTCTCATCATCTTCCTCCAGCCTATTTCAGGACAAGTCCTTGCTTATAGCTCATACCAGGGATACCAGAAAATTGATCTAATGCCACTGGGGACTCATGAGGATTCTTTCAATAATGAGCTCTCATTTGAGACCCAGACAGATTATAGAAGTTGGGGAACTGCCTTGAAGTTCATTTCAATCATAAGTAAGGCCCAAACTTCTTCTTGAAGCCCTTGAAGTAATGGTGAACACACGCTAAAGGAAGCAAACATTTATTTCATCATTCTCAGTTTCTAACTTGTCCCAAACCCACCTTTTACCCTCAGAATAGCTCCTATGAATGTAGGATGAATGTTAGAGTGTCCTTGACTTCTCTTTGATACTCCTTGGTGAAACGAAGCCTGTCCAACTTTCCTTTTGGCAGCTGCTCAGGGTTGCAGGGAGCCTGAATCAGATGACCTATCCTGATCCTTTCAGGCTTCTTCACACACAACCAGAAGAATTAAGGGGCCGAAATATACCCCCCAAACACTATTGTGAATAATTTAGGGTATTTCCTCCCAGTTTTTTTCTCCCCAATATGAGCTTATTTTCGTGGCTGGAATAGTTGTAGTTGTACCTCTTCTAGTTTTTTTCACTTAACATTATTACGTAAGCTTTCCCTCTAATTATTAAAAATATTTTGGGAGTGTTTCTGATGACTGCATAAAATCCCTTAGGGTGGATCTACTATCGTTTACCCCTCCTTTGTAGATCTTCACATTCATTCATTTATTCATTTAATAAATATTGAGCCCCTAAAATGCAGAAAATACTGTTATAGGTGCTAAAAATAGAGCATTTAATAAAGCAAAGTCTCTGTCTTGATGGAGGTTATATTGCAGCATTGTAGTTGGAGGAGGAGACATAATAAATAAAAAATACACACACAGGTGAGGAGCAAACTCAGCATTCCATAGTGTTGCAGAGCTTGAGATTTTTAAGTGCTCATTCAAGGTGGGTCTGTTGAGAAAACCTGGTGCCCTGAAACACAGAATAAAGATATTTAGATAAATACCTCAAAGATTTTGGCTCAGTAGACCCTTCTGATCCCTCAGAGCTTGTAGAGGTGGCCCAGCCCTCCAAAGTAAGAGCCAGCACTTTCTCTGTAGAGAAAATGTGACAGAGGCCTCTTCTCATCCAGGCAACTGGTGCGCCCTCAGGAACCACATTCATCTTTCCTGACAGCCAGGTTGATAACTATGCTGGATAAATCCCAGTATAACTTGACTAAGGATATGCTGGGTCTGATAAGGGAGGAAAGAGATTACATCCCATAGATCTCCTGAGACTTATTCACTGAATGACTTATTCATTCAATTCCAAGAATTAGCTAACATGCACTGGAAGGGGTGAGGGAGCTAATGCTGGGATTGCATTCTGAAGGTCAAGGAGATGGGAAGATAAGACTGGGTAAGCAAGAATTCTTTCACTGGGCAAGACTTTACTGGCACATGAGATTTAAGATTCTGGAAAAAACCAATGGAGATGAGGCAAACTTGTGGCTAGGGTGGCTTCAGAGGCGGGGAGAAAACAAAGACCCTTTCTGAGTTTTCCTGTCAAAAGTAGAGGAAGGAATTAAAAGGCTGAGGAGTGGGAATGCTTAAGTAGACATATAATGTGAAGCCAGAAGACCCACCAGAAGATGCAGCATTCATCAAGGTCATCAGGAATGTGCTGATGAAAGGGGCCTCACAAGCATCACGAAGAAGCTCAGTGATGGTCTCCTCTGCAGGCAGAGCTTTTGGCAGGAGAGACAGATCCAGAGCTGAGCATCCATGGTCACGACGTGGGCCTAAAGTAATAGAGGCCAGATGGCTGCACTTGACCACCAGAAGCCAGGGACCCTCATCACTAATGACAGAAAGGACGCCAAAGGGGCTTGAACATAGATATTGTGGAGATAGTTAATAAAGCATGTATTAGTTTCTTCTCACACTGCTATGAAGAAATACCTGAGACTGGGTAATTTATAAAGGAAAGAGGTTTAATTGACTCACAGTTCTGCAGAGCTGGGGAGGCTTCAGGAAACTTAACAATCATGGCAGAAGTGGAAACAAAACATGTCCTTCACACAATGGCAGGAAGGAGAAGTGCTGAGCAAAGGGGGAAAAGTCCCTTATAAAACTGTAAGATCTCATGAGAACTCACTCACTATCACAAGAACAGCATTAGGCTAACCATCCCCATGACTCAATTACTTCCCACCAAGTCCCTCCCATGACACATGGGGATTATGGGAACTACAATTCAAGATGAGATCTGGGTGGGGGATACAGGCAAACCATATCAAAGCATGTTATCTGTAGGGCAAAATAAATGAACATCCAGTCCTTAACATCCAAAATCAGTAGAAGGCTTTATTAATCAAGGTTCTTAAGATAAACACAACTGACAGGATATATAAATAGATGATAGATAGATAGATAGATAGATAGATAAATGAGATGGGACTTATTAAGGGGATTGGTTCTCATGATTATGGAGGTAGAGAAGTCCCGTGATTTGCCACCTGCAAGCTGGAAATCCAGGGAATTTAGTAGCCTGACTCAGTCCAAGTCTGAAGGCCTGAGAACCAGGGGAGCCAATGGTGTAATGCTCTTTCCAAGGCAAAAGTCTGAGAACCTGCAGGGAGCAACTGGTGCAAGTTCCTGAATCTGAGGGCCAGAGAACCTGGAGTTCTAACGGCCAAGGGAAGGAGAATATGGGTGTCTCAGCTGCAGAAGAAAGAATAAGAGCAAATTAGCTTTTCCTCTGCCTTTTTGTTCTATCCAGGCACCCAGCCAACCGGATGATGCCTATCCACATTCAATACAGAAAGATGTTTCTTACTTAGTCCACTGATTCAAATATCAATTTCTTTCAGAAACACACTTTCAGACATATACAGAAATAATGTGTTACCAGCTATCTGGGTATCTCTTAATCCAGTTAAGTTGACACCTAAAATTAACTATCACAAAGGCAAAAATGTGACACCTAAAGTTAATGATCACAAAAGCAAAATTGAAGAAACAGGGGGCTATCATGGTGTTTCTGATAAAAATTGTGATCCTTGCCCAATTCCCAGACCTGAGGCAATTTTTGGGTTTTCAACTTGTCGAATGACAGTGGAAGGACCCTGCAACATCATCACAGGCATATACTGCAATGGGAACTACAGCCATATGCTCCAGTGACTGTACACTGAAGGAAGGGGGAATTCCCAGACATTTCAGACAGTTGGATACAGGGTCTGAGTTGATATGGGTATCCAGAAACCTGATGCATTATCATAGTCCTTCTGTTGAAGTGGGGCTTATGGGAGCAGGTATTAAATTACATTCTGGCTAAAATCTAACCTACAATGTGTCCACTCGGTCCACAGCCCCACCCAGTGGTCATTTTCCTACTCTTTAAATGTGTAATTGGGATCAACATATTTTGTGGTTGGCATAACCCCCTCACTGAATCTTTGGCCTGTGTGGAAAAAGATACCATAGTGTGGAAGGCCAAGTGGAAACCTTTAAAACTGGCCCCCTTTTCCTTCCCATCCCTCAGCCCAAATTGTAAATCAAAAACAACACAAATCTCAGGTGGATGACAGGGATTAGTGCCACTATTAAAGATCTAAAGGTTTCAGGGTTCATGGCTTCTATCGTATCTCCATTTAATTCACTAGGATTCCTGCCAAAACTGGATAGATCTTGGAGAATGAGTGTAGAATACCATAAGTTAACTCCAATAATGGCCTCAGTTACAGTTGCTATGCCTGATGTAGTATATTTGCTAGAACATATTAATAAGACTTCAAGTGCATGGTATGTGTCTTGGCATTTGCTTCTCAGAGGATCCAAACTTACGTATCATCCTATTGATGGGACAATGTAAAAGACTACTTAGGATAACTGTTCTTAAAGTTTAAACATATGGAGCTAACAGTTGCCCTTGACAAGTTTGTGTGTAGGGGAAGCTCAATTAAAATAGGTGCAGGAGAAAATGAAAAAGTAAATGGAGAGAACAAAGATGACTCATTTAAGGCATTTTTCCATTTAAAGGGAACAGAGAAGTGAGGTAGCAATTGGAAGAAGGTGGGTCAAGGGAGGTTTTGTCTTGGGTTTGTGTGTGTTTTTAAAGACAGGAAATATTGCAGCTTGTGTTTATTAATGGGAGTGCTTTAATAGAGAGGGAAAAGAAATGATGCAGGATGAAGAGAAGATAATTGTTGAAATGATATCTTTGAGCAGAAGACTCAGGATTGAGTCTCAGGATATAAGGGCAGGAAAAGGATATCTGATACTAAGTGGTTCCTATGAAATGTGATAGAATCTCTCTCCACTCCTTTTAATAAGAGGATTTTCTTTAATGAAACAGGCTTCCAGCCAGTTTTTCTTTTTCTAACTTGTACTCCAAACTTCAGATCAACCTATATTTTAAAATTTGTTTCAATACAGTAAAATATTTTAATACACTGTTTTTTCATAATAATTGGTGATACCTGCTCAGTGTACTTAATATCTAGCTAAGGTTAATGAATATTGTAAGTCAAGGGTCAACAGAATGATCTGTAGGACTACTGCAATCTCAGAACTCCTAAACTTGTGTCATGAAATGTTATTGCTACATAAGCGCCAAATAAGTGGTGTAGCCATTAGGTGGTAAGAGTTCCCTAAGGGTGAGACCATATACTGTGGTGTAGTGGGGAGACAAGGTTTCGTAGAAGAGACAGAACTAATCTAGACTTGAAGAACAGATTGCATTTGATTAAGATGACAGTGAGGGTGAAGGTTTTCTAACCTGCTGGGAGGTAGGAATTCACAAGGACCTTCTGTGGAATATAAGAGAAAATGTTGCAGACTACTCAGGGGAACAGTCAACCAGAACAATTGTGTTTAGGTACTCTGGTAACTTCTTGTGCAGTGGGCTGAGTTCTTTCCCAATGATGACCTTGATATCCTCCTGAAAACTTAGACAAGATAGCTGTAAGTTAATTCTGATAATTGACATGGAGACACGGGATAGGCAAGCACAATAAACAGATCAGTAAACTAAAAGCTATCAGGTGAAACATTTTTTAGTGTCACTTCTAGAGTTTTTCTGTTTACAATAAGGACAATGAGAATTAAGGGTGTGTAATTAGTTCAAATTAGAACTTCTTCTGATAAAGAAGAAAAACTAAATATGCACCCTAAAGTAACACTAGAATATGTGGCCAGAAGATTTTATGATGTGAAAAATACATACTGTTAAACTGTATAATTTATTTTATTTTAATATTTAATGTGTTGCCCTTGTTGCTGTTCTGTGACACAGGAAGATTCAGCGGTACCTGTACGTTCTGCCTTATTTGGATCTGTAAGACCCAACGCTTGCATTAATTGGCAGCGTGAGTATATATTATGACTGTGAAACATTGTTTATTTTTCTTTTTTAGTTTCAATACTTTATATCTCAAGCAAAATTAAGAGATGGCAGTATTCCAGAATAAATTTATAAAATTTCCAGTCTTATCTATACACCATTCCTTAAACATCGAATGACCAGACATCCCAAGTTTCAATGTGAGATGATGGTGTCTGGTATTACTGTCTTAATGTATTAACTAGTTTGGAATTGTTAAGTATAAAATTGTGAATAATTCTTCATCTCACCAATTCCAGTTGAATATAACCTCATAGTTGTTTTCCCTCAGGGTGTAGGCCTTTTCCCCGGATCATTTGTTATGTCTTTAAAAAAGTATAAGTGAAGAATATGTTTTTAAAAGAAGTATTTGAACAAGGAAGAACAAACATCATAAGCCCTGTTCTCTACGTTTCTTACCAATATCTGTCCATCAGCGACCTTTGTCAGTTTCTGAGTGTAGAGAAGAAACTGCCTGAGGTAAAAATGGGATTTCACACTCCACAAAGCAAGGTGGAATACTACTTGGAATATTACTAATACAGTACCTTTAGGTAGTGCTTCTAAAGATATCAGAAAATCCCATCAAAAAGCTGGTACAATGAATAAAAAGTCATTTGATACTAGAGGGAAAAAATCCAATTGCTTATACATTGTATACATTGGGTATAACAGATTATACATTGGGTAAAATACTCTTAGAAAAAGAAAACATGAAATAGGATTGTACCGGTAAAAATAAATTTAAAAATAAATCATTTTTAATCCAATTTCTTGATAATACCATTATTGCCAAAGGGCCAATAATGTAATTGCCAAAAATAAGAGCAACACTATAGTTTGAGAATTAGCAGGAAAAGAAATGAGTTCAGAACATTCCCATCAATGATCTCAATCATAATTGTTGTTTCTAGCAAGCGTGTGTTTAGAATTTTAAGATCCTTAATTTTTGTCTCTGAGTGAAAATAATTTTTATTTGAAGTATTCTAAAGAAGCTTCCAAATTACAACGTAAATGGAATATTTTCCTAGTTGTAAATACAGTAGAGATTAAAGTATGTACTCCAAAAACACACATTGGTAAAAATTTCTAATTGCCTACTAGATCATTTAGAGTGGTGCAAATATTGATTAGGAATAAAAAAAAGTTCTAATTCTTTAATTTCATTTTTGAAAGTTTAGTTTACCTTTAACCTAAATTTCTTACATGTAGTAATAATGTATTTATTCATTTATACACTTTTGATGGAAAGTGGAAACAATTATGAGAGGATAGTTTGAGCCAAGCCATCGTAGCCATTTGGAAACACTTGGAGATAAGCAGAAGTAGAGCTTACTGAGTCTAAGGACGAAACGAAGGAATAGGAAACATGCCGCTGCTGCTTTTCTAAGTGAATGAAGTAACTGAATTCCAGTAAGACAGAGCAAATTCGGATGTCTCCATTTTTGTTTTAGAGGAGCCGAGTTTCACAAGAATACACCAGAAACTCACAGAAATACTATAATTTGAGGTAGATCTGACACTGTGTTGTGGAGAACTTCAGATTTTTCTCCTACTGAGTTAACTCAGTAATTTTAAAGTGAAAAATTCCAAATGAAGGGTCACATGCTTTACCAAAGTAATAATTATTCTAATAAGGTACATATATAGACACACATTCTAATAAGGTGTGTATATATATATACACATACATATACACACACATACAGACATACACATACATAATGTATTTATTTCTCTAAAGATTAAAAATTATTCAGCAAAAATCTTACTCTTTTTCCTAGAAAAGAAAATTTGCCTGTCTCTTAAAGTCAACTTGGATTAGCAGAATCACCTCTGCTGACACTTGTCAGTGGCCACTCCTTGCCTGGACATGATATTTGGAGGTCGTGGCTGGAAACAAATGGGAGCTGTTTTTGGAGGCTGCATTGCCTTTTTAGGTTATGAGGGTCTCTCTGTGTTTAGGATAACATGATTGACAGCTCCATTCTAGCTCCAATTAGCACCCTATAATTTATTAGCTTCTGCTTTCAGATTATGCGTTAACTTCACAAATATTTCAACCACGGAAACAGCAGCTATCAAGTGTCTCTTTCCTGATCCAGCCCTCTGGGGCTGGATTGAAATACAAGGAAAGAGCAGTACAGTTGGTCTGTCAAGTGAGAATAATCATTTGTGCCTGTGCCTGTCTGAGGGCATAATGTCTCTGATTTCTCTTTAGGTCTGCATCTGTGTGTGTGTGTGTGTGTGTGTGTGTGCGCGCGCGCGCGTGTGTGTATTTGTGGATAGATTCTATTGTGCAGACACCATATTTGTATTACTAGAGCTATATATTTATAGGCAATAAGCAAGAGTTGGTATTTAGGAAATGTGAAATTTATATTTGCTTAACCCTGCTGCTTTTATAAATGTCACAATTTCAGTTACATACAGACAGCAACGGTAATAATGATACTGTTTTATATTTATTCCTTTACTCCAGATTTTAGGAATATATAATAAATCCTAAAAATCTAGTAAGAAAAAATGAAATATACAGAGGAAACAGCTTGGTGAGTACAATAAAAATGTGAACTATTTGCACGCGAATTGTCAACAAACTGTTAAAGCAATTTTACAAAGTGATCTTAGGGTTTTCAGTTTCATTTATTTTTAAAGTATTTTCACATCTTTCCATTTTTCTTCCATGCTTAGATGACATCCTAATGAATTACACTAATAAATTCAATGTCTGCACATAGCATTTACATGAAAGCAGTTTGTTTAATTCTATTTATTTTTTATCCCCTCCAACTCCAAAGCAATTGATCACTAAGTGCTTAAAGAAAGAGCTTCTTTATTTTGACAGAATATGTGCACACCTGCACAGAAATGCAGGCTTTTTGATTCTAAGCAAAATGAAAATTAAAGTTACCTGAAGAGTTGTTTTTTCCAGATGTAGAAGGGCACAGGAAATACAGTACTTACCCAGAAAGAGCGAAAAGAGAAGTGTTCAGCACGGTTTCTGAGTCTCAACACCCGTCATCTCCCAACCAGACCCAAATCAATCTTAAGATATTGCTAGAATTTGCCATGCATTTAAATAGAACTTCAAAGGGGAAATGAGACGGGATGGCAACTCTTTTTACACTGAAGGAATAGAACAGATAGAATTCCCTGTAGTTGGGTGACCGAATTCTCAGCCAGAAGGCAATCGGCAAAAGGATTACTTGGTGGTGGAGAGCTGTCTCTTTCCTTTTCATCACCTCTCCTTCGACCAAGGCCAAGTGCAAAGAGAAAGCTGTGGGCAAAGAGGACTCTGGTTCCAAAGGGGGTGATTAGAGGAGAATGTAACCTTTCTCTGAGCCCCCTGACCAGGTATAACATATGTAAAAAAGTCATGTTTGCCTTTCCTCATGCCGTCCCTCGTTTCCTTGAATGTCCTTTTTTCAACTGCTGGAACGTTATCGAATCTGCATGGTTTGACTACTATTAGCAAGACAGGTATGAGAGTTCATATTTTGTGTGACTTGAAGTAAGCCCGAGAATGTCAGTTGGGGCTACCATTTCTCCAAAGTTCTCTTTGATGCTCTTATTACACAGAACCGAATCATTATGGATCTAGGTCATCTTGCATTTCTACCTTAGGAAGGTGTGGAATGGAGAGAAATGCTGTGGTTCGTGTGTCATACGTGCCAGGTCACTGGAGCCCGGACTGGCTCAGCAGTCTGGACGGTCTGTTCAGGACCGCCCCAAAGGCCAGTTCCAGTGAATGAGTCTTCTCACCAGCAACCTGATATTCGGGTCAGATGTAGCTTAGGAGAGAAGTTTCAGTAATCAGAACCTTGTAGGTGGGAAAATGTTCCCTGTGGGTTCTGATCACAGATCTTGTGAGTGTCAACGCAGGTGGGGTACAGGTAAACAGCCTCTTCCAGTGGGGAATACATGGAGATGTCCAGCACATAATGCACTGCCATGCTTTCTTCAACAGTATATTTAGTAGCAAATTCTGAAAAGTGCACTGGGACTTAATGCATTTTATTTACACTTGTATATACCAGGGATTCATGCCAGTGGAACATGGATTAAAAAAATCCACAGAGAAGTCCAAAGTTAATTTTAGTTATTGCTTCAATGTCCAAACCTCAGGCTAACCCTTACACAGCTTGATTAGGTTGGGTGTGAAGAATTTCAGAGTGGTGAAGGCTGTTAAATACTGAAGTGAATAAGAGAAGCAATAATAATTCCCTCCTGGAGAATAGAGAGCTGTACCTGACTGAATGGTCTAAGTAGTGTCATTTGATGGAGTTTGGACAATGTCTTATGACAGTTCTTTTGAGAATTGGGATTCTGTAAGTTCTACCAAAGCATCATCAATCTGTGCTTCTCTGACTTTTTTCCTTTCTTTATACATCTATTGTGGAGAAAATAAGCCCAACGTTGAAAAGCAAAGAGACAAATCAGAACTGGACAAGCAGTCACGCAGTGAATAACAGTGCAGCCCTGCACGGGGGCTACCCAGGTTTTCAACCTAACTTTGCCACTGATGAGCTTCATAACTAGGCACACTATTTCTCCTCTGTGTGCCTTAGTTTTCTAATAGGTAAGAAGGAGAACATCATAATAAATATCATATAGAATTGTCGTGAGGTTTAAATGAGTTAATCTATAGAGATCAGTGCCCAGTGCATGATAAACAATTAACATTAGTTATGATTATTGCTTTCACATGTGATGCACGTAATCATACAGTATCTTCCATCAGAGTGCAACCATATTTCTGGAATGATCATATGTACTTCACAGGTAGCCAAATGACAGAAAGAGGGTATGGGAAGCTCTGCCAAGCTCATGCTGTGAGTTAGATCCCTTAACTGCTTCCAATTCTTGAGACTTATCCAAGATAAATTATATTTGCCTCTCATGTTATAATGAAGATCAAGATTTGGACTAATATTTTTATGCATTAACAAGGTACAAGGGCAATTTGAGCAGCTCACAAAATCTCTCTACCAGACACTTTTGTGAAAGAACAGAAATAACTTTGGCATCAAGAAGAAACAAGGGGAAAAACTACCAGTTTCTTTCTTAAACATCTTCTTTGCCTAGTGAGAGATTTGGTTTCTTAGCCTAGTTTATTAAAATATAAAATAGCCAATATTTCAAAAACACTTTTAACTGAATACTCTACTGTCTTGAGTCTAGAATTAAACATGTAACAATAATTCTTTTCTGGAAAATAATAAATCTGTACTTGACTGAATGGTCTACAGGTAGTGCTTTTTGTACCTCTTTGCTTCTAACTTCTGAATGCTAACAGGCAAGCCCTTGGCCTCTGTAGGCCACAGTTTTCTTATCTGTAAAACAGACAGGGGCACCTAACTTCTCATTCTCCAAGGTTGATGTGAGATGGAAACAGCTAACATATTCATAGCACAGCAAACACGGTGGAAACACGGAAAGATCTATCTATCTATCTACATCTATCTATATCTATACATATGTCACACTGCTGACATCAAATCATACTACTGTGTTATTCTACTAGAAAAAAACTAAGTTATTTATTTTCTTTTTATGAAACAACACAGTGAACTCATAGTAAATAGACATCTTTAATGTTCATCTCTTCTTCCTTATCACCTTCAGCTTTGCCCACGCACAGACCCTTTCCCCTACCCCAACACTAAAGTGACCAAATCACAACCAGAGAGGCTGAGAAAAAAATTCGAGGTAATGGAGACTTCATGTACATTTCTTCCTCTTGTGGTGATTCCTAGTTCTTCTCCATGGAGACAGTTGGGGTCTTTCCTTGCTTTTTACATCCAGAGGATACAGGAACAGAATTCGTGGGACAGAAGGCAGAGAAGGGTTTCTTCTTTCATCGTAAAATGTTCCTTGTAAAAAACATGATATATATGCATACATATATATATATATATATATAATATATCCAGTGCAATTGCAATTGTTCTGCCAAATACTGAGAAGTGCCACCTTGGGTGATGTATTTCTGGAGTTTTAAACAGTTGTCTAACAACAGCTGCATTTTAGTAAGACTTGGGCAGGTGGCTCCAGATAAGCCGCTTGCCACTCACATTCAGGCTGAGGCTTCCATGTTCACAGTCCAAAGGAAAAAAATGTATCTTTGCGTCTGGAGGGGGCATTGTAGGGAAGGGATGGGCAGGAAGGGATCTGGAGGCTGAGAGGTGAGGAAGAAGGAATTGACTTCTCTTTACTTCTCTACCACAGTCTTAGATGCAAGTACACATACAATTTAAAATCTGACAGTAGTAGTGCTATAATCACACTACCTAACCAAATAATTCACATCAGCATAAAAAATATTCACACCAAAAAGTTTCATTTTCTTTCCCCCGTTCCAAGAAAGCTTATGATATCATATCACCTGACTCAGCAATCTCACCACAGATATTTCCAGTGATTCGGCCAAAAGTCATTAAACATAACTCGGAGTCTTTGGATTTGCTCTTTCAGCAGCAGGACTTATTTTTAGATGAATTTCTGTAGTTGTGGTTTTTGGTTTTCCCAATACACTGAGAAGTCTGAAGTCTCTGCCTTCCCCCATGTCCTCATCCACGGAGTGAGAGGCACAGACGCTGAGCCTCCAAGGCTGGTCAGAAGGGAAGGGGAAGGGGAAACCCTGGGTCAGCAGATCAGCTCAGGAGGGATGCACCACAGAGGGAATAACGACGAGCTGCAAACCAAGATCAGAAGCTGTTACAAACCCACTCCATTTCAGCTCTGAGTGCCATCAATTGCACTATGCAGAGACCTACAGGGAAGAAGGTGGGCGGTCTAAAACCAGTACACATCCTTGCTTTTGTCCGGAGGCTGCAAACCTGAAAATAGAGAGAAGATAAAGGAGAGAGAGGAGGTGGAGAGGGAGGGAAGGAGAGGGAGACAGAGAGAGGGGGAGGGAGAGAGAGAGAGAGAAAGAGAGAGAGAAAGAGAGGAAGAAGAAGGAGGAGGAGGAGGAGGAAAGAAGAAGAAGAAGAAGAAGAGGAGGAGGAGGAGGAGGAGAAAGGGAGGGAGAAAGAAGGAATGGGGGAGGGAAGGCACAAGATGTTTAAGGAAAGAAAGACAAAACACCACTGTTTTACTGTGAAAGTCACAGACTTCACCTAAAGTTGGGGGCGGGGCGGGGGTCGGTGACTGAAAGTAAAAGCAAAGCAAACAGAAAAGTCAAATCACTTGAGGAAAGGGGCAGTGGGCAGACTATAAACCCAGCGATCTCACTTATTATATAACTATTTCTTTCATTTGTCCTAAAAATAAGAAAAGACAGCAAAAAAGCAAACCCTTATTAGACTGTACGTTTCAAATACTTTAAGCCAAAGACTTAGGATTGTCATTTTAAAATATTCTTTAAGATTTACATTTTTAAGAGATCTATTTTATTTAGCAATTAACTTGATATCAGGATCCCATTTTTCTTTCCTTACAACTGTCACTATGTGACAAGATCACAAGAAGATTTTAAATTGTACTCTCAGCAGCTACTCTAGATCAGTGCTGTCCAATAGGAACACAACGGGAGCCATAAGCAAAATTCTAAATATTCTAGTAGCCACAATTGGAAAAAAAGTACAAAGAGATGAAAATTAATTTTTATAATCGATACGCAATGTGTCGAAAATATTTCAACATGTAATCAATATAAAAGTATTAACGACATGAAGCTTACATTCTCTTTCTGCACGAAGATTTGGAAATCCAGTGTGTGTTATACACTGACAGCACATCTTAATTCGGCCTCACCACCTGCCAAGTGCTCAGTAGCCCCATGTGGCTAGTGGCTACAGTATTGAACAGCGCAGAGCTAGAACTTTACCACTAAATTTTATTGTTATTATTATTATTATTTTAAAAGTCCTCTGTAACATTTACTGGCCACGTTAGGGTAGGGTCCTACTACACGCATGGCACAGGGCCATCTATCAGTGGAAACACGACCGTGGCATGTAGATCCTTGGGTCACAGAATTAAAGGTGTCCAAGGAGGATTAAGGGGGTCTAGGTACAGCCCAGGGTCGGGTACGGGGCCGAGGGGCTCCGCGAAGACCAAACTTCTTCCTCTGCTTACCTGAGTCCACGCTGAGGCCCAGACCCTGGGCCACGTCTCCCGAGGGGCTCGAGAAGGGCCCCCCGGGCCCGGCCCATGCGGCGCCCGCCGGCTCGCCCTTGCCGGAAAGCTCGCAGGGAGGACTACCGGGCGCGGGCGCTGGGGCGGGTGCGAGGCGGGCCGGGCGCCCTGAGGCGGCTGGCATCAGCAGCGGCCCATAGCGCGGGTCGAAGTGAGGCGCGTAGACTTCGTGCACCGCGGCGGGACGCGGGTAGGGGGCGGCCTGGGCGCCGAGGGCGCCGCCCAGGGCGTAGGGGTGATGCGGATGCGCGTGGTGCGGGTGCGCGTGGTGCCAGGGCTCGGTGGCGCCCTGGTGCAGGTGGCCATGCAGCGCGGCGGGCGAGTAGGGGTCGGCGGCGGCGAAGGGCAGCTCCGAGTGCGCGGTGGCCAGAGGGCTGCCCAGCGGCGCGGGCACTGGCGCCTGGTACGCGCTGTTCCAGAAGGAGGCGGGGAAGCTGCGCTGGCTCATCGGGAAGGAGCAGTCTGTAGGCCCGGGAGGCGGATTGGAGGAAACGAAGAGAGGTGCGTGTCACTGGGGCGGGAATCAGCGCCGACCTGCACGCCCCGCCCGAGAGCCGAAGGCGCCAGGAGGGCACACGGCTAGCTAGCCATGGTCGGGGGCCATCCGCCCCCGACCATGAAAGCGGGGGCGGGGGAAACTGTGAAAGCGAGATGGGGGAACTGCAAAATGGGGGCTTCTGGGAACCCCATGAAGAGGAGGCCTGCTTCCTCCCATTTCTCAGCCTGGTCCTCAGTGCAGAAACCAAGTGGCGGGGAGAGTAGTAACAGCGGAGAGACTCCTTCCCCGACTCAAGTCCTTGAAGCTCAAGGAGCTTCCCGAGACTCAGCGCAGACACGGTCTCCCTTTACCAGCCTTAACGTCTCCTCAAGCTAAAGATACCTCTTCCCACTCTTGGTCGGCCGCCTAGTGATCTCACTACCCCCTCTCGCGTTTCAGCTGTCTTGCTCCAGAAAATGTGCCCCCCCCAACGTCTCTGACAGACTGAAAGTCCATCGACATATTTTGAAGTCCTGCTATTATTAGTTTTCTTTCTAGAAACCTTTTTTCAAATATTTTTCTCCAAGAACTCAAGCAAAAGAGTAAACTAGTCACCTTAAAGGGCAGCTCTATTATTTGCACAGAAGGACACGAATAGACAGGTCTTTTATTCTAAGTTTTCATTAACTTTCTGCATCAAAGCAAGGACGCCAGGGATAATAATAATTATTATTACTATTGTCAGTTTCACTGTTGGTTCCTAGCCCGTGATAGCATTTTAAGGGAACAGCATTTAGATAAAATTTGTTGCCATTAGTAAGAAGGGAGAGAAAGACAGATATGTAATTCTTGGAGCCTTTATGGAACACCTCCTCTATAGAAGGAATCTGCACTATATACTAGAGAATTTAAATGATTTGAAAATGCATTCTAAGTGGTGAAGAATCTTCCTGTTAAACATATTTAGACAGAGAATAAAAAGAATGTATTTAAAATGAATGTTTTTTGGATCTTGTCTAAGGGCAAGGCTTATGCAAACTGCCAGAGTCTCCTAAGGAATAAAAAGGGTGTGAAGGTTGTCATTTCCCTCCCAAAGACAAATGAAAATTTGTTTTAGTTTTTACAACAAAGTTCTCCTTTCTCCCCTTGGTACTCATCAAATACCGCTTAGTGAGCCAAGTTGACTTAATTCTTCCCCCACTTTGTCTTGGTGGTAATAAAGGGAAGTTGAGATTTCAGAATAGAAGGGAGATTTAGTTGAGTTGTCCAACAAATAATTGTCCTAGGATAGAAAAAGCAGTGCTTTGTGGGGGAAGGTAGAAAAATAGAAAAGGGGATGTGTTTCGGAAAAACTCTTTTGGCTCTATCTAAATTTTTGTTTCTTTGTTATTTTACTTGCTATTGAGATGCTTCTGCTTCAAGAGTTCTCAAGTAATTGGAGCCTGGTGAAAGGCAAAGGTAGGTTTTTGGAGACATTCTCAAGCAGGTTTTGTCTGTATGGAGCTCTAGAACTGTTTCCTCTGGGAAAATGTTTGCAAATTGGTAAAGTGTTCTTTAAGTCCTTGGCAATGAAGCTCCTTCGCTCATTGGTTTGGGAGGGTGCTGGAAACCTCACATTTTTGACAGCATATTTATATCCCTTTCTTGTTGGAGTCTTACAGCCTTCTCTGGGGATAGTTAGGAGGGTAAGTGTTATTCTAATTTAAGAAAGCAGTAAATAAAGTGACCTCAAAGAGGTTAAGAGACTTGTCCAAGGTTATATTGCTAAGAAGTGGTAGAACCAACACACAAACCTAGGTCTTCCAATTCCAAGCATAGTGTTTTTTTCCAAGGAGTTTTTTTCTTATACCCATGCCCTTTACCCCTGCGTTTTCCTTACCCTTTCCAAATGCTCCTCTGCACACCTTCTCTGACACCTAATATTCTTTCAGCTGCATATTTTTAGGCTCCTGTAGGTGAACCCCAGGCTGAAAGGACCCTCTATGGGTCCTTCCCAGCAGGGCCCCATACTCACCTCGCCAGGGCCCAGAGCTCCTTGGTGCTTTGCTGCTGGTACAGCTGGGAGAGTAGCTGCTGGGTTGACTCAGGGCCCTGCTGAAATGTTCATCTACCACGGAGCTGATGTCCCCCTGGAAATAAGTGAAGAGGACGCAGCGGGAGTTGATGTACTCTGCCTCTGGTGGGCGCTCTTTCTCTGGGCTGCCTTCTTCCTCTTTTATACTGGCTGGGGTTTGGCTGGAAAATGAGGAGCTGCCGCTGCCACTGCTGCTGGGGCTGGCATTGCACTCCTGGGCTTCCTGCATTTTGGAGTAATAGGCTAGTTTCTGTTCAGAGAGAGAATGAACAGAGATGTCAGTTTCAAAAGCCATGGCAAATTCGGTTCAGACTAACTCCCTCATCCTAATCCCTAAGGTATTCATGGGGAAACTGGCATATGGGCCTAAGCCTTGTGCTGTTAGCATAAAACTAGCAATAGTGGGGCAACATAGCTAGCAGGCTTCCCAACCTGCACCCAAGCAAGGGCAAGCTTCCTTAAAGGAAGATTGCTGTCCTTGGTCCCTCTGACTCCTGGAAAATTTCTCCTAAAATGTCTGGGTAAAGGTCTCAGGAGACGCCTAAGCAGATAGGTTTGGAGCTGAATTTGACCTCATAGCTGGGCTCAGGGCAGATATATTTTTAAAATCAGACTCCAAGGGTAAAGGACACCCAAGTACAGTTAGAACCTGACTGTTCCCTGCCTGAGAATCCAGGGCAGAAGCACAGGATACAGGATAAACATCCTCCTGAGGAAATAGGAGCGGGGGCAACCCCCTACCCCTACAAAATCCACTCCCTGCAACTGCGGATGTGTGAAGGAAGGGAACCAGGAATATAAAGGAAGACATTTTACATTTAGTAATGAATTGTGTGGGGTAAAAATCTGGGGTAACATGACTGGGGAAATACGGATCACTTTAATAAATGTAAGTTGATATTTGTTTGATTACCCCTACATCAGTTTTTAAACAGATCTTCTCTTTAATAAGGAAAGACCAGTGGATTATGAGTGTTTCCACCCCATCATCTCCACACATATTGAGGAAATGATAAAAAGGAGCAGACAGAAGAAAGTTAAGATCCTGGCTGTGAGGTGGTATAAATCGTCATGTCTGATAGTGATTTTAAAAAGCAACGCAGCTTCTGTGAACATTTTCTTAGAAATGAGCAACGGACTGAAAGAAGTGTTAAAACATTCTGCAGGCAGAGATGGCCTTGAAGAGGCGGCCCGAGTCATACAAAAATGAACAGAGATCTTCATGCAATAGATTGGTTCAGGGTCTGGGAGGAGAAAGGGCCAGTCAGAAAACCAATCCACCTCTCTCCTCTTGGCTTGCCATAGTCCCACCCTGGGAAGAAGTACATTTCAGAAGCTGGAGCCAAAAGGTTTGAGTTATTTGGGGCCAAAACGATGTAAGATTTAGCAATATCACCACTTCCTAAATGACATCTTCCCCTACAATGAATAACTCTGATGATTCTTAAAATTAACATGGAGGCAAAACAAACTGCAAGTTGTGAAGTTTAAAAGAGGAGAAGAGGAGGTAAAAAAAAAAACAGAAAGCCCTACCCGGTCCATCATTAATTCATCGGGAAATTTCCGAATAGACATTCTAAATTTGCAGACAAAATTAGCAAAAGCATCCACTGGGGCATTGGGGTGTATTTCAATTTCCCCAAAGTAGGTTTCCAACCCGGAGGGGACCCCTACTGCCTCCCAGGTGTATGATTTCATTCTTTTCCTGCACTACTGTCCTCAGTTTCTGCTACCTCAGCTGAGGAAACGGAAGGAAAATGGTTCAGACAGACGCTGCCTGAAGAAAAGAGAAACTGGCAGAATTAAATGGAACTTGAAGAGTTTGCAGAAGCCGGGTTGAGTAGTCTTCTTAAAGAGTTAGTTGGGAGCAGGGCTTCCCCATTCAGCTACTCAGGCTGGAGAAAGGCAAAGTATTGTCTATCAAGCTCGCCTCTGCCGGGTCAATCGTACTCCGGAAAATACTCCCAGAACTTCGCAAAGGAAAAATTATAAAACTGCGTGGTGTTCTTTGAAACGAATTCGCTGGATCTGGAATTAATTACCCTGGTCGCCAGAGAATTGAAACGGAAGAAATTATTCCTGAGACGAACTTGCAAGGATGAGAACACTGGCCCTTGCATCTCAGAAAGAGGCTGGCCTTTGCTTTTGGTTTTGTTGTTACTTTCACCATTGGGACCAAAGTTTGGTTTTTCCCTGCGTCGGCTTTGCCTGCATTTCCTAGTACCTGCACCTGGCTTGGAAGAATCTGGAGTCCGACAGACCCTAAGAAGAAAATCCAGCCCGTGCCATCTTCCTCTGATTATTCCAGGGAAGACCTAGGCTCACATTAGCAGGGCTTAGCTGCTTCCCGAGAGCAAACAGGCGAGCTAAAGGGGTTAGCTAATTGCACTACCAACTGCGGGCGGCTCCGGCCATCCCCGCATCCCGGCTGTGCCCGCCCTGGTCGGACGCCCCAGATGCGCGGAGGCGCAGCGGACCTTGCCGTATAGGCCGTGCCGCCGCAAGCCGGGGGCGCGCCACTCCTCCCCAAAATCCCCGGAGGAGACACGTACCTGGTGGTAGGGGGTGTAGGCGGCTGCGAAGTACGGCTGCGGAGGACCATAGACTTGGTACATAACATCCAGACAGCTCATGACTCTCCGCAGCGGAGACGGTTAAGTGTTTTTTCATTAACTCTCCTTCTCCGGAGCTCAGGGGTGCTGCATGGGCGGCGCTTGGACCCGAGCTCTGGAGTCATCAGGCGGAGGGAGGTCAGCGCGCTCCGCGGCTCGAAATCCCGCTGGCTCACTCCCCTCCCACTCCTGCGATTTTACTACAGACCGCGCTCCAGGGCAGAAGCGCCTGAGCTCCCGCTAGTGGGCATTTAAAGCCCACGCCCGGCGGGCGTGCTGACGCCACTCGGGGGCTGCGGAGCGGGAGGGGGTGGTGGGGGGCGGGGACGGGGGGCCAATGGGGAGCCAGGGACGCCTGTTGGAGGGGCAGCCGTGTGTTTCCCGGGGCCCCCCTCCCACAAGCATGAGGCCAAGGGTGCAGGAGACTATGCGGTTCTCAGCGGATCCGAGGCTTCGCACCGCGAGTAGGAATCTCCCAGGACAAAATAGGAGACAGAGAGAAAGAGAGAGAGAGAAGGCGGCGGGGACGGAGGGATCAGGGCTCATACACGCAGAGAAAGAAAGTTGGAGAAAGGTCTCTTAGGAGAGCCTTTGTCTCGTGCTGTAGAGTTGAGTGGGTGCTTCCAGAAGTGCCCAGGTAGGGCAAATTCTCTGCTTTCGGCTCCTGATGATTTGTGGGGATGACGGTGCTGTCCCTTGGAATCCCCTGGGGAGTCCGGGTCGTTGCAGACAGGATGTGGGAGTCCGGGTACTCCTCCGGGGCGTGGAGGAGCTCCCTCTGCGGGGAAATGGCAGTGACTGAAACCTGTAACCGCTGTCCTCTAATCCACTTCCTTTCGCTCCCTCTAACCTGGTCCTCCCGCCGCCTGTTCCACAGCCCAATTCTGCTCTCTTGGGCCGTGCCCTTCAGTCCCTCTAAAGTTCGATCCTGCTCCTTTCTCTTTGATGTTCTTCACCTGAACCCGTTAGCTTCGCATAGATCTCGCCCCGCCTCCGGCTGCTCCAGGTGTGAGCTGCTTTCGAGGAGTCCAGGAGGCTTTACTCGGCCCCGGACGCCTGGCTTTCCATGCTAGGGTCTCCTTGGCTGGCGTCCTTTAAAGTTTTGGCAACTTTGGGGACAAGGACTCGTTGGCGCTAAGAAGCAGCACGCTAGGACCCGCACATAGAGAGGTATTTTGCTGCCTATTCAGCCGATAATACCAGCTGCGATGGTATGTTTCATTTTGGAGAGCTGGAAATATATGCACTCCAACTATAAAACCTTCACCCCTTTGTCTCTCAGGCCCTCGCTGAGAGCTCTGCTGGCTTCGCCCGCCTTCCTGCGACTCTCCCCATCCTTCTCAAGCCTACCCCCCACCAAGCCCTCTAGAAAGGGGGGTGTAACAGTGGAGTCTTCAGTTCTAGAAGTTTAGGAATGCACTGAGACAAGGCTATCTCCATGGCTGGGTCAGGTGGGGGAAGGGGCATTACGGGAATAGTGGCGGGCCAGGCTTGGGGGACCAGGACCAAGGGAACAGGTTGGGAGCATTAAGAGTCTAGACTCAAGAAAGAGGCAGCATGGATTTCAAACCTTAGTTATTCCCCACCTTAAATACAACAGAAAGTCTTTATAGATTGTCAAGCTATAAGACTGAATAAATGAACCCTTGAGGATCTATTTGTGTTTTAAAAGTAAGTATTTTAAGCCAAATTGTTTTAGGGTTGCAGTTTTGGTTTTGCCCAATTTATAGATGGGAAATGGCTCTGTGTCTCCAACTGCTTGTAACTGGTGAGCCATCTTGAGAGATTCGACAGTTTCATTAATTAACTACAACGTAATCTATGTAAAGTTATGTAATCAATGAAAAGTGACAATAAAGACACTCTTGTAGACATTTCCATGCAAACCTTTTTAGGGGCCAAGCTGCCTCTTGGATGAACTCCGCCGGCTTCTTTAGCTTCTGATTATCCAGGCGCAAGGGTGAAGCAGAACATCCATCCCACCTCCATCCCAATGCGCCCTCCCTAGGAGTTTCTGAAGATAGGTACAACCGCCTATGAGCATTTTCTTTGGGGCAAGAGGGGGAAACCCTTACCGAAGAGCCACAGTGCTCTCTCCTGTGTGCGGGAGATGGGGACTTCAGGTCCCAGTCTCGCTGGCCGCTGCTGCGCACCCTTTCTGCTGGGTCGGTTCCACCCAAGCCCGCAGGAGTACAGGTGCCAACGCAACCATCGCGCCAGGGACGCCGCGCGGCGGGTGGGTGAGGCCCCGGGGGGTCCCTTACCCCACTTTCGCGCAAGTCCCGCAGTACCTCCTTGGACACAGAGGTTCCGCTTTGGGCCTCTCTGGGCGTGAGCATCCGTCGCTGAAGCCCGCTCCTTTTCGAGCAGCCTGGGCTTGGCAGTGTTGTGCGGGGGGGATGGGGGTTGGTGGGCGGAAAGCGGCGGGAGGCAAGCTCCACTAGCATGTCCAGCCAATGCATGGAAACCTTGCTCTTGTCCTCGCTCACCTTCGAGTAGCTACCTCCTATTCCCTGTACCCGGTCACATTGACATTTTCAAATTTTACTATGGCTATAGTACTGGAAGACTTTTACCTTTTTTTTTTTTCTTCAATTTCCAGAGAAAATTACAACAACCTCTCTAAGTCCAATAAGGTCCAGCAGAAAGTTATTTTCGAAAAGGATTACAGGAAGAACGATTTTGCATATTTTAGACGAACAAATTGAAGAGAATGTTATTCTAGTTGCCTAAGGCTGCTTTATATTCACATTGCTCAATCTCCTCTTACTTGAAACAATTTTAAAAATCTCACTGAAACTAAGCGAGGGTATGGACTGAACAGGAGTTGGAAGGAACACAAAGAATTGGGTCGGTGAGCATCAATCTAGAATTTAGGAAGGAAACCATTTTATTCCCCCTAAATCTACAGTGAAGGAAGAAAAACAAACATCCCAGAGTTTTAAAACACGTCCCAAAGATTGGAGAATGTTTTGTCTTTTCTCTATGTCTGAAAAGTTGTCATTTACAGGAGGGTGGTACTTCTCAATCGCCTGAGATTGCCTCTTGTTTCTACGCTGAAGCAGAAAGTAAAACACAGCTAAATTTGATCCCCTTTACTCTCCCGGCCATTCAAACCACCAGCACATTAACAAGGTTGAAGAAGTTAGATTTTGATTCAGAGCCTTGGGAATGGGCTACAGGTTGAGAAAATTCTCTTTCCTTCCCACTGGAGTCCTCTTCCTCAAGAAAAGACTGAAAAACAAACAGTGAGATGTCCCTGAATTTGGGCCCCAAGCCCCGAGTGAGATAAACTGTTCCCAATTGCGTGGAATTGGCTTTTAACTCTTTAATTGGGCAGAGGGAGCATCAAAACTTCTCTTTGAAATGAATTTCACTTTATGATCGATTAATGGCAATTTTTGAACTGCTAGGAAGGAGCTACATGAAAGTAAATTCCACTAAAATTTCTTTTTAATATCCTAGTTTTATTCTGCAGTTCTAACAGTATCTATACTGTGAAAATAAAGACAGCTTTAGTCTTGAAGTTAATAAGTGAAATTAAATCACTTTAGCAAGAGTAAATGTTTCAAGATAGAATCTTAATGAAATACTTGTTTTCTCTTCAGAAAGGTTTACCTCTCACTTTCGTAAACTAGCTGATTTCATTATCTCTGAAATCTATCTGTCATTTGTGTCATCTTATTCTGAAAACTGCAAAGACACTACTTAGCAAGGATATATGAATAGAGCTGATTTGGAGAACTGACTTGCAGCCAGCCAGGGCCTTCCTTGCCAGTGGTTTATTTAAATCATGAGTTGGCATTTCATGCTACCTTATTCTGCCAACCAAAGGGGATAAACACAATGGTAACCTCAGAGATTTTCCCCCACAAACTCATTTTTTCATGTTTTACTGACAGGAGTTGTGTTTGGATTTGGGAGAGTAGCTGAGAAGGTTTTGTGGATTCAAGCTGTTAATAATATTAGTTAAAAACATTTCTGTAAAAGGTGGGGTTTTCAGGCATGATCTGTTACTTAGGAATAATACTCTAGTAATGGACTACATGGTGATTTAATTTTAAAGAAAAAAAGGGGGAAATAGAGAAATCTACATATCCTGAAGCCTCACTAAAAAACTAAGTGGGGAGGAATTACAGTTTGACTTAGTGAAAAAAATAAGTAAAAGATGGTTCAGTTATTTTCATACAACTTTAAGTAGGTCTTAACAGTGCTTCCAGGTAAAAATCTTTCATAGTCAGTTCAAATGAATAGATAAAGCTACTTTTATTGACATATAGATGATTATTAAAAGAATGTTGAACTTTTCCTTCTTTACATATTTAAAACCCTCTTTTTATGTTATGTACATGTCAACTTTAGCTTTGGTGAAATAATTACAATCTTTTGAATTTAGTTTATCTTGTATTCACGTTAACATTTGTGCCCATTTCTAAGACTGGGGAATATAACTAAAACCATATTCATCTTTTAGAAATGAGTTCTTTTTAATGAGTCTTTATGAAATGGTTATATAAAGATAAGATTGTACACATTCAATTCATATGACCCAATCCTTTAATAATGGTAACATACAAATAGCAAAAAAGGGACACTTAAAATAGATGTGTGTCAAATATTTTGCCTTGTCATTTTTTACAAGAGAGAAAAAATTAGAAGGAAATTTACATTATATAAGATATACTTGGATATGCATAACTAAGTCTGAGAGACATATCAATTATTTCTTAATAGGAAGAAATTGCCTTTCATCTCTGCTTTGCCTGGAAAAGTAACTCTAATTGCTTATAATTTCTGATGCTATCATTTGCTTCCCTTTAAAGATACACAGTTTGGAGAAAACCTCATAACTAACATATTGTGAAACTGCTTTTGTAAAATATAGGGATATAGAGGAATTTATGGATTCAGAAAGTAGAAGTTTCTCAAACTTCTGTTTATAAACTTGATTTCAGCAGGATGCTGAAGGGATTAAAAGAAGACCACACCAATAACAGACCGAAGGTGAAAACATCCATCTGAGTGTGGTGTCCTGTCAATCGTATCAAGAGCTCTTAAAACAACTTTTGAAAAATTCTCATAGGAAGTTTTTCTTTGCATGCATGGAATAATTTTTAGCATGGACTGCTACACTGTCATTGTTTATTTTATTTATTTGGCACTTAAAGCATAATAAAAAGAAGTGCTGAATGGAGGCAACCATACGAACACATTAGAAAGAAACAAAGGTCCTTTTTACATTGGAAAGCAGACCTCAAAGCTATGGAGAGTTACCTCGGCGAAAGGAAGTGCAAATAGTAGTCGTCAATTAAGGCACTTTTAGTTTTTGTTCTTAACTTCATACTATAAATGCTTCACATCATATTTGAAGATGAAAGTTCAGTTGTGGACTATGAAATTAAACCTCCCCAGGTGGTATTATTGTTTCATCTTTCTTTAGGAGAAGGATGAGACAACCAATTTTTAAAGTAATTAAACTCACAGTATTATCCAACAAATTTAAAACATTGCAATGTAAATTTAAAAAAATTGTATGTCATTTTATATGGCTCATGCAGTGTACTGTCACAGTGAGTCAGAGTAGAAATTTGGCAGTTGTCCAGATAATTCAAAAAATAAAACAGCTAAATATGACCATATAATAAATAATACTGAACAACTCAGGTCTCAGAGTAGGCTTTCACTAAGAAAAGTTCTTCCCATTTAGTAAATTATTGCCTATCCTCCTAAGCATAGCTAATTCTTTCTTCAAACACACATGTGCTCAGAATATAGTCATGACCTTAGTCGTGTTTATTGGTATTTGGAAATATTTTAAGAAGACAGTGATTCTCAAGTGCTTCAAAATGACTACATATTTTTACCCCTGAGCTTTCTTTTTCTCTGTGGATATTCAGTGGCAAAATAAATTAACACTGTAATCTGTATCAATTTATATAACTTTGCTCCTGTGTTTATGAGGGAGTGGCTATTACCAGGCAATTAATGCCTTTTATTATTTTTGGTAATGAATGTGGTAAAACATCTTTTCAGTAATACAACGTAGTAGCTCAATTATGAAACAACTATTGTCTTTAGAAAAACAGGCTGTATCTGTGCATTTAAAGTGAAGTGCTATGGGGGTGGGAGATTGAGAAATGTTGGGCAAAGGACACAAAAATCCACTGACAGGAGCTCAAGAAATCTATTGTATGTCATGGTGACTATAGTTCATAAATTGTACTTAAAAATTGCTAAGGGAGTGGATGTTAAGTGTTTTCACCCTCTAAAAAAATCATAAGCATGTGAGGGGATTGATATATATGTTAATTAGCTAGACTTCATTATTCCACTAGTATACACACATAAATATATACAATTTTTATTTGGTAATTAAAATATAATAAAACGAAGTGCTAAATTGAGGCAACCATACCACCAAATTCAAAAGAAACAACTACGCTTTTTTGCCTTGGGTAGCAGACCTCAAAGCTATGGAGAATTACCTCAGCAGAAAGGAAGTCCCAATAGTAGGTGTTAAAAAGAAGACATGTCAAAGCACATGTTGTCAAATAGTTATGTAGGCGAGTAACTGGAGAACTGGAGAGAACCCCCAGGTTTTAAAAGTGGAATGGAAAGAGGGAAACCTGGTGCTGATTGCCACCTTTGAAGCACACAAAGTGGCAGACCTGATCCCTGGATGCCCAGAGCTCTAAAGGTCACATATTTTGGAAACTCAGCTTACTGGTCTCATTTCATGGGACATTGCCCTACCTTCTCTGGGAAAGCCCTACGGCTTCAACCAGATGAAATTATCTTAGCTACTTTCTTAAGAAGGTAGGAGCCTGAAGAATACCATGGAAAGGATGATGAACTGGATATCAATACCCTCGGTTCGGACCCATGGTGAGAAGCGGAGTCACCCTTTTAGCCCTCAGTTTATTCATCTGTGCAATAAGGAAACAGGACTAGATGATCTCTACAGATGTTTATGGCACCAGACTCTGAAACTGGAGATTTGAAAGTAGTATATAATGTTTGCAAACATTTCTGACATGAGGGATATTTTCAACCTGAGATATTTCTTGAAGAATAGCATGTTATGAACTTTACTGGAAAACCAGTAATTCTATGGGGCATATTATTAAAGGCCTGGCAGTAATAGCCAGAGATTCTTTAGAATTCCAGGGAAGTGTAACTCAAAAAGGAGCCATGTTTTCCAAGCTTCAGCGAATGAAGTTGAGATCTCTCATATCCATTTTCAGAAACCAAAGTGTCCATGTGTTTTATGTGGGCTTGAGTCAACATGGTATGTATATCTAGTGGCTGCTCCTTGAGAAATAAAAGTTCAACCTGTCTAACTTTCATGAGACTAAGAACAAAAGATACCCATTCTTATATTTAGTAAAGTTGGGGCTTCAAAACTAGAACTTTTTCATGTTCATCTATTATATAGTTCATGTATATTTCAATGTGCAGTAATATATAGCCTATTTAATAGAGGAAATTACTAGCATTATTAATTACAACATCCTTTTTGGTGATTAGGATCCCCAAACCCTCCTGCCTAGGATAGGTGAATGCTCAAATAATAGATTTCTGGAAAAAATGAGCAATAATACATATTTTGTTAGGGTTCTTAGCTTAGTCAGAAATGTTGTTACTTTGTTTATTCTAAAGAATATTTGAAAATCATTTTTTTGCAGAGCTGACAGTAAATTTACCATTAGACTCACCCATTTTGTTTCAAACCTGTGGAAATAAATAAAATGTAGAAAGAGACAACCAGAAAACATGACTAGACCCCACAAACTAGGTAAGCATTTTGAAGCAAAAAATTTAAAAGCCCATTTTAGGCTGCTATAACAGAGTAACACAGACTGAGTAATTTATAATGAACAGAAATTTATTTTGCTCATGGTTCTGGAGGCTGGGAAGTCCAAGGTTGAGGGGACACATCTGGTGAGGGCCTTCCTGTTGTGTCATAAGATAGCAAGAGGCATCACATGGTGAGAAAACATGTGAGAGCTGAACTCCTCCTTCATAAGGACATTACTCCCTTGATAATGGCATTAATCTATTCATGGGGTCTCTGCACTCATGAATAGATTAATGTCATTAATCTGTTATGGAAGAAATGTCCTTATGAAGGATGAGCTCAGCTCTCACATGTTTTCTCACCATATGATGCCTCCCACCATGTCATGTAGGAGGCATGACATGGTATGAGGCATGCAGAGCCCTCATGAACTAATCACCTTTGAGAGTTCCCATCTCTCAATACTGTTGCTTTGGGGATTAAGTTTCCAACATACATGAACACATTCAAACCATAACAAAAAGACACAAAGTGATAAGCAGAGCTGGTACCACGGGCTTGCTGGGCTCTGGGCTGGAAGATGGCCATAAGGCTTTGGACTCTTACAGGGGAATATGACTAAAAGTCCTGAGCTGGGCTCGCTTAGTGAGAGGCTTGTCTGCGGCTCTCATGCCTACACAGGAGAGTGAAAATGATTACTGTTGACTTGCTGCCCTGATTATATCTTTATTAAAGCTTTTGCCCTGACCAAGCAGGAGGAAAAAGCCATAGACTCATGACCAAGAACTGGGCTAGATGGTCCTCTGACTTTGTACTGGGATTTGCATTATCTCTGCTATCACAGCAGAGCAGGAGCTCTGAAATACACACACAAGAACAGGCAGTGGACTGAGACGTGTGCATGTGGTGATGGGAGGGACAGGTGCAAACGGAAAAGTGTTAGCAGGGAAGATAAGGGAGTAATTGCTTATATACCAAAATACATTGTCATTATTTAGCCAGAATTCACCATGGAAGTAAGGATACCTCCCAAAACAAATATATGTCAAATCAGGGTTCTCTCAACAAGAAAGAAGGGAGAATGATATTGGGTAGACAACTAGAAGTATCTTATACAAAATAATGAGGCATTTAAAAATCATAGTATTTCATTCAAAATACAACATATACATATTGTTCCACAGATAAATTTTATCAAATCCTTTTTTTAACAGAGTGTTTGAGACACTAGATAACCTTACTAACAAAACTGGACAAAGATATGATAAGAAAATGAGGTTATTGACCAGATCATTTGGAAACATTGATGAAAAAAATCTTCAATATATTTCAGTCTGTATTAGTCCATTTCCATACTGCTATAAGGAACTACTGAGACTGGGTAATTTACAAAGAAAAAAGGTTTAATTGACTCACAATTCTGCATGACTGGAGAAGCCTCAGGTAACTTACAATCATGGCAGAAGGCGAAGAGGAAGCCAGACACGTCTTAACATGGCGGCAGGAGTTGGGGGCGGAAGTGCCCCACACTTTTAGACCATCAGCTCTCATAAGAATTTACTCACTATTATGAGAACAGCAAAGGGGAAACTGCCCCCATATTCCAGTCAGCTCCCGCCAGGTGCGTCCACACTTGGGGATTACAATTTGAGATGAGATTTGGATGGGGACACAGAGCCAAACCATATCACAGTATAATTTAGAAAAAAGATACAGGTAGGAGGGATTTATCCTAGAATTGAAGTTAAAGTCTATCAATTAAAACATACCACCTTAGCAGATAAAGGGAGAAAAAAAAATACATGATCTCAATGGATGTAGAAAAAGCATTCAATAAAATTCCACCCTCATTCATTATGAAAATCAAAATAACCAATGGACACATATACATATGTAACAAACCTACATGTTCTGAACTTGCACCTGGAACCTAAAGTAAAATAATTGAAAAAAAAAAAAAGAAAATCCAAATAGATGGAATCTTCCTTAATTTGATTAAGTGTAGTCATCAAAAATCTGCAGAAACACACACAATGGATAAATTTTAGAAGCTTTCCCACTGAAGACTAAAACAAGATAAAGATGTCTACTATAGTTACTCCTCACAAACATTATTTTGTTGGTCCTAACCAGTCTAACAAGACAAAAGGGGAGAAAAAGTCATGAGCATTTGAAAGGAAGAGGCCAAATATACTTATTTGTTAGCAGTATGATTATATACTTAGAAACCTTAAAATAATTTGTAGACATTGAAATAAAACTACTAACAGAGATCAGCAAGATTGCTAGACTCAAGAGATCAACTTAAAACAATTAGTAACCTTAATATACTAAGTAATAATAACTTAGAAAATGTAATAGGAAAAGATCCCAAATATTACAATGTATGCAGAGATAAAATATGTTCAAGATTATGAAATAAAATTATGAAATATTATATAAGGCCACATAAATGACCTGAATAAGTATAAGCAGATATCACATTATGGATGGAAACAGTTAACATTATAAAAATAGCGATTTTTCCATCAATAATTTAAAAATCCAATTTCATTTCAATCAACATCCCAACAAGAGGTTTTTCATCAGATTTGACAAGGTGATTCTAAAATTTCTTTAGTGGAACAAAGACAAGAATAATTAAGACAATTAAGAAGCATGAAGTATCTTCTTTGTGCTTCTTAATTGTCTTAGAGATTGACACATTTATAAAGTCATAGTAATTTATACAAAATGACATTCATATTATAGGCCAATGAAATAAGAATATACAACCTAGAAACAGATCTATATCAATGTAGAAACAATAAATGGCAGAGGTAATATTAAAAGATGCAGAAATAGGATAGGCTATCAAATACATGGTGCTGGGCTGATGATTTTTCCTGCCTTTATTTCAGTAAAATTGCTAATTAGGTTGTTATGAAGATTTTAACGTAATTTATTTTCTATTAATAATGTCAAACTGCACAACTTTTCTTAAGTCATTGTAGTTCTTTCATAGTTTTTACTAGTTTTAACTTGAAAGAATAATTAGATTTGAAAATGAACCATGAACTTTATGAATCAGGTTAAACATTGTTATGGGTTAGCATATGAAAAATTATTACAGATAATATTACATGATACTTTTAATTTCCCCATATGAATTGCTAGCACTTAGATTGTGACAGTCATCATCTCTTATGGCAGTATCTAGATCTCAAACTGTACTTATTAAGTTCTTTTTCCTTCAGAAATTTTAATGGTAATATATTGTAAAGGAAATTAAAAAATAGCAGTACATTGATCAATGATAACTTGATCTATACTGGCCAGAAAATAGTACAAATAGAAATTCGTTTCAGAATTATTTGTATGTGAATCATCAATTTCATAGTCACGTAGACTCACCTCATGTTTGAATTTCCTTATAGTTTATTGGAATATTACTTTTGGAACATATTTTATATTTTTAAATTTAACAATTGCCTTTAAATTAAAAAAATAAAATTTATTAAAAAGTTGACCTACTAAATTTATAACTTTTTTAAGATAAATTTTGCTAATATTATTAATAGCAAGCAACAGTTCATACCGATAGCTGTGGTTATCACAAATTCAAAATTAGTTTCACTTCCTGCCAATGTCCATGACTCACTCTTTGAGGATCTTCTGTGGTTTGGCTTACCTCTCCTCATGCATCTCATATCTTCGCTAAACTTAAGTTTAATTGCTTTAACAACATTTTGTCAAAATTCCTGTCATGTATTTGAGATGGTTTAAAAGTCACATTCATTTAATCAATATGTTCTATCTTTGAGCAGATCCAGAAAATATTGTATATAGTTGTTAAAACTATTCCCCAAATTTATTATCTTCACAGTAGAGTTTATGTCTCCTGGTAACAAATTCAAACTATGCATTGTACCTGGCAGAAAGAATGTTTTCTGATTTTCAGCTAAGATTCTGGTTTCTACACATTTTTTTTCACCAGCAACGTTAATGTCATTATCTTAGGCTTCCCCTCTAAAACTTTAAAGATTGATCTCTAAATTTATTTTCTTATTCTTCACATAATTCAGAACCAAGGAAATACTAATTAATTGTGATATTCTTGGTTTCTTCTCTAGTAGCTTAAAAGTACATGAAATCAATGTGAATTTTCAACATGACTTCTATCCCTGGTACAATCCAGTTGAAATGAGTAACAATTGCTTTTTCAAATTATATCTATGATAATTTTCTTTCATTTTTGTGCTCATTAAACTAATAATCCCATTTTGAATTCCCCACACTAGACAGTGATCATTTGCTTTATTATGACCATTTTTCATCTACCTTAAATGTTTAGCCATTCCACCACTGCATTTTGAAATCCTTTCTATTAAATCTAGATATGTTCCACTGTTTTCTGTATGTATTATGCCTATAGTTCTGACATTTGTTTTAACAATGTTTACATAATATTCTTTCAATAACACTACACTAATAGTCTTTTTTCTTTCTCTTCCTTTGTTTCTGCACCCGCCCCCGCTAGCCACCCCAGAGACAGAGTCTTGCTCTGTTACTCAGGCTGGAGTGCAGTGGTGCAATCATGGTTCACTGCAGCCTCCACCTCCTTTGCTCACATGATCCTCCTGCCTTGACCTCCTAAAGCATTGGGATTACAGGCATGAGCCACCACCCAGTTTACACTAATATTTTATATTGACATTTAATTTATTTGTTGAATCCATTGTTTGGCTGCTTATTCAGTTTTTTTTTCTCAGTGCCAGAAATTGCATGTATCCTTTTTAATATGTGCAAGTGATATTTTGTGTTCTTTCAATTGAGAACATAAGTTTCCTATCAAAAAATAGCTTCATTGGCTAAAACTGATCTTGAAGGTTGGCTGTGAATCCATATCACAACAATAGCAAAACACATTGTCTTTGAACGTTGTTATTTCTCTGCGTGGAACACTCTTAAAGTTTTCCTTATCACGGCTCACTCTCTCACTTAACTCAAGCCTTTGTACAAAGGGCTCCTCAAAGAGGCTCTTACTGGACACAAGATCTAACAGCATCCTGGTCCCATGATTTCTACCTCTAGCACTTGTGACTACTTGCACGTCACGTCTTCCCCACTAGACCTTAAGCTGCACGAGGACAGGACTCTGCTTGTTTTGTTCCCAACTGTACCTATGGTATCTACAACAGTTACTAGCCTAGTATCTAGAACAGTTACTAGCCTACGGTGGACACTTAAATATTTGTTGAGGGAAAGCGCTCTCTATTCAGAAACTGCATTCTTTAGCTCATTAATGAATTTCTTTGGTCTAAGCCAAAGGCCCTTTATTATTTTCTATTATCTTAACTTCTATATAGCAGTCATTCTCAAAGAGCAGTCCCCATATCAGCAGCTTTTGCATAACCTGAAAAATTATTGGAAATGCAAATTCTTAGGCCCCACACTAAACCTACTGAATCAGAAGCTGAGGAGGTGGGCCCAGCAATCTTTTCATAATTCCTGTAGGTGTTTCTGATGTATGATAATGTTTGCGAACCACTGCTTTATGTGCAAATGATTTCATGTTGTGAATTGCTTTCTTACTTTTATAGTCCCATTGTGATTTGTATTAAGGGCATATTGAATGCTAGAACTCTTTTTCTTTTCTTTTTATTATGAACTATTCAGATGATATTGACCGGACATTACTGTATGACTCGTACTTAATCCTATTCAAGAATCAAACATGAAGACAATCTTGGATTATATGCCAAGGAATAAATTAGAATTAGAATCTCCTGCTTGCTCCTCAATAAGAGGCTAAATGATGCAATTGGTTTAATATATTTTATGGTTTATTTGTGCTTTTAGCAGGTGACTGTCTGCTTCAGGGCCATGGTATTTTATTTATTTCTATTTTTTTTTTGTACTCCTTTCTCTTTCTTGTTTCAGTTCCTGTCACTTGAGAGGAAAATGTATTTGAGGATGGAAGAAAAGTCTCCTAGGGCCAAGCTAGGGAAAGAACCAAAGCTTCCATTGCCCTTCTCATAGGGAGAATAATTAGGATCTTAGTGGAATTTCCATTTTATGCATTCTTAATGGTCTCATTCAATATCCCTAATCTGTTTGGTAATTAATCTAAAAAAGATCAAGAATTATTATTATTCTTTCTTAACTAGTGTGCTTTGTGAATTGATTTTTATGGTGTATCAGGCACTCTTGGGTTTATGAATTAAAGTTTACTAAGAGTTACTCTGAGTGCCTGCAAAACTCTGTCCAAGCTTCAGTGTCTAATCCAAAGTTCTTAATTGGTGTGGAAAGTGAAACAGCAAAACGATTATCCTCAAAATAATGAGATACTGTTTACTCACGTTGTTTCACTTTATTTGGTTTAAGCTAGCAATGGAGTCCTTTTTACTTGCATATTTTTGAGAGAGTGGGGAAAATGTTTTATTATCAGATATTCCAGTTTTATACAATGAGAAAAAGATTTTTTAAAAAGAATCCCTTAAAGGTATGGCTCCTGAGGGAGGGAAAGTGAAAAGATGGCATTTATTGGAAGTTGGCAATAGTTTGAGGACAGCTAGCTTTCTAGTCTTTCTGCTTTGCCATATTTAAATGCTTTTCTCCATTAATACTACTATTAAATGTTAAGAATTGTTCTCTATGGTCTAGTGAAGTGAATTCTATTGCTTTTTAAAACACACACACAAACGCACATGCACACGCACACACACATGTGTGAGCAAGCACATAACTCTACCTTTCATATCTTCTCAGTGTAAATCAAGTTATGAAAGATCTGAGAAAAGGACACCAAGTCTCAAGTGAGAGGGATGTTGTTCATAAAAGGGCTGAGATTTTCCAGATACCCTATTTCAGTAGTCAGTGAGCTGGTGAATAGAAAGATTATAATTATAATTATAATTTTGTTACACACAGTCACATGCACATGGATGTGACTTCCTTCACGGAAGTGATGGCATGACGCCCCAGACGAACTTCTCCCATTCTATGTATTTCACCTTGACCCGAGCTCTGGATGACAGCTGACTGGTGTCACTTGAGTTACAGACTGGGCTGAATATCAGCCATGAATATAGAAAGAACCCTGGACTTGGAAACATAACATCTCAGGACAAGTTTCACCTTGGCCTTCTTTTCAGCTCTGCTACCTGGGACCTCTTTTGACCTTCTGTGTTTTCATCTCTAAAGTGGAGATGCCACCGCATATTATTCTTATTTCCTAGAGTTTCAGATGTAGTTGTGAATCTGGAAAATGCTATGTAAATGCTGTGCATGGTTCAGAGGGAAGATATTGTTAGTATTATTATCACTATTAATAACCACAGGCTTTGGAGAGGTAAGACTATGAAAATAGTGGTGAGGAGCAACCCTGAAACACACCCACACATTCTGAGTGCAGAGAGAATTGCGGTAAGGTTGACAGCATTTTAAGAAGCATTGAGGCTGGGTGTGGTGCCTCATGCCTGTAATCTCAGCACTTTGGGAGGCCGATGCGGGCGGATCACGAAGTCAGGAGTTTGAGAGCAGCCTGGCCAACATGGTGAAACACTGGCTCTACTAAAAATACAAAAAATTAGCCGAGAGTGGTGGTGCATGCCTATAATCCCAGCTACTCAGGAGGCTGAGGCAGAAGAATCGCTTGAACCCTGGGGAGGCGGAGGTTGCAGTGAGCTGAGATTGTACTACTGTACTCCAGCCTGGGTGACAGAGTGAGACTTCATAAAAAAAAAAAAAAAAAAAAAGCATTGAATGATTGCTTGTGTCATAATTTTTCTTTTTCTCTAAATGACATTTTGGGGCTCCTCAGGGCCAATGCTTCTCACTGGGTGTTCAGCATTCATCTCAAGAAAATGAGGAAACTGAATTTCTTCCAGGGCCGCCGCATTGATTTCCCTCTCTGAGGACATCCCTATCACTTTCCCAAAGACTGCATTGTGCAAGGATGTTGAAACCTTGAACTCCCCTAGTGAAGGGACTGGGAAAGTGGCTGCACACTGAAAAAATGCAAGGCATCTGGAAAAAGTGCCCAGAGGATGTAATGTGTCTCGGTGACCAACTGGCTGACTGTATCTTGTTCTCTCATTCTTTTATTCCCTCCAGGCATCCTCCGTTTCTTTTCCTGCCCTGAATAGAAATGACTTCTTCATCCGGCACAGCCACTGAAGAGGGAGAATGAGGGCCTTCCCAGGCCACACCGGCCATGCCCTATTTCTATTGGCCAGAAGAGATGATGGATGAACGGCAGATGCTGCTGTCAGCCCAGCTCCTTTGCTCAGCCTCTGGAGATTATTGATACCCACTGGAGACCAGTCAGCTGCTCAGTGGAGGTACCCTAGGGTCAACATGGGTCCCAAATCCAGGAAAATATGCTGGTGTACACATAGTAATCAAATGAAAACTTGAGGCTAAGTATGCCCCCAAAAGTCTGCACTCTCAGAAAAGCAGCTGTGTAAAATTTATTCATCTCCCCATTCCAGAGACTCTAAGAGGTCCTAGCACCAATCGGATGTTGCCTCTTTCCTGTCCCACTTCTTCTTTATTACTCACACTCTATTTCACAGATTCAGTGAATTCAGTGTTTCTAAGACACACCTGGCAAGAGTTGTAAACACCAGTTTGTGCAACACTACTCACATTATTGACCTGGCTACAGGATGCCTAGTTGAACCCTTTCCATTTTGCCTAGCTTTTGCTAGCTAACAAAAGAATTTCATCCAAGAATGAGGGCTAGCCTACTAATTACAAGTTTGCATACAAATCCATGCAGCACTAGGACCTAGTTTGTGCTTTAGGTTTATGGCTTGTGGGGAGGTGAGGATGGGACTGGACACTGTTTATTCTATAAACTGGACATAGATTCAGTTCATGCGTAGGTACACAAGACGCCAGCCCTACATGTGGGCTCTTTACTGAACAGCTGAGTGGTCTCTGATACATTTCAGTCGATGATCTTTTTAGACTGAAGGTAGAGCCCACGACTGACTGAGGACAGCAGCTGCTGCCATCCATCACTCTCTCCCTGGCCAATAAGGAGAGTGTACTAGGACCTGCCTGTGGGTAGGAGAGGCTGACTGCTAACTGTTAAATGAAGTAATCATTACTCAGGCTCGCAAGAAAACCTCATAATGTCATGATGGAGTATATGAATATATCAGTCCTTTGTTAGGTCAAATACTTCTCAGACTCAGAATGTCTATTTACAGTGTATTATTGCATAGTAATTTCTTAACTTCTTATCTGAGCGCGTGGTTTAGGGTGAGTGTGTTATTTTGGGCAAAATGACATAGCTCATAGGGCTGTCTGAATAAATTATTAATGTTGAGGAGTTGAAATTTGAAAAATTGATTATTACAAATTAAACCCAACTAGTAAAAACAGTACGGAGTTAATTTATCCTTTAATAGATTATAAGAAGTCTAAGAAGTAAATATTTTTAAAATGGCATAGCAATAAAACATTTCATTTTTCCTCTCAAGCAGTAACCTTTCTAGAATGTAAAGGTAAATAAAAAAAAAGCAGTGACATGAATTTCTGTTTGTCTTCTTCTCCTACTTTTCCTATAGGCTTAAAAATTATGAGCATAAATATATGAAACAAAGTTTGATGAAAATGCAAATGATAATGTAATATTTTTGCTTATACAACTGGTAAACATTTTAAAAACAATAATACTTTGCACTTTCAAGAGTGTGGTGAAATGATGGGAATAAATTGCCAAAATTTGTATGTAGGATGGCTGATATGGTTTGGATTTATGTTCTCATCCAAATTTAATGTTCAGTTGTAATCCCCAATGTTGAAAGTGGAGTCTGGTGGGAGGCAATTGGATCATGGGTGTGGTTTCTCATGAATGGTTTAATACCATCTCCTCAGTGCTGTTCTTGTGATAGTGAGCAAGTGAGTTATGATGAGATTCAGTTGTTTAAAATTGTGTAGCACCTCCCTGCCTCTCTTCCTCCTGCTCCAGCCATGTGAACATGCCTGTTCTGGCTTTGCCTTCTGCCGTGAGTAAAAGCTCCCTGAAGTGTCCTCAGAAGCAGATGCTGCCATGCTTCCTGTACAGCCTTTAATTGTGAGCCAATTAAACCTCTTTTCGTATAAATTACCCAGTCTCAGGCATTTCTTTATAGAGTGCGAGAATGGACTTTGGATTTTTGAGTTAATTCCAGAGTGAGTTAAGACTTTGGGGGACTGTTAGGAGAGCATGATTGTATTTTGCAACTTGAGAAGGACATGAGATTTGGGAGGGGCTAAGAATAGAATGATATGGTTTGGATCTGTGTCCCACCCAAATCTCATGTTCAATTGTAGTCCTCAGTATTGGAGGTGGGGGTCTGGTGGGAGGTGATTGGATCATGGTGGTGATTTCTCATAAATGGTTTAGCACCATCCTCTCAGTGCTGTTCTTGTGACAGTGAGTGAGTGAGTTACCATGAGATCTGGTTGTTTAAATTGTGTGGCCAATAGCAAAGACATAGAATCAACTTAAATGCCCATTAGTGATAGATTGGATAAAGCAAATGTGGTACATATACATCATGGAATACTATACAGCCATAAGAAGAATGAGATTATGTCTTTTGTGGGAATGTGGATGGAGCTGGAGGCTATTATCCTTAGGAAACTAACAAAGTAGTGGAAAACCAAATACCACATGTTCCCACTTATAGTTGGGAGCTAAATGATGAGAATTCATGAGCACAAAGAAGGGAACAACAGACACTGGGGCCTACTTGAGGGTGGAGGGTGAGCGGAGAGACGGGGGCAGAAAAAACTATTGGGTACAGTCTTAGGACCTGTGTGATGAAATAAACTGTACAACAAACCCCTGTGATACAAGTTGACCCATATAACAAGCCTGCAGTGTACCCACAAACGTCAAACAAAAGTTAAAAAAAATTTAAAAATAAAAGTGTGTAGCAACCTCCCTGCTCTCTGTCTTCCTGCTGCTCCATCCATGTGAAGAGGCCTGCTTTGGCTTTGCCTCTGCCATGAATAAAAGCTCTCTGATGTCTCCTCAGAAACAGACACTGCCATGCTTCCTGTACAGGCAGGTTTGCAGAACCATAAGCCAATTAACCTCTTTTCTTATAAATTGCCCAGTCTCACTATTTATAGCAGTGCGAGAATGGACTAACACAACAGTTGAACAGTAAGCACCAAAATCCTTAAAAATATTTGGCACCCCCCTGCACATATATATTGACTAGTAGCAACACCATTTACCTCCCATGCTAAAAAAAAGAAGACTGTCCTTTAAAGGATTTGATTGCTGTATATGAAAAAATTTAAGGTTTAAAGTGGGAGGTAGTGTTTCAGAGGAAGTTCTCTCATTTTCACATTTAGGATAAAGGCATACAGACTGCCTGTGTGGACCTTTCCAGAGCACCTTGAAGAAAAGCCTGCCAGCTAATACTACCTCTGGTTTGTGGTCAACACTCCCAATTAGGAGAAAAGTATGTTGGGGAAACAGACCCGTAGAAGATCAGTAGACTCCCATAATAATCAACATAGCCTTTCATCCTCAAACAGCCAAAAGGCATGATATTTTGAGGGAAACTAACAATACAGAAAAACCAAAAATCAAAATGGATCATAGAATCACTGACCTTAAAAAAACTGATGATTTAAGAAATAGTAAGAATGTTTCACAAAGTTTGATTATTATCCTATTAGAAAGTTCAAGCAGATATTGCAACATAAAACAAGAATAGGCTACTGTGGGCTGGGTAGAGTGGCTCATACCTGTAATCCTAGCACTTTGGGAGGCCAAGACAGGCAGATAATGTGAGGCCAGATGTTCAAGACCAGCCTTGGCCAACATTGTCATTGGCAAAACCCTGTCTCTACTGGAAATACAAAAATTAACCAGGTGTGGTGGTGCACACCTGTAATGCACCTGTAATGTAATGGTGTGGTGGCTGAGGCACAAGAATTGCTTGAACCCAAGAGGCAGAGGTTGCAGTGAGTCAAGATCATGCCACTTCACTCCAGCCTGGGCAACATAGTGAGATCCTGTCTCAAACAACAACAACAACAGAAAGAATAGGCTACTATGAAAAAAGAGTAATCAGATAGCATAATTGCAGTAGATACTGTTGGTGCACTGACCAGGTTCCTTCTTCTAGGACAGAAACATTTATTCCTCCAGCTGTTGGGATTGTTGACAGCCAACAACTCTCAGCTAAGTTATTCTTTGAGCCTTGCCTTAGCTGAAGAGAGCCACCTGGCCCAGAATCATATTGGGGTCATCTTTGCTAGCCAGTCAGCTGGTGATTCAGCTCCAAAATCTCATTTTAGGTCCTGCTCTCTCCATTTCTGGGAAGAAGACTCTAAGTTAGATATTTGAATTCAGGAAATTACTGGGGAGGCCTCTTGGGGTCAATGCCTTTAGGGGAATAAGGGAAGCAGGACTGCACAGAGAAAAAATGTGAGGAGGGATGCAGTTGTAATAAAGACCTCAGCAAATTCTAGAGCAGCTCTGGAGCTAGGATAGCCCTTCACAGTTGTTCCAAATTTTGGAGGAGGAGCTGTGTCTTTTACACTCTTTTGTTGAACAATGTAGGATACCACCAAAACTATAAGGCAGGCACTGGTGAGAGGGTCACCAGCATTAAAGATAAGTCAATTATGGCAGTACTTTGTAGGCCAACATGAACAGTAGAAGATGCTGTATCAGAATGATACAATGGAGACAACAGGATGCCAAAATGATAGAAGCCAGGTGGTAGCACTTAGTCATCAGAAATAAGGTGAGTGCAGTTATTATAATGATGTACAAGTGCACACTGGCAGTCAGAGGGGGCCAACATGCAGAGAGGTAGGAAGATGGTTAATAAAACACAGTGTTCCTAGTCACAAGATAGTTGGACAGCCAACAAGAGTATTGCTCAATTTATACAACAAAAATAAATCAAGGATGGATGATCATGAGGTAGGGAAACTGCCCCAATAAAATATCATGATCTTTTGCCTTTTTTCTGGCCATGGGCCATGTTACAGACTGGGATCTCTTAGACTGAAGGAAAGGGCAGGTCTCTAGGAGGAAAGACTGCAACATTACAGGAAGTGATTTCTCAGTCCTTCCTTAAAGGAATCTATGACCATTTACTTATGTAACCATACACTGGGCAAAGAGAAGTATGTACATTTCCTAAGAACTGTTGGCAGAGGTTCCAAGATGGCGTTGATACTAGGAAACCTGTAGCACTCTCATGAATCTCTTGTTAGAGTGGAGGCCCAGTAGTAACTCCAGTCCCATGATATACAACTAATCTATTCAATTGTGAAATTGATCCCTGGCCTGTGGAATAAGAGCTATCATAATGAAACAGGCTAAGTAGAAACCTCTGGTCAAGAGGGTGGATTAAAACCAATATCGGATTTAGGGGGAATGGCAAAGATTATTGCCACTCTTAAAGATCTAAAAGTTCAAAGGGTGGTGGTATCCATAATGTTCTCATTTAATTTACTAGTCCATGTTTTTTTTTTTTTTTTTTCCAAAATCACGTGAATCCTGGAAGATGATAGTGAACTACCTAAAACTTCACCAATTAGTGGTCCCCATTGTAGCAGCAGTATCAGAGGTGATGTCTTTCTCAGAGCAGATAAACATAGCCTTAGGTACAAGGAATGTGGTCATTGATGTGGTAAGTGTGAACTTTTCTACCTTTAGGATGAGGAAAGACAACTGTATATATATATTTATGGTCTAGCCTCAGGACTATGTTAATTCTCTGTTCTCTGTTATATAGCTTGAGGAGACCCGTACCATCTAAAAATCCCACAGAATATCACATTGGTTTGCAATATTGGTGATATCAAGTTAATTTAGGCCAGATCACCAGTGGCAATCACACTGAAGGCATTAATAAGTAACATGTACCCCAGAAGTTGGATAACAATAAACCTTATGGAAATTCAGGTGTTCCATACTTGATAATACTGCTCTAAAACACTATTGGCAACACAAAATCTCCCAAATTTGAGTGGGATCAAGAGCAGAAAAGGGCTTTCAGTAGGTCCAGACCATATTATATTTCAGCAGGTCCAGATCATATTACAAGAAGCTCTGCTTATTTAGACATGTGACCTAGCAGACTCTGTGGTATTAGATGTATCTGTAGTAAGTAAAAACACTGTGATAGTCCGAACGTGTCCTCAAATTTTAAGTGTTAAAATTTTAATCCCTAATGCAACAGTGTTGGGGGGTGAGATCTAATGTGAAATGTTTAGGTCATGAGGGCTCTACTGTCATGAATGGATTAATGCTGCTATAAAGATGGCTTGTAGAAGTAAGTTTTCTCTTTTTTCTACTCTTTTGCCATGTGGGGACATAGTGTTTCTCTTCTCTGGAGGATGCAGTGTTCAAGGCATTATCTTGCAAGAAGAGAGACCCAGGCCTTAACCTGCCTATGCCGTGAGGACTTCTCAGCCTCCAGAGCTGTGAGAATAAAGCTTTGTTCTTTATAAATTACCCAGTCTGTGATACTCTGTTTATGGCAGCACAAAATGGATTATGACAAACAGCATGTGCAGTTTATGGTAAAGCTCAGTAGGAGAATCACAACACAGACCCACAGCATTCTGGCATGAGACCATGCCATTGGCAGTGGAGAATTATGCATCTTTCAAAAACAGCGTCTGATGGCTACTGAGACCTGGTAGAGATGGAGCACCTGACCATGGGACTTTAAATGGCTAGGTGCCCAGGACTGCCTACCATGATCTGAGTTTTGCCAAATTTGCCAAATTATAAGGTTTGAAATCCCTAGCAGAATTCATTGTAAAATGAACCTGTACATCTGGAATTGGTCACGAGCAGGGATAGAAGACATAAAGAAGCCACAAACTAGGTGGCCTCCAAGTACATATAATTCAACATTTTCGCACTGGTTCAGCTTTCTTTTTGTTCACAAATATGGCTGGAAGTTGGGTGACAGATACTTAGAAATGGCTGAAATTAGTTCATGACTATGTGCGTGCAAGCTGAAAAAGAACCATCGTTGCACTGTAGCTCTATTCAGAGGGGGTTATGAAAAACAACAGTAAGGGTAAATCTCAATGGGCAGAGCATTGGGTCATCTACTTTGTCTTTAGGAAACATAAGTGACCCAAGGTTAGTATTTATATGAAATTATAGGCAGTGGTGAGTAGCTTGATCACATTGGCAAGGTGCCTGAAAGGAGGAAGACTGGAATATTAGAGGCCAGGAGTTCTGAGAAGAAGCATGTGAATGGGCCTAGGGAGCAGGACCTTTTATAACATCTAGTGCAAAAAAGAAGTTCATTCTTCAACAAAGGAGATGCAGTATATAGGAATTCACTGGTGCAATCACATATTGCATGATCCAGGAGTTGCTGGACTGAGATAACAATGGAATAGCTTGTTGAAGACACCTGAGATGTTGGCTTAGAGAGAATACCCAATGAGGATGTGGCACTGTACTTCAGAAGTAGGCATACGTCCTCAATCAATGGCCATTTTATGGTTATTTGTCCCCAGTAGGCAGAATATATTGATCCAGGACCCAAGTGATGGGTACAGGAGTGAGCTAGCTATCATCGGTTCTAGTGACCCACTTGGGGAATTTGTGTTTTCTGTCTCCATGATTCTGAATTATGCAAGTTTAAGGGCCCATTTCCTAGAAGGGTTGTTTTAGCATCTGTGTTGATGTAGAAAAAAGTAGACTGGGTAATTCATAAAGAACAGAAATTTATTTATTGTCAATCTGTAGTCTGGATGTCCAAGATCAAGGCACCAGCAGGTTTGTCATCTGTTGAGAGTTCAGTCTGTGTTTCCAAGATAGCACCTTGACCGCTGGGTCATCCAGAAGGGAGAAATGCCACGTTCTCATATGGCAGATGGTGGAAGGGCAAAAAAGGAGAAACTCCTTCTGTCAAACTCTTTTATAATGGCATTAACCCATTCACAGGGGCAGGCCCTCATGATCTAAAAACCTTTCAAAAGGAACTGTTACCATCAAGTGCAGAAGTCCCCAGTTCTTGTCTAACTTGGGGAAAAGATTTCTGTCAACAGAAGGTTCAAAGATAGCAGAGAGCTTTGTTGAAGAGAAATAGGGACAAAAGAGCTTAAGGTAGGAAAAAAAACAAGTACACTGTAAGAGAAAAGTGGGCTGATCCTGCAAGAAAACAGCTCTGAGGGTCCTGACTGTGAGTTTTATCATGTTAGGCTCCCTCTTCAAGTTCCTGCTTCTTGTCTCAAGTCTCCACCCTTTTTTCTTTGTCTAGTTTTACTGCTTCTGCCTTTGGTTCCTGCCTTTGTCCCCACCTAGTTCCTGCTCAGGCTTGTGGAACACACCTCCCCTGCCCCTTGGTGTTAATTAATGCATTGTGCTGGCCAGCAATCAATACAAATCTTGCCTAATGGAAGCATTGCTCATTACTGCCACCCAAGGAAGGTTGTCTAGCAGTCAAATCTATACTTACCAAACCTGCATATCTTTTAGGAATTTCCCCTTTTGTCCTCTTTTCTTCTTTATCAGGATGTACATAGCAACTTTCTGATACTGTAACTGCAGAGTAAATGATTATTGGGCCATCTTAAGAGGTGTTTCAGGGAATTTCTTTCTGCCTATGTACTTCCTCTCCTTCCTACTCACAGTTGACTAATTGCCCACCAACTCCAGCATTAGAGATGCTATTAACACCCAAATTTTGGGTGGTCCCTCAGGCCTGAGACTTCTCAGACTTTTCCTTTCTCAAGAACTCCGCCTCCTGCTTATGTCTGGCTATCTGTTTACTCTAACAGCACCACCTCCCAACACTGTTGCATTGAAGATTAAATTTCCAACACACAAATTTTGGGAAACACATTCAGAAGATAGCAGCAGTAAGACTTCTAAAAGAAGACATAACCATAATCCCTTTGAACTTCAAGTTATGGCTGTTTCCTGTTTCCTTTAGATTCTCTGTAGTAGTTAAAGAGGCCAACAGGCATGGAAAAGGGTTATCATACTGACAGGGCTGACACTGATCATCAGGAGATAGGGCTGCTGTTACACAATGGGGACAGGGCTGAATATGTAGGCACTCAAGTAGTACATTTGCATTTCTTGGCACTTCCCTGCTCTATTTAGATGGTCTGATAAGGGTATGGTGACAAGGAGCTTATATCCCTCAAGGATGAGGTTCTGGGTCACATTACTAGAAATGATAGAAGTGTTCACCAAGGGAAATGCTAACCAAGGGAAAGGAGAATCTAAAGTGTATGGTGAAGGAGGAGGATTATGAGGATCAGTTTCAGCCTGGACATCAGTTGCAGTAGTGGAGATTGTATCTTATCCCACTAACTTCCCATGTGTAACCTTATTCCAGGAAATTAGGCCCAATGTAATTTTGGAGTAGCTGCTTCTAAAATGTATTATGTGGAGAAAAAATCCTGGTCAACAGGCTGAAAGAAAAAAAAAAGTATTATGTGAAACAAGCAGATGTGAATAGTGTAAGGCATAGCCAGCAGTAGATGTCATAATGTGCCATTCACTCATTCTTCTAGATTCTAGAAGTGTTGGTGACTGAAATTATTACTCAGCCGAATCCCTCCTTAGAACTTGCTCTTGGTTGAAGAAAGCTGCCTTGTACAGGGTCAAAACACCCAGATTCTGGAACATCCTAGAGTCAATGCTTGTAAATTGGGTGTATAAATTCCTCATGCCTTTGCTGAGTAAGGTCTTTGTTGGGATGCATCCATCACATTTTAACTTCTTTCTTTATCTTATCTAGTTTCTTTTCCTTCCCTTCCCTTCCACAGGTGTTCATCTAGCAAACATTCTATGATAAACTTTCTGCATACTCATCTTCATATCAGAGTGCTCCTTCCTGACGAGCCCAATTAGTGAATGTGATAGTGTGATATAATAAATATATATTTGGTTTTCATCTCTTGTTTCTGACACAGAGCTCCTAAAACCCTTGGGATTGTCTAAGTTATAGGAGTGTCTTTTTTGTTAATCATAATAAGTTCCTTTGATCATACCTCAGTTTATGCTAACTTAGTGACTTAGAGGGAGCCCACTAGATAGCCTCACTATGGGCTATAGCCCAAATAATTAAGGAATAGCCCAAGTAATTCAAGGGTTGAAACTTCATGTCCCACCCACTGACTTTGGAAGAGGATAATAGGGGAGGCTCAGTATTGAACTCTATAAAAACTCTTGAACAAGGAGATTTGATAAGCTTCCAGGTTGGTGAACATATCAAGGTTCTGGGAGGGTGGTGCTCCTGGAGCAGGCATGGAAGCATCACTTATCCTCCCCATACATTGCCCTAAGCACCTCTTTCATCTGGTTGTTCCTTGGTTTTATCCTTTATAATAGTAAAGTATTTCCTTGAGTTCAGTGAGCCATTCTAGCAAAATATTAACCTGAGAGGGGAGTCATAAGAATCCCTAATATATAGCCAGTTGTTTAGAAGTACAGGTGACCCAGGACTTGTGACTAGCATCTGAGGTTGGGGCAGTCTTGTGGAACTGAACCCTTAAATTTGTGAATCTGACACTAACTCAGGTAGTTATTGTTAGAATTGAATTAAGTTTTTGAACACCCAGCTCGTGTCATATAATTGGTTGGTGTGGGAGAAATCTCCCCATCATGTTTGGTGTCAGAAGTATTGAGAAAAAAAAAAAAAACTCTTTTATTTGAGGAATGCCAGGCTCCTCTAAATTATCAGGCCCAGAGAGGAATTGGAATGAGACAGCGGTCGTGTCCCATTATCCCCTTTAGGCTAAGTAATCTGCTCTTGAAACTACTTGTTAAAATCACAAGTAGCTATAAATTAATCTATTAATGCTAGACACCATAACTTATACAACATATAGCCAGTATCATTAATCAGTGTTATTTCTTTAAACCAATGAGAATTCCTGACAAAATTTTGTATTAGCCAACCCTTTGTCCCTGATTTTTGCTTTTAAAAACCTGCTTGTAACAAAGGCCAAATGGAGCTCATATCCAAGGTTACTTGGGTCTGAGTCTTCCAGGCAGCTGTCTCATTTTGTCTCAAGTAAACTCTTTAAAATTATACTTTGTGCCTCACTTTTTTTCCTTTAAGTCAACATCCCTGGCAGTATGAGCAGAATTCAGAGCAACCCCCGACCCACACAATTTGACAGTCCTCTTGGATTCAGCACCTGGTCAGCTGGAGCCTCTTGTGTTTTTCCAGATCTAAGAGCATTGTCACATGCATATGAGTCCTGAATTCGGACCTTCCTACCCTGAGGCTTAGGTCTAGTGTTTGTGTGAGCTGTTTTTCTCAGATCTCCCTTCCAAGAATGGGATTTTCCATCTCTATCTAAAGTCAGGAGATTTGGATTTCAGGATAAAAGAGAACTTTTACCTTCTCTGCCTCTGTCTCATAGCAGAAGGTCTGGGTCACAGTATTTGCAGTCTAGCACTGGTGGTTGCACTACTTTTGGTCTAAAATTACATAGCATGTTTTTAAAATTACAGCTGCTTCCTCTTAATTATAATTCAAATGTGTCTTTTCAGTTGCAACCAATTTTTATTAGTTTCAACCCGAAAGGTACATGAGAGTGAATTCTCTCACCCCAAAATTAAAAGACACTTGCTCCCTCCAATTAATCAATAATTTAGTTCCACTGGCATCTGGTGGCAAGAGAGATTTTGAAGGTTATAGGTTGTTTGTCCATGACAGGTAGTGGTTTTATAGGGCCTCCCCACAAGAACACCTACTGCAACTTTCAGCTCAACCAGAAGGTGCACATAAGGGTTGGTCACCTGGCACCTTGAACACACTGCCAGCACAAGGCAATCAGATGTTTCGACACACGTAAGACAGTGATCCAAGACTCTCTGATAACACTTGGAGGAGTGATGCTCATGAGCAGCACACTTTGACCCAAAACACCTTTCTGGCCTTGGTCACTTTTGAAAAGTTCCTGAATTACAGGAAATCGGCCTTCAGAATCTGAGCACTCTTTTAAAGGATAGTCTCCTTTAGAAATACAAGTTGGTTCTGTATATAACACTTACGGGGCATCTTCTTATAAATACCTAAAGAAAATGAACCCACGTAATCCAGGATGGTCATAAGAAGCAATGGCTGAAATGGGGGTCCTTTGAAAGTCCTAAAATAATTTACTTGTATGCACAATTGAAAAAAAAAACTAGTTTTAGAACCCAACAAATTGAATGGGAGCACCCATTCAATGGCACCTAGAAGCTTCTAAAAGAAATTGTAAGAAAATTGCCTGCATTCAAAAGGTAAACAAAAGGATATCTGATACTATTTCTGAATTTAAAAAGACTATAGAGGTCTTCTCCCTTCCATCTCCAACCCCTCCTCCTCCTCCTAACCCTGTGCTTTTATATCCTGTCTTATCCAAACTTCCTGCCCTGACTTACCTCCCCTTCTACTACCATCACTTGAGGAAACTCCCCTGGTCTCTGGTTCCCTCCCTGGAACTTTTATTTTTGCAGTCTCTTTCAGTGTAAAACCCATACCAAGAGGTGAGCCTGTTATTATATATGCCCTTTGGACAAAGACTGAACTTAAGAATACCACGAAAGACTTCCTAGACCCATTCCGAGATCCCATAGGGTTTGCAAAAGAGTTTGATTTCATTGGCTGGGCATGGTGGCTCATGCCTGTAATCCCAGCACTTTGGGAAGCCGAGGTGGGTGGATCACCTGAGGTCGGGAGTTCGAGATGAGCCTGACAAACATGGAGAAATCCTACTTCTGCTAAAAATGCTAAAAATACAAAATTAGCCGGGCATGGTGGTGCATGCCTGTAATCCCAGCTACTTGTGCGGCTGAGGCAGGAGAATTGCTTGAACCCAGGAGGTGGAGGTTGTGGTGAGCCAAGATCACACCATTGCACTCCAGCCTGGGCAACAAGAGCAAAACTCAGTCTCAAAAAAAAAAAGAAAAAGAAAGAAAGAAAGAATTTGATTTAATTGTCTGGAATTACGAGCCTGGATGTTCTGAGATCTATCAACTAGTTCACATGCTGGTATCAGAAGGCATGACCACTGAACAATTGAAAACAAGGAAGCTAAAACAATCCTTTAGAGGATTTTCAAAAAACAGACTGAAACTGAACATGAAAGGGTCCACACTTTGGCCAAGGCTCTTTATGATTTCATTCTCCAGGTCTGCAATCTAAATATGTAGATTAAAGAAGAATTCAACAATGTACTCAAAGGCCAGACAAATCTATGCTTGATTATTTTGAACAGTTTGAAAAAGCCTTTAAACAATTTTCCAAATGGCTGATGCTAGCCTCTAAGATCATCAGAATGATTTCCTTATAAATTCTTCCCCTGATGGCTTAAATGACGACTTGGTTATCTTAGTTAAAAGATACAAGACACTGCACCTGGCCAATTAAATCAAATTCTTTTGCAAACCCTATGGGATCTTGGAATGGACCTGGGAAGTCTTTCATGGTATTCTTAAGTTCAGTCTTTGCTCAAGGGGCATATATAATAACAGGCTCACCTCTTGCTGTGGGTTTTACCCTGAAAGAGACTGCAAAAATAGAAGTTCCAGAGAGGGGGCCAGAGACAAAGTGACTATACAAATTTGTGAGTTAGTAAGCCCAGCAGATAAACTTTCCAAAACTATTCAGAAAGAAGAAACCACTAGGGCCTCAAAGATTATTAATTGACAACTATAACAACTGATTTGTCAAACCAGGCCTTTTAAGAAAGGACAGGTGCCTCCTTCTAATGATAGAAGGGGTATTTGCTTCTATTGTAAATAGCTTGGCCATCTCAAAAAAGATTGCAGAAAACTTAAATGACAGCAGGGCCAACAAAAATATAGAACCCCACAGGAAGAATAGGATTGCTCCTAGGATCAAAAGGGTGCTTTCCAAATTCTCCTAACTCGTATCTTAGGAGAAATGGAAATTTCCATGAATGGAGAACAGATATGTGCCCACGTAGACACTGGAGTTACTCTTTTCATTCTCAGCTCTACCCCTTTAAATTTTCCCCTTTCTCAGAGCAATAAAACTGTACAAATGGTAGATGCATCTAATCAACCTATGACTGTATAAAAGTACCAATGATTAGAATTACAGGTAGTCTCACTCAATGGCTTTTCATTTCTTTCTTCTTCCCATGGCTTCCACATATATTTTAGGCAGAGATATTTTGGAACTTCACAATGCACATATTTCCTTTTCTCAAATGGGGGAAATGTGTTTAAATTTGGAACAGAAGGTACATACCCAACATTACTCTGTTAATAAACTTGCTTCCTATGAAGTTCTTCTGTCCTCAACTAATGTTACTATTTTTCATTGTAATAATCTTTGTGCAGCCACTCATTTGCCTTTGCCTACTGAAAGACACCACGTGACTGCATCACTCGGATGAACCAAGATAGTTCCATTTGGAGACAGGGCCTTCAGGAAGGTAAGTAAGGTTAAATGAAGTCACAAGGATGGGGGCTTCATCTAACAGGGTAAGTGTCCTTTTAAGAAGAGAAAGAGACACCAGAGGTCTCTCTTCATGTGTTCCCAGAGAAGAAGCCATGTAAGGACACGCAGGAAGGTGGCTGTCTGAAAGCCAGGAAGGGAGGCTTTACCAAAACCAACACTAATGGGCCCTTGATTTTAGAATTCAGGTCTCCAGAAGTGTGAGGAAATAAAATTCTGTTGTTTAAGCCACCCAGTCTGTGGTATTTTGTTATGGAAGCCCTGGTGGTCTAATATAATTACTATATAAATACATGTTATGAAGTGCATATGCTTATGTAACTTAATTACATTTTAAGTAAACTAATAGAAGTGTAAAATGAGAAGTGTTGTTGTCTAAAAAGTCAAGAAAATGCTTTGAAAATGCTTTATTAAAGGCAAGTTGCCAAAAATATTGCTATTGAATTAGATATGATAAGGCAATATTAAAAGATGGGAAGAAAAAAAAATCTGTAGTGATTCTGCACACAGTTGCTTTGTAAGTGGTGTTATTCATGTCACAGTTAAGATATTAATACTGAACGTCAGAGACCAACCAGGCATTCCAGTCCCAGTTGACACATGACAGGCCATGTGACATTCAAATTGACAGCTTTGTCTCTAACAGAAAATACTTTGGCCACACATTGATGGTGTATAATTCTAATTAATGATAATTCCTCATGCTAATTGACCTTTTGAATCAACTGACCAAATACTGCTTCAAAAACTTGTATTTTATTGCAAATTATAGTGGTAGTTATCAAAATAGCAAACAGACCAAGGTTTAGCTATCTTCTTTAGGAAGTCAGACTGGGAGGTGGGGGAGGAAGGGTGTGGAAGTCTTTCTTTTTTTTTTTTAAATACTTTAAGTTCTAGGGTACATGTGCACAACGTGCAGGTTTGTTACATATGTATGCATGTGCCATGTTGCTGTGCTGCACCCATTAAGTCGTCATTTACATTAGGTATATCTCCTATTGCTATCCCTTCCCCTTCCCTCCACCCACAATAGGCCCCGGTGTGTGATGTTCCCCTTCGTGTGTCTAAGTGATCTCATTGTTCAATTCCTACCTATGAGTGAGAACATGTGGTGTTTGGTTTTCTGTTCTTGCGATAGTTTGCTGAGAATGATGGTTTCCAGCTGCATCCACGTCCCTACAAAGGAAATGAACTCATCATTTTTTATGGCTGCATAGTATTCCATGGTATATATGTGCCACATTTTCTTAATCCAGTCTGTCACTGATGAACATTTGGGTTGATTCCAAGTCTTTACTATTGTGAATAGTGCTGCAATAAACATACGTGTGCATGTGTCTTTATAGCAGCATGATTTATAATCCTTTGGGTCTATCCCCAGTAATGGGATGGCTGGGTCAAATGGTATTTCTAGTTCTAGATCCTTGAGGAATCGCCACACTGTTTTCCGCAATGGTTGAACTAGTTTACAGTCCCACCAACAGTGTAAAAGTGTTCCTATTTCTCCATATCCTCTCCAGCACCTGTTGTTTCCTGACTTTTTAATGATCGCCATTCTAACTGGTGTGAGATGGTATCTCATTGTGGTTTTGATTTGCATTTCACTGATGGCGAGTGATGACGAGCATTTTTTCATGTGTCTGTTGGCTGTATGAATGTCTTCTTTTGAGAAGTATTTGTTCATATCCTTTTTTATTTAATACCACTTTGTGGGGTTTAGACTTTTCTTATACTACATACAGAAATTATTTTAATAAAAACAGAAATTAATAAATAAAATCTCCATAGCCTTTGATTTTGTATGATTCCATCTCTAGGAAGTTACAGTAGGGCATTGGAGTTCAGGTTCTGGGGTGAGATTGCCTGCATTTGAACCCTGACTCCACCATTTTTTTTTCTTGAGTGAGCTTGAACAATTTATTTAACTTCTGTATGCCACACTGATATGGTTTGGATACTTGTCCCACCCAAATCTCGTGTTGAAATGTAATCCCCCTGTTGGAGGTGGGACCTGGTGGGAGGTGTTTTGATTATAGGGGTGGATCCCTCATGGTTTGCTCCTGTTCTTATGATAGTGAGTGAGTTCTCATGAGATCTAGTTGTTTAAAAGTGTAGCATCTCCCCATGCCCTTTACTGTGCTCTTGGTACGTGATATGCCTGCTCCCACGTAGCCTTCTACCAAGAGTAAAAGCTGCCAGAGGCCTCCTCAGAAGCTGAGCAGATGCCAGAGCCGTACTTTCTGTTCAGCCTATAGAATCATGAGCCAATTAAACCTGTTTTCTTTATAATTACCCTATCTCAAGTATTTCTTTGTAGCAATGCAAGAATGGCACAATGCACATGCATAGTCTGTAAAATGGGGATAATAATAAAACATGTCTCACAAATTATTGTGAAGATTAAATGAGATAATGTATGTGTAAAGCATTTACCTCCAACCAGTAAATGTTAGTGGTAATTCTTTTATGAAAATAAACATAAATGCCCAGATTAATTTATATACAAGGTATTTATTAAAGTATTAATTTGACAATAAAACCCTGCAGCAACCTAAATGTCTAACAATAGAAAAATCTTTAAATAAGTTATGTCATATCTATATGATGGCATGTCATTTGTTTAAAACATTTTGTTTTTAAGATTATTCATTGAGAGGAGGCAGAGCAAGATGGTCAAATAGAAGCCTCCAGTGATTGTCCTCCCTGCAGCAACACCAAACTGAACAACTCTCCATAGGAAAAAGCACCTTTATAAGAACCAAAAATCAAGTGGGCGATCACAATATCTGGCTTTAAAATCATACTAAAGGAAGAGGCAGTGAATAGGATTTGAAAGACAGTCTTAAATCGCCTATACCACCCCTCCCACATCGCCCAGCAGCAGCTGTGTGGCATGAAGAGAGAATCTGTGTGCTTGTGGGAGGGAGCGTATAGTGATTGTGAGGCTTTGCATTGTAACTCAGTGCCACCCTGTCACAGCAGAAAGCAACGTGGTACAGAACTCAGCCAGTGCCCATGGTGGGAGCATTTAGACCAGCACTAGCCAGAGACAAATTGTTCATTCCAGCCATTGAAATCTGAGTTCCAGTAAGCTCGGCCATCATGGGCTAAAGTGCTCTGGGGCCTAGATAAACTTGAAAGGCAGTTTAGACTACAAGGATTGCAATTTTTGGGCAAGTCTTGGTGCTGTGCAGGGCTCAAAGCCAATGGACTTGGACTTAGCCAGTGACCTATTGAAATACCAGCTAGGGTGGTCAAGGGAGTGCTTGTGCCACCCCTCCACCAACCCAGGCAGCATAGCTTACAACCCTAGGAGAGACTGCTTCCCTTTGCTTGAGAAGACGAGAGAGGAGAGTGAAGAGGACTTTGTCTTGAAACTTGGATACCAGCTCAGACATAGTAGAAGAAGGCAGCAGGCAGAGTCCTGAGGCTCCCATTCCAGGACCTATCTCCCAGATGGCATCTCTAAACACACCTTGGGCCAGAAAAGAATCTCCTGCCTTGAAAGGAAGGACCCAGTCCTAGGAGAATTAATCACCTGCTGACTAAAGAGCCCTTGGGCTCTGAATAATCAGTAGTGGTAGCTAGCCAGTACTCACCACATGCTGTGGGTGAGGTTCAGAGCTGTGCTGTCTCCAGGTATGACCCAGCACATCATTTCCAGTTGTGATAACTATGTGGAGAGACCCCTTCTGCTTGAGAAAATGAGAGGGAAGTGTACAGAGGACTTTGTCATACAGCTTGGGTACCAGCTCAATACAGCAGGAGAGAGCACCAAGCAAGCTCCTGGTGCTCCAGTCCTTGGCCCCTGGATGGCATTTTTGGACCTGCCAAGGGCCAGAGGGGAGCCCATTTCCCTGAAAGGGGAGACCCAGGACTTGCAGCATTCACCACAAGCTGACTGAAGAGCCTTCGGGCCTTGAGTGAACATCAGCAGTAGCCAGAAGTACTTTCTGCAAGCTGGGGCAGTGGTGGCCACAAAGAGACTCCTCTGCTTGAGGAAAGTGGAAGAAAGATTGGGAAGAATTTTTCCTTGCAGCTTGAGGGCCAGCTTAGTCACAGGAGAACAAAGCACCAGTAGATTCCTGAGTTTCCTGACTCCAGGCCATGATACCCGGATGGCATTTCCAAACCCACCTGGGGCTGAGGGAAATCAATACCCTGAAGGGAAGGACACAAACCTGGCTGAATTTGCCACCTGTTGATTGTAGATCCTTTGGGCTTTGAGTGAACATAAGCAGTAGCCAGGCAGTGGTCACTGTGGGTCTTGGGAGAGACACAGTGCTGTGCTAGCTTTGGATCTGGCCCAGTGCAGTCCCAGTGGTTGTAGCCACAGGGGTTCTTGTGTCACCCTTTCCCCAGCTCCAAGCAGCTTAGCACAGAAAGGGAGAGTCTATTTGTTTAGGGGAAGTAATGAAAGAGAAGAAGGCTCTCTACCTGGTAATCCACGGAATTCTTCCAGATCTTACCCAAGACCATCAAGATGGTATTTCTATGAGTCTGCAAGAGCCATAGCATTATTAGACTTGGGATGCCCCCTAAAGCAGATATATCTGCAGTGACCAAAGACAACACCTATATCCCTTTGAATACTTGAAAAGTCTCCTCAAAAAGGATTGGTACAAATAAGCCTAGACTGTGAAGATTACAATAAGCATGTGACTCTTCAATGCCTATACACCAAAGAACATTCACAAGCATCAGGGCCATTCAGGAAAACATAACCTCCAAATGAACTAAATAAGGTACCAGGGACCAACCCTGGAGAGACAGAAGTATGTGTTCTCTCAGATAGAAAAATTCAAAATAGCTCTTTTGAGGAAGCTCAGGATAACATGGAGAAGGAATTCAGAACACCATCAGATGAATTAATGAAGAGATTGAAATAATTAAAAAGAATCAAGAAGAAATTCTGCAGCTGAAAAATGAAATTGACATACTAAAAAAATGCATCAGATTCTCCTAAGAGCAGAATTTATCCAGCAGAAGAAAGAATTTGTAAACTTGAAATCAGGTTACTTGAAAATACGCAGTCAGAGGAATGGAAGAAAACAGAATAAAAAAGAATGAAACACACTTATAAGATCTTGAAAATAGCTTCAAAAGGGCAAATATAAGAGGCGTTGGCCTTAAAGAATAGGGAGCAAGAGATTGGGGGGGCAAAGTTTATTCAAAGTTGTTCAAAGGGATAATAAAAGAGAACTTCCCAAACCTAGAGAAAGCTATTAATATTCAAGTACTAGATGATGTTTTAGAACACAAGCAGATTTAATCCAAAGAAGACTATCAAGGAATGTAATAGTCAGACTTATAAATGTCAAAGATAAAGAAAGGTTCCTAAAAGCAGCAAGAGAAAAGAAAGAGATGACATTCAATGGAGCTTCAATATGTCTGGCATCAAAGTTCTCTGTGGGAACTTTACAGGCCAGAGGAGGGTGGTACAACATATTTAAAGTGCTGAAGGAAAATACTTTTATCCTAGAATAGTATATCTAGCAAAAATATCCTTCAAACATGAAGCAGAAACAAAAACTTTCCCAGAAAAGTAAAATCTGAGAGATTTCATCAGCACCAGACCTGTTCTACAATAAATTCTAAAGGGAGCTCTTCAGTCTGAAAGGAAAGGACATTGATGAGCAGTAAGAGATCATCTACAGGCACAAAACTCACTGGTAATCATAAGCACACAGGAAAACACAGATATTATAACACTGTAATTGTGATGTGTAAACTACTCACATCTTGGAAGAAAGACTAAAAACAGCCTATCAAAAATAATAGCTACAACAACTTTTCAAGACATAGATAGTAAAATAAGACATAAATAGAAACAACAAAAAGTTAAGAAGTAGAGGGATGAACTTAAAGTATAGACCTTTTATTAGTTTCCTCTTTGCTTGCTTGCTTATTTGTTTATGCAATCAGTGTTAAGTTATCATGATTTTAAAATAATAGGTTATAAGATATTATTTACCAGCCCTATGGTAACCTCAAGTCAAAAAACATACAGGAGATACACAAAAAATAAAAAGCAAGAAATTAAAACATACTAGCTGAAAAAATCATCTTCACTAAAAGGAGACAGGAAGGATGGAAAGAAGGAAGAGAAGACCAAAAAACAGCCAGAAAACAAATTTTAAAATGGAAAGAGTTAAGTCCTTACTTATAATATTGGATATAAATGGACTAAACTCTCTAATCAAAAGACACAGAGTGACTGAATGGATAAAAAACAATACCCAAAAATTTGTTGCCTACAAGAAACACACTTTGTCTATAAAGACAGACATAGACTGAAAAATAAAACGATGGAAAAAGATATTCTATGCAAATGAAAACCATAAAAAGATCGAGGATAGCTAATTCTTAGACAAAATAGATTTTAAGACAAAAACTATAAAAAGAGACAAATAAGATCATAATGTAATTATAAAGAGATAAATTCAGCAAAACATGTATATACATATAACATTTGTAAATATAACATACATATAACAATTGTAAATATATATGCACCCAACACTGGAGAATCCACTGAGAGTCTAGCTAGGACTTCCAGCACTGTTGAACAGCAGTGGTGACAGTGGTCACCCTTGTCGTGCTCCATATCTTAGAGAAAAGGCTTTCGGTTTTTCCCTGTTTGGTATGGTGCTAGCTGTGGGTCCGTCATAGATGGTTTTTTATTACATTGAGGTATATTCCTTCTATATCCAGTTGTTGGAGGATTTTTATAATGAAGTTATGTTTAATTTTATAAAATGCTTTGTCAGCATCAATTGAACTGATTATATGATTTTTGTCCTTTTTTTCTGTTGATATGATGCATCACAATGATTAATTTGCATATGTTGAACTATCCTTGCATCTCTGAGATGGATCCCACTTGGTCACCAAGAATGACCTTTTTAATGTGTTAATTTCAGTTGGTTAGTATTTTGTTAAGAATGTTTGCATCAATGTTCATCAAGAATATTGACCTGTAGCTTTCTTTTTTTGATGTGTCTTTGTCTGGTTTTGGTATCATGGTAATACTGGCCTTGCCAAATGAGTTTGCAACTGGAGAACTAATACTAATACTGGAGAATCTAGATATGTAAAGCAAATGTGATTAGAGCTAATGTGAAAATAGACCCTAACACAATAATTGCTGGAGCGTTCAATATCCCACTTTCAGCATTGGACAGATCTTCCAAACAGAAAATCAACAAAGAAACATTGGACTTAATCTGCACCATATACCACGTGGACCTAATAGATATTTACAAAACATTTCATTCAATGGCTGCAGAATACACATTGCTCTCTTTAGTACATGGATTATTCTCAAGGATTGTCCATATGTTAGCCACAAAACAAGTCTTTAAATTTTCAAAAACATTGAAATTATGTCAAGTATCTTCTCTGACTACAATAGAATAAAACTAGAAACTAATAACAAGAATTTTGGAAATTATACAGACACATAGAAATTAAACAGTTTGCTTCTGAATGACCAGTGGGTCAGTGAAGAAATTAAGAAGGAAATTTTAAAAATTCTTGAGCCAATGAAAATGGAAACTCAACATACCAGAACCTATGAGATACAGCATGATATCATTTGGATATTTGTTCCCACTCAAATCTAATGTTAAATTGTAATCCCTAGTGTTGGAGATAGGACCTGGTGGAAGGTGTTTGGGTGATGAATGTGAATCCCTGATAGCTTGGTGCTGTCTTTGTGATAGTGGGTGAGCTCTCACAAGATCTAGCTTAAAAGTGTGTGGCATCTCCTCCTTGCTCTTTCTTTTGCCATGTGATGTGCTTATTCCTTCCTTGCCTTCTGCTATTAGTTAAAGTTCCCTTAGACCTTCCTAGAAGCCTAGGAGATGCTGATATTATGCTTCCTGTACAGCCTGCAGAACTGTGAGCCAATTAAACCTCTTTTGTTTATAAATTGCTAGTCTCAGGCATTTCTTCATAGGAACATAAGAGAAGACTAACACACAGTGAAAGTGGTAGTACAGGGAAGTTTATAGAAATAAGTGCCTACATCAAAAAGTAGAAAAACTTCAAATAAACATTCTAACAATGCATCTTAAAGAAATAGAAAAGCAAGAGTTAACCAAACCCAAAATTAGTAGAGGAAAATAAGAAAGATCAGAGCAGAAATAAATTAAATTGAAATGAAGAAAAAATATAAAAGATCAATTAAACAAATAGTGTTTTGAAAAGATAAATAACATCAACAAATCTTTAGTCTAAGTAAAAAAGGGAAGGCCCAATAACTAAAATCAGAGATGAAAAATGAGGCATTACAACTGATACTGTAGAAATTCAAAGGATCATTAGGATTACTATGAGCAAGTATATGTCAATAAATTGGAAAACTTAGAAAAATGGATAAACTCCTAGACACATCCAACCTACAAAAAAATTGAACCATGAAGAAATCCAAAACCTGAACAGACCAATTAGTCATGAGATTGAACCTGTAATTAAAAGTCTCCCAGGCTGGGTGCCGTGGCTTATGCCTGTAATCCCAGCACTTTGGGAGGCCGAAGTGGGTGGACCATGAGGTCAGGAGATCAAGACCATCCTGGTTAACATGGTGAAGCCCTGTCTCCACTAAAAATACAAAAAATTAGCTGGGCATGGTGGCGTGTGCTTGTAGTCCCAGCTACTTGAGAGGCTGAGATAGGAGAATCACTTGAACCTAGGAGGTGGAGGTTTCAGTGGGCTGAGATAGTGCCACTGCACTCCAGCCTGGTGACAGACCAAGACCCCGTCTCAAAAAAAAAAAAAAAAATCTCCCAGTAAAGACAACCCTAGGACCTGATGGCTTCACTGATGAAGTTTACCAAATATTGAAGGAGAACTAATACTAATTATATTCAAAGCATTCTGAATAAACAAAGGAGGAGAGGGAACACTTCCAAACTCATTTGGCAAGGCCAGTATTACCATGATACCAAAACCAGACAAAGACACATCAAAAAAAGAAAGCTACAGGTCAATATTCTTGATGAACATTGATGCAAACATTCTTAACAAAATACTAACCAACTGAAATTAACACATTAAAAAGGTCATTCTTGGTGACCAAGTGGGATCCATCTCAGAGATGCAAGGATAGTTCAACATATGCAAATTAATCATTGTGATGCATCATATCAACAGAAAAAAAGGACAAAAATCATATAATCAGTTCAATTGATGCTGACAAAGCATTTTATAAAATTAAACATAACTTCATTATAAAAATCCTCCAACAACTGGATATAGAAGGAATATACCTCAATGTAATAAAAAACCATCTATGACGGACCCACAGCTAGCACCATACCAAACAGGGAAAAACTGAAAGCCTTTTCTCTAAGATATGGAGCACGACAAGGGTGACCACTGTCACCACTGCTGTTCAACAGTGCTGGAAGTCCTAGCTAGAGTAATCAGACAAGAGAAAAAAATAAAGAGCATCCAAATTGGAAAGAAGCAGTCAAATTATCCTTGTTTGATCTTATAGTTGGATAAACCTAAAGACTCTAACAGAAAAGTATTAGAACTGATAAAGGAATTCAGTTAAGTTGCAGGATACAAAACCAACAAGGAAAAATCAGTAGCATTTCTATATGCCACCAGGGAAGAATATGAAAAGAAAATCAGGAAAGTAATCCCACTTATAATGCTACAGATAAATTAAATACCAGGGAATTAGCTTAACCAAAGAAGTGAAAGATCTCTAGAATTAAAAGTATAAAACATTGATGCAAGAAATGAAAAGGATACAAAAAATGTAAACATATTCCATGTTCATGGATTGGAAGAATCAATATTGTTAAACTGTCCATACTACCCAAAGCAGTCTACAGATTCAGTGCAACCTCTATGAAAATACTGATGACATTCTTCTCAGAAATAGAAGAAGCAATTCTAAAATTAATATAGAATCATAAAAAAGCTAAAATAGCCAAAGTTATCCTGAGCAAAAATAACAAAACTGGAGGAATCACATTAATTGACTTCAAATTATACTATAGAGCTATAGTAACCAAAGCAGCATGATACTGACATAAAAACAGACACATAGACCAATGGAACAGAATAGAGAATGCTCGAAATCCATATGCAGAAGAATGAAACTAGACCCCTATCTTTTGCTGTATACAAAAATCAAGTCAAAATGTATTAAAGACTTAAATCTAAGACCTCAAACTGTGAAACTACTACAAGAAAACTTTGAATAAACCCTCCAGGACATTGTAATGGACAAAGGTTTCTGAAGTAATACCTCGCAAGCACAAATAATCAAAGCAAAAATAGACAAATGGGATCACATTGAGTTAAAAAAACTTCTGCATGGCCAAGGGAACAACCAAAAAAGTGCAAAGGCAATCTACAGAATGAGAGAAAATATTTGCAAACTCACTATCTGATAAAGGATTAATAACCAAAATATATAAGGAGCTCAAACAACTCTATAGGGAAAAAAAATCTAACAATTCATTTAAAAAATGGACAAAAAGCCTGAATAGACAATTCTCAAAAGAAGACATATAATGGCAGACAGGTGTATGAAAAGGTGCTTGACATCACTGATCATCAGAGTAATATAAATCCAAACTACAATGAGATATAATCTAATGCCAATTAAAATAGCTTATATTCAAAAGACAGGCAATAACAAATGCTGGTGAGGATGTCGAGAAAGGGAAACCCTCGTACACTGTTGGTGGGAACATAAATTAGTACAACCACTATGAAGAACAGTTTGGAGGTTCCTCAAAACACCAAAAATAGAACTACTATATGATCCAGCAATCCCACTAATAGGCCTTTACCCAAAGGAAAGGAAATTTGTATATTGAAGAGATATCTGCACTCTCATGTTTATTGCAGCACTATTCGCAATAGCCAACATTTGGAGGCAACCTAAGTTTCCATCTGCAGATGAATGGATAAAGAAAATGTGGTACATATACACAATGGAGTACTATTCAGTCATAAACAAAAATGAGATCCTTTCGTTTGCAACAACATAGATGAATGGTCATCATGTTACGTGAAATAAGCCAAATACAGAAAGACAAACATTTTCTCACTTATTTGTGGGAGCCAAAAATATTAAAACAATTGAACTCATGGTTATAGAGAGTAGAAGGATGGTTACCAGGGGCTGGAAAGGGTAGTTAGAGGGGTGGGTAGAAGGATGGTTACCAGAGGCTGGAAAAGGTAGTTAGAAGGCTGGGGTTGAAAGTGGGAATGGTTAATGGGTACAAAAATATGATTATGTTGAATGAATAAGATCTAGTATTTGATAGCACAACAGGGTGCCTATATGTAAAATAATTTATTGTACATTTAAAAACAAAGTGTATAATTAGATTGTTTATAACACAAAGAAAGGATAAATGGTTGAGGTGATGAATACCCCATTTACCCTGATTTGATTATTATGTATTGTATGCCTGTATCAAAACACCTCGTGTATCTCATAAATATATATACCTACTATGTACCCACAAAAATTAAAAGAAAAAGAATATTCAATGACTTGAGAAAATGCTGATTATATCTTAAATGAAAAAATATGCTATTGAACTATTTATGTATACCTAAACCTGTTTCTATATTTATATCTATAGCAAATATCTATATCTGCATACATATACTCATATGTACTATGTTTGTAATCTTGATGATATATTAAGATGATTTCCATAGGTTATAATATAAACAATATATCATATATTAATATTATAGTTTATATATAATTATTGAGAAATATACACACATACATATAGTGCCAATTTTATAAAAGAAAAGTTCTAGGTTAAAAACTGCTGGAAAGAAATTACCAAAATATGAATAGTGGCTGTCTCTTTTGGAGATGAGATTACAGATAATTTTTAGTCTTTTTCATTGAACTCATTCCTTGCTGTTAGGAGGTCATTTTTTTCAGGCTCTGATTTGAAGACAGTACCCTCTGAAATGAAGCCTCACCAATGCTGCCTGTGGTCACCTCTTAAGCCCTACTTGAGTCCTGTTGTTGTCAACTGTATCTCTGTGACTGAGGGAAACGTTGGAGAGATGAGGAAAACAGAGGAAAGGAAGGAGACAGAAGAGCAGAGGGGAAAGGATGACTGTTGCTCTTTAGGGCAGTAACACATCAGCAGGCATAATTATGACACAATGACGTGTGGCATCCAATATGCAAGAACATGATCCCTGTATAGGTTTCACAAAGTCTGGTGAGAAATGAGGAGTGGGCAGAGGTGAAAAGAAGGTATGCACCTGGATGTGTGGTTTAGGGGGTCGGATATCTCCCAAAAACCTCTGGTCTTCCTTTAAAAATGTCAACAAGGTATCCCTTGCCTCTGCTTTGTTTTTCAGCTCCCTCTGTGTGGTCCAACTCTCTTCCACACATAGGACACACACACATCTTTCAGTGCTGCCCTCAGAGTCCAGCCCATGCTTGCCAGCCCTCCCTTAATCCCTGCCTTCCAGCAACCTGCACACCCAGCGCTCCACACATTCCACAGGGTCAGTACCCAGCTCCCAGGGCTCTGTCATCTTTGGAAGACCAGACGGTTGTTGCTAGGCAGAATATACAAGGCACAACTGTAGCCAACTGTCTAACTCAAGCCTATTCATGGTATTTTTCTGTTTGCCTGGATTATGAATCGAGGAAGTAATGATCTTTCAGTTTACTACACAAGCTGTTGTTCCTTGATGACCTGTTGCAAAAATGATAGCTATGTTCTATGACTTTAATTTTACTAAAATTCTGAGATGCAAAATAATATTCAGTCCATATAATTTGCAGGAGAATGATTAGCTCTGCCGAGTAGTAGGAAGTAACAAAAGAAATAGAGGGCATTGGAACTGTCTTATACAGTAAGGCACAGATATGGATTGGGGCAGGTTTGTCCAGTGCTAGCTTTTTGTACTACTTAATCAAGTGGCCTGAAATCAACTGTGTATGCCTGTACGAGTTATGACCTCTGACACATGGAGGTTGCTTGAAATCAAATAGAGGTACAATCAAGTTCTGATTTTACCTTGTACTAGTGCTGTGATATATACTTAGTTGCTTCACTTTCCTGAATTTTAATTTCTTCATCTGTAAAATGGAGGTGGTAACAGTCAACATGAACATAAACGAGAACATATATGTAAAGGGGCCTCTCAGTTTATACAACAAAGTAATTGCTTAGTAAATGTGAATACTCGCCCCACCAATAAATATCTGTTACATGGACTTGAGGGTATAGTTGAACCTCATTTCAATCTTGAAAAATGGCTAAATTACTTTATATTCATTTCTTAAGGATAATACGACAAGGAATTATACCACAAATGGAAATGAAATGGTCATTTGGAACTCTGTGTTCTAAAATCATTTCTGACTTGCTCAAACTGATAACTGAATGTAATTGGTTGTGGAGAGTTGGCTCAAGACCTGATGAAATAATTCTCTGTGTTTTTATCTATTTTGACCAAATATAATATATGTGGATACTATCAGTTTCCAAGATCTTATTGGTTAAATGAATAGGAAAGATCAGATTTTTAAAAATATGAAGCATGATGTCTTTATCATAGTAGACATTCAATGAATTTTGTTGAATGATGAATGCATGGTGATTTTCAGAATGGAAGTTGGGACTCTGCTGCCCTGTGTGTGCAGCCTGGGGACGTTCATTGCAGAAGAATTCTCAACTTCTCTGTGGTAGGTAATAGAAGAGCCCATTAGAAATCTTTCTCTTGTGGCTGACGGGCTGTTGACATTTATCGGATGCTGCCTGGGTGCTAATCACCTCACTCATTTACATCCTTATCTCTTTCATTTCTCCCAACCAAGACTCCCCATGGACTATTCCTGAACTAAATGAGGGAGGGCAGTGTCTCCACAGCTTGGAAAACACACACACTTCACGTGGACTTTTGGGCAATTTACAATTATTGGAGTTGGGGCAGGGGGATAGGTAGGATATCAGTTTAGGGGAAGAAAAACAAAAGCTAAACCAAACCAGATCAAACTTGAGCACTGTGCGATGTGACTAGAGCAGTAGTGAGGAAAGGAAAGGAGTGTATAGAATGTTGACTGCACGTCTGTGACCTTGAAAGGGCCTACTGCAGTGTTTCCCCTTTCAGAATTTGGCCCTTTTTATCTCAAAGGACATTTTTTCCAGCCTTATTGAGGGATAATTGACAAAATTATATATATTTAAAGTATACAACTTGATGTTTTGATATTTGTATACATTGGTGATGAACACAATCAAGCTAATTAACATATTCATCACCTCACATAATTACCATTTTCTTTTATTGATGTAGAGAGAACACTTACGATTCAACCTCTTCTCCAGTTTTAAATATATGTGCAATGTAGTATTGTTAACTGTAGTGACCGTGCTGTACATTATATTTCCAGAACTTACTCATTTTACAAATACAAGTGAAATAAATATGGACAAGTTGAAGGACTTTGGAGGGGTAGGACAGGAAGGGAAAATGTTAAATAAACCTTAGACTCTTTCTTCTCCCTGACACTTTGCATAGATCAGTCACCACATTGTGGGGTGTCTTCCTTGAGCTGAAAAGAAATGGTATGCAGTGGGGGTGGGGGAAGTGGGGGAAAGCCCAGGGCCTAAAGGTGGCTCTGCTCTACCTACTTTGTAACCTTGAGAAACTAGACCCTGAGGTTGTCAACTGCCTCAGTTGACTATCTGGGATATTATCAGGGATAGTAGCTCCCTTAGAGGGTTGTTTGAAGATAAGAAATAATGTTTTAGGTTTTTTTTTCTTTTTGAGACAGAGTCTCGCTCTGTCGCCCAGGCTGGAGTGCAGTGGCAAGATCTCGGCTCACTGCAACCTCCGTCTCCCGGGTTCAAGCGATTCTCCTGCCTCAGCCTCCTGAGTAGCTGAGATTACAGGCAAGCGCCACCATGCCCGGGTAATTTTTGTATTTTTAGTAGAGGTGGGGTTTCACCATGTTGGCCAGGCTGGTCTTGATCTCCTGATCTCATGATGCGCCAGTCTCGGCCTCCCAAAGTGCTGGGATTACAGGCTTGAGCCACCGTGCCTGGCTGAAATGTTTTTAAAGTGCCTGCCACACATTTGTTACTCAAAATACTATGGTTATTTCTTGAATCTATTACTGTCCCTAAATTCAGTCTTTCAAAACCACTTTCCTAGACTATCCAATAGTTTTTTTTAGTTGACTTATCTGCTAGTCTTTCTACATGATTAGACACCAGAGTGAACTTTTTAAAAAACAAATTTAATGTCCTTCCCCAGGTCAAAATCTTTTGTACCTAAAGGACATCACGAGCTCTTTTCTTAAGTCATTGAAAACCTGTCCCCAGAACACTTTAAAACTCCCTTTCCGGCCCGGCGCGGTGGCTCAAGCCTGTAATCCCAGCACTTTGGGAGGCCGAGACGGGTGGATCACGAGGTCAGGAGATCGAGACCATCCTGGCTAACACGGTGAAACCCTGTCTCTATTAAAAATACAAAAAAAAAAAAAAAAAAAAATTAGCCGGGTGAGGTGGCGGGCGCCTGTAGTCCCAGCTACTTGGGAGGCTGAGGCAGGAGAATGGCGTAAACCCGCAAGGCAGAGCTTGCAGTGAGCTGAGATCCGGCCACTGCACTCCAGCCCGGGCGACAGAGCAAGACTCTGTCTCAAAAAAAAAAAACAAAAAAAACAAAAAAAAACTCCCTTTCCTACATGATATTCCCCATCCCCAAGGCAGGCTTTATGGGCAAATGGCAGTGCAATCACAGGGTTCCTTCCCTCTGATGAGGCCCCATGCTCAACTTAATCCTCTGCTATGGACTTCTTGAAATTCTTAATGATTTTATCTTTGATTTTGTGTTTTGTAAGTGATGTCACACGAAACAACAGAGTGTAGCCAGGAGCAGCAGTGGCATGCCAGGCAGCAGATTGTACATGTGTGGGCTCAGGTTTGTGGCAGCAACAGTTGGGCAGTTGGCCTGGCCTACTGGTACACATGTGCTGGGGGTACCCTGGGAGTCATTGGCCCCAAGGGGGTGGCCAAGGCTAGAACCTGGGCCCAGATTAGAGGTGGCAATGGCAGAGTAGAAGCAGAAGCAATAGCAGTGGCTGCAATGGCAGCAGGGGCTATGGCTCCGGTAGAGAAGAAGGGTTTTGCGTGAGGCCAGTGCCAGGACTATGGTGGTAAGCAGGCTTGCCTGCTGATCCCCAGAGTCCATCCCTGTGTATCTGTGCAAATAGGAATTCTCTGGCCTAAGTGAAGGGTCAGGAACTCTGGAGATCAATGATTAGGAACACTGTCAGTAAATTATTACAAAGTAGAAGCATACATAAGACATAGGATAAAAGTGTCTCAGGTAATTATTAGAATTCGCCAAAGGATTTTGAATTTCTGGTTTTGAAAACTGCTGCAACATTGCAAAGCAAATATCCAGAGGCTTGGAAATAAAAATTAAATACTTGTCACATTTGACAGAAACTAATGTTTTCATATGAAACTGCACGTGAACCATTAATAGGAAAGATAATTTTAAAATTAATTTTTCCTTATAATGGAAGACACAGAAGTGAAATGCATAAACAGGTATTTTGAATTATATGTAAATTGTGAAATTGTTTTCAGTTTCTTGTATAATTGTCACAAGTTTCAAGAAATGATAGAGAAAACAAAAATGTCATTGCATACATTTACATTTGAAATTACATTTAAAAAGTTAAATTAAGATACATGAAATTGATTTGTATGAAGAGTCAAATCTTTAAAAAAAAACAAGGATCATCAGCTCTAGATATACCAACATTTATATTATGAAACAATTTATCAGAAATGTATCCCAATGTTGCCACAGCCTGCAAAATAACCTTAACAATTCTATTAAGTTTGAAACAGTGGAAAGATCACTCTGAAGTTCAAAATTAAGTTTAAAACAAATCAAAATTTGTTTGCAATTTTGCACTTGCCAATAGTGACTTGCTTTTAATTACATTGTTTGAAAATGAAGTTGCTAAATGTGTCAATATTTTGAACTTATAAACAGATTTGTAGAAAAATGACCAGAAAATCATATGAGCAACCAAGATAGCATGTTAATAAGATATTATTATTCACTATATTACATAAAATGATGATCCCCAAAAATATATATATATTTTGCAATTTACAAGTTTATGTTATAGTCCTGTATCACAATCACTCCATTCCTTTTTGTTAAAAAGGAGAAAGCTTTTTTTTTTTTTTCTGAGACGGAGTCTCGCTCTGTCGCCCAGGCTGGAGTGCAGTGGCCGGATTTCAGCTCACTGCAAGCTCCGCCTCCTGGGTTTACGCCATTCAAAAGGAGAAAGTTTTATATGTCGGTATATCTTTAACTGAACTTCTCCCCCTACTTTTTGAACCATAGGCTTCACATTTTCGTTTTGCATCAGGTCCTACAAATTATATAACTGATCCTGCCCAGCCTCTCTAGCATAACTCATCTCCCATAAGTAGGCACCTCATACACACGTCTTTCTTCTGCCAGTGATGTCTTTCCATTGGTTATGTTTTGTATCCTGCTTACTATGTTCTTCCTGCCTCCTCACCTGTAGGATTCTTATATATATCTCAACCTTATACTCAGCTCCACCTATAAAAATACTATACCATGGCCGGGTGCGGTGGCTCAAGCCTGTAATCCCAGCACTTTGGGAGGCCGAGATGGGAGGATCACGAGGTCAGGAGATCGAGACCATCCTGGCTAACACGGTGAAACCCCGTCTCTACCAAAAATACAAAAAATTAGCCGGGCGAAGTGGCGGCGCCTGTAGTCCCAGCTACGCGGGAGGCTGAGGCAGGAGAATGGCGTGAACCTGGGAGGCGGAGCTTGCAGTGAGCTGAGATCTGGCCACTGCACTACAGCCTGGGCGACAGAGCAAGACTCTGTCTCAAAAAAAAAAAAAAAAAAACTATACCATGGCCGGGCGCGGTGACTCACACCTGTAATCCCAGCACTTTGGGAGGCCGAGGCGGGTGGATCACGAGGTCAGGAGATCAAGACCATCCTGGCTAATGCGGTGAAACCCTATCTCTATTAAAAATGCAAAAAATTAGCCAGGCGTGGTGGCGGATGGCTGTGGTCCCACCTACTGGGGAGGCTGAGGCAGGAGAATGGCGAGAACCCGGGAGGCGGAGCTTGCAGTGAGCCAAGATCTTGCCATTGCACTCCAGCCTGGGCGACAGAGCGAGACTCTGCTTCAAAACAAAACAAAAAAAGCTATAGCACTTTGACCACACATTCTGTATAGCCTTACCGTTTTGTGCTATTATGATCTATTTGTATGTTTCTCCCTTTTGCTAGACTTTGACCTCTTTGAGAGCAATGACTCTACCTCCTTAATAGTTACTATTTCTTAGTACCTCGTACTGTGCTTTTCTTATTTTAGGAGTTTAATGAATATAATTGAGTATTGAGGAGAACAACAGTCAACAAAACTGATAATGAGGAGATGCAGATAAATTGGCGAAGGCATTGAGCAGGGTTTCTCCAGTGTGTCTGGTTGACTTAGCAAGTGTCCCTGTCCTCTTATTGCCTTACTCCTGAAGAAGTGACAGAAGAACCTAAGACCTGAAGGATACATTGTTAGTCAGCAAAGGGGGACTGAGGAGAAGAGTGCACCATCAAAAGGGGTGCCAAGTGCAATGGCCCAGCAGCAGGAGAGAGCACAGTGAGTCCCAGGAACTGAAGGGGTTTTCCTCTTCAAGGGGCATCCTTGTTCCCGGAGGAAGGTCTTCACAGAGACAGACGGAATGGTTTTGTGTCTAAGAATATAGGGTTAGCTGTTTTTCCCTCCCAGGACCTCCAAATAAACTTTTTAAGATCCATCTCTAGATCAATAATAATGAGCGTGAGATATTTCACAGACAAAATATTTAACATCATGCTTAGAACTTTCCTTTATCATTAAAGTTTGGATCATTATATAAGTCCCTGGCTCATCTCCATCTATTAGTTCATTAGCTAAGCAGTGATGCTGTTGGTCCTATTGGATAGTTCACTGAATTAATCAGTCGGTGTAACAGATGTTCTTTTCTGGGTATGTGGTAGAGGGGTGTGACTTAGGTCTATAATCAGAGATGGTTTCCCTACCTTCCATGTTTAGGTCACAATAAGATATAGGTAAGAAGGAAAGATCACGGCATATCCATTTCTACCACTGCTGAAAAAAGCTTCTTAAAGCCGATGCCCCCTTTATACCAAGAGGAACCTGAGTCTGGTTTTCTAGATCCAATGTGAAACTCACATTTCCCCTTGAGTGGGACACAGTTAATACACCCTAAGAGTTTCCCTGGGGTAAAATTGTTTTATTAGAGTTTGGAACTTTAATTAAATATTTAAATATGGTGATTGGTTGTAATATATGTTGATTCTTTGATTTTAGCAACTGTAAGTAGCTAATGACTGTTCAAAAAATCTTCAGAAAATTACCCAAAGATTTTATGCTGTTTGAGGTTGCAGGCTTCTCTATCTCTTCTGATAGAGACTGTTTCGTTCTTATATGTTCCTTCTTAGGTATCCTAGAGAGTCAGTCATAGAAAAGACAAACACATTTATAAATGCGCTACTTTTATTTTTGGCTCCATAGACTATCTTAACATATGGCAAAGTTTCTATGAAAGAGGATACGAAGGCCCTAGAAAGTTGGGGAATCATGGACATATAGCCAAATTTAGATATCTTAAAAACAACAAGGTGTACTTATAAGCTTAAAAATAATTTTCTCAGTAAATCTACTATAAATAATAATCAAAAGGATGAGAGTGGGGAGTGTAGGAGTTCACTCTTTATAGATATATTTATTTAAAAATCCCTAATGAGAAAGAAAGAGTGAAACAAGAATAAGGAGCAATTTTCTACAGTGAGAGAGAGACAGAGACAGAGAGAGAGAGAGAGAGAGAGAAAGAGAGAGAACTACTATGTGTTACATGCTGAGAGTGTCAAAGGTCTGTAAAGATGTACCAATTTTAGAAGTTTTTAATGAAATCATATATCGAGGTGAACTACATTAAAATATTTTTTTTCAACCATTGCAGAAATGATAGTCCAAGTTGGCATGTCAAGGCTGGTAGGTCATGCACTTTTCACTGTAGCTCAGATTGCTGGGAGTCACATCCTCCTCGTTAGTTTCAGGTGACAGCTCACTGTACAGGGGAGATCCACTTGTAGAGAAAGAGAGAAGAGGGAGAGGAAGATTTAGCACTGCATTTTCACAGGGCAAGAAATTCCGACCTAGCTCCAATGGGTGTTGGCCCGTTGCCTGGGATCTTGTTAAACACATGACCATCACTCTTCTGCCTATTTCTGGCCTGGATTTGGAGCTTGGTGGCTAAGTAAACCCCACTGGATCTAAAATTAGGCAGTCAAATTGTGACAAGACATACTTGTCTTCAATAAAGAAGAGACGTCTATTTAAAAAAAATGGATCTATCCAGGGTCAATGTAAGTCACATGCATCTTAGCAGACTGTTTTCATTGTGCAGAAACAAAATTAAAATAGACCAGCTAACTAGAGTGGCTGCATTCTGGGTTTTAGTCATCTAATATTGCCAGAGTAGCCCAATTCTGTTGCTAATGGTCCTGTTTAGCTGTAGGAGAGTTTAAGGAGTACAAGCAAAATAATGAACTATTGACATGAATGATGAAAAGCAGAGCAAGCAGATATAACCATATATTTTAGATGAATGTAATTTTATGATTTCAAAGTTTGGAAGCCTTTTATATCATAGGAAGAATGTGTTGGGGCTTGAGAACCAAGGCATTCTCTTTCATTTGACTGGTGTCTTACAGAAGTGGAATTGTCATTGAAATTATAGCAAAGGACAGTAGCAACAATTCTTTATGTATGTGTAATATTTTTACCTTTTAAAATATTTTTACATGTAGTTTTCCAAACTTCTCACTAAATATCTTTTGACTGCCCACTTTATGGGTGTTACCATAAATGGTATCATGGGAGAAATCAGAGATGAATCAGACATTTTCTCTCCCATCAAGGAGCATAAGATCTGTTTTTAGAGGCAAGAAATAAATGCAGGAAAAATTTACCACAACAAAATAATTCAATGGCAATTTGAGCTCATAGTAGAAGAGCTATTTAAAAAGTAGTAATGATTAAGCATTTAACTGCCACATGCCTTCCATGGTGGAATTTAGAAGAAAATAATAACTTCTGTTTTCATTGATTATGGAGGAAGGATTTCCAAGAATATATAGAGATCCATGGAGATAATGATGCAAAGAAAACAGGGAGACTAGAAGAAAGGTTGCAGATAATGGTGGGTACATTCTTTTGATGGAAGCTTACGTAGGGAATTAGCTGTCTTCACACTGGACATGTCTATAGCAGGTGTGCACCTTTATATTTACTTGAGAGATTAAGCTTTGCTAAGTCCAGAGGAAGCCTGAAGACAGAGAGCTTGCTGTAACTCTGGAAGGAACTCAAGTCTGGGCAACCAGATTCAGGCTGCTACTCTTTCCATCACACAATACTTAAAATCACAGCCAAAACATAAATAAGCAAAAAACTAAATAGAATCAACCAAATAACACCTCCCCTCCAAATGTAATCACTTCAGAGTTAAAGGATCCATCCTTCCTGGTTATAGTAGGTTGATTCTTCCCTTTCAGTTATAGCCGCGACCCATCCCATCTCTCTTGACACCTTCAGAGCTCAAACACAGTTTATGACTAGATTTCTAGAATGGGCACCTTCCTCTAGATGCCCAACACTTCTGTTACACAGGAACTTTCAGGCTGGAGATACTTCCTATCTATAATAAATTATTTCAACACTTCACTACTTGGAAGATTTAATTCATTCTCAGTAGTGACCAACAAGGACAAAAGACATTTAAATATGTTGGGTTCAAAAGACATCATGTTTTAAAAATTACTGTTTTTGTATGAATAAGAAAATAGGAAATTGAAAAAGGTTTTGCTAAGCCTCTTTCATAATCAAAATTTCTTAGTTTGGTTTTATAACCAGACTGAAACAAAAAGATGTTTATTCCTTGAAATGGCTTTTGCCAAGATTGCAGTGACCTTGTTGTTAAAACTAACAGGCACACATCAATGCTGATTTTATGTGATCTCTTAGCAGCATTCCAGTGATGACACTCCCTTCTTTCTGAAATGTTCTTTTTCATTGGCAGCTATAACACCATACTCAGTATTCCTTCCACTTTGACCCCTTTCTTTCAGTGTCCTTTGCAGGGTTCTCTTCTATTACCTTAATATTGTAATGCCTTAAATATTGGGATCATTTGGAGTTGTGGCCCGGGCATTTTGTCTTATAATTCTGTAATCTCTCCTTGAAAAAATCCACCTGTTTCCATTGTTTAAATTAACTTTTCTATGCCTATGACTTCCTTACATAATTCATTCATGTGTTCAACTTTCTACTTCTACATCGAAAAGTCTACTCTCTACATCCAAAATTCTGTTTGGAATTTTCATGAGCACCTAGCTGTAGCCCCCACTCACTCCCATCTCTGCCCTTCTTCCAGTGTACCTTCAATCTGCACATTGCACCAATCCCACCAGCCACCTACACCCCTGCATCAGGATGCAGCTTTTGTCCTGTTGACTCCTTGTCACTTCTAATCCTCATAGCTGGTGAGATGAAGAGAGCTAGCATAATTATACTAAAGTTATACTCTGGGAGGGAGCAATGGAAGATAAAGATGTGTTTATACTGCAGGTTCTGTACTCTGAGAAATACCAGGATCCAATATTACCATCCCAGCATGGAGGCAGAACTTGGTTTTGCCAACCTCTAGCAAAAAGTGTTGGAATCAGGATGGCTTTACATTCTCAATTGCTGTTGAGAACCCCAAAGAGCTTTTGTTTATGTAGTTACATCTACTGATATTTATCATTTTAGATATTAACATTGGCAAAAATAAAATGTTCATTTATTAATTTATTAAAAGTAATTCATCCATTATACACTAATATGTCACATATTTTATAAAATATAACTAGATTTTCCAAGACAATATTATTTTAGTAAAGAGAGTGGGATTGTTCTACATTTTTCCAAGTCTCTTTAGTACCTGACTTAACAAAGGACAGCTGGATTCTCATGCCTGCTTCAGCACTCAATCTGTTCTAATATCACATGTTGTACACTCTCTAGAAAACCCCACCATTTATTCATACAAGAGTAAGAACGAAAAAGACAAATAGCATGTTAGTCACAGTATGAAAATAGTTTTGGCTTCATGGAGTCCCCTAAAATGTTACAGAGAGCCCTAGGGTCACCAGAAGCACATTTTGAGAACCATTTCCTCATACTTTTCTGATTTCTCTCATAGTGTTGGGCCCAAAGTAGATGCTCAGTGTGTACTTAGCTACCTATAGAAATCGAAATGTGGTTTAATTTTTCCTGCTTGTGATTTAGTTATTCCTGTACTTAAGAAGATGTAGAAACCCATCAGTTTCCAGCCAATTTAGAATTATCATGGTTTACTTTGTGAAATGGTCAATGTATGTGGAGGGATGGGGAAAATATGGAACACATACATTGCATTGTCATGTGAGGATAGCCTTTCTCCCTTCAGAGGGAGAAAGCTGGGATTGCAGGAATTTCAGGAACCTGAGAGGGTACAGAGAGGAGTGGATTTGGGGCCAGGGCTTGGTCTGTTAATATAAGAAGTGCTCAGTCAATGTGATAGTAATGCTCAAGAGTGTGGAGTGGGAGTTCGCAAGATCTAATCAGTTGTGGAAAACCCACTTGCAAGGCTAGAATGGAACCTTGTAGAGAGTAATTTTCTTTCTAATCATGTATAAATCTCAAATGACTTGGCTTGCTATTTAAGTACTTTCAGACTTTTTATGGCATGGATATAATATCTAATAAAGTTTAGTAAAAGATATAGAGATTTGTTAATAAAAGAGAATCATATAATCAGAGGGAAATGACAGATTTGACTGTAAGAGCTGTGCCCAGAAATGTCCCAGCATGAACTTCTCACAAGCCAGATGAAAGACTTGCTAACTGGATGGGTTACTTTGAGGGCACTTTTCCTAAATTCCTATAAATAGGAATGAAAAGTTCCTTAGTATTTTATGGAGTATGTGACAACTTTAAGTCATGGATTGGTCTGTAGGAAGGGCATGTGAATGAAAAGATCTTCCTTAAGAAGACCTTCAAAAAGTCTATAAAAGCACCAATTGACTCTTCAGAGCTTTAGTATTGTTTCTTCAGAAAAACATCAGAACAGACTAAAGAGAAAGACTAAGGCATCAATAACGTTTGCAGTGAAATTGATGGTCCGCTTTTGTGCAGGGTCACTGTAATTCTTTGGTTAAAAATCAGACATCAGTAATAGGAAGGGGAAGAAGGGGAGAAGTGTTAGACACTGATGAGAACTTTTAAGGATTTACATGTCAGAGAATTTCCTTGGTCAGAATGCATATTTGGCCTTTTTAAAGGAACTAGAATGCAGGTGAGCTTCTGAATCATCGCCTTGAGTTGCTCAATTTGGGAATGACCTTGACACTGGAGAAGCTAAACCACTCTGCTTCTTTTCTGAAGCTAGCTGTTAGCACCAGAGGTGTCCTGACAAAGGGAAAATGAGATTTAAGACTGGCCAAGACGATGGAGGAAAAGGGAAAAGGTTTTGTGAACTTCTTAAAACTTCATTTCATGTTGTCTTTTTCTGGCCTGGAAGTTCAACTGGAAAAGAAAGAATAATTAATGACTTTGAGACGTTGTTGAAAAGTGCAAAATGTATGAATCATCCAGTCATGCTAATGTGACTAACTTTTACAATATTGACCTTTTCCCTTCATTCTCTGTATTAACCTAATTATGTGCTGGTATTAGCTTGATGTAACCTTAGGATATTAAGTATCCTTAGCTGATGTTTTTTTTTTTTTTTTGCAGATTTTATTAAAAGCATTTAAATTCAGCAATCCATAACAGGATACAGACCAATATTTTCTTGGCATTGTACAAAATAAATTTTACTGCTTTTCTTTAAATAAATGACAGAGAAGACTCCTTTTTGGCATGGAGGGGGTCTCAAGGAATTTCTGAAATGTGTTCTTTGAATCATTAACAAATTGGATAAAAAGGAGAAAACGCCTGTAGAAAATGAACCAACCTTTCCACTCAACCAAACAATGAAGGACAGCTGCTGACAGGGAGACAGGATTAACAAAGGAACAAGTGTATGAAACACAGTGGTATTTGCCCAGACTCTGAGTTTCTTTCAGCCTCCAGGCTGGCTGTGGTGACAGAGCCATCTGTCCTATCATTTTGCCCTCTGTAGTCAGCCATTAATTTTCCACAAGGGCTCTCAGTGACAGCTACCTCATACTGGCCATACTTGGACATGGGATATATGTCATGCATTAAGAGAGTAGCTTCAAGGATTCAAGGCTTATGACACTGAATGTGCAGAAAAAGAGAGGTGGAGAGATTTCTGCACAAACCAAAGGTGGCTAAAAAGTAGACAGACACTTACCAATTTGAGACATTGCTATTTTCATTAGTGTTATGTTTTGTCTTGAAATCCCATGATGTGTGGATATAACTCTTGACCTACATATATTGGAACTGGAAAACAATGGAATGATTGAGTAAATAGGAGGAAGAAGGCCAGGAATAGTGGTTTGTGCTTGTAATCCCAGTGCTTTGGGAGGCTGAGGCAGGAGGATCACTTGAGGTCAGGAGTTCAAGACCAGCCTGGGCAACATATTGAGACTCCCCCAGTATCTATAAAACATTTAAAAAAATGAGAAGAAGAAATGCTAATAGATTATTCCTTAAAGCCAGAGAAAAGATAAATACATAAATTCTCATTTATATTACTTTGAAATGAGTTTTGATTTTTTGTAACAAGGTTTACAAGATCCTCTCCTCTCTACTTCCCAGTGTGTATTCTCTCTCTCTCTCCTGCAGCTGTTCTACCCACACTGGAAATAATATGCATAAAAAGAGTATTCTACAAATATGCATCAAAATTGTCATGCTCTTTTCCTCCTGCTCACACTGATAGCTAGAGAGTACTCAAGCTTAGTTTTAGAGCTCTAGGTTTCATGAGGTAAGATTTCAAGGATACATTTAAAATAATCTCCTCAAAATGGTATTCTGATAAAAGAGCATGAGGTCATTGTGAATATTCCTGAAAAACCAACATTCCATTTTGGGGAGTATTCAATAACCTGCTTAAAATTGGTTTTGGCTGTTCTGGAATTTTATCATTTCCATTGCTGCTCATAATAAGTGAACTAGTTTTCTGGGAAAGAAAGTCTTTTAGTGATTTTGAAGATAGAAAGTTGGGATAGGAATTCTATTTTAATTTTTTTGTTTGTATGTTTTTTTCATGTTTTCTGTAGAAGGTAAAACTTTGTATGCCTAACTGAGATCATTTGTAAAATGTCTTCTCAAGTCTCAGGCTGTAAATTAGGCTAAACGCCAAACTAGGGAGAGTTTATTAATCAATATTTTAATTCTAACTGGTGAGAAAATAATACTCAGGAAAAAGTTTCAGACAACTATTGAATGTAACATTGAATATAAACTTCAGAGGTCATTGTAGAGACTGGCAAACATATGAAAGTTAGAAAGTTCTAAACATGACAAAACAGATTCAAAGAAAACACTTACAATGCAACAAAAATGCAGAAAAATTACCTGAATTTATTAGTTTGGTGCAAAGGTAATTGCGGTTTTCTATTAAAATAAATGGAAAAACTGCAATTACTTTTGCACCAACCTAATAGTAAGCTCCCACAAATACATAAGAAAAGAACACTAAAATGGACAAAGAATATGGCCATATAATTCACACAAGGACAAAAGCATACTAAAAGGCAAATAAGTATGTTAAAAATATGTCTAACCTCGCTAGTAATTGAAGCTTGCTCTCATGTGGAAATTCCAATAAAAAACAAAAGGCGCCGGGCGCGGTGGCTCAAGCCTGTAATCCCAGCACTTTGGGAGGCCGAGACGGGCGGATCACGAGGTCAGGAGATCGAGACCATCCTGGCTAACACGGTGAAACCCCGTCTCTACTAAAAAATACAAAAAAACTAGCCGGGCGACGTGGCGGGCGCCTGTAGTCCCAGCTACTCGGGAGGCTGAGGCAGGAGAATGGCGTAAACCCGGGAGGCGGAGCTTGCAGTGAGCTGAGATCTGGCCACTGCACTCCAGCCTGGGCGGCAGAGCGAGACTCCGTCTCAAAAAAAAAAAAAAAAAAAAAAAAAAAGGCAATTTTTGCCTGCTGTGTGGCAAGTATTAAATATACCAGTGTTGCAGAGGATCTGGAAAAACAACAAAATATATTATGAAGAACTTCTTTGGGTTAACGGTACAAAGGCACACCAACTATACAGAAAATCTTTAAGATAATTGGGGAAATTTTAAATATGGACTGAGTATTAGATAACATTAGGGAATTGCTATTAATTTTGTTAGGTATGATACAGGTTATAGGTATTATAAAGAGAAGTTCATATCAGTTAGAGAAAAAGCAAAATGAGGTGGGTGTAAGTGAAATGGTGAATGGTTTAGGATTTGCTTAAAAATTCTCCAGAATAAAAAATATGTGGTGCAGGATAGATAAAGCAAGAGTGACAAAATAGTGATAATTGTTGGAGATGGGTAATAGATGTATATGGATTTCTTATATCATTGTCTTCAGTAGAGAATGGGTGAGCATCTCCATAATGCATTTCTAAAAAAGCACTAGATCAAGCTTTTTAGAAGAAAAAAAAAAAGAAAGAAAGAAAAAACAGGAAAAGCCATCTCTATTATCTATCAGTCTATCTATCCAGCAGTCATCTAAATTCATTATCACCACCATCATCTAATATATCTTTGCAATTGCATAAAAAATGGAGGCACATAACCTATCGCACCACTCCACTCCAGCATGGACCACAGAGGGAGACCCTGTCTCAAAAGAAGGAAAACATTTTTAATTTAAAAATTACAGATAATGGAACTTCTGGATCTGTCTTTATATCTCTTTTCTTCTATTTTAATTTCTCTTTGATTTTTGCATGCTATTCTGGCATAATGATCCTGATTCATGGGTCAACTTGCTGATTTGCTTTTCATTTATAGTTGTTTTGCTGGTCAGCTATGCATTGACTATTTTTAAGGGGCAACAATCTGATTTTAGATTTCCAAACTCTTTAGTAATTTCTTTCTCAAGGATGCCCTATTCTTTTTGTTGGTTTGTTTTTGAGATGAAGTCTTGTTCTGTTGCCCAGTGGCACAATCTAGGCTCACTGCAACCTCTGCCTCCTGGATTCAATCGATTCTCCTGCCTCAGCCTCCCAAATACCTGGTATTACAGGTGTATGCCACCATGCCCAACTTTTATACATTTATAAATTATGAAGAACTTCTTTGGGTTAACTGTACAAAGGCACACCAACTACACAGAAAACATTTAAGATAATTGGGGAAATTTTAAATATGGACTGGGTATTAGATAACATTAGGGAATTGCTATTAATTTATATATATACATTAATATATTAATATATATATATATATATATTTAGTAGAGATGGGGTTTCACTATGTTGACCAGGCCAGTCTTGAACTCCTGACCTCAAGTGATCCACCCACCTTGGCCTCCCAAAGTGCTGAGATTACAGATGTGAGCCACTGTGCCTGGCCCAAGGATGCCCTATTTTTGAGAACCTCTTTGAGCATGTCAGTTATACTTATTTTATATTGTTTATGATTTTCCTATTTTATTGAAAGTCTATTTATTATAATACCTTTCCTCTTTGGTTATTAATTCTTTCTGTTTTCTTCAGACACTTGTTGCTTCCTCGTTTTGTACTCAAATATGTATTTGAAAATTCTTGTTTATATGGACAGGAAGCCTAGTTTTGTGTAAAACAGATTATTGGGTACAGCTAGATGTGGTGTCAGGTGTACATATATTCCTTGAGTGAGGGCAGCCTGTTCTGGTGAAACTGCTGGTTGGGTTGTATCCTACTTGTCTGGGCTAAGTTCTCAAGCTTACTTTTATTTGAGCTTTCTACAATAGGTCTGTATTATTATTATGGTTAATTTTATGTGCCAACTTGACTAGGCTACATACAGGATGCCCAGATAGCTGGCAAAACATTTATGGGTGTGTCTGTTAGGGTGTTTCTGGAAGAGATTAGCACTTGAATCAGTAGATTCAGTAAAGAAAGGATGAAGACTGTCTCTCTCTTCCTGAGCTGACATATCCGTCTTCTGTCCTTGGGCAGCAGAGCTCCTGTTTCTTGGGCCTCCAGACTATGACTGAGTTATACCGCTGGGTCTCCAGCTTGCAGATGAAATATCCTGGGACTTATTGGTTTCCATAATCATGTGAACCAATTCTCATAATAAATCTCTTGTATACATGTCTCTTCATATCCTATTGGTTCTGTTTCCCTGGAGAATGCTAAATGATACAGTAACTTTGTGACATTAAAAGCAATAAAAAATAAGTTTTAGTGCGTTAAAAATATGTTAAAAAATGCAACGTCAGTGATTTATGCAGTAACTGACTTCTCACTGTCTGAATGTGACCAACACACCTTTAAGTTCATACTTCCAAAGAATGGTTGGAGTGGGATTACCTCTTACGGAATGTTGTGATGATTGAGAATGTTTATCCTCTAACAAAAACTATTAGTGGGAGATATACATATGTATCTCCCTAAGTCTCTGACTTGCGATTTTTCAACTTCTGACTTTTCAGTTTTACTATGATGCAAAAACAATATGTGTTCAGTAGAAACTGTACTCCAAACTTTAAATTTTGGTCTTCTTCTGGGCCAGAGATACGCTATACAATGCTTTTGCAAAGTCAAGCAGGGGCAGTGAGCTGCAGTTCCCAGAGAGCGGTGCTAATGCAAGTGTCTGAGCATGTTTAAGGGCTAAGCTAAACTATAGTGTTCTGTTTATTATATGCATTTTCAAGTTAGGATATTTTGAACTTATAATGAATCTGTTGGGTTATAACCTTATCTAAGGTGAGAAGCATCTGTTTGTGGAGAGACAGAGAGGGAGAAAGAGAGAGAGAGAGAGCATTTACATATGCCAGATAAAAGAAGGTAGATTTGTAAGAAGCTGCTAATATTGCTATTCCTTACTATTCTTTGATGTTATTGATCTAGGGCCAATTTTTGCTATTAATAACTAAAATTTTACTTATCAAGGCAGGAACTAAATCCACTGTACTTTTTGAATAAGTACCTCTCTCACAGGTCACACCAATGAAGAATTCTTAATAGTAAAACTCTCAGAGGCTATTTTGAAAGCATGACTTTGGGAGAAAGGTGATGAGTCTAAGACAGGCATTGTATTGCTTGTCCTTACAAAAAGTCACTAATAGATGCATAATCATTTCTTTGGCATATGTGTGATAGCAGTTTTAAACAGTGACAGTCAGGAACAAATAGAAACTCCCAATCATTGCAAACATAAGCTTTCCTTGATGCCACTCCTTCTGTCTAATCCAAAGAATATCTGAAATAGATCACTATTGATGTGCTTAACTGATAACTACTACAGCAGAGGTGAGGCTAGACTGAAATATTGTTCTTAGCAAAAACAAACACAATCAATTAAAAATGCTGCCTGAAAGTAACTTGGATTCTAATGAATAATTTTTATTATTCTCTGCACTCGATTGATTCATTCATTTATTCATTTAACCACAATCCACTCAACTGACCACCTGATATCAAATATCATAAACAGCTGTATTAGTCCATTGTCACATTGCTATAAAGACATATTTGAGACTGGGTAATTTATGGAGAAAAGAGGTTTAATTGACTCACAGTTTCACAGGCTGTACAGGAGGCCTCAGGAAACTTACAAACATGGTGGAAGGTGAAGGGGAAACAGGCACAATCTTCGCATGGTGGAGAAAGAGAGAGACAGAGAGAGAGCGTGCGTGCGAAGGGGAAGGTGCCACAAGCTTTTAAACAATCAGGTCTCGCGAGAACTCTGGCATGAGACAGCACTAGGGGGATGGGGCTAAACCATTAGAAACTACTCCCATGGTCCAGTCACCTCCAATAGGCCCCTCCTTCAACAATGAAGATCATAATTCAACGTGAGATTTGATTGAGGACACAAACCCAAATCATATCAACAACATAATTCTATACTTGTGTGATGGCTGTTACAATGCCAATCATTATGAATTTCCTAAGTAAGTTTTAAAAATCTATGAGAATTTAAAGTTTTATTTCAGCATGTCTTAAAACGAAATATCTAACTATTTCGTTTTAGTTTCACAGAACTAAAAGTAATGATAAGTGAAACAGAGTTAAACAGATTTTTTACACTAGGACTTTTTAGAGTGTTTACTAAGCTGATGTTCACTGTTAATATCCCAGTGGGGATAGCATACTGTATTTCTTAGTTATTTTACCAAAATATACTTTTTCCTCCCCCAAGGAACAACTTATGCACTACTGTTCAGTGAAACATACCTAGCACTGCTGCTTTACACGAGAGATACTTTCTTGTTTTTGGTCTTGTAGAATACGCTTTGTTTGTTTTCTTCTTGGATACTCTATTAAAATGTAAGCAAAATAAAAACTTAAGGCATTTGCTAACATATCGAATAAACCAGCATGATACTGATACAGGGGACCCATAATTTATCTGTTATTAGCAACAATGCTTGCCTTTTTCTCTAATGACCACATGGGGGTGCTGAAAAGAGGCAAAGATTTCCATATTTTCTTTAATAGGCTATTTTATCCACTTTTATATATCCATCAATGTGAATAATTTAATGGCAGTTATTACCTTCTTTCAAGATCATTTCAAAAGGTGTATTAACAATATTACATAGTGAGGAAAGAAAAGCATCAAAAAGAGCATCAACTCCACATTGCCACAAAATTTAGGGGGTGTGTGTGTGTGTGTGTGTGTGTGTGTCTTAGTGGATTAGAGACTAAGGAGGTATACATTTTCAGAAAGAAACCTTCTGTACATTTATTTAACTGAGAATTGTTAGAATTTTTATTTCAGTATGATAGGAGAAACAGAGATAATGATATTATAAAACATTATAGTATATAATATTTTATATAAATGAATAAATGTAACATATCTGTAATTAATCAGGCACAGTAATAAAAAAAAACTTTTTTGATTCTAATTCCTAATATAGGCACAACTGTCCCAGTACTCTTGAAATACAAAGGTACTTTTTCCAAGTGCCCTCTTCCTATCTCCTTCTTTTCAACAAGAGGTAAACACTATCCCGGATTTTGTGTTTATTATTGATTGTAAAAGCATAATAATTTTATGACATATGTATGTGCTCAAAGAATATTATTGAGCTCTATAAAATTGCTTTTATTTAGTCTTCTGAGCCTTCCTCCCCAATATTATGTTTACAAAATCCATTCAAGTTGTGCATGAAGCTATAGTTATTTTCACTGCTATGTAACATTCCATTTTTGGCTATTTCACAGGTATTCATTTGTTCTTCTGTTTACCTATACTTAACTTTTCTTTTTCCTTTTGTTTTTAATGAATACTGTGTACATTTTCATTCAATGTTGTATGGTGCAAATTCCCAGGAGTTTCCCTAGGTTAACGTGAATACCTTGTAATGAAGAGTATGCATGTGCTTGCATTAAAACAACAATCCCAATTTTATTTCAATGTTTGTGCCAGGAGTGAACAAGAGTTTCTGTTGTTCTACCTTGCCGATGCTTGGTTTTTCCATGTCTTTAACTTTTACCAATTGATTGGCTTTAAAATGTTATACTATTGAGATCTTATTTATATTTCTTTAATTTCAATTGAAGTTGAAAATATTTTATATGCTTATCGGGCATTTGTGAAATACCTACTTATGACTTCGATTTTCTTTAGAGTTGATTTTGATAAGTTTTTCAGGAGAGAAATCTAGCCATTTATCTTATTTTTCAAATTTATAGGAATAAATTTGTTTGTAGTAGTTTCTTATCTTTTTAATCTCTTCTGTATCTGTGGCTCTGTTTTCTTTTTTAGTAGGAGTGTGTTTCATACTAGTAATTTTGATGTTTGCTTTCCCCTTGGTAAAGGTTGCCAAAGGATATATTTGTTTTCTTCCTTTAAAATAATTTTTTATCAAAAGTTTTTGAGTATGCAATTAAGAGAGTAAAATAGTTAAAAAAAAAAAAAGTTTTCAAAAAACAGTAATACTCTGCCTCCTTTCTCCCATTTCCTTCTTCCCAGAGACAACCATTTTCATTTCTTTTAGGTGATTACTTTGCTATTTACCACCAAGACTCTAAATGATACACTTTCACTGCTACTTTTTAATTTTTGGACTGTAGACATTGTTTGTTTATTTGTTTGTTTTGAACTCCACATTAGGCAAAGTAACTCCTTTGCTAGCACCATATGTATTATTTTCATAGCATAATTCACAATAACAGTTTTACATTTCTTTTTAGATTGTTTTATTGTTTGTTTTCCCTTTTAGAAGTCTCACTGGTCAAGGATTGGCTGTTTTCGATTTCTGTTGATTCTCCAAGGCCTAGAACAGGGTGGACATTCAACTGTTTGCTGAGTGAATTCTTAAATGACAAAAATGTGAAAGGGAGAAGTGTCAAAAATTGGAAGAGATGGGGAAATTCTTTGGGGGGATAACTTGAATGGGATGAAATAAGGGACTCTTTCTTCTTATTTTTTTATTATACTTTAAGTTCTAGGATACATGTGCAGAATGTGCAGGTTTGTTACATAGATATATATGTGCTGTGGGGGTTTGCTGCACCCATCAATCTGTCATGTACATTAGGTATTTCTCCTAATGCTATCCCTCCCCTAGCCCCTCACCCCTCAACAGGCCCTGGTGTTAATGTTCATCTCCTTGTGTCCACATGTTCTCATTGTTCAACTCCCACTTACAAATGAGAACATGCAATGTTTGGTTGTCTGTTGCTGTGTTAGTTTGCTGAGAATGATGGTTTCCAGCTTCATCCATGTCTCTGCAAAAGACATGAACTCACCCTTTTTCATGGCTGCATAGCATTCCTTGGTGTATATGTGCCATATTATCTTTATCCACTCTATCATTGATAGGCATTTGGGTTGGTTCCAAGTCTTTGCTATTGTGAATAGTGCTGCATTAAACGTACGTGTGCATGTGTCTTTATAGTAGAATGACTTATAATCCTTTGGATATATACCCAGCAATGGGATTGCTGGGTCAAATGGTATTTCTGGTTCCAGATCCTTGAGGAATCATCACAATGTCTTCTACAATGATTGAACTAATTTACATTCCCACCAACAGTTTAAAAGCATTCCTATTTCTCCACATCTTCTCCAGCATCTGTTGTTTCCTGACTTTTTAATGATCACCATTCTGACATGAAATGGTATCTCATTGTAATTTTGATTAGCGTTTCTCTAATGACTAGTGATGATGAGCTTTTTTTTTCACATGCTTGTTAGCCATATAAATGTTTTCTTTTGAGAATTGTCTGTTCATATCCTTCACCCACTTTTTGATTTTTTTTTAATGGTAAATTTGTTTAAGTTCTTTGTAGATTCTGGATATTAACCATTTGTCCGACGGAAAGATGGTAAAGTTTTCTCCCATTCTGTAGGTTACCTATTCACTCTGATAGTTTCTTTTGCTGGGCAGAAGTTATTTAGTTTAATTAGATCTCATTTGTCAGTTCTGGCTTTTGTTACCACTGCTTTTGGTGTGTTAGTCATGAAGTCTTTGCCCATGCCTATGTCCTGAATGGTATTGCCTAGGTTTTCTTTTAGGGTTTTTATGGTTTTAGGTCTTACGTTTAAGTCTTTAATCAATCTTGAGTTAATATTTGTATAAGGTTTAAGCAAGGGGTCCAGTTTCAGTTTTCTGCATATGGCTACCAATTTTCCCAACACCATTTATTAAATAAGGAATCCTTTCCCCATTACTTGTTTTTGTCAGGTTTATCAAAGATCAGATGGTTGTAGATGTGTGGTGTTATTCTGAGGCCTCTATTCTGTTCCATTGGTCTATATGTCTGTTTTGGTACAAGTATCATGCTGTTTTGGTTACTGTAGCCTTGTAGTATAGTTTGAAGTCAGGTAGCACGATCCCTTCAGATTTGTTCTTTTTGCTTAGGGTTGTCTTGGCTATACAGGCTCTTTTTTGGTTCCATATGAAATTTAAATTAGTTTCTGTTAATTTTGTGAAGAAAGTCAATGGTAGCTTGATATACCAAAAAATCTATAAATTACTTTGGGCAGTATGGCCATTTTCATGATACTGATTCTCCCTATCCATGAGCATGGAATGTTTTTTCATGTGTTTGTGTCTTCTCTTATTTCCTTGAGCAGTGGTTTGTAGTTCTCCTTGAAGAGGTCCTTCACATTTCTCATAAGTTGTATTCCTAGGTATTTTATTCTCTTTATAGCAATTGTGAATGGGAGTTCACTCATGATTTGACTCTCTATTTGTCTATTATTGCTGTATAGGAAAGATTGTGATTTTTGCACACTGATTTTGTATCCTGAGACTTCGCTGAAGTTGCTTACCAGCCTAAGGAGTTTTTGGACTGAGACAATGGGATTTTCTAAATATACAATCATGGCATCTGAAAACAGAGACAATTAGACTTCCTCTCTTCCCATTTGAATAGGCTTTATTTCTTTCTCTTGCTTGACTAACCTGGTCAGAACTTCCAACACTATGTTGAAAAAGAGTGGTGAGCGAGGGCATCCTTGTCTTCTGCCAGTTTTCAAAGGGAATGCTTCCAGTTTTTGCCCATTCAGTATGATATTGGCTGTTGGTTTTTCATAAATAGGTCTTACTATTTTGAGATATGATCCATCAATACCTAGTTCAGTGTTTTTAGCATGAAACGGTCTTGAATTTTATCAAAGGCCTCTTCTGCATCTATTAAGATAATTATGTGGTTTTTGTCATTGTTTCTGATTATGTGATTGATTATGTTTATTGATTTGTGTATGTTGAACCAGCCTTGCATCCCAGGTATGAAGCTGACTCGACTGTGGTGGATAAGCTTTTTGATGTGCTACTGGATTCAGTTTGCCAGTATTTTATTGAGGATATTTGCATGGATGTTCATCAGGGATATTGGCCTGAAATTTTCTTTTTTTGTTGTGTCTCTGCCAGGTTTTGGTATCAGAATGATGCTGGCCTCATAAAACAAGTTAGGGAGGAGTCCCTCTTTTTCTATTGTTTGGAATAGTTCCAGAAAGGATGGTACCAGCTCCTCTTTGTACCTCTGGTAGAATTCGGCTGTGAATCCGTCTAGTCCTGGACATTTTTTGGTTGGTACGCTATTAATTACTGGCTCAATTTCAGAACTTGTTATTGGTCTGTACAGGGGTTCGACTTCTTCCTGGTTTAGTCTTGTGAGGGTGTATGTGTCCAGGAATTCATCAATTTCTTCTAGATTTTCCAGTTTATTTGCATAGAAGTGTTTATAGTATTCTCTGATGGTAGTTTGTATTTCTGTTGGATGAACAGTGATATTCCCTTTATTATTTTGTCTACTTGATTCTTCTCTTTTCTTTTTTATTTGTCTGGTTAGTGGTCAATGTATTTTGTTACTCTTTTCAAAAAACCAGCTTCTGGATGCATTGATTGTTTTGAAGGGTTTTTCATGTCTCTATCTCCTTCAGCTCTACTCTGATCTTAGTTATTTCTTGTCTTCTGCTAGCTTTTGAATTTGTTTGCTCTTGCTCCCGCAGTTCTTTTAATTGTGATGTTAGAGGGTTGATTTTAGATCTTTCCTGCTTTCTCCTGTGGGTGTTTAGTGCTATAAATTTCCCTCTAAACACTGCTTTAGCTGTGTCCCACAGATTCTGGTATGTTTTGTCTTTGTTCTCATTGGTTTCAAAGAACTTACTTATTTCTGTCTTAATTTCATTGTTTATCCAGTAGTCATTCAGGAACAAGTTGTTCAGTTTCCATGTAGCTGTGCCGTTTTTAGTGAGTTTCTTAGTCCTGAGTTCTAATTTGATTGCACTGTGGTCTGAGAGACTGTTATTATTTCCATTCTTTTGCATTTTCTGTTGAGTGTTTTACTTGCAATTATATAATCAATTTTAGAATAAGTGCAATGTGGTGTTGAGAAGAATGTACATTCTGTTGATTTGGGGTGAGGAATTCTGTAGATGTGTATTAAGTCTGCTGGGGCCAGAGCTGAGTTCAAGTCCTGAATATCTTTGTTAATTTTCTGTCTTGTTGATCTGTCCAACATTGACAGTGGAGTGTTAAAGTCTCTCACTATTATTGTGTCAGAGTCTAAGTCTTTTTGTAGGTATCTAAGAACTTGCTTTATGAATCTGGGTGTTCCTGTATTGGGTTCATATATACTTAGAATATTTAGCTCTTCTTGTTGCATTGAAACCTTTACCATTATGTAATGCCCTTCTTTTCCTTTTTCATCTTTGTTGGATTTAAGTCTGTGTTCTCATAGACTAGGATTGCAGCCCCTGCCTTTTTTTTTTTTTTCTTTCCATTGACTTGGTAAATATTCCTCCCTCCCTTTCTTTTGAGCCTATGTGTGTCTTTGCACATGAGATGTGTCTCCTGAATACAGCACATCGATGGATCTTGACTGTTTATCCAATTTGCCAGTCTGTGTCTTTTAATTGGGGCATTTAGCCCATTTACACTTAAGGTTAGTATTGTTATGTGTGAATTTGATCCTGTTGTTATGATGTTAGCTGGCTATTTTGCCCATTAGTTGATGTAGTTTCTTCATAGTGTCAATGGTCTTTACATTTTGGTAAGGTTTTGCAGTGGCTGGTACTGGTTTTTCCTTTCCATGTTTAGTGCTTCCTTAAGGAGCTCTTATAATGCACACCTGGTGGTGACAAAATCCCTCAGCATTTGCTTGTCTGCAAAGGATTTTATTTCTCCTTTGCTTATGAAGCTTAGTTCTCCTGGTTATGAAATTCTTGGCTGAAAATTCTTTTCTTTAAGAATGTTGAATATTGGCCCCCACTCTCTTCTGGCTTGTGGGGTTTCTGCCGAGAGATTCACTGTTAGTCTCATGGGCTTCCCTTTGTGGGTAACCCGACCTTTCTCTCTGGTTGCCCTTAACATTTTTTCCTTCATTTCAACCTTGGTGAATCTGATGATTATGTGTCTTGGGGTTGCTCTACTCGAGGAGTATCTTTATGGTGTTCTCTGTATTTCCTGAATTTGAATGTTGGCCTGTCATGCTAGGTTGGAGAAGTTCTGTATAATAACCTGAAGAGTATTTTCCCACTTGATTGCATTCTCCCCATCACTTTCAGGTACACCAATCAAACGTAAGTTTGGTCTTTTCACATAGTCCCATATTTCTTGGAGGTTTAGTTTGTTCATTTTCATTCTTTTTTCTTTAATCTTCTCTTCACGCTTTGTTTCATTAAGTTGATCTTCATTCTTTGATATCCTCTCCTCTGCTTGATCAATCGATTTGGCTATTTATACTTATGTATGCGTCACGAAGTTCTTGTGTTGAGATTTTCAGCTCCATCAGGTCATTTATGTTCTTCTCCAAATTGGTTATTCTTGCTAGCAGTTTCTGTAACCTTTTACCAGTGTTCTTAGCTTCCTTGCATTGGGTTAGAACATGCTCATTTAGCTAGAAGGAGTTTGTTATTACCCCGCTTTGAAGCCTACTTCTGTTAGTTCGTGAAACTCATTCTCCATCCAGTTTTGTTCCCTTGCTGGTGAGGAGCTGTGATCCTTTGGAGGAGAAGAGGCATTCTGGTTTTTGGAATTTTCCACCTTTTTGCACTGGTTTTTCCCCATCTTTGTGGATTTATCTACCCTTTGGTCTTTGATGTTGGTGACCTTTGGATGGCGTTTTTGCGTGGACGTCATTTTTATGGATGTTGATGCTTTTGCTTTCTGCTTGTTAGTTTTCCTTCTAGCATTCAGGCCCCTCTGCTGCAGGTCTACTGGAGTTTGCTGGAGGTCTACTCCAGACCCTGGTTGCCCAGGTATCACCAGCAGAGGCCGCAGAACAGGAAAGTTTGCTGCCTGCCCTTTCCTCTGGAAGCTTCATTCCCAGAGAGAAACCCACCAGACACCAGCTGAGCTTTCCTGTATGAGGTGTCTGTCGACTCCTGCTGGGAGGTGTCTCCCAGTCAGGAGGAATGGGGGTCAGGGACCCATTTGAGGGGGCAGTCTGTCCCTTAGCAGATCTCAAGTGCTGTGCTGGGAGATCTGCTGCTCTCTTCAGAGCTGGCAGCCAAGAACATTTAAGTCTGCTGAAGTTGTGCCCACAGTCGCCCCTTCCCCCAGGTGCTCTATCCCAGGGAGTTGGGAGTTTTATCTATAAGCCCCTGACTGGGCTGCTCCTGAGGTGAGGCATTTTTATACCAGCTTGTCTGTAACCAGATTGTAGTTACCTAATAATGTGAATCTCTGCTTTGTAGAAATCAGTGCTGGTGACTTTCTTTGTGTTTCTTTTATTTTCTTTTTATTGTCCTTTGGTTCATAATAAAGAGTCCAAAAGTAGGAAAAAACCGATGTAGTAGTTCAAGCAGTCATGTGGGTTTCCTCTTGCTCAGCCTTTCTGTTCTATTTAGGACTTCAATTGATTGGGTTAGGCCCACACTGAAAGAGGGCAATTGGTTTTGTGCAGTCACTGGTTCAAATGTTAATCTCATCTAGTCACACCCTCACAGACATATCCAGAATAATGTTTTGCCACATGTCTGGACACCTCATGATTCAGTCAAGATGACATATGAAATTAATCACCAAATACACCCACACTTTTTTGACTGAGTATGTTTCAAGTGAATCCAAGATATCATGTTTTTCTTTCACATGTAAATGCTTCAGTATTTATTGCTGTACAATGAGAATTTTAAAAAATGAACTTCATTTTTAGATCAGTTTTAGATTTACAGATAAATTGCAAAGATAGTACATAGAGTCCCTTAACCCTGTACCCAGTTTCCCCTATTATCAACATCTTACACTAGTGTGGTATATTTGCTACAATGTGCCAATATCAATACATGATTATTAATCAAAGTCCATAATTTATTTAGATCTCTTAGGCTTTACTTAATGCCCTTTTTATGTTCTAGGATGTCATCCAGGATACTACATTACATTTAGTAGTTATGCCTCCTTAGGCTCCTCTTGGCTGAGACAGTTTCTCAGATTTCTCTTGATACTGATGATTTTGACAATTTTGAAGAGTATGGATCAGAAAATGTGTAGGATGCCCCTATACTGGATTTTTTTTTTTTTTTTTTTTTTTGAGACAGAGTCTTGCTCTGCCACCCAGGCTGGAGTGCAGTGGTGTGATCTCGGCTCACTGCAACCTCCATCTGCTAGGTTCAAGTGATTCTCCAGCCTCCCAAATAGCTGGGATTTCAGGTGTGTGCCACCATGCCCAGCTATTTTTTATAATTTTAGTAGTGATGGGGTTTTAGTAGTGATGGGGTTTAGTAGTGATGGTGTTTTGTAATTTTAGTAGTGTTAGCCAGGCTGGTCTAGAACTCCTGGCCTCAAGTGATCTCTCTGCCTCGGCTTTTAAAGTGCTAGGATTACAGGTGTGAGCCACTGTGCCAGGCCTGGATTTTTTTCTTTTTCTTTCTTTCTTTTTTTTTTTTTATTTTTTTACTTTTTCTCATAATTGGACTGGAGTTACGTATTTTGGGTGGAAGACTACAGAAGCAAAGTGCCATTCTCATCACAATTGTACATACTGCCTACACAGTTTATCATGGTTGATATTGACCTGGTCACCTGGCTGATGTACCATTTTTCAGTTTTCTCCACTATAAAATTAGTTTTTTTAAAACTGTGCTCCACACTGTACTCTTTGGGAAAAAAGGCACTATGTGGAGCCTATGCTTATGGAGTGGGAGTTATGCTCCACTGCTTGAATGCAGAGTATCTACATAAATTATTTGGATTTATTCTTCATGGAAGATTTGTCTCTTCTCCCCCATTTATTTATTTATCTATTTATTCAATAATTTACTTTTTATCATATGGACTAACGGGTACTTATCTTATACTTTGAGTTATAGTTCAATACAACTTTATTGTGTTGCTCAAATTTGTTTATTTATTTTTGTCATTTGTCATTTGGAGGTTGGCCATTTCTTTTAGTTTTCTTTTGTGTCCCTTTGACATACACCCATCAAGGCAGTTTTTAATTTTTAAATTAACTGATATTTGTTTTGAGCACAGTTTTACTTTCTGGCACTATAAGATGCTCTAGGCTTATCTTGTGTAATTTACACCTCAGTTTCAGCATCAGACATTTCTCAAAGAAATACTGAGTCCTTTTATTGGAAAATGGTTTTAGAAACAAGATCTGGGCACTAGGTGTGCTCATTGCTACTGAGATGTTATTGCTTCTAGGTATTCTCAGCTGACAGAGCAGTGAAATTGGTGTGTAGGCAACTCCATATATGAGCGGACTTCAAAAAGTTCTTGGAATAATGGAATTACAAAAATAAAAACTGCAAACTTTATTTCCCAGTATAAACGTCATCAAGTTCAAGATACTTTTGTACGTGATGATACCAGTTGTTTAGTCTATCCCTAAAGAACTGAGAGTCCTGGGAATTTAACCAGTCAATATAGTCTTTTTTACTTTATTAACTGAAGAAAAGTGGGTGCCTTTTAATTTTTTTTTAATATTAGGAAACAAAAAGAAGTTACAAGAAGCCAAATCAGTACTGTAAAGTGGATGCCTAATTATTTCCCATTGAAACTCTCTCAAACTTGCCTTTTTTTGATGAGAGGAATGAGCAGGAGCATTATCATGGTGGAAAAGGACTCTGGTAGAGGTTTACTGGGAGTTTTTCTGCTAAAACTTTGGCTAACTTTCTGAAAACACTCTCATAATAAGCAGATGTTATTGTTCTTTGCTCCTCTAGAATGTCAACAAGCAAAATGCCTTGCATATCCTCAAACCTGTTGTCATAACCTTTGCTCTTGCTTGTTCTGCTTTTGCTTTGACTGGACTATTTCCACCTCTTAGTAACCATTGCTTTGATTGTGCTTTGTCTTCAGGATCATACTGGTAAAGCCATGTTTTTTCTCCTGTTACAATTTTTGAATTCTAATTTTTGATCCTAAAGAAATGTTTTAGGATCTTGATACTACTTGTTTAAAATATCAATTGAAATCTTTGTGTTTCCCTGTAACTAATTTGGTGCAATGGTTTTGGCACTCATCAAGCGGAAAGTTTGTTCAACTTAACATTTTTGCCAACAGAGTTGTGTAAGATGAACTGAGATGTCTATAGTTTGCCTATTGTCTATGCTGCCAAACATTGATCCTTTTCAATAAGGGTATGAAAAAGATGAGTTTATTACCTCGCAAATTGATGTGGATGGTTTGCTGCTATGGGCTTCATGTCTCATTCCTTCTTCAAGCAAGTTATTTATTTGTAAACTGCTGATTTCTTTGGGGTCATCTTCCCCATAAGCATTTCTTAAAGCATCAATGATTTCATTATTCTTGTCCCAATCTTCAACATAAATTTGATGTTAGTTCTTGCTTCAATTTTAGTAGAATTAATGTTGCTTTAATAGAGGCTCCTTTCAAGCTAATGTCTTATCCTTCTTGGTTCCTCAAACTAGATCCTGTTCAAACATATTAACAAGTTAGGATGAGTTTATTTGATGCAAAAATTTTTTGAAGTCCATGCATAGTTTTTTTGTAATACACATTTTGCATTAACTTTTTAGTCCCCTCATATATACACATATCTATAGATGTTTCTGTATGTAACTATATTAAATTAAATATAATTCCAATTTTAATCCACTACAAAATAATTATTCTAGTCTCCTTTCTTTGGTTATCTGCAAATTACCACTCCAAGTATGAGAAATCTGGCTGTCATCATTCACCATCCATTTACACAATCATTTAATTCTAGTGTATGTAGATAATTGTGTCAGAGTTGTTAACTTTTATGCTTGTTGGAAATCACTTTTTCAACTACAGTATACTATTTACATACTGTTTCTTTTGCCTTTAGCTTTACAGAAACTTTTTTTCTAATGCTACTGAAGGTAGCACCTCTTTCTCCTTGGTCCCCAACTTCAATGAGGTTGTTTCATATATTTGCAATAGAGTTCGATTGTTTTGTTACATTCTGCATTCCATCCTGTGGTTTTCCCAACCTCTTAAATGATTTTTTTTTTTAAATACAGTAAGGTTCATCCTTTGTGATATAATGTTCTATGGATTTTGCCAAATGCATAGTGTTACATATGTATAATTATAGTATCACACAGACTATTTTCACTGCCCTAAAAGAAAGCTATGCTTTGTATAGTCAGCCTCCCTTCTCTACCCACAAACCTCTGGCAACCACTGATCTTTTTACCTTTACCTTTGCCGGAATGTCATATCGTTAGCATCATACTGTATGTAGCCTTTTCAGATAGGCTTATTTCACTTAGCAACATGCATTTAAGGTTCACATATGTCTTTTGTGAGTTGCTACCTCTTTTTATCACTGAATAATACTACATTTTATGAGTCTATGGGTTTACGTATTCACCCGTGGAAAAGCCTTTTAGTTGCTTCTATTTTTGGAGATTATGAATAAAGCTATTATAAATATTGGTGTACAGGATTTTGTGTGAACATGTTTTCAAATCAATTAGGTAAATATTCAGTAGCACTGTCACTGGGTCGGATGGTAAAGTTATGTTTTTCTTTTTTAAAAAACAATCAAATTGTCTTCCAAACTGGTCATTCCCTGCAACACCGAATGAGAGTTCCTGTTGCTTCACATCCTTGCCAGCATTTGGTATTGTCAATTTTTTGTACCTTAGCCCTTCTAATAGATGGGTAGTAGTATCACATTGCTGTCCTAAAATAGGTTTCTAATGGTGAATTAAATCATATAACCACTTGTATCTAGCTAATATATCTGATTAGCATTTGCTTTTAAAATAATGATTGAATTAACAAATATCCTACTTACTTTATTTTTCAGATCTCCACATATACCTCAATATATTTAAAGAAACATAAACACTTATGATAACTACAGTAGTGAAGAATGTGATTCTTCTATAGAAATGCATCTAGATAATTTGCTTCCTGTAAAATATACTATTAATGCGACGATTGATTTTTAATTTTCTTACACGTCAATAGTTCCATTTATTTAATAGAGGCTTAAAATTATGATTTTTTTCTTTTGTATGTTAAAGTTTTCATTTTTATTTTCAAGAACCAAATTAATGTGGTAAGAAGCCAAGATATTTACATATCCCCCCAAAAGGAATATCCTGAACAAATAATATTGCCCAATAACCAGAGAACAGACAAATGTAGAAGGGAAGAGCCTGTGTACTCAATTATTTGATTGCTAAATATTTGCTGAACAATGAATGGACTCCTTCATTTAATTCAACAATTTTTTTTAGTCATTTCTACATAGCAGACAGCTATAGAGGTACTGGGGACATAGCAGTGAACAGAAACAGACAAAGATCCCGACACTTAAGGAGCTCCTGTGTTGATAAATAAAGTTGGGCAATGAATGAGTAAACACTATGACATTCTTTTATAGTCATGTCACAAATTTTTGTGGGGTTAAATTATTTGAATGAAATACTTTAAATTTTATTTCACCATATACTACTTGTGCTTTGACTGCTTTTTTTGGAGGGGCAGTTTTTGTAATGATTTTTTCTTAGAAATCCTTGTGCTTGCTCATGTGTGTGGCTGCTGTTTGCACAGTAACAACCAGACGGCTTATTACATCCATACACTGAGGGAATGGGGAACATGTTTCTGGGAAGAGTGAATGATTTTTCACTTCTGTCAGAGAGATCAAATTATCAGCAGGGCTGCTAATCTGCCTATCTGCAAAAATAGCCAGAAATATGCACAAATGTAAACACAAAAGGGGACTCTCATAATTTGCATAGTTCTCGTGTTTGTCCATCAGTCACCCTAAATGCTTGTAAGCTGTTAGGCTGGTCGTGAATGTGCTACAGCTTGGGGAATTGCCATTTTATCTTCCAAGGCGACTCTTTATTATCACCATTAATTGATTAAATATTTTCAACACTTTCTGAGTAAACCAGTCATGGCATCTATTTCTACCTTGGGCTTCTGTTCATGGTTGGAGTGTGCCAAGCATCCAGATTAATTGAAAATACACCCTCCAGGAACCATGTGTGGCATCTCTCATAACAAGCTGCAGCACCTCTCTGAAGCACGGCTGCTATGTCGTGGGGAATCCAGGGAATCTTTAGCTTAACTGGCTGTGTCTTGGAGCCTCTAGCAGGAATGGAAAGTGAGTGGTGGGAGAGGAATCCTGTGTGTGGATGATTGTCATACTTACATCACTCATTTTGAGGGAAATGGAGCAGTGGTTCAAGGAACAGATTGGGTATCCTTGGGATAACTGGGATTTGTGGGAGCAGTCGTGGTAACGTGGAGTTCTAGCCAGCTCTCTACGACTGCCTCAGCATTGAGCTTCTCCAGTCCTGTGATCAGAGGAGGGTGCTGGCTCCCCAGTAGCTTGTGCCTTACCCATTTGACATTCTCTATCAAGTCTAAGTACAAAGATAAATGATTCCTGATTACCTCTCCATTTCAAAGATAACTCTGAAGCCTGAGAAAGGCAGTGGGCAGGGAGAAGGGAGAGTTTGGCTAAATGGAAAGTGTTGAGATGATTCAAAGGGCTCATGCTGACAGAGCAAAGGTGGCTTGACCTTCTGCGGGGGCCATATAGTCAGCCTCCTACTGGTTGTTATTTTGGGTTCTGGAAAGCCTGACTGCCCTGAAATATCTCTCCCTGCTGTCTTGCCAGGTTCTGTAATTCCTACCATGACAGCCATCCTCCAGTTAAGGCATCGTGTCTCTAGGAGGCCCAGGTTGTAGGGCAGCCACCCACAGCCAACCTCACACATTTAACCCATAATCGCCCACTAGCCTGCAGCCTGGTTGCAGAGAACAGCTACCAGCTGTTGGTAACGCAACACTGCTTTGCTAAGAGAAGCTTTTTGACAGCCTCTTCACATAAGTGGGGGAAATGGGTGCCACAAAGCTCTGGATCAGGAACATAATGGCTTCCATGGGAAAGGCCAAATCTCTGCAGTGATGGTGCCTCCACTGCCTATTCCTAGGGCATGGGAAAACTAGACTTTGGATTCCAGGAGGAATGTGAAAATGCAAATGGAATCAAAGATGTGTACCTAAGTTCGTGGATGATGGATCCAATGTGGAATTAGGGAACGCATGGGTCACATAAGATAAATGTCTACCCAACTTGATCTGGTGTCCCACCAAATATCCTGTCACTGGTCAGGAAAGATGCCTGAAGGCTTCACTGGAATTACTCCTTTGGGCACAGGAGGCACCTGTTAAAAGGTAAACATGTTATGGAGAGGATAACCAGGTATTTTTCAGAATTGAGAACGTTCATGGGAATGAGTCTATTTCAGATGATAGCCTGAGGGAAAGCTTGGAAGCTTGGCATGCTGCAGCTGTGTGTGAGGAAAACATTCTTCGCACGGTGGTGAAACTACTGTTGGTACCCAACAGCCTTTTCTGGTGGTGAGCCAGCTTCCTTCTAAGTAAGTGTGGTTAGAGGGTCATGCTCTCTTCATGAAACTAAATTCTTAGGATTGTATTCAGGGTTGTCTTTCTCTTCTTCCGGCTGTGCTTCTCTTCTTTCTTGGTCTTGGTTTCTTTCTGCATTCCCTGAAGGGTGTGGAAGGCATGCCCATGTTTGCCCCTCTGCTTCTTTCACTTTCCACTAGGGACTCACCACATGACTCAGAGCCTGGCTGGATACAGCAGGTGCAGACAGCCTTCCCTTCCTCAGACCATGCTTCTGTGGTGGCCACATGCCTGTGCTTCACAGGCAGCACACTCGACTTGAAGGCAGAGTCACTGAAGCTGTTCTGCTAGTGGATCTACTGTTAAGAAAACTGTGGGTCACCAACAGAAAAACAGTAGGGTGCAAGCTCCCTCAGTGGGCAAACAGAAGCTTGCAAAAGAGAACAGAGACAGGCAAATAGGGACTTCGATGTCAGGGAATGTCAGAAAATGCCAATGAGTAAGCAAGCAGAACTAGATGTTAAAAGACATCACATCAACTTGGGTTTAAATATTGATAGCTGTGTCACCTTGAAGAAACTACTTAATGCCATTGAGCCTTAATTTTCTTTTACAAATGGTAGTGTTAATGATACTATCTGCTTCACAAGGTGTGTTAAAAACAAAGTATTTTATTTAAAGTGTCCATAATAGGCATGTTAAAATCCAGTTATCATTATGGTGATTAAGAGCATTTTCAGTAGAGTGGGGGATAGAATATAAACAGGAAATTAGGAAGGAAAGTCTGGTAGGGAAGGAAGACAGACTCATGGTGTTCACTTATGATTCAGGTGAGGTTGAAGTAATAATTTTTTTGGATGAAAGCAACTTGAGCATGGGTGTATATTCAAAGATAATAGTCAGAAGAGAAATCAGAGACCTGATATTCAAGCAAAAAAGGAAAATGCTTTTAAGTCAAGTTGCTGAAGGACTCAATAGGAGGTAGATGGGAGCTTAACAGCAAGGATCATCATTGGAAAGGATCAGAGAGATCTCTTACACTCAAAAACAGGGAAGACATACAAGTATGGATAAATGTTTCATGAGTTTGGACGTCATGGAAAAAGGGAGCACAATAGGGCAAAACAGGGGGATTGGAGAGAGAGAGAGATTTAAGAAATTGACTCGTGCAATCATGGAGGCTGGTAAGTCCAAAATCTGCAGGATAAGCAGGCAGGCTGGAGACACAGAAGAGAGTTGGTGTTGCTACTGCAGTCTTAAGGCAGGCTGCTGGCTGAATTCTCTCTTCTTCTGGAGGGAGTTTAGTCTTTTTCTATCAAGGCTTTCGACTGATTGGATGAGGCCCACTCACATTCTGGAGGGCAATGTGCTTTACTCAAAGTCTACTGATTTAAATGTTATTCTCATCTAAATAATATCTCCACAGAAACGTCCACAATAATGTTTGACCAAATATTTGGGTACCTTGGCCTAGCCAAGTTGGTACACAAAATTAATAATCACACCTGACAACAATCATACCTCTCTCTAGACCTTTATCACTGGCGCTTGGTGTCAAAGAAGAAACAAAGTAGCACTCTGTAGTGTGGGGATGACCATCCTTTCTGCCATACCATAGGCATTTCCTTTCTTTTTAAAGGAAAAATAAAAATTTTCTTTTTCCTTTAAAACCTTTACCACCTGCTCTTTGTCCATCTCTATTGACCACATTCAGCTCTTTGGCCCTTTACTTGTTTATGAAAACCCAACATCTGGCTTTACTGTCCTCATAGCTCTTCCCATGTGGAGTCTTATCAGGCCAATTCTGAGAATGACCCCTGGTTCTGGGTTCTGCCAGGTCTTGGCCAACAACATGGCCCTGGCCTGATTAAAGACAGAGGCTTGGAGGTGAAAAGCTTTATATCTTGTTATCAGTCCCTTGAGTCACTTAGTCTCAGCCTGACTTTGTAAATGTGACAGTATTACTAACAGCTTGAGCCAAGTTTGATTTATTGGTGAAACTGAATTCTATACTTCCACAATGATGTCAGTACTTCCTGGGTCTTAAACAAAACAAAACAAAACAAAAAGAGGCAGAGCAGCAACTGCAAGCTTAACTGGTTAATCCATAGGTTGTCGAGGGCCAGTTGCTCTCTATGTCATGAAAGCAGTGCCCATTCTTCTTTGGTGAACATAAAGAGAACCCCCTTCTTAAAATTTCAAGTGCAGTCAAGCCATTAAAATAAAATAAAATACAAAATATTCTAGGTGCTTCAGGAAAGCCTGTGATTTGCATTTCTGAGTGTCTGTTAATGACAAGATTCACACTAAAGCAAATTTTCTTCATCACAAGATTTGTAACAAGGTTTTTAAATAAGGAGATAAAGATTTGAGACACAATTGATTATTGTTAATGTGAAGCTGGCAAATTTGATTAATCTGCTTAATAATATGAAAATAACAATATGTTAGCAATGTGAAGAGCAGTAACTTAATATTAGCATTTCTATCCTCTATAAAGTCATTTCTGTCATTCCCACACTGAGGAGAGTACAGTTTCTTCTCTAGCTTAGGAAAAGCCAGCTGCAAAAAAGTCATTATGCAGTTAAATATAATGAAATTTCTATAGTTCCAACATTTACCTCAAAAATATTGAAAAGGCTTTGGGGGAGGGACTTGGATAGTTTATTTTAGCGAGTGACACAACCTACAACCTACTCGCCTGGTAAGTGGAACGAATGAGGAAAGACAGGATTGTGAAATTTGAGCTGCTCAGAAAATTTAGATTTTTACTCATAAAAGTAAAAAAAGTGTAACAAGTAAGCCTTCATATAAATCTATTAGTTCTTTGTGTACGTGTAGAGTGTGACTCTGACAGTCAGCCTCATGGTTGGTTTGTATTTTTTTAAATTGAAATTGAGCAGCCTGTTTGGATCAAGGGCCTATTGGAGGCTTGGGAGATTAGAGTAAATTGATTTCAACCTAGTATAGGCAACACTGTTAAAGCAATATGATCTCAATTATATAAAAAAAAAAATTTTGTAGAAAGCTTCCAGTGGTAATTTGGAAAAAGACTCTTGGACCACAGGCACAAAATAAGGATGAGCAAATCCAATTAGCATTGTCTATGCATGATCTTACTTGTGATTCAGCAATTGAATATCAACCAGGAGTCTTGGCCTACCAGTTACTCAGATCCTCAGAGAGATTTTAAGACACATAAGTAATTTCAGTCCATCAGTGTTTGGACTATGATGCTGTCATGAATCTCAGCTATTTCAAACATGTTCTTCAATACCAGGAAACTATAATGATGACAAGGTGATTTAAATCATCAATGCCCTATAATAAAAGGAAACCCATTCTTAAGAAATCTGATGGGAACAGAGTCAATGTGAGAGTGCAGAAAAGTGAAGTAGAATTTAAATCTAGACTACATGGAACAAAATATTGGATTGGATTCTGATGTGCATTTGTTTGAGGATATGTGTCCTGTCTGGATAATCTGACCTAGATTTCCTCAGTCTTTGAGTGAACCTTTGCTATGGAAGAATAATCATTCTTTCAGGCCAAAGTCATTTTTGAAAATTTTCTTTTATGGTATACACATGATTGTACTTAGAAATAAAACTATTTGCAAGGGTTGTTGAAATCGGTATTCTTTGTTTATGCTATTTAGAGATTTTTCTAGGCTTGACTTTAATACATCTCTAACATGAGATGGTATTTGAACTAGAATTTAAAGCTAGAAATTTAACATTTCAGGAAAGAAATAAAGGGAATATACCATGTAGTGCAAAACCAGAACAGTGAGGCCACATACTACACATGGTTCTCCATCACTGAGCACTAGTTTATATACTATGTAGTACAGAGTAAGCTATTCTGGAATCTGTGTCCCAGAATATAGATTTTTCTCAAGTTTCATTTGTTGAATTACTTCTACTAAGGCATAAATTAAGGGGAATTAGGATATGTTTTTCTTTATTAGAATTAGAAAGGCAAAATATTTCCCTAAAACCCTTTGTAGACATATGGTCTATGTCATGTGGCAACCATTCTTGGCTGTAGATTAGGCAAGTAAGTATTCAATTGGGTAATTTCCTCAATAGCAGAATCAGGACTCTGTTGGCAGAGAAGGAGGCAGGAAAGAATATGGGGTAGGCAACAGTAGCTGCCATACTAATTCTGAATAAAAATGCAGTTGTTGGCTGATCTTAGTAACCTTCATTAATAGATACCAACCCATATTTGATGGTGATCACTGGTTCTCCCAGGGTTATATAAAAACCAATAGCATATAATTAGACTCCAGAGATCCTAATATTTCTCCATTTATTTAGAAATACAGAATATAACTTTGAGAGAAATACTGTTATAAAAATACATTCTATGTGATGGTAAGAGAGATAAGGAGAAAAAGAGAATATCTCTGGAAAAATTATGTAAGTGTTGTTTTATATACTGAATTTTGTATTTTAAGCTTTTCCGTTGTGTGGCTTCAGGGCTACCTATCCAAGATATCACTTTCCAGTGTGTTCCTTGACACACTAAATTCTAAGAGATTTTGTGGACAGGAGAGTTGGTAAACTGAGTTAAATAGATTAAATAGGGTAAATTAGGTTTCTTTAAGACCTTTCAGAACCTTTGAAATATCATATGCTTTGAAAACCTCCAAAGGTAGAGTTGTTCCATATTTCTTCTGTTTAAATAACCATCCACTGCATTATTTATTTAATAACAACTTCAAGGAGGGGGAGAAAAAGACAGTATCTTAAGTGTTGAGACTGGATAGTGACACGTTTATCCACACAATTACATTAGTCTTTCTTTTCTCTTTCATAGTATCGTATTACTTTGATACATTACTTGAAGATATATTAATTTTACTTTGTGGTAGTGCCTTTTTATTTCTTTTCCAAGTCATGCAGTCGTCCTTCCACTATTAAAAATAGACCAAGATTAAGCCTTATTGGTTTCGGGGAAGAAAGCATAACCTCCAACATCTGGAGGCAACAAAGGGCCAAGTTCTTATCCTTTGAGCAATTAAGTAGACTTTTCTAGATTTATACCAGAGATGATATGCTTGAACTTTCAAGCACAAGAGTGAGTTGGGCCCTTAATAAAGTTACTTTGGAAATATTTCTTAAGTGCCTACTATGCCCAACCAGGTGCTGTCAATATCTAAAATAAAAGAGCCAAAACCTTGTGGAGCTTGAATTCTACTAGAGAAAGGAAGACAGTGCACATGATAAGCAAGTAAGCTGTTAGGAGATGTGGTGGATGCTGCGATGTACCACCCAAAATTCCCTTCACAAATGAAGGACTCCCCTCCTGCAGCTACTGATTGAAGTTGACCTTCAGCTGTCTGCCTTCTTTGGGGATTGCCTTGGCTAAAGAAAACTACTTCATTCAAGGTAATGTTTGCTTCCAGGCACAGCCCACATCCAGGTATATGAAAGTCCAAGTCTCTCATCTCAACTCAGAACGTCCCAGCTCCAGAAATCCTATAGTGTCTGCTGAGGCCTTCTTTAGGGCAGCATTACAGTTCAGCTTCTCCTTCTCTCTCTTCCCCACCCAGCTTTCCTGCCCTCGCTTTCACCAGGGCTGGTCACAGTCACGAGTGCTCCCTGATGAATATCCTGCTTGCTTCTCTCTGTCCCAGCATCTGCTGCTCAAGGAACATACCTGAGAGCAAGGGATAAGCATCATGATAAAAAAAAAAAAAAAAGGTGGGGATGCATTGTGTTTTTGGGGGGGTGGGGAGGGGTTGTGGCATTACCCAGGTGTTCAGAGTGGGCAGTCTGGAGAAGATGATTTGAGCAAAGTGGGAAGGCAGTGGAAGGAGTTATCCTCATAAGTTTTGGGGAGCAGAACATTCAAGGAAATTCAAGGAAGAGAGAACAGTTAGAACAATAACCATGAGGCAGGTACAAGCTTGGTATGTTGAAGGAGCATCAGGACACCCAGGGTGGCTGGAGCTCACTTGAGGTCAAAGTTAATTGGGGCGGGGTAGGGGAGAGTTGGGTCATGTGGGGCTTTGGAGGCCATGGTAAAGTTTTTGGCTTTTACTGAGGGAAATAAAGAGCGATTGCTAGTTTTAAGCAGAACCTGACTTACATTATAGGCAGATCACTCCAGCTTCTATGTGGGACACAGAATATAAGAGAAAAAAGGGAGAAGCAGAGTCCAGACAGGAGACTGCCACAGTAGTCCAGGTGGGAGGTGAGTGGCTTGGGTCAGAGGGGTGGGAGAACAGGTGGAGTGTTGTCAGATTCTGGATGTATTTGTGAAGGTCTCAGAGTCAGTAGGATTTCCTAATTACTTGTCTGTAAGGACTGGATTAGAATTTTAAATAATTTGGCTTGAAAGATCAAGTGCCATATACTGAACAAAGAAGTCACAGAGTTTATCTCTAAATAATACATTGTTAGTAAAATATACCATGATGAAAAGCTAGTTATAACTCAAAAGAGGATTAAACGTTTGACCAACTACTGGCAAGGAGGAAACGTGGAGAGGATGTAACTAATTTGTAGTATGTCTTTGAGAAATGCACAACATCCTGGCCCCTTTCTGAGCTGAACCCCTGGGGGTTGTCTGAGTAATAAATACTCAATATAGGTTTAGGGGCATCCTTTCACAGATGGGACTATTGGCAGCCTTCCCAAGGTGTAGCCTGGAAGATGGTCAATTTCAGGGAGAAGCTTTTCATCCAACACAACCCCTGAGCAGTGGCTATCAGGGAATAAGGCCAGGTTCTATATGGATGGGCCTGAGAGGAGCCTCAGTGTCCTCTGCATCCCTGGGAGGTGTGGGGGAGCATTGGAAAGAGAGGGTTGTGGCCAGGGTTGCTGTGATAGAAATCTGTATGAATGGGAAAGATCCAGAGCAGGGAATACCTATGAGTAGAGGTCACAGTGAGACCCGCAACCTCAGCAGTGGCAACCCGTGCATGACAACAGGGACCAGATGAACGGAGGCATGCTGTCCCTCAGGAGAGGAAAATACAGCCTTACACCTGTTATCCCAGCACTTTGAGAGGCCGAGGCTGGAGGATTACTTGAGGTCAGGGGTTCAAGACCAACCAGAGAAACACATAGCAAGACCTCAGCTCTGCAAGAAACTAAAAAAATAAAATTAGCTGAGGTGACCTGTACCTGTCATCCCAGCTACTTGGGAGGCTGAGACAGGAGGATCCCTTAAGCTCAGGAGTTTGAGGCTGCAGTGAGCCATGATCACGCCACTGCACTGCACTTCAGCCTGGTGACAGAGCTAGACCTTTTCTCAAAAAACAAAAATACAGATGGAGGAATAAAGAAGAGGAGTAACCCCATCTGAGTGCCAGAATGTTACACACTGACGAGTTTTACATTGGAAGAGGCTGCATTACTTTGCATTGGCCAGTTTCAGTTGTTGTTTTTTTTAGTATTGTAAATTGACAATTTATAATGGTATAAATCTATGGTGTACAAAGAGATGTTGTAATTTATGAAGACAATGTGGAATAATTAAATTAAACTAGTTAACATATTCATTGTCTCAAATATGGTGTTTAACATTTGTGGTGACATGTTTGAGATTTACTCTTAGCAATTTTCTATCATCAGTGGAAAAGAGAGCTCAAGAGCTAAGATAATTCCACTTAAGGAAAAATAAAGAAAATGACATTTTGACACACTGAATTTTTGTGACTATACAATTTATAACTGAAACACATTTATTCACTCTCCAAAAATCACAAAGTTTGAACCTAGACCTTTTGTATTTTCAGTGTCTAAAGGGATTTGTGAATCATTTTGATGATAGAAGTCACGTATAGCCTTCTGATGACACGCTATTGTTCATAATACACACTGGTTATCGTCACCTGTTTAGCATTTTTAGGGTTGATGTTATGAATGTGAAAGATGTCAAAGAATGCTGATGTTCCTGTCTACATCTTTGGATTAGTTAAATCTATAGTTACTCTTTCCCCTTAATTAAATTATTTATAGCTAGAACTTAAACTCCTTTATTTAAAAGGCAGCCCAAATTTGATTTTAAAAATTGGGGTATAATTTACATCTAATGAAGTGTACAAATTGTTATTATTATTATTGTTTATAGAAACAAGGTCTCATTACGGTGTCCAGGCTTGTCTTGAACTCCTGGACTCTAACTATCCTCCTACCTCAGCCTCCCAAAGTGCTGGGATTGCAGGCATGAGCCACTGCATCCAGCCAAGAAATATACAAATTAAAGTGAACATTTAAAATCCACAGTTGGATGAGTTTTGGCAGCGTATACACCCATGAAACCATCAGCACAACATTTTCATCACCTCCTAAGATCCCTCATGATTTTTTGCAATCTACCTCTCCCTCAGCCACCAGCCTCAGGCAACCGCTACTCTGATTTCTACCACAGTATATTAGTTTGCATCTTATAGAATTTCATATAAATAGAATCACAAGTATGTACATTTTTGGGTCCAGCTTTTTCCACCCGGCATAATTTCATGTTGTTTGTTGTTTGTGTCAGTAGTTTGTTCTTTGTTAATAAGTAGTGATCCCATTGTATGGATATACTGCATATTGTTATTCACTTGCTTATTGCTGCACATTTTTCTTTCAGTGTAGCCGGTTGAATTGTGTTTCAAAAAAGTCGTTCACGTCTTAACCCCTGGTACCTAGCCTTATTTGGAAGTAGGGTCTTTGCAGATGTAATTTATTAGGTTAACACGAGGTCCTATTGGATTAGAGTGGGCCCTGAATTCAATCACTGGTATCCTGATAAGAAGAGGATAGATACACAGAGACACACAGGCAAGGACATCTGATGATGGAGGCGGAAATTGGAGTGATGTTGCTTCAAGCCAAGGAATGCTAAGGATTGCCCAGCACCCACCAGAAGCTGAGAGAGAGGCATGGAACAGATTCTCCCCTAGAGCTTCAGAAGGAACTGACCTACCAAAACCTTGGTTCCAGGCTTCTGGCCTCCTGAACTGTGAGGGAGAGAGGAGAAAAATCCTGTTGTTTTAAGCCACACAATTGGTGGAAATTTGTTACAGCAGCCTTAGGAAACGAATACGCTAAGTTTTTGACTATTTGAATAAAGCTGTTCTAATATTCATGCAGACATTTGTGTGAGCATATGTTCTCGTTTCTTATTGATAAATATCTAGAAGTGGAATGACTGGGGCATATATTTCAATTTTTAAGAAACTGCCAAACAGTTTCCCAAAGTGTTTGTACCGTATTCCATTCCCACCGGCAAGATATGGAAGTTCCAGTTGCCCCCTCTATTCACTGAAATGTGGTATTGCCAGCTTTTTAAATTTTATCAATTCTAATATGCAGTTAGTAGCATATTTGTGTGTGTGTGGGCGGGGGGGTTTCTTTTATTTTTTTTGAGATGGAGTTTCACTCTGTTGCCCAGGCTGGAGTGCAGGGGCACCATCTCGGCTCACTGCAACCTCCGCCTCCCGGGTTCAAGCAATTCTCCTGCCTTAGCCTCCTGAGTAGCTGGGACTACAGGCACATGCCACCACGCCTGACTAATTATTATTATTTTTTTAGTAGAGACGGAGTTTCACCATATTGTCCAGGCTGGTCTCAAACTCCTGACCTTGTGATCCACCTGCCTCGGCCTCCCAAAGTGCTGGGATTACAGGTGTGAGCCACTGTGCCAGGCCTATTTTTGTGGTTTTAATTTGTATTTCCCTTACTCCTATTACCCTTTTATACATCTACTTTTCTCTCTTCCAATCTTTTGGCAAGTATGTCTTATTATTCCAGATAAAAGTCCTTTGCTGATACCTATGTTGCAAATGTATTCTTTCATCCCATAACTAGCCTTTTTATTTTTTATTCATGTATTTTCAAGAGAAAAATTTCTAAATCTTGATGAAGCCCAACTTATCAGTTTTTATTTTGTGTTTTCCACTTCTTATGGCCATTCTAAGAACAGAGGGAAGTTCACTTGTGCCCTCAGTGACTAATATTTGCTGCACTTTTCATGAATCTATGTTCCACAACCCTACTCCTGTGCTTTGGCATGCACAATCAATTTTAATTTCAATGTTATAACTCATTGTAATATTTCAAAGGTATTTTAAGTGCGATTAAAGATCCAGATTTAAGTTAAATTCAAATAACTCGACCACTGTGACAATGGAATCGATTAATTTGGCAAATCCATCACTAAGATTACATGTGCCCTGCATCCTTCTCCTGGTGGGCCAAAATGCACCTTCTACTGGTGTGCTGGAAATGCTGGCATTCATTCAGTTATCCACACCCATTCACGGCTGGTGTGTATTGACATTGTAGGCCCAGCCTTGACCTAGGGAAGGAGAGACGAAGACAAAGACAAGGAATGTGGATAAGGAGCAATGGTGAATAGTGAAGGACTTTTTGCCAAAGCCATAGCCCTGGTGAGAGCCAGCTGCAATTTTGTCTGCTCTGGTCAGGACAAAGCACTTTCTATTTAAAGAATCTTCCTTCGGCTGCAGCAGTTGCTATTTTAGAGTATTGAAAACTGGGTATAATTTTTTTAATTGAGCTATGAATTGATGTGAGCGTGGAGGGAGAGTTTAATTCCAAACTATGAAAGAGAAAATATAGTGTTAAAACCTAAAGATGTTTTCTAAAATGAATGTCCATTCGAATCAGACTGACGTACAGTTAGATTCTAATTAAAATGTCATAATTCTATAATGTGGCAGACCTACAGAAATAATCAAAATCTAAAGTGACCAGAAAGCTTAATGAAAGGCATATGATATAACTATATTCATCTATAATTGGTTATTTAAATTTACATCACAAGCAAAAAAATCCACTAATTGTTTTACAATTTTGTTTCAGTATTATGCAGCTCATTTCTTCCTCCTTTTCAAACTCTGGCACTCCTTGAAGCTGAGTTGAAGGATGGAGTGACAAATTGGGAAGAGGTGTTAAAAAGTTTGCATTTTGCAGCCATAAAAAGTAGCAAATGTGGTGGAGCTGGCAGTTAGAGAAAGTGCTGCGTTGTGGAATTCCAGAAGGATTTAGTCAATTTGATTTTGTGTTCGACTCCCAGTAATGGGAGACATTCCAAATCCACTGCTTTCTGTGGATCAAATATATTGTTTTTTGGCCACCCAGCTGGGACTTGGCTAGAGTGAGAAATTGTCTCCCAAAGAGTTTTGAGTGCTTGGAGGAGGAATGAATGCTCCTGCTGGAGTTGAGCTCTAAAGGCATTGTAGAGAATTGTCAGAGAAGAGCAAAGACACCTGCTCTGTGTTCTTTGTAAGAATGTCATGCTCCAAGTAAGAGGATGCCTTAGCAGGAAAAGGTCCTGAGCAACTGAAATGGGAATCAAATTGGGAACAAGGAATCAACTTGTGCCTCAGCAGTATTATCAATCACAGTCTAGAAATGCAGCAGCAACAACCAACGACATGTTTGCAGATACCTGATTGCTGATTTTTCATGGTACCCCTGCTCTTCGCAAATTTCTGTTCATTCATTCAACAAATATTCACTAAGAACACACTATGTAATCAGGAACCATTGCAGGCACCAGAGGTACAGCTGTGAATCAAGCAAAATGCCTCCCCTCAAGGAGCCAAGATTCTAGGTGGTGGAGACAGAAATAAACAGACAGACAATTACACATTCTATGCCAAATAGTAATCAATAGTATGAAGAAAAAAATGCAGAGTAAAAGAGATAGAGAGGAAGTTTTGGGGTGGATCTTTTGTAATGTAAACAGCAACTTTTCCTCTTTATTAAATTTACAGGGCTCACAATGCATTAGGGCAAACCAAGATGTCCAAGACAGACACATTCCTTAGAAATGATGTTGACTTAATAATATCAATAAGTATTTTGTTTTCACATATATTTCCTTGTGTGGTCATCATGATGCCTCCCATAGGGTAAGCAGGACAGGTATGCTCCTCCTGTTTTTACTGATAGGAATGTTGAGGCTCAGAAAGGTTAGTCATCAGCTCAGTAACATGTGATTGTTTAGAAGCAGACTTCACACTTAAAGAGTATCATGTTCTGTGCTTATAATACACTCATTTTTTCATTAATTCAGTGAATATTTATTTAGTGATGACTAGGTGCTGGGACTAGATACGGTGCTAGTGTCAGTGGCAAATAAAATAGACATTGTCCTAGACTCATAGAACTTAGTAGTGGGGCAAACAGATATAAAGCAAATGATTACAGGTGAGGCAAATGTTATGGGGAAGTATTTTGTATTAGGGAACACAAACAAAAGGACCAAACCTTGACTAAGAAATACAAGGAAAGAGTCACTGAACAACCCAGATATCCTAGACAAAAAGTACAACATTGTCGCATTAAAAATTCCTAAATATAGCATACTTAAAGTGAATTGACTGATCAAATTTTGTTTATGTATGTACCATTTTAAAAATTGAACTTCTGCTCTCAAATACTTGTATACGTATGCGTTTATTTCTCAAGCCAAGACTGGATAGCTGTAGATCAGAAAACCTTCAAGGTACACTCACAGGTCTTTTCTTGGTGTGTGGTGAATAAAGGATCACTACGTATTCATCCAGGTTTTAGCCATATCCAGGATAATTGTATAAGGTTCCAAAATGCAGAGGAAAGATCTATTCATAATATTTTATCATTGTATTGATTTATGCAAAAATATAAGGACCCAAAATTTGCCTATTGAGAACAAGCTAGATGGGAATATTTGTCATGGGGTAGAACAGAAAGAGGACCCTGAATCCTAAACAACCTGGGAGAGGTCTCTTCTAAATGGAAAGGATAGTTATAATTTTCCATGGAAACAAAGGGTCCTAACTAGGAAGACAACATCATAGTGACACATGAAAGAACAAAATGGTGATGAAAACCAAAGAACAAGTAGAGAAGCCAGGCCCAGGGGTTTCAAGAGTAGGTCAAACAAGCAATTCTTAATTTAATTCACGAACAGATAACAAGCATGTTTCTATGTTGTGGGGCCAAGTGTGGTAAGTTATGGTAGCCTCAAACAGTCACTCTTTTTAAACAAAAAATTACAATTTTAGACAATTTCATAATCTTGTGCATGAATCCTATATGGACCATATGTGAATTTTTACAAAGTAAACATGACACTGAGATAATAGGCAAAACTTACCAGCATCCCGGAAGGCCCCCATTTTTCTCCCCATCTCACTGCCCTGTCTTCTAACAGCGTATATCAGTGCTGCCAGTTCCTGAACTTGATAGACATGGAATCATATGTAATGTAGTTTGGGGTCTGACTTTCCCCATTTAACAATATGCCTGTAAAAGTCTTCCATGTTGTGATCTCTGAGTTGCTCATTCTCATTGCCATGTAGTATTCCATTATATAAATATGATATTTATCCACAGTGGCTTTATCCATCCTAAAGTTGATGGATGTGTAGGTGGTTGAAGATATCCATTTGAAGTCTTACTTCATAATAACAGCACAGTGACAATTTAATGATTTGTTTTTAGGCCACATCAATGTAGTTGAGAAAAATATCCTTGGGGCTAAAATCATAACTAGTCACGTCTTAAGGGCTGTATCAGTGTGTCTGACTCAAAGTGGAGGGTAACTATTGGTATGAGTATTAGTGGCATGTCAAGGTCTTCCACTTTCATGCAGAAGCTGTGACATTAATGGGCATCAGGAATACAGTCAATGGTAGAATAGCTCAGCACTGGAGCCCTATGGGAGGAAAGGGCCAAGAAAAAGCATACCTGCAGGTGTGTGACCAGAGGGGTATGAGGTGGGTATTGGGGAGTGGGGTGGGGCCTAAGAAACCCAGGAGCATCTTCAGGGTGAAGGACTCGGATAATGTGGGTTACAGGTACTTTTTTTCTCTATTATAAAATAACTCATGCTCACTGAAGGGAAAAAGAAGAAGAAAAAAACTGAAATATTTCAAAGGCAACCACCTTAATATAAATGTGTTTGTCTTTTCTTCCTATCTAAGCATTTTTGTTCCTGTTTTGATGTCTACTCTTTTCAAGGATGAGGTCGTTGTTCAGCATTTCTTCCTTGTTATAACTATAAACATAATTATATCCACATTATTTCATTTAGTGGAGACCATGTAGAGTTATTCTCCTAATTTAAAAAATTCTCTTATTCTTGGTTTTATTTTCTCCCAGTTTCTTATTTTTAATTTGTTAAAAAGAATGTGGAAAAGGAGGTCTTGGTGCATAGAACTTTTTACTCCAATTCAGATTATCTCTTTGGGAACAGGCTCTCAGAAGTTAAATTATGAGGTCTGAAAATGTCATGATTTTAAAAACTCTTGATGTAAATTTAACAAAACATTTGGCTAATTTTCTTTCCCCTTCTGCCATGATTGAGAATATACTTTTTTTTTTTTTTTTTTTTTTTTTTTTGAGGCGGAGTCTCGCTCTGTCGCCCGGACTGGAGTGCAGTGGCCAGATCTCAGCTCACTGCAAGCTCCGCCTCCTGGGTTTCCGCCATTCTCCTGCCTCAGCCTCCCGAGTAGCTGGGACTACAGGCGCCCGCCACCTCGCCCGGCTAGTTTTTGTATTTTTAGTAGAGACGGGGTTTCACCGTATTAGCCAGGATGGTCTCGATCTCCTGACCTCGTGATCCGCCCGTCTCGGCCTCCCAAAGTGCTGGGATTACAGGCTTGAGCCACCGCGCCCGGCCGAGAATATACTTTTTATAACACCTTTTTTTCCCCAGAGAATTTAAAGATGAAGAACTAAAAGGGGCTTTTGCATTATTAGGTATATTGTGGCTCTATTTTTTTATAGGTTTAATATAGGTGTAGGTGGTAATGTGATAGATAAATTACAGAAGTAGGCTCCAATTGTTTTGATTGTAATCAAATAATCCATCAATAAAAGATTTTTAAGCAAACATATTGAGTACAAAAATTGAGTACTAATATTTGCATATTTGTTTAAAGTTAAAATATTGAGTACTAATATTTGCATAATTGTTTAAAAGTACATATATGTGCTACTCTATTATGCACATTATTAAACAGACAAAGCATATATTTAAAGGGTCATATACAGATAAAATACATATTTATAAAGAATTTAATTTATTAATAGTAAAAATCCCCTTTTTGGTCTTCTGTTTTGTTTTTGATTTTTTTGAGACAGGGTCTGCTGCCCAGGCTGCAATGCAGTAGTATGATCACAGTTCGCTACAGGCTTGACCTCCCACACTGAATTGATCATCCCACTTCAGCCTCCAGAGTAGCTGGGACTACAGGCATGCACTACCATACCTGGCTAATTTTTAATTTTTTTGTAGAGTTGCAGTCTCACTATGTTGCTGATATGGTTTTGCTCTGTGCCTCCACCAAAATCTCATGTCGAATTGTAATCCCCAGTGTTGGGGGAGGGACCTGGTGGGAGGTGATTGATCATGAGGGTGAATTTCTCCCTTGCTATTCTTGTGATAGTGAGTTCTCATGAGATCTGGTTGTTTAAAAGTGTGAAACACTTCCCCCTTCATGCTGTCTCTCTCCTACTGCCATGTGAAGATGTGCTTGCTTCCCCTTTGCCCTTCTGTCATGATTGTAAGTTTTCTGAGGCTTCCCCAGCCATGTCTTATGTATGGCCTGTGGAACTGTAAGTCAAACCTCTTTTCTTTATAAATCACCCAGTCTCAGGTAGTTCTTTTTTTTTTTTTTTTTTTGAGACGGAGTCTCACTCTGTTGTCCAGGATGGAGTGTAGTGGCGCCATCTCGGCTCACTGCAAGCTCCACCTCCTGGGTTTATGCCATTCTCCTGCCTCAGCCTCCCGAGTAGCTGGGACTACGGGCGCCTGCCACCTCGCCCGGCTAGTTTTTTGTGTTTTTTAGTAGAGATGAGGTTTCACCGTGTTAGCCAGGATGGTCTCGATCTCCTGACCTCGTGATCCGCCCACCTCGGCCTCCCAAAGTGCTGGGATTACAGGCTTGAGCCACCGCGCCCAGCCTGGTAGTTCTTTATAACGATGTGAGAATGGACTAACACAGTTGCCCAAGCTGGTCTTGAACTTCTGGGCCCAAGTCATCCTCCTGGCAGAGCCTCCCAAAGTACTGGGATATAGTTGTGAACCACTGCCTCTGGCCCCAATTTCATCTAACTACAAAATTTTAACAATAGAGCATATTTCAAAAATAATTATGTGATTAATAATATTTATTACAGAAAATCTTGGTGTGAACCTTTGTGATATAATGTTTCAAAGATCTGATACTAAGTTGACTGCCATAGCTGAGAAAAAATACTTCATGAAGATACATAGTTCAATGTAAAGGAAGTATCTTTGGCTGCATTTACTAAACATAATGTTCACTTTTTTTCTTTTCTTTATTTATTTATGTATTTATTTATTTTTCCAACTTTTATTTTAGATTCAGGACGTACACGTGCCAGTTTGTTACACAGGTGTAGTGTGTAATGCTGGGGTTTGGTGTATGAATGATCCCATCACCCCGGTACTGAGTATGTACTCCAAGAGCTGTTTTTCATCCTATGCCTCCTCACTTTTTTTCCTCTGTAGTAGTCCCCAGTGTCAATTGTTGCCATCTTATATCTACAAGTACCCAATGTTTAGCCCCTGTTTTTAATTGAGGACATGTGGTGTTTTGTTTTCTGTTACCACATTAATTTGCTTAGGATAATGGCCTCCGACTGTATCCATGTTGCTGCAAAGGACATGATCTTGTTTTACATGACTCTGTCATATTCCGTGGTTGATATAGTTTGGCTCTGTGTCCTCACCCGAATCTCATCTTGTAGCTCCCATAATTCCCATGTGTTTTGGGAGGAACCCAGTGGGAATGACTGAGTCATGGAGGCGGGTCTTTCCTGTGCTGTTCTCGTGATAGTGAATGGGTCTCATGAGATCTGATGGTTTTAAAAACAGGAGTTTCTCTGCACAAGCTCTCTCTTTGCCTGCAACCATCTATGTAAGATGTGACTTTCTCCTCCTTGCCTTTCACCTTCCACCATGATTGTGAGGCTTCCACAGCCAATTGGAACTGTAAGTCTAATAAACTTGTTTCTTTTGAAAATTGTCCAGTCTCAGGTATGTCTTTATCAGCAGCATGAAAATGGACTAATACAGTAAATTGGTACTAGGAGAGTAGGGCATTGCTGAAAAGATACCCGAAAATGTGGAAGCAACTTTGGAACTGGGTAACAGGCAGAGGTTGCAACAGTTTGGAGGGCTCAGAAGACAGAAAAATGTGGGAAAGTTTGGAACTTCCTAGAGACTTGTTGAATGTCTTTGACAAAAATGTTGATAGTAACATGAACAATAAGGTCCAGGCTGAGGTGGTGTCAGATGGAGATAAGGAACTTGTTGGGAACTGAAGTAAAGGTGACTCTTGTTATGTTTTAGCAAAGAAACTGGTAGCATTTTGTCCCTGCCCTAGATATTTGTGGAACTTTGTACTTGAGAGAGATGATTTAAGGTATCCGGTGGAAGAAATTTCTAAGCAGCAAAGCATTCAAGAGGTGACTTGGGTGCTGTTAAAGGCATTCAGTTTCAAAAGGGAAGCAGAGCATTAAAGTTCAGAAAATCTGTAGCCTGACAATGCAATGAAAATCCCATTTTCTGAGGAGAAATTCAAGCTGGCTGCAGAAATATGCATAAATAATGAGGAGCTGAATATGAATCACCAACACAATGGGGAAAATGTCTCCAGGGTACGTCAGAGACCTTTCAGGCACCCCTCCCATTACAGGCCTAGGAGGAAAAAGTGGTTTCCTGGGCCAGGCCCAGGGTCCCAGTGCTGTGTGTAGCCTAGAGACTTGGTGCCCTGTGTCCAAGCCACTCCAGCTACGGCTGAAAGGGGCCAACATAGAGCTCAGGCTGTGGCTTCTGAGGGTTCAAGCTCCAAGTGTTGGCAGCTTCCATGTGGTGCTGCACCTGTGAATGAACACAAATCAAAATTTGAGGTTTGGGAACCTCTGCCTAGATTTCAGAGGATGTATGGAAATGCCTGGATGCCAAAGCAGATGTTTGCTGCAGAGGTGGAACCCTCATGGAGAACCTCTGCTAGGGCAGTGTGGAGGGAAATGTGGAGTTCAAGCCCCCACACAGAGCCTCTACTGGGGTACTGCCTGGTGGAGCTGTGAGAAGAGGGCCACCATCCTCCAGACCCCAGAACGGTAGATCCACTGACAGCTTACATTGTGCACCTGGAAAAGCCATAGACACTCAACACCAACCCGTGAAAATAGCTTGGAGGGAGCCTGTACCCTGCAAAGCCACAGGGGCAGAGGTGCCCAGGACCATGGGAATCCACCTCTTGCATCACCATGACCTGGATGTGAGACATGGAGTCAAAGGAAATCATTTTGGAGCTTTAAGATTTGACTGCCCTGTTGGATTTCAGACTGGCATGGGGCTTGTAGCCCCTTTGTTTTGGCCAATTTCTCCCATTTGGAATGGCTGTATTTACCCAATGCCTGTACCCCCATTATATCTAGGAAGTAAGTAAGTTGCTTTTGATTTTACAGGCTCATAGGTAGAAGGGACTTGCCTTGTCTCAGATGAGACTTTGGGCTTGCACTTTTGAGTTAATGGAATGAGTTAATATTTTAGGGGACTATTAGAAAGACATGATTATGTTTTCAAATGTGGGGACATGAGATTTAGGAGAGGCTGGGGCAGAATGATATGGTTTGGCTCTGTGTCTCCACCCAAATCTCATCTTGTAGCTCCCATAATTCCCATGTATTTTGGGAGGGACACAGTGGGAGATGACTGAGTCAAGGAGGTGGGTCTTTCCCATGCTGTTCTTATGATAGTGAATGGGTCTCATGAGATCTGATGGTTTTAAAAACAGGAGTTTCTCCACACAAGCTCTCTCTTTGCCTGCTGCCAACCATGTAAGATGTGACTTTCTCCTCTTTGCCTTTCCCCTTCTGCCATGATCGTGAGGCCTCCACAGCCATGTGGAACTGTAAGTCCAATAAACCTGTTTCTTTTGTAAATTGTCCAGTCTCAGGTATGTTTTTATCAGGAGAGTGTAAATGGACTAATACAATGGTGTACATATACCACATTTTCTTTATCCAATCCACCATTGCTGGGCACCTAGGTTGATTCCATGTGTTTGCTATTGTGAACAGTGCTGCAATGAACATGTGAGTGCATTTGTCTTTTTGGCAGAACAATTTGGTTTCTTTTGGATATATGCCCAGTGATGGGATGCTGAGTTGAATGATAGTTCTCTTTTAAGTTCTTTGAGAAATCTCCAAACTGCTTTCCACAGTGGCTGAATGAATTTACATTCCCACCAACAGTGTATAACCATTTCCTTTTCTCTGCAGCCTTGACAGCATCTGTTATTTTTTGACTTTTTAATAATAGCCATTCTGACTGGTATGAGATGGTATCTCACTGTGGTTTTAGTTTTCATTTTTCTGATAATTAATGATGTGAAGCATTTTTTTCCTATGTTTGTTGGAAACTTGGGTGTCTTCTTTTGAGAAGTGTCTGTTCATGTTCGTGTCTTTTAATGAGGCTATTTATTTTTTGCTTGTTCAATTGCTTAAGTTCCTTATGGATTCTGGATATTAGACCTGTGTCAGATGCAAAGTTTGTGAATATTTTCACCCATTCTGTAGGTTGTCTGTTTACTTTGTTGATAGTTTCTTTTGCTGTGCAGAAGCTCTTTAGTTTAGATTCCCCTTGTTAATTTTTGTTTTTGTTACAATTGCTTTTGAAGACAGTCATAAATTCTTTCCCAAAGCCCATGTTCAGAATGGTGTTTCATAGGTTTTCTTGTAGGATTCTTATAGTTGAGGTCTTAAATTTAAATTTTTAATTTATCTTGAGTTAATTGTTGTATCTGGTGAGAGGTAGGAGTCTACTTTCATTCTTCTGCATACGCCTAGCCAAATGCTCACTTTTCAATCCCATTTAATCCTTTTTTGTTGATGAAATTTGGCCAGTAAATCCCTGTCTTCCCAGATGTTAATCAGTGTTTCAAGGAAACTAGGTGGAAAGCACTGCATTTAGGGTTGTTTCTTTTTTTTTTCCAAATTAGTTCAAAATATCAATGATTTCTTTTTTTAGCCACAAGCCCTTTAAAATGATTTTTCTAGGTGATAAGTCACTTTTAGCAACAAAATCACTGAGTTAGAGAAACACTTCCACAAATTCACTTCCAAATATTTTTTTCTGGAGAATGAACTTCTTTCAAAAAGCAATTACTTTCTCACTCATTACAAAAACATCAATTTTACCTTGAAAGAGAATATTTAGTGTGGTATTTTTTGGTTAATGCTGGGCAGAATACTACCGACAGCCTTTGTCATCACAGGAAAGATCAACAAGTTGGGAATGCTTGTCTTTTTGTAAAGATAAATATATGTCACCTTTAAATTTATCAGTACTTTGTAAAGTATCTGCAATAAGATATTCAGTGGTATTCTGAGTGATATAAGGTTTTAAAAAAACATATACTCCTATCTAATTAGAAAATAGTGTGAAGATATTTCAAAGTTCTTGTTTTAACGAGGTCTAACCTCGTTTATGTTATTCTATAGCACATAGTGTGCCACTGGTTTTACCTTCCTTGTTGCAAAAACTTGCCTATGAAGAATACAATGCAGCACCATCTCTGCAATTTACCCTGGAATCTTTTTATGGTTTCAAAGCAGCTGTTCTAACAGCAGTTATTTTACAGTGCTCCTATAAACATTGTTATTAATAAATAAGTTAAATAGCTATTGACATTATATCTTCTTGGTACATCTTTTATTTAATGACTCATAAAAATCACTTGTGTATTTCATTATTGAAATGGAATCCAGCAAATATCATAAACTGAGAGGAATTGCAAACATTTGTTCTTTCATCCAACTGTATTTGATTTGTTTTTCTAAGACCACCAGAGCGGGCACAAAAGAACCAGCGAGTAGGCAAGTGTAGGAGCAAAACTGCAAGTTTATTTTGGTCACCTAAGGTGTGGGGAAGAGGTCTGTCAGCCTCAGGCAAAGAAGGCCGACAGAGTCCCCCGGTGGGGCTCTCGGAGGGAGTTCCTGCAGTCCTGACATCCCGACAGGAGTGGAGGACTGAGGAAGGCCACCCGTGGCGTCCCTCCGGAGCGGCTTTTCTAGGAGTGGGAGGGCAATAGGCGGGGCACGGGCGTGTCGGGGGGCGTTCCGCAGGTGCGACCAGGTAAATCTTGGTCTCTTCGGATTGACGTCACCTGGCGCATGCCCGGTTGGTCTGCACCATCCCTGGGCGCTGGCTGCATTTTCGCGCGCGCGTGGGAAGGGAAAAGTTGGTGAAGAAGAACCCGGACGTGCACCATCTTGCCTCCCTTCGTCCAAACAGTCCAACCTTTTATTGGTAATAGTGATAAGGGGCGCCGTGGTCTGTCTGGCTACTTCCTTCTGTTAAGGGGCGTCGTTAAGGTTGGGGCCCATGGTTGGCATTTGGACATACGGATGAAGAATAAAATAAGGCACAGTATTAGTATAGGAATGAGGAATGGAAGCATTTGTTGGAAAAGGGGCAAAACCCAGAAGGAAGGTCCCAGCAAGGTTGAGGAGTATGAGATAGTTAAGAAAATTTAGTAAGTTTGAGGCGAGTGGGGGAAAGCCAAACTGATTTCCACTGATTGCTTTCGGTAGGGGCCCTTTTTAGCTAGGAATGAGGAACGAGTGCGCAGAGTAGTTGTTGGCCAGGCAGCAATTAAGGAGTGGAGTTTTTGTGGAGTGGATGGCTTTCCACTTACTCCTACTACAGAGCTATTGGATGGAAGGCTAGGTCCAGAGAAGGACGGCAAAACAGAATAGGTAGCCTCGCTGTTGATTAAAAAATGGATTGTCTTACCCGCTACCAGGAGAGTTACCCGCGGCTCGGCGAGGGTGATGGGGGTCCCCGAGTCTCGGCACCTTCAGTTGTCGTCGTCGTCCAGATGTAGGAGCTGGAAGGAGCTTCCAGGATCCTGGGAAAGGGGGTCACGTGGAGACGCGGCACCTGTTCTCAGGGTGGGGCAATGAGACTTCCAGTGTCCTCCCTGCTAGCAAGCAGGGCAGGGGGTTGCTGGTGGACGAGGGTTAGGACATTCACTGGCCCAATGTCCTGATGCCTTGCACTTATAGCAAGGCTGCGTTGGGGCTCGGGGACCTTGCGGACACCTGTTGGCATAGTGTCCTGCCTTGCCGCACTTATAGCAGGCTCCTTTCGTAGCCTTGGAGTCTGCGGAGTGTGTACTCTCTGGCCTGGGGTTACGACTGGGCTGTAAAGCCGCTGCTAGGAGCTGTAACTTCTGTTTGAGGCGAGCCTGCCGTCTCCTCTCTGGAGTTATAGCCCTTAAAGGCTAATTTAACCAGGTCTTGTATTGGTGTCTGAGGACCATCCTCTACCTTTTGAAGTTTTTTACGAATGTCAGGAGCTGATTGAGAAATGAAATAAGATGCCAAAATGGTGGCCCCTGTGGGGGAGGCCGGATCTAACCGGGTATACTGGGTTAGAACCTCAGTCAGTTTAGGGTAGAGGTTAGGATAACCTGGAGGTTATGCCAAGTTAAGTCATAGGCCTGACAAAGGTATCTAAATTCCTTTATGTATATGGTAGGATTAGCTGAGAAATCACCTAAACGCTTCTCAATTTTGGAAAGATCGGCCAATGAAAAAGGGACATGTACTACCCCCTCCGCCCCAGCCGCCTCTCGCAAAGGTGCTAACACTGTAGGAGGGTGTGGGCAGAGATAGGGGACTCAAGACAGACAGTTGGGGGCCCTGAAGGAGGCACGGGACCGAGTGGATTACTAGTAGATGAGGAGGAAGGAGGAGTCTGGATGGGGGGAGGAGGAGGAGTCTGGGCAGGAAGGGAGGGGGTGGAGAGAGCGGGGAGAGAAGGAGGAGTATAGGGCAGGTCGGGACGAGAGCATAAGGCCCAAAAGCCTTGTATGTAATTAATTTCAGACCACTTGCCTAGCCACTGGCAGAAATTGCTGAGGTCGATCACGCCACAGTGGAAAGGAAAATTAACCGCTTCCTCCTAAGGTCTTGTTCGACCTGTAAGGTTTATAAATTAGCTAGGAGGCATCCTAAGGGGGTGCTCTTTGGAAATTTGGACTGGGGGGTTTCCCATTTGTTTCCTCTTTACTTACACAATGGACACAATGGAAATGGAAGTGGATCTCTGCCCGGCTTCAAAGTGTCCTTTGGAACCAGCAGAGACAGACTGGAGGCTCATGGAGCCAAAGTGGAGATTACCTTCAGGCGGACGTCTCCGTCCTGAACGGGTCTCCCGAGCCACTTGTTGGCTCAAAAGTGGGCCTCGGACCTGCGCAGGATTTTTGGCCGAGGGAGGTAAAGAGGAGACAAGGGCACTTACCCCAGAGAGGCCGGTGCTCTTTGGAAATTTGGACTGGGGGTTTCCCGTTTGTTTCCTCTTTACTTACACAATGGACACAATGGAAATGGAAGTGGATCTCTGATTTGTTTTTCTGGTAATCTCCACTTTGGCTCCATGAGCTGTTTGGCTGTGACCCTACCTAAATCTCATCTTGAATCATAGTTCTCAAGCCTCAGGCCTTGGCAGCTTCAGCCTGCAGGTACACAAAAGTTAAGAATTGAGGTTTGGGAACCTCTACCTAAAATTCTGAAGAAATACAGAAATGCCTGGAGGTTCAGGCAGAAGATTGCTGCAGGGGCAGAGCCATAATCCTCACATGTTATGGGAGGTACCCAGTGGGAGGTAATTGAATCATGGGGGCAGTTTCCCCCATGCTATTCTCATGGTAGTGAGTAACTTCTCAGGAGATCTGATGGTTTTATAAGGGGCTTCCCATTTCATTCGGTTTTCATTTTTTTCCCGCTGCCATGTGAAGAAGGATGTGTTTGTTTCTCCTTCTGCCATGATGGTAAGTTTCCTGAGACCTCTCCAGCCCTGCGGAACTGTGAGTCAATTCCATCTCTTTCCTTTGTAAATTACCCAGTCTCAGACAGTTCTTTACAGCAGCATGAGAATAGACGAATATATACTCCCTTTTGTACCGTTTCATATGGGACAAGTAAGTGAAGATGGCAGCATCAGTATATATAATCATATTTGTGAACCTTTTTTTTTTTATCATTTATGTGTAAACCTAAATAGAAATAGAAGTGCTGATATTTTGCCCCTGCAACCAAGTGGATTATTTGGGAGCTCCCTGGAGCAAACCCAGGCCACTTTGGAGACTGCTGGATTACAGCACTGGTTGTGACAACTGATGGTCTTTGTATCTTTTGTTTTCTTTTAGAGACAGGGTCTCATTCTGTTACCCAGGTTGAAGTACAGCGGCACAATCAAGATCATTGCCACCTTGAACTTCTGGGCTTAAGCAACCCTCTAGCCTCAGCCTCTGAGTAGCTGGGACTTCAGGTACACACCAGCACACCCAGCTAATTTTTTTAAAAATATTTTTTGTAGATATAGAGGGTTCTCACTATGTTGTCCAGGCTGGTCTTGAACTTCTGGGCTCAAGTGATCCTCCGAGTTGGCCTCACAAAGTGCTAGGATCACAGGTATGAGCCACTGTGTCCAGCCCTGGTCTTTATTTCTCTCCCCAGGTGCTACTGCAGTTGTCTTGTGATTCTGAACAAGATATCCTAATCGTTCTGAGAAAAGCCTAAGAATCATCAACACATAGAGTTAATACATGTTATTATTCTGGATTTTACTCTTCGAAGGTCCTGGGCTACTGGTATTTGCAATGGCTCAAGGATGAGGCTATTCAGAAAAAAATAATAAAGATGTCTTTAAAAGAGAGATGCTGCCTCTCTGAGATTCCCCCTTCATCTACATAGAGGAACATAACTGTTCTTCTCTTCCACTTCCTTCTTTTCCACTGCCGCACACATGGACTACCCTTTTGTGATTCATCACTTTCATAGTTGTCTTAATATAAATTTAAAATCTGTCTTCATCTAGGTAAATACATTTTATCCAGGATGAAATGTCTATCTATTATCTATCTATGTATCTATCTATCATCCATGTACCTATCTAGTGTGTGTGGAGGTTAGGGGATGGAAGATTGTTTATCCAGGACTTGCAGTGGGAGAATAAAAACAGAGTGAGCAGACTGATACCAGGCTTTCTTAGAAGGAGGAGCAATGGTTCCCTGACATTTCCCTCCTCACTTCTTGTAAATGTGTTATTTTTTGTACCTGCATGCTTGAGGGCAGTCATTCTTAAACTTTAGCAGCATGAGAATTACTGGAGATTTTGTAAAAACACAGATTGCTATGCTCCACCCCAAGAGTTTTTGATTCAGCAAGACTAGGGTAAAACATAAGACTTTGTTTTTCTAACTAATTCCCAGGTGATGATAATGATGCTGGTGCACCTTGAGAACCACCACTTGAGGGCTAATGGGAAAGAGATGAACAGGTTTACAAGATCCAGGCTGGAAGCCAGAATTTGTTTTAGCTGATGGGTAAGGAGTCACCTTGCCCTTCCTGGGTGAGAAATATGGAGGACTGCCTGTGCCAAACGAAAACTGCCACTGTTGGCAGGCTCTTTCAGATGCTTAAAGTAGCTCTGAGAGGAGTGTCACAGTCAAACTTCCCTTTCAGAGACCAACAGACATAACATATCAATACATCTTGGGAAACTGTTCAGAAAAATTTGTATTCCCTGTTGCCTAGGTGCAGATAATACAGTTTATGCTGAATTGTTATATTGTTCTTACTTCATATCTGATATGTATTTTATGCCCTTTTAATTGCTTCCTTTTTATATTGTAAATCTCATTAGAAGTGACTATGCTTGGATTTTAAAAACTATACTGCATAACCACCCGTATTACCTATAATCCTTATTGTTTAATACTTCTAAGTACTCAGTTTTATCATGATGGCAATTGGTTAAATATTACAGGGTCTCATATTTACTTATGGTACTCCACACTGAGAATATAAATTACAGATCTTTAGATAGAAAGGGCAGACATGTAAAAAAATCGTATTGATATTATAAAAGAGAGTTATATGATGCTGACAAGATTATCTCAATGCTACATCTATTACTGGGCTCATTCAGAACTAGAGCCAACTTTATCCTAACTTTGGCAGCTAAAATGAATTACTATCAGAGGATACTTTCTCTCAAATGTTGCCTAAAGTTAACTCACTGAAAATGAGCCATGAGCAATTTGAACTCAATCTTGAAAACCAAGTTTTTTTCTGAATGATGTTATTATTATGGAAAAGACTATGTGGGACACCATAATCTCTGCTGTAAATATTCTGTCTGCCATGACGAGAGGTGTTACGCTGGTTATGAAATCCTACAAATTGCTTGCAGCTGTTCCTCCTGGTCCCACCTTGCATTACAAAGTGGCCTCTGGAAATAAAAGGCTATTTTGACGCCCAGGAAGGGTTAAATGCTGCTGCTTTGACATCTGCAGGGATCTTATTATGCTAGATTACATTACTGGCCCCAATTCTTTATCACTCCTGGTACTCACTTTGCCATGTAACTTTTCAGTGTTCTCTAACTATGGGAGGAGTGTCCTTGTATCTTAATTTGGGGCTTTATGTGTGATTCGTTTAGGCTAAGAGAATGAGTCTGAAGTGAGAGTGTGTCAGTTCTGAGCCTACGCCTCAATAGGTCTTATATGTTTCTGTTTGTCCTTTTGTACCTCCAATTGCCATGAGAAGAACATATCCGGGTTAGCCTGCTAGATGAAAATAAGAAAACAAGAAGCACATAGACTAGAGCTTTCCTTGCCCAACCCAGCTTGAAGCAGAACCCCCATTCCATCCTCAGATAGCAAAAGGGAAGGAAGCCAAGCCTAGATAAGCTGATCCCAGCTAACCTGTAGATGTATGAGCAAGCATCCCCGCAATCAGCAGAGATACCCAGATGACCCAAGCCTAGATCAGCCAATCTCTGGCTAACCCACAGGTGAGTAAGCTATCACAATAGCTATGGGGGTGGTTTGTTATGCAGCTATAACTAATTGTTACACTTACTGATGCCAAATAGGTAGGAAAAATCTGACATAGAAGGAAATATAAATTGATGGTGTGGAGAGCTAAAAGCTCTCTGTGTAAAATATGCTTTTCTGTGTAAAAGGTACTTCAGTTGAAAACAAAATGAGATTTTTAGAAAGGATGAAAAGAAAATATTTAGAGAGGTCACATTCAGATACACAAGGATAAACTGAAGGAAGATAACAGTCATGTCATGTCATGTCATTTGTACAAATACATGCAGAACAATTGTACAGTGGATGGTGGAAGAAATGCTGTCTAAAGGATTCTGAAAAACTCTTAATCTTCCCATTTCATGATTAGTCTAACTTTTGGAAATGAGGCTATTCTAGGAGCTAGAAGCCAAATATATTGAAAAATGTACTTGTTTTGCAGTGTAGCTTAAAATAATAACTCATTGATTCAACCCAATGTCTTCTAATTTCTAGGCATTAAATATTCATAAAATGGTTATGATTGAAGGCATTTCGTTCAGATAAAATAAAACTTAATCTTAAATCCACCGCTTTGAAGATGACTTGCATGGGACTTGGATAAACACTTTAAATAGAACAAAAATTCTTGGAAATGTGGAAGCTTTTGTTTATTTATTTATTTATTCAATGTGGATAACAAAGAGAAACATGAGGCAACAGAATCAATATGCCAAAAAATGGCTAACATTTATTTGGTTTCTTATTAATTTTTATTGTATTTTGACATATATTATTTATAACAGTATTACAGAAGAAATGATTATCCTTATTTTACAGATAAAATACCTGAGGGTCAGGGAATTTAAGTAACTTGAAATACAGTTACTTCTGGTTCTAAGTCCAAGTAGTGATATGCAAATTAGCATTTCCATTTCAGTATAAATATCGGGGACAGAAACAAAGTTTGAGGAAGTTCTTCAATCTAATTTTAGAAGCTCAAATTGAAGTACTACTATTCTGACATAATGTAAAAGAATTCTATACGCCTTGAAATAACATACATTAGACATGATCAGGTCTTTGGAGAAAATTCTTAATATAGTTCTGAGAAAGCTAAAAGTTTATCATATCTTTAGAGTGCTATACAGAATGAAGCCTGAGAGTTTAAATCTGTGTTGTTTCATTTTGGAACTTAGTCACACACTGCTTTTTTCAATACATGTCATGTCACGATGTGTCATCTACCCATTTGATTATTCCAATTTTATATTCCCTCAATGCCTTGGATGGAGCCAGATGTAAAAGAGATGATAAAAATCTTCTTGGGTTTTTAAAATAGTGTGTTTTCATTTATTTCAAGAGAACTTATTTTAAAAGATGCCTGGCTCATGGCAGGTGGGAAATAAATATTTGTTAAATAAATATACCTATCCATGTTAAAAGGCAACTAGCTACTAGCAATAAGTCAATCCATGTGATAAGAATAGACTATTATTTTCCTAGGTGCCTCACATATATCATCTTGATTCATCCTTATTATAATACCACACAGTAAGCATTTTTTTCCTATTTGCAGATAAGGAAAATGAGGCTCAGAGAGATTAAGTAATTTGACCAAGTTCACATAGCACATAAGTGGCCAAGGCATGATTCGTACTCAGGTTTATAAGACTAGAAACCTAACATCATTTGTATTTGTCTTTAGTTCCTTTTGTCAACACATCAAGACATCTGAGCTTTTTCCTTATCATCATCTCCATAATAATGAAGAATATATAATGAATGGTAAAATTCAGGTGTTAATGTGTTCTTTTATTAACCTGAAGCAGACCTTGCAGATAGGCCAGAGATTTTTGAGTCTGAGCATAAGTTTATGACTGTTTCCACGATCTCCTACTCTTCAAGCCCTCAGGCTTGAAGTTTCTTGATGTTTGTTCATGAACATGCATTCTAATGAAATGCAGAGCATTCTAAAATACTTGCTTGCTAGTGGATCTTTAGAGATTTTCCAACAGCTGAGTGTTCAGGACAAACCTTCCCCCTTCACACCTCCTTAGGAGCTCACACTTTCAGATCAGCCCACCATATGGGATGGTGAAGGTAGGAAAGATAGGAGGGCAACAATGGAAGAATCCGACTTCAGAAGCTCTTACAATGGAGATCAAGCTGGTGTGCACAGTTGCTGAACTGAGATTCGATATGAAATATATTATGATCTCCAGCTATTTTAGTGACTTCCTCCTTGAGCTTTCAATCTCTTTGTCTTCCCTTTGGATTCTTGCAAAGAAGGAAAAGGACAGCTCAGAGATATCCTTTCATTTTCATTAAGACTCTATATTCCAGTTCTTAGGAAAAAAAAGCAAATAATAGGAAGTAAGTTTGATCTGAAATCACCAAATAAAAATTGACACGAGAATACTGGCTCTGTGTTTTTATACCTGTATTGCAATCACCCAACCAGTCAATAATGCTTTCTCAAATCTGCCCTGGCCAGGTGTAACACTTTTGCTTTACAATACACTTCCCTCTTGATGTCATGCTGCCTCCTCTTTGGCATTTTACTAGATCTTGTGGGGCTCTGCCACGGGCACCAGACAGGCTTTCTGTCAGGAGTTTTTCCAGGCTAAGAGCCAAATAAGTGGCCTGGAGTTTTCCAGAACCTCCTTAACTGTTCTTTTCAGCCCTGATCATTTATGGTAGAGGCAGGAGGGTACAGGACATGACGGATTATGTCATTGGGTGGTTTGCTGACTCTTCGTTAGTAGGCAACATAGAGAAATCTGTAGGAAGAATGTGAGCTATCAATACCAGGATGCAAGTTACAAGGAAGGAAGATTTTAAGAATGTGGTAATGAGAAATATCTGCCAATCCAACCTGTCCTTACCAAAGGAAGGAAAAAAAATCCTCTAGTTTGGTAATGCGAAAGTTCCAATTGCAACCAGCAATCACCTGATATTTGAGTCTCTGTGTTCATTGTGGCTTTCCCATAGTGTGAAGTTGGCTAGACTTGCATTGTAACACAGACATCCCACTGGAGCTCTCAGGCCCAAGATGGAAAGCTGAGCTGTCTATCAGCAAGCAATACTTTTTAAATCTTGGAACCTTTTCATCATGATGTCATTTGGTTTCACAGCTCAGATTGCTTCCTAGCTGATATTCTTTCCATCCAGAGTAGCAATGTGTGCCTTGTGGCGCTTTGAAAATGCCTCAAGACTTTCACTCTACTTTTACTTATAAATAGACTTCCACTCCATCTCAATCAATTTCAGATTAAATTACACTTTATTAGTCTCTGAAATATTACCATAAATTGGAATTTAAAATAAGCTGCAACGAGACCAAACTCAGTTGACACAAAAATATTAGGCAGTTAACGTATTGATTGATGATTTGTATTTTAAAATGTTAGCTGGTTAAATAATTTATTAAAATCCCTTTAATCTGACTCTTGAGTCAATTTGTTTTGGTTTCCATGTTGTATTTTTTATTTAGGGAGGTTGGGAGATCGTCATCCTTTGCATTCTGTGGGACTATTGATTTGAACTTTAATTTGTCCTGTTTATCCATAGGATACCTGAAATTGGCAGTTTAGATGGCAAAGCATAGTTCAGAAGTATACAAGAAGCCTCAGGTACACACAATGCCTAATTTGTTCATAGAGTACTTAAATTCTGTTACCTTTAACTGCGTAAAGACAGAGAGTGCCTTCAGCAAGATGAGCCATCGCTTTATTTTTAAAGCTCGCTTATGTCAACGCTTCCTATCCATGACTAGGTTGGCCACCATTATTCAGGGGTGAGATCAGAGTTCTTTTCTTTCCTAGAGCTGCTTGCCATTTTCCCAACACCTGCCTTGCAAGTGACAGCTCTGTGGGTGTCCTCATAAATTACAAATCATGTGCCTTGGTTCTGATGCCTTGGGGCAAGCACAAAGTTAGAAACTGTCCTGTAACTTTAGAACTATAGCTGCAGGATGGGACAGCTGAGTAGAGAACAGAGATGCACAGCAGCAGGGGTCCTGTTAAGACTCTATCAGGCCGCCTGCCTGATGCTGGCGGACAATTTGTACCACTGGAAACTGAGTGTAGGTTGTAAGTTGGCAGGGGGAAGAACGGATGTATGTAAGATGGAAGGTTTTTTTTTTCTTTTTAGGGTTATCTTTAGGACTATCATCATATGGTAAAAATAAGCTCCCATTCAGCATTCTCACATTGTTTAAAAACTTTTATTGAAGTTTTTAAGACTGAAGAAGACTTTCTGATATCTGAATGGAATAAGGATTTTAATTTCCTTGTTTTAACTTTCTTGTTTCATGGATTCCATAACAAAGGCTTGAAGTAAATGTAAAAACAGCAAAAGAATGTAAATGTATATAATGAGTTATTTTCTGTCCATATCATCTACCCTAGATATGTTACAGTGCGATTATAGCTAAAGCCTAATAAGGAAACCTATAAGTTAGCTATGACTGCGTAACAAATCACTCCAAAAACTTTGTGACTTAAGAATCATTTATTATTTTCCATTGGGTAAGCAGGCCTGATGGGCAGTTCTGCTAGTCTGGTCTGCAATCGGCTGAACTCACTCAAGAGTCTACGGTTGGCAGCAGCTCTACAAGGCAGCATTGCAAATCTTGGCTGAATTCTCTCACATATCTGGGGCTTCAGCTAGGATAACTGGGCAGCCTTGCTCTCTGTTCCATGTTTCATCCTCTAGAAAACTGTCCTGAGCATACTATAATATTATATTATTATATTATATATATAGGAATGGGAGGAGAATAAAAAAATGTACTTTTTTTTAAAAAGTCTGTGCTCATATCAAGTTTCTTACTGTCCCACTGGATGATGCATGTCATGTGGCAAATCCCAGAGTTAGTGTGGGAGGAGACAGACTAACAATAATTGTGGACACATGGAGACATGAAAAATTGCGGCCATATATGCAATGAACACATAGCAAGAAGGAGAAGTGTTCCATCTGAATTATTGATGCAACAGGCATGATTCGGGTTTATTCTGAAGTATTTTATTATAGTCTGTTTCTTTGAAAATCAGTCATCCAAAATTGATTAAAAATTAATTTTCAGATGAAAAGAATGCTGATAATTTAATATAGATAATGAGATTAAAATACTTTGCTCCTTATAACACTGAGAAACTTTCAAGTGAGTAAACTTTTGGACTCACCAAGAGATATGGAGGCATCTGAAAGATTTCTTTCCATCCCCTCTGCCCACCAACCTGCTAGGTGATATTCCTTCACCTTAAATAAGTTTATTTATAGTATTAGGACTAAGACACAAAGGTCATATCTTCAAAATTCTTTGGCTGTATTACAAGAGACCCTGATATTTCCAGTTTTAAATGAGTAGATAGTTAGAAGGAGAATTAGGAGACTTTCATTTCTTCCCTGCTCCTGAAATACGTGGTTTCCATGGATTGAGGCTGCAGTTGACCTGCACTGATCTATAATAGTACATTCCTAGGATAAATTAGGTGCTTTGCTAATACTATGCATAGCAAGAAAAAAAGCTAATCAAGTTTCCTGACATATGGGTTTTGCCAGGTGTCTGCTTTGGTCATGATGATATAGGATTTTCTCTTTTGCCTCCTGCTGGAGTGGAACTAAGACTCAGGGCCACACAGGCAGGTATGCACAATGTTCTGATTTAAAATCATCATCATCTTATTTTTCAAGCCAGAGCAAAATCATTCATGGCCTTGATGAGCTCTTCCTTCTCTGTTTCTGACCTTCTGTAGTACATGCAATTCTAGGAAAAGGAAATCCAGTTAGAACTAGCGTGTGTGTGTGTGCACGTGTGCATGCGCGTGCGCATGTTAGTGTGTGTTTCTTTCTTTTCTTTTCTCTCTCACTCTCTTTTTTTTAATCCAGTAATAACTTTGTCCTGGGAACCTGGAAGTTGGGTAACAGTTTGTTTAGTTGTTCTCAACATGTGAGCCAGCAGCGTCAGAATCAAGAGGGAACTTGCTATAAATGCAAATCCCGGGATCCCCACTCCATACCCACTCAATCAGAAACTCTGGAGGTGGGTTTCAGTGACTTGTTTCGATAAACCCTACAGGTGATTCTGATGCATGCTAAACTTTGAGAACCACCCACTGAAGCTTCTAGAGCTATGCTATCCAAAAATGATAGCCACTAGCTAAGTGTAGCTATTTAAATTTAAATGACTTAAATAAAATTTAAAATTCAGTTCCTTATCACACTATCCATATTTCAAGTGCTCGTTAACTACGTGTCTAGGGGTTACTTTATTGTCTGGCAGAACTATAGAGAATTTCATTCATCATTGCAGTAAGTTATATGGAATACTTTCATAGTGTTTCATTCCTCTAGCTAACTTTCTGGGACTCAACATCCTCGAAATAACTCTCTCTAGAGTGTCTCACATTATGATGGGGCAGGGCCTTGGCTTTCCTAAACTCAGGGTCTTTCATTATCTTCAGACATCTGAAGACATCTTGGACACATTGAGGGCTTCCTTTCTTCCTTGGGTATCTCCTTTTTGCCATTTGTCCCTTGAGGCTGGAGGTGGAAATCAGGCAGCCCCGTGGCTACCTCCCACTCACAGATGTTTCAATCGGCACATTAAAAATTGGGATATTTTCCATTAAAATTTAAAAATTTCCATTTCTCTTGAAATAATTGGAACATCTGGCAACCTACATTCCTCCTGGCTGTAATCTGCTATGTGTGGAAGTAGCTTTCTCCTTTAGTCAGGCAGGAACACTCAAGTTTGCCGCAGGCCTCACTTGCTTAATTTCACTCATTCATGTTCTCTGCCTGACTTCCCATGTGAATTTGAGTAGGATGCTATAGCCTTCCTATCCTCTCTTCCCTAGTTTCTCATTCTAACAGCCATTGGAATTTGCAGTATCTCTAAAGAACAGTTCTTGACAAGACTCTGATGACAGGTAGAATGATCTGTAGCTCCTTGATGCAATAGGCTTTTAATTTTTTAGTTTTTTAATTTAATTTAATTTATTTCTTGAGACTAGGTCTTGCTGTGTCTCCCAGGCTGGAGTGCAGTGGTATAGTCCCAGCTCACTGCAGCCAGCACCTTCCCGCTCAAGCAATTCTCCCACCTCAGCCTCCTGAGTAGCTGGGACTACAGGCTTGTGCTACTTTTTCTTTTTTGTAGTTATATAGAGATAGGATCTTGCTGTCTTGCCCAGGCTGGTCACAAACTCCTGGGCTCAAGAGATCCACCTCTCTCAGCCTCCCAAAGTACTAGGATTACAGTCATGAGCCGCTGTGCCTGGTGCAATAGGTTTTTAAAAGAAAACTTTTACCAGGCCCTCTAAAGTAACAGAAAGAAGTGAACCAGAAAAACAAGTGATAAATTCACAGATGACTTCTTACTTCTGAGGCAGGATCCAGGACCATAACTCCTCCTTGACTCAAAGCAAGCCTTGCTCAGTTGATGACAGAGCTTGTAAGTCTCTTCTGGAATGGCTTGCCTCAAGAATCAAGAGCACTTTACAAAAACAGCAGAATATTCTTCCTAGGCCCCCATAGAGAGCAGAGAAAACTGACAAAGAGATATATGTAATGCCAATTGAAATCTTGTATTACAAGAAAAAGAAGCTGGAGCTATTTTTCTTATGAATGACTACATTGTACTGAAATAACTGTTTTATGAATTGCAGAACTTTCTTTTTACTGAGGATCTCTCTGAAATCAGTTTTTATTCCAGATTGATTACATCAACATTCATTCATTCATGGGAATTATTAAACTTTGCTTGGATTTCATTCTCTTCTCTAAGATTAGAGACGGCATCCGTGGCAGACACAGCATCACATGAGGAAAACTTACCTGAGTGTAAACTGGTCAGTGAGGTGTGAAAAGCAGAGATTCTATCAGCATTATAGAGGCTTACTTACCCAGATTCACAAGCCAAGGTTGACTATCTTAATTGTGTCTGTCTTTGGTTAACTAGGTCTTGTAATGCTTTTTTTTATATACTCTGAATGAAAAGCTGAATGTTAAATGGAACACCAAATTGAGTAAAAGAGAAAAAAGAATTGTAAAATATAGTAACTCACAAATATTTTCCTAGAGAGATAAATTAAGAACCTTGTCTTTGTTGACCAAGTCTGGGAGAAAAGAAATGGCAAAATCGTCCCTCCAGTATAGCTTTCTCTAAAATCCAGATCTGATCATGTCACCTACCCACTCCAAACCGTGTAATGACTCCTGCAGTCACTGGGATAAAATTTACTTTATACTCTTCAGTCTCTTCCAGTTTTGTCCCAACTTGCCTTTCCAGTTTCATTCATTACTGTGTTTTTGGGCGCATCATACCCCAAGTCACACTGGCATGCATATTTCTCTCCAAACCCTCTTGTCATTATGTGTTTTAGTGTGTACTATTCTTTCTGTCTGTAACAAATATTTTTATTTTTCTCTTAAAATTCTGTTTATCCTTGTGATGTTTAATATTGAGTGTCAACTTGATTGGATTGAAGGATGCAAAGTATTGATCCTGAGTGTGTCTGTGAGGGTGTTGCCAAAGGACATTAACATTTGAGTCAGTGGGCTGGGAAAGCCAGACCCACCCTTAATCTGTGTGGGCACAATCTAATCAGCTGTCAGCATGGCTGGAATCAAAAGCAGGCAGAAAAATGTGAAAAGAGAGACTGGCCTAGCCTCCCAACCCACATCTTTCTCCCGTGCTGGATGCTTTCTGCCCTCAAACATTGAGAGAGCTAGATATAATGTGGTTGGTATCCTAACATGTGTTATATTTTACTCAGCCAGCATCCATTCCACATCATCCCACTCCCAATTTCCATTAAAAAATTACCCATCCCATTTTATAACATCATTGTAGGATAGTGAATCTAGGTGTTTGCCACCCCAGTACAAAATCCAAAGGAGTTCTAGATCCCATCTCTACCAGGTTCTACCTCTTGTCAATACAAATCAGCAAAAAGAGTAGGAATGAGACCCAAGCTTGACCAGCCAATAGGTAATTACAGTCATTAGGGTTTTGGTGTTCTTCAGTTTTGGAACTCAGACTGGATCTCCTTGCTCCTCAACCTGCAGATGGCCTATTGTGATCATGTGAGTTAATACTTAATAAACTCCCCTTTTTATATATATTTTATATATATATTCCATTATATATATTATATTATATGTAATTATATATGTATTATATGTAATATATATTATATGGAATATTTTATATAACATATATAATATTTATATATATTATATAATTTATATAATATATAATATTCCATATAATATATATTATATCCATATATGTAATATTCCATATAATATATATTACATATTTTATATATATATATATTCCTTCCATAGTTCTGTCCCTGGAGAACTCTAACTAATAAATCCCTCAGTGTCTATGGCAGACTATCTCCTTGGTGAAGCTCCTCATCTCCATATGCAAAACTGATCCTATTTACATTTGGGCTCCAGTATTGCCTTGAGTATATGTCTTTTAGCATTTATACTCTTTTGCAACTGTGGGCATGTATGTCTCCACTATTTGACTATGAACTTGTTGAGGGAAGGGTCTTTGCTTTATTCATCCTCAATGCCTATCTTTTGTACTGGAACATAGGAAGAACACATTAAACATTTGGAAAGATGACGATTATAAATATTAGTCTCCAAATACATTAAGTATGTATGTATGTGCACATACATATATACATATAAGTATACATTTATATTGTTTCTTCTACTTTCAAATATTTTATTGGGAAATAATGTTCCGTGCTTTTTTTCTTCAACTTTTAAGTTCAGGGGTACATGTACAGGATATGCAGATTTCTTACAAAGGCAAACGTGTGCGATGGTGGTTTGCTGCACGGATCATGCCATCACCTAGGTATTAAGCCCAGCATCCGTTATCTGTTCTTCCTGATGCTCTCCCTCCACTTGCCACGACAGGCTCCAATGCATGTTGTTCCCTGCAATGTGCCCATGTATTCTCATTGTTCAGCTCGAACTTTTAAGGGACAACATGCAGTCTTTGGTTTTTCTGTTCCTGAATTAGTTTGATGAGAATAATGGCTTCCAGCTCCATCCATGTCACTGCAAAGGACTTGTTTCCTTTTTATTGCTGCATAGTATTCCATGGTGTGTATGTACCACATTTTCTTTACCCAGTCTATCATTTGGGTTGATTCCATGTCTTTGCTATTGTGAATAGTGCTGCAATAAACATATGTGTGCATGTATCTTTACAATAGGATGATTTATATTCCTTTGGTTATATACTCAGTAATGGGATTGCTGGGTCAAATGGTATTTCTGCCTCTAGGTATTTGAGAAATCACCACACTGTCTTCCACAATGGTTGAATTCATTTACATTCCCAATAGCAGTGTAAAAGCATTCCTTTTTCTTTGCAACCTTGCTGTCATCTATTGGTTTGACGTTTAATAATGGCCATTCTGACAGGTAAGAGATGGTATCTTATTGTGGTTTTGATTTGTATTTCTCTAATGACCAGTAATGTGGAGCTTATTTTTCATATTTTTATTGTCTACATGTATGTCTTTTTTTGAGAAGGGTCTGTTCATATCCTTTGCCTACTTTTTAATGGTTTTTTTTTCCTTGTAAATTTAAGTTCCTTGTAGACTCTGGATATCAGATCTTCATCAGATGGATAGATTGCAAACATTTTCTCCCATTCTGTAGGTGTTCCATGCTGTTTAGTGATGTGACCTGAAAGTAAATACCATGTCTGTATAATTTTCTTTGTGCACTAATTGAAAAGTATGTCATATAGTGTGGATACTTATATTAGTTGGCTATTGTTCCTTAACAGAACACTCCAGAACTTAGGGGCTTAAAGCAATGATTATTTAATATTTCTTCTAAATCTACAGTTTGTCTGAAGAGTTCTGCTGATCGTGGCTGGCCTTGCTTATGATTCTGCTGATTGGCTGGGTGGAGCCGACTGCCCTGTGGATTTATCTAGGATGACTTTGCACTACTTCAGGCAGTTTCATGTGAGTCTAACTTTGTTTTTGTCATGCAGGTGGCCAAAGAGGAAATGTGCAAGTGATTTCCAAACCTCGGCTTGCATAGTGTTTGTACTTTCTCATGACTAAAGCAAATACTGGCCAAGCTACTACTAAGTAGTTATTAATGGCACTACTAAGGGATGTGGATACAAAGGTGTATAAGAGTAATGCAATCCATCACAATGCTTAATAAATATATAAAGATAATTATATTTTAATGTTGAAATATGGTAAATAGAAGATACTTTTCCCCTAAGGCCTATTATAATCTCAATCCAGTTTAGCAATTCCTTCTAACTTCTGTTTCCTCTCATCTGTAAGGAATAATAATGCCCACTACACAGAATTTCTGTGAGAATTGCCTGAAATAATTAATATGCAGTCCTTGGCATGAACTGTCCTCAACATTCATTTGTGCCCTTTTTTCTACCCTCCTCTTCTCTCTAGTCTCCTGTGTAAACACCCTCAGTTTTTCACTGTCTGACCATGTTACATGAGCCTACTAAGAAATATTTCAGTGGTAGATCTGAGATGAATTAACTGACTTAGACATACAGAAGTAGAGTCACCTTGAAATGTCTTGAAAAGAAATTCTCATATTGTATAATATCAGTGAAAAGCACAGTTCATCATTATTATATATTGCAGTCTTTGCCAGGAGTTGTGGGCACAATCTGATCCCACGTATTTTGTTTTATGTGAAGATGTTGCTTAGTAACCTTGTGTTAAGGGAAAATGGACAAGAAAGCTATCTCAGGCATTTCCAACTCAGGTCAGCACCATTATATGCCTGGTATAAAATTGGGAAATTTTACTCAAGGTCAATGGATTCAACATTTTTCCTTCATCCTAGCCTTTTTTTCCGCAACACAGCAAGTCTAAATCATCATTAAATTTAGGTTGGATAGTTACTGTTCTTTAGTATCTTATACTTAACACATAATAAATACTCAAAATGAGTGAATATTGTTTGCTTAAAGTTTAATACCTATTATAGAAAGTCTAAGTTAATAAAAGATTTACACTAAAAGTCAAAGATGTAATGACATCTATACATTTGTTTATGAAAGGATATTAATAATCCATTCAGCATTTGATTTTATTAATAAATGATACTATTATTGAGAGTTTCATGAATTTATTTCAATTACATATTTATTGAGTGCCTTTTAAATGTCAAATATTGTGCTGGGCACTGGGTATGCCAAAGCACAAAGTGCCTTATTGTACACGTCGGTGAAAAGCACTGATAATGGGTCCTGTGGCAGCAGTGAACCAGAAAACCCTAAATTCATGATGACTATCTTGGGTGTCATGATTGTCTTATGTACTCTGTTCGTGGATTCAGTCTCTGCCACAGGCCTGGAGTCAGCCAGCAATTATTTTGAAATAGGAGAATGGTTAATAGCTAATGGGTGCATGGTTTTACTCCAAAACCCTAATGACTGTAATTACCTATTGGCTGGTCAAGCTTGGGTCTCATTCCTACTCTTTTTTTTTTTTTTTTTTTTTTTTTTTTTGAGACGGAGTCTCGCTCTGCCGCCCAGGCTGGAGTGCTGTGGCCGGATCTCAGCTCACTGCAAGCTCCGCCTCCCGGGGTCACGCCATTCTCCTGCCTCAGCCTCCCGAGTAGCTGGGACTACAGGTGCCCGCCACGTCGCCCGGCTAGTTTTTTTGTATTTTTTAGTAGAGACGGGGTTTCACCGTGTTAGCCAGGATGGTCTCGATCTCCTGACCTCGTGATCCGCCCGTCTCGGCCTCCCAAAGTGCTGGGATTACAGGCTTGAGCCACCGCGCCCGGCCACATTCCTACTCTTATGCTGATTTGTGTTGATAAGAGATGGAACCCGGTAGAGATGGGATCTAGGACTCTTTTGGATTTTGTTCTGGGATGGCAAATACCTAGATTCACTATCCCACAATGATGATATAAAATGGGATGGGTAATTTTTTAAATGGAAATTGAGCATGGGAATGGATGCTGGCTGAGTAAAATATAACACATGTTAGGATACCAACCACATTATACTTAGCTCGCTCAATGATTTCACATTTGTGCCTGTTAGAATATTATTGTTTCAATGTTACAGATAAAAAAATCTACTCTCCCTTTGAGACCTTCTCAAATGTCACTTTTTTTCCTTGTTAATCCTACAGCTTTTCTGAAATAAAATAAGGAATCAATCTCAAAAGAAATTTTGGAAAGAGTTAAGATGATTTAGGTGGATTTTGCTTCTTTCTCTGAAAAGCAAAAGAACTTACTCAGTAAAAGTTGCTTTTGTCTCACTACTGTTCAGTCTCTTTGAGACTAACTTCAGGCAATTATCAAAAATGTAAGCAACTTTCTGTTAGGTCAGCCATTTCATCACCTATGAGGATTAGTGCTGTAATACATGTTTGTGCTTAAATTCCCCTTAAAAGGTTTTGAAAAAGAATGAGCTTTAAGATATTTATAGTTTAATTAATAAATTAATAAATGTTAAGTATTTACAGTGAAATTATTAACTCATGTATTGAAAATATAAACACTTATTAATGAGACTGTTATCATCATGATTGAAAGTATTTTATTTATAATACTCTCACACCTTTTTGGGGAAAAACATATACAATTTTTTAAAAAACTGAGTATTTCCTTGAAGAGAGAAATGTTAATACTCCTCTCTGTGTTTTTTATGATATTTTGTTCTAATTTTATGTTTTCAATAGCTTTGTTAATTTCCCTGGGGATACTGAAGTTTTACTTAATCCTATTCTTTTTCAGTAAGGGAGAGAATTCCTGTTTCAAGTCTCTACAAAATAAAATCTCTTCTCTTGTAAGAGTAGAAAAGGACAGATACTTGGATGTTTAGTTGGCAAGGCAGGGACTGAGTCCAAATGCTACTGATACAAATATTCAACCAAATTCTTCCATTTTCAACTCTGCCACTCACTGTGGTTATTTTCTCAGTCATTGAAGCCCAGAAACTTTCATGGCCTTACAGTCCACCTGCCTCCCACTCTCAGTGCCTCAGTTAGCTTTCTCAACTATGATACGACGGTGGGGACTTTTACACCTATTTTCGATCTAAGTATTGTTGTCATCTCTTAACTATTCATATGTATGAATTAAGGTTTTAAATACCTTTTATTGTTATTCTAGTGGAGTCTAGGGACAGAGCAGAGGTTATATATGCACTATAATACATATACATATACACACACACACACACACAGAGAGAGAGAGAGAGAGGAGAGAGAAAGGGCCTTGCCCTGGTCAGGGACTCCTTATATTGTCTGAATTATACATTAGAGAGATACTGGACCTCTTTGATCCCTATGACCTAGTGAACACAAATACTGCGGTGACTTATATGATATTGGAGAACAGTTTTCATTTTTCTCTTATCATTCTCAAAAATTAAATATTTGAATTGATTACCTTTTCCTTGATTTAAATTATTTCTGCATGTTTTCCACAGAAATGTTAATCTGTTTTGTGGATAATTTTTCTATGTGGCTTAGGGCTAAGTGGTCTCCTATATTTTTTACCAGGTGGGAAAGTCAACATAATTTACTAAAATTAAAAGGAGACTATTGCTTCTTCTTTCACTCTGCTTGAAAGATCAGCAAATAATAAACCATGGTTTTAGCTATAATTGAGTAAGGACAGGAATACACACACACACACACACACATAATTTTTCTACCCAAATTTGGGAACGCTTGCACTTTACACAGAAAAGTTTGCTCTGTATAAATAAAAACCATATAATTTCTAGAAGGAGGAGCTATTTCTGGTTCCTTCTATGTAGCAGTGAGGTATAGGAATAGGAGTGTAATGGAAAATTCACCCAGAAAGAAAGCAGAGGCCTAGAACCAGTCACCATAGCCTTTCAATGAGCCAGCTGCTTAGGAAACATCAGCTTGGGATATGTCCAAATACATCAATTTGGTCTCTACTTCTGGGCTTAAATTTACCAAGCATTACTGAATGTCACTGAAGTTCCCAGCGACTAAAGAGCCATCAACCTCTCTGTGCAGTCTGCGAGCCTTTCTGTAAGGAAACCATTATTCTGCTACTCAATTAACTGCTAAGGAGACAGAAAATATGTGCCCAAGAGAGAAAGCCTTCCTTTGTGACCTAATCAAAATCCAATGGCTTCTGAAAAGGGCTTGAAAGGATCATTAATTAGGAAGGATGCCTAAATTTGGCATTCCAGGAAATGGTGTACAAATCTAACAATAAAGGCACAAAGAATAAAGCCCCCCAGACCACAAGGTTGCCCAGACTCTTCCTGACTTACCCAGCAAGACTTCTGAGTTCTGTTTGGAACTCTTAATTATTGGTTAACCATTTATATTTGATGGTAGATATCTGAGGATCTATTTATATGTTTATCTCCCTGGTGTTTATTCAATCCCCCAAAAGAACAATGCATGAAACCAAGAATGGGAAATAGAGGTATAATTTATGTATTAAATTGTTATAAGCAAGAAAATTAGAGAGACAGAGGAAGCATGGGATGCATGCCATCTCAGCATCCATTTGGAGATGACTTTTTGACTTTAACCCCTGGGCTATAGTAGATGGATGTCAATATTATTTGCACAAATGATCAATACGTAACTTGTTTCCTGTGCCACCATCATTCTAGTTAGCCATAGATGATATGGATTTCTTCATCTTAAGTAAAAAGATGAAAAGAACACACAAATTTAGTGTTAAGACATTGAAGCTGATAGAATCAAATTGTAAATGCCTAAGCGGATTCTCCTTGGATGTCTGTTTTGCCTTCATATTCATAAAGTAGCTGGAAAGGACAGATGTTAATCTGATCTGTAATGTGGTGGGGCACAGAGTAAAGTTTAATGACAATTTTTATTTTTATGCTTTTTTTCTTCTGTAGACCATTTACTGAAGACAAACAATCCCTAACTATCCTTACATGACATATGAAAACAATGAATGAGATAGAACTTCTTTTCTGGATTTAATGATCTCTGGTTTTGATCAACTTAAATGATAATTTACATATTTTACTGGTAGCCATCCAGAGTTACTCTCATTTTATTTTTCTGCCATCCCTTAGGACATTGTCCTTGTTTGCATGGTGGAAAACTAAGTTACTGTCACTTTGGGTTGTAGATAGTGAGAGAAGGGATCCCCATTGTTCCAAGAAGCCAAACTTAAGTGGCATACCACTTTCACTCACTGGCAAGGCATTAGTTCCATTGCCAGACTTAACTACAAAGGGGACCGGGAACTTGAGACCTAGACCAGTGGTCAACAAACTTTTTCTGTTAAGGGCCCAATGGTAAGTATTTTAGACTTTGTAGTGAGACTCTACTATTGTAGTATAAAACAAGTCACACACCACAGTCGACGAATAGTTATGACTGCTTTAATTAAACTTCGTGTACAAAACAGATGGACATCCTGCCAACCTCAGACCTAGACTGTCACATATGCAGCCAAACCTATTACTATAGAAGGGGGAAGAAACTTTTGCTCAAAGCCAGCAGCCTTTGAGAGAGCACCAAAAGATTTTAAAAATAAACTTCACATCCCTTGTAAGTTGTATTCCTCGTTATTTTATTCTCTTTGTAGCAATTGTGAATAGGATTTCACTCATGATTTGACTCTCTGTCTGTCATTGGTGTATAGAAATGCTTGTGATTTTTGTGCATTGATTTCATATCCTGAGACTTTGCTGAAGTTACTTATCAGCTTAAGGAGATTTGGGGCTGAGAAGATGGGGTTTTCTAAATATACGATCATGTCATCTGCAAACAGAGACAATATGACTTCTTCTTTTCCTATTTGAATATTTATTTCTCTTGGCTGATTGTTCTGGCCAGAACTTCCAATACTATATTGAATAGGAGTGGTGAGAGAGGAAGGACATCCTTGTCTTGTGCCAGTTTTCAAAGTAATGCTTTCAACTTTTGCCCATTCAGTATGATATTGGCTGTGGGTTTGTCATAAATAGCTCTTGTTATTTTCAGATATGTTCCATCGATACCTACTTTATTGAGAGTTTTTAGCATGAAGGGATGTGGAATTTTGTTGAAGGCCTTTTCTGCCTCTATTAAGATAATCATGTGGTTTTCGTCATTGGTTCTGTTTATGTGATGGATTACATTTATTGATTTGCCTATGTTAAACCAGCCTTGCCTCCCAGGTATGAAGCTGACTTGACTGTGGTAAATGAGCTTTTTGATGTGCTGCTGGATTCGGTCTGCCAGTATTTTATTGAGGATTTTCGCATCGATGTTCATTAGGGATATTGGCCTGAAATTTTCTTTTATTGTGTCCCTGCCAGGTTTTGGTATCAGGATGATGCTGGCCTCATAAAATGAGTTAGGGAGGATTCCCTCTTTTCCTATTGTTTGGAATAGTTTCAGAAGGAATGGTACCAGCTCCTCTTTGTATGTCTGGTAGAATTCAGCAGTACAAACCACTGCTCAAGGAAATAAAAGAGGACACAAACAAATGGAAAAACATCCCATGTTCATGGATAGGAAGAATCAATATTGTGAAAATGGCCATATTGCCCAAAGTAATTTATAGATTCACTGCTATGCCCATCAAGCTACCACTGACTTTCTTCACAGAATTGGAAAAAACAAAAACAAAAAAAAAAAACTACTTTAAACTTCGTATGAAAAAAAAAGAGCCCACATAGCCAAGATAATCCTACACAAAAAGAACAAAGCCGGAGGCATCACGCTACCTGACTTCAAACTATATTACAAGGCTACAGTGACCAAAACAGCATGATACTTGTACCAAAACAGATATATAGACCAATGGAACAGAACAGTGTCCTCAGAAATAACACCACACATCTACAAGCACCTGATCTTTGACAAACCTGACAAAAACAAGCAATGGGGAAAGGATTCCCTATCTAATAAATGGTGTTGGGAAAACTGGCTAGCCACATGCAGAAAACTGACACTGGACCCCTTCCTTGCACCTTATACAAAAATTAATTCAAGATAGATGAAAGACTCAAACATAGGACCTAAAACCAAAAAATCCTAGAAGAAAACCTAGGCAATACCATTCAGGACATAGGCATGGGCAAAGACTTCATGTGTAAAACACAAAAAGCAATGGCAACAAAAGCCAAAATTGATAAATGGGATTTAATTAAACTAAAGAGCTTCTGCACAGCAAAAGAAACTCTCATCAGAGTGAACAGGCAACCTACAGAATGGGAGCAAATTTTTGCAATCTATCCATCTGGCAAAGGGCTAATTTCCAGAATCTACAAAGAACTTAAACAAATTTAAAGAAAAAAACAACAACCCCATCAAAAAGTGTGCAAAGGATATGAACAGACACTTCTCAAAAGAAGACATTTATGTAGCCAACAAATGTATGAAAAAATACTCATCATCACTGGTCATTAGAGAAATGCAAATCAAAACCACAATGAGATACCATCTCATGGCAGTTAGAATGGCAATCATTAAAAAGTCAGGAAGCAACAGATGCTGGAGAGTATGTGGAGAAATAGGAACACTTTTATACTGTTGATGGGAGTGTAAGTTAGCTCAACAATTGTGGAAGACAGTGTTGTGATTCTTCAAGGATCTAGAACTAGAAATACCATTTGACCCAGCAATCCTATTACTGGGTATATGCCCAAAGGATTATAAATCATTCTACTATAAAGACACATGCACACATATGTTTATTGTGGCACTATTCACAATAGCAAAGACTTGGAACCAACCCAAATGTCCATCAATGATAGATTGGGTAAAGAAAATGTGACACATGGATGAAGCTGGAAACCATCATTCTGAGCAAACTATTGCAAGGATAGAAAACCAAACACCGCATGTTCTCACTCATAGGTGGGACTTGAACAATGAGAACACAGGGAGGGGAACTTCACACACCAGGCCTATAGGGAGGTAGGGGGATAGGGATGGGATAGCATTAGGAGAAATACCTAATATAGGTGATGGGTGGATGGGTGCAGCAAACCACCATGGCACGTGTATACCTATGTAACAAAACTGTAGGTTCTGCACATGTACCCCTGAACTTAAAGTATAATAAAAAAATTTTTTAATAAATAAACAAAACTTCATGCTTAGGTAACTAGAATTTTTGCCAATTTTACGTAGAAACCACACAAGGCTAATATTTGGTTTATAAATCATCTTCTACCTTAGAGAAAGAAAATAGAAACAAACAACTAGCACAAGAATCATGATATTTAATAAGACACACAGAGCTTTATTTACTGTTTCTTCAGGCTGCACTAAACTGGACATTGGAGAATACTTTTATTCTCATGAGGTTTTTGTTTTGATTTTAATATTTTTTGTCTAGTTTAATTGACAATTCTAATACCTTTTATTAGGCTAACCCTCCAATAAAGCTTTTACAATATTGTCTATCAATGGATAAATTTAAAGTTTGTATTATATAATCAGCCTTTTAGAATAGATATTTTATGCAGAAAATGTGGTTGTGATAAAGTTAGCTCAAAATCTTTTGACACTCCTTCCATCCAGGAGTAGGGTACCTTTTCTCCCAACTAAACAACAGAATATAGCAGAAGCAGTGCTGTGCTAGTCTCCAGGATCAGTTCACTTCTTAACTCTTGAGAAACTTTCTCTGGAAGCCCTGACCCACTGTGTAGAAAGCCTGATGACACTGAAATCACCATGTGCAGGAGGCTAGTGTAGATGCCTCCATGGACAATCCCAGCTGAGCCCAGCTTTCCAGCCATCCCAAGACACAGACTTGAGTGAAGCTGCCTTGGACTCTCCAAGTCAGCCAATCAGCCAGCTGAGCACTACCCAGTGATTTTAGTCCAAGCCATATAGAACAGAAAAATGGGCCTGCTAAGCCCTACTCAAATTTCTGACTCACAAAAATTATGTGATATAATAAAATGGTTGTTGCTTCATATTGCTAACTTTTGTAGTACAGACATGTGTCACTTAATGATGGGGATACATCCTGAGAAATGTGTTGTTAGGATGTGCAAACATCATAGGATGTATTTACACAAACCTGGATGGTATAGCCTGCTATACACCTAACCTATATGATGTAGCCTATTGCTGCTAGGCTACAAACCTGTATCGCATGCTATTGTACTGGATACCGTAGGCAATAGTAACACAATGGTAATATTTGTGTAGCTAAACATATATAAACATAGAAAAGGTACAGTAAAAATATGATAGTATAGTCTAAAGGAACCACCATTGTATATGCAGTCTGTTGTTGACCAAAAGGTCAATATGCAGCTCATGACTATAATTTGTTATGTAGCAATAGACTCCCAGAAAAGGAGAATAAAAGAGAAAAAACTCTCAATATGTTGTTGTTGCTATGTATTTTTTCTTAATTTGATGCTAATGCTAGTTTTTGTTAATAACTTAATTTTTTTATGTTAGGTTACAATGACCCTTGAAATGTATTTTCATAATAACAATGTGATCTAAAATTTACTCTAAGGAAAAAACCCCTGCTTACTCAGAAATAAAAATGTTTTAGAACAAATAAAAAGAATCTGAAACTCAGCTAAAAGGACCTTAGTAGAAGGTTTATATAACTGAAAATGAAAATCTATAAGCAAGCTTAAAATATCAGAGTGAAAATAGAAAGGATCTTGCAAGCCATGTGCAAGGTGGGAGGTGGCATGTTTTGTGTAAGGGCCAAAGTGCTTTGCAGTCAGATAGGCCCAAGGTAATAATCCATCCAGTGGCTGGGTGACCCAGGGCAAGTTACTTATCCTCCCTGAGCTTCGGTTTCCTGAGCTATAAAATGGGGATAAAACTGTCTTCCTCATAGGGTTACTATGAGGATTAAGGGAGATAATGTACACAAAGCACTCAGAAAAACACCTGCCATGTGGTAGGTGCTTAATGAATAGCTGTTTCCTTCTCTTTTTCAGCAAGAAAAAGAAGGAAATTGAAAACACTGGCAATTTGTATATAGAGGGTAGCTCTGCACAGAAACTCTTCTGCTTCTGCTTCTGGACATTATGGAGAGCTCCAATTTCTTGATGTGTCACTATTCTGAAAATGGGCAAACAAAAGAGGATAAAAAAACTGAGGCAAATTGATTTTTTGTGTTTATGTGGAAAAAGCAGGACTTTCAATCAAAGCGTAAGCAATTTTTTGAAAAATCATTTCATTCTGGAGAATGCTGTGTTCTTCCAAACTTATGCAACATTTGTTTTCAATTTAAAAGAGACAAATGTCAAGTATAACTCTGGACTTGACAAAATGGCAGGACATTAATATATGCTAAAAAAAAATAGTGGAAACTGTCTCCCAAGCATTAATTTCTATGGAGTACAGTATTCAGAATTAAAAAAAAAAAAGCAGGGCTTTTCAAAAACACTAATTTTCTCAGCCAGATTGCTGAATACTCTCTTCAGATCATTGTTCTTATGATTATCTAATTCTTTAAAGTTCTGTTTAACATTATATGTGGTAGTAACTTGGAATTATAGGCATGGAAAGTCAACTTTTAAGCTTGAATTTGCAGTTTTACTTATATAAGGGTAATAACAAAGCAGTAACAAGAATGTAAACTACTCATCTCTCAGCAGCTGGGCTTAAACCAAAAGTTACCTCTTTAGTTTTCCTGGGAAATTAAATAATTGCACAATTATTTTCAGTAAATGTGATTTATTAAATCCATCTACTTTTAAATGTATTTATTTTATTTTCATGTTTCTCGTCTATATGGTTCCAAAAAGGATTTAAAGGATATATAAAATAGAAAATTACACAAAATTATTATTAATAAGAAAGAAAAGAACAAGGAAGTATAGGAATATACAATTGTAAAGTACAGCCAGGATTGTGGCTAGCACAACACTATATAGGAGCAGATTTTGTATACTCGCTACTATTTGACACAGCGTTGATGCAAAACTTATGAGCAGTCAATGGGAAAATTTAAGTCAGTGCCCAGGTGCTCAAGGGAAGCATAACCATTCCTAATACTAAAATCAGGAAGCAATTTCTTCCTACGATCCTTACAATGAGGATAGTATGTAGCATGTGCTTGCTTAATAATATCCTTACAGATTTTCATAAAAATAATCTTGCAAATCTGAAAAAGAAATCACAGTTTTATTATTTGTCCTGGCTCATGGCCAGAAAATACCAGCAACATACACACCACACACACACAAATTTTATATTTTCATTTTTTAAACTTATGAGTTATATAATGTATTACATGATAAATATATATTTACTTATATATAACACACCTTATATATGAATATATAATGTGAGTAGCTTCCCCAGACCCCACAATATCACTAAGCAAGGCAGGCAGTAGGTGAGGGAAAAGTTAGCTTAGGTGACTGGGTCAGAAGCTAACAACCAACTCAATAGTACTACTCTCAGGTTCCAATCTCAAGGAGAAATACGGGCTTGTCCTCTGCTCTTCCATAGACACCTCTCAGGTCTCTATGATGTCTTTCACCTAATACAACCCCCTTTGTGCAAGCTTAGTTTGAATTCATCTACGCGAGGTTTTCTCTAACCCCCTCTGTTTTCTCTTCCCCTTTCTAGGTAGAATTTGTCCAGCTGTTCCCACTGCCACTGCAGTACTTTGTCCATAGAGCCAGCTCAACACAGAAAGGATTTTAGAATTATGCAACATATTTCTATTCCCCTCCTCACTTATAATTGTAAATTCCTTGAGGGCAGACTGTGCCTTTCCTATTTCTTACTCCATTTCCCCCTTACCAACACAATCTACTGGCAAGACTCTAGGATATTATTTAACCCATAATAGGCATACAATACAGGCTTTGAATTGTTTTCCTTTTCAGGATTGTCCTTGGCATGTAGTTCAATGTGATCAGTTGCATCGGTAGAAATACTGAGAAACACAGAGGAGGGATTTGTTGTTGTGCAAATTGTATTTACAGTGTAAGCTGTAATTCCGGGGAGAGCCATTCCTTGGGTAAGGTAGAATTCTATTTTAACGTCCTAAAGTGCCTTATATTTACAGGACAGTGTGGATCGTGCACTGTTTTTTTTGTGTGAAAGGAAGCCCCTGACCTCTTATTTCATGTCCTCCAACCCTGGTTGATTTCAGTGAGCATCATGGAATTTGTATTTTGAGCATTTTTTTAAATCTTATGACTTGCTTAGCACACTGTGCAAAACCATTAACAAAAATCAAAAGCCCATGAAAGCTTTGCTAATCTACTCTTCTCTTAACTGGCAGGTGTATGAAGGCTGCTTGTATGCAGCAAAGCTTTAGAGGCAGTGGATGTTTCCTTTCAATGGAGGGAAAATGTTGAGCTTTAGTCTTGTTTGTTGAAAGGAGATAAAAAGAAGCCTAAAAACGCTTATGGAAAGGGAAGGGACCAACAGAATAGCTGACAAGTCACAAAAGGAAGATGTCAGTGAGGAGCACCCTGAATATTTGCTAAGCAGTTTCTAAGCAACTTTTAATGGAAGGTCAGACATAAGCAAGATAAAGGGAGGAGGAAACAATGTTATTTCACACAATAAAGTGAATATGAATGCTGCCAGCTAAAGCGGAAAATAGACTGGTCAGTCTTGACAGTTACTGATGTGTGGGGGGTTTTGTGTGTGTGTGTGAATAGGAATAAAAATCTTTCATAAAGGTGTCTGTCAAATTTGAGCAAGTGTAACAATCCTGACAAAATGAATATATTATAATTAAAGAGGTTTTCATATGACACACTGGGATTTGCCCAAAAGTATCAACACCTCCTCTTCCCCCATTCCAATCCATAGACATTTCATTCATTTATTTATTACATAAATATTAAATGTGCTCCTCTGGGTCAGACGCCATGCTAGATCAATAGAGAGGCAACAGCCCCAGGCCCTGGCTCTGAGGCACTGAGTCCAGTCTGTTCCAGTTAGTCATGTACAGAAGGTCCCTGGAGAACAGGCACCTTGGCATCTCTGGGGGTATCTAGGCAAGCTTCCTAAGGAAGGCAGATTAGGGCAAATCTTGAACGGCTTTCTCAGGTCTTCTTTTGTTTTCTTCACTCAGATATCTTTTGAATATTTTTCCTGTCACTGAAAGAATAAAAAATTACCTTTTTCCCCCCTTCAACTTGTCTATGTAGAAGAGAATGTTATGTGAGTAGTAGTAAATATTTCACCACTGAGGTTTGCATGAGGTCATCAATAATGTCCCAACTGCCAAATTTAATGGTCTTTTGGAGATCATATTTTTTGACATAGATTATATAATTATCTGACATGGTATACCACCACCTCAAAACCCTTCCTCTTGGCTGCAATGGCACTAGATTTTCCTAGTTGTGCTCCTACCTCTCCATCTTATCTGTTTCTGTTTCTCTTCCTAGTTCTTTCCTCTTCTTCTGTTCCCAGACTATACTCTTTCTCACAGTAACTTAATATTTTTTCATATCTTGAACTCACATTTTTATGCTTATACCTCTCAGAACTTTAGCTCGATCTTCTCACAAGGCTTCATCTCTATATTTACAATGTCCAGGATATTTTCATTTTCTTTTTTTTTTTTTTTTTAACTTTAAGTTCTGGGACACATGTGCAGAACGTGCAGGTTTTTAGATCGGTATTGCTGCACCTATCAACCCATCACCTAGGTTTTAAGCCCCGCATGCATTAGCTATTTGTCCTGATGCTCTCCTTCCCCTTCCCCATGACCCGACAGACCCTGGTGAGTGTTGTCCCCCCCCCCACCCGTGTCCATGTGTTCTCATTGTTCAACTCCCACTTATCAGTGAGAACATGTGGTGTCTGGTTTTCTGTTCTGTGTTAATTTGCTGAGAATGATGGCTTCCAGCTTCATCCATGTCCCTGCAAAGAACATGATCTCACTCCTTTTTATGACTGCATAGTATTCCATGATGTATACTACCACATTTTCTTTATCCAGTCTATCATTGATGAGCATTTTGTTGGTTCCATCTCTTTGCTATTGTGAATAGTGCTGTGATAAACATATAGGTAAATGTATCGTTATATTGGAATGATTTATATTCCTTTGATTATATACCCAATAATGGGATTGTTGGGTCAAATGGTATTTGTGGTTCTAGATACTTGGGGAGTCACCACATTGTCTTCCACAATGGTTGAACTAATTTATAAATAGCATAAAGAGTATTTACACTGTTTATACTAACAGTGTAAAAGCATTCCCATTTCTCCACAGCCTTGCCAGATCTGTTGTTTCTTGACTTTTTAACAATTGCCATTCTGACTGGCATGAGATGGTACCTCATTGTTTTGATTTGCATTTATCTAATAATCGGTGATGTTGAGGTTTTTTTTAAATGTTTGTTGACCACATAAATGTCTTCTTTTGAGATGTCTGTTCATATACTTTGCCCACTTTTTGACAGGGCTGGTTTTTTTTCTTGTAAATTTGTTTAAGTTCCTTGTACATTCTGAATATTAGACCTTTGTCAAATGGGTAGATTGCAAAAATTTTCTCCCATTCTATGAGTTACCTGTTCACTCTGATGATAGTTTCTTTTGCTGTGCAAAAGACTTTTAGTTTAATTAGATTCCATTTGTTAATTTTAGCTTTTGTTGCAATTGCTTGTGGCATTTTTGTCATGAAGTCTTTGCCCATGCTTATATCCTGAATGGTATTGCCTAGGTTTTCTTCTAGGGTTTTTATGGTTTAGGGTTTTACATTTAAGTCTTTAATCCATCTTGAGTTAGTTTTTGTATAAGGTGTAAGGAATGGGTCCATTTTCAGTTTTCTGCATATGCTAGCCAGTTTTCCTAGCACCATTTATTAAATAGAGAATCCTTTCCCCATTGCTTGTTTTTGCTGGGTTTGTCAAAGATCGGATAATTTTAGATGTGTGGTCTTATTTCTGAGGTCTCTATTCTGTTCCATTGGTCTATATGTCTATTTTGGTACTAGTACCATGCTGTTTTGGTAACTGTAGCCTTGTAACGTAGTTTGACGTCAGGTAGCATGATGCCTCCAGCTTTGTTATTTTTGCTTAAGATTGTCTTGGCTATGCAGGCTCTTTTTTGGTTCCACATGAATTTTACGGTAGTTTTTTTTTCTAATTCTGTGAAGAATGTCAGTGGTAGTTTGATGGGAATAGCATTGAATCTATGTTACTTTGGGCAGTATGGCCATTTTTATTTTATTGATTCTTCCTATCCATGAGGATGGAATGTTTTTCCATTTGTTTGTGTCCTCTCTTATTTTCTTGAAAGTGGTTTGTAGTTGTCCTTGAAGAGTTCCATCACGTCCCTTGTTAGCTGTACTTCTAGGTATGCTATTCTCTTTGTAGCGATTGTGAATGGGAGTTCATTCATGATTTGGCTCCCTGATTGTCTATTGTTGTGGTATAGGAATGCTTGTGATATTTGCACACTGATTTTGTATCCTAAGACTTTGCTGAAGTTGCTTATCAGCTTACAGAATTTTGGGACTGAGACGATGGGGTTTTCTAAATATAGAATCATGTTGTCTGCAAACAGAGACAATTTCTCTTCCTATTTGAATACATTTATTTCTCTTGCCTGATTGCCCTGGCCAGAACTTCCAATACTATGTTGAAAAGGAGTGGTGAGAGAGGGCATCCTTGTGTTGTGCTGGTTTTCAAATGCAATGCCTCCAGCTTTTGCCCACTCAGTATGATATTGGCTGTAGGTTTGTCAAAAATAGCTCTTATTATTTTGAGATATGTTCCATCAATACCTGGTTTATTGAGAGTTTTTAACATGAAGTGATGTTGCATTTTGTCAAAGGCCTTTTCTGCAACTATTGACATGATCATGTGGTTTTTGTCATTGGTTCTTTTTCTGTGATTGATTACATTTATTGATTTGCATATGTCAAACCAGCCTTGCATCCCAGGGATAAAGCCAAATTGATCATGGTGGATAAGTTTTTTGATGTGCTAATGGATTCAGTTTGCCAGTATTTAATTGAGGATTTTTGCATGGATATTCATCAGGGATATTAGCCTGAAGTTTTCCTTTTTTTGCCGTGTCTCTGCCAGGTTTCGGTATCAGGGTGACACTGACATCATAAAATGAGTTAGGGAGGAGTTCCTCCTTTTCAATTGTTTGGAATAGTTTCTGAAGAAATGGTACCAGCTCCTCTTTGTACACCTGGTAGAATTCAGCTGTGAATCCATCTCGTCCTGAGTTTTTTTTTTGTTGGTATGCTATTTATTAGTGCCTCAATTTCAGAACTTGTTATTTGTCTATTCAGGATTTGACTTCTTCCTGGTTTAGTCTTGGGAGGGTGTATGTGTTCAGGAATTTATCCATTTCTTCTTGGTTTTCTAGTTTATTTGCATAGAGGTATTTATAGCATTCTCTTATGGTACAGTATTTCTGTGGGATCAGTGGTGATATCCCCTTTATCATTTTTTATTGAGTCTATTGGATTCTTTACTCTTCTCTTTTTTATTAGTCTAGCTAGTGGACTATCTATTTTATTAATTTTTTAAGAAAAACTGGCTCCTTTATGCATTGATTTTTTTGAAGGTTTTTTTTTTTCTGTCTTCAACTCCTTCAGTTCCACTCTGATCTTGGTTATTTCTTGTCTTCTGCTAGCTTTTGGGTTTGTTTGCTCCTTCTTCTTTAGTTCTTTTAATTGTGATGTCACAGTGTCTATTTGAGATCATCCCAGCTTTCCAATGTGGGTATTTCATGTTATAAATTTCCCTCTTAACATTGCTTTAGCTGTGTCCCAGAGATTCTGGTACATTGTCCCTTTGTTCTCATTGGTTTCAAATAACTTCTTGGTTTCTGCCTTAGTTTCATGATTTACCCAGGAGTCATTCAGGAGCAGGTTGTTCAATTTTCATGTAGTTGTGTGGTTTTCAGTGACTTTCTTAAGCCTGAGTTCAAATCTGATTGCACTGTGGTCTGAGAGACTGTTATGATTTGAGTTCTTTTGCATTTGCCAAGGAGTGTTTTACTTCCACTTATGTGGTCGATTTTAGAGTAAGTGTCATATGGTACGGAGAAGAATGCATATTCTGTTGTGAGGTGGAGAGTTCTGTAGATATCTATTAGGTTCACTTGATCCAGGGCTGAGTTCAAGTCCTGAATATTCTTGTTAATTTTCTGTCTTGTTGATCTGTCTAATGTTGACAGTGGGGTTTTAAAGTCTCCCACTGTTATTGTGTGGGAGACGAAGTCTCTTCGTAGGTCTCTAAGAACTTGTTTTATGAATCTGGGTGTTCCTGTGTTGGGTGCATATATATTTAGGATAGTTAGCTCTTCTTTTTGAATGGATCCCTTTACAATTATGTAACGCCTTTCTTTGTCTTTTTTTGATCTTCATTAGTTTAAAGTCTGTTTTTTCAGAGACTAGGATTGCAACACTTGCTTTTTTCTGCTTTCCATTTACTTGGTTCTCAAGCAAATCTCATCCCTTTATTTGAGCCTCTGTGTGTCTTTGCAAATGAGATGGGCCTCCTGAATACAGCACACCAACGAGTCTTGACTCTTTATCCATTTGCCAGTCTGTGTCTTTTAATTGGGGCAGTTATCCCATATACATTTAAGATTAATATTGTTATGTTAATATTATTATTGAATGTGATCCCATCATCATGATGCTAGCTGGTTATTTTGCACACTAGTTGATGCTGTTTCTTCATAGTGTCATGGTCTTTATATTTTCATGTGTTTTTGCAGTGGCTGGTACTGGTTTTTCCTTTCCATGCTTAGTGCTTCCTTCAGGAGCTTTTGTAAGGCAAGCTTGATGGTGATGAATTGCCTCAGCATTTGCTTGTCTGAAAAGGATTTTATTTCTCCTTCATCTATGAAGTTTAGTTTGACCAGATATAAAATGTTGAGTTGAAAATTATTTTCCTTTAGACTGTTGAATATTGGCTCCCACTCTCTTCTGGCTTGTAGGGTTTCTGCTGAGAGATCCACTGTTAGTCTGATGGGCTTCCCTTTGTAGGGGACCTGACCTTTGTCTCTGGCTTCCCTTAACATTTTCTCCTTCATTTTGACCTTGGAGAATCTGATGATTATGTGTCTTAGGGTTGATCTTCCCATGGAGTATTGTAGTGGGGTTCTCTGTATTTCCTGAATTTGAACGTTGGCCTATCTTGCTAGACTGGGGAAGTTCTCCTGGATAATATCCTGAAGTGTGTTTTCCAACTTGGTTCCATTCTCCCCGTCTCTTTCAGGTACTCCAATCAGTTGTAAGTTTGGTCTTTTTACCTAGTCCCATGTTTCTCGGAGGTTTTGTTCATTCCTTTTCATTCTTTTTTCCCTAATCTTGTCTGCCTGCCTTATTTCAGCAAGATAGTCTTCTATCTCTGATATTCTTTCTTATGCTTGATTGATTCTGCTATTGATACTTGTGTACGCTTCACGAAGTTCTCGTGCTGTGTGTTTTTCAGCTCCATCAGGTTATGCTTCTCTCTAAACTGATTATTATAGCTAGCAGCTCTTCTAACCTTTTACCAAGGTTCTTAGCTTCTTTGTATTGGGTTAGAAACTGCTCCTTTACCTAGCAAAGTTTGTTATTACCCACTTTCTGAAGCCTACTTCTGTCAATTCGTCCATCTCATCCTCCGTGCAGTTCTGTGCCCTTCCTGGAAAGGTGTTGCAATCATTTGGAGGAGAAGAGGTACTCTGGTGTTTTGGGTCTTCAGGGATTTTTTGTTGTTGTTGATTCTTTCTCACCTTCATGAGTTTGTCTAGTTTTGGTCTTTAAGGCTGCTGACCCTTGGATGAGGCTTTTGTGGGAACTTTTTCTTGTTGATGCTGTTGTTGTTGCTTTCTGTTTGTTTTTGTTTCAATAGTCAGGACCCTCTTCTGTTGATCTGCTGCGTTTGCTGGGCGTTCACTTCAGGCCCTATTCATCTGGTTCACTCCCACACCTGGAGCTGTCACTTGATGAGGCTGGAGAATAGCAAAGATGGGTGCCTCCTCCTTCCTCTGGGATCTCTGACCTTGAGAGGCACAAACCTGATGCCAGTAGGAACGCTCCTGTATAAGATGTCTGGCATAGGTCTCACTCAGGTGGCACAGGAAGCAGGACCTATTTAACAAAGCACATTGGCTGTCTCTTGGTGGAGGGGGTGTGCTGCACTGAGGGGAAACTCACTCACCTGGGCTCCCTTGATTCCTCAGGGCTAGCAGGAGAAAAGACTAAGTCTGTTGGTCTGCAGAGACTACAACCACCTCTACCCCTAGGGGTCAAGCCCAGGGAGATCAGAGTTCTGTCCCTGAGCCCCTGGCTGGCATTGGAGTTTCTACAGGGAGGCCCTGCAGCTTCAGTGTTGGCTGCTGCCCCTCCCCCAAGGAGCTCAGATGGCTTAGACAGCAGGCAGACACAGGAGTAGTGATGACTGCCCCTCCCCCAGGGAACTCGGCAGGCTTAGCCAATTCTAGCCCAGTGGCTGTTGAGAATCTGCACCGATCTGTGGTTGGGACCCAAGGCCCCGGTGGCGTGGACTCACAAGTGGGATCTTCCAATCCTTGGGTTGCACAGTTCCATGGAAAAAGCGTGGTTTCCCAAGCCGAGTAGCACACTCACTCACTGCCTCCCTTGGCTGGGGGTGGAGACTCCCCTGCCCTGTGTGGTAGTCAGGTGGGCCGCCTCACCACACTGGTCTTCCTTCCTTTCCATGGGTCATTCCAGGCGCCTAGTCAGTCCTAATGACAGAACCTGGATACCTCGGTTGCCATTGCAAGATTCACACACTGTTTTGGATCTTTTCAACGGGAGCCTCTGATCGCCGCTGTGTCTAGTCAGCCATCTTGGCCCTGCCCCCAACTTTGATATTTTATCATCACTTATATTCAGCCTTTCTGAAGCAGCAGCCGCCGCCAAAGATACATACAGCATGCATAATCCCCAAATGTACACATAATCACCAGTTGGCTTGAGTAACCCCATTGTCTATTGAGGAAAAAGAGATGGGTAGAGCTGGGCACTGCCTTGATTAAGGGACATGAAAGCAGATTGTGCACATCAATCAAAATGTGGGTGTGGTATGGATTGTGTTGTTTTCCCAAAGCACACTCCGAGGAGTATCTTAACATCATTACTCATTTTTGTTTCCTCAGCTAGCAATGGAAAGAACAAAGAAATGTGACTTTGTTGATACTGGGTTCCTTAGAAGAAGCTCAAATATATGTAGACCCAAGTAATATTTTTATTTCTTCTTTGAGGCACAACCTTAATGAATTCTTAGATTTATTCTGGAAAAGCTTTGAGATTAAAAAAAAAAAAAAAGGATTTGTTTACACTTTAGTCTAGAAGGATTATCTTCTAAAGGACAGATTTAGCACATTAATTAAAGATGAGGACAAATTTACCAGCCTAATCTACAGCTAGAAAACTAAAATTTGAGGTTTCAGAAGGGTAATATCCAGATATATTCACATACTACAAAGGATACTCTATGAGGCAAAGAAAGATAAATATCAATGTGCAGTATTTCTCTAGAGGAAATGCAAAGAAGGATAGATATCATAATTATGTCCATAACTGTATATCTTAATTCACGGTATAAAAACAAGAAGAAAATTCAAAGATTCTTTAGGGCATGCCAAGGTGATGAAAGAATGAGTGACTGAATGAATAAATGTTACTGAAAAATTTTCATAAGCTTTTTAATGAGGAACCCTAGAAAAACCCTATCAGAGACTCTTTGACATCATCAAGCAATAATTTGCTCTTTCTATGGGAAGAAAGCCCCAATTCAAAGAATTTCTTTCTTAAAATATAGACTCTACACTTCCACAAGAGAGAAAATATGTCATAGTTGTAAATTTCATGACAAAAACTGCCCTTTGTTTATAAATTATGCTGTCTTACATTCCATCCATTTCATAGAATTAAAAAATTTTTTCTATGTCTTATAATACTAAGTTAGGCTGATACCTAGAACCCATAATGTCTGCCCTGAAGGGACAGTAACAAAAGAAATTAAACTACCTCTCTCCTTTGGGACAATTGCCAGGCATCCTTCAAAAAGTTTGACTATGGGATGCAAAGAATTCCTTTGGATTTCCTCATTCCCAGAAGAGCCATGATAGTGGGAACCCCAGAGCTGACCAGAAAATTGAATTCCATCTTCAGCAGAGAGCTGGAAGCAATGAGTGAATATTTTCGTGGTGGCTGTAATTGTATATTATAGAAAACAAAGGGCTTATGAAATCCCTTTACTGGCATTTGCCTTTTTTAATTTTTAATTTTTTGTGTTACATAGTATATATACACACAGTATATACATATATACACACAGTATATACATATAGACACATATGTATATACATATGTACACACATAGTGTGTATATATACACATAGTATATATATATGGGGTAATTAGCTATTTTGATACAGGCATACAGTGTATAATAATCACATAGGATAAATGGGATATCCATCACCTCATTCATCATTTCTGCATGTTATAAACATTCCAGTTGTACTACTTCTGTTATTCTAAAATGTACAACAAATAATTGCTGACTGTAGTCATCCTATTGTGCTATCAAATACAAGTTCTTATTCATTCAATCTAACTGTGTTTTTGTATCCATTAACCATCCCTGATCCCCTTCACTGCCCCCACTACCCTCCCCAGCCTCCAGTAACTATCATTCTACTCTGTATCTCCATGAATTCAATTGTTTTAATTAATTTTTAACTCCCACAAGTTAGTGAGAATGTTCAAAATTTGTCTTTCTGTGCCTGGCTTATTTCAATTAATGTAATGTCCTCCAGTTCCGTTCATGGTGTTGCAAATGACAGGATTTCATTGTTTTCTATGGCTGAATAGTACTCCATTGTGTATATGTACCACATTTTCCTTATCCATTCATCTGTTGATCGACACTTAGGTTAATTCCAAATCTTGGCTATTGTGAATAGTGTTGCAATAAATATAGGACTGCAGTTATCTCTTTGATATATTGATTTCCTTTTGTGGGGGTATATACCTGGCCACTTCCCCCTTTTGATGTCCTGTAATTTCCATCTCACCACAATGAATAGAACCAAATTAAGGCCTAGCGTAATTTTAAGGTTTAGGAAGTCTTTAAGAAATAACACATGATCAGTATTTAATGAAATAGGACCTATCTTCTTGATATGCATGTCAAAACACTTAATTTGATAAATGAAATAAGAATTTTTGTTTTGGGTGGAATAGTTTCCAGGTAATAGCAACAAAGTTCATGAAAAGCAGGTGAGTTCACAACAGAGAACCCTAGATCAGTTATTCTAAAAGTGTGGTACCTCCTGACCAGCAGTACCTGCATCCCCTGGGAACTTCTTAGAAATGGAAACTCTCTGGTCTCACCCCAGTTCTCATGAGTCAGAAGATTGTGTGTGTGTGTGTGTGTGCGTGCATGCACATGTTCATGCACACATGGGGCAAAGCACTCTATGTTTTAATTAGTCCTTCAAGTGATTCCGAAGCCCATTAAAATTTAAGAACCAGTGCCCTTCACCTGTAATCCCAGAACTCTGGGAAGCCAAGGTGGGCAGATCACTTGAGCCCAGGAGTTTGAGATCAGCCTGGGCAACATGGCCAGACCCTGTCTCTACAAAAAACACAAAAATTATCCAGGCATGATGGCACACATCTGTAGTCCCACCTACTCAAGAGACTGAGGTGGGAGGGTCACCTGAGTCCCAGAGGTTGAGGCTGTGGTGGGCTGTGATCATGCCACCGCACTGAAGCCTGGGGGACAGAATGAGACCTGGTCTCAAAAAAAAAAAAAAAAAAAAGAACCAGTGTCTTACATATAATTTAAATACCTTGAGGTAAGGAGTTCACTAGACAAAATGTTGGATGTTAACTCAATGGAATATCACGTTGTCTTTAACAATGCAAATTTATAGATGGATGATATAATATAACTTTAAAAATGAAACTGAATTATATGCAAATTATAATATGAGGTAATTAAAATTATATGTAACACAAAAATTTGAATGCCATATTTGTAAAATGAAATTTAGAGGATTGCCTTGGTTGGATGTATGTAAATGTGATCATTTTTATATTGCTGTTGTTTAGTTTATAAGAAGTTTATATTTTATAGTTAAGGTAAATACACACTGAAAGAGAAAAAAATGCCTAACAATAGAAATAACATATTTTGTTTATAAAGTACAATATATAACATAATTATTTGTTAAAAATGCATAACATGCAAATTAATTAAAGATGAAAAATATTATGTCAAATTGAAAAAGCCAGTTGATTCTGGGGCATCTCTCTTGTTTTTAAGTAAAAAGCACATCTGAGAGAAGCAGAGGCTTCCTTGCCAATACATCTACTTTCTTTACACTGTTCACAAGACACCTCACACTCTCTAAGTGGGAGACCAGCTTTCCCCAGGGTGCCACAACCGAAACATTCTGGTTAAAATAGTACATAACATTCAAAGGTTGGAATCTTCCTGCCCCATCTTTTTTCTTTTTCTTAACCTGTGACTTGCCAAAAGAGAAAAATCCATATATTCTGATTTCATGGAAATAAATGTTAGAAACAACTGTATAATATTTGCCTCACTATAATCTATAGACATGAATGATACAAGATTTTAGAAGTGCATAATGCCTGAGGATTGGATTATCTGAGAGGTTTCACTTAAACAAGGGCCTTTCACCTCAAAATCATCATTTAGAATCTAGACATGGACAGTGATAAAATACCGTAAACTTCTGACCCCTGAGATTTGTTCCAGTTCTAAATGCTTGGTAGTTCTATGATTCTACTGCTGTTTCATGGCTGAAAATATTGCACAGCTTCAGTGTATTCTGAGGAACAGAATATATATATAGGTATAGCATAAAGGAAGATATTACAATTGTCCAAGAGTAAGGTCATATTTTTCTGCCTGGGGAAATGACAAGTCTGAATAGATGTGACTAAATGTTGAAAGAGATGTCAAAAGAGCTCATAATCTATCCACATCGACACCTTGGATCCTCATGGTAAATGTTCAAAGAAATAAACTTTTGAAAGCAGAAATAGATGAAAAAGGCCTGCCCTTTAAATTATAACCTTATCAGATTCAACAGATTAATGTTCTAGTAAATCATAGAGTATTTGTTGTGGGGGACATATCTATTTTCTTTTACAGTTTACAGAAATCTAGTGGTTTCCAATAAGGAGGTGCATGTACCCAGGGGGCTCTTAAGACAGTCCATTGAGTTCTGGAAAGCGCATACTATATTTATGCTAACGTTTCACCTAAAAATAAGGAAGAAATATTCTTTACTATTATTTAACATACAACACACTCTCACATTAAGTATGCAACGTATCCCGAGCGAAAGGCAAAAGTTCCGTCAATGCAAGGATTGGTGTTAACGCAATACAGCTTCTTTTGTTAAATTATTTACTTGCAAGGCCAGGCGCAGTAGCTCACGCCTGTAATCTCAGCAATTTGAGAGGCCGAGGAGGGCGGCTCACGAGGTCAGGAGTTTGAGACCAAACTGGTCAACATGGTGAAACCCCGTCTCTACTAAAAATACAAAATTAGCCGGGCGTGGTGACACATAGCTGTAATCCCGGATACTTAGGAGGCTGAGGCCGGAGAATCGCTTGAACCCAGGAGGTGGAGGCTGCAGTGAGCCAAGATCGCGCCATTGCACTCCAGCCTGGGCAACAAGGGCAAGATTCCATCTCAAAAAACAAACAAACAAACAAAAAAACCCGGCAACAACAAAAAACAATTCACATGAAGTTATTTTGCTATAGTTCAGTTAAGTGGATTTACAGTGTAGAGTATTGAATTGTTACTAAATAAAATGAACAAATACTTAAAAAGATCCCCACCCCCTAATTGAAATGTGAATTGAAGATTCTACTAATAATGTAAGTACAAGGGAAAAGTGATAGGGCTGACAACTCTTCACATCTGACAAATGCTGACAATTGTGAACACCAGCATATCAAATAAAATGCATTGAATATAGAACAAGACCTTTGAACTGTTGTACAAAGTATTAAACCCACAGTTTTCACTTGTTCTTAGCCAAAAGGCCGAGAAGCGATAAACCCACAGTTTTCAAAAATAAACAAATTCAATGAGATTTTTCTTACTATTAAGTAACTAAAATTATTTAAAATATTGTGCATTTCACTTTTTCATCCTTTAAAGCCAGGTTTTTTGGAAGGCATAATTTATATAGAGTAAAATTCATCCTATTTCAATGCACAGTTTGGTGAATTTAAACATGTGTATCTAGTCAAGTAATAATCACCTAATGTTATATAGTTTTATCACCCCCCAAATTTACTGTTGCCTTTTTGCAGTCACTCCCTCTCCCCACAACCTGAGCTCCTGGAAACAATGGATCTCATCATAAAAATGGAATCGTACAATATGTAGCTTTTAGTGTTTAACTTCTTTTACTGAACATAATGCTTCATTTTTTAAAAAATGGTCTTGAGATAACTGTAGATTCACAGGTAAGAAGTGGTAGAGTCCCATGTATCCTTTGGCAGTTTCCACCAACGGTAACATCTTGCAAAACTGTTGTACAATATTTCATCAACCATGATGTTTACATTGATACAGTCAAGATAGAGAACATTTTCATCACCACAAGGATCCCTCTTATTGCCTCTTTATAGTCACAATCACTTCCCTCTAATCCCCAACCCCTCCTTAATACTTGACAACCAATAATCTTTTCTCCATTTCTATAATAAAGTCACCTCAAGGGGATCATTAAAGTCTGGAAACAATGGATGCTGGCGAGGATGTGGAGAAATAGGAATGCTTTTACACTGTTGGTGGGAGTGTAAATTAGTTCAACCATTGTAGAAGACAGTGTGGCGATTCCTCAAGGATATAGAACTAGAAATACCATTTGACCCAGCAATCCCATTACTGGGTGTATACCCAAAAGATTACAAATCATTCTACTATAGAGACACAAGCACACATATGTTTACTGCGGCACTATTCACAATAGCAAAGACTTGGAACCAACCCAAATGTCCATCAATGATAGACTGGATAAAGAAAATGTGGCATATATGCACCATGGAATACTATGCAGCCATAAAAAATAATGAGTTCATGTCCTTTGCGGGGACATAAATGAAGATGGAAACCATCTGTTAGCAAAGTAACACAGGAAGAGAAAAGCAAACACTACATGTTCTCTTTCATAAGTGGGAACTAAACAATGAGAAGATATGGACATAGGGAAGGAAACATCACACACTGGGGCCTGTCAGGGGGGTGGGGGGAAAGGGGAGGGAGAGCATTAGGGTAAACAATGAATGCCTGTGGAGCTTGAAACCTAGATGAAAGGTTGATAGATGCAGCAAACCACCATGGCACAGGTATACCTATGTAACAAACCTGCATGTTCAGAACATGTATCCCAGAACTTGAAGTAAAATAAATAAACAAACAAATAAATAAAATGTAAATGTAATCATATAGCATGTATTCTTTGGTGATTGGCTTTTTTCACTGTGCATAATTCTCTGGAGATTCATCCAGGCTATTCTGTGTCTCAATAGTTTATTCTTCTCTACTGCTTAGCAGCATTCCATAGTATGAGTGCACTACAGTTTAACCATTCACTCACTGAAAGACATCAGAGTTGCTTCCAGTTTGGGGCTAGTATAAACAAAACTGCTATAAATATTTGTGTACAGGTTTTTCTGTGAACATAAATCTACATTTCCTGGAATAAATGCCCAACAGTGCAATTACTGGACCATATTGTATTTGCATATTTAGTTTAAAAAATCCATCAAATTATTTACCTAAGTAGTTGTACCAGTTCATTTTTAACAGCAATGAATGTGTGATCCAATTTATTTGCATTTTTCCAGCATTTGTTGTAGTCACTACTTAAAAAAAAATTTTAGTCATTCTCATAGGTATATAGTGAGATCTCATTTTGGTTTTCATTTTTATTTCCCTAACCACTAATGATAAGTAACATCTTCTCATGTGCTTATTTCTGCTTTATACTCCTTCATGAAATGCCTCTTCATGTCTTTTGCGTATTTTCTAATTGGAGCAGGTTGTTTGACCATTACATTTTCAGAATTAAAAAATTACCTTCTAGATAGTAGACCTTTGTCAGATACATGGTTTGTAAATATTTTCTCCCACTCTGTAGATTGCTGAGTTTTTAATCCTCTTATGAGGGCCTTTCACAGAGAAAACGTTTTATTTTGACAAAGTCTAGTTTATCTATTTTTCCTTTTGTGAATTATGCTTTTGGTGTCAGATCTAAGAACTCTTTGCCTAGCTCTATACCCTGAATATTTTCTTTTAGAAGTTTTATAGCTTTACACTCTTGTTTAAGTCTGTGATCATTTCAAGCCACTCTTTGTAAAAGGTGTGAGACTTGAGTCAAGGATAATCTTTTTGGCCTGTGGTCTCCAGAGCTCTGGCACCATTTGTGGAAAAGTCTAGTCTTCCTCTGTTGAATTGGTTGTGCATTCTTGTCACAGCTTATTTGGAAATATTTATATGAATGTACTTCTAGATTTTCTGTTCTGTTCCATTCATTTATTTGTCTATCCCTACACTAGTACTACACAGTCTTGATTACTGTAGCTATGTATTAAGTCTTGAAATTGGGTAGACTGATTCTCTCTTTATTTTTCAAAAAATGTTTTAGCTATTCTAGTTCCTTTGCCTTTTCATATTAACTGTAGAATAATCTTGTCTATATCTACAAAAAAAATCTGGCTAGTATTTTGAAAAGAATTGTACTGAACTTTCATATCAATTTGTGGAAAATTGACCTCTCTACTATGTCAAGTCTTCTAATCCATGAACACAGTATGCCTCTCCATTTATGTAGATCTTTGATTTCTTGCATTACTGTTGTGCAGTTTTCAACATACAAGTCTTATACATGTTTTGTTAGATTTACACGTAAGTATTTCATTTTTTAAACAATTGCAATTGGCATCGTGTTTTTAATTTTGGTGTCCACATGTTTCTTGCCAGTATATAGAAATACAACTGATTTTGGTATGTCTGTCTTGTAAACTTACTGAACTCACTTATTAGTTCAAGGAAGTTTTTGGATATTCCTTAGGATTTTGTTCATAGATAATCATTTCATCTGCAAATACGGACAGTTTTATTTCTTCCTTTCCAATCTTACACGTCTTTCCCCACCCCCCTTCATGTGTTACAGTATTGGCTAGAACTTTCAGCACTGTGTTGAATATGAGTGGTAAGAGTGAACATCCTTACCTTGTCCCCAGTCTTAGGGGAAAGCATTCAGTCTTTCATCAGTAAGCCTAATGTTAGCTGCAGATCGTCCCCCCTTGTTCTATAAATTCTCTGTATCAAGCTGAAGAAGTTCCCTTTTGCTCATTTTCTTCTGAGAATTTTTATCATAAATGGGTGTTAAACTTTGTTAATGCTTTTTTCAGTATTGATTGACATGATTATGTGATTTTTTCTTTAGCTTTTTAATATGTTGCATTATATTGCTTTTTTAAAGATATTGAACAAATCTTACATTCCTGGAATAAATCCCACTTTGTAATGATGTATACTTTTTAATTCCATTTGTTTATTTTTAAAAATAATTTTTGCAGGTATGATCACAAGAGATATTAATCTGTAGTTTTATTTTGTTGTACTGCCTTTGTTTTTGGTGTCAGGATAATACTAGCTTTATAAAATGAATTGTGTTCTTCTCTATTTCATAGAAAAGATTCTGTAGAATTTGCATCACTTCTTCTTTAAATGCTTAGTAGAATTCTTCAGTGAAACTATCTGGCCCTAGAGATTCCTTTTTTGAGAGTTTTAAAATTATGAATTAAATTCCCTTAATAATTTTAAGGTTATTTGAATTATCTATTTAATATTGGATGTGAGTTGTCGTGGTTTGTATTTTTTGAGAAAGGGTTCCATTTTGTCTACATTGTCAAACTTATTTCTGTGGAGTTATTTTTAGTTTTCCTTTATTATCCTTTTGATGTCTGTAGAGTCTGTAGTGACCTCCCTGCTGCATGTTTGATAAGGTAATTTACATCTTCTCTCATTTATTCTTTATCAGTCGTCTTTTTAGAGATTTTTCAGTTTTATCAATCTTTTCAAAGTATCAGCTCTTTGTATTGTTGATTTTCTCTATAGTTTTTCTGTTCTCAGTTGATGTCTGCTCTTATTTAAATTACCTACTTCATACTGTTTGCTTTGGGTTTAGTTTGCTCTTTTAGGTTCTTGAGGTAGGAGATTAGATTATTGATCTGAAAGTTTTCTTTTTCCCAATGTATATATTTAGTTCTATAAATGTGTCTCTCCATATTGTGTTAGATACTTTTCTCCATTTAGATAAATCGAGTTTTCATTTTTACTCCATTCAGTGTATTTTTAAAATTTCCCTCTAGACTTTCTCTTTGACCCATGGACTATTTAGAAGTATGTTGTTTAGTTTCAAAGTGTTTTGAGAGTAAAGATACCTGTTATCTTTCTGTTATTGATCCTAATTTGGTTCCATTATAATCAGAGAACACAGTTCATATGATTCCAATTATTTTAAATTTGTTAAAGTTTGTTTTATGGCCCAGGATACAGTGTCTCTTGATACATGTTCTATAGGTACTTAAAACTAACATGTATTCTGTTGTTGGATGGTGTATTCTCTTAGATCCTCTTGGTTGATGGTTAATTCAGTGTTGACAGTTCTTTTCTTTTAGCACTTGAAAAATAGTATGCTACTTCCTTTTGGCCTCCATGGTTTCTGATGCGAAACTGCTATAATTTGCTTCATTTTTCCTAGAGGTAAGGTGTTTTTTTAGGTCTACTTCCATTTAAAAATTTTTAATTTGTATTTCTTTGTCTAAGTTTAATTGTGATATGCCCTGGTATGTATTTTTTTTTATTTTTCCTATTTGAGGCTTACTCTGCTTCTTGAATCTGTTGGTTTACGTCTCTTGGCAAATTTTGGAACTTTTCAACCATTATTTCTTCAGATACTTTTTCAGCCTCATCCTCTTTCTTCTCTTGTTCTGGGATTCTGATGACTTAAACATTAGATCTTTTGCTTTAGTCCTAAATGTCTTTTGGGCTCTATTCACCTTTTTATTCCAGTCTATTGTATTGCTCGGATTAGGAAATTTCCATTGTTTTAAATTTTGGATCACTGATTATCTCCTATATTCCCTCCCTTTTTTGTTGTTGAGTTCATCCACTGAGATTTTTTATTTTAATTATGTATTTTTCGGTTCTAAAGTTTCCACTGGATTATTCTTTATGTCTCCTATTTATTTGCTGAAGCTTTCTATTTTTTGTTTCAAGCATGTTTATAATTGCTTGTGGAAGCATTTTTATCATGGCTTCTTTAATATCTTTGCCAGATAACTCTAATGTGTGTCATCTTGATGTTGGCATCTATTGATTGACTTTTATCATTCTGTTGATAAATATTTCTGGTTCTTGGTATGATGAGTGATTTTTAAAAGTGAAACCTGGATATTTTTGTATTATGTTATGAGACCATGGATCTTCTACTTTAATTGGGATTCTCTGACACTGTTCTGCCAGATGAATGGGGCTCATGACCTTGCTAATTCCAGGTATCTTACTCAGCCTCTAAGGAAGTCTCCTCATTACTGCTGGGTGGGAGTGGGAATTCTGGCTCTCCCAATGGCCTTGACTGATTCCATGTGGACAGTAGCTTAATCACTGGGTGATGGTGAAGTCCCGACTCTCCACCAGGTCATCTCTGATGACATTCCTGCAGGGAGAGGGAGGAATACCTCATTACTGCTGGGTGGGGCTGGAGCTATTAACACCATAGGCTAGGGTGTTATTACAGGATGGTGGAGGGTGACACCTTTAGTCTTAGGGTGGCCTCCTCTGACACCACCCTAGCAGTGTGTTGGGCATCTCTTTATAGTCTGGTGAGGACGGAAGTCTAGGCTCTTTATTCAGCCTTTTCTAGCATGGATGGAGATAGAGCCAAGGTTTTAATATGATATTTGGCTAGAATAGAATATTTATTGTCTATAAGCTTTCTGTCTTGCTAGGCTTCTCCTTTCCTGGTCCTTTGGCTAAGAAGAGCAGACTTTTGTTAGTGCAAGAGGCTTTTGATAGTCATCCTTGTTGCTGTATATATCAGTAGGATTTTTCCTGTATACTTCTGAGTTGTATTCTATTCTATGGGTTTACCACAATTTGTTCATCCATTCAGTAGTTGTTGGCCATTGTGTTGTTTGCAGCTTTGGGTAATTATGAATAAAGATGTTACAAATAGTCACATATAAGTCTTCCTAAGTACATTGTTTCTATTTTTCTTGGGTAAGACCTAGGAGTGGGATTTATGGGTTGTATGATAAGTGTGTGTTTAACTTTTTAAGAACTTACCAATTTTCCAAAATAGTTGTACAATTTTGCATTCCCACCAGCAATTTGTAAGAGTTTCAGTTGTTCTACATCAGCATTTTGATAAGTATGTAGTAATGTCTAACTGTGTTTTAACTGCATTTTCCTGTTTGCTGATGATGTTGGATATCTTTTCATGTGTTATATGTTATCTATATCTCTTCTCTAATGAAATTTTTTTTTCTCACTTTTTGAATTGGGTTATCTTATTACTTTGCTTAGAATGTTCTTTATATATTATAACTGCAAATTATCTGATACACATTTAGCAAATATTTTCTATTCTTTTATTTTTATTATTTATGTTATATTATATAAGGTATATAATATATAAATAAAATAACATAATAGGAATAGCCAAGAGAGTTATTGTTTCTTCTTGACTCATACCTCAGCCCATTCTCCCTTTTTCTCTTTTTAGTCCTCTAGTAGTTACAGTTGATTCCAATACCCTTTCCCACTACCTATCACTGTAAGTTTTCAATTTTCCTTTGTGGGTAATGGATTAAGTATCTCAAATGTAAGGAAGGTATATACATAGGTTCGGGTAGCATCAATCTTATTACATTCAGCTTATCAGATAAAATATAAACACTTTCACAATATTCACAATTCATAATATTTTAAGAATTTATCATTAAAAGACTCTAAACATTTGAAGGCAAGAAAAAGGTGTAAATGGAGAACTGGAGATCTTTGTCTATGTTTTCATTTATACCAAAACTAAGTCCTTCCTATTTCCTGAAACCTGACCCTCTTCCTTTTATCCCAGTGAGTGGTATCATAATGAAATAGTCACTGCAGCCAAAAATCTGAGAATTATCCTAGACTCTCTTTTTCTCACAAATAATTCATTATTACGTCTGTCAATCATGTCTTATTATTTCTGCATCTTTTCTCTCTCTCCCAGCCCTTCTACCACCATACTATTAAAGGGGCCCTTTATCTAGTACCTGACCACTTGGTTCTCAAACTCTGGTATGATCAGAATCACCTCAAGGGTTTGTCAAAACAGATTTTTGGGTCCTATCTGCAGATAGGTCTGATTCTGTAGGTCTGAGTAAGACCAGTTAATTTACATCTTTATCAAATTCTTAGGTGATGCCAAGGTTGCTGGTTCAAGGGCCACACTTTGAGATTCACTGTCATTGACTATAACAAAAAGTTTCTACCTGCCCTCCAGAATCACTGTCCCACTACTTAACAAATAAAATCCAAGCTCCTTATTAATATCTAACCCATCCTTTATTTACAAAGAATGAGAGTGGGCAGGCACTATGCTTAGTAACACTGAGGATCCAGGGATGAATAAGTCACTCTCATTGTCTCAAAGTGCATAGATCAAAGCATAGCTGTGAAATTGTAGGTGGCACAAGGCTGGCTTCATGATCATATGACCTGTGCAGTCCCCACAAAACCCTGTGTTTAGAATGGCCTCATGCTTGGTTTCATGTTCTGCTATTGCCATCTTGAATTTCTTAACTTTTGAACAAGAGTTCCTGCATTTTAATTTTGCACTGGGCCTCATCACTCTGTATCAGTCCTTGGTGGCAGGAAGGCCAGTTGGGTTACTCCATTCTAATGCTGATAACAAAGGCTTACCTGAGACTGGGTAATTTAAAGGAAAGAGGTGTAATTGATTTGCAGTTCCACATAGCTGAGGGCAGGCCTTAGGAAACTTACAATTATGGTGGAAGGGGGAGCAAACACATCCTTTTTCACATGGCAGCAGAAAGGAGAAGAATGAGAGCTAAGAGGGGAAAAGCCCCTTATAAAACTATCAGATCTCATGAGAACTCATTCAGTATCATGAGAACACCATGACGGCAATCGCCCCCATGATTCAATTACCTTCCACCAGGTCCCTCCCGTGACACATGAACTATAATGAGATTTGGGTGGGGACACAGCCAGAGAATATCACCAACCCTAGGCAAATTTACTTTCTCAGCTTTTACTACTGGTCAAGGCTTTTGTTTTAGTTTCTCATCCAATCTTTCTCTGAGAGTTGAGCCTCATTAAACTTCACTGACCTGGGTTTATGAAAGCAATATTCTTCACTAGGCAATCACAGAGGTAAAAATTCTGATGGGTGGCTCTGGTCATGAATGCAGAAATTGTCTTCAGCCCCTCAAAATATACTAGAGGATGCCAACCGATAGTGGGTTTTCTGGAGAGTTTCTCAGCTTTGTTGAAAATCAAGAATCCTTATAATATTTATATTTTCCTTTTGAGAGCTGGACAGCATGTCTGCCACCACACACATGTGGGGATCATAAAATTACCACATATTTAGAGCTGGGAGGACTTTAAATGTTAGTAGTTTATCATATCCAGTCCCTGTCTATGACTAGATTCTAAAAGGGATAGATGAGGCTAAAGGCCTTCCATAAAATAATCCCATCCCCAGATGACACATCTTTCTCATCCTGAATCATCTATAATTTGCTTTGAACCCATGAAGTCATAAAACCTGAGAATGTCAGTGAAGCTGATGATGTGCTTCCTGCAAAATTTACCTTTAGGCCTGAGAGCTCCACCATCAATACCTGTTGAAACCCAGAAACAAGGGGATTGCCAGAGTCAGATCCTCATGTTTCCCAGGCTCTTACTCTTCAGAGGTCTTGTTTTGTTTTATTTATTTATTTTTATTATTATACTTTAAGTTGTAGGGTACATGTGCACAATGTGCAGGTTTGTTACATATGTATACATGTGCCATGTTGCTGTGTTGCACCCGTTAACTCGTCATTTATATTAGGTATATATCCAAATGCTATCCCTCCCCACTAACCCCACCCCATGACAGGCCCTGTTGTGTGATGTTCCCCTCCCTGTGCCCAAGTGTTCTCCTTATTCAATTCCCATCTATGAGTGAGAACATGCGGTGTTTGTTTTTCTGTTCTTGTAATAGTTTGCTGAGAATCATGGTTTCCAGCTGCATTCATGTCCATACAAAGGACATGAACTCATCCTTTTTTATGGCTGCATAGTATTCCATTTTGTATATGTGCCACATTTTCTTTTTTTTTCTTTTATATTATTTTATTTTATTATTATTATACTTTAAGTTCTAGGGTACATGTGCATAACGTGCAGGTTTGTTACATATGTATACTTGTGCCATGTTGGTGTGCTGCACCCATCAACTCGTCAGCACCCATCAACTCGTCAGCACCCATCAATTCGTCATTTATATCAGGTATAACTCCCAGTGCAATCCCTCCCCACTCCCCGCTCCCCATGATAGGCCCCAGTGTGTGATGTTCCACTTCCCGAGTCCAAGTGATCTCATTGTTCAGTTCCCACCTATGAGTGAGAACATGCGGTGTTTGGTTTTCTGTTCTTGCGATAGTTTGCTGAGAATGATGGTTGCCAGCTGCATCCATGTCCCTACAAAGGACACGAACTCATCCTTTTTTTATGGCTGCATAGTATTCCATGGTATATATGTGCCACATTTTCTTAATCCAGTCTGTCACTGATGAACATTTGGGTTGATTCCAAGTCTTTGCTATTGTGAATAGTGCCACAATAAACATACATGTGCATGTATCTTTATAGCAGCATGATTTATAATCCTTTGAGTATATACCTAGTAATGGGATGGCTGGGTCAAATGGTATTTCTAGTTCTAGATCCTTGAGGAATCGCCACACTGTCTTCCACAGTGGTTGAACTAGTTTACAGTCCCACCAACAGTGTAAAAGAAGTTGTTGTGCCACATCCTCTCCGGCACCTGTTGTTTCCTGACATTTTAAAGAACGCCATTCTAACTGGTGTGAGATGGTATCTCATCATGGTTTTGATTTGCATTTCTGAATAAAATACCTAGGAATCCAACTCACAAGGGATGTGAAGGGCCTCTTCAAGGAAAACTACAAACCACTGCTCAACAAAACAAAAGAGGACACAAACAAATGGAAGAACATTCTATGCTCATGGATAGGAAGAATCAATATTGTGAAAATGGCCATACTGCCCAAGGCAATTTATAAATTCAATGCCATCCCCATCAAGCTACCAATGACTTTCTTCACAGAATTGGAAAAAAACTACTTTAAAGTTCATATGGAACCAAAAAAGAGCTCGCATTGCCAAGACAATCCTAAACCAAAGGAACAAAGCTGGAGACATCACACTACCTAACTTCAAACTATACTAGAAGGCTATGGTAACCAGAATAGCATGGTACTGGTACCAAAACACAGACATAGACCAATGGAACAGAATTGAGCCCCCGGAAATAATACCACACATCTACAACCATCTGATCTTTAAAAAAGCTGACAAAAACAAGAAATGGTGAAAGGATTCCCTATTTAGTAAATGATGCTGGGAAAACTGGCTAGCCATATGTAGAAAGCTGAAACTGGATCCCTTCCTTACACCTTATACAAAAATTAATTCAAGATGGATTAAAGACTTAAATGTTAGAACTAAAACCATAAAAACCCTAAAAGAAAACCTAGGTAATACCATTCAGGCCATAGGCCTGGGCAAGGACTTCATGACTAAAACACCAAAAGCAATGGCAACAGAAGCCAAAATTGACAAATGGAATCTAATTAAACTAAAGAGCTTCTATACAGCAAAATAAACTCTCATCAGAGTGAACAGGCAACCTACAGAATGGGAGAAAATTTTTACAATCTACCCATCTCACAAAGGGCTAATATCCAGAATCTACAAAGAACTTAAGCAAATTTACAAAAAAAAAAAAAATCAAACAATCCCATCAAAAAGTGGGCAAAGGATATGAACAGACACTTCTCAAAAGAAGACATTTATGCATCCGACACATGAAAAAAATAAAGGTCTTGTTTTATAAAAGAAATGTTACTTATCGTGTGTATGTGATTATGTGTGTGTGTGAATGTGGACATTTATGCATTTGGTGGTGGTGTTTGGGATGTGTATGTTTAAGTGACTATTAAAGCCTAGTTGTGTGATTTAACATTTGAAAACTCCACATTCTTCCTATGGCTGGAGGGAGTAAAAAGAGCCTATTATCATTTTCAGGCCAGATGTTTTACTTAACTGAGCCAGTCTGATCCCTGCACCTGTCTGAGACCAGCAGTTGCAGGATTAGTGTTAAGAGGCCGAATTAAAAAATCTGGACAACTGTTAGCAGACAAGCGAATGGTGTGAAAATGAACAGACTTTCAGCATAAAGGATTTACTGTTTATGACATAAGGCAATGCACATCACTGGAAGGAAAACTTGAGCATGCCCTGTTACCTCTCTGTCCGTGCATGCTTATATACATTACCAAGTGACAATTACGGGGACTTTGAGTGAGTGGAGAAACAGAAGTAGGGGATTGGGGTTAGGGTTGGAGAAACAGAGACATATTATCCCATCCATCTGTGAGACAGCCGTAGAGTTACACAAAATTATATATTATTTCTGGTGGATTATAACAATTATAAAAGGAAGAAAACAGGCCCCACTGCCATAAAGATTTTTTTTAACCATGCATCTTCAATGAAACAATGACTTGTTACCCAAAAGTAATTCCTTCCTAAAGGGTAATTTACTTTTCTCATAGTATAGCAGATTAGCATACTAGTTTTTATAAAAGCAAAACAACAAAAAAAAACTTCTCAAATTGTTTATTAGGGCTAAACTAAATGTAACTGGGAAATTCTGCGTGGTTCCAACAAGTAAGAAGACTTTTTCTCCCACTTTAAGGCAATACACCCCTGTGCCCCCTGCAACATACACACTCATACTGGAGTACTTTACTCATCTGGCTAAAATATAAAGTTTAATGCTATTCTTTAGAATAACTGAATTCCAGTGTGTTCTCCATTATTCAGCTTTTTGTTGCATATGATTTATTACACATACATACAGTTTAAAATAATATCAAAATGACTGATGCCTTGGTTAAGAAAAAGAGGAAAAAAATTGTTAATGTGGACTCACACGCTTAATACTTTCAGGAGAATACACTAGATTTAGTCTAGCCCTGGCGCCACCTCAGCATGTGCATGGGACCCTGGACAAGGCACCTCCTTGAGGCTTGGCTCTTCAGTTCCAGGATTCTTATAGGGATTAAGGAAGCTAATGTATATGAAAAGTACGTCCTAATTTGTGAACTGGTTTACACGTGTTAGCTCTTACTTTCAACTGAATTTATGGAAGGAAATCTGAAGCTAATTGGTGTTAGATTATCTTAAGAATGGTGATGAAATCAAATTTACTTATAGTAAAAGCAACTGGATTTATACTTCAAGCACATACATGATACAGGAATTCTTTCAAATAGGCAAAAAGATATTATTCCTTTATGAACTTTAGACATGCTAAGGTCCTTGTAATCATTCATTCAACCAGCAATATAATTGGGCACCTATTTTGTGGCAGTCCCAGGGATACAGTGATAAGCCACAATGCTTGTCCTCATGGGACTGCCTAAGGAAGACAGACATCAAATAGGCAATTACATAAACAAATATTTGATTATAAGTGCACTGTGCTCTGGAAGGGGAAGTGTATAAGTGCCAAGAGAGAATGTAAAAGGTATACCTGAGCCAACAGAGGCGTCAGCTAAGGGTTCCCTGAGGAAGTGATGTTTAAATATTACAGTCTTCCATGTAACAGAAGTCAGAGTGCTTATCTTTAATTTTGAACTGTGGTTTATATTGTTTTTTCAGATACTTGTACACTAGAAAACGTAGGGTTTACTTTTTTTAAGCTATAATGTTATATGCTCTGATTTTTCAAGGCTTCTTTGGCTTGCAAGTGATATCTCAAAATTGACCTAAGCAAAAAGGGAAATATATTGGCTTACATAACTGAATAGTACTAGGATTCTATGTTTTGGTATGATTGGCTATTGGGGCAAACCATATCATCAGGATTAGGACTCTCTCCATCTCTTAGTCTCTACTTTCCCACAGTAGATTTATTCAGCCTTTGAATGATCTTCTCTTCCTCAGTAGTTTCAAAGGAAACTCCAAAATCGAATCCTTTTTGCTGAACCTGGGTCATATGCCCACTTCTGGAGGTGAAGGCGGGGCTTGGGGGGGCAACCTCATACCAATTAGACTAACAGAGAAGGAAAGGCAGGTGTTCAAGGATAACCATCAAGAAAAAGGAGAAATGAATGGGCAGCAAACAGAAACACTTGTTCACTGTATGCTGGAACCAATCTCCTTTGTCTAGTGTTATGATTCTCAATCTTTAGAGTACTTCTGTATTAGTTTTATATTGCTGTGTAAAAAGTTACCACAAATGTATCATTGTAAAACAGGTATGGCATGACATTGTTCTCAGTTCAGGGTATCAAAAGGCTAAAATAAATGTGTTGGGTGGGTTCAGTTCTCGCTGGGAGGCTCAAGGTCTTCCAGTGACCTGGGAAGAACTTGCTTCCAAGGTCATTGGCCAAATTCAGTTACAGTTGACCCTTAAACAACATGGGCGTTGTGGCACTGACTCCCTGCATAGTAAAAAAGTTCATGTATATCTTTTGACTCCCCCAAAACTTACTACTAATAGACTACTCTTGACTGAAAACCTTACTGATAATATACGTGAATAACATGTAATTTGTATATTATATGTATTATATACAGTTTTCTTAAAAGAAGGTAAGCTAAAGAAAAGAAAATGATACTAAGAAAATAATAAGGAAGAGAAAATGTATTTGCTATTAATTGAGAATGGACTATCATTAAGGTCTTCACCCTCATGATCATCATGTTGAGTAGGCTGAAGAGGAGGAGGAAGAGGAAGGGTTGGTCTTGCTGGCTCAAGCGTGGCAGAGGTGGAAGAGGTGGGAGAAGTGGAAGGAAAGGTAGGAGAGGCAGGCATACTTGGTGTAACTTTACGGGAATACATTGTAATTTCTGTCTGACTTTTTTGCCTTATTTCTCTAAAAGAGTTTCTATGTAGTACCAATCCTTCTACGGTTTACTTTAGTTTCAGTGCCAACATCATAGAAGGGTCCGTGTCATAAAAGAAGTCAAAAGCAGTCTTGAATAATCAGGATGCTTCTGATGGATTGTCTAACGTCAATTTGCTTTCTGGCACCACTGTTTCTATGTCTTCTTCCTCACTGGCACTGATTCAGAAGTACTCATCTCCATCAAGTTGACTTCTGTGATTTCCTTTAATATGTTGTCTATTATCTCTTGAATTTCTCTAAGATTCATATCTTGAAACCCTTTGCCTCCCACCTTCTTTTGGCATACCCACATACTCTTCATGATTTGCTTGATTGGCTCTGTAAATCCTGTGAAGTTATGCGCAGCATCTGGACATGATTTTCTTCAGCGGGAATTTATTGTTTCGGGCTATGTGGCTTTCACAGTTTTTTTTCTATAACAATGATGGCATTTGTAATGGTGCAATCCTTCCAAACTTTAATGATGTTCTCTTTATCGGGGTTCTCTTCCCTAGCATAGACAATCCTTTCTATACAGAACCACGTGTATGAGCCTTACAGGTCCTAATAACCCCCTGATCTGGAGGCTGAATTAGAGATGCTATGTCTAGGGGTAGGTAGACCACTTTGATGCCTTTGGTGTTGAACTCATGGGTTCTGAGTGGCTAGCAGCATTGTCTAATATATATATATATATAGTAGCATTAATCTACCATTTCCTACCACAACTCCTGGTGCTTGCCTCTCTTTTTAATAATAAATGTACTTTGTAGCATTTTTTTTTCCGGAATGGGGCACTTTAATCTGCATTATATATTCCTTCTCAATGATTTTCTTAATTGCATCTGAACAGTCATCTACTGCCTCTTGGTAGACAGAAGTTGCTTCTCCCGTTATCTTAACATTTTTGAGTCAAACATCTTTCTAAAATTATCAAAACATCCTTTGCTAGGAAAGGATGTTTTGATAATAAATCCTCCAGCTTTAGATCTTTCACCTTCATTGTGCTTTAAGTTGTCATATAATGACTTGGCTTTTCCTTGAATCATATTCACGTCTATAGGTATGCCTTTATTTTATTATTCCAATCTTGCACCCACATAAAAGCTGCATTTTCAATACAAGATTAAAAGGCATTTTGTAAAAACTACATTTTTGCACCTGCTGGCAAAGCTTCAACAATGCCTTCACAAATGTCCTTCTCTCTCTGTTTTCTTTTTTTTTTTTTTTGCACTAGTTTTTCAGTAGTTCTTATGCTGGATTCATTTATCTTGAAATGGCAGGGAACTGCAGATGCAGACCTCAGTCTATGGTACATATCAAGCAATTCAGCTTTGTCTTGTAATGTTATGACTTTTCTCTGCCTCTGGGTACACTTCTAGCATCACTAATTGAACTTCATATGGGGTTCGTGGTGTTTTTCAAGGTTTACAGTACTGCATTAAACACAATGAAAACTACGTAAGAACAATGAGAGATCACTTTTTACTATTATATGCAATTTACTGGAGAGATGAACTACTGACAAGATGATTAGTGTCACATGGCATTTTAAGTGGATACTTGCAACACTTGAGCGCACCACAATAGCAACAGGAGGTGGCTACAAAATTATTACAGAAGTACAGCATTTACTACAGTTAATTGTATGTGGTAATGCTTTAATATGGCATCTTTATTTTTTTACATTTCTCTCAACTGCAAATGGCATCATATATTATCTGTAAGTATTTTTGTGTGTAAGTTTTGATAAATTTAAACTTTTTATAATAAGTTTGTGTATACTTTATGGTAGTAAATGATAAAATAGGCTGGTATCTGTATATATTTTATACAGCCATACATACCTAACTTTTTCTTATTTTTTTTTGATATTTTAGGCTATGCAGTTCATCTGGGAGTTTTTTCAAATTGTAGCAAATCTCCAAAACATGTTCTAATATAGTTATTGAAAAATAATCGGGCATAAATGGACCTGCTCAGTTCAAGCTGTGTTATCCGAGGGTGAACTATATTTGTGGTTGTAAGACTGAGGTTCTTGTGTGCTTGCTGGCTGTCAGCTGGGGCTGCTCTTGTCTCCTAGAGGCTGCTTGCATTCCTTTCCATACCATGTGGCTCCCTCTAATAACAGAGGCTTTCTTATGCCTCAAAATCTCTGAGTTCTTCTTTCTCTGACCTCTAGACCCAGATTTAAAAGACACATACATCACCTCTTGAATGCTTTGTTGCCTAGAGATTTCTTCCACCAGATACCTTAAATCATCCCTCTCAAGTTCAAAGTTCCACAAATCTCTAAGGCAGGGGCAAAATGCCACCAGTCTCTTTGCTAAAACATACCAAGAGTCACCTTTGCCCCAGTTCCCAATAAATTCCTCATCTCCATCTGAGACCACCTCAGCCTAGACCTTATTGTCCATATCTCTATCAGGCTTTCAGTCGAAGCCATTCAACAAGTCTCTAGGAAGTTCCAAACTTTCCCACATTTCCCTGTCTTCTTCTGAGTCCTCCAAACTGTTCCAACCTCTGCCTGTTATCCAGTTTCAAAGTTGCTTCCATGTTTTCGGATACCTTTTCAGCAGCAACCCTCTCTACTGGTACCAATGTACCGTATTTGTTCTTTTTCACACTGCTGATAAAGACATACCCGAGCCTGGCAATTTACAAAAGAAACAGGTTTATTGGATTTACAGTTCCACATGGCTGGGGAGCGCTCACAATCATGGTGGAAGGTGAAAGGCATGTCTCACATGGAGGCTGACAAGAGAAGACAGTTTGTGCATGTAAACTCCCATTGTTAAAGCCATCAGATCTCATGAGACCCACTCACTACCACCAGAACAGCATGGGAAAGACCTGCCCTCATGCTGCAATCACCTCCCAACAGCATCCTCCCATGACATGTGGGAATTGTGGGAGTTACAATTAAAGATGAGATTTGGGTGGGGGCCAAACCATATCACCTCTCCTGGAGAAGATAATCCCCTGGGTGGCCCCAAGTCAGATTACCAAATAGGTAATGATTGGTGCACTGGAAAAATTGAGGAAATTCCACCTTTCCTTTGATAGTATTTATTACTAGGATGTTTAAAATATCAAAGTAGTCACCAGGGGAAAAATCAGACTATTGTGGACTTTCTTACACTTATTTCTTTGCTTAGAATTACTGTAAAATTTTGATTATGCAGTGTATGTGGAACACTATCTTTTTAGTGCTTTGAGGTCTCTAAGTGTATTAATCTGACCTTGGCTAGCCAATGCCAGCCATGTTCTTTCCCTTGATAATTTTTAAAGACTTAACAAAAATTGTAGTTAGTAGGATGGTGGTGAGTCCTGATTTAAAAGACCACATTGAACGGAAGCCAGAATTTACTTCACAATAAGGTAATATTGCATGTCATCTTAAGTATGGGGAAGCAGAAACAGCCTTTAGAAGTGGTCAAGAGAGAACAGAACAGACAGACAGATGGACTGGAGAGAACCACACAGTGCTAGGAAGAGGGGAATGCAGACAGGAGGTGACTGGAAACATTCACACCTCCCTAAATCCAGACTGCAATGCCGCAATTCAGTTCCATGAGATGCCCTTGTATCCTTCTAAAAGACTGCCTTTTTATGAGTTTCTTTCAGTGGATTTCTGTTTAGTAAAACCAAACAATTCCAAATGATGACACCAAATAACTCCTTCCCCTATAACCAAAAAATGGCCACTCATTCCTACCCTGAAGATTTCTTAGGCAGAGAACGTTCCTTCCTAGAAGGCTGTTCTAGGCAGAAAGGAAAACACTAAGTGTATAAACATGTCGTTAGCCTCAATTAACTTACTGTTCAGTAGGATACAAAGGTCTGCACAAGCCAATTTAGTCTAGATGGTTTGTACAGATATCTAAGAGGAGCCCAGAGAAGGAGTCGCTTCTGACCGGTATGATTGTAGAAGACTTCAAGTAGGAGGTTCCTTCTGGACAGCCTTGAAGAATGGGTCCTCTCAGGGAAGAGTCTTTCCCGCACTTCAGTGTGTGACCAGCAACCCATCCTCTCCAGAAGGAATGTTCAGGCACTCAACCTCCCGCTGTGGCAGCCCTGAAGGGAGATCATGTTACTCCACCTTCCCAGGGCTTTATCTGCCTTTGACTTTGAAGCAAAAGGGAGAAAGAGAGGACCAGGCCCTGGCAGGAAGGCCATGAGCATAGCGATTCATTTCTCAACCCCCACACCAACTGCATTATCTGACAAGCACAATTTTACTTGTGAGGAAAAGAGGGTACAATAAATAAAACTGGGGTCAGAGAAAATTCAGGAGTGGGATGGAAAACAGACTACATGGCTAGAGCAACAGGGAACCTACTTAGAAGAGATAATAGTGGGAAGGTTGGATGAGATCAGAGAATAAACTTCCTTGAATGCCAGACTGGCTTCTGGAAGGTGGTGGAAAGCCTCTGAGGTATTCTGAGTCAGGGATATCATAAAGTATTTGTCTGATCTCCCTGATTGCTGCCTCTGCCTACAAAATACTTTTGTTTGTGTCTTTCTTGGACTGGTTAACACACACACTGCTCTGTTTAGTGATTATCTGTGTAATAATCCTGGCCTATTCTGATTTGTTCCAGAGGATGAATGCACATCTCTCAGTGTAGACTAAGTACCTGGCTCAGTGCCCGGCACATTGGTGGCTCCATGCCAACAGCAGGGAGGATTCCTAGGTGAGTGGGCATGTGGATCACAGAAAAATTTGTACACATGAGTTACTAGTAAGTCACGTGTAGAAATGTGAGATTCTATAGCCCCATCAGATTAAGAATGACAATTACATGACATGATGAAGGCAACAGGGCTTTAATTCTGAATGTCAATTTAATTTTTTGAAATAACTGTTCTCCATAGCTTCCTCACAAAAATGGATACCTTTTCACTTCTAGAATACGGTAACATGTAAATACATAAGCTGCTTCAGTGCAAATAATAGGACAACTGACAAAACTATTTCTTAATACTGTGTTGCACAGTTAGGCACAAAAAATGTGCAGGTATAATGAAACCAATGACTTTTGTTCTAACCTTCTACATTATTCACTTTCTCTACTTTGCTTTTAAAAAATGTTATAGTATTTTTCTGCAATTACAATAATATTACATGTAGATCATTTGAAAACCCTCAAACCAATAAATCTGAATCTCACTACCCAGAGAAAACTATTTTAACATTATAGTTTATTTCTTATTTAAACGATTTTCCATTCATTTACTTGTTTATTGAATATTTTTGGACTGTCTGTCTCTATCATGTGGCACATTCACAGAAACATCATGGAATGAAAAGATAAAAGTCCCTGCTTCTGTGAGTATTACAGTCCAATAGGGAAAAAACAATGGAAAAGATAAATTTATAAAATATATACTATGTTGAATCCTAAAATTCATATGGAACCAAAAAAAAGCCCACATAGCCAAAGCAAGACGAAGTGAAAACAACAAATCTGAAGGCATCATATTGCCCAACTTCAAGCAATACTACAAAGCTATAGTTACCAAAGCAGCATGGTACTGCTATAAAAATAGGCATGTAGACAAAGGGAACATAATAGAGAACACAGAAATAAAACCAAATACTTACAGCCAACTGATCTTCAACAAAGCAAACAAAAACATAAAGTGGGGAAAAGATGCTCTACTCAACAAATGATGCCGGGATAATTGGCAAGCCACATGTAGAAGAATGAAACTGTATCCTAATTCTCATCATATAAAAAAATCAACTCAAGATGGATCAGAGACTTGAATCTAAGACTTGAAACTATAAAAATTCTAGAAGATAACAATAGGAAAAAATTTTCTAGATCTTGGCTTAGGCGAAGACTTCATGACCAAGAACCCAGAAGCAAATGCAACAAAAAACAAAAATAGCTAGATGGGACCTAATTAAACTAAAAAGCTTCTGCACAGCAAAAGAAATAATCAACAGAGTAAACAGACAACCCACAGGGTGGGAGAAAATCTTCACAAACTATGCATCTGACAAAGGACTAAATCCAGAATCTACAAGAAACTCAAACAAATCAGCAAGAAAAAGGCCAATAATCTCATTAAAAAGTGAGCAAAGGACTTCAATAGACAATTATCAAAAGAAGATACACAAATGGTCAACGAACATGAAAAATGCTCAACATCACTAATTGTCAGGGAAACGCAAATTAAAACCACAATTACTCCTGCAAGAATAGCCAATATTAATTTTTTTTTTTTTAAATATGTTGACATGGATGTGGTGAAACAGGAGCACTTTTACACTGCTGGTGGGAATGTAAACTAGTACAACCACTATGGAAAACAGGATGGAGATTCCTTAAAGAACTAAAAGTAGAATTACCATTTGATCTGGCCATCCCACTACTGACTATCTACCCAGAGGAAAATAAGTCATTATGAGGAATATACACTTGCACATGCATGTTGATAGCAGCACAATTTGCAATTGCAAAAATATGGAACCAGCCTAAATTCCCATCAACCAAAAAGTAGATAAAGAAAGTGTGGTATATACATACCATGGAATACTATTCAGCCATAAAAAGCAATAAAATAATGGCTTTCACAGCAACCTGGATGGAGTTGGAGACCATTATTCTAAGTGAAAGAACTCAGAAATGGAAAATCAAATACTGTATGTTCCCATTTACAAATGGAAGGTAAGCTGTGAGGACAAAAAGGTGTAAGAATGATATAATGGACTTGGAGGGAAGGGTGGGAGAGGTGAGGATAAAAGACTACACATTGTGTACAGTGTACACTCCTTGGGTAATGACTGCACCAAAATCTTGGAAATCACCACTAAAGAACTTATCCATGTAATCAGAAACCACCTGTTCCCCCCAAACAATTGAAATATATATATATAAAACAAATATATATATTGAAGACTATATACATATATATAAATATAAATATATATATATGACAAAAATTTTACATAGAGTCACCAGGGAAGAAGTGACCAGAAAGGGTCACTGAGAAAATTATACACACACACACACACACACGCAGGACTTCACAGCAAAATTCAATTGATACTATAGGTATAGTTTCCTACAGCTGTGGAGTAGCTTAAACAACTCTGAGAAATTTACTGTCTCACAGTTCTAGAGGTTCTGGAGGTTAGAAGTCCAAAATCAAGGTGTCTGTAAAGCTGGTTTCTTCTGAGGGCTGTTCTAGGTCTCTCCCCTAGCTCCTGGTAGTTTGCTTGCAGTCTTTGTGTTCCTTGGTGCGTAGAAGCATTGTCTTGATCTCTGACTTCATAGGTTTCTTCCTGTGTGGGTGTCTGTCTCCAGGTTCGCCACCCCACTTTTTATTGATATAGGGTCTCACTCTGTTGACCAGAGTGCAGTGGCGCAATCACGCCTCACTGCAGTTTGTCCTCTCGCGCTCAAGTGATCCTCCCACTTCAGCCTCCTGAGTAGCTGGAACTACAGGAGCACCCTACCATACCTGGCTAATTTTTTATGTTTTTGTAGAGATTAGGTTTTGCCATGTTGCCTAGACTGGTCTCAAACTCCTGGGCTCAAGCAATCTACCCATCTCAGTTTCCCAAAGTGCTGATATTATAGGCATGAGCCACCATGCTCACCCAGATTTCCCCTTTCTATAAGTAAACCAGTCATATTGAATTAGTGGCCCACCCTACCCCAGTATCACATCATCTTAACCAGTGACCTCTACAACAACCTTACTTCCAAATAAGCTCACGTTTGGAGGTTCTGAGGGTTAGGATGTCAATGTGAATTTTAGGGGACACAATTCAACCTATAATGCAAATTGTATATGCAAATTATATATGCAAATTTGTATCTGGTTTTTTACATTTATTTTATATTCTGAAAATTTGCCAATACCAGTAAGATTTCTTGAAAAGATGGCTATAATACAGGCATAACTTCATGTACTTCAGATACATCATATTGACTCAATCTTTCATACCTTAGTGTTTGACATGAAATTGTTTCCAGTTTTTCACTCTCATATTTTCCTGTAATTCTTTATTCCATATTCTTCCCAGTGAGTGGCACAGTGTCAGATGTGGTTATCTGTAAGTTGTAGACTTACAGTGTGAAATTATAATTTCTTTCTTTTTGATTATCGGTCCTTTAAACAAATACTTTTAAATGAAATACATAACATTTTGTAATAAGAAAAATATACACCAAACTGATTTTAAAGCAAGCTTCATTGTTATCACTATTTCCTTTAGTACCCATTTATATTTATTTCTTTTTGAAAAATAGATTTCCCATGCTTTATCCTTTTATAATCTGACTGTGGAGCTTATTACTTTAAGTTATTACAATTATTAGGGTTGTTTAGAGACATGAGTTTATCCTCATACCAATCTTAGAACTTGAGAAAACATAAATTGCATTGTTGGTCACGTTTAGATTTTTTTCTTTTGATGATTTCCCCTTGTTTTTTTGTGTGTGTTTGCTTGCAAATGTGGGTTGAGGATTTAAAGAAAACAAAATGCACACTAACTTTAAAGATTTGATTCATTTTTAAATAAATGAATTCTGTGTTTAGAAAAGAAATGTAATCCCTTTCAATCACATCTCTCTTTTGAGTCAATTCCACCCTTATCGCTGGTGTCAGGAGAAAACCTTGGAAGACAAAACACAGAATTACCTAGTTAGCCTTGTCACATAACTCAGCTCTGCTTTACCTACAGAACCTCAAGGTAAAGCCTTTGTTTTTGTTACCATGGCCCAATTCAAGCTAAGAAGAAAACTGACTTTTAGAAGCAGCAGAGAAAGGATTAAGTTGCCAGGTTAGGTAACATATTCCTAAAGTCCCTGTGCTTTCAGTACAGAACAAAGGAACTGCACCAAGTCTTGGAATCATTCTATTCCTCAATGACTGGTGTTCTCTGTACAGCATTTATTTTTTACTTAAAATGTATCACTTTTCTATGGCAAATAATCAAGACCCCAGCTCACCCCCAAAAGCCAGACCTCTGCAAGACATATAAAGAAAATTCTGCTGTACTTCTAAATAAAAAAGTCTTACCATTTATTGTCTTTGTTCTTGGATTTATTTTATCAGTACAATTTGAAATTCATGAAATTTTAATTGAGTATGATTTTCTGTCATTATTATATATTATTCTGTGAATAAGAAATAAGCTGGCATCTTTCAGTTACTTAGAGCAGAGGCCAGTAAACTCTTTTTGGAAATAACCTGGAGGGCCTTACCTGTCCCTGGTGCAACTACTGGACTCTGCTGTTATAATGTGAAAACAGCCATAGATCACATTTAGACAAGTGGGTGTGCATGGGTCCCTTTATTTACAAAAATTTAAAATTTTATTTACAAAAATATGCATCAAATCAGGAATGATAAAAATGTGACATTCAAAGGTACTCTACCCCAGACCCAATCTGCTTTTTCAGACTTACGGTTTCCCAGAATAAATTTTTATTTTTCAAACATACAAACTTGCTTGTTGTCTACTGAACCAACTTTCAACTTCTACACCACTGTCTCTCCTAGAATGTCACTTTTCTCTTAGCCTGTGTGAATTCTCCTTGCTTTGAGAACACTTCCTGGCCTCATGGTGCCCACACGTAAGGAGGCACTCACTCTAGCATCCTACAGTTGCAGGGTTGGTACTTGCAGACCCTAAGAGTGAGCTCCTCTTTAAACTCTGCACTCTAAGCACCTCCCTTGCACCTTAGTGCTGGCTTTGGGCTTTGATTATCTTCTCACTGCTCTGCGGATTTCCTCCTTTAGAGGTAAGCAGGAGGCTTTCCTTACATGGGAGCAAGGGTGATTTCCTATTTGTTTCTAATACCTTTCCAGTGTTTTATAGCATTTGGTGGGCAGCTTTGGCTGCAGGAGTAGAGTGAGCCAGTGTGTATAGACTTTGGCTTACAAAGCTTGTGAATTCCTTTTTTGTGTCAGATACTATCATGTTGTTAGTCTGATTCAATTTTTAAGTTACCCACATACATTTGCTTCACTCTTATGCCACCTAACCCATTTTTGTCAGAGTTCTCTGTAGTTTATTCCTATTGATCACACATTTCAACATTGGGAAAATAAAATATTAACAGCTAATGGTAATTGATATGATCCAGCAATCCCACACCTAGGTAGATACCCAAAAGAAAAGAAATCAGTACATTAAAGAGATATCTGCACTCCCATGTTTGTTGCAGCACTATTCACAATAGCCAAGATTTGGAAGCAATTTAAGTGTCTATCAACAGATGAATGGATAAAGAAAATGTGATACCTATACACAATGCAGTACTATTCTGTCATAAAGAAGAATTAGATCCCGTCATTTGCAACAACATATATGGAACTGAAGGTCATTATGTTAAGTGAAATAAGACAGGCGCAAAAAGACAAACTTCACATGTTCTCACTTATTTGTGGGAAATAACCATTAAAATAATTGAACTCATGGAGATAGAGAGTAGAAGGATGGTAACCACAGGTTAGGAAGGGTAGTGGGGGATTGGTGGCAAGGAAGTGATGGATGGCTAATGGATACAAAAAAATAGGAAGAATGAATAAGACCTAGTATTTGCTAGCACAACAGGATGACTATAGTAAACAATGATTTAATTGTACATTTTAAAATAAATAAAATAAATTGGATGGTTTTTAACATAAAAGATAAATACTTGAGATGATGGATATACCATTTATCCTAATGCTAATATTATGCATTCCATTCCTATATTGAAATATCTCATGTAACCCATAAAGATATATACCAACTATGTACCCACAAAAATTAAAACTAAAAAAAAATTTTTAAAAAGAGTTAATGGCTTTTGTGAGTTGAATATAGTGCTAAGCATTTTACTTAAATTATCTCATTGTATAAATAGTTAAATACTTATAGCAACCCTCTGAATTAGATAATAGTTATGCCACCTTACAAATAAGAAAGTGAGCTCTAGAAAACTTAGGTAACTTTCTCATGTTCACAAAGCAATAACATGAAATTGGGGTTTAAACTAGGTAATATGGTCTCAGTTTCTGAGTTGTTAAACAAGAGATTTTATTGGGAAATCAGGAAGATTGTTTGGCTCATTAATTTTCTTTTTAGGAATCTTTTCTTCAAATAAAAGCTTGGGCAAAACCCCAATATGTAAATTGAATAAAAATAGAGGGCTTTATTTTGAAATGTGTGTGTGGTGGGGGATGGAAGTTACAGTTTAGAGTTAGATCTAATTAAATCTTCTTTACCAAGTCCCTCTTGTTATGGGTTGAATTATGCACCTTTCCCCTGAAAAGATATCTTGAAGTCCTGATCCCAGTACCTCAGAATGTGACCATATTTGAAAGGAGGTTCACTATGGGTGTAATTGAAGTGAGGTCCTACTGAAGCAGGGTGAGCCCCTAACCCAATTTGACTAGTGTCCTTATAAAGAAGACGATGTAAAGAGAGAAAGACACATAGGGAGAACACCGTATGATGATGAAAGCAGAGACTGGAGTAGGCAGCTGCAAGCCAAGGAATGCCAAAGATTGATAGCAAATCACTGTCAACATGAGGAGGCAAGGAAGGATTCCCCTACAGGTTTCAACAGGAGCATGGTCTTGCCAATTCCTTGATTTTGGACTTTTAGCCTTCTGAACTGTGAAAAAAAAAACACACACAAAAAACAATGGCAGTTGTTTGAAGCCGCCCAGTTTGTGGTAGTTTGATAAGGCAGTCCTAAGTAACTAATACATCCTCTCATGGGGCCTCTGAGGGGCAACATGAAACTCAATAAGTATGCATAGCTACTGTGAGGATACGATGAATGAGAAAGTTCTACATAAAAGTCTGATTTTAAAGGAAGACAAGTCATAAGGAGGAAGTGTTGAAATGTCTGCTCAACAGTAACAAACTACATAGTACTCTAACACGAATGGGTTAGATGGCAGTAGGAATCAAGTAAATTTACGTGGCTAACTTATATACCAGAGTTGCCATAGCAGATAATGGAAAAGGGATAAAAGGTTCAGAGAAGTGGGCAGGTAAGGTGGACACACCATGTAAGTTCAGGGGGAAAAAAAGTGGTTACTTTCTGTGGGACAGCACAGAGAACATGGCTTATCAGAGCAGGAGGGCTGCACAGGTGGAAAAGGAACAGGCATCACTGAGAGCTTGATGGTGCTCTACTTGGAGGACAGGGCTGATGGCAGGAGACACTGGGCTCACTAATAATAATGGAGAGATGGGATCCCAAAATAGTAGTGACAGGGAGGCAGCACTTAACTGTCAGGAGCAAGGCAGGCATAATGAGCAGTAGTCAGAATAGTAGTGGATTTGTCTGCTTGAGCTGCTGTCACAAAATATCACAGGCTGGGGGGCTTAAACAACAGAAATGTATTTCCTCACAGTTCTGGAGGCTAGAAGTCCATGACCAAGGAGCCAACAAATTCAGTGTCTGGTGAGGGCTTTCTTCCCGCTTACAGATAGCCACCTTCTCACTGTTTCTTCACATGGCCTTTCCTCTATGTGCACATGGGGTAGGAGGTGGACAGATCTCTGGTATCCATTCCTTTTTATGAGGACACTAGCTATTAGATTAGAGCCCCTTCCTTTATGAAATAACTCAACTTTAATTACTACCCAAAAATCCTATCTTTGAATACAGTCACATTGTGGATTAAGCCTTCTACCTATGAATATGGGGAGCACAAATCATGTCATTTAGTATATACAATAGAGCACAGCCAGGTAGCTTACAGCATATAACACATAGCTAGAGGGACCTAAATTGAAAAGAGCTACAGAGATAGTTGATAGAACATGGTGTCACTGAAGGAAAGATAGATGGGGAGCCAAACAGTGATATTGTTCAATCTACACAACCAAAAGAAAACAAGGATCAGTTCCTGAGAAGATGGTACTGCATATTCAGTTGATTTTTCAACCAACCTTCAGAGGGCGAAGGGGAAGTCTTCTTTTGGCTCTCACAGTTTTGGCACAGTAAGCAGGATACCAAAACTGCTTTTCTGGAAATCATAGTCAAGAGAACCCTAGGACCTGACAAGGCAGCACAAAGGGCAACTATCACACTGATAACAACACAAGACAAAAAGGTACAAAGGCTCAGTCCATCACAGCCACAGCCAACACCACCATGGACCACATGGGAGCCAGAGGGTTGTCCTGCCATTGCCCATGCCACACCTACTTCCCAGAGACCTGAAGACTTGCCCACCCACCTGGCCCACTGCTGCCACAATCAGTACCCAAGCAAGCCACCTAGAGGTTCAAGAATTGGCCTATCTGGACATGATAACGCTGGTGCTGGTGTACACCACCCTGGGGTCAAAGGATAAGCATGCTTGGCCTATTGCTGCCACCACTGGGGCCTGAGGACTGGCTCACTTGACATCCCTCTCCCCAGAAAAACTTTACCACAGTCTGCACTCACAACTGCACCCCAACCCACTGAGGCAATCACAGACAACACTGACACTGTTTACAGCCAAAGAAATTATCCAAGAACTATACTACTACTACACACACCCAGAATCAAAGCCAAAGTGCCTTACCTAACCAACACTATAAATACATCTCCAGAAGAAAGTCCTCCCCTATGAAAGCAAATCCAAAATTCTACAAAAAGCAACTATTATACCCAATGCACATATATCAATATAAGGGCACAGAAACATGAAAAAACAAGGAAACATGACACCTCCAAAGAAACACAATAATTCTCTAGCAAAAGATTACAATGGAAAAAAGTTTTGAAATGCCAGAAAAATAATTCAAAATAATGATATTAAGGAAGCTCAATGAGATAAAAGAGAACACAGATAACTAAAATAAAGAATCAGAAAAACATATCAGGGTATAAATGAGAAATTTACCAAAGAGGTAGATATAAAAAAAAATCAAATAGAAATTCTGTAACTGAATAATTCATTGAATGAAATAAAAAATACATAAAAGAGCTACAACAGTAGACTAGGTCAAGCGAAGAAAGACTCTCAGAACTTGAAGACAGATCTCTGGAAATAACCCAGTTAGACAAAAATAAAGAAAAAGAACAACAAAAAAAATTAACAAAGCTTACATGACATATGTAATACCACAAAATGGCGAAATGTTTAAATATTTTATGTTACAGAAGGCAAAGAGAAAACCATAAAATAATAGCCAAAAACTTCCCAGGTCAGGGAAGAGAGTTAGACATACAGATACAGGGAACTCAGAGATCCAAACACATACAACCCAAAAATGTCTTCTCCATGACACATTATGGTTAAACTATCAAAAGTCAAAACAAAGAGAGATTTTGTAAAAACAGCAAGAGAAAAGCGTCTAGTCAATTATAAGGGAATCCCCTTCTGACTAATAGCAGATCTCTTAACAGAAATCTTATAGGCCAGAAGAGAATAGAACAATATATTCAAACTGCCAAAAGAAAAAAAGACTCTGTTAATCTAGGATACTATAACCAAAATTATCCTTCATAAATGAAGGAGAAATAAAGTATTTCCAAAATAATCAAAAACTGAGGGAATTTATCACCACTAGATGTGCCCTATAAGAAATGCAGAAGGGAGTCGTACACCTGGAAGCAGAATTTCAATATCATCATAAAAATATGAAAGTATAAGACCCAGTGGTAGAGCAAACACACAAATAAGTAAAGAAAAAAATCCAAATGTTACCACTACAGAAAACCACGAAACCACAATGATAAACAATAAGAGAGAAAGAAACAAAGGGTATATGAAACAATGATACCATCATAAAAACACATGAAAGTATGAAACCTACTGGTAGAGTAAACAATCAAATAAGAAAGAGAAAGAACTCAAATATTACCACTACAGAAAACCATCAAACTGAAATGAGAAAAATAAGAGAGAAAGAAAGAACAAAGGGAACACACACACACCCAGAAAACAAGTAACAAAAGAATAGGAATAAGTCCTTACATTTCAATAACCTTGAATGTAAGTAGATTGAGCTTTCCACTTGAAAGGTATAGACTGGTTGAATGGATTTTTAAAAAAGCACAACCCAACTATATGCTGCCTACAAGAAACTTTACCTCACCAGTAAAGACCCACATAGATGGCAAGAAAAGAGATGGGAAAAAGTTCCATGTAAACAGAAACAAAAAGCAAACAGGAAAGCTGTACTTATAAAGATAAAACAGAGAATATAATAATAATATCTACAGATATAGAATAAAGAATTGGGTATACACACATATATATATATATATGTATGTAGGGTGAGATGATAGATAGACAGACAGACAGATAGAATTTGGTGTCTTTGTGTGTTTATACAATCAACATCAGGGCACCCAGATGTATAAAACAAATATTATCAGATTTAAAGGGAGAGATAGACTCCAATACAACAGATGGACCTATAACATTTACAGAACATTTCATCTAACAACTGCAGAATACACATTCTTTTTACCAGCAAATGGTACATTCTTCAGGGTAGACCATTTGTTAGGCCATGAAACAAGTCTCAATAAGTTTTTAAAAATCATTATATCAAGTATCTTCTCAAACCACAATGGAATGAAACTAGAAATCAATATTAAAAAGAACTTTGGAAACTATACAAATACATGAAAACTATACAATATGCTCCAGAATGACCATTAGGTAAATTAAATAATTAGGAAGCAAGTAAAAAGTTCTTAAAACAAATGAAATACAGCACCTGGTATTCCCAGGCGATCTTTCATCCAAGTTCTAACCAGGCCCAACCCTGCTTAGCTTCCAAGGTCAGAAGAGATCAGGTGTACTCAGGGTGGTATGGTCAATAAGAGCTATTTATGACAAATCCACAGCCAATATCATACTGAATGGGCAAAAGCTGGAAGCATTACTTTGAAAACTGGCACAAGAAAAGGATACCCTCTCTCATCACTTCTGTTCAACATAGTGTTGGAAATTCTGGCTAGGGCAATCAGGCAAGAGAGAGAAATAAAGGGTATTCGAATAGGAAAAGAATACATCAAATTGTCTCTGTTTGCAGATAACATGATTGCATATTTAGAAAACCTCATCATCTCAGCCCCAAATCTCCTTAAGCTGATAAGCAACCTCAGCAAAGTCTCAGGATACAAAATCAATGTGCAAAAATCACAAGCATTCCTATACACTAAGCATAGACAAACAGAAAGCCAAATCATGAGTAAACTCCCATTCACAACTGCTACAAAGAGAATAAAATACCTAGGCATACAACTTACAAGAGATGTGAAGAACCTCTTCAGGGCAAACTACAAACCACTGCTCAAGGAAATAATAGAGGACACAAACAAATGGAAAAACATTCCATGCTCATGGATAGGAAGAATCAATATCATGAAAATGGCCATACTGCCCAAAGTAATTTATGGATACAATGCAATCCTCATCAAGCTACCATTGACTTTCTTCACAGAATTGGAAAAAACTACTTTAATCTTCATATGGAACCAGAAAAGAGCCCATATAGCCAAGACAATTCTAAGCAAAAAGAACAAAGCTGGAGGCATCACGCCACCTGACTTCAAACTATACTACAAGGCTACAGTAACCAAAACAGCATAGTAGTGGTATCAAAACAGAGATATAGACCAATGGCACAGAACAGAGGCCTCAGAAATAACACCGCACATCTACAACCATCTGATTTTTGACAAACCTGACACAAACAAGAAATGGGGAAAGGATTCCCTATTTAATAAGTTGTGTTGGGAAAACTGACTAGCCACACGCAGAAAACTGAAACTGGACCCCTTCCTTATACCTTATACAAAAATTAACTCAAGATGAATTAAAGACTTAAATGTAAGACCTAAAACCACAAAACACTAGAACAAAACTTAGGCAATACCATTCAGGACATAGGCATGGGCAGAGACTTCATGACTAAAATATAAAAAGCAATTGCAACAAAAGCCAAAATTGACAAATAGGATCTAATTAAACTAAAGAGCTTCTGCACAGCAAAAGAAACTCTCATCAGAGTGAAGAGGCAACCTGCAGAATGGGAGAAAATTTTTGCAAGCTATCCATCTGACAAAAGACTAATATCCAGAATCTACAAGGAATGTAAACAAATTTACCAGAAAAAAACAACCAACCCCATCAAAAAGTGGGCAAAGGATATGAACAGACACTTCTCAAAAGAAGACATTTACACAGACAACAAACATATGAAAAATGCTCAGCATCACTGTCATTAGAGAAATGCAAGTCAAAACCACAATGAGATAACCATCACACACCAGTTAGAATGGCGATCATTAAAAAGTCAGGAAACAACAGATGCTGGAGAGGATGTGGAGAAACAGAAATGCTTTTACACTGTTGGTGGGAGTATAAATTAGTTCAACCATTGTGGATGACAGTGTGGTGATTCCTCAAGGATCTAGAACTAGAAATACCATTTGACCTAGCAATCTCATTACTGGGTATATACCTAAAGGATTATAAATCATTCTGCTGTAAAGATATTTGCACACATAAGTTTATTGCAGCACTATTCACAATAGCAAAGACTTGGAACTAACCCAAATGTCCACCAATGATAGACTGGATAAAGAAAATGTGGCACGTATACACCATGGAATATTATACAGCCATAAAAAGGATGAGTTCATGTCCTTTGCAGGGACATGGATGAAGCTGGAAACCATCATTCTCACCAAACTACCATAAGAACAGAAAACCAAACACCACATGTTCTCACTCATAAGTGGGAAATGAACCATGAGAACACATGGACACAGGGAGGGGAACATCACACACCAGGGCCTGTTGTGGGGTCGGGGGTTAGGGGAAGGATAGCATTAGGGGAAATACCTAATGTAGGTGACGAGTTGATAGGTGCAGCAAACCACTATGGCATGTGTATGCCTATGTAACAAACCGGCACGTTCTGCACATGTACCCCAAACCTTAAGGCATAATAAAAAAAAAATGAAAATGAAAACACTACATACCAAAAACTATAAGATTCAGCAAAAGCTGTGATAAGAGGAAAGTTTATAGCAATGAAACCCACATTATTAGTTCCTATACACAAATAATGAACTATTTGAAAAAGAAATCAAGGAGGCAATCTCGTTTACAATAGCTACAAAAAGTAGAAAGGTTTCAAATAAATAATCTAACATTGCATTTAAAAGGAACTAGAAAAGCAAAAACAAACCAAGTTGAAATTAGTAAAGAAAAATAAAAAATGCAGGTCTGAGTAGAACTAAACAAAATGGAAACTAATAGAAAAATACAATGGATAAACGAGATGAAAATTTGGTGTGTTGAAAAGTTAAATAAAATCAATAAATCACTTGCTAGACTAACCAAGTAAAAGGGGAGAAGACTCAAGTAAACAAAATTGGAAATGAAAAAGGAGACATTACAACTGACGTCACGGAAATACAAAAGATCATCAGAGAACGTTATAAACAATTATAGAATAACAAACTGGAAAACCTAGAGGAAATAAATAAATTCCTTGGCACATAAGATGTACCAAGATTGAATTAGGAAGAAATAGGAAGTCTGAACAGATCAATAGTGAGTAATGAGGTTGAGTCAGCAATAAAAATCGTCCAACAAAGCAAAGTCCAGGACCAGATGGCTTCACTGCCAAATTCGACTAAACTTTCAAAAAAGAATAAACACAAATTCTCCTTAAAGTATCCCCGGATAATCACAGAGGAGGAAATTCTCTCTAACTCATTCCACCAGGCCAGCATTACCTTGATACCAAAACCAGATAAGGACACAATAAAAAAAGAAAACTACAGGTCAATATGTCTAATTAACATAGATGCAAAATTTCTCAACAGAATACTAACAAACAAAATCCAATGGCACATCAAAAAGATAATACGCCATGATTATTCCAGACATGCAAGGAAAATCAACATACATAAATCAATAAATGTAACATACCATATCAATAGAATAAAAGAAAAAACCCATATGGTCATCCAACACACACAGAAAAAGCATTTGATAAAAAATGACATTATGATAAAAACTCTCATCAAACGAAGCATAGAAGCAATGTACCTCAACATAAGAAAAATTATAGATGAAAAACCAACAGCTGACACCCTACTCAATGGGGAAAAGTTGAAAGCCTTTTCTCTAAGAACTGGAACAAGACAAGGATGCCCACTTTCATCACTCCTTTTCAACAAAGAACTACAACTTCTAGCCAGCGCAATTGGGCAAAAGAAAAAAAATAAAATCGGCCGGGCGCGGTGGCTCAAGCCTGTAATCCCAGCACTTTGGGAGGCCGAGACGGGCGCATCACGAGGTCAGGAGATCGAGACCATCCTGGCTAACCCGGTGAAACCCCGTCTCTACTAAAAAAATACAAAAAACTAGCCGGGCGAGGTGGTGGGCGCCTGTAGTCCCAGCTACTCGGGAGGCTGAGGCAGGAGAATGGCGTAAACCCGGGTGGCGGAGCTTGCAGTGAGCTGAGATCCAGCCACTGCACTCCAACCTGGGTGACAGAGCAAGACTCCGTCTCAAAAAAAAAAAAAAAAAGAAAAAAGAAAATGTATCCTAATTGGAAAACAGAAAGTCAAATTGTCCATCTTTGCTGATAATATGATCATATACGTAGAAAACCCACAGATTCCACCAAAAAAATTCTTAAACCTGATAAATTGATTCAGTAAAATTTCAGGATACAATATCAACATACCAAAATAGAAGTGTTCCTATACACTAAAAATGAACTATTTGAAAAAGAAATCAAGGAGGCAATCTTGTTTACAATAGCTACAAAAAAAAAAAAAAAACTAACAATAAATTTAACTAAGGAGGTGAAATTTCCCTGTAAACTATAAAACACTGATGAAAGAAATTGAAGAATGCCAAAACAAATGGATATCCCATGCTTATGATCAGAAGAATTTATATTGTTTAAATGAACATAGTATACACAAAGCAATCTACAGATTCAATGCAATCCCTATGAAAATACCAGTGTCATTTTTCACAGATATGGAAAAAGGAATCCCAAAATTCATATGGAACAAAAAAAGCCAGAGCAATTCTGAAAAAAGAATAAAAGATAGAGGCATTACACTACTTGACTTCAAAATATATTACAAGGCTATAGTAACCAAAACAGCATGTTATTGGTATAAAAACAGACATATAGACCAATGACATAGAATAGAGAACCAAGAAATAAATCTACATATTTAAAGCTACCTAATTGACAAAGGTATCAAGAATATGCATTAGTGAAAGGATAGCTTCTTCAATAAATAGTACTGGGAAAACTGGATATCCATATGTGGAAGAATGAAACTGGACCCCTATCTCTAACCACATACAAAATCAACTCAAGATGGATTAAAAACTTAAATATAAGACCCTAAACTATAAAACTACTAGAAGAAAACATAGGAAAAATACCTTAGAACATTGGTCTGAGCAAAGATTGTATGGTTAAAACCTTAAAAGCACAGATAACAAAAACAAAACTAGACAAATGGAACAATATTAAACTAAAAATCTTCTGTATAGCAAAAGATACAATCAACAGAGTGAAGAGATAACCTGTTAAATAGGAGAAAATATTTGCAAAACTATGCATGTGATATGAGACTAATATCCACAGTATACAAGGAACTCAACTCAGAAGTAAGAAAAAAATAATAATCCCATTGAAAAGTAGACAAAGAACATGAATAGGCATTTTTCAAAAGAAGACATAAAAACGGTCAACAAGTATTTGAAAAAGAACTAAATCATGACATTTGCAGCAACATAGATGGTACTGGAAGTCATTATGTTAAGCATAACAAACCAGGTACAACATCACTAATTAACACACCTATCATGCAAAAAATGCAAATCAAAACCACAAAGAGATGTCATTTCACTCAATTAGAATGACTATTATTAAAAAGACAAAAAAAAAAACAGATTCTGGGAAAAGTGTGGAGAAAAGGGAACTCTTATATACTGTTGATTGGAATGTACATTAGTTCAAGTCCTATGGATAACAGAACAAAGATTTCTCTAAAAACTAAAAATAGAACTACATATGATACAGTATTCCTACTACTGGGTATTTATCCAAGGGAAATACAGTCAGTATATCAAACAGATACCCACACTTGCATGTTTATTACAGCATATTCACAATAGCAAGGATATGGAACAACCTGTAAATGAAAAAGAAAGTGTGGTATGTATACAAAATGGAATACTATTCAGCCATAAAAAAGAATACAATCACATCATTTGTAGTAACATGGAGTGTACAAGAGGTCATTATGTTAACTGCAATAAGTGTAAGAAGTGTAATAAGCCAGACACAGAAAAGCATGTTCACACTCATATGTGAAAGCTAAAAATGTTGATATCGTAAAAGTAGGGAGTAGAATGATAGACCTCAGAGGCTGGGAAGGATGTGTGGGTGGACCAGGGGTGGAGTGAATGAAGAGAAGTTGGTTAATGGGTGCAATCATACAATTAGAAGGAATAAGTTATAATGTTCAGTAGCAGAGTAGGGTGACTGTAGTCAACAACAATGTATTGTATATTTCAAAATAGCTAGAAGAGAAGATTTTCAATGTTCCCAACACATAGAAATGATACACACTCAAAGTGATGAATACTCTAAATACCCTGACCCCTTACCTAATCATTACACATCTATACATGGAACAAAATAGCACGTGTACTCCACGAATATGTACAAAAATTAGGTATCAATTTTTTAAAGTACAACAAAAAGAAATCAAGGCTCAGAAAACTAAGGGCAGCTACACATAAAAAGTAACAATTCATTGCTGTGAACCTTAGTCATTTTTCAGATCCAGAGCCCATTAATTAAAAGAGAGGTAAGGCCAATGTCAAGAAGTGTATTTCCTAGATTAGCTTCTAACATTTTCACAGTTTGAAGTCTTACAATTAAATCTTTAATTTATCTTGAGTTAATTTTTGTATATGGTGAAAGGTAGGGGTCCAATTTTATTCTTCTGCATATGGCTAGCCAGTTATCCCAGCACCATTTATTAAATAAGGACTTCTTTCCCTATTGCTTGTTTTTGTTGGCCTTGGCAAAGAATTTTTAGCTAAGTCCCCAAAAGCAATTGCAACACCAAAAAAAAAAAAAAAAAAATGTGTTATGGACCTATGTGACATAATTAATTAAACTGAAGAGCTTCTGCACAGCAAAAGAAACTATGAAGAGAATAAACAGACAATTTACAGAATGGGAGAAAATATTACAAACAATTCATTCAATAAAGTTCTAATATCCAGAATCTATAAGGAACTTAAATCAGCAAGCAAAAACCAAATAACCTCATTATAATATAAGCAAATGACATGAACAGACACTTCTAAAAAGAAAACATATAATCAGCCAACAAACATATGAAAACGTGCTCAACATCACTAATCATCAGAGAAATGCAAATCAAAACCACAATGAGATACCATCTCACATCAGTGAGAATGGCTATCATTAACAAGTCAAAAATAACAGATGTTAATGAGGCTGTGGAGAAAAGGGAATGCTTATAACGCTGTCGGTGGGAATGTAAATTAGTTCAGCTACCATGGAAGTCAGTTTAGAGATTTCTCAAATAACTTGAAACAGAGCTACCATTTAATCCAGCAATCCCACCACTGGGATATATTCTCAAAGGAAAATAAATTGTTGTAGCAAAAAGACATGCACTTGTGTGTTAATCACAGAACTATTCACAATAGTAAAGACATGAAATCAACCTACAGGCTCATCAGTAGTGGACTGGATAAGAAATGTGATACATATACACTATGGAATACTATGCAGTCATATAAAAGAATGAAATGTCCTTTGCAGCAACATGGATGCAGCTGGAGGCCATTATCCTAAGTGAATTAACGCAGGAACAGAAAATTAAATACTATATGTTCTCACTTATAAGTGGGAGCTAAACTTTGAATACACATGGACATAAATATGGGAGCAGCAGACTACTAGCACTGTGAACTACTAGTGAAGGGAAGGGAGTGTAGGTTGAAAAACTACCATTTAGGTACTATGCTCACTACTTGGGTGATTGGGTCTGTACTCCAAACCGTAGCATCACACAATATATTCATGTAACAAACCTGCACATGTATTCCCTGAATCTAAAATGAGAGTTGTATTATGGAAAAAAATAGACATTATAATCACTGAAAAAATAAAAAATAAAAGAGAGGCAAACAGATCCTGGAGGATGACTATGACAAATTCACAGTTAGCAGCTCCAATTGCACTTGTGTGAGATGTAGTGTCTTTGCTAGAGAAAATTAATGTGACCTCAGAATATGAAATGCAGTCATGGATGTGCTTTAAAAGTATTCTTTTCTATCCATATAAAAAATGAGGATCAGAAACAGTTCACATTCACTAGGCATGCAAAAGAGTAGATGCTTACAAGCTTGCCCAAGAACTTTATTAATTCTCCTTCCCTCTATCATAATGTAGTCCAAAGACACCTGGACCATTGACTATATCAATGATATCATGGCTAATTGGACCAAATACACAAGAAGTGGCAAGTTCTTTGGACTCCTTAGTAAGACATATGCACTCCTGAGTATGGGAGATATCCCCAAAAATGTCAGGAATGTAAAACATCATCAGTGAAATTTATAGAGGTCCAGTGGCCTAGTAAAAGTTGAACATCCTTTTCAAAAGAAAGGAAATATTTCCTCTCCCATCTCCCTCCACAAAGAGGGATGCACAATACCATATTTTTCACCTTTGGCTTTTGAAAACAATATTCCTTACCTAGGAATACTGCTCTGGTCCATACACTGAATTGTCATGAAAAGTTTCCAGCTTCACTTTGAGTAGGGTCTACTGCAGGAAAGGTTTCTGACGAAAGTCAATCCTGTTGTATAAGCAGTCCTGACACTTGGTACATGCACAGCCTGTGGCAATGGCAGACTCTGTGGTGAGAAATGACACTGCTTGAAGTGTCTTTTCCAATAGAAGTCTCAATAGAAGAATGGCCATGTAGATGTTATTAACATGCTATTTAAAAGCCCTGACAAAAGAATTGTCGTGTAGATATCTAGGTTCCAGGGCAGGACTATGCCATCCAGGGCAGAGGATTATATGCCATTCACAAAACAGCTCCCTAGTAGAGATAAGCAGCATGACTTTCCACCATGAGCTGTGTTATGTCAGTCTCACTAAGTCATAGGGTTAAATGGGCCCCATAGTAGTCCATCATAAAATGGGAGTGGTATATCTGGAACTGGGTAAAAACAAGACTGGGAAGCACAAGAAAGCAGCATGAGCAGATGATCCAGAGACCTGTGCCATCTACCAGTACCTGTTGTTCAGTTCACATCTATGGCCTTGTGGGTTATGTATGGGGGTACCCATTATGGCTGCCTGATGGTGGGGGGCAAATGGGTTGATTAAGAGAAGGGTTGCCATGATATATGAGCTAAGCCAAAAATGTCTCACTCAAGGGTAGCTCTGATAGGAAGTAGAGAGAATAAGCCCTCTCAATGGGCAAGGCTTTCCCTTTTGTGTGGTTAGAATATGTACAGGCAGTGGTACATAGCACGGCTAGTTGGTCAAGGGTCTAAAAGGGAACTAGGACAAAGTCTGTGGTAGTATTGGTGTAGACATTTGTGAGGGGCATAATGTGTAAAGATCTTTGTATTGCATGTTAATGTCCACCAGAGAGCATCTGCCTAGAAGTTGACACTAAACAATTAAGTAAACACAATGACTTTTTCTGTTGACATCAGTCAGCCTCTGCCATCAGGCATCCCAGTGCTTGGGTAATGAGCTCATGATTAGAATAGTCACGGTGGCAGGGACAGAAGCCATGCATGGTCTCAACAGCACAGTCTCCACTTATCAAGGCTAATCTAACTACCGCTGCAACCTAATATTCAACCACAAATACCAACACTGAGCTCCTGAATGTGGCACCATCCGTCAAGAACACCACCCATTCACTTTGTGACAAGTTGATTACTTTGGACTTTTCCTTGCTAGAAGAGGCAGTAATTCATTTTCACTGGAACAGATATCCATTCCAGGTAGATATTCCTTTTATACCCTAAAGACCTTAGCCAATGTAGAGACTGAATGTTTGTGCCTCCTCAATATTTGTATGTTGAAATCCTAACCCAAAATATTATGGTTTTAGGAGGTAGGGCTTTGGGGAGGTAATTAGGTCATTAGAGTGGAGCTCTCATGAATGAATTTAGTGCTCTCGTAAGAAGAGACATAAGATCTTACCTTCTATCTCTGCTCTCCACCTTATGAGGATGAAAAGAAGACAGGCCCTCTGTAAACCAGGAAGTGGCCCCTCACTAGACCCAGGATCAGCTGGCACCTTGATCTTGGACTTCCCAGTCCCTACATTATAAGAAATGAATGTTGGTTGTTCAAGCCACCCAGTCTACGATAATTTGTTATAGCAGCCAAAACTAAGCCAGCACCACTATCTGAGGGCTTACGGAGTGTTTGATCCATCAACACTGGAGCCCCTTTAATATTGTATCAGAGTAAAGGATATGAGGCTGTGGACACATGACAATAGGATTCACTGGTCTTGTGACATATCACACCACCCAGTTTGAAAGAATGATGGGACAGCCTATTGATATCACAGCTGAGGCACCAGCTCAAGGATGATACCTTGTGAGGCTAGACCACCATTCTTCACATGACATAGTTTACATGCTGTGATTCCATGCAGCACACAAGCAACAGCAGTAATAAAATGCTGTGACTTCAATAAGTAGAATACAGGGGTCTAGAAACCAAGAGATGGAAGCAGAATGACCCTGCTTACCATCATTCCCAGCAATTATCTTTGGGAATTTGTGCTTCCTGTCCCCACAACTCTAGGCTCTGTGAATTTAAGATCCTGGTTTACAAAGAGGGAAAGCATCCAACAGAGGACTCGGCAAAAATCCCATTGAACTTTAAGCTGTGGCTGCTATCCAGGCATTTCGGGTTCCTCATGCCAAGGACCAGCAGACAAGAAGAGGAGTCACCATTCTGGCAGGCATAATTTAGCCTGATAATTTAGCAGGAGGAGATAGGACTGCTGCACAGTGGTGGCAGGGAAGAATGTATTTGGCACCCCCAGCGATCCACATGGATGTCCTTGGGTACTCTTTTGCCTAATTTTGACAATAAATGGACAAATGTAGCAACCTCAGCCTGAGTATGGGGACAGGGACTCAGACACCTGAAGTTTGAAAGTCTGGTTCATCTTTCCAGGAAAACCAACAAGTTCAAGATGTACTACTAACGATAAGGAGAATCTAGAATGGATATGAGAAGAAGGAAGTGATGTGTATCATTTGTGGCCCTGGGAACAGCTGCAGCAGAATGGGCTACAGCTGGCCCACTAATCTTCTTGTAAGTTTCCTCCAGGAAAAGAGCCCTCCAGAATCTTAAAGGAGCTGCTGTCAGGACTTATGGGAAGAAATGGAACTACATGGTTCAAGTTTTCACTCAGGAGTGATGAACCTATCCCTGAGCTTTCAAGAGTGCTGCCAGCTGGTGGCCCTCAGCCCTGTCCCATCAGCACTTCCCGGAAACTGCCAGCCATTTGGTTCAGATTACATCAACTTCCTGGGCCCTGCATCTAGTAACTGGTTGATCCAAGACGGGAAAGTAATACAAAAACCTGACTCTTCTACCCCAATTTGAGTTATCTCTGAAGGGTTACCCAAGGTCCAGAGTTCTCTGCAGGACTGAACAAGACCTGTGTTGTGGTTATATTCCAGCCAACTTTTCCCTTTGTCCAGTCCTGCTTCCCTCTCTTCCCTCACTGACATTAATTCTAAAAGCATACTCTAATAAAATGCTAATTTCTATCTCATAGTCTGCTTCTCAAGGAATCTGACCTATAACTATGTTACTTTTTCATATTATTTCAAATACACATGATGACTGCATTAGAAAATAGAAAATATTTATTGGGTGCCTAATACATTTCAGTTCTGTTCTAGGTTCATACAGTCTCAGCTCTCATGGAGCTTACATCTTAGAGGCAGGAGTTAAATAACAAGGAAATCAACTAATAATGGATAAAAGAACTGTCAGATAGTAATTAGTCTTATGCAGAGAATTAAAATGGTGTGATGTTGTGAGGTGACAGAAAGTGACTGAATGGCTATTTTTTTTTTTTTTTGACAGTCTCATTCTGTCGCCCAGGCTGGAGTGCAGTGGCGCGATCTCGGCTCTCTCAACCTCCACCTCCCAGGTTCAAGTGATTCTCCTTCCTCAACCTCCTGAGTCGCTGGGACTACAGGCACGCGCCACCACGCCCAGGTAATTTTTGTATTTTTAGTAGAGACAGGGTTTCACCATGTTGGTCAGGTTGGTCTCAAACTCCTGACCTCGTGATCTGCCCACCTCAGCCTCCTTAAAGGCCTCTCTAAGGAGGTGCCATCAAAGCTGAGACCTGAATGTTAAGGAATCAGTGATGTGAAGATAAGGGCAAGAACTTTCCAGGCAGAGAGAATGGCTCATATAAAGACTTAAGATTGAAATAGGTTTAGTGTGTTCAAGGAGAGAAGGATGGTGATGTGGCTAGACCTGGATGGGAGTAGCAAAGAGTACAGCATAAGATAATCAGAGGTACCTGAAAGCAAGATAGGTCACCAGCAGCTCTACTGGAGCCGTCTGTGAAGATGTGGTCAGAGTTCTCACTCTTGTCACCTCTACTCAAACTTGCATGGTTGCGATCCAGAAACATGGCCTCAATATGTGCTGCCAGTGTTTCCGTCAGTATGCAAAGGATATAGATTTCATTAAGTTGGACTAAGTGATCTTCCTTGAATGGATTATCCAAGGGATCCACCTCATGAAAGAAACTATGCTAGCTCTTTGTACATAAAATAAAATGAAATAAAAATCAGAGGTAGACATGGCATAGGGAACATAAGAGGTTTGAGAGGGAGAGTCTATTTGGAGAGCAGAAAATTTTAAAATTCTGGTCAAATGTGATAGGATTAATAGGTAGAATTGAAGGCTCATTTGCAATAGAGGTCATGGATTTAAAACAAGCAAAAAGAGTGGTATGTTTTTTTCTAGCATTGTTCAGCCATTGAATCAAGCAAGAAATAGGCAGATAGGATTACTTGTGTTGAGCCTTTTGGCACATTAGGCTGATGGAAGGAGAGCCTGTGAAGGAATTAAGGGTTTTGTCATGAGAGAGAGAGAACCTAAGCTGGGTAAGAGGGGCATAAAGTAGTAATGCCTATTGAAAGAATGGTAGATTTAGTGGGTTGGAGATCCAGATGAGAGCAAAGGATTGCTTGAGTAGGAGTTCTAAAGCAGGTGAGATCGAAAGACAAGCTGTAGGGTACACATAAAGGGGTATTTGAAATGGACCTTTTTGAAATTGTGCTGTCATTGGTGGTGGTAAAGTCAAAGGTGTGGCTCTGGAGTAGATGGTTGGGATGGAGCGAAGGAAAAATATCTTTGCAAGTCAGAAGGCTGAGAGAAATCAGCACATTGCAGGGATTAGCCACATGGATGTAGAAGTTACTGATAATGGAAGTCACTGAGTCAGATATTGCAATCACATTAAAATGGGAGAGTAATTTAGTGTGATAACAAAAGGAGTAGTCAAAGTTTGATGGCATACATTTCAAATAATATATCTTAAAATATTTTCCCACCTAGAATTTTTCATTTGTCTATTTTTTTTTTTCTTTTTTGAGACGGGGTCTCGCTCTGTCACCGAGGCTGGAGTGCAGTGGCCGGATCTCAGCTCACTGCAAGCTCCGCCTCCCGGGTTTACGCCATTCTCCTGCCTCAGCCTCCCAAGTAGCTGGGACTACAGGCGCCCGCCACCTTGCCCGGCTACTTTTTTCTTTTTTTTTAGTAGAGACGGGGTTTCACCGTGTTAGCCAGGATGGTCTCGATCTCCTGACCTCGTGATCCACCTGTCTCGGCCTCCCAAAGTGCTGGGATTACAGGCTTGAGCCACCGCGCCCGGCCTGTTTGTCTATTTTTAATAGAATTTATTTTTAAAATTTTTAGATTTACAGAAGAATTGAGAAAATAATAGAGTTCCCATATACCAGGACCAAGTTTCCCCAATCATTAACATCTTACATTAGTATGGCACATTTGTTACAATTAATGAATCCATGTTGGTATGTTATTGTCAACTAAACTTCATACTCTATACAGATTTACTTAATATTTACCTAATGCCCTCTTTCTATTCCAGGAAGATTCCATCCAAGATACGACATTATGTTTAGTAGCCATGTCCATAGCTTATTCTTGGCTGTGATATTTTCTCAGACTTCTTGTTTTTGATGACCTTTACAGTTTTGAGGAATACTCTCCAGATGTCATATAGGATACATCTCTATTGAAATTTTTCTAATATTTTTTCCTAATAAAACTAGGGTATGGGGGGAAGATCACAGACATAAAGTAGTATTATCATTACATCATATCAAGGGCATATACTATCAACATGAATAATCCCTGTTGATGTTAGTTGATTACTTGGCTAAGGTGTAGTGTTTGCAGTATTTCTCCACTCTAAAATTGCTCCTCTTCCATATAGTACTCTCACTTCCTTCCAAAGAGGGGAAAGGGAGTAATTTTACTTTGGAGAAATATTGAGCCCCACACTTGAAGAGTGTTGAGCCCTCACTTAAAGAGTAAAGCCTTATGCATCCCCTCCTTGGGCGTAGAATATCTGCATAAATTACTTGGAATTCTCCACTCCGTGAAAGAAACCATGCTAGTTCTTTGCATATAAAATTAAAAAAATTTTTAAAAGATAATCAGAGGTAGACATGGCATAGAAAATGTAGAAGGTTTGAGAGGGAGAGTTTATTTGTAGAGTTCGGTCCTTTTTTCCTGATTTATTAATTTATTCAATCATTTATTTCTATCAGTAAGGGCTCACAAACAGCTTACTATAGATAACAGCTAGTTACATATAGAAATATTTATAGATATGGAAGTAAGTTCCTTTGCCTTAAGTCTTAGAGATTCTACTCATTTCAAAGTTACTTAGATTATGCCTTTCAACCCACTCCTTTCAGTGAGGTTCCACACACTTGTAATACAGATAGATTCTCTTGTCATTGTCTGCATTTTTTCCCCAGGATCCCCTGACATCCTAAATGTTTTTTTGAAAATTTGCATACATTAAAGTTTACTCCTTTTTTAGTGAAGTTTATGGGTTTCAACAAATGTATGATGTCATGTGTCCATAATTACAGTATTACACAGAATAGTTTCACTATCCTAAACATTCCTTGTTTTTCACCTATTCAACCCTTCCCCTATCCTCTAACCCCAGCAACTATTGATCTTGTTACTGGCTTTACAATTTCTCCTTTTCTAGAATGTAATATAATTGGAATTACACAGCATATAGCATTTTTAAGACTGGATTCTTGTACTTAGTAATATACATATAAGGTTCCTTCTTATAAGAAGAGGAAAATGCCACTTGAAGATAGAGACATACAGGGGTAAGAAGGCTACATTAGTTTTAGAAAAAGAAGACTTCAGAACAAGGAAAATAATCAGAGATCAGTTATCAGAGCCAATTCCCCAAGAAGTCATAACAATCCTTATCATGTACTCATCTACCAATAGAATTTTAAAATATGAGGGAAAAATGACAAAATTGCAAAGATAAATAGACAAATCCACTATTATAGTTGGAGACTCCTCATTAAGTAATTGATGAGGCAGAAATGGGTAAAGATAGAGTTGACCTGAATAGTGCTATAAACCAAGTTGATCAAATTGACATTTATAGACTACATCATCCAGCAACAGCAGAATACACATTCTTCTCAACCCCCCATGGAATATCCACCAAGATGGCCCATAAATTACACCTTAATAAAGAAGAGTACATAGTTTATGTTATCAGATTACAATGTAATTTAACTAGTAATTAACAGAAAGATAGATGAACATTTTCAAAATGTTTAGAAATAGCACAACACACTTCTAATAACCATAGGTGGAAGAAGTCTGAGAAATTAAAAATATTTTAAACTAAATGAAAATGTAAATACAACTTATTGAGATTTGTGGAAGCAACACAAAAGTGAAATTTTTCTTGGCTCTTTCTCACAAGATCCTGGTGAGATTCCTGAGACTACAGCACCCTGGACTTTTTCACTCTCATGCCAGTTCACACTCAGCCTCCAGCAATTCATCAAAGTTACCATTTAAGTGTTCCTACCAATTGTGGCTCCATCAACTTGTGCTCCGGATAAGCTGACTGTGGCTGTGATTTTCTTTATTTACCCTTATTTCTAGATTTTGGGGTAGCAATTTGTTCTCTGATCTCAATTTTCTCAGGACTCCAGGGAAAGTAACTGAATTTTTATTTGTTCAGCTTTTTTCTTGTTATAAGCAGGGGAATGATGACTCATAGGCTCCTTTTATGTCAGAACTGACTGATACTAGTTTTTTTTGATAAGTAATTTACTCATATGGTTCAAAATTCAAAAACTCCAGTAACAAATGGGTCTCTTCTATTTCATTCTTAGTTGCCATTTTTCCTGCCTGAAGTCTACCAGTCTTATCTCTTTCTGCTTATCTCTTCAGGAATGCTCTAAGCACATACACAAGTATCTGGGTTTTTTTCCCACACAACTGATAGCATATTCTATGCCCTACTTTGTATTTTCCTTTTAAAAATTAGTACACTTCAGAGGCAATTCCATGTCAGTTCCATGACAAACGTCCTTTTAAAAGCTATGTAATATTTCATCATGTTTCCCTATTGAAGGATCTTTAGATTGTGTCCAATGTTGACCATTCCAAAAAAAAAAAAAAACACTGCAAAAGTGACTAACTCCATATATCTTTATGTGGTGCATGAGAATATCTTATATACATATTCTGAAAAGTGGAATTGATGAGTAAATGTTATGTTCACCTTTAATTCTGATAGATATTGCTAAATTATTTTCCATATAAATTTCACCAGTTTATATTACCATCAGAAATATATGAGAACCACCCCTGCACATCCTTGCCACCACTTGGGGAAAAATGGCATCTTATGGTTGAAATTTGCATTTCTTTTATCAATGAGATTGGCCATCCTTTAATATATTAAGCAATCATTTTTTACTCCTATCTTTTGCTCAGTTTCTTATTCGTTTTTATCTTTTCTATTCACATTAAGTAACTCTTAAAATATTAAGAATATTGAACAGGGCTGGCAAGATGGCCAAATAGGAATAACTCCAGTCTGTAGCTCCCAGTGAGATCAATGTAGAAGGCGGGTGATTTCTGCATTTCCAACTGAGGTACCCAGCTCATCTCACTGGGACTGGTTAGAGAGTGGGTGCAGCCCATGGAGGGCAAGCTGAAGCAGGGTGGGGTGTCACCTTACCCAGGAAGTGCAAGGGGTCAGGGAACTCCATCCCCTAGCCAAGGGAAGTCTTGAGTGACTGTGCCATGAGAAATGGTGCACTCTGGCCCAGATACTACGCTTTTCCCATGGTCTTAGCAACCTACAGACCAGGAGAGTCTCTTGGGTGCCTATGCCACCAGGACTCTGGGTTTCAAGCACAAAACTAGGCAGTCATTTAGGCAGACACTGAGCTAGCTGCAGGAGTTGTTTTTTTTTTTCTTCTTCATACCACAGTGGTGCCTGGAACGTCAGTGAGACAGAAACCTTCACTACCCTGGAAAGCGGACTGAAGCCAGGGAGCCAAGTGATCTAGCACAGCGGATCCCACCCCCATGAAGCCCACTGGCTTGAAATTCTCACCGCCAGCACAGCAGTCTGAATTCAACCTGGGATGCTTGAGCTTGGAGGTGGGAGAAGCATCTACCATTACTGAGGCTTGAGTAGGCAGTTTTCCCCTTTTGTAAACAAAGATCCCAGGAAGTTTGAACTGGGTAGAGCCCATTGCAGCTCCACAAAGCCACTGTAGCCAGACTGCCTATCTAAATTCCTCCTCTCTGGGCAGGGCATCTCTGAAAGGAAGGCAACAGCCACAGTCAGGAACTTACAGATCAAACTCCCATCTCCCTGGGACAGAACACATAGGGGAAGGGGTGGCCATGGTGCAGCTTCAGCAGACTTAAATGTTCCTGCCTGCCAGCTCTGAAGAGAGCAGCAAATCCAGCACAACACTCAAGCTCTGCTAAGGGACAGACTGCCTCCTCAAGTGGATCCTGACCCTTGTGCCTCCTGACTCGGAGACACCTCCCAGCAGGGGATGACAGACACCTCATGCAGGAGAGCTCTGGCTGGCATCTAGCAGGTGCCCCTCTGGGATGAAGCTTCCAGAGGAAGGAACGGGCAGCAATCTTTGCTGTTCTGCAGCTTCTGCTAGTGACACCCAGGCAAACAGGGTCTAGAGAGGACCTCCAGCAAACTCCAGCAGACCTGCATCAGAAAGGCCTGATTGTTAGAAGGAAAACTAACAAAACAGAAAGGAATAGCATCAACATCAACAGAAAGGATGTACACAAAAACCCCATCCAAATGTCAACAACATCAGAGAACAAAGGTAGATAAATCCATGAAGATGAGGAAGAAGCATGAGAAGAGAATGAGTTTGACAAATTGACAGAAGTAGGCTTCAGAAAGTGGGTAATAACAAACTCTTCTGAGGTAAAGGAGCATGTTCTAACCCAATGCAAGGAAGCTAAGAACCTTGATAAAAGGTTAGAGGAACTGCTAACTAGAATAACCAGTTTAGAGAAGAACATAAATGAGCTGATGGAGCTGCAAAACACAGCATAAGAACTTCATGAAGCATACACAAGTATCAATAGCCAAATAGATCAAGTGGAAGAAAGGATATCAGAGATTGAAGATAAATTTTATGAAATAAAGCAAGAAGACAAGATGAGAGAAAAAACAATGAAAAGGAATGAACAAAGCCTCTAAGAAATATGGGACTATGTGGAAAGACCAAACCTACATTGATTTGTGTCTCTGAAAGTGATGGGAAGAATGGAATCAAGTTGGAAAACACTCTTCAGAATATTATCCAGGAGAATTTCCCCAACCTAGTAAGACAGGCCAACATTCAAATTCAGGAAATACAGAGAACACCACAAGAATACTCCTTGAGAAGAGCAACCCCAAGACACATAATCATCAAATTCACCAAGGTTGAAATGAAGGAAAAAATGTTAAGGGAAGCCAGAGAGAAAGGTCAGGTTATCCACAAGGGAAGCCTGTCAGACTAACAAAAGATCTCTTGGCAGAAACCCTACAGGCCAGAAGAGAGTGGGGACCAATATTCAACATTCTTAAAGAAAAGAATTTTCAACCCAGAATTTCATATCCAGCGAAACTAAGCTTCATAAGCAAAGAGAGAAATAAAATCCTTTACACACAGGCAAATGCTGAGAGATTTTGTCACGACCAGGCCTGCTTTACAAGAGGTCCTGATGGAAGCACTAAACATGGAAAGGAAACACCATTCCCAGCCACTGCAAAACCATACCAAAATGTAAAGACCATCGACACTATGAAGAAACTGGCAAATAATGAGCTAACAGGCAAAATAATGAGCTAGCATCATAATGACAGGATCAAATACACACATGACAATATTAACCTTAAATGTAAATGGGCTAAATGCCCCAATTAAAAGACACAGACTGGCAAATTGGATAAAGAGTCAAGACCCATTGGTGTGCTGTATTCAAGAGACCCAGCTTATGTACAAAGACACACATAAGCTCAAAATAAAGAAATAGAGGAATATTTACCAAGCAAATGGAAAGCAAAGAAAAGCAAGGGTTGCAATCTTAGTCTCTAATAAAACAGACTTTAAACCAACAAAGATCAAAAAAGACAAAGAAGGGCATTACATACATAATGGTAAAGGGATCAATGCAACAAGAAGAGCTATCTATCCTAAATATATATGCACCCAATACAGAAGCACCCAGATCCATAAAGCAAGTTCTTAGACATCTACAAAGAGACTTAGACTCCCACACAATAATAGTGGGAGACTTTAACACCCCACTGTCAATGTTAGACAGATCAATGAGACAGAAAATTAACAAAGATATTCAGCACTTGAACTCAGCTCTGGCCCAGCAGACTTAACACACATATACAGAGTTCTTCACCCCAAATCAACAGAATATACATTCTTCTCAGTACCACATTGCACTTATTCTACAAGTGATTATATAACTGAAAGTAAAACGCTCCTCAGAAAATGCAAAAGAATGGAAATCATAACAGTCTTTCAGACCACAGTGCAATCAAATTAGAACTCGGGACTAAGAAACTCACTAAAAACCTCACAACTACATGGAAACTGAACAACCTGCTCCTGAATGACTACTGGATAAACAATGAAATTAAGGCAGAAATAAGTAAGTTCTTTGAAACCAATGAGAACAAAGACACAACATACAGAATCTGTGGCACACAGCTAAAGCAGTGTTTAGAGGGAAATTTATAGCACTAAATACCCACAGGAGAAAGCAGGAAAGATCTAAAATCAACATCCTAACATCACAATTAAAAGAACTAGGGAAGCAAGAGCCAACAAATTCAAAAGCTAGCAGAAGACAAGAAATAACTTAAGATCAGAGTAGAACTGAAGGAGATAGAGACAAAAAAACCCCTTGAAAAAATCAATGAATCCAGGAGTTGTTTTTTTTTAAAAAAAAAAAAAAGAAAGAAAAAAGATCATAGACCACTAGCCAGACTAATAAAGAAGAAAAGAGAGAAGAATCAAAGAGACACAATAAAAACAAGATAAAGGGGGCCAGGCATGGTGGCTCACACCTGTAATCCCAGAACTTTGGGAGGCCGAGGCAGGCAGATCACAAGGTCAAGAGATTGAGACCATCAGGTCAACATGGTGAAACCCTATCTCTACTAAAAATACAAAAATTAGCCAGGTGTGGTGGCGCATGCCTGTCGTCCCAGCTACTCAGGAGGCTGAGGCAGAAGAATCACTTGAACCCAGGAGGCAGAGGTTGCAGTGAGCCAATATTGCACCACTGCACTCCAGCCTGGCAACACAGCAAGACTCCATCTCAATAAATAAATAAATAAAGGGGATATCACCACTGATTCCACAGAAATGTAAACTACCATCAGAGAATACTATAAACATCTCTATGCAAAAAACTAGAAAATCTAGAAGAAATGGATAAATTCCTGGACACATACACCTTCTCAAGAATAAACCAGGTTACTGTAGTCTTGTAGTATAGTTTGAAGTCAGGTAGCGTGATGACCCCAGCTTTGTTCTTTTAACCAAAACAGCATGGTACTGGTACCAAAACAGAGATATAGAACAATGGAAGAGAACAGAGCCCTCAGAAATAATACCACACATCTACAACCATCTGATCTTTGACAAACCTGACAAAAACAAAAATTGGGAAAAGGATTCCCTATTTAATAAATGGTGCTGGGAAAACTGGCTAGCCATATGTAGAAATCTGAAACTGGATCCCTTCCTTATACCTTACACAAAAATTAATTCAACATGGACTAGAGACTTAAATGTTAGACCTAAAATCATAAAAACCCTAGAAGAAAACTTAGGCAATACCATTCAGGACATAGGCATGGGGAAGGACTTCATGTCTAAAACACCAAAAGCAAGGGCAACAAAAGCCAAAATTGACAAATGGGATCTAATTAAACTAAAAAGCTTCTGCACAGCAAAAGAAACTACCATCAGAGTGAAAAGACAGCCTACAGAATGGGAGAAAATTTTTGAAATCTACTCATCTGACAAAGGGCTAATATCCAGAACCTACAAAGAACACAAACAAATTTACAAGAAAAAAACAAACAACCCCATCAAAAAGTGGGTAAAGGATATGAACAGACACTTCTCAAAAGAAGACATTTATGCAACCAACAGACACATAAAAAATGCTCATCATCACTCACCATCAGAGAAATGCAAATCAAAACCACAATGAGATACCATCTCACACCAATTAGAATGGTGATCATTAAAAAGTTAGGAAACAGCAGGTGCTGGAGAGGATGTGGAGAAATAGGAACACTTTTACACTGTTGATGGGACTATAAACTAGTTCACACATTGTGGAAAACAGTTTGGCGATTCCTCAAGGATCTAGAACTAGAAATACAATTTGACTCAGCCATCCATTACTGGGTATACACTCAAAGGATTATAAATCATGCTGCTATAAAGACATATGCACACGTATGTTTATTGCGGCACTATTCACAATAGCAAAGACGTGGAACCAACCCAAATGTCTATCAATGACAGACTGGATTAAGAAAATGTGGCACATATACACTATGGAATACTATACGGCCATAAAAAAGGATGAAATCATGTCCTTTGTAGGGACATGGATGCAGCTGGAAACCATCATTCTCAGCAAACTATCACAAGAACAGAAAACCAAACACCTCATGTTCTCACTCACTCTCTCCCATTGTTCAGTGGGAACTGAACGAGAACACTTGGACACAGGAAGGGAAACATCACACACCAGGGCTGGTCATGGGGTTGAGGGAGTGGGGAGAGATAGCATTAGGAGATATACCTGATGTAAATGACGAGTTAATGGGTGCAGCACACCAACATGGCACATATATACATATGTAACAAACCTGCAAGTTGTGCACATGTACCCTAGAACTTAAAGAATAATACAAAAATAAAAAAAGAATAAACCAGGAAGATGTTGAATCCCTGAACGGACCAATGACAGCTCTGAAATTGATGCAGTAATTAATAGCCTACTAACCAATAAAAGCCCAGGACCAGATAGATTCATGACCAAATTATACCAGAGGTTCAAAGAGAAGATGGTACCATTCCTTCTGAAACAATTCCAAACAATAGAAAAAGAGGGAATCCTACCTAACTCATTTTATGAGGCCAGCATCATCCTGATACCAATACCTTGCAGAGATACACACACACAGACAAAGAAAATTTCAGACCAATATCCCTGATGAACATCCATGCAAAAATCCTCAGTAAAATACTGGCAAACGAAACCGAGCAGCACACCAAATCTTATCCACCAAGATCAAATCAGCTTCATCCCTGGGATGCAAGGCCGGTTCACCATACACAAATCAATAAACGTAATCCATCACATAAACAGAACCAGTGACAAAAACCACATGATTATCTCAATAGACACACAAAAGGCCTTCAATAAAATTCAACACCCCTTCATGCTAAACACTCTCAATTAACTAGGTATTGATGGAATGTATCTCAAAATAATAAGAGCTATTTATGACAAACCCACAGCCAATATACTGAATGGGCAAAAGCTGGAAGCATTCCCTTTGAAAACTGGCACAAGACAAGGATGCCCTCTCTCACCACTCCTATTCAACATAGTATTGGAAGTTCTTGCCAGGGTAATCAGGCAAGAGAAAGAAATAAACCATATTCAAATAGGAAAACAGCAAGTCAAATTGTCTCTGTTTGCAAATGACATGACTGTATATTTAGAAAACCCCATCATCTCACCCCAAAATCTTCTTAAGCTGATAAGCAACCTCAGCAAAGTCTCAGGATACAAAATCAATGTGCAAAAATCACAAGCATTCCTATACACCAATCATAGAGAGCCAAATCATGAGTGAACTCCCATTCACAATTGCTACAAAGAGAATAAAATACTTAGGAATACAACTTACAAGTGATGTGAAGGACCTCTTCAAGGAGAAATACAAACCACTGCTCAAGGAAATAACAGAGGATACAAACAAATGGAAAAACATTCCATGCTCATGGATAAAAAGAATCAATATCATGAAAATGACCATACGGCCCAAAGTAATTTCTAGATTCTATGCTATCCCCAACAAGCTACCATTGGCTTTCTTCAAAGAATTAGAAAAAACTACTTTAAATTTCATATGGAACCAAAAAAGGAGCCCATATAGCCAAGACAATTCTAAGCAAAAAGAACAAAGCTGGAGGCATCATACCACCTGACTTCATACTACACTACAAGGCTACAGTGACCAAAACAGCATGGTACTGGTACTAAACCAACAGATATATAGTCCAGTGGAACAGAACAGAGGCCTCGGAAACAATACCCCACATCTACAGCCATATGATATTTGACAAACCTAAGAAAAATAAGCAATGGGGAAAGGATTCCCTATTTAATAAGTGGTGTTGGGAAAACTGGCTAGCCATATCAAGAAAACTGAAACTGGACCCCCTCCTTACAAGTTATATAAAATTAACTCAAGATGGATTAAAGACTTAAACATAAGACTTAAAACCATAAAAACCCTAGAAGAAAACCTAGACAATACCATTCAGGACATTGGCATGAGCAAAGACTTCATGACTCAAACATCAAAAGCACTTGCAACCAAAGCCAAAATTGACTAATGGGATCTAAGTAAACGAAAGAGCTTCTGCACAGCAAAAGAAACTATCATCAGAGTGAACAGGTAACCTACAGAATGGAAGAAAATTCTTGCAATCTCTCCATCTGACAAAGGGCTAATATCCAGAACCTACAAGGAATTTAAACAAATTTACAAGAAAAAAACAACCCCATTAAAAAGTTGGCGAAGTATATGAACAGACGCTTCTCAAAATAAGACATTTATGCAGCCAACAAATATATGAAAATGGAATGAGATACATTCCATCAATGTATCATCATTAAAAGTCAGGAAACAACAGATGCTGGAGAAAACATGGAGAAATAGGAATACTTGTACACTGTTGGTGGGAGTGCAAATTTGTTAAACCATTGTGGAACACAGTGTAGCAGTTCTTGATGGATCTAGAACCAGAAATATCATTTGACCCAGCAATCCCATTACTGGATACCCGAAGGATTATAAATCATTCTACTATAAAGACACATGCACACGTATGTTTATTGCAGGACTGTTCATAATAGCAATGACTTGGAACCAGTGAAAATGCCCATCAATGATAGACTGGATAAAGAAAATGTCACACATATACACCATGGAATACTATGCAGCCATAAAAAACAATAAGTTCATGTCCTTTGCAGGGACATGGATGAAGCTGGAAACCATCATTCTCACAAACTAACACAGGAACAGAAAACGAAACACCTCATGTTCTCACTCATGAGTGGGAATTGAACAATGAGAACACATGTACACAGGGAGGGGAACATCACACACTGGGGCCTGTCAGTCGTTGGGGGGTGGGGAAGGGATAGCATTAGGAGAAATACCTAATGTAGATGACAGGTTGATGGGTGCAGCAAACCACCATGGCACATGTATACCTATGTAACAAACCTGCATGTTCTGCACATGTATCCCAGAACTTAAAATATAATAATAAAAAAAATTAACCACCAAAATGTAATGAGTCAAAACCATAACAATCATTAGTATTGCTCTCAAATCTGGAGACTCACTGGGATGAACTAGATATTTCTTGCCCAGAGGTTCATATGGGCTTTGGTCAGATGGTGACTGGGGTTGGAGTAATATTAAAGGTGTCTTCATTCATATATCTTATGCCTGGTTTAGAAAAACAGAGAAGTCACAAGTCAATGTCCACCATATTAGTTGATTAAGACTTAGACCTTTGTATATCCACTCAAAAGGGATCTATTGGCTCTGCTAGATAGGGGAGCTAAGTGACATAAATAAGCTTTCCTTTGACACTGTGAGGGGGCAGGTACCATGAAATATGCCCACTGTAGCATTAAGAGCCAGGTCTGTATAGCAAAATGGTCTTGGAGGAAGGAGTAATAATAGCAGTAAATGCGGTGTCTGCAAAAAAGAAAAAAAAAAAAAAAAAAAGAATACTTAAATGTTCATGCACCCAAGATGTATTAAGTAATTATCATCTTCCAGATAAGTTCCAGGTATGGGGTCTTTAGTTGACAAGGGAGGTAGAAGGGAACACAGGTCAAGTCATTACTTTCATGGAGTTTACAAGCAAATGAGTCTGTAATATGTCAGACTCATTGAGTTCCTTGAGGGGCTGAGAGCAGATGGAGAAAGGGTAAGAGGACTAAACTGCAGGCCCTCCAATATTTGCAATTCTGGGATATGGGAAATAATTGGAAGAGAACACTGAGAAGGGGCCAATTGTGAAGACAGAAAATCAAGAGGCAACGTATCCTGGAAATCAAGTGAAGAAGTGTTTTGAAAAGGCAAGACTGATTAACTGTGCCACTTGATTCTAATCACAGGACTGAGAATGACCACTGGATTTTGTTAATAGAGGTTATCAGTGACCTTCCCAAGAACTGTTTCAGAGGAGTAGTAAATAAAATGAGAAGGGAAGAGATGGAGACAAGATATAGACTGCTTTGTGAATTTTGCTATAAACAGGAACAGAGAAATGGAGATGTTACTGGAAGGATATTTGGGGTGAAGGCAGATGTTTTCTTTCTTTCTTTTTTCAAGTGCTGCAACATGTTGGGCATCGTTTTTATTTACTTACTTATTTTTTATTTTTATTTTTATTATACTTTAAGTTCTAGGGTACATGTGCACAACATGCGGGTTTGTTACATATGTATACATGTGCCATGTTGGTGTGCTGCACCCATCAACTCATCAGCACCCATCAACTCGTCATTTACATCAGGTATAACTCCCAATGCCATCTCGCCCCCCTCCCCTGTCCCCACAATAGGCCCCAATGTGTGATGTTCCCCTTCCCATGTCCAAGTGATCTCATTGTTCAATTCCCAACTATGAGTGAGAACATGCGGTATTTGGTTTTCTGTTCTTGCGATAGTTTGCTGAGAATGATGGTTTCCAGCTGCATCCATGTCCCTACAAAGGACACGAACTCATCCTTTTTTATGGCTGCATAGTATTCCATGGTGTATATGTGCCACATTTTCTTAATCCAGTCTGTCACTGATGGACATTTGGGTTGATTCCAAGTCTTTGCTATTGTGAATAGTGCCACAATAAACATACGTGTGCATGCGTCTTTATAGCAGCATGATTTATAATCCTTTGGATATATACCCAGTAATGGGATGGCTGGGTCAAATGGTATTTCTAGTTCTACATCCTTGAGGAATCGTCAAACTGTCTTCCACAATGGTTGAACTGGTTTACAATCCCACCAACAGCGTAAAAGTGCTCCTATTTCTCCACATCCTCTCCAGCTATCATCAACTTTTTAATGACAGACATTCTAACTGGTGTGAGATGGTATCTCATTGTGGTTTTGATTTGCATTTCTCTGATGGCCAGTGATGATCAGCATTTTTTCATGTGTCTGTTGGCTGTATGAATGACTTCTTTTGAGAAATGTTTGTTCATATACTTTGCCCACTTTTTGATGGGGTTGTTTGTTTTTTTCTTGTAAATTTGTTTGAGTTCTTTGTAGGTTCTGGATATTAGCCCTTTGTCAGATGAGTAGATTACAAAAATTTTCTCCCATTCTGTAGGCTGCCTGTTCACTCTGATGGTAGTTTCTTTTGCTGTGCAGAAGCTCTTTAGTTTAGATCCCATTTGTCAATTTTTGCTTTTGTTGCCATTGCTTTTGGTGTTTTAGACATGAAGTCCTTGCCCATGCCTATGTCCTAAATGGTATGGCCTAGATTTTCTTCTAGGGTTTTTATGGTATTAGGTCTAACATTTAAGTCTCTAATCCATCTTGAATTAATTTTCGTATAAGGAGTAAGGAAAGGATCCAGTTTCAGCTTTCTACTTATGGCTAGCCAATTTTCCTAGCACCATTTATTAAACAGGGAATCCTTTTCCCATTTCTTGTTTTTGTCAGGTTTGTCAAAGATCAGATGGCTGTAGATGTGTGGTATTATTTCTGAGAGCTCTGTTCTGTTTCATTGGTCTATATCTCTGTTTTGGTACCAGTACCATGCTGTTTTGGTTACTGCAGCCTTGTAGTATAGTTTGAAGTTAGGTAGCGTGATGCCTCCAGCTTTGTTCTTTTGACTTAGGATTGTCTTGGCAATGTGGGCTCTTTTTTGGTTCCATATGAACTTTAAAGCAGTTTTTTTCCAATTCTGTGAAGAAACTCATTGGTAGCTTGATGGGGATGGCATTGAATCTATAAATTACCTTGGGCAGTATGGCCATTTTCACAATATTGATTCTTCCTATCCATGAATATGGTATGTTCTTCCATTTGTTTGTGTCCTCTTTTATTTCACTGAGCAGTAGTTTGTAGTTCTCCTTGAAGAAGTCCTTTACGTCCCTTGTAAGTTGGATTCCTAGGTATTTTATTCTCTTTGAAGCTATTGTGAATGGGAGTTCATTCATGATTTGGCTCTCTGTTTGTCTGTTACTGATGTATAAGAATGCTTGTGATTTTTGCACATTGGTTTTGTATCCTGAGACTTTGCTGAAGTTGCTTATCAGCTTAAGGAGATTTTGGGCTGAGATGATGGAGTTTTCTAAATATACAATCATGTCATCTGCAAACAGGGACAATTTGACTTCTTCTTTGCCTAACTGAATACCCTTTATTTCTTTCTCTTGGAAGGTAGATGTTTTCAAAGATAGGTGTATTAGTCTGTTTTCACACTGCTATAAAGAAATCCCTGAGACTGCATAATTTATAAAGAAAAGAGGTTTAATTGACTCACAGTTCCAGAGGCTGTACAGGAAGCATGGTTGGGAGGCCTCAGGAAATTTAGAATCATGGTAGAAGGTAAAGGGGAAGCAAACAAGTCTTACCATGGTGGAGCAGGAGAGAGAGAAAGAAGGAGGAGATACTACACACTTTTAAACAACCAGATCTTGTGATATCTCTATCATGAGACAGCACTAGAGGGATGGTGCTAAACCATTATAAACCATCCCCATGCTCCAATCACTACTCACCAGGCCCTATCTCCAACAGTCAGCATCACAATTCAACATGAGATTTGGGTGGGGACACAGATCCAAGTAATGTCAATGGGTACTATTTAGCATAGCTGCATATTGCTGGGGATAATCTTATCAAGTGGAAAAATTTATGTAAGAGGTGAAGTTCAATTGCTGGAGTGACTTCATTAAATAGGTGAGAGAGGATAGGCTTTGGAGAAGTGGAGGAATTTGTCTTAGAAAGGAACATGGGCAATTTAACCACAGGAAGAGCTGGAGAGGCAAAATATATGAGCACATATGCAAATAGGTGGGCCTTTATTGTGAGATCTGCAGAAGTTCTCATCTGAGAGCATCCCCTTTCTTATGAAATGAAACCAAAGTCATTAGCTATATGTAAGGGAAGAGCAAGTAATTCAAAATAAGCATTCAGAGAAGATTGTGAGGGGATGAAGAAGGGAAATGCGTGCTCATGATGCGAAGCCTAAGGACCCACTTGAGATAAGTGAGCATGAATTTAAAGGAAGGCATGTTTTTGAAAAACTGGATGATAAAGAAGAAACCAGTTATCTTTTCTATTATTAGGACTGAGACCAAAGCTAATCTGTGACAGAGAGAAATTAGTATAAGTAATTAAAATCACTTTGATAAAGAGAAGATAAGACAAACAAATATTTACTGTTTTTGTTATGTGCTCGGCATGTGGCTGAAAAAAGTTTGTCTCTTACCTTAAAGAAATGCCTGGGCTAACTGAGAAGACATAGATGAAAATTTAAAAAGAAGACATTTAATACTATTATTTACCAATCGCCACTAAAACAGTAAATCAAAAGCAGAATGTGCTAATTTGCTCCATGTGCAGTCTAGGCAGTGAGCATTATGGGTCTGAGAAAAGCCAGTTTGCTGTGAAGTGGAGGAAAGATAATTCTATGGAAACTGCATAGGGCAATGATGAAATAAACCATACAGGAAAGTAGAATGAGAGCAAAATAAAGTCTATCAATTTTTGGAGGCAACTGTTAAAACTCAAATTTTGTGGTCCCACTTACTAGCATTATGAGCAAACTACCTAATATTTCTGCACCTCAATTTCCTCATCTATAAAAAGGAGATTATAATTCATCTCCTTTTAGTCTCACAGAGTTTCTATTTTGAAGGTAGAGCCGGCTTCTGGGTACCTGCAGGGGAAACAAACTATTCCTGTCTTTAGTAAAAAAGAATTTAACAGAAGCTCACGGGGAGGCTCACATGATTCCCAAAACTGAAAAAGTAGGTGCAAGTTGGGGGTGCTGTAGCATCTGGGGGTACACTAGCAGCTCATCAGCAGAACCATACGGTCTGTGCATGTGCTGTGCGTACAGTAGCTGTAAACAGCTGCCACTGCCAAATCCTACAGCTCTGATGCCATGGTTAGTCGATTCACTGAAAATCTGAAGTCCTAATATAGGAATGTCTGATTGGCCAAGTTTTAGTTTTGAGCCTATTTCTTTGCTAACAGAGAATAAACAGAATAAAACCTATCTCTTTGTCTTTCACCTTCCACAAAAAAACTTATACGGTGAGAGATTTCTTTTAAAAAGTAGTGTGAATGTGTGGCAGGTATAAAAATCACAAATGGTCACTACCATGTTTATATAAAATACACATTTGTCCACCGGCCCACATTTTTACTTCCACACACACAAAAGTGCTCCCACTACTATAATGCCACATACTCTTCCCTGCCCAAAGTGAAATAACCCAAGTTCCATGCTTTACTGCAACCATCTCCATGTTCAGGATTTTGGAGTGATGTCATCTTCTCTTTAGTTCTGTCTCATCCTGCCCTCAGGTTCTGTGAATCATAAAATAAAATGTAAACTCAACAACCCACAATAAAGTCTAAAAACAAGAAGGAAGAAATAAAGAAAAATGAAAATAGAAATTTATGAAATTATATTAATAAAAAATAGATAAATGTACAGCAAGGAAGCATGTAGGTGCAAACTCTAATCCTAATAAGAACACAGGTTCAAAACTATCCTTTATCTACTACCATTCATATTCTTTTTTCCTTCAGCTTAAAAGTCAGCTAGATGGAGTTCTTTACCTCCTGAAGTAGCTCATCATCCTACCTACAGCATCTGAGCCCTTGATAGTTCTAGTCACATGGGCTTGCAATCTGCCATTAAGTTCCATTGATCTCTTTTCTGCCATCAGGAAGAAACAACCCTATTTCTTAACCATCAAGATCAATCACTCTTGGCTGCACCATAACCTCACCCTTTTATTTTATTTTATTTTATTTTATTTCATTTTATCTAGTGCCATGAAGAGATATAAAAAGCTAGCTGGAAGTCTCATCTGCTAGTTTAGCAGAATTATTTTTGAGGGTCCCTTAGGGAAAACATTTAATTCTTTAAATTATCAAAGGCTGCAGATATGAAGATAGGATAGCACAAATTTTGTAAGGTTGATCATTAGGTCTAACCTCGGGAATTGGTATTCCTACTTCTACCCTTGTTTCTTGGATTGATATATTCTGACTATGACAGAAACAGAATCATACATTTTCCTACAGCATGAATCAGGGGAAAAGGATGTTTTTGTATGTGGCTACCTCAGAGAATATCCTGTATCCTATAGAACACCCACAATGTCACAAGACATTATCTTCCAGGAGGCAAAATAAGTGAGGTTTCAATAGATCATTCCTCCAATTTTTTTAGGGTAGCCACTTCTGGGTGACATGGTACATAAGATGAGTAAATTCCATGGACATCAGGCATTTCTAATACTTCTTTCACTGTCAACTGAAAGCTAAATTAGGTAGGACACTATGGTGATATATAGGCATTCTAGAAGTACACAGATGGTGTCCCTAACAGAAAATAATGAGTGGCGAATATAAATCCAGATCCTGTAAGTAGGCTTATTCCAGTGAGAACAAATTGCTACCCTCAAGAACAGTCAAGTAGGAGTAGAAAATTGGACATCAGCCGGGCGCGGTGGCTCAAGCCTGTAATCCCAGCACTTTGGGAGGCCGAGATGGGCGGATCACGAGGTCAGGAGATCGAGACCATCCTGGCTAATACGGTGAAACCCCGTCTCTACTAAAAAATACAAAAAACTAGCCGGGCGATGAGGCTGGCGCCTGTAGTCCCAGCTACTCGGGAGGCTGAGACAGGAGAATGGCGTGAACCCGGGAGGCGGAGCTTGCAGTGAGCTGAGAGCCGGCCACTGCACTCCAGCCTGGGTGACAGAGCAAGACTCCGTCTCAAAAAAAAAAAAAAAAAAAAAAAAAGAAAATTGGACATCAGCAGTAGATATAGCCAATAAAATTACCCTACTTTCCACCAGGGAGCTGAGTTGTCTCTTTTAGTCTGACATCAAAACGGGGATGCCTGCTGCTGGCAATAGTTCACTCACTGGGTAAATATCCAGATCATCCTAGAGAAGGGTAGATCCATATTATTGGGCCCATGATCCTATTGAGCAAGCACCAAAGAGGCTAGGAAAGATATTAACTGACATGTGCAGAGAAAGTCATGCTATCTGACATCTCATTAAAGGGTACTCATTAAAGTGTTCCTCAATAGAGAAGGACTTTAAGGAGGATTTACATGAGACAAATATATCCTGAAATCCTGGACCTGTTCCAAAAGATCAATCCACATACACTTGACCCAAACTTCCATGTTACTATTCTTCTGGGTCCATGACCATATGGCTAGTAGAGACCAACTCTACTAGCCCGAGTTCATAGATTGAATGCAGATTCTTGTTTCTGGTAACCTTTCCTGCCTGCCAACATAGACAAGGAGATTTATTCTTGAATTTCTGCCCCAGAGATGATTTCTCATTTTTTGTCTTTCAACATCTTCATTTCTTTCCTCAAAGAAGGCTGTAATATTACAGAAGTCCAATTTGGCTGAATTAGGCATATTTTACAGGAACTTATATAAAGATATCTTTAGACATCGTTGTAGTCTTTAATTTATTGGACTTAGGAACTTCCCTAAAAGGCCAAAGTTGTAGCTTGAGGAAGGAGTGCCAATACAGCAGGAATAGGCAATTACTTTTTAGAACCTGCCTGGCTATTCTTGCTACTTCTACTTGATAATAAAGTGTTTCTGGGCACCTCTAACTTTATGATGAATCTGTGTATCTGACATGCCCATAATGAGTGTTTTCGTTCAGTAATGAGCTAAGAAGTGTTTGTTTTTTATTTTTTTAATTAATTAATTTATTTATTTATTGACACAGAGTCTTGCATTGTCGCCCAGGCTGGAGTGCAGTGGTGCGATCTCGGCTCACTGCAAGCTCCGCCTCCTGGATTCACGCTATTCTTCTGCCTCAGTCTCCCAAGTAGCTGGGACCACAGGTGCCTGCCATAATGCCCCACTAATTTTTTTTTTTTTTTAGTAGAGATGGGGTTTCACCATGTTAACCAGGATGGTCTTGATTTCCTGACCTCGTGAGCCTCCCGCCTTGGCCTCCCAAAGTGATGGAATTATAGGCATGAGCCACCGAAGAAGTGTTTCTTAAATACGAAATTGTTTTCTTGTGGGGGTTATAGCTTTGCTCTAAAATCCTAGGTCTTTTCACTACCCCTGTACAGCATCCTGGATTGCTTTCACTAGAGCAAAATTAGATCTACTGGATGATAAAGGCCAAGTGGCAGACCTTCTTGCACTGTCTCTGGCCAAGTTGGTTGACCCTTTTTTTGCTCTGGACCCCCTCAAATCTAGTAGTTTTCCAATCATCCAATTAATGCACCAAGAAATGGTTGCCCTAGTTAGTATATGATATCTCTAAAATCCAATAAATCTCATCACCTGATGTGATTTTTTACCAACAGTAGACATAGGCAGGAAGGTACAGAAATGTGCTCTGTTTTGTAGGTAATATCCCAACATGTCTCAGACCTGGATTCTGGAAACTTCACTGAAGTGGGCACTAGTGGGGCTTGTGAGGTTACTACTCTCTAGCCCAATGCTTCAAAATGGCCTGTAGTGAAATAGTTTTTATTTTTATGTCCAATCTGCCATGCACTGAAATATCAACTCAACTAGACAAGTTCACTCATTTCAGGCTTAGCTGTTGCATCATTGTCAAATCATTACAAACTTTTCTGAACTCTTATCTGATTGTGAACCAGTGACAGAAAATTTGCACACAGGGCCATACTCTGAGTCACTGCCCTAACACGCACATGAGTTACAAAAAAAATTAGATATTTCTCTTTTCTATTCTGTAAATCCTATGAAGATAATATTAGGTTGGTGCAAAAGTAGTAATTACGGTTTTGGACCATGAATTCTAAATTATTATAACTGGGCCCAAACATATCTTTAGTAATCAAAATAGGGACAATTAAAATCAACACATTTTTGCCAATGAGCAATAAGTTTGAGTATTCCTGTAGTGTAAAAATCTGTGCTTTGGGATTCAATAAACTCTTAGAAAGCATTTTCTGCATCCTGCTGTTTGTAGAAGTGTTTTTCCTGCAAAAAGTTGTCAAGATGCTTGAAGAAGTGGTAGTTGGTTGGCGAGAGGCCAGTTGAATATAGCAGATGATATGGCAATTCATAGCCCAATTTGTTTGACTTTTGAAGCATTGGTTGTGCAACATGTGGTTGGGCATTGTCATGGAGAAGAACTGGGCCCTTTCTGTTGACCAATGCCGGCTGCAAGCATTGCAGTTTTCGGTGCATCTCACCGATTTGCTGAGCATAATTCTCAGATGTAATGGTTTTGCTGGGATTAAGAAAGCTGTAGTGGATCAGATAAGCAGCAGACCACAAAACAGTGATCATGACTTTTTTTGACATCACTTCAGTAACAAGTGTAATATCTTGAAAGATGCTGGCTGACATCGTTAAAGTACCAATGGATTAAATTGTGTCAGAGATGTGGACAGTTGATGTTGTCCTGACTCAGAACACTGAAGATTTGCTGGTGTCCTGACCAGGTGAAAGAAACAGTGTTTGGTGTTTTCTGAATATTAGACTAGAGAAAATCCTTTGTCAGATCAACAAGCATATGTTAGATGACAGGTTCTGGATTGATTTGCTCCAGGAAGGGTGACATATCTGGAAATACAAACTAATCACTGAATAAGTTGTTAAGTATACAATAAACCATTGCACATATCCATCTGTCTTCTGCACTTGGCAAACTATAGAGCAATATAGACATACAGCTTATAATCTCTACATTTTTGAACTATTTGGTAGTGGTTTTCAAATCTGAAATTACCCCAGGACTAGGCTGGCCTGGGCCATTGCTTTGAGTTGCAATTTTAGTATGGCAGGCTCACTTCACAGTCTTCCATTTTGCATTTTGTACCATAACAGTTGGGGCACCAATGTGAAAATTCTAGAAAATTGATGGGTATTTCCATGGTAGCAAAATGCTTAGATACTAGGTAAATAACTTTGGGAAAGGATTAGGTTTCTATTGGGTCTACCATGAAGAATTAGGTTTCTATTAAGCATATTCAAGTTGAAATTTCATCTATTTTATGTCTTTTGTTGATCATATCCTGACTGGTAAACTGCAATGACATTCAGGGACTCATACTGGTTCAGACGTAAGCCAGTATATAATATTCATGAAAGGCTATTTATATTGCCCTATTTTCTACTACACAGTTATCTTGATAGATGGATGCAGATCCATTTCAACAAGATGAAAATGTATATTTATAGTTCTCTTGTGACAGCATTTAAGGGCCCTTCCTCAAGGATACATAGCCTCCTCTTCTTATTCAAATGGTACTGGGAATATATATTGACTCAGATTTAGGAATGGTTTTTCTTCATCAGACTAGGAAGGTTTTATTTGCTTTATTATACACCACAAATATAACTTTACTGAGATGATCAATTTACTAACAATAAAGATTTCTCAGGGCTAATCAATTTTGATAGCTGCGCTGGCTTTTCTATCTACTATGGTATCAAACTAACTTAGCCACTGTAGGATAAGTGACACTATTTTGTTTCTGCCATTCTGTGGCTTTCCAATCTTCATGGTAATCAGAGGGCTCATTTCAACTTCATTGTCTCTTACCAGCATTTCCTGGCATTCAATGAATAGCTAAATAAAAAGCTTCTTAGAAATACTGGCTTTCCCCCTCCAATGTGTATTTGAGACCCCAGAGAAGAACATGTATACATTCTGGTCCCTCCCAAGGGACATAGAGAATGGGTAAATAAGTAATGCATTATAAATTCATGCCAACATTCCTCTCTCTCAAACTCATTATATTTTCCCTCACATTTAATGAAAATCAAAATACCTAATGGAAATAATGAGTTGATGGGTGCAGCAAACCAACATGGCACGTGTATACCTATGTAACAAACCTGCACATTGTACACATGTGCCCCAGAACTTAAAGTATAATAATAAAAAAAAATTAAAAAAGAAAAAAAAGAAAATCTCTATCACATACATTTAGAATAAGCCACAGTTAAGACCAGGTAAACATAAACCACTCACGTAAACTATTAAAAATATGCTCAGATGCTAATTTGGTGTATGAGCCTTCTCTTCAAGTCTTTGATTTAATAATAGGTCCTCTAGGGCATTCATGGATATAACTGAACTGAAAAGACTTAAAACAAGGTGCAAAAGTGACACACACAAAAACTCCTTGAGATGAGGAAATTACAATGCTTTCACATCATGCTGTAATTTGATGTCAAAGTTTAATTCAAATAATGGAAACCACTCTAGATATTTTAATCAGAAAAAGAAATCACTGGAGGAGTGGAAATCATGACTTTTGGCTTGAGGTAGAGTAGAAACATCATAGCTGTGATCCAGAAGTCAGGAATGCCTGCTGCTGCCCATATACTCTTGTCTTTGCTCCCTCCACCCATGAAGCTGGTGACAGATAATGGAACTTAATGTCCAGCTTCTGCAAAGAGTCGCATCTGCTGGCACTAACACGTACACTTACCCTATCTTCTATAACTTATGTGCGTCAAATTGATAGATTTAGGGAGATACAGTTTTTAGCTTTTAAATGTCTCTGGGCTAACTACCTTCACCCTACCTTATGTCCTGAGACTTTGACTTGTTTTAATAAGTTTCCTTGTCCATTGACTTACAAATTGGTCTGGATAAACCTGGGTGCCAGGAGTAGACAGGTGACAAAGCAATGAGGTCAGAATGTTTATTCACTCCCCTAGCCCCTCCCCATGAGGTTACTGAGAATTGGCTGCATCATTTTTACCAAAACCTGCTGCTCCTATCCTGATAGCCCTTTCTGTCTCTGCATTCTGATAACTTCTCTATCTCTGCACATCTTCAGGTTTATGAGCGGTAATGGCGCCCAGTTCTTACAAATGCTGTGGTATTGTGGTTTTCCCTTCCCCCCTTGACATACTTTTGTCAATAATCTCTTTATCAAATTCTCCAATTACTCAGTTTGTGCCATTCACTTCCTGCCTGAAAACCAAATGGTTTGTTATCCACATTCAAGTACAGCAAAATAGCATGTGAGGGAAACCAGTGTAAGTTTCATCAGGTTTATGGGATGTGCCTGATGACACCCAGGTTAAAATCTGGATTTTTGTTTTTGCTCCTAGAGCCATATATCAGGAAAAGATGAGTATTTTTTTAAGGTCATGAACATGGGAATTCCTTAGGTCTCACTCTATTTATTGAATTGAAAGGATGGTTTGCTGTTCTCCATTTAAGTTGTCCAGAATTGTTAGAAGCGCGTACCTCAACTGCAGACCTTGAATTCCTCATGCTCTTTATACTAAAATGTGGCAGCTACAAGGCAGGCCGCAGAGCATTGCCTTTAGTGGGTAGGCTCTTCCCAAGATAAAGTGGGGCTCAACCCATGGCAGATGTGGTTGCCATTAGACAATTATCCTTGATCTAAAATTTATACTAGGTGTTAAACTCTTTCTAAGTCTGCAACTTAAGAAAGACAAGGCAAAATCACAATTATATAAAGAGACAAATGTGGAGACAATCTTAGAATAAGAGTAGTATTTGGCAGGGAAAATTGTGCAATTTCTATGGAAACTACTAGGAAATTCTTTTCCTTTCTGGCTAAGATTTCTTCCTTGAAGTTTTAAAGAAAGCATAAAACAATTTTATTAGGGTTTTTTTTAGCAGATTTTTTTGAAAATAAGTAATTTATTCACTAAACTTATGGTCATATTTCCAGTCTATGTAAAATATGGATAGAGCAGGACATACAGATAGATTTTCCAGGAAAATACATAAATATTTAGAATACAAGGTAGTCGATGCTAAAAGTAATATGAGTAACTCAGATAATAACTTGATGGAGAAGTCTTTATAAATTATATTATACCTGGGTTACTTTATATATTATGCTTATAGTAGATCATTATAATACATCCACAGTGTTTTAAAATCACCACACAGCTAAAATAGAAAAATAATTCTGACAAATAACATGTCTTAGGCAATAAGAAAAGAAAACTAGGAAAATTTTCAATAAAGTCTTGCTAAAATGCAATGTAGCATTTGCCCGCTACAGAGAAACACCTGGGTTTTTTTCTCTCTGGTAAATGCTACTTTGGGAGGAGAATCAGGGAGCACTACCCACTGCACTTGCTTTGAATGATGCTTCCATTAGTAGAACTATAACAACATTTAAGTGGTTTCCTTTCCCTTGCATATTGCCACTAGGTTTAATAGCCTTAGATCTTTCATAACATGAAAACAATTTTTAAAAGCAAAGGTTGCCTTGAACTTTGTATTTTATCAAATGGAAATTCTTCTGTGTATTTCTGAACCCCCTTGGCTTGTACTTCTTGAAGGACAAAGAGGATGCAGATGCTGGTCTGCTAACTAGGTGTTTTTTGTTGTCATTGCTTTTTTTAAAAAAACAAAACAAAACAAAAAAGTAAGTTCTATAGTTTTCATGATGAGCTTCTGGGTCTTGGCTAACTAGTTCTGAGGTAAGACATCTCTAAATTTTGGATTTGCTTTCATAGCCTCATGTCCTACTGTTTGCTTATCATAGCCTTTATGTCCTACTGTTTGCTTATCAGCCCCAAAACTAACAAAGAGAGCCTCTCCTGAGATCGCTGGGGCTGCTTCTCATGAGGTATGGGGAGGTTTCTCGCATCCCCCTCTAACCGTGTATAATCTTTCTGTCTACTGGGTTATTGCCCTGTTGGTATTTAGGCATGCCCAATTTTCTCCTAAGTTTAAAAAAGAAAAAAGAAAAAAAACCCTCCCTCAATCCTATGTGTATCTATAACTACTCCCTGTGAAGACTGGTGTAGTTTCTTCTTCAGTTTCCCAATTTTCACTTTTCTTCAAGCCCTGTAACTGCTTTCCTTCTTCCCCAAACAAAAACACTAAGGTCAACAGTCACTTTCTTACATACATCAAATGACCTCTTTACAGTCCTTATCTAGTTTAACTGATTAGCAGCATTTGAAACAGTTACTACTCTAAAATTATGGAAACAATTTTTCTCTTAGCTTGAATTATATCACACTAAAAATATTTTTTTTTTTTAGCAAAGAATGTGAGCTCCAGATCCAGAATGCCTGGTTTCAAATCTCAGCTCCCCCACTTAGTAGCTATGTAACCCTAGACATGTTTCATAATTCTTTAGCTCCTCAATTTCTTCTACCATGGGGAATATGCTAGAGTTATTGTAGTGATTAAAGATGTTAAATCTAAAAGCACTAACAATAGTGCTCAACAGGCTTGTAAGTATTCAATAAATGTTAGTTATTATGATTGATTGATTCTTTCCCCCATAAAACTTGTTCTACCTGCAGTCTTCCTCAAATCCTGGCCAATGATGGGAGGTGACAACATGCTGGCAGCCCTCACTCTCCACCTCCTTAGCCTTGGCGTCCACTGTGGCGGTGCTTGAGGAGCCCTTCAGCCCCCAGCGGCACTGTGGGAGCCCCTCTCTGGGCTGGCCGAGGCCGGATCCAACTCCCTCTGCTTGTGGGGAGGTGCGGAGGGAGAGGTGCTGGTGGGAACTGGGGCTGCCGGCAGCACTCACGGCCCGTGCAAGTTCTGGGTCTGGGTGGGCTCGGGGGCCAGCACTCGGAGCAGCCGCCTGGTGCCCGGTCCTGGGCAGTGAGGGGCTTAGCACCCAGCCAGCAGCTGCAGAGGGTGCGCGGGGTCCCCCAGCAGTGCTGGCCCACTGGGCTGCACTCCAATTCTCCCTGGAGCTCAGTTGCCTCCCTGCAGGGCAGGGTCCAGGACCTGCAGCCTGCCATGCCCAAGCCTTCCCTGGCCCCACGGTTGGCTCCTGCCTCCCCAAGCCTCCCCAGGAAGCACCAGGCAGGAGGAGCAGCGACCCCTGTGCTGCAGCGCCCAGTCCCATCAACCACCCAAGGGCTGAGGAATGAGGGCGCATAGAAGGGGACCCCCGCCTGCAGCCCTGGTGCGGGCTCCACTAGGTGAAGCCATCTGGGCTCCTGAGTCTAGTAGGGACTTGGAGAACTTTTACCTCTAGGTAAGGAATTGTAAATACGCCAGTCAGAACCCTGTGTCTAGCTCAAGGTATGCAAATACACCAATCAGCACCCTGTGTCTAGCTCAAGGTTTGTAGATACACCAATCAGTACTCTGTATCTAGCTAATCTAGTGGGGACTTGGAGAACTTTTCTGTCTGGCACTGTGTGTCTAGCTAAAGGATTATAAATGCACCAATCAGCACTCTGTGTCTAGCTCAGGGATTGTAAACGCACCAATCAGCACTCTGTCAAAACGGACCAATCAGCTCTCTGTAAAATAGACCAATCAGCTCTCTGTAAAATGGACCAATCAGCAGTGTGGGTGGGGTCAGATAAGGGAATAAAAGCAGGCTGCCAGCGTCACCAGTGGCAACTGGCTCTGTTTACCCTGCACGCTGTGGAACGTATGTTCTTTTGCTCTGCAATAAATCTTGCTGCTGCTCCCTCTTTGGGTTCGCACCACCTTTATAAGCTGTAACACTCACTGGGAGGGTCTGCCCCTTCACTCTTGAAGCCGGCAAGACCACCAACCCACCGGAAGGAAGGAATTCTGAACACGTCTGAACACAGAAGGAACAAACTCTGGAGACACCATCTTTAAGAACACCCACTGCGAGAGTCTGCAGCTTCATTCTTGAAGTCAGTGAGACCACAAACCCACCAATTCCGGACACAATGAGATTAGATGCTTCACAATTTTACCTTGAAAGCCAGATTTGGTGGGTTAGACCATAGAATTTACATAAAGGAGACCCACGTAGGAAGAGGAATTGAAGGAATCCCAGTCTTATCAAAGAAGACTAAAGCAGAGTCAGAAATGAACAAAGCCAATAGAGATATGTTCAAATTTCTAAACTGAGGAAGTGTTAGATATGTTAGATGGAGAGTGATTTTAATGGGCTGTGAACTTCACTTTTTGGGCACTCTGAATTCTTGGGTAGTATGGATGAGATCTAAAACTTCCTCCTGCTCCAGTACACATGCTGCCCCAGGAGGACCAAGGAGTTCAGTTGGGAGCCCTTGGCTGGTCATGGTGCAGGCTAATGAGACTCACAGCAGAGACTGGGGTGGACTACCTGGCCTAGGATACCTGAGGAGGAGCTGAGAGAGATTCAACTATTTGTAGTGACACTGAGAGCCCTGAGGAAGGCTGTCAGTCCAGGTTTGTTACTAGCTCTGAGGAACCTGAGAGAGAACAGATTTTGAGTTAGATTAGCAGCTGGCTTTAGCATTGGAGGCAAATTGAGTGCTAGAAACGGGGCGGGGGAGCAGGGGCAGTGTGAGGACGCTGCTTGCATCTTAGGACCTTTTTGTTCTGAGGTCATAAGTTCACTTGAGACCTGATGATTAATTCTCCTATATACCTCTTGAATCTCTCTTCTTTATTCCTGGAATAGGAACCTTCACTTATTGCCTGGATTCTTGCAATAATAATTAGTCCATCTCCAGGCTTGCTGCTTGCAACCCATTTATAACATTGTGGGCAGAGTGAGATTTCCTTTTTCTTAGGCTATCTTTAAAAATATGCTATGGTCTGAATGTTTGCATCCCTCTAAAATTCATATGTTGAAACCAAATCCCCTGTGCAAATAGTATGAAGAGGTAGGACCTTTAGGAGATGATCAGGTCACAAGGGCAGAGTCCTCATGAATGGGATAGTTGCCTCTATAAAAGAGGCCCAAGGGAGCTTGCTTTCTCTTTCCACCACATGATGCTGTACCTGTTTGTTATTTATAAGCCGCCTAGTTTATGGTTTTTTGTTATAACAGCTTAGACTAAGAAAAACTACAAATCTATGTGACTTTTCAACTAAAACTCTTCAAAGGCTTCCCTCTTTTTCCTCAGGAAGCTAGATTCCTACATATGGCTTATGGGATCCTTTAGAACTGGCTGGCTCTTCCAGCCTCACCCCATTTCCTCTCCTTTCCTGTTCTCTACATTCTCAGTCTATTGAGCTATTGTTGGTTTCTCCATTCTGCCATGCTGACCCCAGTGCCTCTGTGCATGATGTTTCCTCTTCCAAGAACACAGTTTTTGCACACGTGCTTGTACCTTTACTTGGATAAACATATAATTATTCTTGATGGTTTTTGCAATAGACCTTTTCTGACTCCCTGAATCCTGGTTAAGGTCTCTCCCCTATGTGTTCTCGTAGTATCATATATTTTCCTTACCACAGCAATCAGCATAGCCCACTACCATTTATGCTCTAGAGGAATTGCTGAGATTTTTATTAAACTTAGTAGTGGACATTCTTTTATCCCACCTCAGCTTGGGACCACAGGGAAAAGGAGACAGAGGAGTCAAACTTTTCTGTCCTCAATTTTTGACCTTTAAAACTGTGTTGGAGAGCATGGTTTACGTGAGGAGAAATGGGACAAACTCTCCCTTGAACTGGTTATATTCAAAATTCCATAGATACTGTTAGGCCAAGAGCAGATGATGACAGTGGGCAGCTGAATACCTAAGACAGAGAAGAAACCAACTGTCTTCATCTGTGTGGGCTGCTAAAACAAAATACTGGTGGCCTATAGACAGCACAAATTTATTTCTCACAGTTCTGGAAGCTGGAAAGTCCCCAATCAAGGCTCCAGCAGATTTGGTGTCTGGTGAGGTCTACTTTCTGATTCATAGATGGTGCCATCTCCCTATGTCCTCCTAAAGTGGATGAGGCAAGGGTCTCTCTGGGGCCTCTTTTACAGTGGCACTAATCTCATTAATGAGGGCTCTACCCTCATGACCCAATCACTTTCCAAGGTCCCACCTTCAAATATGATCACACTGGGGATTCAATTTCAACATATGAATTTGGTGGGGACATAAACATTCAGACCATAGCACCAACCTATATACTTCCAGGTCCTTCTCAGAAACTCTCCAATCAGGGAAGTCATTCTTACATCTCAAGAGAGGAGAGTAAGGTGATGGGATCAGAATCCAGGAGTATTATCTTAATGGATACATAAGTTTGGGAACATAAAACTGACAGAGGATGACTCCTATCCTCCAACCTCCTCAAAACAAGGACTACATCCTGTTCAATGTCATAATGTATGGCATGAATGGATATCTACAGTGAGTATTCATTGGCCAAGTAAGCATCATCAATAGTTTTGGTGTAGACTTGGCTACATAGAAGATCTGGGCCAGTGAACTCTTGGGATTTCTTTTCATTGTCATGATCTTCAGGTTAACTTCTGAGTGGCTGCATTACTCAGACTGTGTTACTATATAAAGATTACAATTTGGTGCCCTACAGTTGTAATTTAGTCAGCATATCTTGTCTGGTCTGTCCAAGATTTTAGAAGATTTTGATTTAGGACTTCAAAAATTTTCAGAAACTCATGGGTTTCCATTGTATCTTTAAAAGTCAGGAGATACTGTAAAATAAGCTTGCATTCCCAAATACCATGCGCAGACCATTTGAGAGCTGAGCAGCAGTTAGTTGCTTCTTTAGATGCAGCATGCCCTTGCATGTGGGCCTCAGTGACCCTCCCGCTGTCTTTATTGTCTTGTACCAAACCTCATTCTACCTGGTTATATTTCCTGCCTGGTTCTATAACTGTTTGATTGTATGACTCTTGTACAATGTTTTGGACAAATTACAAATGTGGGTCTTCCCTGGCATATTCAAAATAATTTTTCTCTAAAATGCATTGTATGTATTTTATTCTCCCATTTGAAAATTCAATGACTGTAATTAACAAGATTCATTGCTATGGAATCAGTCTTTAAAATGATTAAAGTTTGATTTGACTTGAAAACAGTTCATTTTAAGAATCTTTAAGGTAACTCATCTATTACATAAAGCAAGGCATATTTGATCATGGAAAAATTACTTGATTTCTTGATTACTTGATTAAAAGAATTTAGTCCCCTTGCCGTCCTTGTAGCTTGTCCTTAGGTACGATTTAAGGCTTTCCTTTGCCTGACAATTTGTCTGAAAGGTGGTAATGCTATTCTTCTAAAATAAGGGCAGTGATTCATATTGGCTGGGGTAAATGGTGTATTTGCAAAACACTTTGCGTTTCCCTTATCAAAGGAGCTATACAAATTCTCTGAAAGGAGTAACAGGATAATTGTGATCCTATGATCATAGAAACTCATATCACACATGAGGAAGCAAGATGAGTATTTATAACAAAAGAATTCACAAGGATTCATGTAATTCAGAACCAAGGTAAAAGGGTCTCATGTCAGAAATAGCACTAATAAAAGCCAGATCATTATAGAGGTTGTTTAATTAATTCTTTACTCCGAGGAGAAATGCCATTGACACTTCATTATTTTGATACTGAAACCACAATTGGGGGCTTTCAAAATGTGTATAGGAAACCACAAATAGATCCCCTCGGTTCTTTGTCAAGAGAGCTTCTATTTCTCTATTCAAAAGCACGGTCTGCTTGGTATGTCCTTGTAGCTCTCTCCTAATATATTTTTGCACTTTGCCCCTGGGGGTCTATGTTTATGTGAATTGTTATGTGCTGTTTTCAGAATTTAAAAAATCATATCTTTGGAATAGGATGGGAAGTGTTCTGAAAACTAGGTTACCAATAATTTTTAAAAATCATTTCATTCAAAGAAAAATGACACTCAGAAAAGATTCTTATAATAAATTACTGTTTGAAAGAATGCAGAACAATCCCATTCCCAAGGATTTCATTATGTTTATCGTTTCTGCTTACTTATTACTTCAAATACTTTATATACATTAGACTTAAGAGATGGTGATTTTCTATAAATTTTTCCATTAAAAAGATGAATCTTTAAGACCAAGAAAGTGACTTAAAAACTACAAGTTTGTATTCTTAAGCTCTTTTTGTTTGTTTTTAAATTATGTTTCAAAAAGGCAAATTATTCACTTGTGTAGCTTTTTCCAAGAAATCCTCCTTTGGAAATATTTCTAATTGTGTGTTTTGGAAGGCAGCTGTAGATATAAAATAGTTTTTCTTTGAATTTACATTTTCTTCTCACTATCTTTATATCCAATATTGATCATAAGTGAATCTTTAATTGTTGCATGATGGGTAGAAATAAATTGTATAAAACATTGCAAAATATATGGGAAAGTTAGTAAATGATAGTAAGAATAAGGTAATAAACATTTTTGGCACACACTGTCAATCATTCAACCCTGAAATATATTTTAATCTTTCATTCTGTATACAGCTTCTGAAAACTGGGCAGAAGTTATAAATAGCAGAATGGGCCTGGCAACAATCAAACTAAGGGGTAAATCTAATGAATGACTTTTGTAATTCAGGGTTTAATTCAGAGTGATCCACATCACTGTTCCAACTGCTCTCTTCTTGCATCCTCCACGTTGGGGAACAGCCCAAAACTGACATATCTCCCAAGTCTGAAGCCCTAAGGTAATCTTTGGTTCTCCGCTTGCTGAGACCTCCCACATCAAATGGGTTAAAACACATTGTCAGTTCTACCTCCCTCAGTATCTGCACAGATTTGATTCCTTCATCTCTCACACAATCTGCTGGAATAACACCTATTGGCCTTCCTGCTTCCAGTGTTATTTTTTTCCTACCGATTCATTCTGTATGTTGCTGCCAGTGTATAGAGTTTTAAGAAATCAAATTATAAAACATACAAGTACAAAATAATGGCTTAACAAAGTGAGCACACTCATGTAACTGTATTCAAATAAGGAAAAAAAAATTATCAGTATTTTTAAAGGTCACTGGGTATGGTATTCTATAAATACTACTTAGGGTCTAAGTTAATACTGTTGATCAAACTATCTATGGCCTTACTAATTGATTTTTGTTTTAGTCACTCATCAGTTGCCAATAAAGGAATATTAAAGTCTCCAACAATGATTGTGGAATTATTTATTTCTTCCTTTAATTCTGTCATTTTTGCCTTATGTATTTTTTATTTCTGTTGTTGAACACATGCATATTTATTATTATTATATCTTTCTGATAAGTCGAAATTTCAATCATGAAATATCCCTTTTTCTTGTTGGTAATATTATTTGTCTTGAAGTCTATAATATCTCATATTAATATAGTCTCCCTACTTTTCTGATGCCTTCTATGTGCAAGGCATATTTTTTATATTAACTTCCAACCTAGATGTGTTATTATATTTAAAGTCCGTCTCATGTAGGCAGTATATAGTGGAGTTTTTTAGTCTATTTTGATAATCTCTGCCTGTTAGTTGAAGTATGTAGTCCATTTGCATTTATCACAATTACTAATATGATTGGATTTATGAATACCACTTTATTATTTATTTTCTGTTTGTTTCTTCTGTTTTTGATACTCCTGTTTCTCCTTTTCTTCCTTCTTTTGGATAATTTGAATACTTTTTAGAATTTCATTTCAACTTATGTACTGATTTTTAAGTTCTTTGCATTATTTTATGGGTTGCTGTAGGGATTACAATATACATTCTTGACTTCTACATTCTACTTATAGTCAGTATTGTACTATTTCAATTAAAGGACAGAAATTGCAACAATATAGGTCAATTTATCTTACTCTGACTTTTTGTGATAGTTGTGATATATTTAAGTCTACATACATTATAAAACCACACAAATATGTTTTAATTTTGTTTTAAATAGTCCTGTGTTTTATACAGAAAGGAAAAACAATGTTTTATTTTCTCAGATATTTACCTTTTTAATGCTTCCCTCCTTCCTGAAGATATAATCTGGTAGTTCTTCTCAGCTTAAAGAGCCTATTTTTACTATATCTTAAATGACAAGTCTTCTGATCATTCGTTTTCTTAGCTTTCTTACATCTGAAAATATCTTTATTTTGCCTTTATTCCCTAGGGATATTTTTGCTGTATATAGAATTCTAGTTTGGCAGCTTCTCCCTCTGCACTTTGAAGATGTTGTATTGTCTTCTGTTCTCCATAGCTTCTGAAGGCAGTGATAATTCAAATTGATGTTCCTCAATATGTAACGTGTTATTTATCTTTAGTTGCTTTCAAGATTTGTCTTTGATATTTAGCAGTTTGACTATGACTGTCCTAGATGCTAAATATGGTTTTATTTGTAATTGTCCAGCTTGGAGTTCGCTGGACTTCCTGAATTTATGACTTTCACTACATCTGGGGAGGTTCTGGCCACTTTTTTTTTCATCCCAGTCTCTGGTTTTTTTTGTTTGTTTTTTGTTGTTGTAGTTGTTGTTACTATTGTTTTTGTGATTCCAGTGATCATTTGTTAGATCTTTTGAAATCATCCCATACTTCCTTGGAAGGCTATTCATTTTTTTTCAATTATTTTCTCTCTGTTCTTCAGATTGGACAATTTTTATTGCTCCATTTTCTGAATCTGATCATAAGTATACTTTCCATTCCTGGGTTACTTCACTTAGAATAATAGTCTCCAATTCCATCCAGGTTGCTGTGAACAGTGAATCTCTATTTCTTTCTCTTGTTGTCTTTACTCTGCTGTTAAGCTTGTCTAGTGTTTCTTTTTGTTTGTCATTATTTTAGATATTGTATTCTTGAGTTTAATAATTTGCACTTAGTCCTGTTTTTGTTAATAGTTTCTATTTCTTAACTGATATTTCCTATGCTTTCATTGATTGTGAGTATACTTTCCTTTATATCCTAGAGCACAGTTACAGTTGCTGTTTTAAATATTTGTCTTCTAATTCCGACATTTGGGTCATCTCAGGGTTAGTCTCCATTAATAATATTTTCTCTTATGAATGGGTCATATTTTCCTGGTTCTGTAGATAATGAGATATATTTGTTGTATCTATGGCAATGTGAATGTTATCTTGTGGAGACTCTAAAATATGTTTTACTCATCCTTAAAGAATGTTTTATTAGACAATTAACCTGATTGGACTCAAACATCATATTCTGTCTTTTGGGTCACAGCGTAAATCTCAAATCAGCTCTTTTATTCCTTTTTCATTCTAGACTTTTTTTTTGCACATTTTAATTAATTTATTTATTTATTAGTTCAATAGGCTTTTGGGAAACAGGTGGTGTTCAGTTGCATGAATAAGTCCTTTAATGGTGATTTCTGGGATTCCGTTGCACCCATCACTTGAGCAGTGTACACTGTAAAAATTATGTAGTCTTGTTTTTTAGACAGCCTTGCTCTGTTGCCCTGGCTGGAGTGCAGTGGTACGATCTTGGCTCACTGAAACCTCTGCATCCCACGTTCAAGCAATTCTCGTGCCTCGGCCTTCTGAGTAGCTGGGAGTACAGGCACGTGCCATAGTGTTCAACTAACTTTTGGTATTTTTAGTAGAGATGGAGTTTCCCCCATGTTTGTCAGGCTGGTTTTGAACTCCTGGCCTCAAGTGATCAACCTGCCTTGGCCTCCCAAAGTGCTGCGATTACAGGCATGAACCACCATGCTCAGTCAATGTGTAGTCTTTTATCCCTCACCACCTACCATCATTTCTCCCAAGTCCCCAAAGTCCATTTATTCATTCTTATGCCTTTGCAACCTCATAGCTTATCTCCCACTTATGAATGAGAACATGCGATGTTTGGGTTTCCATTTCTGAGTTACTTCACCTAGAATAACAGTCTCCAGTTCCATCCAGGTTGCTGTGAACGCCATTAATTTGTTCCTTTTTGTGGCTGCATAGTATTCCATGGTATTTATATATATCAAAATTCCTTTTTCCACTCATTGATTGATGGGCATTTGGGCTGCTTCCACATGTTTGCAATTGTGGATTGTGCTGCTATAAACATATTTCTGCAAGTATCTTTTTCATATGATAACTTCTTTTCCTCTGGGTAGATACCCAGTAGTGGGACTACTGAATCAAATGATAGTTCTACTTTTAGTTATTTAAGGAATCTCCACACTGTTTTCCATAGTGGTTGTACTAGTTTACATTCCCACCAGCAGTGTAAAAGTGTTACCTTTTTGGCCAGGTATCGTGGCTGACACCTGTAATCCCAGCAATTTGGGGGGCTGAGGTGGGCAGATCACTTGAGGTCAGGAGTTCGGGACCAGCCTGGCCAACATGGTGAAACCCTGTCTCTACCAAAAATACAAAAATTAGCCAGGCATGGTGGCACACGTCTGCAATCCCAGCTGCTCAGGAGGCTGAGGCATGAAAATCGCTTGAACCTGGGAGGCAGAGGTTGCAGTGAGCAGAGATCATACCACTGTACTCCAGAGCAAGAATCCATCTAAAAAAAAAAAAAAAACCTTTTCATCATATCCATGCCAACATCTATTTTATTTTTATTTTTTATTATTATTATTTTTTATTATGGCCATTCTTCCAAGAGTAAGGTGGTATCACATTGTGGTTTTGTGGTTTTGATTTGCATTTCCCTAGTCATTAGTGATGTTGAGCATTTTGTCATATGTTTTTTGGCAGTTTGTATATCCTCTTTTGAGAATTGTCTATTCATGTCCTAAGCCCATTTTTTGATGGTATTGTTTATTTTTTTCTTGTTGATTTGTCTGAGTTCTTTGTAGATTCTGGATACTAGTCCTTTGTGGAATGTATAGATTGTGAATATTTTTCTCCCACTCTATGGGTTCTCTGTTTACTCTGCTGATTATTTCTTTTGCTGAGCAGAAGCTTTGTAGTTTAATTAAGTCTCATCTATTTATCTTTGTTTTTGTTTCATTTGCTCTTGGGTTACTGGTCATGAAGTCTTTGCTTAAGCCGATGTCTAGAAGGGTTCTTCCAAAGTTATGTTCTAGAATTGTTGTGGTTTCAGGTCTTAGATTTAAGTTTTTGATCTATCTGGTGTTGATTAAAGTGAGAGATGGGGATCCAGTTTCATTCTTCTACATGTGGCTTGCCAAGTATCTCAGCACCATTTATTGAATAGGGTGCCCTTTCCCCACTTTATGTTTTCCTTTGCTTTGTCAAATATAAGTTGACTGTAAGTGTCTGGCTTTATTTCTGCATCTCTATTCTGTTCCATTGGTCTACATGTCTATTTTCATACCAGTATCATGTTGTTTTGGTGACTATGGTCTTATAGTATAGTTTGAAGTCAGGTAATGTGATGTCTCCAGATTTGTTCTTTTTGCTTAGTCTTACTTTGGCTATGTGGGCTCTTTTTTGGTTCCATTTGACTTTAAGGATAGTTTTTTCTAGTTCTGTGAAGAATGATGATCGTATTTTGATGGGAATTGCATTGAATTTACAGATTGCTTTTGGCAGTATGGTCATTTTCACAATATTGATTCTACCCATTCATGAGCATGGGATGTGTTTCCATTTGTTCGTGTCATACATGATTTCTTTAACAGTGTTTTGTAGTCTTCCTTATAGAGGTCTTTCACCTCCCTGGTTAGATATATTCCTAAGAATTTTATTTTTTTGCAGCTATTGTAAAAGAGGTTAAATTCTTGATTTTATTCTCAGCTTGGTCGCTGTTGGTGTATTGCAGAGCTACTGATGTGTGCATGTTAATTTTGTATCCTGAAACTTTGCTGAATTCATTTATCAGTTCTAGGAGCTTTTTGGAGGAGTCTTTAGGGTTTTCTAGGTATACAATCCTATTACCAGCAAACAGTGACAGGTAAATTTCCTGTTTACCAATTTGGATGTCCTTTCTTTCCTTCTCTTGTCTGATTGCTCTGGCTGGGACTTAAAGTACTATGCTGAATAGAAGTCATGAGAGTAGGCATCTATAGACTTCCAGTACTATGTTAAATAAAAGTGGTGAGAGAGGATATCCTTGTCTTGTCTAGCTCTCAGGGGGAATGCTTTCAACTCTTCCCCATTCAGTATTATGTTGGCTGTGGGTTTGCCATAGATAGCTTTTATTACCTTAAGGTATGTCTCTTCTCTGCTGATTTTGCTAAGGGTTTTAATCACAAAGCAGTGCTAGATTTTGTCAAATGCTTTTTCTGTATCTATTGAAATGATCATGTGATTTTTGTTTTTAATTCTGTTTATGTGGTGTATCACATTTATTGACCTATGTATGTTAAACCATCCCTGCATCCCTGGCATGAAACCCACTGAATCATGGTGGATTATGTTTTGGATATGCTGTTGGATTTGGTTAGCTAGTATTTTGTTAAGGATTTTTGCATCTATATTCATCGGGTATATTGGTCTGTAGTTTTCTTTTTTGTTATGTCCTTTACTGGTTTTCGTATCAGGGTGATACTGACTTCATAGAGTGATTTAGGGAGGATTCCCTCTTTATCTTATGGAATAGTGTCAATAGAATTGATGCCAATTGTTCTTTTAATGTCTGGTAGAATTCAACTGTGAATTTGTCTGGTCCTGGACTTTTTTTGTTGGCTATTTTTTTTAATACCATTTCAATCTCACTGCTTATTATTGGTCTGTTCAGAGTTTCTATTTCTTCCTGGTTCAATCTAGGAGGGTTATATATTTCCAGGAATTGGGGTCCTATCTTTAGTCTCCTTAAACAAAAGTTATCACCCAAGAATTTTGTATCCAGTGAAACTAAGCTTCATAAATGAAGAAAAGATACAGTTGTTTTCAGATAAACAAATGCTAAGAGAATTCACCACTACCAAGCCAGCACTACAAGAATTGCTAAAAGGAGCCTTAAATCTTGAAACAAATTCTTGAAATGGACCGAAATAATTATTTTATTCTTATCCATAATCTATCCACACATTACTTCGCTGGTTCGTGTGTGGTTCAAGGGTCACTCAGAAACCTGGGCAGAGTCTATAGACAGAATTTGGGCTTCCCTGCTATGTTTTTTTAATTTATGGGATTTCTTTTCAAGTTACCAGTGGCTATGGTTCTTAACACTAGAAAGACTATGGATTTTCTCTCACAATTCCAGCTTCTTATAGAATGACAAATTTTGCCTACTTGCATACTTTATTCTTGTCTGCATTTGTAATCTTCAGTCAGAGATAATTTCCCTTTAATTGAACAACTCCTTTTAGTATTCTTTTAGAGGGTCTCTGTTGGTGACAAATTCTCTCCATTTTTATTTGCTTGAAATGTCTTTATTTAACCCTCATTTTCTAAAGACAGCTTTACTTTATGGTGGCAGGTGTTTTCTTATAGCAGTTTGAGTATGTCATTTCTTTTCTTCTGATTTCTATTGCTTTATGAGAAATGATAATTGTTGTTTTTGAGGTAATATGTAGTTTTCTCTCGCTGCTTCTAAAAACTTTTTTCTTGTGTTTAATTTTTCAGAAGTTCTATCATAAAGTGCCTAGATGGGTTTTTTTGTACTTTTCATATTTGAGGTTTGCAAGTTTTCTTGAAAATTTTATTTGATATCTTTCTTCAGTTTTGGGAAATTCTTGGTCATAATCTCTTTACCTATTACTTTTGTACTCTTTTCTACCTCCTCCTTTTCTGGGGCTCCAATTATATTCATGTTGTTCCTTTTCATTATGTAAGAGACTGGAAGCCAGTCTTGAATTGGCTCAATCCCTCATTAGATTAAGATAATGTATACCTACATTAACTACTTGCCTTTAATCAAACAAAATCCTTCATGAAGGAAAATAATACCATTCAGAGATTGTAGAATTTTTCATATACGATTTCTTGGTTTTAATAGAAAATTATAAGGCAAACCAAGAGACAGTAGGAAGAGAAAAAAAAAAAAAGACAATAGAAACAAACTGCCAGACTATGATATTGCCAGTTTTCATATGTCTCCTATGATCTTTTCTATGTTTTTTCTATTTTTTATTCTAGATATTTTCCATTATCAATGGAATTATCAATTCTAGATTATCAATTCTAGATCATGGATACTCTGCAACTGTGACCAATCTGCTGTCTTATCCACCTTTTGTCCTCTTAATTCAATTTTGGTTTTATTCCATTTAGAATTTCCATTTGATGCTTTCTTGTAGACCAGGAGTTCTTTGACGAAATTATCACTCTTGCCATCTATTTTCTTGACCATATTAATCATAGATATAAAATTTTCTAAATACCTGGATTCTCTGTGAACCAGCTTCTATTGTTTTCTTTTTCTTCACTCCTTGGTGTCTCTTGGTTTGCTTGGTAATTTTTTATTAAAATTCCGACATTGTTTATTTAAAAAATCCAGATCTCTAAATGATATTATTTTCCTCCATGAAGGATTTTGTTTGATTAATCACAGGCATTTAATGTAGGTATATATTACTTTAATCAAGAATTGAGCCAATTTAAGACTACCTTCCAGTCTTGTAAGGCCTTCTCTATATTTTTAATTTGTATTACTGTTATTGAGTAGTCCTTTTGCTGAAAGCTTGGGATGTTTACCAAGGCTCCCCTTCCCTGATAGTTTATGAAGTCCAATTTTTATACATCCAGCACTATGATATTGACAGTAAATCTGTTCAGGTTTTCAGCCTCCTGGAAGTTCCTTTATGCTTTGCTTCTCAGACTATCCATCTGCACTACTTTTGATTTCAATGATGGCCTCAATAGACAAAGAGGCTCAGTCTATTGAGCACTTGTCTTTTCTTCCCCTTCTTGTATGTTGGCACCTCCTCCAGATCCATCATTCCTAATGATTCCATTTAAATCTTACCTTCCAGACAAACTTATTACTTTTCATTACCTAAACATGCTTCTTACACCTCTTTAATTTTATTCATATGGATTCCTCTGCTGAGAACCTCAGTTCCATGTTAGCCTGATTGTTAAACACATAGGACTTGTGTTTTTAAGAAGGGTAACTGGTAACTTCTGTGAGGCTCCAAGCCCATATTGTCACCCTCTTTGGACTTCTTTATACTCAGTACATATTACTTTCATAGCACTTTATCAAAACATGTATGTAGGAATGGATAAATAGATGAAATCTTCTTCTATAGAAACATTACTAATCTGTAAAGTCCTGGAGGGAAGGACTCTTTTTATTTTTATATTCCCATTACCTTAGTATATTACATGGCTTATAGTGGAAGGTGAATAAATATCCATTGAATAAATGAAAACTTTTTTTTTTGGTCAAAGGAAAACAGTCTCCATCTTTTCTAACAAAACATTTATTACTGCCTATTTAAGCCTCCCTGGAGATATAAACATTTTCTAATGAGACTTAAATAACGCTTTAACTCTCAATAGCATATATTTTATTCCACTCACTGCTGTATTGTTCAACTAACATCGATGGGTAAATTACGTTTGAATTTTTGAAACTGAATAGGATCTCTTTTCTTATGGCTTATTTTTATTTTATCTTAATAAATAATTATGAAATATTTTAAGCTACCAAAAGTACACGGAAAAATATAATAGACATCAATGTATCCATCACTGCCTGTACTTGAACAAATACGTAACATTTTGTTATATTTGCTTTGCATCTTTTTTTTTTTTTGAGACGGTCTCTCTCTGTCGCCCAGGCTGGAGTGCAGTGGTGCGATCTCAGCTCACCGCAAGCTCCGCCTCCTGGGTTCACGCCATTCTCCTGCCTCAGCCTCCTGAGTAGCTGGGACTACAGGTGACCACCACCATGCCTGGCTATTTTTTTTTTTTTTTTTTTTTATACTTTAAGTTCTAGGGTACATGTGCATAACGTGCAGGTTTGTTACATATGTATACTTGTGCCATGTTGGTGTGCTGCACCCATTAACTCGTCAGCACCCCTCAATTCATCATTTATATCAGGTATAACTCCCAGTGCAATCCCTCCCCCATCCCCCCTCCCCATGATAGGCCCCGGTGTGTGATGTTCCCCTTCCCGAGTCCAAGTGATCTCATTGTTCAGTTCCCACCTATGAGTGAGAACATTCGGTGTTTGGTTTTCTGTTCTTGTGATAGTTTGCTAAGAATGATGGTTTCCAGCTGCATCCATGTCCCTACAAAGGACGCAAACTCATCCTTTTTTATGGCTGCATAATATTCCATGGTGTATATGTGCCACATTTTCTTAATCCAGTCTGTCACAGATGGACATTTGGGTGATTCCAAGTCTTTGCTATTGTGAATAGTGCTGCAATAAACATACGTGTGCATGTGTCTTTATAGCAGCATGATTTATAATCCTTTGGGTATATACCCAGTAGTGGGTCATATGGTACATCTAGTTCTAGATCCTGGAGGAATTGCCATACTGTTTTCCATAATGGTTGAACTAGTTTACAATCCCACCAGCAGTGTAAAAGTGTTCCTATTTCTCCACATCCTCTCCAGCACCTTTTGTTGCCTGACTTTTTAATGATTGCCATTCTAACTGGTGGGAGATGGTATCTCATTGTGGTTTTGATTTGCATTTCTCTGATGGTGAGTGATGATGAGCATTTTTTCATGTGTCTGTTGGCTGTATGAATGTCTTCTTTTGAGAAATGTCTGTTCATATCCTTTGTCCACTTTTTGATGGGGTTGTTTGTTTTCTTCTTGTAAATTTGTTTTAGTTCTTTGTACATTCTGGATATTAGCCCTTTGTCAGATGAGTAGATTGCAAAAATTTTCTCCCATTCTGTAGGTTGCATGTTCACTCTGATAGTAGTTTCTTTTGCTGTGCAAAAGCTCTTTAGTTTAATTAGATCCCATTTGTCAATTTTGGCTTTTGCTGCCGTTGCTTTTGGTGTTTTAGACATGAAGTCCTTGCCCATGCCTATGTCCTGAATGGTACTACCTAGGTTTTCTTCTAGGGTTTTTATGGTATTAGGTCTAACATTTAAGTCTCGAATCCATCTTGAACTAATTTTCATAGAAGGAGTAAGGAAAGGATCCAGTTTCAGCTTTCTACTTATGGCTAGCCAATTTTCCCAGCACCATTTATTAAATAGGGAATCCTTTTCCCATTTCTTGTTTTTGTCAGGTTTGTCAAAGATCAGATGGCTGTAGATGTGTGGTATTATTTCTGAGGACTCTGTTCTGTTCCATTGGTCTATATCTCTGTTTTGGTACCAGTACCATGCTGTTTTGGTTACTGTGGCCTTGTAGTATAGTTTGAAGTCAGGTAGCGTGATGCCTCCAGCTTTGTTCTTTTGACTTAGAATTGTCTTGGCAATGCGGGCTCTTTTTTGGTTCCATATGAACTTTAAGCCGTTTTTTCCAGTTCTGTGAAGAAAGTCATTGGTAGCTTGATGGGGATGGCATTGAATCTATAAATTACCTTGGGCAGTATGGCCATTTTCACGATATTGATTCTTCCTATCCATGAGCATGGTATGTTCTTCCATTTGTTAGTGTCCTCTTTTATTTCACTGAGCAGTGGTTTGTAGTTCTCCTTGAAGAGGTCCTTTACATCCTTGTAAGTTGGATTCCTAGGTATTTTATTCTCTTTGAAGCAATTGTGAATGGAAGTTCATTCATGATTTGGCTCTCTGTTTGTCTGTTGTACTGGTGTATAAGAATGCTTGTGATTTTTGCACATTGTTTTGTATCCTGAGACTTTGCTGAAGTTGCTTATCAGCTTAAGGAGTTTTTGGGCTGAGACAATGGGGTTTTCTAAATATACAATCATGTCATCTGCAAATAGGGACAATTTGACTTCTTCTTTTCCTAACTGGATACCCTTGATTTCTTTCTCTTGCCTGATTGCCCTAGCCAGAACTTCCAAGACTATATTGAATAGGAGTGGTGAGAGAGGGCATCCCTGTCTTGTGCCAGTTTTCAAAGGGAATTTTTCCAGTTTTTGCCCATTCATATGATATTGGCTGTGGGTTTGTCATAAATAGCTCTTATTATTTTGAGGTACATTCCATGAATACCGATTTATTGAGCATTTTTAGCATGAGGGGTGTTGAATTTTGTCAAAAGCCTTTTCTGCATCTATTGAGATAATCATGTGGTTCTTGTCTTTGGTTCTGTTTATATGCAGGATTACGTTTATTGATTTGCGAATGTTGAACCAGCCTTGCATCCCAGGGATGAAGCCCACTTGATCATGGTGGATAAGCTTTTTGATGTGCTGCTGAATCCGGTTTGCCAGTATTTTATTGAGGATTTTTGCATCGATGTTCATCAGGGATATTGGTCTAAAATTTTCTTTTTTTGCTGTGTCTCTGCCAGGCTTTGGTATCAGGATGATGTTGGCCTCATAAAATGAGTTAGGGAGGATTCCCTCTTTTTCTATTGATTGGAATAGTTTCAGAAGGAATGGGACCAGCTCCTCTTTGTACCTCTGGTAGAATTCAGCTGTGAATCCATCTGGTCCTGGACTTTTTTTGGTTGGTAGGCTATTAATTATTGCCTCAATTTCAGAGCATGCTATTGGTCTATTCAGGGATTCAACTTCTTCCTGGTTTAGTCTTGGAAGAGTGTAAGTGTCCAGGAAATTATCCATTTCTTCTAGATTTTCGAGTTGATTTGCGTAGAGGCGTTTATAGTATTCTCTGATGGTAGTTTGTATTTCTGTGGGGTCCGTGGTGAAATCCCCTTTATCATTTCTTATTGCATCTATTTGATTCTTCTCTCTTTTCTTTTTTATTAGTCTTGCTAGCGGTCTGTCAATTTTGTTGATTTTTTCAAAAAACCAACTCCTGGATTCATTGATTTTTTGGAGGGTTTTTTGTGTCTCTATCTCCTTCAGTTCTGCTCTGATCTTAGTTATTTCTTGCCTTCTGCTAGCTTTTGAATGTGTTTGCTCTTGCTTCTCCAGTTCTTTTAATTGTGATGTTAGAGTGTCAATTTTAGATCTTTCCAGCTTTCTCTTGTGGGCATTTAGTGCTATAAATTTCCCTCTACACACTGCTTTAAATGTGTCCCAGAGATTCTGGTATGTTGTATCTTTGTTCTCATTGGTTTCAAAGAATATCTTTATTTCTGCCTTCATTTCGTTATGTACCCAGTAGTCATTCAGGAGCAGGTTGTTCAGTTTCCATGTAGTTGAGCGGTTTTGATTGAATTTCTTAGTCCTGAGTTCTAGTTTGATTGTACTGTGGTCTGAGAGACAGTTTGTTATAATTTCTGTTCTTTTACATTTGCTAAGGAGTGCTTTACTTCCAATTATGTGGTCAATTTTGGAATAAGTGCGATGTGGTGCTGAGAAGAATGTATATTCTGTTGATTTGGGGTGGAGAGTTCTATAGATGTCTATTAGGTCCGCTTGGTGCAGAGATGAGTTCAATTCCTGGATATCCTTGTTAACTTTCTGTCTCGTTGATCTGTCTAATGTTGACAGTGGAGTGTTGAAATCTCCCATTATTATTGTATGGGAGTCTAAGTCTCTTTGTAAGTCTCTAAGGACTTGCTTTATGAATTGGGTGCTCCTGTATTGGGTGCATATATATTTAGGAGAGTTAGCTCTTCCTGTTGAATTGATCCCTTTACCATTATGTAATGGCCTTCTTTGTCTCTTTTGATCTTTGATGGTTTAAAGTCTATTTTATCAGAGACTAGGATTGCAACCCCTGCTTTTTTTTGTTCTCCATTTGCTTGGTAGATCTTCCTCCATCCCTTTATTTTGAGCCTATGTATGTCTCTGCATGTGAGACGGGTCTCCTGAATACAGCAGACTGATGGGTCTTGACTCTTGATCCAGTTTGCCAGTCTGTGTCTTTTAATTGGAGCATTTAGTCCATTAACATTTAAGGTTAATATTGTTATGTGTGAACTTGATCCTGCCATTATGATATTAACTGGTTATTTTGCTCGTTAGTTGATGCAGTTTCTTCCTAGCCTCGATGGTCTTTAAATTTGGCATGTTTTTGCAATGGCTGGTACTGGTTGTTCCTTTCCATGTTTAGGGCTTCCTTCAGGTCTCTTGTAAGGCAGGCCTGGTGGTGACAAAATCTCTAAGCATTTGCTTGTCTGTAAAGGATTTTATTTCTCCTTCACTGATGAAACTTAGTTTGGCTGGATATGAAATTCTGGGTTAAAATTCTTTTCTTTAAGAACGTTGAATATTGGCCCCCACTCTCTTCTGGCTTGTAGAGTTTCTGCCGAGAGATCTGCTGTTAGTCTGATGGGCTTCCCTTTGTGGGTAACCCGACCTTTCTCTCTGGCTGCCCTTAAGGTTTTTTTCCTTCATTTCAACTTTGGTGAATCTGGCAATTATGTATCTTGGAGTTGCTCTTCTCGAGGAGTATCTTTGTGGTGTTCTCTGTATTTCCTGAATTTGAATGTTGGCCTGCCCTACTAGGTTGGGGAAGTTCTCCTGGATGATATCCTGAAGAGTGTTTTCCAACTTGGTTCCATTTTCCCCCTCACTTTCAGGCACCCCAATCAGACATAGATTTGGTCTTTTTACATAATCCCATACTTCTTGCAGGCTTTGTTCATTTCTTTTTCTTTTTTTTTTCTTTTGGTTTCTCTTCTCGCTTCATTTCATTCATTTGATCCTCAATCGCTGATACTCTTTCTTCCAGTTGATCAAGTCGGTTACTGAAGCTTGTGGATTTGTCACGTATTTCTCGTGTCATGGTTTTCATCTCTATCATTTCGTTTATGACCTTCTCTGCATTAATTATTCTAGCTATCAATTCTTCCACTCTTTTTTCAAGATTTTTAGTTTCTTTGCGCTGGGTACATAATTCCTCCTTTAGCTCTGAGAAGTTTGATGGACTGAAGCCTTCTTCTCTCATCTCATCAAAGTCATTCTCTGACCAGCTTTGATCCATTGCTGGTGATGAGCTGTGCTCCTTTGCAGGGGGAGATGTGCTCTTATTTTTTGAAATTCCAGCTTTTCTGCCCTGCTTCTTCCCCATCTTTGTGGTTTTATCTGCCTCTGGTCTTTGATGATGGTGACGTACTGATGGGGTTTTGGTATAGGTGTTCTTCCTGTTTGATAGTTTTCCTTCTAATAGTCAGGACCCTCAGCTGTAGGTCTGTTGGAGATTGCTTGAGGTCCACTCCAGACCCTGTTTGCCTGGGTATCAGCAGCAGAGGTTGCAGAAGAGAGAATATTGCTGAACAGCAAGTGTACCTGTCTGATTCTTACTTTGGGAGCTTCCTCTCAGGGGTGTACTCCACCCTGTGAGGTGTGGGGTGTCAGACTGCCCCTAGTGGGGGATGTCTCCCAGTTAGGCTACTCAGGGGTCAGGGACCCACTTGAGCAGGCAGTCTGTCCGTTCTCAGATCTCAACCTCCATGTTGGGAGATCCACTGCTCTCTTCAAAGCTGTCAGACAGAGTTGTTCGCGTCTGCACAGGCCTCTGCTGCTTTCCCTGTTGTTTTTTTAGCTGTGCCCTGTCCCCAGAGGTGGAGTCTACAGAGACAGGCAGGTTTCCTTGAGCTGCTGTGAGCTCCACCCAGTTCAAGCTTACCCTTTGTTTACCTACTTAAGCCTCAGCAATGGCAGGCGCCCCTCCCCCAGTCTCGCTGCTGCCTTGTGGTTAGATTGCAGACTGCTGTGCTAGAAATGAGGGAGGCTCCGTGGGCATGGGACCCTCCCGGCCAGGTGTGGGTATAATCTCCTGGTGTGCCCGTTTGCTTAAAGCTCAGTATTGGGGTGGGAATTACCCGATTTTCCAGGTGTTGTGTGTCTCAGTTCGCCTGGCTAGGAAAAGGGATTCCCTTCCCCCTTGCGCTTCCCAGGTGAGGCAACGCCTCGCCCTGCTTCAGCTCTTGCTGGTCGGGCTGCAGCAGCTGACCAGCACCGATTGTCCGGCATTCCCCAGTGAGATGACCCCAGTACCTCAGTTGAAAATGCAGAAATCACCGGTCTTCTGTGTTGCTCACGCCGGGAGTTGGAGACTGGAGCTGTTCCTATTCGGCCATCTTGCTCTGCCTAATTTTTTATATTTTTAGTAGAGACGGGGTTTCACCATGTTAGCCAGGATGGTCTCGACCTCCTGACCTCATGATCTGTCTGCCTTGGTCCCCCAAAGTGCTGGGATTACAGGCCTGAGCCCCTGCACCTGGCTCCGAAAACACTTTTATAATATTTCTATTCCAACACATCAAGTTGTTCCACTGATAAAGCTTTATGATAGTCACCTGATGATTGTAGACTCTGAATGTTTCTTAATGAGATTTGCTAATTATATTAGGTACAGTTAATCTAAGTAATCCATCAAATTCTGAAAGCATCTTAATTCTAAAAAATGCACATCTGAATCAATAAATCCAGCATCCTACATGAGAAACAGGTAGGGTTTATACACAATTCTTTTGTTCTTGTTATTAATTTCTGTGTCCTGTTTTACCTAATTAGCAAGATTACTTAGAACAATTTACATTTTTCTGCAAAATTTGTTCATTTATTGTGAGATACCACCTCCTTAGAGAGGAGCCATATATAGGTTGAGTTTAATAGATTTCATTATTTTAAGACTCCTTCAAAGCCTTTTTTGTAATATGTTTATAAGAAATTAATATAAATAACATTTGAGAAAACAAACTTTGATGCTAGAATCTGAAAATCCACCTCAGATATGTTCAATTCCTCCCGTGCATTAAGGAAAACACAGGTGATATTTGTTGTATTTACTTACTGCAATCCCAGAACATTTAACAGTTTGGCACACAGTAGGTTCACAATATACTTTTGTTGAACTTATGAATAAGTCAATGATAAGTATTGAATAAAAGTCCTCCAGTCATTAACACACCAGAGATATAAATCTTCCTCTAACCTGTCAGTGTGACAATATTATAAAGAGCTCTGAAGAGGAAACTGAACATGATAGATTATTTCTTTTTTTAATTTATTTTAGAAGATTTTAATGTAAAATCTATAAAATCTAAATAATTGTTTTAAGAAGGTATAATTTAGTATTTGTATTACAATTCTAAACAACTTTATTCAACATGCTATTTCATCTTTTAAGCATATTCCTATACAAAATTTAAGCTGTTTATAGGAATTTTACCAAAGCTTTTTATATTGTAGTTACTTGATTGGTTACCATAGCCATAAATGTTTTCCAGGCCAAGGTAAATTGTTCTACGCTTTCTGGTATGTAACTTTCGAACTTCAATAGAATATTTGCTTAAATATTTGAGGAAATCCCTAAAGAAATATTCCTTAGAAAATTCTATAACAAAGATATAATTCAGGCTAATTTGTTTCCATTACAAGATTTCAACTTTTAAAAAATTTACCTGGATTCTAAAAACTTTCAATATACATTCAGTGAATAGCAGAACATCTTTCTTGCAAGCACTTAACCATTTCAAACCATCAAGGGTGTGGCACATAATCAGTGATGAATGTTGGAGTGTTCAGAAGCTATGCATCACGGTCACCTGTGCAGCATGATATCAACATTGATTCGCAGGCTTTATCTACTGAGATTCTAATTAAGGATTCCACAAATTTTTATATTTAAAGCTCATATCTAAAACAGAAATGTGTACAATAACAAAATCATAGTGCTGAAGGGGACTTCATTCAACTCTAATTAATCTCAAATTTCAAGTGGAACACCAACTAAGCATCAGAGAGAGGCAAAACTCTTTCCCTTTTATAAATCCAGTAGAAGTCTGTTAACCAATTTCTCTAGCCATTGGTCACTTTAAGATTATTACCACCTTATATTTGTATACTATACATGACACCTCTGAAATGAAGACAGAACATTTTATATTAGAAGATAAAAAATCTTTTTTTCAGGTATGTTCATTTTAGTCCACATTTGTGGAAATGGCAGGCTCTGACCATTTTAGAGCAGAATTTGCCTGATGAAATACACATTTGTAAACAGATTTTTGTCCTCTCTGTTACCGGTGGTTGTTATTGTCCAACACAAGCCTGTGAAAGCTTCTGCACTTTAGCTTGTTTACTGTGCATTCTTAATGCCTATGAATGCAAACAGGCAGATTAGGAAAATAGTCAACGGTTCCTTTTAGCAGAGTTTGTAAGTACCATGCAAATTGCACTTCAAATGCCTTCAGGTGTGGAAAGAACTGCATCTCCTTTTGTGCAGTTGTGAGGACAATAATCAGTTTCAGACTAAAGAGGGACTAGCAAGACTTCCTCTTCTGATCAGACAGAGATAAGAGTGAAACACTACCTGTCAGACTTTGCCCATGGTCCTTAGACCAAATGACAATCTTAATGGACTAAGGTAAGCTCATTTACCTCTGAAGTGAAGGAAAACCCTTAACAATGAAACATTCCCAACAACCAGGAAATTTAAAGCAAATATCAGAACACATAATTATTTATGGAATGAAAAGGAAATTGGTAGACAAGGGAAATGAACCTCATGATAAGTAACAAAGATGAATGCTTTTCTTTTTTTTTTTTTTTTTCCTATGCTTTAGGACACAGAAGGAGGGAGAAATCTGAGGTCTAGAGTTAGGCTTGAAGTGGGTATGTGGGAAAAGGAGTGTGAAGTATACACATACATTGTAACTGCTGACTTCCTTTATTAAAACCTGTCTACAGGCAACACTTGAAACTTACATATGGAGAGAGACTTCCTGAAGCTGATGTCAGATGCCTAAAAAGGAAGTGCAAATGGCCATCGTCCTGGGTTGCACTAGGGATGACTTGTTGAAGCACAATGTCACCAAAGAGCAGTTTCGCATCAATAGCTTTCTTGGTCTCACACTCAAAAACCTACAGCGGAAATAGAATACTTCTGTTCTTTTACTGTGCACATGAAAGGAAGAGAAAATAGGCAGAGCTTTCTGACCCTTTAAAACAAGCTCCCAAGCACTTTACTCCTTTTGAAAACCCTGTGAAGTTTCCTCCTGACACACAAGTCCCAGTTGCATTGTATGCGGTGCATTAATCCAGCGCTTGTTCTGCACTTCACCGACTGCCTGGTTGAAATGTCCACCCTTGTGAGCCCTTTTTTTCAGGAGTCCTATTCTCCAGCTCAGCAACAGCATATAGGTCGGGCCACTGCAGCCAGCATTTCATGCGAATTGACAATCGATTGATAGGTAGTCTGGGTTTTATTCCCTGCTTTTCCATAAATAGTTTTGTGTTTTAAACAAGTGACTTTTCCTCCCTGGGCCTCTTGATCTATAAATCAAGAGGATTGGACTGGTTGACTCTTCAGGTGCATTGTACCTCTATAATTTGCAATTTCTATTTGGCAAAATAGTATCAGTAGATAATATTTATATCTGAAATCCTCCATTTTTCTTTTTGACAGCCTTTTAACATACTTTCATAGATGAAAACAACTTTTCAAGTGTTATTTCTTTCTTTTAAAAAGTCAAACAGACCCTGTTCATGTGTAATTTAACATTTAATTGTGTACAATTTAATTTTCTTTTTTCCCAAGAATCTGCCGATGACTTAATAGAGTATCATCCAACTCAAATTGGCACTGATTTGCTTTCCAGACGTGTTTACACCGGCCAGAATACTCTGATAAAACAGGTAAACGATAGTTTTTAATAGAGATTTAAAGTGCTTAAAGTGGTTTTTCTGTCACCACACCAAGGGAGACTGTGGCTGAGCTTTCAGAGAGCAAATCCTTCCTGTATCCCTGAGCTGTGTTCTTCATTGTTTAGTCTACTTTACTAAGATTTAGCCCAGGGAGGGGAGATCAGCATTTAAGCTGAATCACTAGACTTAGTGGCAGCTGAGGGGAGAGTTAGAATTTATTGAATACAGGTTTCAGCAGAGGTGACTGCTGTAACATTATGCGTTTAAAAGATCACATCACTTTGGTAGGCTATTACAATAAATTCTACAGAAATTTCTGGTTTCTTTTTTCCCTACTGCTGATTCCAAGGCCCCAGGCCAATCTCCTTCAACTCCCAGCTTATTCTCCTCCTAGCTACCTCCATATTTCCATCTAGGCTCATACGGCTGTAACTTGATTATTCAGCTTTGGAAACTCTGGTAAAGATTACTGGTGCTTACCACATTAGTTCTTCTTTTCCTCCTGGGTACATGGGAAGACACCCAGCCTCCTCAGGAGTTAGACTGAAATCAAGAAAGAGCTAATCATGTGAAGAGAAAATGAGAGGGCAGATAAATCTACCTTTTAAAAAAGATCTCTTTTTCCTCAGATAAGTTTCTCCTGCTTGGCACCCTTTGTTCCAGGTGGTACCGGCTGCTTATCATGAGGCTGGTTGTTGTCATCCCAGGGCTTCCTTCATCACCATTCTAGGAATTTCCTTCACCCCTTTCCTATGTGCTCTGATTCCAGAGCCCCACATCGTCCTCCCGAGCCATTTCCTTATTGTGCTGGTTAACATTCTCCAGTAGCCTACTGAGAGAGAGTGTCCATTCTCCTCGCCCTTGTAGATTTAGATGGCTTGTTTATGCTTTGCTCTCAATTAAGTTTCAGGAGAAAACAGAGATTAATATGTTTATTCAATCTACTTTTTTTTCAACCAGTAAGAAGTAGCCAGTGTTTACTTTGCAATACCAAACTCAACTTTGGATAAATTTCATTTCAGTATGGAGTAAATAAGGCATACTTAACTCCATTGGAAATACTACCATTCTTATTTCATCATAAACTAATGTATGATTTATTTCAAAAGTATTTAGCAAAATAAGAGACTTTTTTTTTTAATGTGTTTTGTATCTCAACATCAAAACTATATTAATTACTTTCTGCTCCCAAACCTATTCCTTTTCTCATATTGCTATTGATATCAGTCATGCATACAATCAATTAGACCTTAAAACTCAGATGTGTTTGTCTCTTCCTTCTATCCAAACCACAATGTTCGGAGTTGCAGATTCCTCTCTCTTCTACCTTTTTGCATTTGGTCCCACCTTTCTATTCTTATTATAACCCCTAAGCTTTGTTCAACCCATTGTTACAGCCCAGTCAACAGATCCCTAACACCAAAGGTAGGGTGATTTCAGCTGCAAGAACTGAATGATGGACGAAAAACGGCATTATCTTAATCAAGTTTTTAATCTTCCTAATCAAGAAATTCAGGGGTAGGCAATTGCTGGATTGGTTAGCAGCTCAAGGATGTCTTCAAAGACCCACAGGCCCTTGCTATCCTTCTGCTCTGCTATTCTCAGTGTGCCAGTAATATCTCCTTTGCAGTCACAAAATGGCTGCTGCAGTTACAAGCCCGACCTCCCCTCAGTCCCCTGATACTAATTGACTTATCCCTTCTCTATGTTCAGAGAACTAACTACATTATTTCTTCTGTTACACTTAATAACAGACACATCTACTTTGTAGAGTCTTGAATTTCTTAATGTTTGTGGCTTGTAACTATATGTATCCTCAGAATGTCTTGTTTATAGGATTTATTCAATAAATATTCACTGAGTTAAATTAAATGGTTGAATTCAAAATACTTGAAAATACATTTAACTCCAGACATTCCATCAACCTTCAAAGTATCCTAATGAACTTATCTCTCACTAAAATGATTTAATCTCATTCTCCATGTAGAGATTTTACTCTGTGAATGATGTATTGCTGTTTGTTTGGAATGCAATTTACATATTTAGAATTCCAAGAAGTCCAGACTGAATAGTATACAACAATTGGAGTAATTTAAAACAAACAATATTATAGACATAACCACATTCATAACAAAATCCAGTGCTGAAGGAACACTTATAAAAGAGAAAAGGAATGAAAGAGTCATTAAACATTTCTTCAGTATAGGGACTCTTGTACCAGTGGCAAGATCTCAGGTTCTTTCTAGGCTGCTTCTATTCACAATAAATCGTTTCTATTAAGATCTTGCATACAGAAGGATTAATTAATTAATTAAGCCCCTTGCATACAGAAGGATTAGGTCTTTTGTTTGGTTCCAGATGTTTCCCACCACTGACTTTTGACTTTCCTAAGTTAAAGGAAAAACTGCGGGCTGCTCCCCTGCAAACCTTTTCATAGGACTTTCATAAGATTTGCCTGATTTGTTATTGCTGTTTGTACTCATCAGAAGTAATTGCTTAATTCACAACCTCCATTTAATTATTAGTATATCTACTCTTTAAGAACACATACTTTTTTGTCTTTATTCCAAGCTATTGATCATTTATAATAATCATTTTCTGATTAAATATTATTTAATAGGAAGGATAGTTTCATTCAGTATCAAATCACCTAACTTCTTTTATTACATAAACTCTCAGTTTCTTCCCCTATAAAATGGGACTAATAGGTGTGCCTGGAATAAGGTTATTGAGAAATTAATACATGTATGAAAGCAATTTAGAATATTTCCTATAGATCACAAATTCTCCATAAATGTTGGCTACTACTAGTAGATTTTAAACTACAGCTAACACTATTTTTTGGTTTACATGTCTAATTGCTTATGAAATTGAAGTCAAGCATCACTAAATTAATGGAAGACATTGACTATATTCTGTATATCTGTCCCATATGAAGTTTTAGCATGGTGTTATTAAAAATTTTTTAAATAAATAGCTTTTTCCAAAGTTTTCTCCTCTGCCAAATAATCAAGATCCTTTTTTGGCTTTACATCTGGATGAAGCAAGTATACAATATAACCATATTTTAATGTTACTAATGGTTTTTCACTTTAAAAAATCAGTATTTTTATGTATAATATCTATGTTGACTTATATATGGGCTACCAATAATGTAGTCAATTCAGCTAACTTTGTTTAATTTATTAAATCTATTTTCAAAAGCACACTAAACTGAGTTATTAAAATGTTAAATATATGTTTAGTTGGTGTTAGTAGTTTTCAATTAATTCATAGTAAGACTATAAGTATTGGAATTTTATAGTCTGAATTTTTTATAATAATTATAATATTAGGAATTAATGGATTTTTACATTGCAAGAATCTCAGGTTTTGATATTCCTATTTTAATTATATCACAAGTTCTCCGCATTTTGAGATTTTGCACATTTTAATAGAAATTCTTACAACAGAAAGAAATATATCGATTTTGTCTCTTAAAAAGGAACGTGTCAACTTCAAATAAAATGGAAATTTCGAGAATGAATTTTGTCCACTTAATGTAAGAAGAGTTATTTAGTCTTGAACATTTAAAAGAACAGGATTTGTCTTTCTAAGCTATTCACATTCTTGTAAAATAGCCACTTTTTGAAACAGAAACTTCAGGATTGTTTAGTTTTCTGTGAAGCAGCGTGTTTGGTAAACAAATGCAGAGAATGGGAACATTTTTCAGCTTCCTGCAAAACCTTCAGATGCATGACTGCACATTGTCTCTACAAAGAGAAAATAAAAATGAGAGCAACTACTTAGAAACCTGTCCACACACACACATTTGTTATAAACACAAAAGTTATGGAAGAGATTTCTTGCTACTATGAATCCTTATCATGCATTAGACTTTGAACTTATTATACAGAGTAAATTTTTTTTCAGCTGCTGATATACTAATGAAAAATAACTTAAAATTTATCTGACAGGGTTTAAAATTATGTCTGGTTAGGCATCTCCCAATTTTCAACAAAACATAATATCGCCACGGAAAATTAAATGGATAATCAGCCCATTTCCAGAAGAAGGGCAGAAATTTTAGTAACCATAAGGGAGAAGGCACAGAATTAGGAAAAACAGTTGGCAGTTCACTTATGCTTCACCCCCCAAAAAGAGTCACCCATAGATGAACACAGAAATGGAGACTTTTGTATCTCTCCCTGAGTGTTAGGACCTGCAGTCTAATATTGCAGCCACCAGTCACATGTGACTATTGAGCACATTTTAAATGTGGCTACCAGAAAATTTAAAACTACATATGTGGCTTGCATTTGTGGCTCACATTCTATATGGACAGTGCTGGTCTATAGCATGGCTGAGAGAACCATATTCTATACTAACTGTAAAACTGGCCAGCTTGGTGGAGTTTCTGTTTGAAGTTACTGGAATACTTTTCTTTCCTACTACATGAGGGAAAAAAAAGTATTTTATTTACTTTTATTTGCTCGTGTAGTGACTTGGTCCAAGAAAACATGGCAGAAATTGGAGGTGGAGTAGGGGTGGTGATTAACTACAGGTTGTTACAGAAAGTTTGTATAAAAGGGTGATATGGTTTGGCTGTGTCTCCACCCAAATCTCATCTGGAATTGTAATTCCCATAATCCCCATGTATCGTGGGAGGGACATGGTAGGAGGTCATTGAATCATGGAGGCAGTTACCCCCATGCTGCCGTTCTCGTTATAGTGAGTGAGTTCTCAGGACATCTGATGGTTTTATAAGGGTCTTTTCCCCTTTTGCCAAGGACTTCTTTCTGCTACCATGTGAAAAAGAAGGTGTTTGCTTCCCCTTCCGCCGTGATTGTAAGTTTTCTAAGGCCTCCCCAGCCATGTGGAACGGTGAGTCAATTAAATCTCTTTCCTTTATAAATTACCCAGTCTTGGGTATGTCTTTATTGTCAGCATGAGAACAAACTAATACAATGGGTAACAAGGAAAGGCGTGATGGCAGTGAGTATGTTGAAAATGGTAGTTTTTAATGCATAGCATCATTGCAGCATGATAGAGAACAAGGTAGAGTGATGGGTAAGAGCTTTATGACATAAAATACTGCTGTTCAATGGGAAGTGAAGTTGGAGCTATGGATTACATCTGCTTTCTAACTATAGATCTGAGAAGTTAGATTTATTAAATTCCACGTATAGAGTAAGAACTAAGGGGGAATTCATGTGCTCTATTTGTTGGCAAATCTAAGTCCAGATCAATTTCCCTACATTCAAACATAATTAAAGACTAGAGAAAGGGCTGGGTGTGATGGCTTGTGCCAGTAATCCCTGCACTTTGGGTGGCCGAAGTGGGCAGATCACCTGAGGTCGTGAGTTTGAGACCAGCCTGGCCAACATGGTGAAATCCCATCTCTACTAAAAATACAAAATTTAGCTGGGCATGGTGGTGTGCGCCTGTTATCCCAGCTACTTGGGAGACTGAGACAGGAGGATCCTTTGAACCCAGGAGGCAGAGGTTGCAGTGAGCCAAGATCGCGCCATTGCACTCCAACCTGGGCATCAAAAGTGAAACTCTGTCTCAAAAAAAAAAAAAAAAAAAAGACTGGGGAAAACAGAAAAGAAATAAACTAGTTGGACCAATTGGAAAAAAAAATACAGAACAATACAATGGAAACATCATACTGAAGTTTTGGTGCAGGAGCATAATTTCGAAAAAAAAAAACTACAGTGAGGTTTTAAGTTCACCTATATTAATAATTGTACTGCAGACCTTTAAGGGAAAAAAATAATTGTCTGAGGATTTTAAATTCTGAGCTGAAGACAAAGTAAAAAACAGCTAGGAAGTTTTTATATTGGCCCTAAATGAGACTATTCCTTCTTGTAGCCACAGTGTCTGACCCCGTAGTTGATGAATTATAAGGTTGGTTGATGTTACTGTCGTTTTAGGATTCATGTAAAAATAAAGGCTTTTGTTGGGGAAAAAATGAGACACCGAGATTTGAAATGGCCAAATTTTAAAGAAGTTCAATAAGTCAGAGCATCTTAGACCCCAGAATCCCTCTGAGCTTCCAATCCTAATAAAAGTAGCCTCAGTTTGAGAGACTAGTCTTGCCTTGCTTAGGGTCTCTATTGTGACTTCACTCAAGGTAGTTAGCCTGGAAGAGAATGCCAAGTTTTCACGTGATCTAACTTTACTGCCCCTCATTATCCTCAGTTAAATAGTGAGAGCTAAATAACAGCATATTCCAAAGAGCTAATAACAACAAACAAACCTAGAAGGAAAGGGTTTACATTATAAAAAGACTGAAACATTTTTCTAACTTATATTGGATGAAGCCAGGCAGCATATATGAATGGCTTCTGGGAATTCTTGATGCGATAGGGTGAAACGTAAATACACTTCCCAGGAATCTTGGATTTAGTGTTCAAGTTTCAGGGTCTAGAAATTATTTTAATTGTTTGTTCAGCTGGTAAACCAAAAGTGAACTCAACAGTGGCTTAAGCTGAATCAACATGAGATACCAGACATTATTCACCTTAATGCAAATAACAAACTACAAATGTTTAGGTATTTTAAGGACAAAGAAGATGGAGTAGATTTATCATGTACAACTATGTCCTCCTCCAATCCTGTCCCCCAGTAGGGCTCAGGCATGCTTCATCAAGACATGGACAGGTACGTTAGATAAGGGGAATGCCAGTTGCCTAGAAAAGTGCTGTAGTGCTGCTCTCTGAGGCTAGAATGAAAGGAGATGCTGTCATTGAAATATGGTCCCTATTTTCAGTGGGAATAATGAGATCAATGATGTTGATCTTTAACCTCAAGGATCAGGTAGATGTAGTTACTGTAATAAGCAGCAGGACTCTCGTGGTGGCTGACTGATTATTAGAACTGAAATAGATGGATAGCCTTCTGAGGTCTTAGTCTGTGTAACCAAAAGAAATCTAGGGCTGATGCACAAAAGCCAGACTTGAGTTATCGTGACTTGGATTATGGCTTCAGACCTGTGCCAATTGACAGACTGCAACTGCTTCCAGGATCAGAATATGCAGAGGGTTAGGGTTAGGATTAGTTAAGGATATATATCTTTGGAGAATTATGGAACATTGGTTTGGAGCTATTTGCTGTGAGTTCAAAATGTTACTTGCAGTATACCCTTCAGAGTGGAGGCTTATGGAATTCAGACAATAAGTGAAGTTTTGGTCCAAGTTTATCTCATAGTGAGATTGATAGAGTGAGTCCATGTCCATGAAACTATTCTATGTTTGTTTTATCAGTTCCTGTATGTATAAAATACACTTTTTTCAACATCTGATAAAATTCCTGTCTGTTTCTCTGACATATGGAGTAGCATGTTAGTACATGAGAGAAAGTATGAAGTAGAAGTCCCTTAGGTTCCCATTAGTTAAGAAAATAGCAAACCAAAAGCAATACTTAACCTTGAAGACATCAGGTGACAGTACCTTGTCAAATATTTGGTGGATCTTAGAGAAGAGCTGTGTTATCACATGTTTAATCAGGCTGTGAATTCAGTTGTAACTGCTGTTGCATTGAAGACTCCAGTACATAATAAATAGCTATTAATATGGTGACTGTATCTTTCCCATACCAAGAAACTTGAAATAATTCTAATTATAATCCCAAAATAATACTATAAATTTTAACTCATTTAACTTCTAGGCAGGGATATCCTTATACTTTCATCATATTGTCTCAGGGCTATGTCAGTTCTCTGGCTTTATTAGTTAAGACTGAGGGACTTTGATAATCCTGCCATCCCAGAAGACATCATGATGAAAGAACCTGATGAGCAAGAAAGGGCAACTTTGACCCTTTCTGCTCAAAATACCTGCCTCAGACCAGCAGCAACAACAGCAGCATCACCTGGAAATGTTTAAGAAATGTAGGACTGTAGAATCCCAAGGGCTACTGAATCAGTCTTCATTGTAACAGTCAAAATGTCCTTAAGAACATGGCTGAGAGCCCTTGGGGGCCACTAGTGTGAGTCCCAGAGTCTTAAACCCAGAGAAGAACCTGGAGTTCTGATATCAAAAGGCAGGAGAAGAAGAGTGTCCTGACTCTAGCAGAGAGAGTGAGAATTCTCCCTTCCTCCACCTTTTTGTTCCATCCAGGACCCCAGCTGACTGGATGGTGCCCACCCACATTGTGGGCAAATCTTCCCCAGCTCAGTCCACTGACTTACATGCCAATCTTCTCCAGAAATGCCTTTAGCGACACACTTGGGAAAGCCTTATTGTTCTAGTCAAATGCCAAACCACCTGGTTTACCCTTTCAGCAGAGGGGGATGGGCTCAGTGCCTACTGAAGCATTGAGGATAATTAATGCAAGAACTGAGAATAAGTGCTACTTTACCAACTCTCTGAATATCCCTTAATTGAGTCAAGTTGACACCTAAAATTAACCATCACTCTGTCCCAAGAACATAATCATAAATATGGACAAATATTTGTGTATAAGGTAATATGCTACAGAATTTTTACTGGGAAAATTATAAACAAATAGTAAACCACAGGAAAATTTTTAGTAAATTATAGTTTGGCCATATGATGAAAAAATGAGGCCATTTCAAAACTTATATTTTTAAATAATATCAGTATAGTTTGAATAGCCTCATAAAACAAAAAACAGAAAGTAATCTGTACATGTACAATTTTGATTATGTAATGTATATATTTATATATAAAAATAGACATGGAACTACATTTAATAGCATGGTTTTATATCTGGCTGGTGGGGTGCTGTGGATAATTTAATTTTTCTTCTTTCAATTCTCATATTTTTAAATATAATAAACACATTGCTATTATTACCAGTAAATAATACGAAAATTTTAAATCATATGGCCTGTTTTATGCATTGTTATGATGTTGTTTATTCTTACCTTTCCAATATTTAAAGAAGTTTGGCAAATAACTGTGTAATGAATAAATATGAAAAAATGCTTTGTACTGCCTCTAGAAAGATTATTTGTGATTTATCTGTTTTTGAAACTTTTATATGTAGTCAACTATTTTGGCCTATCCAATCTTTTCATTATTTGGCATTGATTTAAAATATATGTAGCAGCTCCTTTCCCAAAATAATTTAAAGCAGTTTACAATACAGAATATGTGCAATATATTATAAAAAGTAAATTAAAGATTGAGGCTAAGAGAAAAGGAAAAAGTAAATAAACTATTGATATGCATTGCCATAATTTTATGGGATTGAGCATTAGACTTGACTCATACGTCTGTGGCTGCACAAAAGAAGAAACATTGAAAGTGTCACAGGTCTTTCACTATCAGGAAGGAAATAATATGCTTGGGGAAAGGGCTAGGAGTGGGTGGGGAAAGGTTATTAAAATGGGTTATTAAAATGTTAGGGGGATGGGGCATGTGTAGTTTGAACTCCTCCTTCCAAAAGTAATTATAGTTGAAACATCTTGACATTCTTTCATGATTAATGTCTTACTTCTAGAAAAAGGGTTTGGGAGACAATTCTCCATGGGTCTCTCATGTTTCTGCATATCCTCCAACCAGAGACACTCCTTACCTTTATCTTCACAAGGATGTTCGTATAGCAAACAGCCTTAGACAATAGAGTGTCTTCCACTAAGCAGCAAGCAGGTTTGCTTCCTGTCCAGCATGTTAAAGATAATTTCTTTCTCTGGATCAAAGGTCACACAGGTTTGCTTACTGCCTGTTATAAAAGATCAGGGTTCTCTAAACTTAAGCTTCTTCAGCTGTGGTTCTCTGTGTGTGCAGCATCCACTTGGGCCTGTTTTGTTACCCCTGTGGGACTTGAGAGGCAAGAAGAATGGCAACGAATGTGATACTCCTGCTGTTTGCAGTGCCTTGAGGAATAAAGTTCTGAGTACTGACCCAGGGCTCATGTCTTCTGCCAGCATCGATGAGGCTGTGGCAGGCCAACTCATTAGCCTAAATATAGAGTAACATTGCTGACTCTCCACAGTTTTTGACAATGGTTTGGAAAAGGAAGCTATTCTTGAAGCCCAAGGGTCTTACAGGGACTGCTTAGACAAAGCTGTATCTTTGGATAAATGTATCAACAGACTGAAGTAAAAGTAAGAGACAGGAGAAAATTCATTGACAGCTAGTGATAGCTTAAAATGGATTTATTTTAAGGAATGGCATGCTTATATAAATTTGTCAAATAGATTAGTAATAATAAACCCTACTAATTCCCAAGAAAATTTACTATTAGATAGTGAATTTACTACTAGAGAGTTAATTGCTAAAGCAATGACATAACAATATAATTATTTTTAAATATCTTATTTGTGCCAAAGAAATCAGGCTAAAAACATATCTTCTTTTTGTATAACATTTGAACACAATGCCACCAATGCAAGCCATGCTTAAGTCTTCACACTTCAAAGAAATGACCTTTCAGCTGCACTTAGGGAAAGTAAGCTAAAATCTGCGGGGCATTCCAGTTGCCAAGGACACTTGTAATCATTTCCCTAATTGTCCTTGACAATCTTATCATTAAAGATGTGGGACATTAATTAATGATGGAACATCTATTCCCGGAAAAACAGGCCTTGGAGACACAATAGAGAGCTTATTCTCCGTACATTCTTTGTGAACACTGTTTCTACATTGTGGGTCATCCATGTTGCAAGTGTTGCCTGGATGGCATGTAAATATTTGGAGCACTCGATTGTATGAGAATTGGATTGAATAAAATCAATGCTGATAATGCTGAAAATTTGTTCAAAACCAATGTTCCCTAAAGAACCTTTTATGCCTAGATTAGTATCAGTGTTTAATTGACAGCCTCTTCACTTGGTTAATTACTTGGTCTATGGTGGCAGAGAGAGGGAGAAAAGGACAAAAGCATTTGTGTTATGAATAGTTGACAATAAGGGAATCAAAAAGGAGAAAGCCAAACACCCTGCTACAGAATACCATCTTACATAAAGTCTTCCTTGCACACTACATGATTTTTTGAATGATCATTCTTAGAAAAATGGAAATTGTTGAAACAGAACCTGTCTTTCAAAACACTATTTCAAACCTTTGTGTTTTTAAACTACTACGGAGGACAAATTCTGAGGTGAACTTTTTGCCTTCATTTATCTTTTGCTATAAATAAAAGGGTGCAGAAACTGAGATATGAAATGAAAACACATGTTGAGGATTTATTCTTTGTACCTTTGAACTACAGTATAAATTAAACCTTTTACACAAAAGGAAACAAATTGAAATACTATGAAATCACATGCACACATGTATTCTTTCTTTAATATTCCCTTTATGTTTATAGAAATCGCGTATGTATTTAACTAAAAGTCTAAAATCAATGAATTTCTTTTATTTTTACTTCTTCTGAAAAAAATGAGATACATGTGCAGAATGTGCCGCTTTGTTACACATGTATTCTTTACACCTTGAATTTATAACACTATAATTTATAACAACTATTCCTTTTCTAGATTTTTCTGAAAGAATGTTAGGAAAATCCCTGTTTACTCTGGAAAATCACGATGGTGTTCAAAGATTGAAAATGTAAATGAATTCAAAAAGAAGATCATCTTAGTTGATCTCCTTTTCTGGTACATCCTTATCAGTCTCACCTCTGGACATTGTTGTTCTCAAGGCTCCATTCAATGCTCAACCCTTGATCTTCTGCTCTTTTCTTTCTGCATGTGCTTCTTTGGTGACCTCATTCGGCCTCATGGCTTTAAATATCATCCATATGCCGATGATTCTTGTGTTTGTATTTTCAGCCTGCACCCCTTCCCTGAACTCTGCTTGGATATCTAGTGGGCATCTTAAGCTTGATATGTGCAAAACTAGAGCCATTTTGGTTCCTTGAAGCTCTGCTTCTCCCACAGTCTTACATTTTATATCTCTATTACCCTTCTACCAGCTACATCTACTCCTTCATCTAAAATAGATCCCAGAAGCATTGTATGTTTGTGTGTGTTTAATCTCTCACTACTACTATTGTTACATGCTTATCATTTCTAACCTGTATATTATTGTTATTACCTAACTGGGCCCCGTTTCCCATTCTCCTCTCCTCTTTCCTACCAGTTTAGGTAGGAAAGTTTTAGTTGCCTTTCCTTAAACCCAAGAAGTTTACATATGCTACCTCATTTATTCCTCACCAAAATGTTATGGCACAGGCTTGATTACAACCATTGTATACATAAAGTACCTAAAAATCAAAGAGGTGCTTTAAAGTCTTGAGGTTAGACCTAGCCTTTCTGATCCCTAAGTCTGTATTCTTTCTATTAAACTTCAATATATATTACATTTCACGGCATTAATCACCTGCTAATGAAGTGAAAACTTTAGTCAAACCAGTTGTTTTCTGTCACCAAAGAGACTCATAAACTGAATGTCTTCATTTCCAAACACTGGTTTTGTTACAGACAAAACCTGAATGCAGACATTCATTGGTTTTGTTAGAGACAAAAATCTGAGTCCAGACTCTTGCGCCATGGCAGCTGGCAGCCAAGCAAGTCACTGTCCTTTGCAGGAAGAGCAGTGAGAACTTTGGAGAGTGAGCCAAGGAAAAGCAGAGGGAAAGTTCATGACTTGGCTCTACCAGTAAAAACTTGATCTGTGCCACAGATACTCAATCAAATGAATTTATGAGGTTTTTTTTAAAGATCACAATTAGTGCCAAAAATCAAAGCCAAGGAGTCATGCCATGTTGACTGATGTGAGGGACACTCCAGAACTAAATGATCAGGCAAGTTCTACAGTTTTATCCCAATTTGCATCGCACCTAGATTCTTTATATTTGTTTAGGCAAAACGTAGATGTTTATTTTTTATTTCAGTTTGGAGGAGGAATGACTCTGATAACTTATCTAATACGTCCTCTTTAATTTAGGCCTACATTTGCATTTATGTCTGAATAAATGAATATCTTCTGTGTGCTTAATGGTTTCCTAGGCCACAATTACCCTAATTGTCATATTCCATTTGAATCATGGGAATCATCACATTGATCATGTGCTGACTTTTGTACATAAATATGATGCTACCAGTCCACTAGAGTTGGAATTAGATAACATTTGCTGATAACTTATTACATGCCAAATAGATATTATTGTTCCCAGTTTACACATAAGAAAATTGAGACTCATATGGGTTAAATGACTAGCTAAAATTGTGCCACTGGTTAGTTACAAACATTTCTTCTGGGCTCTATATTAGCAACCTAGTGTTTTCTTTCTCTGTGATTATTAAAATGAAACCTAGCACAGGAAAAGTCAACAGCTTGATGTTTGATAATAACTTTTTAAAATATAGAAATGTAATAATTTCACCTCTGTGAACACAGGTCTTAATACACAGTTGACACCATATCACAATGCCACTTCTGTGGAATTACGGCCATGACTGTATCCCTAGAGAAAATATTATTCAGATTAAATAATAATCAAGATAATATACTTAATTTATTTATGTATCCCAATTTGGATCATTCTTTTTAATCCCTAAAAATAATTTTATTATTACTAAGAGTGGAGTTTCATGGCCATTTTGCTTAAAGTTCAGTTTAAGAGTTTGAGCCGCAAACCACTTTAATTATAGAGGTATAGAAGAATATTACATGACCAGCCAATTCTCTAAAGAACACACTGGTACCATAAGATAGCCTCTTAAAGCCAGTAGAGGCAAACAGAAATGTTTATCTAATTTGTTTTGTAGCACCTGTGTAGCACACCATAATTTGACTCTAGGATATACTCAAATTTAAGATTTACTATGCCAACATTGCAGCGAGATTCCCTAGACATTTATCACAATGAGAGAAACGCCTGTAATGCCTGTCCCAGAAATTCACACACAGAATTACAGTAACCTGCTGCTCATTAAAGGTTAAGAGGCATGTACTTGTGGAATTCAATGCCTCAGTGATAGTCTAGGCCATAATTTGATAGACATGATTGTGTTCCTTCTGGAGGCACAGGTTTCTACTTCAAAGCGTGCAAAATGAGAGGGTAAAAATAAGAGAAAAGAATATTTAGAGAATAAATGAAATGAAAAATTCATTGATAATGTTTGGCAGGTGGCAAAATCAATCACTTACCTATTTTATAATTATTTCAAGTTACAATTGAGGTATTCTAATTCATATTTGGCTAATTTTACCATAATTGTCTTGTCTATATTATGTATTTTAGGTCTTAGTTACTTAAAGTCTACAATATTATTTCATTCCTATATTTTCACACAACAATTAAACAGATACCAATTAAATAAAATTCTAAATTTTAAATCTAGAATTCTCACCCCCTATTCACTTCTGAATGCACATGTATAAGCTTATTTTTTATCTAAGGAACTGAAAACTGCTCATGTCAAGGTCATCAATGTTCTTCATGTTGCCAAATCTAACTGACACCTCTCTGCCCTCCTCTTAGTTGATTTATTAATAGCATTCAACACAGCTAACTATTTCCTCTTTTCTTAAGCACTTACCTTTCTTACCATCTATGAAACCACATGTTTCTGATGCTAGAAATGTTGTATAACAAGATAGTTTAGACTTTGGTGCGTTTCAGAGTCTGTGTGTGCTGCTATAAGAAAATACTTGAGACTGTTTAGTTTACTTTAAAAAAACAAAAATTTAATTTTCACAGTTCTGGAGGCTGAGAAGTTTGAGATTAAGATTGGCAGGTTCATCATCGAGTGAGGGTTCCCTTGAGTGAGGTTCCCTCACCTCCTACCACTTTCTATCTCTTCCTAGTTTCATCATTATTCTCTATATTCTGGCTACAGTGTCATTTTTATCCCTCAAATACACATTTTCCATTTCCATTTTAATACTTTTGTGTTTGCTAATTCCTTTTCTTAGAATTCTCTTTCCTCCATTTTTATTGGTGATACTTTCTTATCATTCAGGCCTCAGATCAAGTGTCACCTCCTCAGTGACTCCTAACCTGAATTAGCATCCTTTCTGTCTGCTTCCAAGGTGGTTCCTGAATGCAGAGTCCTCTGGAGGGGAAGAAGACTATATCCTCCTATGGCAGAAGGCAAAAGGACAAGAAGGGACAAAAGCCTTCCATCAAGTCCTTTTATAAGGGTAGCTAATCCCATGCACCAGGGAGGAGCACTCATAGTCTAATCACCACTTAAAGTCTCTGCCTCCTAATGCTATCGCATTGGCAACATCTGAATTTAGGAGGGGACACATTGAAGCAACAGTCCCAGACTGCCTGGATTTGAATCCCAACTTACACATTTACTAATTTTGTAACCTTGGAAAAATTGGTTTTAATTGATCTATGACTCACTTTCTTTTTTTTTTTTTTTTTTTTTATTATACTTTAAGTTCTAGGGTACATGTGCATGACGTTTATATCATGTATAACTCCCCAATGCAATCCCTCCCTCCTCCCCCTCCCCATGATAGGCCCCAGTGTGTGATGTTCCCCTTCCCGAGTCCAAGTGATCTCATTGTTCAGTTCCCACCTATGAGTGAGAACATGCGGTGTTTGGTTTCTCTTCTTGTGATAGTTTGCTAAGAATGATGGTTTCCAGCTGCATCCATGTCCCTACAAAGGACGCAAACTCATCCTTTTTGATGGCTGCATAGTATTCCATGGTGTATATGTGCCACATTTTCTTAATCCAGTCTGTCACAGATGGACATTTGGGTTGATTCCAAGTCTTTGCTATTGTGAATAGTGCCGCAATAAACAAACGTGTGCATGTGTCTTTGTAGTAGAGTAATTTATAATCCTTTGGGTATATACCCAGTAGTGGGATGGCTGGGTCATATGGTACATCTAGTTCTAGATCCTTGAGGAATCGCCATACTGTTTTCCATAATGGTTGAACTAGTTTACAATCCCACCAACAGTGTAAAAGTGTTCCTATTTCTCCACATCCTCTCCAACACCTGTTGTTTCCTGGCTTCTTAATGATTGCCATTCTAACTGGTGGGAGATGGTATCTCATTGTGGTTTTGATTTGCATTTCTCTGATGGCCAGTGATGATGAGCATTTTTTCATGTGTCTGTTGGCTGTATGGATGTCTTCTTTTGAGAAATGTCTGTTCATATCCTTTCCCCACTTTTTGATGGGGTTGTTTGCTTTTTTCTTGTATATTTGTTTGAGTTCTTGGTAGATTCTGGATATTAGCCCTTTGTCAGATGAGTAGGTTGCAAAAATTTTTTCCCATTCTGTAGGTTGCCTGTTCACTCTGATGGTAGTTTCTTTGGCTGTGCAAAAGCTCTTTAGTTTAATTAGATCCCATGTGTCATTTTTGCTTTTGCTGCCGTTGCTTTTGGTGTTTTAGACATGAAGTCCTTGCCCATGCCTATGTCCTGAATGGTACTACCTAGATTTTCTTCTAGGTTTTTATGGTATTAGGTCTAACATTTAAGTCTCTAATCCATCTTGAATTAATTTTCGTATAAGGGGTAAGGAAAGGATCCAGTTTCAGCTTTCTACTTATGGCTAGCCAATTTTCCCAGCACCATTTATTAAATAGGGAATCCTTTCCCCATTTCTTGTTTCTCTCAGGTTTGTCAAAGATCAGATGGCTGTAGATGTGTGGTATTATTTCTGAGGACTCTGTTCTGTTCCATTGGTCTATATCTCTGTTGTGGTACCAGTACCATGCTGTTTTGGTTACTGTAGCCTTGTAGTATAGTTTGAAGTCAGGTAGCATGACGCCTCCAGCTTTGTCCTTTTGACTTAGGATTGTCTTGGCAATGCGGGCTCTTTTTTGGTTCCATATGAACTTTAAAGCCGTTTTTTCCAATTCTGTGAAGAAAGTCATTGGTAGCTTGATGGGGATGGCATTGAATCTATAAATCACCTTGGGCAGTATGGCCATTTTCACGATATTGATTCTTCCTATCCATGAGCATGGTATGTTCTTCCATTTGTTTGTGTCCTCTTTGATTTCACTGAGCAGTGGTTTGTAGTTCTCCTTGAAGAGGTCCTTTATATCCCTTGTAAGCTGGATTCCTAGGTATTTTATTCTCTTTGAAGCAATTGTGAATGGAAGTTCATTCCTGATTTGGCTCTCTGCTTGTCTGTTACTGGTGTATAAGAATGCTTGTGATTTTTGCACATTAATTTTGTATCCTGAGACTTTGCTGAAGTTGCTTATCAGCTTAAGCAGATTTTGGGCTGAGACAATGGGGTTTTCTAAATATACAATCATGTCATCTGCAAACAGGGACAATTTGACTTCTTCTTTTCCTAACTGGATACCCTTGATTTCTTTCTCTTGCCTGATTGCCCTAGCCAGAACTTCCAACACTATGTTGAATAGGAGTGGTGAGAGAGGGCATCCCTGTCTTGTGCCAGTTTTCAAAGGGAATTTTTCCAGTTTTTGCCCATTCACTATGATATTAGCTGTGGGTTTGTCATAAATAGCTCTTATTATTTTGAGGTACGTTCCATCAATACCGAATTTATTGAGCGTTTTTAGCATAAGGGCTGTTGAATTTTGTCAAAAGCCTTTTCTGCATCTATTGAGATAATCATGTGGTTCTTGTCTTTGGTTCTGTTTATATGCTGGATTACGTTTATTGATTTGCGAATGTTGAACCAGCCTTGCATCCCAGGGATGAAGCCCACTTGATCATGGTGGATAAGCTTTTTGATGTGCTGCTGAATCCGGTTTGCCAGTATTTTATTGAGGATTTTTGCATCGATGTTCATCAGGGATATTGGTCTAAAATTCTCTTTTTTTGTTGTGTCTCTGCCAGGCTTTGGTATCAGGATGATGTTGGCCTCATAAAAAGAGTTAGGGAGGATTCCCTCTTTTTCTATTGATTGAAATAGTTTCAGAAGGAATGGTACCAGCTCCACCTTGTACCTCTGGTAGAATTCAGCTGTGAATCCATCTGGTCCTGGACTTTTTTTGGTGGGTAGGCTATTAATTATTGCCTCCATTTCAGAGCCTGCTATTGGTCTATTCAGGGATTCAACTTCTTCCTGGTTTAGTCTTGGGAGAGTGTAAGTGTCCAGGAAATTATCCATTTCTTCTAGATTTTCTAGTTGATTTGCGTAGAGGTGTTTATAGTATTCTCTGATGGTAGTTTGTATTTCTGTGGGGTCGGTGGTGATATCCCCTTTATCATTTTTTATTGCATCTATTTGATTCCTCTCTCTTTTCTTCTTTATTAGTCTAGCTAGCGGTCTGTCAATTTTGTTGATCTTTTCAAAAAACCAACTCCTGGATTCATTGATTTTTTGGAGGGTTTTTTGTGTCTCTATCTCCTTCAGTTCTGCTCTGATCTTAGTTATTTCTTGCCTTCTGCTAGCTTTTGAATGTGTTTGCTCTTGCCTCTCTAGTTCTTTTAATTGTGATGTTAGAGTGTCAATTTTAGATCTCTCCTGCTTTCTCTTGTGGGCATTTAGTGCTATAAATTTCCCTCTACACACTGCTTTAAATGTGTCCCAGAGATTCTGGTATGTTGTATCTTTGTTCTCATTGGTTTCAAAGAACATCTTTATTTCTGCTTTCATTTCGTTATGTACCCAGTAGTCATTCAGGAGCAGGTTGTTCAGTTTCCATGTAGTTGAGCGGTTTGGATTGAGTTTCTTAGTCCTGAGTTCTAGTTTGATTGCACTGTGGTCTGAGAGACAGTTTGTTATAATTTCTGTTCTTGTACATTTGCTGAGGAGTGCTTTACTTCCAATTATGTGGTCAATTTTGGAATAAGTGCGATGTGGTGCTGAGAAGAATGTATATTCTGTTGATTTGGGGTGGAGAGTTCTATAGATGTCTATTAGGTCCGCTTGGTGCAGAGATGAGTTCAATTCCTGGATATCCTTGTTAACTTTCTGTCTCGTTGATCTGTCTAATGTTGACAGTGGAGTGTTGAAGTCTCCCATTATTATTGTATGGGAGTCTAAGTCTCTTTGTAGGTCTCTAAGGACTTGCTTTATGAATCTGGGTGCTCCTGTATTGGGTGCATATATATTTAGGAGAGTTAGCTCTTCCTGTTGAATTGATCCCTTTACCATGATGTAATGGCCTTCTTTGTCTCTTTTGATCTTTGATGGTTTAAAGTCTGTTTTATCAGAGACTAGGATTGCAACCCCTGCTTTTTTTTGTTCTCCATTTGCTTGGTAGATCTTCCTCCATCCCTTTATTTTGAGCCTATGTATGTCTCTGCATGTGAGATGGGTCTCCTGAATACAGCAGACTGATGGGTCTTGACTCTTGATCCAGTTTGCCAGTCTGTGTCTTTTAATTGGAGCATTTAGTCCATTGACATTTAAGGTTAATATTGTTATGTGTGAACTTGATCCTGTCATTATGATATTAACTGGTTATTTTGCTCGTTAGTTGATGCAGTTTCTTCCTAGCCTCGATGGTCTTTACATTTTGGCATGTTTTTGCAATGGCTGGTACCGCTTGTTCCTTTCCATGTTTAGGGCTTCCTTCAGGGTCTCTTGTAAGGCAGGCCTGGTGGTGACAAAATCTCTAAGCATTTGCTTATCTGTAAAGGATTTTATTTCTCCTTCACTGATGAAGCTTAGTTTGGCTGGATATGAAATTCTGGGTTTAAAATTCTTTTCTTTAAGAACGTTGAATATTGGCCCCCACTCTCTTCTGGCTTGTAGAGTTTCTGCCGAGAGGTCTGCTGTTATTCTGATGGGCTTCCCTTTGTGGGTAACCCGACCTTTCTCTCTGGCTGCCCTTAAGATTTTTTCCTTCATTTCAACTTTGGTGAATCTGGCAATTATGTGTCTTGGAGTTGCTCTTCTGGAGGAGTATCTTTGTGGCGTTCTCTGTATTTCCTGAATTTGAATGTTGGCCTGCCCTACTAGGTTGGGGAAGTTCTCCTGGATGATATCCTGAAGAGTGTTTTCCAACTTGGTTCCATTTTCCCCCTCACTTTCAGGCACCCCAATCAGACGTAGATTTGGTCTTTTTACATAATCCCATACTTCTTGCAGGCTTTGTTCATTTCTTTTTCTTCTTTTTTCTTTTGGTTTCTCTTCTCGCTTCATTTCATTCATTTGATCCTCAATCGCTGATACTCTTTCTTCCAGTTGATCGAGTCGGTTACTGAAGCTTGTGCATTTGTCACGTATTTCTCGTGTCATGGTTTTCATCTCTGTCATTTCGTTTATGATCTTCTCTGCATTAATTATCTAGCTGTCAATTCTTCCACTTTTTTTTCAAGATTTTTAGTTTCTTTGCGCTGGGTACGTAATTCCTCCTTTAGCTCTGAGAGGTTTGATGGACTGAAGCCTTCTTCTCTCATCTCGTCAAAGTCATTCTCTGACCAGCTTTGATCCGTTGCTGGCGATGGGCTGCGCTCCTTTGCAGGGGGAGATGCGCTCTTATTTTTTGAATTTCCAGCTTTTCTGCCCTGCTTCTTCCCCATCTTTGTGGTTTTATCTGTCTCTGGACTTTGATGATGGTGACGTACGGATGGGGTTTTGGTATAGGTGTCCTTCCTGTTTGATAGTTTTCCGTCTGACAGTCAGAAGGACTGTCTGTTGGTCTGTTGGAGATTGCTTGAGGTCCACTCCAGACCCTGTTTGCCTGGGTATCAGCAGCAGAGGTTGCCGAAGATAGAATATTGCTGAACAGCGAGTGTACCTGTCTGATTCTTCTTTGGAAGTTTCCTCTCAGGGGTGACGCCACCCTGTGAGGTGTGGGGTGTCAGACTGCCCCTAGTGGGGGATGTCTCCCAGCTAGGCTACTCAGGGGTCAGGGACCCACCTGAGCAGGCAGTCTGTCCGTTCTCGGATCTCAACCTCCGCGTTAGGAGATCCACGGCTCTCCCCAAAGCTGTCAGACAGAGTCGTTCGCGTCTGCACCGCCCCCGCTCTTTCCCCTAATGGGCTGCAGCTGTGCGCTGTCCGCAGAGGTAGAGTCTACAGAGACAGGCAGGCTTCCTTGAGCTGCTGTGAGCTCCACCCAGTTCGAGCTTCCCAGCGGCTTTGTTTACCTACTTAAGCCTCAGCAATGGCGGGCGCCCCTCCCCCAGCCTCGCTGCTGCCTTGCAGATAGATCGCCGCAGACGGCTGTGTTAGCAGTGAGGGAGGCTCCGTGGGCGTGGGACCCTCCCGGCCAGGTGTGGGATATATTCTCCTGGTGTGCCTGTTTCCTTAAAGCGCAGTATTGGGGTGGGAGTTACCCGATTTTCCAGGTGTTGTGTGTCTCAGTTCCCCTGGCTAGGAAAAAGGATTCCTTTCCCCCTTGCGCTTCCAGGTGAGGCGATGCCTCGCCCTGCTTCAGCTCACGCTGGTCAGGCTGCAGCAGCTGACCAGCACCGATTGTCCGGCACTCCCTAGCGAGATGACCCCAGTACCTCAGTTGAAAACGCAGAAATCACCGGTCTTCTGTGTCGCTCGCGCTGGGAGTTGGAGACTGGAGCTGCTCCTATTCGGCCATCTTGCTCCGCCCCGACTCACTTTCCTTGTATGTAAAATGGGATGATAATAGTAACCGTACCTCATAAAGTTATTATAAGGATTAAATGAGTTAACATTTACAAAGAATTTAGAAAAATGCTTGGCATGGAGTAATCACTATAAAAAGCATTAGATATTATTATTAGCTGTTCCTGACTCTTAGTCTTCTGTGCTGACTCAGCCCAGTCTACAAATGCTGGCATTACCTGATGTTGGATCTCGACCCATGCCCTCTTCCAGTCCCATGGCTTCAAGTTTCATTTATTTGTTGGTGACTCTCAAATAATATGTCATCTCTCCTGTGGACTCTAGATTCCCATATGGAACCCCTTAACTCAAAATAGTCCAAACAATAAGCATAGGTAATAGTTCATACAACAAGAAGTTCTGATATGGTTATAAGTTGGTTTATTTAGCAGCTCAAAGACATCACATCCCTAGGGTCTTTCTATTTTTTCATGTTTTCATCTTTAGCATATCAGCTAATATTCCTGGTTGCAAGATGGCCGTAACAGTTGTAGCCATCACATTTAGACCCAAGAGTGTCTAGTGTAGGCTTCCTCAACCTTAGAAATATTGATATTTGGGACTGGATAACTCCTTGCTTTGCTATGTGGGTTGTCCTGTGCATTGTAAAATGGTTATTTTTACAGTATCCTCAGCCTGTACCTAGTAGATACCAGTAACATATTCCCAGATGTGACAAACTAAAACATCTCCAAATACTGCCAAATGTCTCCTGGGGTACAAATTTGTCCCCAGTTGATAATCATTGGTCTAATGAAAGAGAAGAGGCCACCTCCCTCTGTGGGTCTCTTTTCATAAATAAGGGAATCTTTCCTAAAAAACAAACAAACAAACAAAAAAAACAAAAAAAAACTGCTTCTCAGGTCTCATTTTCCAGGTCTCTGTCACCTTTTTCAAAACCAGGAACTAGCCAGATACATAGGATTACCATGATTGATTTAGAGTAATTAGCATTTGTTTGGGGGTAGGATTAAATACAGAACAGAATTGGCTAGGCCTACAAGGCAGAACAGAGACCAGTATTGGTAGGAATAAGCAGTGGCTGGTACATGTCTCACTCACATTGTCTTTTCACTGAGAATACGAGTTCACGCCTTTCTCTTCTATCTTCTCCTACTTTCATCATCATTCTCTATATTTGGGCCACACTGTTCTTTCTATCTCTTATTTTCATTTTAAGACTTTTGTGGTTGCTAGTTCCTCTTCTTGGAATTCTCTTTCCCCAATTTTTTATTGGTGATACTTTCTTACATTCAGGTCTCAGATCAAGTGTCACCTTCTTGGTAACTCCTAAGCTTAATTACCATCCATCCCTCTATTCACTCTTTATTACAGCATCTAACTTGTTTTCTACATGGCATTTGCTGCTTTCTGATATTTGCTTGTTCAGTTTGGCTGTCCCAACAAAATGTAAACTGTCAAAAGCAGAAACCTTGTCTTTCTTGTCTTTCACAGTATCCGAAGCACCTATAACAGTGCCTGGATATTATAAGCACTCGATAAATACCTATTATATGAATAAACAAATGAATGAATAACTTGAGAAATGTGTTCTGAAGCATAGGAGAGGAATCACCTGAGAAACTCCCAGGAATAGTTGGGAGACAATTTAATGTTATAACTTCCTATACTCAGAGTGAAATAAATTTGGGAATATCAAAAATACATAACTTGATCTCCACTCTGGGTCAAGATAGAATAATAGGGACTGGACTTAACTTCCTACCTTAAGCCACTAGAAAGCAGATAAAATACAGAAAACAATTGTTTTCGGACACTGGACAGCAGGAAGTAGAGGGCAGCAATTCTTGAGAGATGAGAAACAAACTAGATATCCTACAATAATCCAAATTAATGCCTGGAGAGTTTTCAGGTCACCTTGTGGAGGAACCCAGGCAAGTTCTGGTAGTTTTCCAGAGTTAAAAAGATAGAGCTGGGAGCTCAAGGATAGCAAGGTAGTTAGAGTTTGCAGGACAAAATACTAGAGAGGAGAGAGCTGCCCAGAGAGGGACCCCAGGAGATGAGTAGAGTGTCTTCCCTCCACACTACTGAGTCCTGGGTACTGATTAGCACATGCTTGAAAGGAAATTACCTGAAGCTTGGGGAGAAACAACCCCAAAGGAGCAGGCAGAACAACCCTAAGAGCTCTCACTGGGAATAGAATATGCTATAATAGACAGAGAGTAGAAACCATGTAATGTACGTAATATTGGGTAGAGTACTCTGAAGGGCATTGTCTCAGTAATGCAGAAACATTACCTTGAGTCTACAGGCTGCTCTAATTCTGTTTAACAAGGCTTAAAAGCAAAGCTTGAAAAGGACAAATGGTTTCCAGGTCACCTAACTGCATATTAGAATTAGAATGAATTATATGTAAAGGAATACAAAATATAAAAATGTCCAACATTTAACAAGATGAAATTCACATCTAGTATCCAGTATAAAATACCAGCATGCAAAGAAACAGGAAATAAGACCCATAAATTAAGAAAAGCCAATCAATAAATAAATCCAGAAAGGTCACACATGGTAGAATTAGTAAATAAGGACACTAGAATGGTTAGCATTAGCATAGTTCAGATATTCTGGAAGGAAGAGGAAAGAAAGCACAAGCATGTTAAAGAGAGCAGGAAAAAAATTTTTAAGACAAATTTGAACTTCTAAAATGGAAACTACAACAGCTGAGATGAAAAATACACTGGATTAAATGAATAGCAGATTAGACACAGCAGAAGATTAATAAATTTACAGACAGAAAAAAAAAATGAAAAAAGGGGGAAAAATTCCCTACAGCTTCAGTGAGCTTTGGGGAAAGTTCAACAGCCTCATATACATATGTAATCAACATGCCCACAATGTTGGGGAGGGGCACAGAAAAAAAAAGTTGTGAGCAAATAGTACATGAAAGTTTCCAAAGTTCACAATGAAAGCAATAAACTCACAGATGCAAGAATCTCAATAAAGTGTAAGCACAAGAAACCTGAAAGAGTTAGACTGAAGTACATCACAATGAGCTTGCATAACAGCAGTGAAAAGAAGGCAGTCTTAAAATCAGCCAGAGGAACACAAAGACACATTGTACTTGGAAGAACCAAAATAAGATGACAGCAGACTGCTGGTCAGAAATAATGCAAACTAGAAAAAAGTGTAGCAACATTTTTTAGAAAATCTTTTTCAAATTTGTGATATAATTCATATACCATAAAATCCACCTTTTAAAATTGTACAGTTCAATACTTTTTCGTATATTCACAATCTGTGCAACTATAACCACTATATAATTCCAGAACACTTTATCCCCAAAGAAGCCCTGTTCCTACTAGCAGTCAGTCTCCATTTCCCAACGCTGGCCTTGGCAACTACTAATCTTCCTGTCTCTATGGATTCACCTATTTTTAAAACGTCATATGAATGACATCATGCAATATGTTATCTTTTATGTCTGATTTCTTTCACTCGCCATAATGTTTCCATGGTTCATGTATTTTGTAGCCTGTATTAGTACTTTATTCCTTCTTATGGCTAAATAGTATTTCGTTATATTGATATACTACATTTTGTTTATTCATTCATCAGTTGACAGACATTTGACTTGTTTCCACTTTTTGGCTTATATGAATAATTTTATCTGTGTACAACTTTTTGTGTGGTATAGTGTATATTTTAATTTCTCTTGGGTAAAGAACTAACAGTATAATTTCTTGGCCATCATAGTATCTCTGTTTAACCTTTTGAGAAATTTCCAAACTGTTTCTCACAGAAGCTACATAATTTTGCATTCCCACCAGCAAGGTATGAGGGTTCCAATTTCTCCACATCCTCACCAATATTTGTTATTGTTCGTCTTACTGATTATAGCCATCCTAGTGTATATAAAACAATACTTTGTTGTGGTTTTGAGTTGCATTTCCCTAATGTCAGTTGATTTTCAGCATTTTTTCCTATACATATTGGCCTCTTGTATATCTTCTTTGGAGACACATCTATTCAAATACTTCGCACATTTTAACATTGGATTGTCTTTCTGTTGTTGAGTTTTGAAAGTTCCATGTATATTCTGGATACAAGTCCTTTCTCAGATATATTATTTGCAAACATTTTCTTCCATTTTATAGTTTGTGTATGGACTTTTAATTTTAAGTTTAATGTATGTATTTTTTCCTTTGTCACTTACAGCTTTCAGTCATTTCTATGAAAACATTGCCATATACATGACAATGGTCAATTACAACTATGTTTTCCTCTAAGACTTGAACAGCTTTAGTTATTACATTTAAGTCTGACCCAGTTTTAAAGTAAAATTTCTAATTTTGTTTCATTGTGGTCATAGAATATACTTCGAATGATTTCAGTCCTTTTAAATTTACTGAGGCTATTTTTATGGCCTAACATATGTTCTATTTTAGAGAACATTTCATATATGCTTGAGAAACATAAATATTCTATTATTGTTGGGTGGAGTGTTATATAGATGTATGTTAGGTCTAGTTGGTTTATACTTGTAATCAAATCTTTTAATACTTTGTTGATCTTCTGTCTAGTTGTGGTATTGATTACTGAAACTAGAGTAATGAAGTACCTAACAATTGTCATTGAATTGTTTGTCTTTTCAATTCTGGCTGCTTTTTGCTTCCTGTATTTCCAAGCTCTAGTGTTAGGTGCATATTTGTTAATAACTGTTATGTTTCCTTGATGAATTGACCCTTTCATCATTACAAAATGTCTTTCTTTTTCTTTAGTAACAATTCCTAAAGTCAATTTTGTCTGGTATTAGTATAGCTGCTACAGTTCTTTGGCTAAATTGTTTGCCCTATTATCACCGCTTGAGATAGCCACAATATTCAACAGTTGCTGCTAGTTGCTTTTGACAAATAGCCCATGGAAAAATATGTTCACACTGAAGGATCTTAAAGTAAGATAAAATAAAAACATGTTCTGTGAGTGGAAGTATTCAGGGAACTATCAGATAATGACAATCCTGTGGCGATAGGGCAGCTTTTTGGAACTCCAAACTCATTCCATCCCCTACAGCGGCTAATAAATTACTGGTTTTCATGGTTACCATGATTACATTGCTGGTGATTTTCAAGGCTTCCACAGAACTTATTAGAGGAGGATGAGGATGTGGCAAATTAAATTGCCACAAAGCTTGTGGTTTTCACAGATATTCAGTCTTATTCCTTGAATAAGCACTCATCAGATTAATGCAAGTTTTTGGTTAATTTCCAGTGTTCTGAAATTCTTATTCTGATATTTTTAATGCTAGTGATATCATTGATTTTATGAAGGAATTGGTTTCAGGGGTCTTTACTATCCCAATCTAGAAGTACTCTTCTGGAGCAGTTTTCCACAGAATTGAAACAAACAAACAAACAAAAAATTGTCAGCCTAGCCTTCCTTACCCAGTGAAAATATTTTTCAGAATTGAAGGTAAAGTAAGACTATATGACCTATGTATTAGTCTGTTTTCATGCTGCTGATAAAGACATACCCAAGACTGGGCAATTTACAAAAGAAAGAGGTTTAATGGACTCACAGTTCCACGTGACTTGGGAGGCCTCATGATCATGGCAGGAGGTGAAAGGCACATCTCACATGATGGCACACAAGAGAAGAGAGTTTGTGCAGGAAATCCCTTTTCTAAAACCATCAGATCTTATGAGATTTATTCACTATCACCAGAACAGCATGGGAAAGACCTGCCCCCATGATTCAATTAAATCCCATGGGATCTCTCCCACAACATGTGGGAATTCAAGATGAGATTTGGATGGGGACACAGCCAAACCATATCAACCTACAAAAGCTGAGAGAGATCAGCAGATATGCTTTACAAAAAATATTAAAATATTTTAAGAGGAAGAAAATTCATAATAAAGGGACTCTTACATCTACGTAAATGAATGAAGAGCACAAGAAAAAGGTAACTACGTGGGTAAAAATAGAGACTTTTTTCTTAATTTTCTTTAAAAAGTGATGAATGTTTACAATAAAGAATAAATAACTATATATGGAATTTAGTATATACAAAGAAATAAAATGTGTGACAAAAGTACCACAAAGGTTGAGTGGAAAGAAACAACAGTACACTGTTGTAAGATTCTTAGGCCATATGCGAACAGGTACAATATTGAAGAAAGACTGTGATAAGTTAAATATGTATACTATACACCCCCAAAATTACTACTAAAATGGCATAACAAAGACTCATAACTAATAATATAAAAAGGGGAGATAAAATGGAATCACAAAAATGATGAATTTATACAAAAGAGTCATAAAAGGAAGGAAAAACAAAAATGGCATAAACAGAAAACAGCTAGCAAGATTGTAGAGTAAACCCTACTATAACAATAATTGCATTAAATGTAAATGATCCAAACACTCCAGTTAAATGGCAAAGATTTTTTTATGTGCTGGCAATTTTATTTATTTATTTTTCATTTTTTAGATGTGATTGACATGTATTTTTTATAACTTTCAGTTTTAGGGGTATATGTGCAAGGTTTGTTGCATAGGTAAATTGTGTGTTGTGAGTTTTGGTGAACAAGCAAGCATAGTATGTGAAAGGTAGTTTTTTTATCTTCCCCCTTCTCCCATTCTCCACCCTCAAGTAGACCCTAGTATCTGTGGTTCTCTTCTTTGTGTCCATGTGTACAATGTTAAGCTCTCACCTATAGTGAGAACATGCAGATTTAGTTTTCTGCTCCTGTGTTAGTAAGCTTAGGATAATGGCCTCCAGTTCCATCTATGCTGCTGCAAAGAATATGATATCATTCTTTTTTATGGCTGAATAGTATTCCATCATGAATATGTACCACATTTTCTTTATCCAGTCTACCACTGATGGGCACTTATGTTGATTCCATGCTTTGCTTTTGTGAATATTGGATTAAAAAGCAAGTTCAACTATATACATTTATAAGAAATATACTTTAAAAATTAAGATACAAATATGTGAAAGTAAAAGGATAGAAGAAGATATACCATTCTAAAAAACAAACAAACAAACAAACAAATGTGAGGATGGCTACATTAATATGAGATGAAGTTGATTTCTGAGCAAAAGAATGCTACCAGAGATAAGGGAAGTCATTTCATAAAGATTCAATAAGAGAACATAACAAATCTAATTGCTGACATACCTTTGAAGAGAGATTTAAAACACATAAAGCAAATACTGACATAACTGCAAGGAGAGACAGATAAACCCACAATTGTTGAAGATTTAAGCAATTATCTCTCAATAATTAATATAATTGATATCACTGTAAAGAATATAAAACCTCTACAACACTTTCAATCTACTTGACCTAATGAACATTTATAGAATAATCCACACAAAAATAGTGGGCACATAGCTTTTAAAAATATATACATGAAATTTATCAGGAGAGATCATATTTTATTGGGCCATAAAACCAGTCATAAGAAATTTAAAAGGAGTCAAGTCACACAAATAATGTTTCCTAATTACAGTGAAAATAAATTTTAAAAATCAACAATAAAATTATATCAATTATATCTGGAAAAATCTTCAAATATTTGGAGACTAAATAACATGCTTCTAGACACACCCAGAAGTTTTTCAAAAAAGAAACAATGAGAGAAATTAAAAAGTATTTTGAATTTAATGAAAATAAAAACACAGCACATCAAAATTTGTGGGATACATTTAAGATAGTATTTAGAAGAAATTATAAAGTACTAAAAACCTGTATTAGTAAAAAAGAAAGGTCTTACGTAAATGACCTCAGCTTTTATTTTAAGAAACAAGGCAAAGATAAGCAAATGAATCCCTAAGAAAATTATATTTCACTCCCTTTCATTCTCATAAAATGCTTTGCTATCACATTATCATTACCAAGTTAATTTTACACAAGTTTGGAAAATCTGTCCTTTCTTTCTTTGAAAGTCCAAAACATTTTAATTTCTGTACTCAAAAACATGACACATCGTTACATTGTTTTTCTTTCTATTGTTTCTGTTTTCAAAGGCTATGTTATAATTTTGCTGTATAATGTTACTTGTCTCACGATTTTCAGTTACTGTTTAAAACATAAAACATTTTAATAAGGCTTTTCAGCTCCATTTTGTAATTTAGAAATGTTATTTAGGAATGTCTCTTTCAGCCGGTAATTTTCTGGAGTGATTTTAAATAGAAAGTCTCATTCATTTCTAGTTGATATTTAATAATGAATATTTAATTTTATTTAATTATTTTAACAGCTTTGGTGAATTATAATTGACACTCAATAAGTTGCATATATTTAAAGTATACAATTTGATAGGCTTCGAGATATGTATATACTCATGAAGCTACCATCAAAATCAAGATAATGAACATGTCTATCGTCCCCAACATGTTCTTCACACCTTTGTCATTTCTTTTTCCTGCTCCTCCCTATTCCCTCATCCCTGTGCAACAATTGATTTGGTTTCTATTACAGTAGATTAGTCCATATTTTTAAAAATTTTATATAAAATAATTATGATAAGTATTCTTTATCATATGACTTCTTTCACTCAGTATAATTATTTCAAGATTTATTCATATTGTTGTGTGTATGAAGAGTTCACTTTTTGTTTGGCGAAGTATCCATTCACCTGTTGATGGACATTTGGGTATTTTTTTTGCCCGGGGGGGGTTGTTTGTTTGTTTGTTTGTTTTTGAGACAGAGTCTCACTTTGTTGCCCAGGCTGGAGTGCAGTGGTGGGATCTCGGCTCACTGCAACCTCCGCCTCCTGGGTTCAAGTGATTCTCCTGCCTCAGCCTCCTGAGTAGCTGGGACTACAGGTGCATGCCACCATACATAGGCAGATCACGAGGTCAGGAGTTCAAGACCAGCTTGGCTAATATGGTGAAACCCTGTCTCTACTAAAAATACAAAAACATTTGGGTAGTTTCTAATGTTTGGCAAATAAATTAGCAATTTTTAACAAATAAAACTGCCATAGATATTTGTGTCATACAAGCCTTTATATGGTCATAAGTTTTCATTTCTCTTGGATGAATACTTAGAAGTGGATAGACTGGGGCATATAGTAGGTGATTGTTCAAACTTTTTAAAAAATTGAAAATCTTTTCCAAACTGATTATATCGTTTTGTATTCCCACCAGCAATGTATGGGGTTTCCAATTGTTTCACATTCTCTCCAGTACTTCCTAGGTCATTCTTTTTATTATTAGCCATTTTAATAGGTGTGCAGGGGCATCTCATTGTTATTTCAATTTGCATTTTCTTTAAATCTATAGGTGTCTCTTGATGTATTGCAACTGTAAATAAAATATTATTTCAGGAGGAAATTTAAAGCTACATGATAAAACATAAATGTGGAGATTCCTTCAGTTGAATTAGGGGCTGGAAATAAAGTTTATGAGAAATAGTTATAATTAAGCCATAAAAACTTGGTAATGCTGCCTGGTTATCTAGTTCTTAAGGTATTAGAGATTGTCTTAGAGCTCTCTTACATTTCAGATTTTCTGATATGAAAAATCAGGATGAAGAAAAACTGGAAACTGCCTGTCTGCAGACTCTGTTAACTACAACTTTAGCATATTGAAAAGACATATGTTGGGAAACTTTTGAAAGCTGTCTGTGTATATGAGGTTTTCTATGGCCATTCTATAGTCTGTGTATCAAGGTTTGTCCTTGATATATTTAAGACACTGTCTAGGAGTGAAAAAGATCAGGAAGATCAGTCTAGGCTTTGTGAAATTTCCTTGAGCTTTATCATATGCCACTAAGTGGCATCTTATTAGTGGAAGTGAAGCTTTCCACTAAGTGGAAATGCAAACAGGTAATACTATTAAGCCAATTCTTTTATTAAATTTGTATTCCTTCCAGTATCTTAAAACTTTCCTTGAGGATTAACTTTTTCATAGAGTGATAAAATATTAAATACATGTTCACATATTTACTTTGCATGGTGATTTATAACCAATGAGATTGTAAACATCCACTAAGCCTGCTCTATCATGAAGTTTTTTTCTTTATGTTTTGCAGACTTCAACTGGTTTCATTTTTACTTTAATAATACATAGTTCAAATGTATAATGTTTGCATTTACTCTAGGCCAGACACTTTGCTAAGCATTTTTAATGTATATCTGAGTCCTAAAAAAATCCTCTGAATAGATATTATTTTTATTATGATTATATTATAGAGATTAACAGTACTGATATTAACAAATGTTAAAGAAAAAAATTACTTTCACTTTAAAGTGGCTTATCAGCAGATAATATATGTGTAACTCATTTATATATTCTGTAGCTCTTTTCAGTATTATTTTTTCCTATCCAAGCTTCCAGGAATTTACTTGTACATTCTACACTGATAATCTCACCGTTAGGATTATATCTCGCTAATGTCCACTGGAAATGGAAGCCTTTCGGGTTCGGACTCGTGTCTGCATATATCAGTATTTCTTCTACTAATGTCACTATAATCTATTCAATTCCATTTTTTAAAATCCCTCAATGTCATGGCTCCCCTGCATGCAAATGAGAGGTACAATTTTACACGGTCTGTCTATCTCTCTGCTACATTCTAATCCTAAATATGCTAATCCAGTATCTTGAACCGACTATTTCTAGCCCCATCTCTTTATCTTTCTTTGAAACTCTCCCTGTCAGTTTCACCACCTCTGTTTTAATTAGATTTTGTGGATCCCAAAGTTTGTATAATTTAGGGAGAGGGACTCTTAAGAGAGAAAGAATGTAAAATTATGAATATAAAATTAAACAAATATTCAACATGAAAAAAGCAGTTCTAACCATTACAAATTCTAAAAGCTGACAAATATCACAAATACTATAAAAGCCAAGAAAAACAACATATAATTTTTAGTATGTTGCCTGATGTAACTCTTATACCTTCTTTCCTACTTTTTTGTCTGCATCTTTTTGTCACCTAATTATATTACAGTAATTCCAAAAATATTTTATAGACAGAATAGAAAGCTAATTGATTCTCTCTTCTACTATGAATTATAGAAATCTGTTTTTTAATATCAATAGTTGGGATGCATAAAATATGTGACAATGCACAGTCATATTCCTATTTGTAACTTGGCAAAAGGTTATGACCTAGTGATATAAAAATTCTGATAATTTTTTTTTTTTTTTTTTTTTTTTGAGATGGAGTCTCGCTTTGTCTCCCAGGCTGGAGTGCAGTTGCTGGATCTCAGCTCACTGCAAGCTCCGCCTCCCGGGTTCACACCATTCTCCTGCCTCAGCCTCCCGGGTAGCTGGGACTACAGGCACCCGCCACCTCGCCCGGCTAGTTTTTTGTATTTTTTAGTAGAGATGGGGTTTCACCATGTTAGCCAGGATGGTCCTGATAAATTATATTTTATAAAACTTTTGTCAAAAAGGAAAAAAATATGGGTTGGCTGTGGTGGCTCATGCCTGTAATCCTGGCACTTTGGAAGGCTGAGGTAGGAGGATTGCTTGAGACCGGGAGTTCAAGACCAGTCTAGGCAGCATAGGCTAGTCTCAAACTCCTGGTCTCTACAGAAATTTGTAAAAATTCATTGGGCATGGTGGGACTCACTGTATTCTCAGCTATTCAGGAGGCTGAGCAAGGAGAATTGCATGATTTTGGAGACTGAGGATGGAGTGAGCCATGATCACATTACTACACACCAGCCTGGGCAACAAAGTAAGACCCTGTCTCTCTCCTTGTTTAGAGACAGGGTCTCCCTGTGTTACCTAGGGTGGTCTCGAACCCCTGGCCTCAAGCGATCTTCCTGTCTCAGTCTCCCAAAGTGCTGGGATGAAGACATCGGCCACTCTGCCCAGTTCTTGTCTCTTAAAGAAAAAAAAAAATGTAGTCAATTGGAATTTGCAATGTTCTATACTGTATTACTGAGCACATTCTCCAGGGGAATAAACTCACTTTGATTAGGTGTTAGTGAGAATTGGAAACCAGGCTTCTAAATCTACACATGATATAAGAGAAAAAAAATTTCATGGAACTAGCTTTTAGCTCTAAACAATTCAAAACTTGTTTTACCTCGACCACACATTCTTTGGGTACCAGCACAGTAAGACACTTAACATTGTCTCTGGAAGTAGGTGCTTTTGTCTGAGAGTTCCTGTGCTCCTGGCCTTTTGTGTCACCACACTAGGTGAATTGTCACTGTGGGCATGAGTATCCCTGTAACTTAGCTACACTTTAAAAATTACTGAAAATCGCTAAACCAAAACTAAATATAGCCTCAATGTAACTTCCTTATAGCCAGATTCCAAAAAGAATCCCAGCTACTTCAATACTACAACATGAAGGTAAGCACGAGCCAGACAAATTAAGAGTAGAAAAAAACAGTAGTCTTATCCATTGTTGTTAAAATGTCTTTCTTTTGTATTAATTTTACAAGAACAGAAGACACATGAGCTCATTAGTAAATCACTACCACGATCCTGAAGAGTGACTTCAGTGACAAGTAAGGGTCCCTGAAGTTTAAGTTTTTGAAGCTGTGGCAAATTTACCTATGGTCCTAACCCAAGGATTTTGGAATAATAACTGCCATTCACACAAAAAAGCCATTCCATTGCAATTCTTAGTGTTCTTTTCTTCAAACCATCACACAAAACTCTTTTCTCTTACTCCCTCACGTGTTCAACCATATTGATGGAGCACCTACTATATACAGTCACGAGCTGAGTGGCAATGGGGGTATGTCCTGAGAAATGCATCATTAGGCAATTTCATCATTTTGCAAACATCGTAGAATGTACTAATGCAAACCTAGATACTATAGCCTACTTCACACCTAGGCTATACAGCATGTTGCTCCTAGGCTACAAATCTGTACAGCATGTTACCATACTAAATACTGTACACAATTGTAACACAATGGGAAGTATTTATGTACCTAAATGTAACTAAACATAGAAAAGGTATGGTCAGATTATCTTACCTTAAAAGATAAAAAAGGAACACCTGTGCAGGCCACTTACCATGAATGAATCTCGCCGGACTGGAAGTTGTTTTGAATGAGTCAGTGAGGGAGAGGTGAGTGAATGTGAAAGACATTATTGTACACCATTGTAGACTTCATTAATATTGTAGTCTTAGGCTACACTAGATTTAAAAAATAGTAATAAATATACCTTAGCTTACTGTGACTTTTACTTTATAAACTGTTCAATTTACCTTTTTGACTTTTTTGTAATAACATTTAGCTTAAAACACACATTGTACAGCTGGACAAGAGATTTCCTTTCTTTATAACTTTATTCTATAAGGTTTTTATTAATTTTTAGCTTTTTAAACTTTTTTTGTTAAAACTAAGACACATACACATACATTAGCCTAGGCCTACACGGGGTCAGGATAATCAATATCATTGTCTTCCACCTCCACATCCTGTCCCTCTGGAAGATCTTCAAGGACAATAACATGCCTAGAACTGTCATCTCTTAAGACAACGATGCCTTCTGGAATACCTCCTGAAGGACCTGCCTGAGGCTGCTTTACAGTTAACTATTTTTTAATAAATAGGGGTACACTGTAAAATAACTATTAAAAAGTCAGCACAGGAAGTTTATTTACACCAGCATCACCATAAACGTGTGAGTGATGCATTGTACTATGATATTACAGTGGCTACAACATCACTAAGCAGTAGCAAGTTTTCAGCTTTATTATAATGTTGTATGGTCCATAGTCCTTTGTTTATGTGGTCCATAGTTCACCAAAATGTCACTATGTAGTGCATGACTGTACTAGGTTCTGTGCTCAACCCTGGAAATGTAATGATGTACAAGAAAGATATGCATGGTGCTTCTCTCTCAGAGCTCACTGTCAAAGGCAGTTAACTACCCATTTGTAGGCTAGAACATCTCAGGTTTGCAATCAGACATAAGTCTCCCTAGGCTCTGTCCCACTATGATGTTAATTTTTTTAGGCTACATTCAGTCTAAGCCTTAATTCGTGTCTTAATCCATTCAAACTGCTATAACAAAATGCTGTAAACTGGGTGGCTTAGAAACAACAATCACTTACTCCTCACAGTTCTGGATACTGGTAAGTCCAAGATAAAGGCACCGGCAGATTCGGTGTCTGGTGAGGACCCATTTCCTGATTCATAAATGGCAGTCTTTTCACTGTAACTTCATGTGGCAGAAGGGTCATGTGAAGTTATGGTGAAAAGTTACAGTGACCTCTCTGAGGGCTCTTTTATGTGGGAATAATTTCATTCATGAGGGCTGTCTCTTTGTGACCTAATTACCTGATTAGGCCTCGCTTCTTAATACCATTACATTGGGGATTGGGCTTTAACATATTAGTTTTGGGGGAACACAAACAGATCATAACAGTCTGGATTACCACACCCTAGCCCAGTACGCAGAACCAGTGATAGCTTCCTGTTGCACGGGGCTCTGAGATCAGATTCCTCATCCTCAGTTACAAGGCACCTATTACACTCTCCTGAACTGGTCAGTGAGCTCATTTCACTGCTTGCTATCCCATTACCCTGTTCAGCTCATGAGAACTTCCCTCTGCTGTTTGCCCTTTCCACCCAATTACTCCTCTTCTAGATCTTCCCTGCCTAGCCTGGCACTCTGCATGAGGAGTGCTCTTCACACAATACGTAACCACTTCACTTACAGCTACTCATCACCTGAACAAAACCCCCTTGAATGAAGTGAGCTAGTGTATCTTCATCACTTACCACATCTCTTTGTAAAAAAGAAGATAAATTCTACTTTCTATGTAAGATAAATAATAATCATCTAGTCCTGAGCATGAACACAATACTATAAATTTGGTGATCCTTTACAAAAAATACATGGTTTTAGATTATTCTCTTAATGTGTTAGTCTCACTTAAGAAATCATTACTTTAACTGGAATGTTGGAGGAGCAAGACTTAGAAATGATAAAATTTGGTGGTAATCACACACAATAACAATTTTTATTGTTTGAGTCAGTGCTAGAGTTCATTCAGGTGGTATCTGGCTGGCTTTGTTAGTCTTGCTTCCCAAATTAGCTTTGCTTTCCGATCCAGATGTCAATATGTGAACTGGTCATCAGCCAAGTGCAGAAGGATACACAAGCTGGCTGCAAAACATGATGACCTATCCAGTGGAAAGATGAAACCTGACAGAGACCTGGGGACAGAGAGGCTCAGACTCTGCCCGGGAATGCTTAGGAATCTGGGGAAAAGCACATCGGAAACTTGAAAAGGGAAATGGCAAACTTCAAAAATGTACAAGCTGAAAGCCACAAAAAGCTCAACGCAACCATCTTTGGAAAGGCAATCCCGGTCCTTAGGAATGTCATAGAGCAACTCTATTACCACATACATGAAACCTCAGTGCTAATATGGCCTTGCCAATGAAAATTTGGCTCTCATGGACTGAACCATAATCAATTATACACAAATCAAATATTCCGAGTGTATAAACGATCTCTGTGAATTGATGAGACATGTGTAGCCCTGAGGATAAGAGGATAACAGGTGTATAGTCACTGTTTTCTCAGAGCTGGTCACATGAAAGGAGAAAACAGTGATGCCTGCAGCTGTATTTATATCCTGCATTCAATCATGGAAAAAGCAGCATTCAATATCATTGTCTGCCCCCACTAAAAGGAGATCCGGATAGTTCTTTTGGGAATTTCACAAGTTATCTGGACACAGAATGTAGCCCTTACTTATTTCTCAGCTCTACAGAGTTTTAAAATGCACCTGTAGGGGAAGGGATATTTGGCATATCTAGGAACCATCCTCACAATTTACTGCAAACCTAAAACTGCTTTAAGAAATAGTCCTAAATAATGATTTTTTAAACTAATAAACATTATGCATTGCTTTTACAATTCAATGCCAATCAGTAAATGTGCTTTGAAATTTGTGAAGCCTAGGTAGTTAAGACACACACTTTGTGATTCTTTTAGAAATAGTGGCACCATCCCATTGGAGCAGGCACAATGTCTCCTTTAACAGATGGCTGGGAAAGAAGGCAGCCAAAAGACCATGTATGAACAACAAATGTGCTTCTAAGGGCAGCAGTCCAAGCAGTGAATGTTGAAATTGTTTTCCATCCTATGCTTGCAGGCCTGTGGCAAAGGGACTGGGGAATCAGTTGACTTCTGTGCCCTCAAGCAAAATGGCCAAATAGCTCCCGTGACTATAGGAAAGGAGACCAGCAGATGTGGGGGCAGCAGAGTGTTCCAAGCATAGGATTAGGAATGTTCATTGTCCTTGCACCATTACGTGCGAGGCTCTTTGCTGTCTGTTAACACCATGTTTTATCTTGTTTTCATTCATACAAGCTGAGGAATGAGCACAACACAGAGAGGCAGTTTGGCATCTTCAGAGATGAAAAGTATTTTCGCTAGAAAGATCGGGTACAAATCTATTTTACCTAAGAAGAGAAATATGATTTATAAGAGGGGAGGTGTCTTTGATCTTTACTGCCTTTCTCACTGTGCTTTAAACAAATTTCTTCTACATAAATGTGGGTATAACTAGTTTATAATCTTGTAACTGTCTAGTTCAAGTCTTACAAGGATGCAGTGGAATATCTGCAATGAAGAGAAGTCTTGCCCATTTATATAAGGACCTCTGGAGTAAAAAGCTGCAATGTTTGTGAATTTTGAGGCTATGTTGTTGAATGATGATTTGTGCATTAATGAGACTTTTTGGCATAGTGTGTGGATGGAACTTAAATTTTAATAGAAACATAATGTTATTAAAGCCCAGAGTCCGTGGGTGAGGGTATGTGTGTATGCTTAAGTGTGTGTATAAAATTGGTTTCTACATCCAAATGACTATACATATATGAATATAAAAAAGTGTTAGTATTTCTGGGTTTGCTGCATTAATTCTTTAAATAACTAGATTTATACAGTACTCAGAACAATGAGACAGATAAGTTTCATTGTAAAATGAGGCCCTTGATAAACAGACTTCTGTTGTGGGACTTTTCAGTTCTTAGACGAGATCTTACTTTTTAAACGTATGTACTGACAACAAGTGAAAGTAGAGGGAAGAAAGATCTGATCCGTATAGGCCATAAAATCCATGTTTAAGTAAACCTAATGCTACTTTTCAAACAGCACTCCACCAAGTTGACACCCATACTTCCTCCACCCCGAAAAGATTCAGGGAATAATCATTTTTTCAACCTAATCTTTATTAGATCAACTACATTCTCTGCCATCTTATAATAGGACCCCACTCATATATAATGCACACTGGAGGTAAAGCCTTTAAAAATATATAATGTCCTTTCATTATAGTTTTCAGGAAATGAGAATGTTTGTATAAAATCAGGCTGGGTTATTGACTCAAGAATTCTCCCATCTGCCGAATCTAATCAGTACAGCAAGCATTTTCAAATTATTCGCGGACACTGACACAAGTTTATGAAATACATTCCTTTCTATTATTTCCTGATCTTGTCCAACTTTGTACACTTTGAACCTCTAGGATTGACAATCAATCATGCTGACAATTCATGTTATTTTTTTAAAAATTAATACAATTTGCCAAATCTTGAAATATTTCTCCCAATTTTCATCAAAAATGAAATGTTATTTTTTATGGTAACTTTTTTTGAGTTGTTCATCCGTAGGTTAAAATAATATTGGCTTAAAATAATGTAGTTAAATATTTTGTATTTCAAAATAGCTATAAGAGATGAATTCAAATATTCTAACCACATAAAAATGATAAATATATGAGTATACTGAAAACCCTGATTTGACCATTACATAATATATACATGTATCAAAACATCATACTGTGCAAAAATATGTATCAATTAAAATAAACAAATACTGAAATAAATTTTAATGTAGGTTGAAATGACCTCGATTTGTTGAAATTGCTGTTATAATCAGAATCTACTTTAAAAATTTACATTTTTTATTAGTTTAAAACTTACAGAATTATAAAATACAGTTAAAGCTTAGATAATTCTGGAACCCAAGTGCAGTTTTATGAAAGTAGGATATTTAATTTAAAATGCAGAAAAAAGTCTATCAAACTAGTGCAATGAGACATCGAGGACAGGCCAAATTTTTGAATTTTTGGGGCAGTGCTGCCCTCTAATGATAGTATTGAAGAACTTGCTTTTTTTTGGTCATTACTTAGCAAACAGTTTAACCTCACATTCTCATTCCTGGTTGCACATTAGAATCACCTGGAGACCTTTTAGAATAGTCTCCATTCTCATCCCCCAGAAATTCTGACATATTCATCTATGTCCTGGGCATTAGTAGTTCTTATATGCTTTCCTGGAAATTCAAACATGCATCATTGTAAGAAATGCCAGTGTAGGCAGAGAAACAAGGTATTAACAATACCAAAAAAATTGTATCCCAGTCCCCGGAGTATTTAGCACACCAGTGATCACTGGTCTCTTTCTGTTCTGCAATACCATTTTCAGGGACCTGACTTCTGACCCCCAAACTCCCCGATTAGCCACTGGCCAAGTTATTACATAGGCACAACTAGATATAAACATACTGACATACAGAAACACATATACATTCACAACTGCAGGAAAAAAAAAAAAAAAAAAACCTCTTCCTTCCAGTTCCCCTGCATCTCAACTTCTTGCCAACTTCCAAACAAAAAAAAATAGCTTCATTCCTTATTATAATTCAGAAGGCTTTAAAACTGAAGACAACACTGTTGGGAAGAAAGGGGAACAAAAACGGGAGGATGGCATTAAAAACAGGAGTAGGAGGTCTTTTTTATCTTGTGTATGTTTCCTGTCCTCCCCATTGCAATATAATTTTAAGAATAAAGGAATTTTTGTCTGCTTTAGGACAATGCCTGGCATAGAGTTAGCACTCAATAGGCATTGTTTAATGGATGAACAAATAAATGAATGAATGCATGAATGAGTAGGTTTATGTTTGAGACTGGGTGAGAGAGAGAGAGAAAATAGAAATAAATATTCAACGCTTTGGGAGAAGGAACAGGTAACTTCACACTGAAGGAAAAAAGAGACCTATCTGTCCAAATGAAAGGTTGAAAATACGTATCACTGTAAAAAAGGGAAAAAAATAGAAAAAGAATAATGGAAAAGCAAATTTATAATTAATTGGTAGAAACCTGTGAATTGTGTCAAAACCCAACTACTACAAGACTGACCTTAAAGGTCATTTAAAGACACATGATTAGAAACAAAATAAATTAGTCACTTTTGGAGAGTTTTAGGGAACCACCTCATTATTTTGATAACTAGTAAATAAAAGGTAAAAATTAGTAACTCAACCTGTCTTTCCTACACAAACTCTGTCACTGGGTAACCAAATATAAGTCTTTTTCTATAGAAATAGTCCAGTTATTAAGTAAATAAGAAATTATTGAATTAGAATATCATTACTGTCATTACCTTCCAAGCCACAATGAGTGAATGAATTGTTTAGCATTGAGCATCAACAGCTGCTCAGACTCTTGATACCTCTTGATAGACGAACACATCACTACCTATAAAGTAACCTTGCTTAAAAAACTGAACCTATCTGACAAGCCTCTAAGCTCAAATACCAATATACAGAGGACCAAAAAAAAAAAAAACTCACTAAAATGCACAGAGGTGCAATCAGTAAAATCCAGAAGAAGGAAATTCTATGGGACAAACAATCTGGCTTCATCAAAAATGAATTGCAACAGAAAAGAGAGTTGGAGAAGAAACGTGTAGATTAAAATGTCTTAAAATACATATCAATGAGGCACAGTTTGTGAACCTTACTTTGAAATTGATTCAAACAAATTATGAAAAGTTAATAATTTATAGGACATTTAGAATTTGAACACTTACTGGATATTCTATATTAAGAAATGTTAATTTTAGGTATAGTAATAATATTATAGTTATGTTCATTCTATATAATGAATGATATATAATTTATATATAATAATATATATTATATATTAATTGATATTATATATTAATATAATAACAGTATATAGAAATATATATTAATCTATGTATAATAATGAATAATATTCTATTATGTTTTAGAATACATACTAGAACATTTATAAAAGAAATAATATGTGTGCTATATACTTGAAAATAATGCTACAGGGGGAAGTTAGTCACTGAGGATTAGACCTGTGTCAATAATTGTTGAATCTGGGTGGATGAGTTTGTGGAGGGTGATACTATCTTTTTCACTTTTGCATAGGTTTGAAATTATCCACAATAAAAATTTTTTAAATGATCCCATGATAAAAGCTTCCTCATTAAGACGGAAAGAGGCATTAAGGAAGGATGTTTATGACAAACTATTTTAGAAATAAAGAATAAGAAGAGGAAAATGCTTTTAATAGATTTTACTTGCCCATGGTGAGCTGTTCAATCATTCTTACTGTTTTTCTCTCAAAGTTTTTAAAATAATGCAATACTTGCCATTGAAGGCAGCATGCCAAGAGCATTTCCATTTGCAATGAGAAAGAATGAAGCACTTACTGTCCTTGCTGTGAGATTTACAGAAAGAGATAGGAGAGGAGAAGTTGTGCGAGTCTTGATGCTGTAGTACATGGAGAATACTTAGTCATTATTTCTAGGAATACTTACGTAGCAATGCTATCAATAAGGTGTCTACATCTGGGGCCTTTGGCTTTTATTTTTCTTTCCTATGGAAAATAAGTTATGCTGGATTTTCCTTCTTTATCCAGCAATATAAACTGTCAGATATATAAGAGTTGGCCTTGTTCTCCCCATTCCATCAAAATATCATTGTGTACGTCAGTGCAAGTGCTTAATTCATAGAGAGCAGATTGAATGATTTGGAGTTTATGAATCTGGGAATCTACTCTTGTAGATCCAGCAGGGGGAGTAGTGAGCATAGACGTGGCTTCTCAAAAGAGGATGAGGCTATTTGAAGCAGGTAGATTGTAGATACACTGTTCTCTTATGAACCTGTTTCTTACTTCACCTCTATTGTACAAACTCTAGCTCCTCATTGATAAGTGAGTATCCATAGCAGACCTGTTTCATTCTTACCCCACTGTAATACAAAGATTATTCTGGTAATATGGAGCCAGGGGACATGAATCCAAGATTCTCTTTTTTGTGGTCTGAATTTCTCTTCAGAGTTAGAAAATTCCTTTTAATGTTCTCCCCTTATTCATTTATCCCATACCTTTTCCCCCTTCTCCATTTCTGTTTCCTCGAAGCCTGACCAATAGTGAAGTAGAAGCCATTCTACTTTCGATTAAGGACAGAGATTCAGACAGGAAAATAGTCTTTGCTGTTTCCAACCTGTGTCCCTTTACATGACCCAGTGATAAATTTGGGGCCACAAATCTCTCCCAGAGAGGCCCCAGACAAGTAAACCAGTTGCACCTTACCATACATTCAGGCACCAAAGCACAAGGGATGCCTTTTGCTCACAACTGAGGGGCAATGAGCTGCATTGGACAGGGAGAGGCACTAGGCACCTTTTCTACTTGCTGCCTTTGAAAATGAACCAAGCCACAACAAGAAAGGCTTAAATGGGCCCTAGTAATAGCTGATCCACTTTGGCCTAGCTAGTAACACTCTAAGAACACAACAGCCCAGCTGTTTGCAAATCCTCATTCTATAAAAAGCAAGGGAGTCAAGCTCCAGCTTAGCTGCCTCAGTGACAGTGAGTGAGGGTTAGCTCCTCTGTAGCATCAGCTGCCTCCTCAACTGATCCTTCTTCCTGCAGGACACAAGGAGAAGAAAACTCAAGACGATGTACCCCCATTAACATAATTGTTATTGTTTAGCACAAAGTAAATTTGTCCTCACAGTCTCTCTTGTAGAAAGAATCCTTGCATCAGAAGATCTGTACTTTACATTAGTGCTTCTTGCACTTTGGTTTACATAGAACTCACTTGGAGATCTTGTTGAACTGTGGTTATGGAGGAGGGCCAGAGATTCCAAAAGGGTTCAACCTGGCTTTTCAACGTGTGATCCATGGATTAGCCCCATCAGCATCACCTAGGAGCTTGCTAGAAAGATCAAAGTGAAATAGTGCTACCATTTTTCCCCTTTATGTTCAAAGATTCCTGATGCTGGGGCAATTATAATCATAATCATAATAGTAAAATAATAATAAAAATAATAGTGAAATAGTAATAGTAAAATAATAATAATAAAAAATCTGTTGATAAGTGCTTATTGCATGTCAGCAACTATTTACATAATAACTCTAATGCAAATATCATAGTCCTCATCTTATGTATAAAAAAATCTAAAGCTCAAAGAAGATAAGTTATCCAAGAATCACATAGCTGGGAAGTGTTCCATCCAAATCTATTCAACTGCAAAGCCTGGACTCTCTCTTTGCCACTCCATGCTACCATAACTGAGATCTTTCATCCTACCACTAACCCACCACAACATTCCCTGACTGCTTCTCCAGACTCACCCATTGTTTGCTCTTCCCACTGATTTTTTTTCATTGTCCTTGCTTAGTTTGCAACATCTACATATGATCTTCTGCAATACAGGTGGTTAAGAGTGGTCATTCATTCTTAGGGCACTTTCTCTGCCCTAAGGTCTCGGTTGGGAGAGATCATTGTACCTTTTGAGTTTACTAGCTGTCCAATCTTTATTTTAGAGGAAACAGGGTTTCTTTCTGTAGCGTTTTACGAAGGCATTTAATTTTATTTTATTCACGTTCTGTTTCCCTGTATTTGTCCTATCCTTTATAAATGTAACTTTTAATCTTGCAATATTGGATTAAAGACCATTTTCCTGTAATCCATTTGCTGAGGATGTGTTTGATTTTCTTGTGATTCATTTTCTAAACAAATGAATTGCTTGGCTGAAGACATCATAGATTTGTATGAGTGGGCTGTGACACTTTTCCCTCATCTTCTCAAAACGTCTGTATACACTTACCCAATAAATATGTTTTCAGCACATACTATATGTTTTGGCTTAGAAATATAGTTTTAGTGAAATATGTATAGTCTTACCTTCATAAAGTTTTCTTCAGTTATGGTATCATAGTAAACTAGCTTCAATTCTTATGGCCCTTTTGCTATGACAGCATTATAATCTCAAGTGAAAATCCAGAAAAACACAGTAGATTTAAGGTTTTGCATGGAGCATGCTATAGTAGAAAGAGTAAATTGAAGGTTTAGAGACCTGACCTATCTCTCCCTTGTTTCTTCCCTTCCTTCCCTCCTTCTCTTTTCCCTCCTCCTCCCTTCCTTCCTTCCTTGTATTCATTTCATTTCTTCGCCCTTCCCTGTACCCACTCTCTGTCTCACCAAGTATGTGCTCAACACTGGGCTACATCATGAATCAGGCATAAGGGGTTCCTGTCTTGACAGAGCTCTGAATCCAGTGGGGAAAGGCAAATACTGATCATTTTAGTGACTCTGAGTTGATGAAGGAGAAGTGTAAAGTGCTGTAGGCACAGGTCATAAGCAGGCCTGTCTCAGTCTGGGTCTAAGATATAGAAAAAATCAGTTCTGATGAAGCTACCAACAAGTTGTATGGCAAGCCGTTCAAGTTCTCCAGGCTTTGTTGTTGTCATTTTAAATCTGTAAATATAGATGTATGTGTGATGGTGTTGGATTTAACAGGTTTCTTTTTTTACTCTTAAAGTTCTACTTTACACAAGAACTTCAACAGAAAATTAGGTATTGATTTTTCATTGTAAAGAAAAATTATTAGAATGCGCCTTAATTTCTATATAGAATGCAATTAATGTATAATGCAATGAAGAGAAATACGCATGCTTGTAGTATAGAATTTTTCAGAATAGAGTCCTGTGAAACTACACAATCTCTCTTTCCTTCAAATTCAGAGATGTTTTGATACTATAGTTCTCTAAGTAACCCCACTTTTCCCCCATCTTCCCCTCAATTATATCACTGGAATATAATCACCTGTCTTGTGAAGGATAGCAAGCAAATAATTAAAACAATAAAGTTGTGTTTCTGAAACTTAAATTAGGAATAAAAAGTATTGTCAAGAACTCCCCCCAGTATGAACTTGATCTTAAAATAATGTTACTTATATATGTAGGGCCACAAAACTAGATACAAACCTTATTAAACAAAAATGAAATTTCAAATTATGTCTAAACAAAACTAAAAAAGCAATACCATTCATATTAACATTTAATTTAACGTGACAGATGGTTTTGTTTTGCTAAAACCAAGTGTCTATGGGAAACATGCAGTGATGGTGACTGCCAGGGTGTGGGTTCTTCAGTGGGATATGTCCTCACAATGAATGTAATCAACATTTAAGAAAATCGAATCAGACGGCCAGGCGTGGTGGCTCACGCCTGTAATCCCAGCACTTTGGGAGGCCAAGGCGGGCGGATCACGAGGTCAGGAGATCAAGACTGTCCTGGCTAACACGGTGAAACTCCGTCTCTAATAAAAAATACAAAAAATTAGCCGGCCCCGGTGGCGGGCGCCTGTAGTCCCAGCTACACGGGAGGGTGAGGCAGGAGAATGGCATGAACCCGGGAGGCCGAGCTTGCAGTGAGCCGAGATCGTGCCACTGAACTCCAACCTGGGAGACAGCGAGACAAGACAGACAGACAGAAAGAAAGAAAGAAAGAAAGAAGGGAGGGAGGGAGGGAGAAAAGAAAGAAAGAAAGAGAAAGAAAGAAAGAAAGAAAGAAAGAAAGAAAGAAAGAAAGAGAAAGAAAGAAAACTGAATCAGACAATCTTGATTAGAAAGTGGACAGGTTTTAGAATAATTTTCTATTATCTTTCAAAGATATTTATAAAAAATATATGTCATTATAGTACATATGTATATGTATACTTACATATATGTATAATTACCTATTTTTATGTATCTGCATATATATTTTATGTACAAATGTATTTATATATACATATATATGTAATAAAAAACTTGCTGAAACTTGAAACCATGTCTGAAATTACAAGTTTGAGAAAAGCAGGAATATAAAACACTGAAAGATATTAGTCAGTGGGTGATTCATAAAAGCCAGTCTTAAGAGCAAGATCAAAACCGACAAAGCTTTATTTGTCCTTAGAGAGGGTAGAAAAATGAAGACCTTGAAGATATAATTGTGGTAATACTAATTCATATGTGTGAATGGACGCTCCAGACTACTTAAACTAGTCCTTCAAGGTACTTTTTTTTTTTGAGACGGAGTCTCGCTCTGTCGCCCAGGCTGGAGTGCAGTGGCGCCATCTCGGCTCACTGCAAGCTCCGCCTCCCGGGTTCACGCCATTCTCCTGCCTCAGCCTCCCAAGTAGCTGGGACTACAGGTGCCCGCCACCGCGCTCGGCTAATTTTTTGTATTTTTAGTAGACACAGGGTTTCACCTTGTTAGCCGGGATGGTCTCAATCTCCTGACCTTGTGATCCGCCCGCCTCAGCCTCCCAAAGTGCTGGGATTACAGGCATGAGCCACCGCACCCAGCCTTCAATGTATTTTTTGTTGAATGAAGTACCAATTTAATAAGCTGAACCATGATGGGAGGGAGAGCGTATTTTTTAGAAAAGAAGGATGCATTTAGTGAACACTCATCTCTATCTGGGACAATTTTGAATATTAAAACTAAATTAAGATCTTCAGACATCAGCAGGTGAGATAATTTGCGGTTGGGATCCTTTCGTGGTCCTGGTAGGAAGTAGGAAATCATGGCACCGGAGTCTTCCCAGCCTATCTGGAGCATCTTACACAGGTTTTTGCACAATGTGCTGCTTCGAGTTTTTCATTTGTTGGATCACAGAAGTATTCCGACAGTCCTAGGTACAAGTTCCTCTGCTCTTGCAGCAAACCCTGCCCTACCTGGGTTGCTATTCTCCACAATCCTATCATGAGCTCCCAGCCTATGGGATGACTCTCAGTTGACTCCATAATGAATTCCAAACTCCTCCCTGTGGTGCACAAGGTCCTTCAACATCTGGCTTCTGTTCATCTTATGACCCTTAGACTTGGCCCCACACCCTTTCCACATACACAGACATCCATGTGGAATGACTGGCAAGGATTTTATGATTCTCTGTTTTTTTCCGTTTCCTGGAGTATTCTTTTTCACATTTCTTGCCTAGATAACTCCTAATTAATCTGAAAGACTTAGGTTAGGCATCTTTTCTATGGTAGGTAGAATAACATTCTCTCAAGATGTCCATATTCTAATCCCTGGAACCTGTGAGTATCTTATATGTTACTTGATAAAAGGGACTTTACAGATACAATTTACATTGTAGACCATACGATGGGAAAATTATCCCAGATTTTCCAGGTGGGCCCAATGTAAACTGCATGGACTCTTAAAAGCAGAGAAGTTTCTCTGACCAGAGGCAGAAGAGAGATGAGGCAGAAGGGGAAGTTGCAGAAACTTGAAGCACGAGAGAGACTTTTTTTTTTTTTTTTGAGACGGAGTCTTGCTCTGTCGCCCGGGCTGGAGTGCAGTGGCCAGATCTCAGCTCACTGCAAGCTCCGCCTCCCGAGTTTACGCCATTCTCCTGCCTCAGCCTCCGGAGTAGCTGGGACTACAGGCGCCCGCCACCTCGCCCGGCTAGTTTTTTTTTTGTATTTTTAGTAGAGACGGGGTTTCACCGTGTTAGCCAGGATGGTCTCGATCTCCTGACCTCGTGATCCGCCCGTCTCGGCCACGAGAGAGACTTTATCCTGCATTCCTGGAAAGCTACATGGAAAGCTGGGGGAAAAAAATGTGAGTAGTCTCTAGCAATAAAGATCAGCCTCTGGATGACAGCTAGCAAGGAATGAGGACCTCAGTCCTACAATGGCAAGGAACTGAATTCCACCAACACTCTGAATGAGCTTAAATGCAATTCAAACCCAGAGCCCAGAAAGGAACACTGTGCTGCTGATATCTTGATTTTGACCCATGAGACTCTAAGCTGAGAATCAGCTGAGCCTGGAGGGAGTTCTGACCAGCAGACCTGTAAGATAACAAATGGATGTTGTTTAAAGGTGCTTAATTTGTAGCAATTTGTTTTGGCATTAATAGACACTCTCTTTCAAAAACCCTTTTCCCAAACTTCCTATAACCAACCCAGGTCTGTGTTTCATGTCCCAGCTACATGCTGCCATAGCTCCTGCATGCTACTCAACAAGGACAGCCCACTGTGCCTACTTCTGTTTACTTTTCTGTCTCCTCTACTACATTGTGAATGCCCTGAAAGTAGAAACCATATTTTATCAGGTTATATAATAAGCACATATACAGAGCCTATACGTAAATCATTCTCGATGATTGTTAAATGAATAAAGTAGAAAATCAATTCATTCAGTAGATATTTGTGAGTGCCTACTGTTGTCCAGGGATTGTCCTAAATGACAGTCACATACAATGAATGTGAAAAGTATCTGATTTAAAGAGGGGTTGGAGGAGGCAGACACTAAATGTAAAAATAAATGAATATTTTCTGATAGCTATAATTTCAAATAATAAAATACAATAATGGGATAGAGGGTCATAGGGTAAGACACAAGACCACCATAACTGGAGCAGTAAGGGAAGGCCCTCTTGAAGAGGGACATTGAGCTGGACCTAAACGATGAGGAGGGAAGAGTGTTTAGGCAGCAAAGGGAGAAGCCCTTGAGAGTGTCCTGCAGGGGTGGAATGTATGAGAAAGAATATGCAGGAGACAAACCGGGACACTCAGGAAGAACCCAGAGCCTTGCAGGATATGGGAAAAAATGTAGATTATATTCTAATCCAATGGGAAGCCTTTGGAGGAGTTTAATTGACATTATTAGACTTATACTCTTCAATAGCTTAGTTTGATAGCAGTGTGGAGAAAAGGCTGTGGGAGAAAGGCTGGAATCTCGAAGATTCCAGTCTAAGCCATAAGCGATGGCAGCTTTGACTAACATTGTAGTAGTGGAGATGAAGAGAAGAGGTCAGATGTGAGATACATTTTTCAGGCAGAATTTAGAATACAAGGGATTGGGAGAAATGGAAAATGACTTCTAGGTATTTGACTTTACCAATTTGCTGAGAAAATTGGGAAAGTATCCAGATTTGGGAAGGAATAGAAGGAAATCTAGAATTTTACATTAGATGTGTTAAATTCAACATGAAAACTGGTCATCCTGAAAAGTAAATGGATATATTGGTAGAAATCTATAAGGCAAATGGATATATGAGCCAAGAATTCAGTGGAGCACTTTGAGCTGGAGATATAAACATGGGATTGGTGGCATATCAGTGGTATTTAATGCCTGCAGACAAGATGATATTATGTAGGAAGAGTTAGTTGTTGGGTGTGTTAATTTATTTTGTCTTACTATAAAGGAAAACTTGAGGCTGGGGAATGTATTAAGAAGAGAGGTTTGTTTGGCTTATGGTTCTGCAGGCTGCACAAACATGGCACCAACATCTGCTTGGCTTCTTGTGAGGCCTTAGGAAGGTTTTACTTGTGGAAAATGGTGAAGGGGGTGTAGGGAGTCACATGGTGAGAGAGGGAGCAAGAGAGATGCCAGCTTCTTTTAAACAACCAGCGCTCCTATGAACTAACCAAGCAAGAACCCACTCACCACAAAGGGAAATGTACCAAGCCACTTATGAAGGATCTGCCCCCATGAGCCAATCACCTCCCCACTGGGCCCCACCTCCAACATTGATGTTGAAGTGTTGGATTACATTGTAACATCAGATTTGGAGGGGACAAACATCCAAACTATATCAATGGGTTGGGGGTTAAAGACAGAGGCCTGGGATATTTTAGCATTTGCAGGTAAGCAGAGGAAGTGGAGTCAGAATATAAGATTAAAGAGTAGTCAGTAAAATGGGAGGGAAAAAAAAGGAGAGTGTCAGGTCTCAAAAACCTACAGGAAAAGTGCTTCAAAAAGGAAAGTGATCTGCTGTGTCAAATGCTGCAAGATGTTCTAAATATGAAGATTAAAAAAACTGGTCACTGAATTTGGCAATAGATCAATAATTTTAATTTGATATTAATAGAAAGTTCATTACCAGGTTTCTTCATTAGCCTTATTCAATTCAATTCCATTCAATTCAAGAAGTCTTAAGACACTGTGCTGGGTACTTTAGGGGATGAAAATGTGACCGAACCAGGATTTCTTCCCTCAAAGAACTTACAACTTAATTGAAGAAATAGTCTGAACAAAAGCTAACAATGGGCCATATGCGGTGACTCACACCTGTAATCCCAGCAATTTGGGAGGCCGAGGTAAGAGGATTGCTTGAGGCTAAAAGTTCAAGACCAGCCCAGGCAACATAGTGATACTCCATCTCTACCAAATGTTATTTTAAAAAAATTACCCAGGTGTGGTGGTGCATCTGCAGTCCCAGCTACCTGGGAGGTTGAGGTGGGAGGTTTGTGTGAGCCCAGGAATTCAAGGCCACAGTGAACTATGAATTCCACTGCACATTCCAGCCTGGGTGACAGAGTGGACCCTGTCTCAAAAAACAAACAAACAAAAAAACCAACAATGTTACATAAGACATGGTAAGTAAGCAATTAATTCTGTGAGAAAAGGCCTGAGAGAACTGGGAAATCTCTAGGGAGAAAAAAGTAGGTCAGTTGAGTCTTGAAGAATCAGTAGTACTTCAGCCAGAAGAAAAAAAGTTGTTTTTTTTCCAGAATGACTGCACTGAAGTAATAGGTAAGGCATACAAAGTTTCCAAACTAGAAGAGTGACACTGGGGATGGGAAGGAGGAGAAAAAGTCAGAAACAATGGTATGCTATCAATAGCTATTCTTTACATCCGTGCTTCAAGATACATGTGTGCTTTCATTTTATACCTGTAATCCATTAAATGCATAGCCCAGGAATCATTTTCATCATTTTGAAGAGAAGGAAACTAAAGCACAAGTTATTCAATACAAGTTATTCAATACAAATTGTATGGAAGTGAATACAGTAACTAGATTGAATTGTCAAAGAATACATGAAACTTAAATGTTACCAGAATTCACTCCATCAATTTGTGGTAAGAGTGGAAAGTAGATGCCTTTGATATAATTATAATTGGTAACCCAGTGCAACTACATCAAACTTAGGTTCAAGATACATCTTTTTAGCCATGATATTGGTACTGATGTCCAGCCACAGAGTTCCATGGCATCTAATGGATAATATAGTGTATCTACATAAAGACAGAGAGATGACATTAGTTAGAGCTAAGAACAATTTCAAGGAACACTGCAGATCTATGGTGTGTGGAACTATGGAACCCATCCATTCATGACATTTACATTAATAGATTGAAGCCTCAAATCTCAAATGGCCAAGCTGGAAATGGGGACACTTCATAGAGGAGCTGAAAGATGAAACTCTGATTGCTTAGTTCTCTTAGAGCATCTCTGCAAAACATGATGAATCTCTTCAGTATGGTTTCTTTGTATGTGAAGAAAATGTTAACATAGAAGGATCCCATGTGCCAGCACACAGGGTAGCCTGATTTTGTGATTGAGTCAGACACAGTGCTTCTGTAGCTTGGGGACCATGTTTTATAGAAGACTATGAATGAATGGGCTATAAATCAAGAGTCAATCATCCTTTCAGGAGAAAGCTTAATGCCTTTACTTGAACTTTGTAAATCCGATGAAAATTCAGAACAAGCACTTGTTCACATGACTTTTCTAAGAAAAAAAACAGTTTAGGCTTAGCATTTGGGGAATATGGAGACTTATTTTTTAAAGATCCTATTTTATTTAATGCCCTGACCATGAAAAATCTAATCTTACACTTGAAAATAACCCATAGAAATGATAGAGGAAGGAGCTGAAATTCTCTCACTGAATAATATGATTATATAAACTCTAGCTGCCTTCACCTCCATTTGCTGTTTTAAGGACTTCCTCTCATACAGGCAGGAACGCTACCAGCTTGAGATGCTAAGTGATGTTTTAATCCTTGCCACTTTCTTATTGGCATTTGTTTTTGCCATAAGCAGGTCTTTTTGTCTCAGTGAGAACTAATTAGTGCTTATGTTCCACTTAATGCAGTAGTAAAAGATTTAAAAGAAGTGGAACGAAATTACTACAGTATATTTTCAGGTACTAAAGTTCTAGCAAAATGGAATAAGGGCCAGGTGGCAGTATCTACAACCTGTGCTAATGGCTCCATCAACAGATGTTTAATGTACTTAGAGTTATTCTCCACATCCTACTGTTGCTAATACATTTCCTCCCATACCTCCTCTCAACACAAAAATTTTGAGAGGAAAGGAAACATTAATAACCCCAAAGTGTTTAATTTTAAAGGATATTTAAATCTTAATACTGGTCATAGGTGACCTATTTGACCACTGGATGGCTTATTGCAGGCTTCAATAATTTTGTTGCCATCATTAGTAAAAGTCGTTAACCAAGAAAAGGCTTAAAAATGTATGGATTTTCTCCTTTATTTACCCTTGGATTGCATACTGCTTTGAAATTATTTTTCCATAGAACAAGAACACAGAGATGCTATGCAGTGATGTTTTAGGCTTGGATGCAGAGGAGGCTGGCTGTGAAAAGGGTGCTGGCCTGCCAGTAAGAGACCCTGCTTTCTGTCCAGAGTTTCTAATTCTGCAAGTCAGATGACCACCTTGTAAACATCAGGCCATCAGTCAACATCAGGGCATGTTTTTCCCCATAATGGGTAAAAGAAGGAAGAGGTGACTCCCACTTGGAGCAGCACGTTCTCCAGTGAACACATTGGGACATTTATTTATATGATGATCCACCCTCTGGGTTGCTACATAACAGAGAATAGGGGACTGAGGGGACAAGCTGCATGACAGAAAATGTTCTGTGAGAGAGAAGGGTAAGCGGGCAGGATATTTTGGGAGCGTGGTGGTAGTGGTCTTCTAAGGGCTCTCTAGAACAACTCCAAGGGGATGAAACAAGGGAGGTAGTGAATAAATGTGGACCAGCCAGGAGAGGAGCTTCCTACCCAGCCAGCTACATGACCAGATTGTTCTTGTCATAGTTCTTATCACCCTCCCCATTTCATTTTCTTTATTGCTTTTCTCCACCTATTAAATTGTAAAATTTTAATATTTTTATATGGAGGAAGGAACCCATATAGAGAAAAGTGCCTGGGGCCCGTGAAAGTCATGATGCAGCCCTGCTTATGCATTCCCATTTGACAAATCTTAATCTGTTCTATGATTGAAGGTATTCTCATTGTGGGTTACATATTATAATTCGGTTAATTGAGAAATAAACATAAGAATAGCATGTGGATCTTCTATAATAACACATTTTAAGTTAGTTGTCAACAACAACCAAAGAAAGAATAGTTTCATCTCTAAGGTTAGATTGAGATGGAAGAGCATATGGTGGTTGAAAAGCATTGGAAAAGAAGTCAAGCTACTACCTCCAGTTTATTTCTGACGAGGCTTTATCCAGTTACGCAAGGTTGGAAAGGTCACTCAGCCTTCATCATTAGAATGAGATGATCTTTCCTTTCTACTTTCCTTTCTAAACTGTAAAAAATCATGCTCTGATTCGAAGGGTTGGGTTTGGTTCTTGCTTGAGGGAATGCCCACTTCCATTTCTGTTTGTAGCCAAGGACAAAGAACAGGTTAAAGTAGAAGCAAAATTGAGGAACAAACATTTTTGCCCTAACAAAGATTAAAATCATAGAAAAGCTCTATTTAATGTGAGACTCTATTTCTATTTACTAATGTTAACAATTACCACTTATAGTATGATCAATGTGGGTTAGATATAATAATTCAGGTAATTAAGAAGTGAACTTGAGACGAGGAAAGGCATCTTAACATACAATTACAGGATGTGGGTTTTCCATAACACTCAACAATATGAAAAATATCAACTGTTAGCTTTGAGGGGATAGAGCTGCTCCATTGAGAAGAGAGGGATGTGCTGACTTCTAGCAGACCTCTCTAATGAATAAGGAGGCAAAATCGAAGACACTAAAGTGAGAAGAAAGGTGAACACATTAAAACAAGGTTGTATTTGAGAGATGAAACTAATGACTTAACACAAAGTGCAAATAATGACTATGAAAAAAGTGATGTGAAACAGTAGGAAAACACATAATAACAATATTTAAAAGAATGTTTTATAACACATATTAGCTCATGTAAAGACAGTACTCTGTTTTGTATTTCATAGGTTACTTTTTGTTGTTGTTGAGCTTTCCTTGATCATAATATCCTTGGAAAATATCAAAAACATAAAGAAGAAAAAAGCACCACAAATCTTATACTATAATACATATTACTTATATTTGGTATATTCCCTTCCAGATATATATATTTAAAATAAAATGTAGATTATACTTTGTAAACAGTTTTATGTCCTTCTTTTTCCAAAATATCATTTTCATAAAGCCTTTAAAAACTTGTGTTAAATGGGCCTGTAGTAATTTGTTGTTGAATGAAACCTTTCCTCTGTCGTTATACATTATTTAAAAAATGTCACTATTCATTATATAATGATGTGCAGTTAGAAGTCACAGACTTGATGTTCACATAGCCACATGCATGGATCTTAAATCTATAATCCTGAATGAAGAAAACGTGGAAAGCAGAATGAGATGAATAACATAAAACCATTAATAAATGTAAAGTTGTGTGGATACCAAATGAGAATTCATCTTGTATAAGAACACAGAAACAAAGGGCTCAGCAAAACATTCAGTCTGTCATCCAGTTTTGGCCATATTAACTAAGGGTGAACGTATTGTATACATTATAACTTAAGTTCGCCATTCCCAGGCACACACCTGACAGAAATATGGTCGTGTGTTTATCAAAAATAAGGGAAATAAATAGTGGTATATTCACAAAATGAGATATTATACAGCAGTAAGAATGAATAATCCTCAGCTGAACACAAAAACATAGATGTATCTTACAAAGACAATGTTGAGCTAAGGAAGTCAGACATACAAGTGTGCAAATGGTATGGTCCTGTTGATACAATATACCAAATAAGTAAAGTCAATCTCCTCTGCCAAAAGTCAGGATAGTGGTTTCTCTGAGCTGACAGTGACTTGAAAGGGACACACAAAAAGTTTGTGGGGTGTTGGCAATGTCTGTCTCTTGATTTTGGAACTAGTTGCACAGTATATCTACTTATCCTAGGTATACACTCAGTGAATTTTCACGAATACCTACTTATCCTAGGTATACACTCAGTGAATTCTATGCCTTAATTCTAAGTGTATACCTATTTCTAATTCAGTGCAAAATTTAAAAAGCTGTACATTAAATACATTAGAATGGTTGCCTATTAAGTGGGGCATGAGAGTGGGAAATGAAAGATTGAGTAATGAATTTCAAATGAATGGTTTTCAAGAATTTCTCACTGAGGAATTACAAAGAATTTCTTAATTCTAAGTGAGTTTTAAAAACTAGGATAGTTCATCCTTTGCTTCAGGACTTTTTAGAAACCATGTAGCAGAGAATGAAATTAGGCAGGCAGTTAGCTATGTCCTGTCACTAAGAATTTGGGCAATTAAATTTTAACACTTCTCCAAAAACATATTAAGGTGTGGTCATTATGATTCAGTTTACTTACTTTGTCTTAATGTAATGCTTTAAAAATTGTACTTTTAAGTCATTTTTATTTTATTTTCAGAACATACTATTTATTTCTTTTTACTTTTCTCCACATTTTAACCTCAACACCAACATTTCCAAGTTTTGTTGAATATAATTCCATACACTTCCTGCTGGAATAAGGCATTTTTCCTTTCAGAGCAACCTAAACAGATTAGAAATTGCAAAATGTTTCTGATTTTAATTCCCTGCAGAGTTGCTAAAGAGTTGTTTTAGATTATTCTGGTGACATTTATTAAGATCAGAAGACTCAGAGATAAGACCATCAGAAATGTTTATTTTACTTAACTATTTAGTACCTCCCACATCTGCTTAGTCCAATGACCCAAACTATCTTGTAATTGCCTGTATTAAATGTTTAGTGGATGTGAGGCAAGAATATGCCACCTTAGGGAGAATGTTTGCACTTTTCTCTTACATCAGTTTTCATGAATGGTTCTCATTCTATTAAATGTATAAAATGAAAAAAAAATCACTAACCAGGTCATTTGATATAAAAGTATATTGCAATCAAGCATGTAGGGAAGTTTTCAAGAGGCACTCAAAGTGGTTTTTCAGTGTTACAAGTTTAATAAGAATTAGGGTTTAATCCTTGATACTTTTTGTAACCACCCATCTTTTTATTTGGAAAAAGATAATTTTTTATTAAAAAAAGAAAACTTAGCTTTTGTTTCCCTCTTGTGTTTTTAAAACCTCTTTACAAACATCTAGCAATTGAATCATTTTCTACTATGTCATTAATTTTCCTTTGGGTTTTAAGCAAAAACTGACAATTTAACGTTTAGAAATCAGGTTTACTAACATATGATTTCAGAATAATGTCCTTTTTAAATGAACTGAAAATTTATCCCTGTGACGAACTCCTTTTTTGTGTATCCTTAATTTTTTCTTATCACTCATTTTTGCTGAAATTGAACCCTATCTCATCCTATTGGGGTTCAGGTTCCAGGAATAGACCCCATCAGACTTGTGTGTGTGCATGCGTATATTGCACAGTGAAATATATACACATGTATATGATTCTTCACCTTGAGATGATTCAATGAATAGAAACCCAGAATCGTGAGTTCTGTGGTTTACTAAAGCCCCATGGAAAGCCCTACTGCAGTAGCTATGCAAAGTTCTGGTTAAACATTGTCCCAGCGTTTGCACTGCTCCGTCTGTTGTTTTTACGCTAAAGACTCAGCCCAGGTTAGAGGCAGTATTGACTTTGTAATTAAACCATTTTACCTTCAGAATTTTGTAATCACTGCATTTAAAACCATCTGTTGTAGTGAGAAGGTAAACTATTTTTCCCTTCAAAGTACAGAAAAAAAACTACAGTGGCTTTTTTTTCCTTAAACGTCAGAGTTCTGATTTTAGGGCTTTGATTTGCTTAACATCAGTAAAAAAAAAAAAAAAAGGAAAAAATTTATCTGAGAGATAGAAAAGAAAGACTGTCATAGAATTCAAAATAAATGGAAGTGAAAGTACCTTCTTACCTGCTGCTGTTTTTCAAAGGTGTTTTGTTTTCTCTCGTACATGCAGAGTTATTATTTGGTTTTTGTGTGTGTTTTGGTCAAAACAGATATTTTATTGCTTAGATAACAGGAAGGTTGGAACTGTGCATCCCCAGGCCGGTTCAGAAGCTCAATGCAGCTAGATAACTGGATTGCCTTCTCTAGAATTCTCTTGGCCTCTTCTTCATGGTCCCAAAATAGCTGCAGCAGTCCCATGTGGTGTGTCCTGACATGAAACATACCAAGCAGGAAGGAAGGGGAGGACAGGTCCTCTCTTCACCCGTCTCTTTTTAAAAAGAACATTATTTCCCAGACACTGCCTAGCAGAGGTCTCTTTAGTCAGCACTGGGTAAAGACGGGTTTTTACTACACAACTGAACTCATGAGGATAGAGAGTAGAAAGAGGGTTACCAGAGGCTTGGAAGGGTAGCGAGGAGGGGTGAAGGGGAGGTGGAGATGGTTAATGGGTACAAAAACAATAGTTTGAAAGAATTAATAAGACCCAGTATTTGATAGTACAACAGAGAGATTATAGTGAAGATAGTTTAACTGTACATTTAAAAATAACTAAAAGAGTATAATTGGATGGTTTATAACATGAAGGATAAATGCTTGAGGGGGTGGATACTCCATTTCCATAATGTGATTATTATGCATTGCATATCAAAATATCTTATATTCCCTGTAAATATATATACCTCATATGTACTCACAATTTTTAGAATTTATTTTTTAAGAAGACAAGTTTTAATATGACCCAGAGTATTGGAGACTTTTCCTGCTAACTTGTCATGGTACTGTCAGGAATCTAAGAGTACTATGGTGCGTATCATAGAGAGGGCTCATGGAGCACAGTAGAATGTTTGGGGAAAGGTAAAATATTTTTAAAATAAGTGGCTTATGAAATATATTGCCTTGCATTGATGTAAAGACTGTAGGCCCTGCCTTTCATTCCCAGAAAGAAGAGGCAGAAGAGTGACCAAATTTGCACCTGTTAAACCTTCTTAAAGGGCATAGAATCAGTCCCATCACCCATCCCCACACTGTGGACATGAGAATGTCTGAACTACCATAAATTGCATCTTTTGCAATTTGGGAGATGCAGCAAAAAGAGTTCGATAATATAAACTTTGGAGTCGTACCAGGGCACAAGTCATGGCCCTGACACTTTTTAGTTCATGGACTTGGGGGAGTCACTTAATCTTCATAAGCTGAGGTCCCGTCATCTATAAGGTAGTGAAAATAAAATTACTTCCATAACAGGGTTGTGTGTGGTCTTTATAAGATAATGTATTTAAGTACCTGGTACAGTTAAGAAGTATAATAAAATTTTTACTTCTATCACAATCAGTTGCTCTATCTGAAAACAAATTCTTGAGGCATTTTACCTTGAAGTCCGATATAGTTCATCAATAAAAAATAACTGAATATCGGGAGGCTGAGGCAGGAGAATGGCGTAAACCCAGGAGGCGGAGCTTGCAGTGAGCCGAGATCGCGCCACTGCACTCCAGCCTGGGCGACAGAGCTAGACTCCGTCTCAAAAAAAATAAAAAATAAAAAAAAAAAAATAAAATAAAATAACTGAATATGTGGTTTAATAGTGGACTTAAATCAACTTCCTAGTTCTCTTTGGTTGACATCTGTGACATTACATATTATGTCTATTCAGGGAGAGGAAAAAAAACTGGGAAATAATTGCCAACTATCACAAAATTCATTATTAAGACTTTTCCTTTCTTCCTTTCTCTTTCTTTCTTTCTCTCTCTTTTCCTTCTTCCTTCCTTCCTTCCCTTTTTTTGAGCAAAAGGTGAAATTCAGAGATTCATCTGAAATAGCTCATGCCAAGCCAACAATAATTGACCATAAAACTTGAATAGGGATGTGATGGGAGTGAGGAGTAGAGAGACCACAGTGTCCATCTAAGGCAGAATTGTCATAGCTCAGAATGTAACCTTTATTCAAGGTGCCTAGCTTTAACTTTTAGCTTCCACCACCTACTAGCTAGGGAGCCTGGGGAAACCTGCCTGTCCTCCATACACAGTTTCATCATCTGTAAAAAGGAGATAGCAATGGCACCTTACCTCATAAGGCCAATGGGAAGATTTACTCAAGTCATGTGTATAACACACTTAGCATAGTGCCTGGCACGTAGAAGACACATGTAGATGTATTATTTGTTAAAAGAGTGCTATAATTAATATGTGATGACTGCTTATTGTATATTGGAATTCAAGAGAGGAGAGTTGCTAATTGATGTTATGAAAGTACAGAAATAGTTAAAAGGGGCCAGGCGTGGTGGCTCATGCCTGTAATCCTAGCACTTTGGGAGGCCAAGGTGGGCAGATTACCTGAGGTCAGGAGTTCGAGACCAGCCTGGGCAACATGGTGAAACCTCGTCCCTACTAAAAATACAAAAATTAGCCAAGTGTGGTGACATACGCTTGTAGTCCCAGCTACTGGGGAGGCTGAGGCTGGAGAATCACTTGAACCCGGGAAGCGGAGGTTGCAGTGAGCCAAAATCCTACCACAGTACTCCAGTCAGGGTGACAGAAGGAGACACCATCTCAAAAAAAAAAAAAAAAAAAGCACACTGCTGGGCACATACAAATTACTAAAAAAGTATGCATTCCATTGACTTGCATCAGTGATGTATGTTACCTTGAAACCATGGATGTGACAGAATACATATGTGGTGATTCTGATTAAATTGATATGAAAAGACAAACAAAAACTTCATAAAATTTTGTCCTGTTTATATTTAGGAAAACTGTATATATATATATATATATATATAATTTTATTTTTAATACAATGAGTTTATAAGTGTTTATAAAAATTCTGTTTAAAAAGCATCATATAAACTCACAAATTAGGGGCAAATTAGGGTATATAACTATCCTAATTAGTAGAAAATTTATAGAAAATCAGTGAAAAATGTAAAATATGTAGATTTGAAAAGGAACTAAAGTTAACATGAGAAAAAGAATTCCAAATAAATGAAAATTATTTTGGCAATGCAGGTATTCCTGCTTATGCATTCTACACAACGACGAATTTTGCTGGGTGCTGTGGCTCTCACCTGTAATCCTAGCTACTGGGAAGGCTAACGCAAGAAGGTTGTTTGAGTCCAGGAGTTCAAGACCAGCTTGAGCAACATAGTAAGACCCCGACTCCACTAAAGTAATAATTTTAAAACTCCTACTTCACATTCTATAATCAGTGACATGGGAGGTGGAAAAGTCTTAAAATCCTTCGGGAGGAAAAACCGTGGCCAACACAATTCATAGTTAAAAGATCAACCTGATACTGCTCAGAAAGTTCTAAGTATTCTTTTAGATGTTATATGAATGCATTAATAATATTCTATTATTAGCCTTTGTCCAGTTCAGATAGTTGTCTTGCTCTTATCAGCACTGATAAGATGAAGTAAATCAGATGTGAGAGAAAGCACGGGAACCCATCATCTGTGCCTCAGCCACCAATTGTTCTCCTCTGACTGTGCTCATCTTGCCAGTCTGCCGACTCACAAAGGCCCCAGCTTTGATGTCAGTCTGACTGTTTGACAAAGCCAGTTGCAGATGCTCTTCCTGGAGACAGCAGATTACAGACAATACATGCTAAAGAAATGCTATCATCTAGCCATGTACACACTGAAAGCTATCTCAGTGTATACATGGGATATGCTTCTTTCAGGAAGTCACAGAAATGAGGCAACTGTGGAATGAATGAATGAAAGGCACCTATTTATCCAAGTTACAAAATCTCCCTGAGAAAGACAAAATTTATTAGCAACAGCTAAGTAACAATTGTATATGATGTGAAAGTCTTATTGATTCATTTTTTAGGTGTAGCTGGAGACACTAAGGATGTATTGCAGCAGCCAAATATGCTCCACTTTCCCCCAGAACATTTTCAGCTTTTGAAGGTGAGCAGCAATAATATAATCACATTGTTGACCTTCAAGGATGTGATACAAATCTTAAAAACACGTTTTGATCTTTGTTTTCCCTGTGACTTAAGAAAGAGATTCTGATTTCACTTTGGTGAATACCTATGGCCATTAAATGCCATTTTAACAAATTTAGCTTAAAGTAATCTTTACTACTAGGTACATATGGTTTCAGATTACCATAAGGTACAAAGTTCTTCTCTTTACAATTTGAAATTATTCTATCAGAATTCAGCAAATGACTTTATTGATGTCAGAAGAATAGACTTTAAGTTTCATCCTCATGTTTCTGTCGGGACACTGCACACTGGTCAAGTCCCTCTGTCTCAGCAGCCCTGGAAACATCAAATAAAATGACATTGCTGTCCAGTCACATTTTTTTTCAGGCTTAGACTTGAAAATCTTAGTCTTTGTCTCTTAAAGTTAATGAATAAAATGAAATCTCTTACTCAGCTTTACTTTCCTTTAAAAACTGAAAGAAGATATACTTATCTTTGAGACCCAGACAATCTCATACTCAGAGTGAAATCATTCTAGGGCTGTCTTCAGGCTTCTCATGACCTTTCATCATTCCAAACACTCCTCTTGTCATTCAGACTTGAGAGCTTCCCACATTCCAAGTTTATTTATTTACCTCCATTAGATACAGTCTCCAAAACCCTTTTCTTGTCCAAATTAAACAGCTATAGTTTTAATTCTGGTTTGGAAAAGTACAAATAGTCTGCTATATTTTGACTTTCATCTTGCTTTGACCATTTACAACAATAACTCTTGAATTTACTGAGTGCATATCTGTCACCATTCAATATAGGCCTATCATTTCCTGCTTGATTTAAAACCAATAAATTGGGGTAATTCAAAGAAATTCCTTAAAAACAAGGCAAGTATTCAGGTTAGATCTGTTCTCAAATGTGATTCATCAAGTTCAAATGGGCCATCAAGTTCAGTAGGTCTGCTACTGAGGGCCTACTCAGTAGCAGAATTCTCCAGAAAACACAGATTAGCCTCTAGTCACTAGCAAATTATCCAACATTTATTAGGATAGCCACTGTTATTATGCTTTAATTACCAACTCCTAATACAACTTGTAAGACAAAATGTTTTAGATTTTTTTTCTAATTACAATAGTAGTCAAAAAAATTTAATGATTACAGGAAATCATTACACAGAAAGTTCCCTGTAATTTTCCCACCCTGGAAGATCATTATCAATAGTTTGATACCAAATCACCTCCTCAACATATTCTTACTTATACTTATAACAAGAAAAAAACTACATACAGTATTTTTAAGAAAAATGTGATATGTATTCTACTTTGTTACCTGTCTCCTCATATTCTATCACACTTAGATATCTTTCTATGTGTTTCAGAAGAGAACTAAGTTCTAAAATTCATTTTGGGAAAACAAAAAACTCATTTTTTGAATGTTTGCTTTTAGTAATATCTTGTGTAAATCCAAATATCTACCAATTGTAGTAAGCTCAAACAGAAAACAAGAAGATATTGTTGAGTATCTAATGCTCCTTAAAGCATAGCATTTTCCAAAGTCTCAAGTACATCAAGAAATCCACAAATTCTATCATTACTACACATGGCCAGACGGCAGAGATGGTTATATGGATCTCTGCATATCTGAATCCTCAAGGTTTCAATATTAAGTCATGAAGAATAATTGTTCTCTGGCTCTTTCTACATCCATTCTTTTCACCCCTCATTCTTTTCTTCCTCATGCCTATCTTTGTGTCCAACTTTTTTTTTCTATGAACATATTGCATGACATTTTTAATGTTAGAGGTTTGAATTTGTTGCAAGAGATTATCATTTATTCTACAGTAAGAGTAAACAAATTTATTGTGAGCTGTTTTCAACTCATCTAAGTGTTTCTTTAATGAAGAATGTGGACACATGAAACATGCATGCATTCAGATGATATGCAAATTTACATAATATCTATCTTGTCTAAGTCTTCTTTCTATTTTTCTGTCTTTCTCTCCCTTCTTTCTCTCACTGCAGTAAGCAGGGCATAAGGGCAGCTGGAACATGTGGTCTTTTATTTGATCAAAGGTAATGATCAACCAAGCCAGAGGAAGGTAGGTCAGCTTTCCTAGTTCACCTGCTAAATAGAATCTTTTTGCATTCTCTCCAATTGTGAGTCCATCTGTGCCACCATCAAGAAAAAAAAGTCTACAGAAATAAAGGGACTAGCTACAATAGGAACTGAACATTTAAAGTTGCTTTGAATATGCATGTGTAGGAACTACCATTCTGTGAATGGAAATGTGTGCTTAGTTGATTTCTTTTCATCTAAAGAGCCGCAGCTTGTCTTTTTGCTGTTTGTTTGCTTATTTTATTTTTTATTTTCTTGTCCTACTACTGTATTTTTGTTGTTTTATTTCTCTTTTTTTCTTCTTTAAATTTTAAGAGAGGACACAAATCTCAATTTTATTCCAGGAAACTCCAAAACATACATATATACTTTGTAGTAGGTATATGCTAATCATAGTTTCCAGGACAAAGGTTCTCCATTTGTGAAGAAAAATGACAAGAGAGGAAGTTCATTTCAGGGTTCCATAGGTGTTTGCTCTACTAATATCTTTCTTTTTGCACTTGAAGAAAATTTTTACAGTGTCTTAGAGTCTTTATGAATCCTATTTTTCAAATACAAGTCATTCAAATGATGTTAATACATCAGATCCAAGTTTCTGATGTGAAAAACTATAAACAACAATGAACTTCCAGGTCATTTTGATGCTACAAGCACCTTTCTTGCCCATGTCGCATTCTTTGCACTGTTTCTGAGGCTCAGGACTCAGATTTTAAATGTTAGTAATGCTCTCTGTACAGAAAAGTGCCAGAAAATTAAATGAAGCAAAGCTGCCAGTGACTGTTGGCTCTAGAAAATATGTTCCCACCCCTCAGAATAATAGTCCCTAGTGCTTAACAATACTTGTTGGTTGGCATTTTGATGGATCATTTCAGAAAAGTCTTCTAGAACCACTGTTGAAAGGTAGTGATAGTTGGCTGTGGGGTGGGGGCAGACGATAAACAATTGTCATATCAGCCATAAACTTCAAGAGGGAAAGATGGGAAAAGCAAAAAAAGGAGATGGTCGTTGATAGAAAGTGTGATTATTTGAAGAATGAGGAAAAGCTAGAACAGAGTAATCTAAGGAAGTCTCATGTCCTTCTGACAAGGCTGCTTTCGTGCAATTTTCACATTGTGACCATTTTAAGTTTCACATACATTAATGAAATTAAAATAACAAAGCATTAAACTTTCAGCTTATAAAAACAATCATGTAATATCAGGACACCTTCATGCATTTCTAAACCTCACTCTGTCCTCCAGGTCACTCCTGGGAGTATAGGAGGGAATCTGAGAGGTGGGCTGTGGGTTAGGAATGGAGGAAGTGTATCTACTGTACATTTCACTAGGTAATTAAAAAGTCAAAAATGTAAGATCTACTTTTAGACTAGCCTAAATGTGCATGTGCCTTATTGCTATATCAGAACTTCCTGCTTCACCAGAAGAGTAATATATCTTTCTGTGTTCTCTGTATATGTGTGTATAGTACAGTGGCATTAAACCTACCCTAATTCAATGCGGGCAGTCAGAAAATTTTATGAGATATGTGCATAACTTGAATTTTGTAGAAATCCCCACCTTATAAAGATTTCTGTGATTGTGTCCCTTTGATAGGGCTTACTTTTGGACAAGGAATACCAAATCATAAGAGGGATACATAACTGTTTAGGTCATTTGATTGCTGATATAGCAATTAAGAAGCACACAACCAAATAGAGAAATACTTCTGGTGTAGATTCTGCTTTCACTCACCAATCACCAAGGCTATGCCATTTTTCTTCTTCGAGGATTTTCAGGGAGGGCTTGGAAGAATAAGACTCATAAACGGATAAGTAATGTGGCAGATGCTGCCAAGGAATCTGATGGAATAGATGTTGAATAGCATGTGGATAGAGAGTGCCATGGGAAGGCAGTGAGAAGAAAACTATTAGCAAGTCCTGCTGATGCAACCAAGGATACTGCTTCCTGTCTGTCACTACATCCACTACCTCTGTCTCTCTTATACCTTCAATGCCTTCCTCTGCCAGTTGTTTCTCTGTAGTTCATAAGCATGCTTAAATTTCTTCCAGTCAAAAAACAAAATAAAGCATCCCTCTCTTAACCCTGTAGCCCCATGTTCTCAAGTGCAAGAAGTTCAGAAAAACTTTTTAACGAGTGTTCTATACTCATTTGTCTACCTTTTCTCACTTCCTATTTACATTTAAATTTGCAGACAGTTGCATTAAGTAATCCAAACTCATACAAACTGGCTTTTGTTCAAACTGCCCTCGCAAAGCCCGTCAATCATTCTATTGCCAAGCCCAATAGATATTTTTCAAACCTTTAATGGAACATCTATGCTTTGTTTACCACTATTGACCAGCACTTATTTTTGAAACTCTTCACATCCTTGACTTTAAGTTACAACTGTCCTCTTTTTCTTCTCCCAGTTCCAACCCTCAGTCTCTATAAGGATGCCTTCTCTGTTTCTCCTCTTTAAAGAGGAAAGTTTCTCAGGGATCTTCTTTTTGTTCACTGCTCTGGCCAGTCTGTGTACTCTCCCTAGGCAAAGAACTTTACCACTTATAGTTTTAACTAACACCTTATCTTAATGACCATCAAGTGCATACTTTCAACTTTTAGAGTTCCCCTGAGTTTCAGACTGGAAATAAGCCAGTCCAGGCATGACCTCAAAGAAACCACAAAACTGTGTGAAATCATTATGTCTCTTGTCACTCTTCACCAGAATGTCTCCAACATAAGGGCTACACCTCCTATACTTCTTACTCAAGTATTGGCCTCACCACATACCTTTTCTCCAGATCAGTCCTTTTTGCTCCCATCTCTCTTACTACCATTTCCCTCCCCAGCATTCAATTAGTAAGTGTTTTAAACCTATGAAATTCATCACAAGAGTTGAAGCCTTAACCATCTTTTACCTGCAGTATTGCAGTATCATCTTCACTTATTATAAAAATTATTATAGCCCAAGGGATTCCAGGCAATACACACAGATTTTATGTGTCACATAGGGTTTCCTCCCATGAGTTATTTGTACTTCAGCAGAAACAGAAACACAAGAACCTGCCTCAGAAAAACCAGTTCAAGTAGGTTTTTCTGTAGGTTTTCTCCTTAATATAACTTTAAAAAGTATTTGCTTGTTGGAGGTTATTTGCGCTGACCGTGAGCAGAAATTTGGATTTTATACCTTGGGAAGGGATGTTGAAGATGTGTCTGAACCATTCCTTTTATCTAAGGGAATGCATGATAAATCTAGCTTTGAAAGCAGAAGGCAGATGAGTTGCTAGGCTATTGAGAGGTGTGTTTACATGGAGAAATAATTTCAAGGGAGGAAGCCATGTGTTTATACCTCATCAATATTAACTGAACTTGAAAGAATGAATTGTATGACATTGCCCTTGATAGTGGATCAAATCATGACCTCCTAGTGTCTGAATTTCACTAAGCATGATTGCTTAATGGTATTTCCCCTCACTTAAATTTTACTTGCTCATGTTCTCCATTGTGCATTGTGTTCATCTTCTCTTACCTAGACTGTTGCCATATTCTCATGCATCCCCCGTCTCCAAAGATATGCCAATAGTTAATTTGAGTGCAAATGAATGTCATCTTTCAAAAGGTCTTTTTTTTTTTTTTTTTTTTGGAATTTAGGCCAACAAGATTATTTTGCTATATCTACCCTAAAACTATCACAAAGCAGGTTCTCCTGACATTCATCGTGAATAGAAATATATTAATAGAGTTGTTGTGAAGACTAAAAGAATATATCCATTGATCAATATTATTATTTTGGAAAGAATTCCCATTTAAGAATATTTAAACAATTTAATCATCCCCTAAGAATTTCACTTGGAACAGTTTTAGTGTGGCAACCCTTTTCCCTATCTCCAAAGTAGGCAGATAAAAATCACTGTGGGAATGTAGTCTTACCCTAGGGATGCCAACTTCCAGACATGCCAATAGGTGGCCGTGGTGTTATAGTGGTTTTGTCTCCTGGACATAAGACATGCTGAAAATACATGAAAAATTTAGCTCATCACCTGGATAACTCCTTATGTTAAAAAAAATCAACTCTGTGTATTTATATGTTGGTGCTCAATAAATAAAATGCAGGGATTGAAGGATCTTCTAGACCATATTATTTCCAATGAACCAGGAAATCACTACATTTATATATTTTTAAGTCTAGAAATCACTTAAATATCCAACAGTAGGGAATTGGTTAAGTAAGTTATAAATATCCATATTTAGAAACTCTACACAGCTATCAAAATTTTCTGTCAAAGGAAGCTAGTTAATATAGAAAAAAAGGTTCACATATAATACATAAATGTAAACCAATATGCATAGAATCATGTTGCTAAATCATATGTGCACATAAGCTTATATGTGTATGTATGTAAAATTATGTTTTATAGTCTTTACTTATGAGAGGTCAATTTATGCATTTCTGAGCATCTTTTGCTTTTGTATTATAGTTAGAAAAAATATTTATTTTGTCGAAGGAAAAATAGTTTTCTCCATCTTCTCTAACGAAACATTTATTACTGCTTAATCAGCCTCCCTGGAGATATAAACGTTTGCTAATGAGACTTAAATAATCCCTTAACTCTCAATACCATATATTTTACTCCACTTACTGCTGTCCTGTTCACCTAATATCAATGGGTAAATTACGTTTGAATTTTTGAAACTGAGTAGGATCTCTTTTCTTACAGTTTATTTTTATTTTATCTTAATAAATAATTATGAAATATTTTGTTACCAAAAGTACACAGAAAAATATAATAGACATCAATGTATCCATCACTGTACTTGAACAAATATGTAACATTGTATTATATGTTTGTATCTTTGTATCTTTTTAAAAATGAAACCAAGTCTTTGACATACAAATCTCACCCCACTGCCTCCTTTCCCAAAGGTAATCATATACTGACTTGGTTTCACCACATATGTATGTTTATAAACAATAGTTTTATTTTATGGTTTTATTTTTAAATTTATATAAATACTGGACTTTAATCTTTTGAACTTGACTTCTACTCAACATGAACTTTTCAAAATTTATTCCTAATATGTAGAGATTTCATTAATTTTGCCTCAAGTATAGTATTCCATTGTATGAATACTTACCCATTTTGAAAATACATCCGTTGATGGTTATTTAAGATGTTCTAATTTTTTGCTATGAGAAATAATGCTACAATGAACATCCTATCATCTGTCTCCTTGAGCAAAAGTACAATCACTTATTTAGGATGTACACCTGGGTTTGGTGACTTACAAAGACATCTTCCAGGCCTCCCCAATCAATCAAACAAACAATTAGTGCATTAATCAGTATTTTCTGAGAGCCTAGTCTATGAAAATAAATAACTAGACATTAGTTCTTAGAACCCCCTTGTGTTTCAACCTTGCCCTTGATTCAAAATAAAATCAAATCTAAAGACAAAACGTAGGTAAACAAAAATTTATGTGTATATATAACACAACTTTCTTCCCTAAGAAAAGTGTTAGAGTGGTAATTATGCCATGGCAAGTCCAGCCTCAGTAAGTTTCTATACTTTGAGCAATTCTGGTCCCGTTAGATGACAATGATTGTTGTCCAGATTGTCTCTGGCCTCAAGATGTTATTTGGTGCACAGCATCTTGAGTGATGAACCCAAAGGCGACTACTCTTATTCTGAGTTTAAAGGTGTTTACTTGCAATTTTAATTAATCATGTATTTATTGTGGGATTATATCAATAAACATGAAAATTGCCTCCGCCATCCCAGAACGTATAGTCTAGTTCAGGATACAGAAAAATATCATAAGTGCTATGTTGGGGAAGGACCTAATGGGAGCTTATGGGAGGAACACTAACCTGGACTTTAGAGTTTCAGGAGAGACTTCTTTGGGAACAAGACACCGATACCGGAAGATTAAAAAATCAGCCAAGCACAAGAGGGCCAGAAGAGAGACTTTATTAAATTCCCGTGTATTAATTTTCTTATCTCAGCCTTTGCCTCAATGAGATCTCGATATGCCTTTATGTCATGGGGGTCTATCAGGGTATTTCCTCAGCTTTTCAATATCACTTTGTCACACATTTAAGAGACTGAGAATTGAGCCAAAAACGTCCATTAAATAAGGTTTCTTTCAACGTTGTTTGTGTCAAATGCTAATGTCCTGAAATATTTAAAGCCATTAAAGCTATTGATTTTTATAAGCAATTTCGTCTCTATTGATCCTTTATCATTATATTCCTACACTTTCCACTCTGACCACAAAACATAAAGGAAATCCCTGTACCTACAGTGATTATTTTTGCCATCCAAAAATTCTGTAAGCCTCCCAGTTGCAGATGAAGTCCTTGAAAGCATATACATTATAATGATTAATACTAGCTCCAGGCAGGAAAAGTGAAAAACCTTAGACTCATACAGATGAGAGCGGGCCTTGTTTCGAGGTCAAAGAGGAGCAGGTGAGCAATCTTGAGCAGAGGTGTAGTTTGTGTTTAAGAAAGATCTCTCCAGATACGATGGAGAAACTGATTGAACTGGGCTAATATCACAGTCCTAACAAGAAGAGTTTGCACTGGGTTATACACGAAGATAAAGAGAGTGAGAGAGCTCAGGAAGATAATTAGAAGGAAAAGATTGACCAGAAGAAGGGGCAGTGAGGGAGCATTTAGGATAATTTCCAGGTTTATGGCTTTTGTAGCACTATAACAAGGAGAGAAATACATGGTCAGAATGCAACAAGAATGAAGCAAATGACTCCAAGTCTGTACACACTGAGCTTCATGGGCCTGGGGGACATTTTGGGGGAGATTTTCAATTGACAGTTGGATGTACAGCTTAATGGCTTGGGAGACTGGCCTTTTGACTAGGGTAAACGTTTCCCTTATAATAATAAGGAAGAGATAAGATAGCATCTCGTCCCTAAGCAGTTATGAAGGTATTAGAAATGTCCAATTCATTAAAATTTTTTATTATAAATTTAATCACATATGCTTGTAGAACTATGAATTTAAATGACTTTTAAGGAAGAAAAATTAATCCATGAAAAATTTTTTTTATAATAGAAATTTTCACAGACAAATTTCATATTTTTATGACTTTATTGCAGGTCTGTGAAAACAAATACAATTAGACTGAAATAAACATTAACAATTCTCCTTCTAGAATTACTGATTAATAGAGAGAATTTGGATGATTGTATGAAATCAGGAAAAATATATGTATAAAAATAAATTGTTTTAAAATATTGCATGTAATCTTGTTTTCATATCTAACAATTCAGACCATATTGTTACCCCATGAGTATCACCTCTGTGAAACCACATTGGAGTAGTTAATGATTTACTACATTTTGCTTTTTTCCCTTTACTTTTGCATAATGAATTCTTATTTAATTGGCACTGGCCTATGTTATCTTACTAGACAACTCTAGCAATAGAGCAGTTCATGTTACACATAAAGACATAAAAGAACAGTCCGCATTGCTTTTACCACTGCTACTGATTTCATGGGATTTGGACAGTAATAATGATAATTAGCAACCATTGCTATTTATTGAGTCTGTACAATGTGTCAAGAACCATCATGCTATATGGCTTAATTAATTCTCACAAAAACCTTCTTTGATAAATACTGTTATTAAACCCATTTTACAGATGAGAAAAATGGTTCTCTGAGAAGTTTTCTAAATCGTCCCACAAATAATGTGTCAGACAGATCTGTCTGACTCTGTGGTAAGAGTTTTAAAATGATACATATTTGGTCTCTACTTTAAAATCATATTTTAGCTAATTCTGTCTTTATATTTTAATAGAAACTTCAATAGCCACTTCAAAGCTATGACACAGAGATGAGTATGGGAATCTTGAAAGGATGTCTTTCCTGGGAAAGCTTGAGACTTGCCTACATCATCCTGACACATCTTAGTGCCTGCTGCACCCCCATCTGACTCTCAAATCAAGGAGCCCGAGAAAAGCTATACTAGACTTTCACTAGGTCAAGCCATCTAGCACTGGAGCATGTGCCAAAGACAAGCAATTCTTTCTAGTTTCTAGGATTAATTAGTTAGTTCTTGGCCACTGTTCCCTTTTACTCCCTGGGGAACATCAGTATGTAAGAGAACCACTGATATGCTAAGGGCTTATCTTTCCTCCGAGGTCAATGTTCCCCCGGTGGGCTTCGTTCTGCTAGCTTGATGTCCAAGTGTCTGTAATTCCCCAGCCAACTGAAAACCCCACTTCCTGTAAAAATGTTGACATCAGGGATCACCTTCAGGCCCATCTTCTAGGTGAATCTTCCTTTGGGGAGTAGAAGGTCAAAATGGGCACAGTACATTGTACAGGGGTCCAGACAATAAGAAACAAGTGGAAAACAGCATGTGTGTGGCAGGGAGGGGTAGCAGATAGTACAAATATATTACCCCTGAAATTCACAGGCAAGAAATGTTGCCGTTTTTAATGTAAAAATATTATAGCAAAAAACATGAAAAGTTTTATTTTTTCATAGAGGCCATGTGTAAAGCATTAATAAGCTAAAGTACACAAAGCCAAATGACAAAGCTTGATTAACAAACTGCCCACAAAGCTCATATTTGCTTCGGTGTGTTTAAAGATGCTTGCAGGCTGTAAATCTCTGACCCTCATTCTGACTATTGATTGGTAAGAACTCCACCCTTGTTTTTAACTAATAAAAACAATGGTTTCTCTTTACTTTAGAGCAGGTATCATATTGGGTAGTTAATTTTTCACTTTTGCAAATGTGTTTCTCACCCGAATCTTACTTGGAGGCTCTATGACATCTATTTTGAGAAAGGAGGTCAAGTCACCACATCACACTGAAAAATCTTGGTTTTGACCTCTTCACCTTTAGTTTTCCTCAATTTTAGGGTTAAAATCAATCGTGCCAGAAATACAGGAAAATACCATTTAAAAGAATTCACATGCTTTTTCCTTTTCTTGTTATCTAAGTGTGTTTTTCAAGAAAGGATGTCTGGGATTAAGTTTGTTGGGGGAAAGAATAGAAAATTCTACTAAAACTTTATATTGGCTGAAATCATTTTAAAAAGAGATCCAATTTGAAACCTCCACAAAAAAACTCTTGAGATTAATTTTCTTGATTATGTGTTGTCTTTGGACACATATAAGGAATTTACAGCCTATTAAATAATTGTTAACTGTGAAATCTAGGAGAGCAAGCCTGTTCTCATCATGAAAATGTTTCAGCATTTCAGAGTTTATAAAAATCTCAGTTAGGCATTCTTACCAGCCTCTTCCAATTCTTTATAGATCTTCACAATCACACAAGTTTCTCACATTTAACAATAAATCGCTAAGATCACCGTTAAAGTTTGAAAGCCTCTGTAGTTGCTCTCCCGACTCGTTCTGGCCGCTCTTCCTAGCTCTCTGTGATCTGCCACATCTTTTCAACTTTGATGACCAGTCTTTAGTTCCTCATATGTTGGATTCTTGTCCTGAACAAGTGGTTCTGCTGCTCACCACCACTCTCTCTCCACCAAAAATTTCTCCCCATCACCACCCACTTCCTACTTATGCTTCAAGTCTCAGATTGGACATTGCTTCTTCCAAGAAGCTTCCCTGACCAGCTATCCCCGCCCTGTACCTTGCCCTGCACACACCTCCATAAGCCTAACTCTTGTTATCATTTCTCTGAGCAGCCTTCACTTTTCACACTTTCAATTAATTATTTCTTAATTGTAATCAATTGTGTAAATGTTGAGCTTATTGTCTGCCCTTCCTCATAACTATTAGCTTCATAAGGGAAGAAATCTTGTCTGTTCTTGTTATCACCAGTATGAGCAGACATATTCATTAAAATGTGGGATGAAAGAGACTATTTCTTGGAACTTTCAACACATAAATTTCTTTTTTTTTTTTTTTTTTTTGAGACGGAGTCTCGCTCTGCCGCCCGGACTGGAGTGCACTGGCCAGATCTCAGCTCACTGCAAGCTCCGCCTCCCAGGTTCACGCCATTCTCCTGCCTCAGCCTCCCGAGTAGCTGGGACTACAGGCGCCCGCCACCTCGCCCGGCTATTTTTTTGTATTTTTTAGTAGAGACGGGGTTTCACCGTGTTAGCCAGGATGGTCTCGATCTCCTGACCTTGTGATCCGCCCGCCTCAGCCTCCCAAAGTGCTGGGATTACAGGCTTGAGCCACCGCGCCCGGCCTCAACACATTAATTTCTTAACAAAACTTAACCAAGCCTGAGATCACTGCAATGTTATCTCATTACAATATTCATGCATTGGCTTTTCTAATTCTGTTATTTATTTATTATTTTTTGAGACAACCTCACTCTGAAGCCCAGGCTGGAGTGAAGTGACACAGGCTCGGCTCACTGCAACCTCCACCTCCTGGGCTCAAGTGATCCTCCCACCTCAGCCTCCTGAGTAGCTAGGATTACAGGTGCCGCTGGGGCCGGGTAATTTTTATATTTTTAGTAGGGACCATGTTTCACCATGTTTGCCAGGCTGGTCTTGAACTCCTAACCTCAAGTGGTTCACCTGCTTCAGCCTCCCAAAGTGCTGGGATTACAGGTGTGAAACACTGCACCTGGCTATTTATTTAATTTTGAGAAGAGGTCTTGCTCTGTCACCCAGGCTGGAGTGCAGTGGCATAATGTTGGCTCACTGCAGCCTTGACCTCCTGGGCTCAAGTGATCATCCTAACTCATCCTCCTGAATAGCTCAACTACAGGTATGCATGTGGCTGACTTTTTTTATTTTTTTGTAGAGACAAGGTCTCACTATATTGCCCAGGCTGGTCTCAAACTCCTGGCCTCAAGCAATCCTCCTGCCTCAGCCTCACAATATGATAGGATTACAGGCGTGAGCTGCTGTGTCCAGCCTAATTCAGTTTTTTAAAAAGAAAGAAAATAATACTCAAGCAACTGATAGACTTTAAATATTGATATCAAATGAAATATTTGTAAAGAGTGAGATAGTGTTTTTTTCTTTTTTCTTTTTTTTTTTTTAATAGGAACAAGAATCTAGAGTTATTTTACATTTATATGTCCAAAGCTTCCCATGCCACTGGATGGACAGAGAGTCTTCTACTACAACCTTATCTTATGACAAGTAAAAGGGTCAAACTAACAAGGGGCCAATTTTATCCTCATAAACTTCATATGAATATTTTTGAAAATATAGATGTTTTTAAAGATATTTGGGAAAAATCAGACATCTCTCCAATTGGATTAGATTCTTTAAAAAACTAAATAAAAACCGATTTTGCTTGTTCTGGAAAATAAATTGTTTTTATAATAGAAAACATTTATATGATGGTATTATATAGCCAAGATCAGTCAAAAGCAAGCTCTATTTATAGGGTTTGATATTAGAGAACTAATTAAATCCTTTTATCAGTAAGAACAGAGAGACCTTGTTTTGTGGTTAAATGTCTCAAAATTAGTGAATACATCATTCCTCAGAGTCTGCTTACAACTACCAGTCTTTTCCAGTCATTGCTAATGCCTATAATCAAGGAATAACTACAATTTATTTTCTTTTCATTTAATCAGTGTGCTTTTGGAACAGACAGGTTGTGTTCTCTGCCATTTACAAACTCAACTCAAGGATTTAATTTAAAATTCAATAATTGAATGAGATGGTATAATAACCTTTTATATAAATTCATCATTTCTTATCTTTCCCAAAGAACAAAATGTCCTGTATGCCATAATCACTACTGTTTACTTTTCTGGAAGGTTTTGTATAAATTTCTATATCTCACCCTGGATTGTAAATCTGTCCTCAAAATACAGCGTGAACAGTTTACTACTCCAGGCCTTACAAGAGCTCATAGCTGCTATTGTAACATTTGTATGGCAATTAATTCCACTCCCTGTTATAAAGAAACTGAAGTCCCTGTAATATCCCTTTCCGGGGAGTTTATACATATCACTCTCATTTGCCTCCTGCTTTATAAAAAAGTTGGAACTTTGGGTTTGGGTTTCACAAGATGTATCTCAAAGGTTTTCTTCCCCTCCTGCTTCTCTCCACTCCCTTCCTTTTCATTCCCCTCCTCTCCTCTCCTGCCTCCTCCCTCTCTCTCTCTCTCTCTCTCTTTTTCTCCTCCTCCTCTTCCTCCTCTTGTATCCTTTTTGGAGGGGTAAGGAAGGAAAATGCATTACCTAGGCTGACTTTCAAGAATTAGCAGTATTTTTGTCATATTTTAATGGACTGCATTTGTAATGAGATTTATTTGTTGAAAAATAAAATCAGTGAACCACTAATGTATTATTTATCAAGATTTTCTGCAGAAGAGGAAACATACTGTAGTATACCTAGTAGTATAGTTAAAGCAGCTGTGCTTTGAGTGACTATATGAAGACCAAGTCCATTTAAGTTTCCAAGGGCAAATGCAACTAAGTGGGCAGAAGCGAACTGGGCATTATCATTGGTCAAGATGGCATAGCTGCAGCTCTGGTTTCTACTGCAGGTCTGGGAAGCTGTCATTTCAGTGTCCCATTAGAGGGGGCCAACCATTGCTGCCCAGGGCCCTACTCACAACTCAGCTTCTCTCTACCTCTGCTTCTCTCTGTCTCCCTCTCCCAGCCTTACTCTTCTGCCTGTTTTTTTCTCTAGACTGTGTGTGTGTGAGTTTTGCAGTCACAGTTCCTGAGGAGATTGTTTTTATAATAATTATTATTTTTTTAAGTTCCTGGGTACATTAGCAGGACATGCAGGTTTGTGACATAGGTAAACGTGTGCCATGGTGGTTTGCTGCACCTATGAACCCATCACCTAGATATTAAGCCCCGCATACATTAGCTCTTTTCCCTAATGCTCCCCCTCTTGCCCCCCGCCCAACGGGCCCCAGAAAGTGTTGTTCCCCTCCCTGTGTCCATGTGTGTCTCATTGTTCAACTCCCACTTATACATGATAACATGCAGTGTTTGGTTTTCTCTTCCTGCTTTAGTTTGCTAAGTATAATGGTTTCCAGCTTCATCCATGTCCCTGCAAAGGACATGATGTCGTTCCTTTTTATGGCTGTGTAGTATTCCATGGTGTATATGTACCACATTTTCTTTATCCAATCTATGACTGATGGGCATTTGGGTTGATTCCAGGTCTTTGCTATTGTGAACAGTGCTGCAATGAACATATGCATGTATCTTTATAACAGAATGATTTATATTCCTTTGGGCATATACCCAGTAATAGGATTGCTGGGTCAGATGGTGTTTCTGGTTCTAAGTCTCTGAGGAATCACCACACTGTCTTCCACAATGGACGAACTAATTTCCCAACAGTGTAAAAGTGTTGCATTTCTCTGCAACCTCACCAGCATCTGAGATTATCTGATTGGATTAGTTAGATGTTAAATAATATGAAGTGTCATTATTGGGCAAAGTTTTGTGGAAACCACCTCATAGCGTGCTGGTCGGCCTTCATTTCCTTATAGAAGTGTTATTGGCTTTTGAAGTAGGACAATTCCTCATTGTGCAAATCTGACCCACACATTGTAGGACATTGACATGGATGGTCTTGGCAACTAAATGCCAGTGTGCCTTCCCTGTGTAGGTATTGTGATAATCATCCCCTCTCCATTTGCAAAATAGGCTCTGGGCATGTTAGACCTTGAGGGTCTCCTGGATTCTTCTTTGAAAGGGGAACAAAGAGAAAGGCTTTTACATCCACAACTATAATGAGAATTTAGCTTAAATTTTTGTTTAAATGTTCTGACCTGAAAGCATACTTGGGAGCATATAACTGATGAGAGCTCTAATTTTTATTAGTGCAACACTACCTGCAGAGAGGTAAATAAACCAGGTCCATTGTGATATGTGATTCTATGTGAATGATATAGCTGGGTTTTAAGTTGTTGTAAAACAGGTTCCTGGTCTCTAAATTCTATTAAGAATTTACTGAAGCCAGGATTGAAGTGGCTCATTCCTGTAATCCCAGAACTTCAGGAGGCTGAGGCAGGGGGTCACTTGAGCTCAGGAGTCTTGGGAGGATCACTCGAGCCTAGGAAGTCTAGGTTGCAGTGAGCTGTGATCATACACTGCACTAGAGCTGGGTGACAGTGAGACTCCGTCTAAAAAAAAAAAAGAAAGAAAAGAAAAATCTACTGAGTTAATTGGAGCATTCATTTGTCATTAGGTCTTTTATCTACAGCAGCCACCACACCGTAAGATAAGATTTGAAAAATACTACTCAAGGATTGCGTTATAGGTCTGGTACGGTGGCTTATGCCTATAATTCTAGCACTTTGTGTGGCAGGAGGATCACTTGAGCCCAGGAGATCAGGACCCATCTGGGTAACATAGAGAGACCCCCATCTCTACAAAAAGTTAAAAAATTGAAAAAGAAAATTTAAAAAATGGATTATAAACCAAGCATTTTTTGAATTCTGATTTCTAACCTTAATTTCGCATTTCACATAAGCATTAGCAGAAACAGGCCACTTTATAATTGATACTTCACAACTTCTAAAAACTACTTGAGGAATAATATACTTACTTTTGGAAACAGAAACACTAAAATGCTAGGCAAGATCCTTTAACCTATTAAAATTAACAAGAATATCAGAAAATGCCTTGAGCACTCAGGCTTACATCCATGAAGGAAACCATTTTTAAATGATGAGTGTAACTGAAGGGCAGAGAGGTATTATGTTGTCTCATGTCTCATAGTCCTTTAATTCATGCAGAACTAGCACTGCCTCTCCAGAGGCATTTGAAAAACTGTGAGGTGTTTTTGGTTGTCACAATGACTGGGAAAGGGAGTTCTATTGAGATTTAGTGTTTGAGAGCCTGGGATATAAATCTTGTCCAATATGCAGAACAGTGAGATAAAAGAACTGTCTTGCCTGAAAGCTAAGAGTGCCTGCATGGAGAAACACTGTTATGCATTTAACAGAGATAAACTCAAATCCCACTGCCTGACAAAAACAGCAAGTTAGTCATCTGTCTCTTGGCATCAAGATTGAGAACCTTGTTTTCAGCCAGGTGCAGATGAGACCCAGAGATGCTGTTCACTTGTCTTGTAAGCTTCTCCCTGCTCCGGGTCATTTTCTCTCATTTACAAAGAGGGTATCGATATATGGCAAATTATTTACACTGCAATGCTTTACAAATAGGGTAGGGAAATCCTTTGCAAACAGGGTTAGAGAAAATCCTTAAATACATTCTTTTGAAATGATGCTTCTTTCTGTCTCCCTGATCTTATGCCCTCTGCTTCCAAGTATTCTCTGTGTTTGGCCACTGGACATCTAGATGAGAGAAACAACCTCCAAATAGCCCCCTTTTCAGGCTAATTTCTCCCCTATCCGATTCAGTCCCTCTCTCCAACTAGTGTTAGATATTCCCTAAACATCACTTTTCCCATGTTGCCTTTCTACTCAAAAATCTTCTGGGAGCTTCTATTTTCTATCATATTACCCCTTCGTTGTTACACAAAAATGTATAAAGTATGACAGTGTCTTTCCCATCTTTGTATCTTCCATGATGTTATATGATGAAGTGTCTGACACATAGATGCTGAACATATATTTAATTAGTATACGTTAAAATTTTGGTTAATTTTCAAGACTTATGGCCAAAAGCCTTTTAAAGCTGTTTTGTTTACTACTTAATTCCAAGTCTTTATTATTTTTCTCCCTGTATTTCTACAATATTTCTAGAACAAAGAATAGAACATTTAATTTGCTATTCTTCGTGATTTGTTACTGTTGCAATCTTTTTCTGTTCAATTAATTCGATTATAAACTGCATACCGTTGAACATACAACTAAGCAAATGGTAGCCATACTCTGACAGGTCCACAGATAATTGGTTGTTGCTTGCTGAAAAAAATTCTACAGTTTGTTTTACCATATTCCATCATGATGTATAATGAGTATCTGGGGCTTATAGATCCTTTTATGATGTACCTGGGGCTTATAGTATAACCTAATCCTTAAAACAAATAATATGAGGCTTGTCATAAGACTATAGGAGAAGCCTGTAAAGCTAATGGAAGTCTCCTGCCACAGGCCATGAACTTTACAATAGACCTTTCAGTGAAGATATATGGAAAAGAAAAAGAAACAGAGCTAGAAAGATAGTATTATCAAATTGTATTAATTTATATGTAATGATTCCTTCACTTCTGAATTAGGCTTTGCATCAAGCTAATCCCTGAACACTCATTTACTTTCAATGTATAAGAAAGTACTTGGTAAAAGACTGCTTCTAAATCTGAAAAGTTTCAAATAGTCTACAATTCACAATTTCTTTATATTTATAGACAAGGATATGATATGCAAATGTTTTAAAATTATAGTGTTTAACCAAACAACTTTACTCCTTAATCTGATATCCAAAGGAGCTGAGATTAAAGAGTAAATCCCCAGCATTCTTCAGAAACAGTACCAGCCCCAAGAGCACCACACCTTTAAAAATATTTCCATACATTATTTCTTTTATTCCTTTTAATCTTTTTTAAATAAAGAGGGGAAAGCACTTGTCATCTCCATTCAGTTACATAGAATCGGAATGCTGCTATGTGACAGAAATCATCACACTAATGCACAGGAATTGAAAGTCAAGCAACTTTGGTATTGGTTGAATTGAATTAAATCTTGACCTTGTAAACATTTCCATTGGAGGTAGAACATACACATTTGACTTTTTGTCAAATAAGGGATAGTAAACAATGATTCTGAGATCCCAATAAATTAAAGGTATTGTAAAGGCATTAAATATACTTTTAAAAGAAACCAAAGATAAAAGGGCACACAGATGTTTAATAAATTAGAAAGTGAAATGTAAGTCTTCATAGCTGAAATGTTTGCATCTTCAAATCTTCACTGGTTTTATTTGATAATTTTTGAAACTATGATTAATAATTAGCTCACATTTTAAACTCTTAGTGTGCAGGGCAAACTCTGCAAGTAACTCCATTCACTATGGAGTTGTCCATAGTACCAGTGACTTAAAAACAATGTCAGCCACTGCATATTCATTTTTCTTTACTCTTATAGAAGTCTGAGTGAATAATGATATTTGCACAGTAGAGATTTTTTTTTTTAAGTTTTAGCATCCCCTCCCACATTGGTGGTTTAAGTGCCTCCAGCTGCTGTTCCCATGAACACAGTGTTGATAGGTGGTAAACAGGACACCATTTCTCTACTGCTTGTTCCATGGGAGTCCAGGGTTTCTTGAGCTGGATACTGGTTGGAAGTTCCATACATACATTGGGATGAGGAAGAAGGAATTGGGGTTTGCAAACTGGAAGCTGTAAGGGAAAATATAATCAGCAATTGAAAATTGATCGACATTTTCTCTTCTCTGCAAATGAGAGAATTAACTCATTTTAATTCCTTGTATTTATTTTTGCACCTAGCACACATACCTATTCTAAATTTGAGTCTGTATGGTTTACCAGATCTATCATCTTTTCTTCCATTTTTTTCCCACTTGCTAGTCTCCCAGAAATTATTTCCTCTACATATTTCACAAAGAAAACTCAATTTCAACTTAAGAGCTATCACCAAAATATATCCCCCAATCTACCTTATCTTTCCATCTGCACTTTCGCAGTTGTAGTTCAAATCACCATCTTTTCTCTCCTGTGCCAACACAGCAGCCTCCTGACTGGTCCCATGATCTCCACCTTTGTCTCACCCACTCTCCCTCCTGAGAGCAGCCAGAATGATATTGCTGAAGAGCAGATCAAACTTTCACTCATTTCAAATGCCATAGTGGCTTCCCATACCCATGGAACATGATCCAAGCATCTTACCCTATGTAGATGCGCCCCTGCTTTTTGTTTTATTTTGCTCTACTCTCTCCTTTATTCAACATGCTTAAAACACACTGGCCTGCTCTCTGCCCGTTGGTTTTTTTCAAATTTATTGTGATTTCAGTGGTTCTGTATTCACTGCTTCTTCTGCCTGGAACTCCTCCCTCAGATCTTCACATCTTTGCCTCCTTCTCATCACTTAGCTTTCAATTCAAACGTTTCTGCCTCAGGATTCCTTTCTCAGCTGTCCTATAGAAAGCAGCTCCTCTTTACTATCTGTCATTTTACCCTATTTAATCAAGTTCAGAGTACTTGGCATTATCTTTTTAATGGATTTCTCATATATGTATTGCCTTACTGTCCCTCTACTATAATGTAAACTTCTTACAGGCAAGAACTATGGCCTGATCACCACCATGTCCTCACATCTAGAATGGAGTCTGGCTCCTAGTAGGTTCTCAATAAAATTCACTAACTGGCTCACTAACTCTGTATTTCCCTCATATATGGTTGCTGCTTTCTTATTGCTGACATGACATGCTCTCTGTCTAAGAACCAGGCTTTATAATTAAGAAACAGTTGAACTCAATTCTACTTGCACTACCTATCCACTTATTCTATCCCCTCATTTTACCCTGCATCACACTTTGCAATCTACTTGTAAGCCAGCTCTGATCAACTAAAGCTTAGACTCCACCCTACTCTTAAACCTATGTTTCGTCAAAGCTTCCACTATCTCTTCAAGTAAACAGAATTAATAGTAACAATAGCAACACAGTACATTTTAGTCTCATGGCGAGAAAACTTCCTGAAGTGGAATTTTCTGCTTCATTAGAATAACCTAGAAGCAATGACCATTTGCAGATAGCAGGAGATGAGCTGCTAGATTCTGCTCAGGGAGCACGTGTGACAGTGACAGAAAGAGAAGGAGTACTTCCTATTGAATTATTGAAAAGGTACACTGAGTGAGGAGAGATGAAATTGATTTCATTTTCCCTTATGCTCTGGTTGTGTGTCAATGCCCTTTACTTATGCTAGTCTGAAATCAATTTAATTGGAAGATTTTAACCATCTCATATAAATATTAACACTCTGCCTTGATACTTAGTGAATATATACTTGCCCTGTGAAATCTTATTAGTAATTTTAGAAACTAAATCTATAGCGACTAAATCTATGTTATTACTAATAACATACTAATTATACTAATTATTTATAGACTATACATATATATAATACATAGTTTTTATTCCTTTTTTCACTCACTCACTTATTGAGTTTCTACTATGTGGCAGACATTTGGCTAGGTGCTGGTGATGCAACTAGTACCAGTTGCAGAATTTCTTCATAGACGAGGATTAAGAAAGGTAACCTGGTTGGAAGAAGATTCCAGGAGGCTTCATGGCAAGCACATTGTTTTTCTTATTTTTACTTACATGATATGTCAGAGAGCAATAAAAATAGCAACATTTTCTCGAGGTGTTGAATCACATTTTAAATAAGAATGAGAGAATGCTAGTAGCACCCATCAGAAGACACCAGTTTTTTTAAATCTTGGAGTGATTTTTGGATACTTATGGAGATCATGAGACCTAAAGATACCTCTTGGCACTACAACTGGGTCCAACACTAATCAAGAATGAGAAAAAGATATTATTACTGCCCTTTTAAAACTTACAGTTTTAGACTGCATTTGACAGGTCATATTAATTTTTTGCCTCCTTAATAGATACCAGCTATTTTTTTGTAAAAAGTAACACATCTAGCAGTAGGTTGCATAATAGAATATACACAATAAGAAATGAAAAACTGTTACTGTGTAGTCAGATACAAAAAATATAACTTTAGATCCAAAGTAATAATAATAAATCAACCATGGGAACATGCTTGCTCAATTCACCTCAGCATATCTCCCTCAAGTAATGCTGCATACCTGAGGTCAACGACTTCTTTTTTTTTTTTTTTTTTTTTTTTTTTTTTTTGAGACGGAGTCTTGCTCTGTCGCCGGGGCTGGAGTGCAGTGGCCGGATCTCAGCTCACTGCAAGCTCCGCCTCCTGGGTTCACGCCATTCTCCTGCCTCAGCCTCCCGAGTAGCTGGGACTACAGACGCCCGCCACCTCGCCCGGCTAGTTTTTTGTATTTTTTTTTAGTAGAGACGGGGTTTCACAGTGTTCGCCAGGATGGTCTCGATCTCCTGACCTCGTGATCCGCCCGCCTCGGCCTCCCAAAGTGCTGGGATTACAGGCTTGAGCCACCGCGCCCGGCCAACGACTTCTTAAAATGTTTCCAAGAACTACTAAAATAATTTACCTAGGACTGGAGTTCGACATGCAGCTGGAGATGATGTGTCTGTATAAAACGAGCTGGTCTGTTTTCTACCACTGTCATCTAAAATGTTAAGTGGATCGTGGATGTCACTGTAGGGGGGCAGTGAGCGAACACTGCTGATGACAGAAACGTGCTGATTCACCATTGATCCAAGCCTGTGAGACTCTGGGTAGTTTATGTTGCTTCCATAGTATCCTGTAACAGAAAATGTTGAGAATTGGCTATTAACTTACTATAAAGAACTTTCAGAAAAGAAAAAAGTGACAAAGTAATTAGGTGACATGCTAAAGATATCAAACTGCAAGTATTACATGTGTATCTATGCTACAGAACTGGATTTGCACTTGTATGTGGATAAGGTTTACTGTGCTGTTTTTTTGTTTTTAATACATAAGAGTTGTAGCATCATACATAATTTAATATAATAATTATAGCATAATACATAATTTAATACATAATAATTGTATTATCTTTTTTTTTTTTTTTTTTTGAGACGGAGTCTCGCTCTGTCGCCCAGGCTGGAGTGCAGTGGCTGGATCTCAGCTCACTGCAAGCTCCGCCTCCCGGGTTTACGCCATTCTCCTGCCTCAGCCTCCCGAGTAGCTGGGACTACAGGCGCCCGCCACCTCGCCCGGCTAGTTTTTTGTATTTTTTTTAGTAGAGACAGGGTTTCACCGTGTTCGCCAGGATGGTCTCGATCTCCTGACCTTGTGATCCGCCCGTCTCGGCTTCCCAAAGCGCTGGGATTACAGGCTTGAGCCACCGCGCCCGGCCTGTATTATCTTTAAGACCAGATTACACCTCTGTCAGATCTCCCTTATCTAAATTAACAAGAGCTACCTATGAAGAAAAAGGCACTATCACCTGTCACAAAAATACTACTTTTACATATAGATGCATGTTTAGGGGAGACAAAGACTGGCCTACACTTAGGAGAAAGGCACCAAAGAAGTCTACACACAAAGCCTATTTTGGTGACTCAAAATCACAGGTCTCTCTAGTTCCCTTAACTTCCAATTTTTATTGGCCCGTTTTGGTCCCAATCTTTAAAATCTGCTTTTAGTTATCAGGAAGAAATATTATCCACTAAAAATGTTTTCAAAAGACAGAACATTCTTCTTTGGGGCTATTAAGGTAAATCTCAAACATATGATGTTACCAATCTTTTTTTTTTTTTTTTTTAACATGTGTGGTATTTAGGAAGACAACTTCAGGCCAGGGGTGGTGGCTCGCACCTTTGGGAGGCACCTCAGCATTTTGGGAAGCCAAGTAGAGAGGACTGTTTAAAGGTGGTAGTTTGAGACCAGCCTGGGCAAACATAGCAAGACTTCATCTTCAGAAAAAATTTAAAATTTAGACAGGGATGGTGATGCATGCCTGTAATCTCAGCTATTTGGGAAGCTGAGATAGAAGGATTGCTTGAGCTCAGGGGTTCGAGGCTGCAGTGAATCATGATCCTGCCAATACACTCCAGCCTGGGCTTACAGCGCAAGACCCTGTCTCAAAAAAAAAAAAAAAAAGGAAGAAGGGCAACTTTAGGAAAGCCACAAAAATTAGGAAATGTGTATGTGACAGAAATCAGCTCCAAATGTCTAAGTTCCATGATCTTTGGAAGCCTTAAGTGAAAGGACATGCTAGTCAGCAGAGGTGGAACGCAATGTCTGATTTTGCCTCATTGCCATCTCAAAAAACAAGAAAAATTCTTTTACATATCAATACCATTTGGTGAATTAGGAGGCAGTGTTGCTCCCTGGCAGCTGGCAGCTCCTGTGTTGCTCAAGAAATTGAAGCTTCCTGTGTTTAAAAACTGCATATTGTGTGAATCCTGGGCTTGCAGGGATGGGCCATAGCTGGATGGTGGCCGGGAGTTATATGGAGACCCCGCACAGCTACCACTGAAGAAGTCTCTTGAAAGCTGCTGTTCAGTCCAAGCCATGCATCGACCATGCTCGGTGTGATGAGGATAGAGTCCTGATGTGGGGTGGGGCTGTGTCCTAAACACAGTCTGGTAGTTAGAGCTGGTGCTGTAAAAGTCATGGTTGGCTTGAGGGAGAGTAGGATAAATGGGCTCTGGGTATGTGGAGCAGTGTGATGGAGCTGACAGTACTGGGCCCACACTTGGGGGTCTCCCTGCCATTGGTCCTTGGTTAATGACACTTCCTCGGCTTGCCATGGCTGGAGAAATGGGTGGTGTCATCATATGACCAGCATTCTGTGAAAGCTCCATTGGACCTGGAAAAAATTACCAGAACATTCCTTTAGTGTCATATTAAAGTAGATGAGCTCACATCTTTAAAAAATATTCAAAAGATTTACTAATGTATTGTTTTCCAACTTGCTTCATTCCTGCCCTCCAAAAATAACTAAACTGAAAAGCACCAAAAATCCAGAATTTAAAAAATATAATTACAACACATGTATGTATCACAACAGCGGAGACGGATTTGGTGACTATAGAGGAAAGTCTGGGATGGCTTCATGGTCTCTCCATAGGTAGCATGGGGAGGGCATGGATGTCTGCTGCTCATATTTCCCCATAATTAAAAAATTAGCTGATTGCTAAACTGTTTGATTTTTAGGGTAAAAAGAAAAAGTCTCTAATGTCAAAATGGGCATGGCTTCAAAGCAGTCAATTCAAAATGTCATGCAAACACTTCTGATAAGTAATGTGATTTATGAATGCCACCAACTCTCTGGGCCTCCGATGTTCCACTGGTAGAATCGGACCCCTGAACTATAAGGCTCTTCTAGGTTTAAAATTCTGTATATCAAATGAAATAATGTATAAAAAAGATTTCAAAAAAGACACAAGGCAATAAGCAAATTTAAAATACTAAATCTTGGTAGCTAGTTCAAGCCACCAAATATTCCTTTTGACACAAAAAGAACCTTAGATCAAAAGGGAGACTTATTGTAACAATTAACCTAAAATGGCAGAATCCAGTTTTTTTTTCTTTGATATGGAGTTTCACTCTTGTCGCCCAGGCTGGAGTGAAGTGGTCTGATCTCAGCTCACTGCAAGCTCCGCCTCCCGGGTTCAAGAGAGATTACAGGCGCCTGCCACCACGCCCGGCTAATTTTTTGTACGTTTAGTAAAGATGGGGTTTCGCCATGTTGGGCAGGCTGGTCTCGAACTCCTGACCTCAGGTGATCTGCTCGCCTCGTTCTCCCAAAATGCTGGGATTACAGGCATGAGCCACCGCACCCAGCCCAAATCTACTTTTTAGGGGAGGAGAAATAAAGTCTCCTCAAAATCCAAAAATAAGCAACCCATTTTTTTAATCTTCAAAGCATCTTAAGAATTTTATGTATACCTCATCTAATTATTTCTTCCACTAAATTAACTAATTATTCATACTTCTAATATAATTTATGGAGTGTGTCAAAACATGATACCTGTGTTAATAACAGTATTATTACCATTGCTGAAAATGACAAAAATATTATAAATCTTTATTAAAACTCAGTTAAGATCATCCTTTTTTATTGGCACAGGCTTCTCTGAGATGCGCCGGAACCTAAGCAGTTCTCTTTAGCGTACCTGTGAGCGGCATGTTGTCTGTATTCCCAGCAGGGAACGGGTGCAGAGCAGGGCCTAGGCCTCCAGATTGACTGGATGGCAGAGGGAGATAGGTCGTCTCCACATGGCTTTCATTCTTCACAGAGTCGCTGGAAACCATGCTCCCTTTATTACGGTTGGCCAGAAAGCATGAACTCGGAGAAGCAGTGAAAGCAGCTTTACTCGCACCTGTAAAGAGTTTTTAAAATGGGAAATTTGAGATTTTTTTCTCATATTCCTAGTAGATACACCCAAGTAAAAGAAAATGAAAATGTTTCATTGTTGAGTATTTAATCTGGAAACTACTAAGCAATGTTTCCCATGGGAAGTGAGGCTGGCAGACCTTTGCTCTTGGCAGCGATGCTAGGTTTTTTTTAGCTGCATATTTGTGGATGTGGATGTAGATGAGGAACACTAAATAATGCACTTTGGAGTGAAGTCTTCAAAATGCAAGTTGCCCCATCCCGAATAGATGTATTTCCTTCCTTCTCTAAACTCCTATAGGACCTATTTTTACACCACTTACACATGTAGTATACCATATGTGTCTTGAATTACAGTTATTTTTTGTATTATAGTCACTTCTCCAACTTCACCTTAATTCCCAGAAATTAAGATCACCAATTTTGTATACTTCAGAGTTTCCAGTAAAGTACTTTTGACTACTGTACATATCAATGAATGAAAGAAAAATAGTGCTCCAATAGTGTGACTATATGGTGAGAATTAGTTTGGAGAAAAACTCTGAGATTATGATAAACCCACTTAATATTTGCACTTACAAATTCTTGAACTTCAGATTTAAACAAAGAAATATGCAAAACAAAATAGTTATTTTAAGTTACCTGAATTCTTCATATACTTGTCCAGTAAATTCTGTAACTCCTGCTCTTTGTCATTATTAAACTGGGTCTCCATGGCCAGGAGAATGTATTCATCAAGAAGCATTCGAATCAAATGAAAAGAACCTTGTTTATGGATGGAGAATGAAGAGAGGACAGTGTGAAATGTGAAAAGGGGAGAGGAAAGAGAAGGAAAGGGAAAGAGAAGTCAGTTATCTTTGTGACCATCTCGCAACACTTTACAAGGAGCAACTGAAATAAACAAATACTTGTTGGACTTTAAATGACCTGCTAAGACCAACATGCTTAACTTGGATCTCTGATCTTTCTGTGTATTGCCTGCCCTGCTCTCTGTGTGTACTGTCCTGCCAGCTCTTTGGCCACTAATTACATCAAAGGAAAATACGGATGAAAGTGAGACATGCTTTATGCTTTAAGAGGGCACACATTGGAGTGTGATAAGCTTTAACTTGGGGAGAATGACTCTACTCTGCTCTATTTCTGTTTACTTTGTACTAAATAATTAGACAATGGCGAACACGGTCTGAAAAAAGGCAAGTAAAGAGTTATCTTTCTAGCCTGAAACAAAATATTCTTAGATTTGGCAAAAACTAAAAGAGTAATTTTCAAGTGAAATATGTTCTGGAAAACTAAAACTTCTTTTAACTATTCAATAGATTTTCCAACAAAAGTATTTTTCGTAGTAAGGCCAGACTTCGATGCTGTGTATTTTATAAAACTTTAAATATGGGAAATCTATTTCAAATAGTAGACAATGCATTTTGTTTATTCTTCAATACAAATTCACTGATTTTATTTAATTCTACAGAACATTAAATACAAACAATTTAGTTAATTGTAATCTCTTTCATAATGTGAAGATTTCCTGAAATGCAGCTACCAAATGCAGAGTTTCTACCCATGAGTTTAACATTATAACTATAAAACAGGAGTCTCAGGAATTTTAAGGAAAAAGAAGGTATTCAATTTTATTAAAAAAGCTAACTTAACCCTCTGTGTCTCCCAAGTCATATAGAACAGGAAAGATGGGTCAGAGACATGAGAGTGTGTCTTCTAAGCTGTTTATTGATACCTGGAGTGCAGCTATATGGGTGCTCAGAAAAGATGCAAAAATTTGCCATATTGCAATGAATAATAATTTTGTAAAATAATGTCTTAATTATCGTTTGTTTAACAAAGAAAATTTATCCAAGCACTGATGGAATGTAATGATAATAGCTGCTATGCATCAAGCATTTCCTGAGTGCTAGGCAATTTGTTTTTATATACATCATCTCACCAAAGTACCTACATAACCCTTTGAAGAGAATATTCTTCCCCTTCTTCAGTGAGCAGATTGACCCACAGCCAGAGAGGATCATTGTTAGGATTTAATCCTGCTTATGGTCTGACTCCAAGACCCAGGCTCATAACTACCATTTTCTCATAGCTCGATATTCAGATACAGTTTAAGAAGTGACAGTGTAACATGTTTAAAAATTGACAGGAGATGTGACTGGGGAACAAATGATGTGATTCATGTAAGAACAGTTTTATAATGCACGTATGTTACCAAAACTGGATGCATTGTTCAAGGTGAGATTATGCATTACTCGAGCACCAAAAAAACTCCACTTTAACAGAAAGTCTTGAGCTCTCTTCTTTAATGACCTTCCATTTTGTTTGCTGGTCTAAAAGTAAAGGAACAAAATGAAACTATAAAATCTGTCCTCTCAGTACGACATGCATCCTATGTTAGATCAAGAGGTAAATATACTGTCTAACAAATGGACAGATGGCATGGCATTTATTTCATCAAATAAAACTATCTGTCCTGGGAATTTAATGTTAGCCTGTCTTTGCTGATGTTCTAAGGGTAATAAGTCTGTACTCAATATGGCTCTGTTTCCTAACAGAATTAGACAGCAAAATGAAATAATTTTCAAAATATTTTTATTTTTAATTTTTCTTTGACAGAGCTTTAAAAAGAACAGAAAGTGAGGTGTGAAGGAAGGGCTATATATTTTTGTGAATGATTGGCTTCTTTGGTACTGAATGGTAATCTATTTTCCTTCCAGAAGGAAAAAAGTCTCCAAACTATAACTACTTTCCTTGATATGGAATAGCTAACACCAACTAGTGATGGATATATTTGTTCTTATTGCTTGTTTCATGATAGATGACTAGGTTAACTGAAGAAAATGAAGAAACCACAGAGAAAACACAAAATATTGAGCTTTTGGGATTCAGAAATGCAAATGCTTAGAACTATGTTTTCCATCAGCATTTATGAAATCTTGCTTTTTAGAAATGGGCCAGATCATTCCAGTTTCTAAGTTTATCTTTCTCTACTGATGTTATTCAGCTGTAATGTTATTGACTGATAGGGAAGGCAGAGCATCTTGTAATCTTTGGGCGAGAAAGGAGAAATATAATGGAATCCATGCCCAGTGCTCTCAAATCTTGACATATTCCTAATTTCAATATTTGGCCTGACTTATTCGTAGAGCACAAAAGCTTTTCAAAGCCTTCACACACACAGCCTTCCACCCCTTTCCCCCCAGTCAAAAAATTATAGCCAGTTTAGCATTTACTCTTAACAAGAAACTTATTTTCTGAATCTGTCATTAAAAAGTACCTTAATGACTCTCTGTTCTACCACAGTATCCAACCATTCAATAAAAGCCTCCACAGTGGCATTCTTCTTAAGGAGATCCTTCAGTTCTTGGAACACAGTGATAGAGTCATCTACCCAGGAAAAAAAAAAAGAAAGAAAGAAAAGAAAACAGAATATTGTATTCTACTTGGAATCCAAGAGAAAACCTAAAACTAGGAATCATCAATACTTTGATAGCATGAAAGAGAAAGACAGAGAAATGGTGAAAAGAATTAATATCATATATTGAAAACAGTAACAAAAAAATCCTTAGTACTGTACTCTTCAATGGTGTGTGTGTGTGTGTGTGTGTGTGTGTGTGGTGTGTGTGTGAGAGAGAGAGAGAGAGAGACAGAGAGAGAAGATCTTGTTTTGTTGCCCAGACTGGAGTGCAATGACATGATCATGGCTCACTGCAGCCTCAGACTCCTGGACTCAAGTGATCCTCCTGCCTCAGTCTCCCAAGCAGCTGGGACTCCAAGCATGCACCAACAAGCCTGGCTAAATTTAAAAAAAAAATTGTAGAGAAAGGTCTTGCTATGTTGCCCAGGCTGGTCTTGAACTCTTAGGATCAAGTAATCTTCCCACCTCAACCTCTAGAAGTGTGCCCAAAATTTTAATAAGTGTATATATCTTGGTATATATTGAAATATAGGTTTAAATATTATATATATATGTATGCATATACTAGGGAAGATTAAGTTGTTTATGTAGTTAAATATTCATTTTGAGTCTAGTGTTTTCATTAAATGGAACAGATTAGTTAAAAGCTAATGAATGAACCTAAGCTTGGTGATTTCCTGCTTTCCAAAATATCCTTTATCTTTAGTAAAAGTTAAGTTCTTCATTGCAGAATTGAGCCATTTACCCGAATAATGTTTTATCATGTAATATTTAAAAGGACAGTTTAAGATAATCCTTCTATTAAAGGGTTTAAGGTTTACTGAATCTCAAATGGTAATACTATTTTACCTTAGGAAATAAAAATTGGAGTTGACATTGGGCCCCAGAGAGCAGTCCATAGTTTGTGCACCAGTGTATGGGAGGCTGCAGGTTTTGTCTTTTCAAAGACAGTGGGAGGAAAAAATAGTGGCTGTTATCCCTTGGAATTCAAGACTAGTTGTCTAGCCACACATATTGGCTTGGTAGTCTCTGTCAGATGGTCTACACCTGAGTAGAGAGTCTGCTTTGAAAAGCAGTATTGTGCTGAGATACCATTTTGATATGTATCATACAACACAGCATGACAAGACTATAAAACACATGCAAATTTGCACACATGTAATGTAAAACTGAAAGAAAACTTACAAAACTCAAAACCATTTTGATTATTTTCAGATTATTTCCATTTCATTTATTTCTACGTAATGAGATTATAGATGACTTTTATTTTACTCCATATTTTCTGCATTTTCACAGTAATTATAACTATTTTTTATTAGAAGATAATTTTTTAAATTAAAAATATTTTTATAAACCAGGTTTTTTTTTTTTTAATCAGATGTGATTTTTCAGCCCAGAACACCTTTGATGATGTGGGGAAACATGTTTGGTTGTCTCAGCGTGGGGGAGGCTGCTACTGACATCTAATGGGTAGAGGTCAGGGATGCTGCTAAACATCCTACAACACACTGGACAGGCTCCTCCAACAGAGTTACCCAGCTCAAGATGTCAATTTCCTGAGCTTGGGAAATCTTATTCTAAACAAAGAGAATGGACTTACGCTCAGTGTAGATACCAGATTCAGTGTCTGTGCTGCCTGAAATGGTAAGAAGGGCTTGAGAGCCAATGCTGTTCAAATCAACCCTTTCAATATCAGATACCATAGAATTAACGACATGCTGATCAAAGAGAGCTGGTCTGGCAATCTGCATAGAGAAAGTAAAGAAGACACTACACTATTATCATTTCTAATGTATCTAGAAGAAATTTTTAGCTATCAGAAAAATAGTTCCTTGAGATAAAAGTATCATAAATAACTTTTTTCTTGTTTTAAAGATAAAAACAGTAGCTGACACTCATGATCATCTCTGTTAAAAGTTTGAAAATTATTTTTAACTTAGAAAATATAAATGGATTTCTTTGTCCATGATCATAAAATAAGAATTTTTAAATGTTACATTTCCTATCTGAAATTATCTCAAGCTTGTCTTTTAAAATTTAGAAGGCAAGAAATCTTCATAAAGCAAATAATCATTTTGGGGAAAGAGAAGTAGATTTTAACAATATACAAACGTGTAATTCTTAATTTATGAATGACTTTTGTTCTCCCTACTTAAAAGAGCTATGATTAGTCAGCAGTTTAAAATGTGTTAAGTTTGTGGTTTCACAATATTAAGTATCACATAGGCTAATTTCTCACAACCTTATTTGTAGCAATTAGATTCACATGGCAAATAAATGTTAAATTGCATTCAAGTTTTTTAAATTTCAAATCACAGAGAAGTTGCAAAGGTAGTGCAGAGTATTTCCATATACTCTCCATCCAGCTTCTTATCATCTTCTGTAACTATTGTATATTACCCAAATCAGGAATTAACAATGGTACAACACTATTAACTACAGACATAATTTGAATTTCACCAGCTTTCCCACTAAGATGCTTTTTCTATCATAGCATTCATTTTTGGGTCTCATGTTGCATTTAGTTGTTGTCTACTTAGCTCCCTTCAATCTGTGAAAGTTCCTCAATCTGTCCTTATCAGAAGATTCATTTTTTATATGGTAATTCAAATGCTCTCAGCTTAGCAATCAACATACCTGAGCAAGATGTAAGAAAGATGTTTGTCGTTTCAGAGAAGATACAAATCTTCGTACAATAGGTATTTTCTTGTCAGTTAGGGCTTCTGGCAAGTTTTCCAAGGATGAAACAACCCACTGTTCCCAATTTTTAGCAAAATTTCTTATGTCTGCTAATAAGCTACAAAGAAGGCTATGTGTTAAATGCTTCATTGTTAAAAAGTGCACTAAACAATTATATTTTAATTGAGGTATATTATTATTCTATGATTTCATGAGCAGTACTTTTGAAGTCAGACAGCCTGGGTCTGCCATTTATCATCTTTTCTATGATATATTTTTAAAATGTTTGTGGATGCATAGTAGGTGTATATATTTATGGGGTACATGAGATGTTTTGTTACCATCTTGGTCAAAACACTCAAGCTCTTCAAACGCCACTTCAAGTACCCAATTCAGAGTACAGAATAGATATTTAAAGACTACAATTGATAATTAAAAGACATTATTGGTCAGGCTAATACCAACTATCATATAGATGAAATAATCTAGAGGAAAAGGTAAATAAAAAGTAAAATTTGTTTTATCAAGCAACATCTATTTTTGGAGCACCAACTATGTCCAGTCCTATATGAATTTGTACCCCCAAAGTATTAAAATAAATTTTATTATTTCATTAGATTTTGTTTTCAGAGAAAAAGTTGGGTTTTTTTTTCAGAATTCTATTGTTCTTATATTGAAAAGTTTTTTTGAAAACTGCTTTTGTAATTAAGACAAACGTTAATAATAAAATATAATAATTTATCCTATAGTTTTTATTCTTGTGGTTATTTTCCATTAATTATCTTTCTTATCATACTCCAGCTAGTTTCCATTGAAAAATTTCTCGAAGGTCAACAGGGCTTAAATCTATTTTTCACTTTAGCCACTCTCAAATTAAAGGGATTGAAGGATTGTTGCACCCATTTTGTTTATTGAGGCCCAACTATAAGACACATCGCTTCCAGCAAATACAAAGGGACACAACTAGAAAATAGTCTTCTTGAAAAATGAATAAATTACTACCTAATGTTTTCTTCTAATATAATGTATAAAGTTAAATCCTATACTAGGAATGCTCATGTTTTATTAACTGAACATACCTTTCAGGCATTTCTTGCATTGTTGCAGGAATTAGTACATCTGTAAGAACCTTAATCATAGCAAAAGAGGTTAATACAAATCTTCACATAGTATTTCTATAGAAAGACATATTATTGGCCAACTACTTTTTATTCCTAGCTTCCTAGAGAATAACATGTTAACTCCTTTCTGAAAGTTAGAATTTTATCTCTAACATGAATGTATGTATGAGTTGTGTGTGAGCGTGTATGACAATAAAAACAAGAGATAGCACTGTATATGTATATACTCGGTATGTTAATTACCAATGGATTGGTCCATGGTAATCATATACTGTTTTATGATGAAAAGCTGACCACTTTCTAGAGGTGGGAGGAAGATTTTTTAGAAACTCATCTTACATCGTTCTACTTACAGAGCTCACTGTGCCTACCTGGGTCCATCATGATGGGGAGAAACTGGGTTCATTTAAAGATATTTAAAGTCAGGATTTTTACACCAGACTAAAAAAATAGATCACTTAAAGGGAAAAATATGTTTTAAAAGTATTTCCTGGACAAACTGAATGACAGTCCAAAAAGCTTTGCTCTGATGGAAATGCATGTGGATGAGCCCCAGGTCTTTTCTTATACTCACTCATGGAGCTGCCTCCTCTCCCCTTTTGGGAGCCTTTTCAAGTGTTAAGTATTATAAACAATTAATGCAAATTAAACTGTTTTTCTCTAAAGAATGGCATTCATATTCAATCCAGGAAAAAAAAAAAAAAGACAATCCTTACTCTTCTTTGAAATTTTTTCAACTTTAACTTGAACTAAAGGCAGAAAATATATTGTACTTTATTCCTCCTTTCTCCTATGATGAGTAAGTACTGGATAGAGGACAAAAATATGAGCTGTCTTATTCAAGCTGTCTCATTAGTTCTTGGTCTGCATAGGGGCTTCTGGACTTAGTTATCTATAAATAGCTTTTGTTTTACTTTTCTGCAAAGCTGAGAATCTGATAGTGGCAACTAACTTAGAAGGATTTTATTTCCTAAATGTTAACAGCGTCCAGCTTGGGTTTTCTTGCCAACTCAGATTATTTTTTAAAAGGAAAGCTTTTGTTTTTCCTTATGATAAGTTAGCAGGCAAATGTAGGCAAACTCACTTTAAAGTACCCACATTGCAATATAGTTTTCTCCGTCAGCTTAGAACCTGTAGCCACTAGGGAAGAGACTGTCAGGAATTAGCCTCTTTCCATCTCCCATTAAATATCTGTCTAGAAGGAAAATCAGTTTGTCCTTATTTAGGATGTCTTCGAGATCCTTCTGTAGACACTTAGGAACTCTGATCTGGTTTGAGAAGAGAATTAGACATCAGTGCATTAAAGTTAGAAGTTTTTGAGATTTTCAAGTTATTAATCTCATGAGGGTGCCTAATTCTGCTTTCTGCCAAAACACTGGCATTGTGAAAAAAATCCATGGTGTTATTTTAATCTGAAAACACCTTAGAGAGTTAATAAAATTTAACTAATTTTTCACATATTAATAAGTGTGTCACATACAGATTCATTATTAGCTGTAAAAACAAATTGAGTTTGTTTTACTTAATGTAAACTTCAATTAAAACACATACACTATTAAACATGCACTATTAAATTGCTTGCTTTCTCATCAGAAAAAAAAGATAGTGTATCTCCAGCCATAAATAATACATTTACTGAAAATATATTGCAAGAATTTAGATAGAATGCTATGTAAAGAAATAAATGGCTCATGTTTAAGACATATCAAAGTGCTTACCTTATAAAGAATTGAGTCACAAACACAGAAAATGTCAATGATAACAGGATTTTCAAGTAAGGGAAGAAGATGGTCAGGCATTCCTTGCCAAAAGTGTAATAAAAAATGCTGGATCTAATTGCAGAGTAAAAAGTATGTTAAGATTTTTTTCTTTAACATGAACTCATTAAGAACAGAACATGAAAGTATATATAATAGGGTCAATAAAGCATTCTTTGTCATTCTTACCTCTTCAAAGTTTCCATTAATTGCATTGTCCAGGATACACTGGCAGTGAGTTTTGTACATCATTATGAGCGTATCAACCTATTTCAAGGAAGAAAAAGCTTAACCAAAGCATCCTTTTAACACTGCCTTTACTTGTTAATTTGTTCAACACACATTTTTTAAAAGATTCTATTATGTACCAAGCAGTATGCTCAATGTTGAGGACTCAAAAATTAAGGCAAAATTCTTATTTCAAGGAACTTAGTGCCTTGTGAAGGGAGAAAAGCAAACAAATGGACAACTACAGTATAGTATGAAAAAGGTAATTTTTCAGAGTACTATGGACCAAAGTAACATCCTAGTTTTATGCCTACTAAAATATTAAATTTTAAAATTTAATTTTTAATTTAAATTTAAATTTTTTAAAATTAATTTTTGGGTAAATAAACATAAAGTAGTAAAACTAGTAACAAAGATTCGGGTAAATAAACATAAAGTAGCAAAATACATCAAATCTTCACACAGTTTTATGAAGTGGACGCTTGCAGCAGTATGGCATAACGGTTTCAAATTTTGGCTCTGGAGTCAGCTCAACTTGGGTGCCCACCTTCACTGCACTACTTACCAGGTATGACGGCAAAAGTGGTTTTGTCTCTGAGCCCCCAAGCTTTTTAAGTAAGTAGTAATAACATATTGCTTACATGGTGTTAAGAAAAGCAAATAAAATAAGATGTGATACATATGGAACAGTGCCTGGCACCCAGTAAGACCTTACTAAACATTATCTGGAATTAGTAATAATACCAAATGATGCATTTTCAAAAAAAAGTTTCAAACATTGAATGTCTATTATGAAAAGTCTGTATTTTCAAGTTACCATGGATATTTGCATAGCATAGTTTTAAAAGTTTTAAATATATTCTAAAATTTGCAATAGGCTAAAACTAGATAATATTCTGGCAACTTAATAACATTCAAACTAAAACTTTTATTTTACATGTTAGAAATTTCCCTACCTGTTGCCAGTTATGAACTCTATGTGAAAAAAAGCAATGTTTAGAGGTTGAATGTGTGAGCTTTGCCTTCAGATTACCTGGATTTCAATCTCAGCTCTAATTTGCCACTTATTAGTTATTACTAGTTACGTAACATTAGGCACACTACTTGATATTTATGTGCTTTAATGTCTTCATATCTAAAATTGACATGATAATAACCGTAGCTATAAAATAGGGTTGCTAGGAAGACTAAATGAATTACAAATATAAAGTGTTTGGAATAATCCATAGTACATATTAAGAAACTGATGGATGTCAGCTATTTTGATTCCAATAGCATCTAGAGTAGTGGTGGTGATGGAGGTGTCCTATCCTATCCCTTTGCATTTCCCTTTATTCCCACAACCCAATACACATATCTCTGTGGTTTAGCTCAGAGCAGTATAACCATGACATGAACATTATTGATCCATTTGAAGGAGCTGTGCTGATTCTAGAATACCTCTAGCAGGATATGTCACCATCAATGCAAGTGAGACTTGCTCTATATTTCAGGCAATGCTATTATATTTTCAGATTATTCCAAGTCATATGTTTAAAATGAGGATGAGTAAGACATGAAAGATGGAAGGGAAATCATAACTGTTGTCAAAAATTAACCCTTTCTGTATATATCCAAAAAAGGAAATGAATATATCCAAGAGAGATATCCGCTCTCCCGTGTTTATGGCAGCACTATTCACAATAGCCAACATATGGAATCAACCTAAGTGCTCATCAATGGATGAATGGATAAAGAAAATGTGGTATATACACAAGGGAATATAATTCATCCATAAAAAATAAAACCCTGTCGTTTGCAGCAACATGGATAGAACTGGAGGGCATTATGTTAAGTAAAATAAGCCAAGCAGAGAAAGACAAATGTCACACGCTCTCACTCATATGTGGGACCTAAACAAGTGGATCCCATGAAGGTAGAGAGTAGACTGGTGGTTACCAGAGGTTGGAAAGAGGAGGGGGAGAGGAAAATAATGAGAAGTTGATTAATGGGTACAAATACACAGCTTGATAAAAGAAATAAGATCTGGTGTTTGACAGATCTGTAGGGTGATTATAGCTTACAATAATCTATTGTATATTCAAAGTAGCTAGAAGAGAACAATTCAAATGTTTCTAGCAAAAAGAGAAGATAAATATTTAAGGTGATCAATAACCCAAATTACACTGATTTATCCGTACAAATTATATGAGCATATTAAATTATCACATGTGCCCCCAAAATGTGTACATCTATTCTGTATCAATAAATTCTTTTAAAATTAATCCTTTGAGCCCTGAAACCTATTAAAGTACAAGTAAGCCTTTATCTTCACAAGTATTTCTATTTGTTACAAAATTTATTGCTTTATATATAAATCATCAACATTTTTAAAACTTACTGTTAGTATAATACTTAATTTGTTTATTTAATACTTACATAGTCTTAGGGCAATAAATTTTAATTCCAGTGTACCTTGCATTCTTTGTAAACATAATCTTAGTCAATTTTCTGAGAATAGACATTGTATTAGAGTGAGCAGGAGCAGAGGCAAGGCTTAGCTCCACTAAAGACAGTGAGCACATGGTGGGGGAGACAACTGCCTCGAGAGACACTATGAGCAGCAGGCCCCCGGCTTTAGTCAGTACCCTCACTGGGGTCAGCTTTTCACTGGGCAGTCTCCATTCTTTTGGCCTTAAAGAAGCAGGTGCTGGCTTGGCACGGTGGCTCACGCCTGTAATCTCAATACTTTGGGAGGCTGAGGCAGGTGGATTACTTGAGGTCAGGAGTTCGAGACGAGCCTGGCTAACATAGGGAAATCCCGTCTCTACTAAAAACACAAAAGTTAGCCAGGCATGGTGGCAGGCACTTGTAATCCCACCTACAGAAGCTGAGGCAGGAGAATCGCTGAATCCAGGAGGCAAAGGTTGCCGTGAGCCGAGATCACGCCACTGCACTCCAGCCTGGGCAACAGAGCAAGACACCGTCTCAAAAGGAAAAAGAAAAAGAAGCAGGTGCCTTAAGTGCTTGATTTTAGCCCCACCACACTTTCTAGGAACTGATAAGTTACCTGAGGAGCCTGGCTAATGGCAAAGAAGGTGACAGAGCTAAATTGTCCTCAAAGAAGAGTGTCAGTCCCTGGCTTTCATGATGGAGTCCACTGGGAATGAACTTAGAAACCAAGGGTTATAAAAAAGCACCTTGATACCTGAGAAATGATCTACAGACTAGTCTTTCAAACTGGCAGATATGAACTTCCTTGGAGGCCACCAGAGAAACATGAAATTCCCGGTAAACTATTGGAGCCTGTTTCTCACCTCTCCTTTCTTCTTTGTTGCTTGCCTTTTTGGTCCCCCTCCCTCTCTCTCACCAGGTATATTTACACCATAAACATCTTCACGATAAGTCTGCATGGAAGCAATCCTCTCCACAAAAGTAACCCAATAAAACCCTCCCTCAGAAGACTGGATCCCCTGATTTCCACAGGAATCCTCATAAACTGCCACATGTTAACATTCACTGGGGGATTTTCAAATATGAAGTCATCATATCACACATTACATCTATAAGGTAAAAAGTATGTGATAAACTTGAGAAATGTAATGGGAGAGAACAGTCAGAAGTGAACGTAGTTACAGAGACTTCCTTGGATTTGGCACTTGAGAATTATCTTCAATACTTTGCCTATTCTTTTTTTAAGGGTATATTTTACTTTATTTTTTTTCCAACTTTTATTTTAGATTTACAGGGTGCACACACATGTTTGTTACATAAGTATACCAAGAGATGCTGAGGTTTGGAATACGAATGATCCAGTTACCCAGATACTAAGCATAGTACCCAACAGTTAGTTTTTCAACCCATTTCCCTCTTGCCCCTTCCCCAGCGGTAGTCCCCAGTGTCTACTGTCGCCATTTTATGACTAGGAATACCCAGTGCTTAGCTCTCACTTATAAGTGAGAACATGTAATATTTAGTTTTCTTCTCCTGCATTAATTTGCTTATGTTAATGGCCTCCAGTTGCATCCATGTTGCTGCAAAAGACATGTTTTCATTCTTTTTGAAGAATATTTTGCCTATCCTTAACTAACAGAGTATGGCTGTCATCAGAATGAACCCTGTAAGTTACTATGCATCTCTACTTATATGCCGATAAACATTTTTTTAAATCAATGTGCTATCTTTACTTCATTTCTACAAAAAGCCCATCACTAAAGTAAAGCATCCGGACGTTAATCACATTCCTCTATCTTTGTATCTCAGAAATATGAACTGACTCAATATACTATAAGAGATGTCTTCTTCAAATGCTAATGAAATATGTACTTTGGTTGAAACAAAAATGTAGAAATAATTATGCTCTAATTTAATAATGGTCTCTGCTACTAAACAGCCAACAGATCCCCGACAAATGACTTTAGAAGTACAGAAATAGAATATTTAGTTTACACGCTATTACATAAACATTGAAAAGTCATATTAAGAATTATTTATAAACTGAATCCCAATGAAAATGATTCTTTCTTAACTTTAAAAAAATGCAAATATAAGAGGACACAGAATTTTAGAAGTAAGGAAAGTTTGTGCTCATCTAGCATAGTCCTTGCATTCATCTAGCATGTCCATCAGTGCTAGGGACAGATTCTGTCCTAGAGAAATGCTTGATTACCATTTACTGAAATAAAATGGAGATAATTGAAAACATAAAACTTTTAATTGAAGAAAGTGTATGTGATAGACACATTCTAGTATTTTCTTCCTCAATAGAGCTTTAAATAAAAAATAATGTTTAGTCTTTAAGGTTTATTTTACCACCTTCTGATTACACACTATCATGGAGATGGTAAATAATTAATCGGAAGTGTTAATCAATGTTAACAAAAGTTTGCCTCTCCTATAAATCAGTCAATTATGTTTGATTATGCAGATTTCTGATTGCTTCCTGCAGTGCCATGAAATTCCCAGCAAATTGACATATGGAGCCAACATATCAGAAAATCAATAGAGAAGTATCTGTAATTGATACCTTGTCCTTAGAAATGCATCCTTGGTATACAAGGTGTTGAGCGCTGGGGAATTCTGGAAGAAGTGTTCCAGTTTTTGAGCTAAGCGAATATTTACGAGTGAAGCCACCCTATAATTTAGAAAAATGAAAACAAATACATCATTATCAACTATATGCTTCCAAAGTACTATTCTAGTAAAATACAAATCCATAAAATTTAATTCTTCTTCATCCTGCAAACCATGAGAACTTATGAGATCTGAGTAAACTGTTTCAATTGTGTAACTGAATAAATGAGACATGTCAGCCAAATGGTTTTCAAACCTTCAATAAATAGTTTCATAGTTAGAATATTTTTCCTATCACTTCAAATTTTAGTTTTGAATATTTTTCAGTTTTCACAACTTTCAGAAATTTAAGTACACATTTGCTAATGGCATAAGTTTAGGAAGATCTGCCTTTGGAACTATTGAAATTATTTTAACTACAAGAGGATCAGGAATTGTCAAATCCAACCTCCCTTTTTACAAATTAAGTAAATGAGATAATTGAACATAAATTAATTTATTCAGTTTCAGAGGTAAGTACTGCTAAAATTTTTACTGGAGTCTAACTTTCGATTCTCAAGCTAGTGCACTGGACTGTCCCACAAAAAGTTTCTTCTACCCTAAATTCAGGCATGTATTGTTCTTTCATATCTCTTGGGGAAAGCATACTCAAGCCATTTTCAGAAAATTAGAAAAGTGACAAATAACTTACAATGCTACTGTGCTGGTATACTTACAAGAAACCTACACAGAAAGAACAAATGTATATTCATGACAGAACCGGAGCCTCAGCAAATCACTCTCCCAGGCCATAATTGATTGTTCCTCTTCCCCCAAACAAAATTTTAACAAACCAGATTGTAATCAAAAGTTTGGGGAAATAATGAAATTATGAATATAATAAAGGACATAAAGTGTCCCTGGCAAGGACAAAATTTTGTTCTTTCTCATAATTTTCTCACATTTATTTCTAGACTGTATTTCTTTATCTCTGTCATATTGAAGATGTTTAGTAGACAAAAACTTAATTACCATCATAGACAGATTGAGTTCCCATCCTGTCTTTCTAGAACTTATATTGGTAGAGTCAAAGGAACTGGGAGCACTTTTGAGTCCTTTAACACCAGATATTTTAGAAGCCCTGATTTCTTGTTGACTTATTTGATATAAGATTTAAATAAGCTTTATATTTAAAATATAGCAGAAATTCATTTTTAAAAACTAGGTTTAAATTTTTAGCTTTATCTCTTTTCAAGTATAGTTATTAATTTTTTAATAACTTATTTAATAATTATCATAAACTGATATAATAGCACAGTTAATCCCAATCCACTCTATTTACTAATCTATCTTAATTTAAGAAATGCTTCAAAAACTTTCAGTGCTTTGGTTTTCCACTTATGAGCACCAATTATCATTACACTGTCAAGGAATGTTACTGTCAATAAAAATAGGAAAAATAATATAGAAAACAAGAAAATAAATAATTTAATCCTTAAAGGAAGGAAGTTATATGACAAAATAGAAAACTAACATTTGTTGGATAAGCATAAAAAAATTTACCTAAATCTTAATTTTAGAAAAGTTTGCACTCTTCATATATTTTTTCTCTTGTGTGGAAAGTCAAGTTTTTTCATCTCAATATGTGATTTGGTGATATAGGAAAAGAGAAACAGAGAAATATAAACCCCAAAAATGACAATACACAGTATGATACTAAATTAAAGTAGGAATAAAGGAATACTCTTATTTCCATTAAAGAAATATAATTAGTAATCAAAAATATTTTTACAAAGAAAAAATAGACTCAAAAGATTTTAACAGGTGACCTTTTATCAAGCATTCAGGAAACAGACAATTTCAAGCTTAACAGATTTTTTTCTGACAACAGAAAAAAAGGATAACTTCCCAATTCACTTGAAAACATATATATCAAAACTAGACAAGAACAGAAAAAGAAAAATCATATTTCAATCTCACTTATTACTACACTTAAGACAATATTAAACAAAATATTAACAAACAAAATTCAGTAGTGTATAAATACGATCATACTCAAGTTAGGTTTAAATTCATCATATTAACAACAAACAGGAGAATGCTGTATATTATACAATCATCTCAACTGATGCAGGAAAAAGAGTTTGTTTAAAATCCACTACCATTCATTAGCCTCTCTCTCTCTTTCTCTTTCTTTCTTTCTCTCTCCCCACCCCCCACCCCGTGTGTGTGTGTGCTAGAAACAGAGGAAAACTTAATTATCTATCTATCAGAAGCCCACAGCAAATATCTTACTTAGTGGCAAAATACTATAAAAATTCCCTGGAAAATCACAAACAAGATAAAGTTGCCTGCTCTCACCTTTTTTACTCAACACTATACCAGAGTTTATAGCTAGAATAATAATGAACTCAAAAAAGTAATGACAGATTAAGTACCAAAAAGGAAGAGACAATATTAGCATTATTTGCTACTGATGTAACTGATTTCACTGAAAAACTAAAACAAATTACACAAAAATTATGGTTAACAATAAAGTTTTTTTTAGCAAAGTTGCTGAATACAAGATCAATTTAAAAGTCAATTGCAACAACATGGATGAAACTGGAAAATACTGTGGCAAGTGAAATAAGCCAGGCACAGAAAAACAAATATCACATGTTCTCACTCATATATGGGAGATAAAAAATTTGATCACATGAAGTTAGAAAATAGAATAGTGGTTACAAGATGCTAAGAAGTGTAGTGGATAATGGAGGATAATGAGGAGTTGATTAATGGTAATTACTTTAAATGTAAATGAATCAATCTCTCCAATTGGAGGACAGATATTGGCAGAATGGAGTTAGACAAAATAGACTCTAAATTTTAAAAGGTGTGCAAGAGACAAGGATATTATATATTAACAAAATTTTGATAAAGCAAAAAAAGTCTAACAATCATAACCGTTTATGTACCTAATAACAGGTATGTACAGATAACAGATAATAACAGATAATCAAAATATATGAAGAAAAATTGACAAAATTAAAGGGAGAAATGAACAGTTTTACAATAATAGTTGGAGACTTTAACACCTCATTCTCAATAATGGACAGAACAACCAGACAGAAGTTAAGTAAGAATATAGAGGACGTGGCGGCACAATAAACCAACTAGATTGAACAAACGTATACAGAATACACATTCTTTTCAAGGACACATGGACATCTTCCAGGATACACCATATGTTAGGCCACAAACTAGTCTCAGTGAATTTGAAAAGATAGATGTCATACAATGTATCTTCTTCAACCAACATGGGATGAACTTGGAAATAAATAATAGCAAAAAAACTGGAAATTTTACAAATTAGTGGTAATTAACCAACATACTCAAAGAAAAGCCCCAGAGTTGGCTTCAGCAGTGAATTGCACCAAATATTTAAAGAGGAACTAATACCAATACATCTCAAAGTTTTCCCAGGAATTGAAGAGGAAGGAGTACTTTGTAACTTATTCTATGAGGCCAATATTGCCTTGATACCAAAGGCAAGAAAACTGCGGACCAATATCCCTTATGAACTTTGATGCAAAAACTCTCCACAAAATATTAGTAATCCAAATTCCACAGCATATTAATAGTATTATACACCATAAATAAGTGAGATTTATTTCTGGAATGCAAGGATGGTTCAATATATAAAAATCAATAAATGTATTACATCACATCAATGGAATAAAAAAATGATAATCTCATTAGGTACAGAAAAAGTATTTGAAAAAATTCCATATCCTTTCAGGATAATAATACTCAACAAACCAGCCATATAGGAAAACCACCTCAATATAATAAAAGTTATTTATGAAAAGTCTATAGAAAACATCATACTTAATGGTGAAAAACCAAAAGCTTTTCCTCTAAGATCAGGAACAAAGCAAGTCTGCTTTCATCACTTCTACTCAACATGGTACTAGAAGTCTTAGCTAGAGTAGTTAGGCAAAAAGAAAATTAAAATTAAAAAAAACAAGGCATCCAAATTGAAAAGGAAGAAGTAAAAAATCTCTGTTCACAGATGATATAATTTTATATGTAGAAAACCCTAAAAATGACACACACACACACACACACACAACTAATAAATGGATTCAACAAAGTAGCAGGATTCAAAGTCAGCATGCAAAAACTAATTGCATTTCTATTCACTAATAGTGAAGAGCCTGAAAAGAAAATTAAGAAAACAATTTCATCTACAATAGCATCATAAAGAATAAAATACTTTAAAACTAATTTAACCAAGGAAGTGAAAGACTTGTACAACAAAAACTACATAAAAGAGCTGAAAGAAATTAAAGAAGACATAAATAAATAAAAAGACATTCATTCTCATGGATTAGAAGAATTAATATTTAAGATAGCAATACTAGGCAGGGTGCGGTGGCTCAAGTCTGTAATCCCAGCACTTTGGGAGGCCAAGACAGGCGGATCACGAGGTCAGGAGATCGAGACCATCCTGGCCAACATGGTGAAACACCATCTCTACTAAAAAAAATACAAAAAACTAGCCGGGCAAGGTGGCGGGCCACCTGTAGTCCCAGCTACTCGGGAGGCTGAGGCAGGAGAATGGCGTAAACCCAGGAGGCAGAGCTTGCAGTCAGCTGAGATCTGGCCACTGCACTCCAGCCTGGTGACAGAGCAAGACTCCTTCTCAAAAAAAAAAAAAAAAAAAAAAAAAAAAGATAGCAATACTGCCTAGAGTGAGATATAGATTCAATGCAATTCTAGTGACAGTTTTTCAGAAAAAGAAAATCCATCCTAAAAGTATCTGTGGAATCTCAAGGGACCCTGGGTAGCCAAACAATCTTGAAAAAAAAGAGCAAAGTCAGAGAAGACTTCCTGATTTCAAAACGTACTATAAAGTTACAGTAATCAAAACAATATGGTACTGTCATGAAGACAGACACATAGACCAATGGACTAGAATAGAGAGGCCAGTAACAAACTCTCATAGATATGGTAAAAGAATTTTTGATAGGGGTGCCAAACCATTCAATGGGGAAAGAATAGTCCTATTAACAAAGGGTGCTGGGAAAACTGGATGTCCACATTCAAAGGAATAAAGTCAGACCTTTACCTAACACCACATACAAAAATTAACCAAAAATGAATCAAATATCTAAATGTAGGAGCTAAAACTATAAAAACTTTAGAAGGAAACATAGAGTAAAAGATTCATGACATGTGATTTGGAAAAAAAATTTTGTATATGACACTAAAACACAGGCAACAACAAAAAAATAGACAAATTGTACTTCATAAAAAAGGCTCACGCCTATAATCCCAGCACTTTGGGAGGCTGAGGTGGGCAGATCATGAGGTCAAGAGATCGAGACCATCCTAGCCAACATGGTGAAACCCCATCTCTACTAAAAATACAAAAATTAGCTGGGCATGGTGGCACACACCTGTAATCCCAGCTACTTGAGAGGCTAAGGCAGGAGAATCGCTTGAACCTGGGAGGCAGAGGTTGCAGTGAGCCAAGACTGCACCACTGCACTCCAGCCTGGTGACAGAGTGAGACTCTGTCCCAAAAAAAAAAAAAAAAACACACTTTTGTTCATAAAAGTTATGCATATAACTGTACATGACACTATGATCAGAATAGAAAGGCAATATATGGAATGAGAGAAAATATTTGCAAATCATGTTTCATAAAGGATTAATATATAGAATATATTGAGAACTCCTAAAACTTAACAACATAAAAGTAAACAAAATGATTTATACTGGGCAAAGGACTTGATATACACTTCTCCAGAGAAGATATATGAATGACTAGCAAATGCATTAAAATATGCTCAATGTTACCATTATTAGGGAAATGCAGATCAAACCCTAAATGAGATACCACATCACACCCACTGGGGTGGCTACTATAAACACAAAAACACACATAAACACACACAGCAAAAATAACAAATGTTGTCAAGGATGTGAAAAAATTGGAATCCTTGTGCATTGTTGGTGAGAATGTAACCTAGTACAGCTGCTATGTAAAACAGTTTGGTTTTACATAGCAAAATTAAATTAAAAATTTTAATTAAATTAAAATTTAATTTTAATAATTAAATTTAATCAAAAAATTTAATCAAAATTAAAAATAGAATTACTATATGACCCAGTAATTCTACTTCTGGGTATATAGCCAAAAAAATTATAGCAGGATCTCAAAGAGATATTTGTACATCCACGTTCATAGCAGCATTAGTAACTATAGCTTAAACGTCGAAGCAAGCCACATGTCCATCGACAGATGAATGGATTAGCAAAATGTGGTACTGTATACACATACAAATGAATATCATTCAGCCTTAAAAGGGAATGATGTTCTGACATATGCTACAACATGGATGAACCTTGAGGACATTACGGTAAGTGAAATAAGGCCATCACCAGAAGACAAATACTGTATGACTCTACTTAAAGAGGATTCTAGAGTAGTAGAAATCATAGAGACAGAAAATAGGATGGTAGTGGCCAGGCACATGGTAGAGGGAAGAGGGGAGTTATGTTCAATGAGTAGAGAGTTTCAGTCTTGCAAGATGAAAGGGTTCTGAAGGTGGTTGGTGGTGATGGTTACACAATGATACCAATGTACTTAATACCACAAAGCTGTAAACTCAAAAATGGCTGAGATAGTATATTTTACATGTAGTTTACCACAATAAAAAATATCAACAAAAACCAATTACAAATGAAATAACTTAAATGTTCAGAGCAACTTTATGTTTTCAAGTTTATAGAGAATATTATTATAATCTTGGAATATACATAACTTTTTTAAAAACAAGATATAAAAAGCACTAACTATAAAATAAAAAAAACTTCATCAAAAGATACAATAGAGTATTGAGTCATGTTACTAACAGGAAGAAGTTATTTACAACACATAACTTACAGGATATTAGTATCCAGAACATATAAAGAACTCTTAAGGATTAAAAATTCAAAATAAAAAATGATATGATTTGAGCAAACATTTCACAGAAGAGAATTGGCCAATAAAAATCCAAAAATATATTCTAGCTCATCAGTTGTTAAAAACAATTTCCAAATAAAAAACACAGACACGATTTTACACCTACAAGACTGGCAAAAACTAAGCTGTCATTTAATACTAAGCATAAGAATAGGTACAAAAGTAATGATCACACACAGCTGGAGAGACAGAAGTTAATACAACCACTCTGGAAAATAATTTCAGCTTTACTAGTAAAGTTAAAGATGAGTATATCTTAGGACCTGGAATTCCACTCCTATAGATGTGTACCTGGAGAACTGTTTGTGTCACCATTGTTTTTCAGGCAAAAAAAAAAAAAAAAAAGCCCCATCTACAATGGAATGAATAAATGCATTGGGATAGTTTCCTACAATGGAATATTATACAGGAGTACAAATAAATTAGAACTTCATATATTGGCATTAAAGAATCACAAAACCTAGCATTGAATAAAAGCAGAAAGTCACAGGGAAAACAAGGAACCTCTTTTTATGTAGGATATAACTGGGCAAATAATAAACAATATGTTGTTGAGAGATCTATTTGTAAGGGGCAAACTTTATAGAAAAACAAACAGTAACATCATATTCTGGAGAGCGGTAACTTCTGATGAGTAGGAATGAAAAAGTGATTGAAGTGGGTGCACAGAGGACTTCTCTCTTTTCAGTTATGAGAAAGGGCTTGAGTTCTCAAATTATGATTATTTTTAAAATTCTATGCATGTGTTTGTGTATTTGGGTGAGTGTGGGTGTTGTGAATAATACATTTCCCAATAAAAAATGTTAGCATGCTAAAGAAACACATATTAAGAAATAAAGTATGTAACTTTAATTCTAATACTTTTAAAAACTCTCATATTGGTAAATAATAGTTTTGTGTAATCAAAGCTAGCAATATGTGCAACATTAACAAGGGGCAAAGGGGCCCCAAAAAACCTTAAAATTAATTTTGTTTTGGATATGTTAACAACTGGATACAAAGATGACGTAAATTGCATAAATCAAATAATATCCAGTAAGTGTAACACAAAAAGAAAGGGAGGAGTGATTATCTTTAAAATAGTAAAATACGCTCATTTTAACTTCACTAATATGCTTGCTATTACAATCGTACTAAAAGAGATGCCAGATCATAGGCCAGCTGCAGAGGTCTGGGTTTGTTTTATTTTTTTCTTTCTCAACTGATAATTTTGGTACTCTTGGGTAAACTATTAAGAACTGTATTTCTAAAAGAAAACAAGAAGGACCCTACAGAAAAGAAACAAATATGACTAGAATGTAAGAGGGTCTGATTTATGAGGAAAGATTAAAGGACTTAAGTTGCACAGCTTGGCTAAGTGATGACAAAGGAGAGTATGATAACAGTCTACAAATATTTGAAAAGCATATACCAAGGAGAGAGGATTTGATATTTATCTTGGTACAAGGTTGTTCAACTGGCTGTGAATTGTTGATGTTAAAGAGAAGAAAACTCAGGCTATCAAGGAAACTTCCTGGTAGAAGTGTATGAAATCAATGGACCCATTCCCTAAGAAATAATGTCAACTTCAGTAGCTGCTTGAAGCAAAAATTTGGCCCACACTAGAAGACCCACAGGAAAAGAAAAGCTTTCTTTGATGGGGAGAAAATATTATAATTAAGTTTTGTTCATTTGTTTCATTCCTGTGAATTAACAGATTCTGAGACAATCTCTAAGACATTTCTGAAATTTAAACCACTCCATTTATGAATAAAAAATTTAAAACAATAACAATTATTAATACTGAGTAGTAACTGCTCTTAACATCTTTTTCCTGTTTTTTATTTTGTTTTTGTTGTTTTTTGCTGTTGTTTTTGTTTGCTTTTATATTTTGAACTATTTTAAACTTTTTAAAAGATACAGAGAAAAAAAATAATAAATACCCACTTACCATCCTGTTTAAGACATGAGACATTTCCAATACTAAAGCAACCTTGCCTAATCTCATTCCCTTCTTCCCCCACAAGAAATAATGTTCTGGGCTTGGTTTAGATCATTTCTACTCAAACATTAAAACATTTACCTAGTATGTAAATGTTCTTAATATTATACTGTTCTTTAAAACTGGTACCATACAGTATGTGTCCTTGTACTTTCAATATGTTTTTTTCACTCAACTTTAGGTTTTTGAGACAACCCTAATTTGATTATTATAACCATCATTCATTCGCTCATACCCAAAGCAGTATAGCACTCCATTGTATAAATGTATAAAAACTTATTTCCCATTATATCATAATGAACATTTAGATTATTTTTGAGTATTCTGCAATTATAAACCATGTCACAGTGAACATCCTCATACACACCTCCTTGTGCACAATGTGAAGGTTTCTTTAGGAATGCAGTCATAAAGTGTGTAAATCTTCAACTTCACTAGGTATTGTCCCTTCCACTCTATATGAGAGTTCCTTTGGTCCATATTCCTGTCAACAGTGTGTCTTTAGACATTTTAATTGTTGTTAATGTAATATTTGTGAGACAATCACACATTAGGGTTTTAATTTTCATTTCCCTAATTAATATTTAGATTGAGCATTTTTTTATTGGCAAGGGGTGGTATTCAACATAGGTTATGGACACTGGTCAACCAGAATGCCAACTAGCACTGTTAGTCATTCTTTGTTTACCCTGAATTAATTGCTTCTTCATATACTTTGCTATATTTCTGTTGGGTTGTCTTTTCATATTGACTTGAATTCTATACATATTCTAGAACAGTGCTGGCCAGTACAGCTTTCTGTTATGATGGAAATGTTCTGTATCTTTTGTGTCCAATACAGTAACCACTAGCCACATATAACTCTTAGGCACTTGAAATGTAGCTAGTGTGACTGATAAACTAAATTTTTTACTTTACTTAATTAATAGTCACATGTGGCTAGCAGCTACCATATTTTACAACATAGTAATAGATATTTATTATCTGTCATTCAGTGCTTCTCAATTTACAATGGGGTTACATCCCAATAAAATCATTACAATTGGAAAATATTGTAAGTCAAAATGCATGTAATATACCCAACTTACTGAACGTTATAACTTAGCCTAGCCTACCTTAAATGTGCTTGGAACATTTACATTAGGTTACAGTAGGGCAAAATCATCTAACACAAAGTTTATTTTACAATGAAGTGTTAAATAACTCAGGTAATGTATTAAATACTATATTGAAAGTGAGAAGCGGAATGGTTGTATGGGTACTTGAAGTACAGTTTCTACTGAATGCATACCCCTTTCACACCATCACAAAGTTGAAAAATTGTAAGTCAAACCATTTTAAGCCAAGGACCAACTGTATATAGTTTATAAATATCCAGTTATGTTTTACATATTTTACATATATTTGCTTTTGTGTCCATTTTTCATAATTAACATTTCTCTATATCATTAAAAGAGCCTTTTAATAAATAATATTTAGCCACACAAAAGTACAATAAATGGTCAAAAAATGACCATTTCTTTGATATTAGTCATTTAGGTTACATATAGTTTTTCACTGTAATCAATAAAAATTTTGTGCATAATTTTCTGTCTGCATTTCCTATTTTTGGGGGGTGTGGTGGCTCACGCCTGTAATCCCAACACTTTGGAAGGCCGAGGTGGGCAGATCACCTGAGGTCAGGAGTTCGAGTCCAACCTGGCCAACATGGCAAAACCCCGGCTCTACTAAAAATACAAAAATTAGCCAGGCATGGCAGCACACACCTGTAATCCCAGCTACTCGGGAAGCTGAGGTAGGAGAATCACTTGAACACTGGAGACCCAGGTTGCAATGAGCCGAGATCACGCCACGGCACTCCAACCTGGGTGACAGAGTGAGACTCCATCTCAAAAAAAAAAAAAAAATTTCATACAAAATCCATACAAAAGTAGAATTAGTAGGAAAAGGATATAAATACTTTAAAGACTCTTGGTGAAGATCTTCCAAACATTTTCCAAAAATTCATTCTGCCTTCAGCAAGATATGAAAGAGTTACCTCATTCTGCCTTCCCCAACTTCACAATAATTTTTAAATATCTGAAAGTTTCATATTGTAAAATGTTATCTTAATTTTTGTTTATTTGGTAATCCTTTCTTCATGCATTTATCAGCTTTTTCTTTCCCCTGTGAATCATCTGTTCACATCTTCTACTACTTATTGTGCTCTTCATATTTTTATAGGATTTTTATGTACTATGGATATAATTTTATTGTCATATTTGCTGAAGGTATTTCCCCCAGTTTTTCCTTTGACTTCAAATTTTGTATATGATGCTTTTGATATGAAGAAGTTTCCAACTCTGTGTTTTTCTTTTTCCTATGAAATTTCTTAAACTGCTCTTTTACTTAGAAAGTGAATAACTCCTTCCAGACGTGGGATAGATATATATATTTCCTCCTAAGTATTATTTTTATATTTAATTGTTTATATGAAATTCACATAAGTTGTTAAGTTGTGAGGTATAGAAATTTTTTTGCAAAATAGTCAATTTTTCTAACATTATCCCCTGAATAATTTTATGTAGATAGTACTCCACCTTTCTCCAAAAAGGACACGGAAAAATATTTTCTTTCTTCATTTGTTGTAATTTCTCCTTGGTCATATGCTAAAACCTTATAAACACTAGGGTCTTTTGTCAGGTACCATATCTCTGCTGCAGATTTGTTCCATCTACAGTTGACTCAGTATCATAATGTTATAATATTTTGATATGTGGCAGACAAATCCCCTTTTCACTCTTCTTGTTTACATTTATCTTAACTATTACTTCCTGTATATTCTTCTAGATTAAGCTCATAACCATATTCATCTCCAAAAATTAATCACCCACTCAAATTTTCATTAGAATATAAAAGTCTAAATTAATTTAGGAAGAACTGGAGTATTTATAATGTAGCATTCCTATCCAGGCACATGCTATGTCATCTCATCTGTAGTGTTCTTTTACACCTGTACTTTTTTTCCAAAAAGGCAGTATGCTTCTCTTATTATAACTGCTCCTGAATATTTTGCATTTCTTCTGGCTCATACCAGAATTTTACAATCTTCTACCTTTCTTGTCTTCCACAAAGACTGTTGCTACCTATCTCAATAAATCTGTGAGAAAATTAAGTCCTACAGAAAATGATTTGAACAACCATTTTGTCAATTCTCTCAAGGATGGTGCTTAATCAATACCATTCTAAACACTCATGCATAAAAGAGTTTACTCCTTATATTCAGTGGGTGTCTTAGGGCATTAGGGCTACATTCTCTCTAGGAAACCTGCTTGAGAATAGCTAGGACTTTCTTGTAAGTTCCTCAAACTCCTACTTTCTTTCCCTGACTTTTGCCACAGCACATGACCTACACTACCATTCCTGAGAGAAATGCGAAACTACCATACAGAAGCTACCACAACTTTCTGCCAAAAACATCTACAAATCTGCTTGCATCCGAACTTACCCTTTCTCTTTCTAGTTTTCATGGAAGCACTGCTCCTCCTCTCTAGGGCCAATTCCTCTAATCTGACCTCCTCAGTGACCTTGTGCTCTCAACTTTCCTTTCTTTAATATTTTCAGTCTTCACTCTTTACTGTATCTGTTTTATTAGCATTAGACATTAGTCTAATCATCCTTCAAAACTAAATTCCAAAAAATTAGCTGGATGTGGTGGTGTGTGCCTGTAGTCCCAGCTACTTGGGAAGCTGAGGTGGGAGGATCACTTGAGCCCAGGAGGTTAAGGCTGCAGTGAGTCAAGATTGTGCCACTGCACACCAGCCTGGGTGACAGAGTGAGACCTGTTTCAAAAACAAAACCAAAAAAATCCCTGATCCCAAGTCCTTTTCCAATTATCACCCTGAACTTGACTAAATGTTCTACATTCAATGCTACTTCCCACTCATTTCACAAACCAAACCCCAGCTCACCACTGAAAAGGCTCTCCCTGAAATCATTAGTTATCTCCACTTAACTAATTCCATGGATCCTTTCCACTCCTGATCTTGATGACTTTTCAGCACCATCTGAGCATTCCTTTCCATAGGGAGCATTTTTTTCTCCTGACTCCTATGACACTGTATTCTCCTCCTTCTCTTCTTACCACTCTAGACTCTCTTCTGTTATCTCGCTGACACTCTTCCTCTCATTTTTCACAACTCTTTTTTGGTAACCTCTTGTCTTCTCATTCATTTTTTCCCTAAGTGTTTTTATCCATTACCATGGCTTCAATCACCATCAGACTAAATCTTGAAGTCCTCCTTTCCAATCACATATATCCAACTGCCCACTTAAAATTTGTATTAAATGTTTCACAAACACATCAAATATGACAAGTCCCAAATTAAACCCATTATCTTTTTACCTGCTTCTCCTTCAATATTTCCCAACTAAAATCAGTTACTTCTCTCCATCCCTCGGATTACTATTCTGTCCAGATCTTCTCTTTCACAGACTATCCAGATAGCCTCCAATGGATCTACTGGATTCTTGCCTTACACTCTTCTAATGTATTCTCCATGTCATGGTCAGAATGAGTTTTATAAAACACAAGTCTGATGGCGTAACTCTCCTTTAGTGGCTTCCCATTACAGAATTCTTAACCTAATGAGACTACATACAATCCAGCCTCTACCTAGTATATTACTCTCTACCTCATTCTATACTATAACTATGCATAAATTTTTTTTATTTTTGCTACAACGTGATGCACCTCTGCTTGCCTTCACATATGCCAGTGGTTGACATTTGGCAATGTCAGAGACATTTTTGGTTGTCACGACAAGGGGGTGGGGGCCTGCTACTGGAATGTAATGGGTAGAGGCCAGAGGTGCTGTGATACTACTAAGCATCCTACAATATACTTGATATATTCCATAAATATTATTATCTGAACCACAATTTCCATAGTATGGAGGCTGAGAAACCCTGGCCTATGCTATTCCATCTGTCTTAACCACTCTTCTTCCCTCTTCCCCTACTCCACTCCTCCTCCAAACTACCACTATATTCTCAGTTATTTCCTTAATATCACTTCCTGTGAAGAATGTCCTTAACTCCCTAAACCTAGTTACTCCCATGACACCCTTTAGAATTTCTTATAATTACTTCTTCAAGATATACTTTCCTGCTATACGGTAAAGCTCTGGAAGGGCAGGACCAAATCTCTTCATTCACCATTTTGTCCCCTAGTACCTGTAATATCATATGTCTGTTAATTAATATCTTGACCATGGGTTTAAAAAAAATAGAATCTTTCTCTGACCTCTTAGAAAAGCAAATACATCTCTCAGCCTCATTTTTCTTAGCTGTAAATATGCTGACACCATACCTCACAGTTATGAATGTTCAAATGAACTGATGTATATGAAGATTTGCACTGAAAATCTTGTGTCTGAGCACACCAATGATGGTTGGTCATCCTAAATACAATTTTTTTTTGAGATAGGGTCTCACACTGTTGCCTAGGCTAGAGTACAGTGGCACAATCATGGCTCACTGCAACCTCCCCACCTCTTTGGCTCAAGCGATTCTGTTGCCTCAGCCTCCTCAGTAGCTGGGATTACAGGTGTGTACCACTATGCCCAACTAATTTTTTGTATTTTTAGTACAGACAGCATTTTACTATGTTGGCCAGGCTGGTCTTGAATTCTTGGGCTCAAGTGATCCACCCACCTCGGCCTCCCAAAGAAAATAATTTTTAAAAAATTTCAATTGTGTTATGAAAATATTTTATTACCATTTTAAACATATTTAGAGTAGTTCTGAGCCTTTAGAAAGCTCTTAGTTGTGTTAATTTCTATAATCATCAAAGTAATGGTACACTATTATTGCCTTCAGGTATCCATAGAAAATGGTTAGGCTATAGAGTTTAATCAGAATATTTTATTTTAATTTTAGTAGTAAAATCTACAACAGTATTTGTAGCATCCTCTTCTAAAAAGGAAAAAGTAGACCTGAGAAATATTTTTCTTTTGTTCCATGAAACAAGGCTTGCCATTTATCGGCTGAGGGCTTGCTAATACCACCAACCTCATCAAAGTAGTAGAAAGAACACCTGAGAGAAATTATTTAAATTCCCTATTGACATAAACTTTACTCAACCAAAGTGTATCTCTAAGTCAATATTTTTGCAGTTTCACAATTGTTTATCTAATAAAGAGCTATTATTTCATTGATAAAAAGAGCAATCTGGAGGATTTTTATTATGTAATTAGCCATTAACTGTATTAAAAGCACTGGTGGAAAGAAATTGGCCATTTAGTGGGTTGGGGGCCTCATATTATTTCTTAAAATATGCTTGCATCATTTCACCAAACTAATGGAGTTACACTTTACCTCAGGTCCAGATTTACTACACAACACATGGTCATGTGTCCTTAGCTTGGCAGCATCTCTTCTTAATGATTAGTTAACTTGAGGATAATGAAGGCCTTATCATGTGTCTAATTAGCCATGCAGTCCCTGATGGTAGTCTAACTCATTTAGATAAAGTCTGTTCTTGAAGGAGGGGGTGGAGAGGAAGCCTAGGGAGAAAGATTGTATACACGTGTGTACGTGTTTGTGCGTGTGTGTGTGTATGTGTGTGTACACAAGGTAGTAAAACAAACCATAATGTAGCATAGCATTTGGGCTCCTTGATAACTAATAAATGTTTTGTCTAAATGGGTACAGTGCAAAGACCAATTCTTTTCATATCCTCAGCTTTAGCTTTTTGTTTATATTTAAGTGAAAACTTTCTGGATAAATGATAGTCTTTTTTTTTTACAGTCTTGTAAGTATCTGATATTAGGTAAAGATAATTAAAAATGTATCTCTCCTAGGTTAACTGAAAGTTGTTTGGTAGATACAGGCAAAGATTCATTTGTTGTCACAAATCTAATTGAGCTGTATCTGAAGTCCTTTGTCAAGGGATTCCTAATAAATAACATTTATTTCTACATTTGCCAAAGGGAATAATTAACATGTATTGTTCAGCTTGTGAGACATATTATAGCAGATGTAAAATTGAGATGAAAAGAATTCTTACCTCATTCTTTAGCCTGCTTCCAGAAAACCTTTAAAAATTAGAATATTTTCCATTAGTTCAGTTCAAACAAAATTACAGCTATAGCATTCAGTGATATGTAGACAACCTAAAGAAGCAGTAATTTCATACCATGATTGGGGAAATAAGCTGGAGAAATTTGCTTTTTTAAAAGAATTCAAGCATCTTTCTCAACTTACTAAAATAAAATAAGTTCTTTAGAAAAAAAGTAAAATGAATAATATTTTTAAAAGTCAGGTGAGATTTGAGACAAGTAAAGGACACTCGCTCTTAAACATGTGTGTGTGTTCCAGCCTATATTTACATTTTATAGTGGGGTGGTGGCTAGTAAGCAGCCTTATGTTCCTTGTAATATCTAAATTTATCTTAGTATGACTCAGTGACTAAACGTTTTTTTTCCACAAGATACTTTACTTTTAAAAATAACTTCTTCTTTTAAGAGCTAAGAGCAGTTATTGGTAAATTATACCACAAGGCAATCTCAGATACAGATCTAGTTATTCTGAGTTTCAGTTTAAAAAACGAATGATGTGTTATCACTGGCTTCATTAGATGTAACCTCACTTACTAATATCCTCATGATAGTTAACAGTGGCTTAGAGCAATATGCTGTTTATTTTCATTCATGTTTTACCTTTCACAGAAACCCAAACAGGTCAGTAGTTTCACCTTCGTAAGGTAAGATCATGGTCAAAGTATATATGATTAGAGATTATTACAATAAACTTTCTATCTTGGTAAGGTGCTAGTCAAGCCCATAGATCTTTAAAACAGGTTGTCTTGGAAAAAAAATTATATTTACATTTACTGCCTTTATTTTACTGAATCCAATCTGAAAATAGACTTTGCTTTATTAGTAAATACTAATTTAAAAGCAATTCTGTTTACTTGATTTCTCCTCTTCATCTCTCTGGAACACCTAGTACACAATTAATTTCTCACTAATTATGACAAGTTATATAATTTGCCCAGGAAGCTAGATTATATAATCATCCTTACAAAGTGGACATTAAGATCCGATGCTTAAATGGAAACATTTTGATAAGGAAAATTAAGAAGTCATTTTATTCAATAGGTATCATGCATATTTAAAGAAACACAGAGAATTTGTCTTGAAGATGGTGTAACTCTACCTTGTCAAGCCTTTTCCAGAATAAACGGAGTGGTAATATGCACTGCTCTCTTTGATGCCAATCCCATAGTAATGATACCTAGAGCAAAGACAGGAACCAGCTCTGTGTTAATGAAGGAGATTTTTGAAGAGGAAAAAGAGACTAAGGTGTAACTGAAGTAACCATGAATAAGAACTGCAAACCCTGATGATCTTTCTTTTCTGACATTTTTCAGGTAGGTAGCATCTTAATGTGCTATATCCCTCTTTGATAGCCACTACTCCTACTCGTTGTTGTTATTTCTGACTCTAGGCTTGAAAAGGATAGGAGAATTACCTACTGACAATCCTCTTACGTCCCCCAAAACATTAGGTTCCAAATCCCAAGAATGTATAAATGTAGGCATTGGCTCTAAGTATATGTACTGTATATATTTACAAATTGAGTGATTCAGCATGAATTTAGTCAATTGGACAAGAAAATGCTACGGTTTTCTTTACCATATCTATTGAATGGAAAAAAGAGTATGACATTATGTGTGGGGAAGATCAATCTCATGCATGGGAATATGCATGAAGCATGTGACCCTTTACACATTATTTTCCTCATGAGGACTCAAAAGTCCAATTCACTATTTTCACTTCAAACTTTCGTGCAACAGTGGGGAGAAGGCTATGGTGTAAATCAATGAAAATGACATGTGGAAAGTAACAGTACCATAGATAATTTATTATAAATATGCCAATGGATCATGAGTCACAATACAAGTATAGCAGCTCACTGATTCTCAAATTATAGCTCATTCTCCTAAGCCACAAACTCTTGACATATTACACATCCATACATAAACACTACAAATATTATACACATGCTAGTGGAATAGTGGACATTTAGTGAGGATAGCCAGAATCCTCTAGCATCTGCTTTATGTGGTCAGTCCCTACTCTCTGCCATCCTTCCCCCATAACTACCTACTGTTTACCAACTCCTTCAATTTGCATTCATCTAAGATCAGGAAAGGAATGAAAAAAAGAGAATGAGGGGCTTTCCAGTGGACTTCAGCCTAATTATATTTTAAAACATTGTTTCTGAACATCACCATCTGAGTTTAAAGTGGATCCTTTACATTGAGGATCCACCATTTGAATCCACAGTTCATCCATCTGGTTGAATGGATGAATCCTCAGTTCATCCATCAAGGTTCCCATCTCTGGCCTCAGCAGGAAACCTCAGCAGGAAAGATCTACTGGCCAAGAAGTTCCACTCCTAAACATTTTCAGGATCCAGGACAGGAGTACAAATGGAAGCCTACATACCATATGAATAGCTATTTGAAAAGTATAAATCGAGCTAACGAACTGCTAACAAAAATATTCCTGTTCTCTTACATTGACAATTTACCTCCATAATGATCTAGTAGGTAAATATGAATTTAGCATTCTTAGACTCCTGGAGTTCCATCTGGGAACATGGTGGTGGGGGAAGACCCACACCTTCACCCCATTTTTCAGCTCTGGCTCCTTTGTTCACTGTGAGGGAACTGGACTGCACATCCAAGATCCAGCTGCATCTGCATCACCCACTAACAGCTACCCCCTGGCCACACCTCATTCTAGGGTTATGAACACTAGTGGAGCAGTGTGGCCTTCTGAGGATGGACTTGGGACATGCCCAATACAGGCCCAAGAAGTGGGCCTGGGGCAGTTTGGACAGGGAATTCCAGAGCCCCAGGGGCCCAGAAGTGGGATGTGGTTTTTGGATGGACACATTCACTCAGGCTTTGGACTCCTGCCTCGTATGAGGACAGCATCTGGAGGACAGCCACAATGAGCCCTCCAAATTGGGAGGCCCAGAAATGGCTTCTCTCTTCTCAGGTTCTAAGGGCAGGACTGTGGCAGCAAACTTGCCTCTATTGATTCAAGGTCATTGGAGATGAAGGAAAAAGGATTTTTAAACATCAAAACAACAACAGCAGCAACAAATATTATAACAAATGTTTTCAGAAAGAGTTGTTATATTTGGGAAACAATAATATATGGTGGTCAAGATAAATGAGGATATTTTATGATTCTGGAAGACTGGGAAGATGTTTTCAAGTCCTCAATTTTGGTAGACGTATAATTATAGTCTGCTAACCTGAAAAAAGGAGCCTCATAACTGCTTGTTTTTACAGTGCAGAAAACTAAATCCTGTGGTAGATGGGAAAAAAGAACCTCTAAGGTATAATGGAACAAAGGGAGAAATGAAGGAAATAGAAAACTTAATGGAAACTTCAAAACATTGAACTGAGTTATGTCTCTAATTAAAAATGAAAAGAAAGAAGCTTACTTAAGTCATAAAGACTTTACCGAAGGAGCCATATTAATAGATATAGATAAGGGAAATATTTAAAACTGTGAAAATAAACAGCAGATTCAGAAGATAGTCACATATATTAGTAGAATTAGTTAATAAGCCAGAATCTGAAATAATTACTAATATTTCATTTGTTAGATTTTAGAACTAAGATACCAAAAGAAATGTTTATATATTAGAAGAAATAAATCAAGTAATGTTTGAAAACAGAGATCCATTAGAATGGAAAGATGTTGTAATTTCATGTTCTTTCTGCAAAGCTTACTGTTTGTTCATAAGCTTTATAGCTTAAATAACTACATTTTAGCCACTTGCTAAAGCAATACATGTTAAACATTGGCTTAAAAATGTATAAGCTTCTTTTATTATAACTTCAATTTTCTTGCTTCTCAACTCTGATCCTCTTTTCAGTGTGGTAAAATGGTTTGCCATGCAGATTGAGAACACACTACACTGTCTTCACAGGTGGTATACAAAAATCACAAGACAAGTCAAAGAGATGACCATGAGTTCAATAAATATTAGAGTAGATACTGTGCCCTGACCACTGTGCTAGTTGTTAGGACAATGATGAACAAAACAGACATTGAAAATCTGATCAGGAATATTCATGTTTCCAAATCCTTCCCAAGTCTATGGCTTCCTGATGCCTGCTGTCATGGAAGAGTGACTACACTGACCAGCACTGAGGCACATTTTACTTGCAGTTTTTAAAACCACCTGATATTCACATTTTTTAAAAATTGCTACATTTTAAGACCAAATAAATTCTAACTAATATAGATGTGTAACTTTTTTCTTACGACTTTTAAGGATAGAATGTTTTATTATGCAACATGTTTCTTATTGTTATAAATGACTATATTATTTGGCCCCCTTATTTCTGTCCCCAGTCATTAGGACAGAATATCTTTACAAATAGAAATATTTACTGCCTCTACCTATATCCAAAATATTTATATTCCAAAAGTAACTATTTTATATATACCTTAAAAAGGTGCTTTTTAATTAATGTATGCATTTTATGTATCAGTCAAATGTAAATAACACCATAAACCCACACACAAACTGACACCTGAAGAAAATGACTTGGTCAGCTACATTCGGCTCTACAAGAGAGAAACGGCATATCCTTTTCCTATTAGCAATGCCTTAGATTTTAGATATGTTGATGTAGCTGAGCATATACTATCAATACAATCTTATATACATGACAGGAGATAGAGAACCAGTGAAAGAGTACACTCTTTTTTTTCCTACATGTATTCAGTGCTTACTGTGTGCTATGTGCTGAGGATTCAAAGAGAGGTGGAGGAGAGTCTCTGGAGGAGTTGACAGTCTTGTGAGGGAACAAATAATGCAAAGAGAGAATTGTAATACCAAATTAATATTTGCTACCATTGAAGCAGGTGATAATGAGTCATGATAGAAATAGTTACCATTTTTGAACATCTATTACATGCAAAGAATTGTATGTATACATGATCTCAAATTTTCACAGCAGCCTGCAAGTAGAGCAATATCCCCAATCCAAAACAGACGTTCAAAAATTATGTGATTTGTTTAAAAATGTTACAGGTTTGAAGGCAAAATTTAAACCCATGATTCCACAAACCATATTGCCTCCACACTCAAGATGCAAAAGATATCTCTCTTTTGTATTGCAATTTTATTTACAATTAGAAAGTTCTAGTGAAATGTAGTTCAAATATATCTGCCGTCACGCACACACACTCTTTATTCTTGTTTGGCAGGAGTAATGTAAGCATAGATAACTAACATGAATTATTAAGACCCACACCACTGATCTGGATGTTTCATATTTGACATTCCATATATAAACTCCCAGGATGTAAGCTCCCTATAATAGGAAATTAATAAACATTTGTTAGATAAATGAATGAATAACTTGAAAAATTAAAAATAACAATGTGTCACAAAACCATAAAATTTTGCCCATTAAGAGAATTCGTATAATATCATATACTTAAACATATCACCACAATTTAAAATTTGGTAGAAATTAAAGAATCTCTTATCTAACATGATGCAAGGAAGTCTACTAACTCCTTTAACCCTATCACAAGTACTATATAAACTTGACCATTACTATTAGGATGACTGGCTTTTCATAAATAGCTTGCCATAGCCATGGTGTTGCCTTTGGTTTTTTTCACTCTCCATTGGGACAGCCCTTCTTCCATCAGGTCCTCGTTTCTGAATCATACTTTAAGGCATGTTTTTAACACATGAAGCTTTGCTTGATATCTCAGGGAAAACTCCTGAACTCCCTGAACTCCTCTCTTGGTCATTTACCCTATACAACTTTGTCCTTGTATCATTGGCATATCTCTAATAATACATGGCTTACCTCCCATACTAAACTCTAAGATTTAGAGGATGAGAATTTTATCTTTCCCTTCACTGTATTCTTCATTAAAAATTACTATGAAGAAAAACCCTCACACATTTACTGGTTAAATCAATCTGTTCCTCTAGGAATTTAGAAATCAATAAAACAAATTTTCTTAAAGCTGAGTGTTTTCAATAACCACCTTCTGACACTGCATTTCCAGGTCATCAGTAAAACACTGAGACTGAACAAAAGTTGTGTACCTAAACAATATATATAAAGGGCATGAAATTGGTGTACTCTGGTGGAAAGACTGTTGCTAGCAATACAAACCTCAGTATTTTGCAATGACCACTGTAATGCTTTAGCACATTTCATACCCTGTTTCTTCTGGAGCCAACAAAATAAACTTTTCCCTTTAATCTTCCTTTTAGTCTAACTAGGTACATGTTGTCATCCGAGTGATTTAGTGTCTTTGAGAACAGAGAAGAGATAATAAATGAGCAGCTTTCTGTCTTCCTAGTCACTAAAGATAAACCTCATAAAACTGGGGAGAGACAGTTCATGCAAAGTGTACATAAATTTTTCATCTCACTTGCAATATTTTATAGCATTATTTTGTAGTTAATAGACGACCCTAAAATCAATCTTGCTAGGGAGTATTTACCATGCATACTGTAATATAACAAGAAGATATGCTGGTGTATGTTAAATAAAAAGTGAGGTTTGTCTCACTGTGGAAGAAATAGTTGTTTAAATTTATGTAACACTACCTAATGCTTATCCTGTAGGTTACTCTGAATAAAGATTCCCAAACATTTCACAGTTCCTTCTCCCTATATGATTATTATCCATTTCTATTAAAGAAAATATATGATAAATGCTCAAAAAATCCTGGGAATGATTAGCTAATTTTTCCAAGAAAATGTGTCACAAAAGCAGCTTCTATGATTATCTAAGAAAAGTGTGTTCATTTCTTAGCAACTTTCCTCAATCTTATGTCAAATGACAGATCTGATTTAAAATTTATGAATAAAGAAAAATAATTAATGCTTGTAGCCACATTTTAATATGAACATGTTATTAAAATATAACAGACTTTTAATATGACAAATGAAATTATTGCTGTTCTTTTTTACTACTAAAATATTTACCTCGTGCCTAATACTTTTCTTCATTTGCTGAGCAATTTGTACCTGCATCTATATTTCTTCTTTTCCATTTCAGTCTTTATATAGAATTCCTGAAACATATGTTCCCACTAAGCTAGTAGCCCTGATGTTAGTTTACACTACACAAATGATAACTGATAAGGAAATGATGGGATTAAGCTGTTCAGGGACTTGCAATAACTTGCTACGATAAGAGCAGCTGCCATATCAGTTTTATTAACCCACTAAATCACTACTAATAAATAAGATAATAGCTTTTGTCTATCATGTCTGAAAACCAAGATTTGGCTGATCAAAGTCTACAAAAAATTAAAATGTAACTTAAAATCAAACAGTCTACCATGTGCGTAAAATCTATTTGTGGGCTCCATTATGTTCTCCCTTACTTAGCCAAGCCATTCTGAGCAAGGGTAGGATACAAGGTTTTTGCTTATCATTGTATCTGAGGGCCTAGTTAGTAACGGGACCCTCAGTAAAATGCTTATTAAACAATTAAGATGAATAGTGAAAGTTCTTTGCCAGCAGGCACCCTATTTTACAATTCTTTGCATCTCAAAAACTCTTTAGCATCACACTTTGTACATTAATGTCAGTAGGAATAGACTGATTATTCTCAATGCATTCATAACCATAAAAGATGCATGAGTTATTCTTCCTTATTATACTCACAGAACTTTGTTTCATTTTTATTTATTTAAAACCTGAATTAAAAAATATTACAGATAATAAAACCAGGTATGTATTTTTGGGATTCGTAGCAAAATTAAAGGGAAGAAAAGAAGAAACATGAAAGTAAAGTCAGTTTTTATCTTGGTATTGGGAATGTAGAGTGTCCACTGTTGGGGTTGCTGGTTTTCTTGGCTGGCAGGGGATGGTAATTGTGAAGGAACTGGATAGAGAGCTGAGCTACTAATCTGCCTGCAAATTGACTGGCTTTGTCCCTAAAGTACTCTTGTTAGGTGCCCTAGAGTGAGGCTTCCTGAGCCCTCATGTTCATCTTCAGAGATTATTTTTTCATAACCATCAGAGCAGTGGCCTCCCATGTGGAACATTGAACTTGCCACTGAAAACAAATTATTCCATTTTTAATTGTTCCTAATTTTGACAGTGGATGAAATCTGGGCCTACATAGTGATCATGTGTGTTTAGATTTTTTTGTCTATTATTTTTTTATTTTTGTTTTGTTTTGGTTTGAGATGGAGTCTCTCTCTGTCTCCAGGCTGGAGTGCAGTGGTGCGATCTCAGCTCACTGCAACCTCCGCCTCTCAGGTTCAAGTGATTCTCCTGCCTCAGCTTCCTGAGTAGCTGGGACTACAGGTGCTCACCACCACACCCAGCTAATTTTTATATTTTTAGTAGAGACAGGGTTTCACCATGTTGGCCAGGATGGTCTCAATCTCTTGACTTCATGATCCTCCTGCCTCGGCTCCCAAAGTGCTGGGATTACAGGAGTGAGCCACCATATCTGGCCTATTTTTTTGTTTTAATATGCCTGTTTTAAATATTTTATCTCTTCCATTCTATTGAATAAATTTTGGGCTCATTTTATACAGTCAAACTTTTTCATCTTTCACTTTTAGTGAGGGAAAGAAGTAGCACATGAACAAATGTGAGAGTTGTGAAGACATTACTGTAATTAATAGCCAGTTATTTCAAAACTTAGGAAAATAGAACTTGAAATTAGACACCACATTCATTCATGATTTTTAGGCCCTACTAATCGTCTCTTTGTCACAGAGATTAGTGTTTTCCAAACTTTGGGTTTTATATAGGGACCAGTAAAATTTGGAGAGTGACACTGCTTCATGAACCTCAAAGACATCTAAGAACAATTTTTAAAAAGGAGGTGCTATCTCATGCCCAGAGTACAGGAGAACTTTTTGAGTCAATTATAATCTAAAATAAATTCTGTCTGATAGTCCCCAATGAGATGACTGGACATACTCTAGCTATCCTATAATAATTTGGCACAAATTGAAAACTCATTTTTTAAGTAATCATCATCAGAACAGTTTCACAATGTTTGTATATGTTAGTATGCAATCCAATGATGTTAAAATAAATATCACATTTATTTATATTTTTAAAATAATTAATGAATGTTTAGTAATACTATGCTAAAAGTACTGTATTAAACACTACAATAACAATAAAATACATTTTGCAAAATTACTAGTAAAATTTGGAGAAATTATGATTCCCTGATTTTCTAAGGTATACTTACTTTATATTTCTGTCTTTCATTCAATTGTTTGTATTTCCATAGACATAAAAATATTTTTTATGAAATGTAAGTTTATGAAATAATAAACAGCCATTAGAAATGTTTCCAAAGATAATATGTAACAGAGAAATGTTTAGAACTAACATTAAAAGGCAGAAAATAAAATTGTGTTTGTGCTACAAATTTGCTGTTAGATAAAACACAAACACCTCTAAATTAAACGCCTTGTGATTGTGGCGTGGTAAAGTGTTTGTTCTCTGAAGAAGAATCTAATGTATTAATAAAGTTTAAGAACTGTTAGATCTGTAAAAAAAAAAAAAAAACAATAAAACTTATATGTCAGAAATAAACAATTATTTGTTGATACGACTGATATTGGAAAAAAAGTAGTAGGCTTCCCAACTTTTACTAGTAGATAAAACATAAACTTTAGAATCAGGTAAACTTTGATTCAAATGCCAACACTGTTATTGTGTATTATCTGTGTGGCCTTGGGCAAGCCAATAACTTTTGAAATGCAATTTACTCATTTGTAATACAGGAATTCCTACCTTCTATCATTATTGCAAGGATTAGAGATGAGTGCATGTATCTGTGTGTGTGTGTGGTACTCAATAAATAATAACTTTTAATTGTATTGCACATTATTTTAGATTGAGTCATTAATCTTTTATGATTAAGGATAGTGGGGTTGAAAGTATATTCACTCCTATCTTCATTCCTGTACTTTATCTCATTTAACTCTCACAACAATCTTATAAGGTATTGCATATCCACTTTACTGGTGAAAAGCTGAATAATCCTACAATAAATCACCAGCTGGAAAGCTGGTGTCACACAGCTATACATGGAAACATCAGATTCATGTTTAAAGTTGTCCAACTTTAAAGTCTATATCCCTAACCATTAGGCTATACTGCCTTTTGATATTCTATCTTCCAAGATAAAAGCTAAGCATATTTCTTGGAAATAAAGGCAGAAACATACCTAGCTAAGAATAATTATATCAAAAAATTATTATTTACAAGATATACAAACTACATTTTGCTATATTTTTACCATATGTAGTTTAAATATGGAAAATTAATTTTTCTCTATGATACAAAGACACCAAAAAAGTCATGTCACAAAAATCAAATGGCATATCAGCACAGCAGGAAAAAAAATTCAAATTGTTAATGCCTTGCTGTTGGGCACATCTATGGCTCTTGGATTCGAATAAATTGCCCAAAGTCACCCCATGTTGTTACATCAACCTAAGTATTAGAGCCCCACTGTGACACAAAGGACAGGGTTAATGATTCATCTCTAATCCTAAAGGCTCCTTCTAGGATTAATTGACTTTCCCTGCAGCCTGCCAGCCCACTCTCTTGTAGATCCTGTCAAGAGGGTTTCTCTTCATTGCTTTGCCTCTTTTCCCTCTATCTATTTACTTTAAACACTATCTGATCTTTCCCCAACCTACACAATTCTGTAGGAATCAAATTGAGTAGACACCAGTCAGTTAAACTGATCAAACTTTGAAATAAAGTTGACTTGGTTAGAAAGAAGGGACCAATTTTGCCTTTTTGAATCTGGCATTTTATTTCCTCTTTCCAGGCCACGATAATGTTAACATTAATTGCAATCAATTAAATAAGTATTAATTGGTACTCTATCATGTATTGGCCAACAGAAAGGATATAAAAGTGAATAAGACAAAGTTTCTGTCCTCAAAATGTGTATGATCTGTTTCGAGGAGGAGATAAGTTAATTTCACCTTAAGATAGGTACCAACAAACTGCCATAGGGTGCAGAAAAGGAGCCTACAATAAATCAGTGGACTAAGGAAAGATCTAAAGGAAGAAGTTCAAGAGACATTCTTTCAAATGGGTAAAATTTCAACACATATATAGGGGAAAAGGCATTCTCCAGGGGGAGACAGCATCAACTTAAACAAAAGACTGACAGTTGGAGTGAATCAAAGGTTACTGGGATGATTGCTTGGTGAGCACATAGGCTACATGCTAGAAAGTGAGAAATAGGTGACACAGTAAAATGAACTTGGACTAAATCCTGACAGACCTTGAATGTCAAGTTGAGGAAAGTTTGTCATTAATAATAGAAATTATGAGCCAGCAGAGGTTTTGAACATAGAAGAGATATGATTGAATCTGAACTTTAAAAGGTTAGTCTGAAAAAATCGCATGAATGGACAAGAAAGACAGAGTCAAGGCCAGGCTATGAAAGTAGCAATGAGGAGAGGCATATTCAAAAGAATTCAAAAAGTAGGACCTATTTTTTGGCAAGTGTCTAAAGCTGAGCTATCCAATAAAGCAATAAAGCCACTGGCCATATCTGGGTGTAAGCACAGGAAATGTGGCTAGTCCAAAGTGAGATGTGATGTAACTGTAAAATACACACTAGATTTCAAAACCGTAGTATGGAAGGAAGAATGTAAAATATCTGATTAATGATTTTTATATTGATTCCATAGTGAGATAATAATGTTTTGAGTAAATTGGATTACATAAAACATTAAAATTAACTTTGCTTTTTCCTTTTTACTTTTTAAATGTGGCTTCCAGACTTTTTTGAATTGAATATGTGGCCACATTATACTTTCATCTGTCAGTGCTGGATGTGATGTCAGGGCAGAAGGAGGCAGTGAACAAGCTAGAAACAGCAGTAGAAGAGGGAAGAGGGCCTGGATAATACAATGACAGAGAAGCTATAGAAGTAGTTTTCTGTATTTATTTATTTTAAGAGGGCATTATCAGTTGGTTCAAATGCTAGGCAGGAGCCAAGGAAGATGGGTAACAGTAAAAACCAGCCATTGGATTTTTGCCCAGGTAGAGAAATGGACTAGGTCAGAGGGATGTGATCAGTGGTAAGGGAAGCAACAATTCAAAGGCAGAAATACTGGAGCAATCACGAAGGTTGGAGCTTTTTTCTTTCTCAGCATAAAGGAGATCTGGACATGCTTATAGGCAGAAGGAAAGGAGAAACTAAAAACACAGCACACAGAGAAAATAGCTGTTGAATGAGAAACTGTACTTGGGCATTCTCCAGAGACTGCCACAACACAGAGGAAAATTTAAAGATAATGTGTGACAGCTTATTTTATGTTTATATTTACATTAAGAGATGACCAAACAGGTCATTTGTGTATGTCATTTGTCTTGAAGAGAAAAGAAGGAGACATCAAGAAATTATTTTCTGGGAAAGAAAACTAGAGGAAGAACCCGAAGCTTGCTAAGGCACTTCCTTCCTACTCGAAGCTCTTTAACCCCTGGTTTGGGCCTTGCTCTTTGGGAGCCTTGTGGAATCTGCTTGGTTCACTATAGTTAGTCTCATACATTCCTCCTTTGTGACACTGGTGCCTTCAGTAATGACTTCAAGATTATGAAAACGACTCATTTAAATTATTTCAGCAGAAATAATAATATATTATTATTTTCATATGTAAAATTTGCCTTTTAAACATTATTCTGAAATCTACTTTTTGTTTTCTTCAGTTCTCACAGTTGATAAAAGTCTGTTTCATCAAGAGAATACCTGGTTCTCTTTGTACTGACAAAGACAATAGTTATTTTACATTTATGTCAATCTTCATGCACAAGAGCAGAATCTGACATATGTTCATTAGTATCTTACTTTGAATGGCCTCTTGTTCCAAGCCGCCTTGTTGTTAGGAGGGGAAACTTCTGGCGAATTGTCTAAAAAGAAAAAGGATTACTTTAGGTTTTAGAAAGTATATGGTTCTAATGTAAGCCACTCATAGCCAATTACTTGGGGAAAGTAAATGTTGACCTCTGAATGAACTGTGAGTGAATACTTAGTCTGGAAAAAATAATAACTTACACATATTGATAAGCAATACATCAGCAGAGGCAGGGAAGTACTTTTTTTATTGAAGTGCTCTACTGACCTTGTCTTGATTTCCAAGGCAGATGATACTAATATCTGCTTTTGCTTGATGGTACTACTAAAGCAATTATTACTTTATTTATGTATGGAGTGAGAAGATTTGGGTCTCTTCATATAATTCCACACAGAGATGTACCCAGAATTTAAAATCTATTCCCAACCCAAAAGGACATATAAAACTCTCTCTGCCTTACTGTATCTCCATTGTAATGTTATAAAATTTTTGGTTTGTATGTTCCTTTCTCTAAATTTGCTAAAATTAGGATCTGATTAAAAATTGTTTAAAAAGTCTTCTACAGAAAACCATTTTAAACTCAATATTTGAAGATCCATACATGAACTTTAGAGAGCTCGATGTCAAAATATGTAGGGCAAATATGTAGGCAAATTAACACAAAATATGTGTTAATTTATTGGAGGCTGGGTCTATAGTTTTACCAGGTTTTCAAGGTGCTTCATGACTGCCAAACAGTTAAGAATTATTCCCATAAGGTGGACTCACAAAATGGTAATGTTAATATGGATATTAGAAGTTGTCTTATCCAAACTCCTCATTTAATAGAATGAGTAAACAGAATTTTAAAGAGATTAAGCACTTTTCAGAAGGTCTCACAATAAATTAGTCCAGTCTAGGCTAGAACCTAGATTACCTCATTACAATGTATAATATCACACTCACTCTGTAAATAGATAGGTTAAAATAAACTATTTTTTTTTTAATGAGAAGCTGGACCATAGTATTCATTATTTTCTGGACAATGAGTCCCTCTACAGGTTAGAATCTGGATTTCAATTTGTAAAAGACACAATATTTGAGACCCAAGCTTCCTAAAGTTTTTCTGGGATATCCTAGGTTCTCAAACACAGTATGACATGAATCTTAAAGAACAAGGCTTTCTTAAGAGATTGATATTGATTCTCAAAATGATACCTCTCTCTCTCTCTATATATATATATATAAGCATAGTAATGTCAGTTATACAGATTCCCATCCTAACCATACTGGTTGGGTAGAAGAAAGTATTTTTAAATGAGAGAATTCTAACCCATCCCATCATAAAATCTTGGGGTTTGGGATGTAAATATAGAAATGGAGAATTAGGAGAACTTTTAGTACATTTTAAAACCGATTTAAAAACTCATATATTTGGACTAGCTAAGTAAGGATAACCACTAACCACTAATTGCATTAGCAAGAGACTGGTCACTTCCATTTAATTCTGCTTCTTAACACAGGCCACTATACACTTTAATGCATCCCTCTTTGAAGGGAAATGCTACTGCTTAAATGAAGCTTGACTTAAATTTACATTAGATCTTCTAATAGTTAGGGTTCTAATATTCAAAATCAAGTTATAAACATACAGCAATTCCAAACAGAGTCCTTAAGACAATTTCTGCCTGCAAAACAAATGTCTCAATATTCTCTAAGAGAACTTGCACAGATGAATTTGTTTTCATGCTATCTGCCTGACATGACTTTAGTTATAAGTCACTATAGCCAATATGAGTCGTTTACCTTTCCAAAGGTGGCCGCACAGGCTGGCTCTAATTTCTCTTTCCTACAGAAATCTAAGTAGTGTGCATAAAGAATGCACCGTGGTAAGCAAACTCCTTCACATACAATGTAATTCTCTTCAAGCCTAAGAAAAAGGAACAAATATTAGGTCAAATATTTTATTTCTTTTTCCTTCAACTTTCTCATTGACTTATTACCCATTCTGAATACGGACTCTATACAAATGAGGTAATGAGTAGACATAAGTAGACTTCCTTTATTCTGGATATTTTTAAAAATCAAATTGTAAGGATTAATGTTAGAAGTACAAAAACCCCAGTGAAAAATCTGCTAGTACAGTTAAAATATCATGGTCAACATAAAACCATGCCTGGTCCACATCACAAATATTAGGTCTTCTATATAAACCTCATGGTTCATCATGATTTGCTCTGTGACATATAAATATGAATGGTGAAATTGAAGATGATGGGTATTTTAAAAAACATTCTTAGTACTAAAGGGCTGCCAAGCTTCAGGCTGGCAAATGCTTACATTCTCTCACTTTCATTTAAAACCTAGTTCTGAGCCCTAAATAATTAGGGAAGGACAATGATGCATTTACTTGCAAAACACAGGAGAATCAACCATTTTACTTAAGTCTCAAATGACATTGATATATTTCTATTCCTATACTTTTCACTACTGTGATCAGTACTATAATTATCTAAAACATACTATACACTTAAAAGATAATGTAATTCTCTATGGATATCTCCAAACATAACTATATAACCTTTGAAAATTTGGAGTAATTCCATTTAATTTGCAACTAAGCATAACTTATATAAATGTAATAAATACATATTTGTGTTACAACTTTCTAAACAGCAATGTACAAATTAAACTTTTAGATTCCATTCCCAGTTTTCCTAACAGTTCAGTAGGTGATTTTGACTAAAATTTACTTATACCAATTTTATGTATAGTAAGATAATATTTGTTATAATGCAGAAATGATGCAATATAGAGTCTGCAGATTAAAATTGGATGAAACCCTTCAAAGACTTGATTTAAAATATTCTAATGTATACAAGATAAAGACTAAAGAAAGTATTCCCTGAACAGGTAAAATATCAGTCACCCATTTTTTTTAATGAAGAACAAAAAAAAAAAAAAAAAAAACTAAGATCTAGTGTTTCAAAATATGAAATCAATATATGTACATAAAATCAGATGACATACTAGTTGATAGAGAAAACTGGAATTAATCAGCCAGCTTTTTCACTTTGATTTTCAGTTCTAGTTTTTAACAGCCCTGAAATAATCTATAACCTTAAAAAAATTCTCAAAATATGAGTAACTCACTTTTTAAAAATGTATAATATTCATTTTTAGAACAGAATGTGAAAAATTCAAACAAAAATGATGTGTGATAATTTCAAAACTTTGAAAACTTTTATGAGAAATGTTTACCTATTTAAAAATTATATTTTAATTACATGTACATAATGTTCACATTTCATTTTGCTATTTTGAGATTGTTGTAGTAGGCATTGTCCTTGTCTTCAAAATATTGAATCATCCTAGACATAAGTATGATGTTCATTTGGGGTAAAACTTTTTCTTTGATCTTAATTTATACATATTTATGTATACATTTATTCATAAAAGAAACATGTATATTTCCACACACTCAATTTAAATGGAAAAAATGAGTTATCATTCAAAACAGCTCAATAATATATCTGAAATCAAAATACTTTTGCCCCAGTTATCCTGCTGCAAATAGTTGTATCCTAAATATCCCTGATATTTAACTCAATTACTTGACTGCTCTAGTATATTCATAACTAGTAAACACGACGTCAACTTCAATAGTTAAACTCCAACTTTAGATGAATACTTGGCTTATATTTCAAATATTTGAAAGGGTTCAAGCATATAATCACAAAAAAACTACTATATGTAAATTGTCATTTAATCTTTAAATAAATAATAAAAATAAAATGTACTAGGTCTTCATATTGTATTTTTCTAAGGCTCCTTAGGTCATACTCTACATAAAATTAGGTTATGTAACTAATCAGTAAATATGTAATCCTTTTTATTAGTTTGTTTTTTACATGGAATTTGTGAGGAAATGTATGCTCCTATTTCTTCCTACTATGTAGGGAAGTTTAATATAATGTTTTTACTTTAGAGCCCTCTTCTTTTAGATAGATATTACAAAATGTTCACTCTATGTGGAAATCCTACTGATAAATTCTTGGTTTTAAAATATTTTCCACAAAACCAATTTGTAATATTTTATTATTATAAATCATATATGACAGATGCTATACAAATAGTTGAACATCTATTTAAATTAGTAGTGATATCTTAAGCGATTTTTCTATGTCTTCTACTTCAAACACATTTCGTCTTACAGAGTATACACTATTTTTAATTTGCCCTCTTATGAATAAAGGCAGTGTCAAGATCCTTCCTCGTTTTAAGTTGTTTTTAAGAATCGTATTTTATAAACTCAAAAACTATCAAATAACAAACATGTAAGGACTGAACTGATTGCATGTTAAGCCAATACATCATAAAAAACGTTCATTAATGCTTACATTTGAAGAAAATATGGTTTTAGTCAATAAGGAACAACGTAATGTGGTTTTTATTTGTAATGCTTCATCAGCACTTGTATCAGTCTCTATACTAAAAATTCAGTGAAAAAAAAAATCTGGGTTAAATTCTAATTGGTTTTTTAAACTTTCCCAAAAAGTTTGAGGAAGAAGTAAATTGTGAAAAACAAAGATCCTGAAGACGCTAGCTGTTCAAACGTCAACAGGTGCTTCAGTGTACCCTGCGGGCGAGTCTCACCACTGCAGCGTGAGCTGTGTCTGCTTCTTTTTATCCTTCACAATCTGCGTGATGGTTTTCTTCTGAGACAGGTATTGATCCGCTGCTTTGGTTTTGCTGTCGTGGTTGTCGGCATCGTCTTCTTCAGAGGAAAAGTTACCATTGTTTAAGTGCATTTCTGATTGCCAGTTGAAGGAATGATAAAGAAAAACAGAATATAAAATCAACTAAGTAGCCTCTAAGTGTACCTTAACTTCAAAGCAGTAGCCTACTGGGGTGGTGGCGGAGGGGAGGAAAGGGGAGTTATGCAAAATCCCTTAGAGTTGACAGTCTCTACTTGACATTTTACTGAGGAAATACAAAGATTTGGACAGAACATTCTACATCTGCCTTATGTTTGGGATGCGTTATTATTATTGGGTGCCCTTCTTAGAATACGTTCTCGTCCCCTTCGCAGCTCCGGATGCGGCAGAGCACTCACCTGATTTCACTGCCCCCGGCAGCTCCAGGTCTTCGCCTTTCTCCCCGCCGCCCTGCTCGCCCCCGGGTTGCGCTTCGGCCTCCAGGTACACTCTTTCTTCCGGATAGACTAGCAAGCCCTTGCCCAGGAGCTGCACACAGCAGTCTTCCTGGATCCCCGGGGACAGTTGGGACGCAGGCTGCGCCTGCAGGAAGGTGTTTTCTAGCTCCGGGACCTTGGCCATCCTCCTGGACGCCGGACACCTCCGCGGCGCCGCTCGGCCGGTTCCCCAGCGGAGCGCCAGCCCGGGGCGGGGCGGGGCGGGGCTGGGACCGGGGGCCGCAGGGGCGGGGAAGGAGGCCGCAAGCTCCGGAGTGCCCTGGCTCAGCGGAGAAGGGACGCCGCGCAAAGGTACAGCCTAGACCGCGCGGGGGCCGCGGCGGGCCGTGGTGGGACTGCGTTTCTCCACCTGTCTGCGGTCCGGGCAGATGCTCCCTCGGAACTCACTTTCTCACCTGCGCCCGTCACGCCCTGGGCCCCCCACAGCTTCCCCCTCCCTCCCGTTCTCTCAACCTGGGCTGGTCGGAGGACCATTTTCACACTCAGAGCTCCCAGAAAGATCCTGGGAAGGCTCACTCTCTTCTGCAGGGAAAGTGCAGCAGTAACTGGCCCCATCCCTACTTTCAAGGTACACTATTGGGGCACCCGGCCGCGCGGCCTGGACTCTGCACCCCCGAAACAGGGAAAAAGTATGCCGGAGTACCGCTCAGTCTTTGCACAGCAGGGGCCGGGCTTTTTATTCCGGGAACCTTCCGAGGGATTGGTGAGGGCTCTTCTCAGCATTTGAGGAAAGATCCCATCTCATCACGCACCCTCTGCTTGTGGACGCACAGTGGCCCGCACTCCTGGATCTCCCAGCCCTGGAGGATCTTGTCTCAACCCCGAGGAAAGATTCTTTCTCTCCCGTTTACCTTTATTTTGTAATTTAAACGCGTCCCTGACGATTACTCATCTCATGCCTAGCAGTAGGGCAACAGAAGTTTGTTTGTTTAAGTGAAAAATGAAATTGCGACAATCTTCCAACCCAAAATGGCAATCTCATGGGGGCAAACTATAATCTGTGCTCTCTTTAGGTGGGAGCGGTCAGTGGAGACTTGGGGTTGGTGTTACCTGACTGCCAGATCATCTTCCTTTCCTTCCACCCTCTGTTCTTTTGACAAATGCGCCCGGAGTCTTTATATGCCCAGTGCTCTCCAAGAAAAGCAAGGATTCTGCTTTGACTCACATTGCTTCATCACAACCTACAGCCTGTCATCCTCTCTTGCAGCACTAGAGAGAGAAATCAACCTTCGACTTTGACAATATTAAACTACATTACATTGAAATTTAACATAGAACAAACAAAATGGGATCCAAGGTGATGGGTGACTGAAGGGTGAATTATGGGAAGGAGTGATGCAGTCTAAGTAATACAGCAAAAGCAGCTAAGCTTATGAGTGGATTTGAATCTCCCCCATTTTTAGTACCACTTGTTGGGAAAGGCAGCAACTCTTTGTCAAAGGTTTTCACCTTACCTGGTACCTCCAGCAGCTAGATCCAGGATGGGGCTACTCACCCCTCCACGCTCCTAAAACTCCTAAAGAGGGTATACCCCTCCAGTGCCTCAGGACACTACCCAGTCCTCTGAAAGCCTCAGAGCCTGCCCAAGCCAGAGGGCTTAGCTGTACAGTACTAAAGTTTAGAATATTGCCTCTTTACAGAGATACCCTCAGATTCATTCTGTAAAGGGAGTCCTAGTGATTAACTGTGTCTACTTATATGAAATGATAAGAAGAAAAATGTTCAGGAAAATTACTGGAATTTCTTTTTTAAAAATATTGACCACATGATAACGTGTTTGTGTGTGTGTGTGTGCAAGTCATACAGACACTACGTGAAAATCTGGCAATTATCCAATTGAACAGATCAATGGAAACAAAAACCATGATCACTTAAGGCCCTAAGTGAACTTTTTGCCTTAATTTTAAGTAAATCTGTTTGCCTAACAAAATGATGTGAAAGTTATTTGTGCTTCTATTCAAAAATAGGAAGTCTAAATAGGCCTATAGCAAGTAAATAAATTTAATCAGTAATCAAAAAACTTCCAACATAAAAAAAAGCCCAGGATGAGATAGCTTCATGAGTAATTTATACCAAATGTTTAAAGAAGAATCAATGCCATCCTTCTCAAATGTATGGTATGTGGTGAAAGCAGAGGATGGCGAAAAGCTGTCAATATCCTAATTTGCTATTTGTAATTGTTATAACAAATCTGAGCTAATGAGACTAGTGTTTTAGAAAGGCATTAGTGATAAACACCTCATAAAGTCCTAGGCAGGAAAATAGATAAAAATGGAGACTGATCTTTTAAAATAGCGATTTGTAAGATTTTTATGTTTTATATACTCTTTAAGAAATTTTTGTAAGATATCAGCTGTCTCTCAGGGGAAAAAATGCCCATGAATACAATGATGAACAAAATTCTGCTTACAGTTTGACAGAATGTAAGTAAAAAATACCTGAAAAAGTTTATTCTGTTTTAAGGGAAAAAAAAACACATGATGTCTGAAAGAGAAGATTCTTTGAAGTTCCCAAATTACAGTGTCTTCATGACTGGAGGCACAAGAGTAAAGGGGAAAGGAAAAGGAATTTGGAGGCAGGTACATTTGCACTCATTCTCTTTGTGCTTCTGGACATTTAACCTTTCTGTGCCTGTTTCCTTCTCTCAAAATTGGAAAAAATAGTACATATCTATAGTAGATTTTGTGGGTGTTCTGCTCAGATCCCCTGGGATTTCTTCCACATTTCTGAGCACTCCTCACCCCGTTTTTGCCTCCTTTGGTTTCCAATACCAGCACCAAGACCACCACCTGAGAGCTCCTGGGACTTTTCTTTGGAGAGACTGCCCTTAGCTACCAGACCACCATTGCCCATAGACAGAGACAGCCTAGGTGCCCCTGGCTAGCACTTAGCCAATGACTGATGGTTAAGAACCTTGACCTCATGCTGGATAAATCTGAGGTGCAATTTACAGCCCAGAGCTTCTCTATGGGATCGGGCTGAAACCGTCTCCCACTAGACCATTCCTAAAATCCCATCCATGTTTGGCTTCTTCCCCTCCTCTGTCCTGCTACCCCTACTCCCTTTCCTGTTTCTCCTGGCAACACTTTCTTTAAATTACTTTTGTAGAAAAATGCTTGACTCTGGTCCTGCTGACATAAGACATCACATTATAGAGTTGATATAAGCATCAAATGAAACATTATAAATAGGAAACTAGTACAATGCCTGAAACAGAGTAAGGCTTCAATAAAACATATCTAATCTTTTTATTCTGAAACTTTAGATCTCTTTTAGCTCACATAAGCAATGAAAAAAATTTTTGGTCTTTCATTGCAGAAGAATTTTGAGGAACAACCTTCTCCTTGCCTAGGTTATTTCTGGGCATAATATTATCTGGAGTAATCATATACTATGAAATTTTCTTCTGTGAAAGTTCATGTCTCTCCTAATTTGTTTTTCTGTTCACCAAAATTATTTTATAAATACAGCAAGTACTTTGCTTTCTGTTAATGACTTTCATTTTGTTTCTTTCAAATAAAAGTAAAGGCCGGGAGCGGTGGCTCAAGCCTGTAATCCCAGCACTTTGGGAGGCCGAGGTGGGTGGATCACGAGGTCAGGAGATCAAGACCATCCTGGCTAACACGGTGAAACCCCATCTCTACTAAAAATACAAAAAAATTAGCTGGGCGTGGTGGCAGGTGCCTGTAGTCACAGCTCCTCAGGAGGCTGAGGCAGGAGAATGGCTTGAACCTGGGAGGCGGAGCTTGCAGTGAGCCGAGATCGTGCCACTGCACTCCAGCCTGGGCCACAGAGTGAGACTCCGCCTCAAAAAAAAAAAAAAAAAAAAGTAAAATGAGGTTATGGACCTAACAACAGAGCCCCAAAATACATGAAGCAACAAATACTGTTTTTTGACAGAAGTACTAACACCATTCAATGGAAAAGGATATATAGCCTTTTCAATTAGATAACCACATCTAAAATAATAAGTTTGGAACCCTACTTCACACTATATGCAAAAATAAATATGGTTCAAAGACCTAAGTACAAGAGCTAAAACTGTACAACTCTTGGAATAAAACCTTGGTGTAAGTCTTCATCACCTGGGATAAGGCAAAGGTTTATTGAATGTGATACAAAAAGTATAAGCAATAAAAAAAATAGATAAACTGAACTCCACCAAAATGCGTGCATCAAAAACACTATCAAGAAAATGAAAAGACAACACACAGAGGAAAAATATTTGAAAATCGTCTATCAGAATTTATAAATAACTCTTACAACTCAACAATCAAAAGACAATAGCCCAATGTAAAAACATGTAAAAGATTTAAATAGACATTTCTCCAGATAAGATCTATAAATGGCTAATAAGCACACAAAATGCTCAATATCATTTTCATTAGGAAATGCAAATCAGAACCACAATAAGATATCACTTCACACCCACTATAATGTTTTAAAATGATAGTGAGGTTGTGGAGAAATTGGGACCTTCATACATTGCTGGTAGGAATGTAAAATGACACCACCACTGTGGAAAATAGTTTCGCAGTTCCTCAAAAAGTTAAACATATGATTCAGTAACTCTGTTCCTAGGTAGATACTCAAGAGAATAGAAACATAAGCTCATACACAAAGCTTGTGTAAAACTGTTTATAGCAACATTATGCATAAAAGTTAAAAAGTTAACACAACCCAAATGTTCATCACCTGTTATATACATAAACACAATGTGGTATATACATACAAAGGAATCTTACGCAGTCATTAAAAAACAGTGAAGCAGAGGCTGGTGGATTGCTTGAGCTCAGGCGTTTGAGACCAGCCTGGGCAACATGTCAAAACCCCATCTCTACTGAAACATACAAAAATTAGCTGGGCATGGTGGTGCATGCCTGTAATCCCAGCTACTCAGGTGGCTGAGCTGAGATCACAGCCATTGCACTCTAGCCTGGGCAACAGAGCAAGACCTTGTCTCAAAAAAATAAAACGAAACAAAACAGTGAAGCAATGATACATGCTTCAATATGACCTTAAAAACATCATGTCAAGTGAAATAAGCCAGATATAAAAGGCTACATATTGTATGATCCATTTACATGTAATGTCCAGAATAAGCAAATCCATAGAGACAGAATAGATTAATGGGTTTGCCAGGGTTTAGAAGTAGTGGAAATGAGGTGTGACTCCCTAATGTGTATGAGGTTTCTTTTTTGGATGACAAAAATGTTCTGGATAGTGATGATGATACGAAAAGCCACTGAATTGTACTCTTCAAGATGGTTATAATGATGACTTCTGTGTGAATTTTGTCTCAATAAAGTAATTTTTTTTAAATAAGAAAGGTCAGACTTTTTTTTTGCAACGGAGTCTCGCTCTGTTGCCCAAGCTGGAGTGCAGTGGTGACATCTCAGCTCACTGAAACCTCTGCTTCCTGGGTTCAAGCGATTCTCCTGCTTCAGCCTCCCAAGTGTTTGGACGAACAGAGGCAAGATGGTGCACTTCCGGGTTCTTCTTCACCAACTTTTCCCGCACGCGCGAAAATGCAGCGGGCGCCCGGGAAGGTGCAGACCAACTGGGCATGCGCCAGGTGACGTCAATCTGAAGAGACCAAGATTTACCTGGTCGCACCTGTGGAACGCCCCCTGACACGCCCGTGCCCCGCCTATTGCCCTCCCACTCCTAGAAAAGCCCCTCCGGAGGGACGCGGAGCACGGCCTTCTCACAGCCCCACTCCTGTCGGGATGTCGGGACTGTGGGAACTCCGTCCGAGAGCCCCACCGGGGGACTCTGTAGGCCTTCTTTGCCGGAGGCCGACAGACCTCTTCCCCACACCTTAGGTGACCAAAATAAACTTGCAGTTTTGCTCCTACCCTTGCCTGGTCGCTGGTTCTTTTGTGCCCGCTCTGGTGGTCTTAGAAAAACAAATCACCAAGTAGCTGGGACTACAGGCACACACCACCACACCCAGCTAATTTAGTGTTTTTAGTAGAGACAGGGTTTCATCCTTTTGGCCAGGCTGGTTTTGACCTCCTGACCTCAAGTGATCCACCCACCTCGGCCTCCCAAAGTACTGGGATTACAGTCATGGACCACTGCACCCAGCCAGATTATTTTTAAAAATTAAGAATCTGCTACATTCTTACCAGGTAAGAATTACTACTTAGTCCAAGGCTTTGCCATGGAAGAAATTTATAAAATTTGGACAAATTTCCCTGGCTTATTCTTAAAATATGAACTATCAGTTTTGCCGTTATCCTATAAACATCAACAGATTAGGTCTACATTCCTTCCTCAAGTCTAATTTCTTCCTCTTGCAATCTTGGTTGTGCCATATGGTTTTCCTTATTGCATGTAGAATAATAGAGAAGTAACGGGGGAAATGGAAATTGAAGAAAAGGAAGGATCAATAAAAGGCTGAGAGGATTGAGGGAGTCAATTTAAAAAGAGAGAAAGATAAATAAAATATATTCAGTTGGTTATGATTTAGGAGACCAGGTTGATGGGTCCAGTTTCTGTGTTGGCAGAACCATTTGTTTTTCTATAACTGCATACCAATGTAAAAAATAAATTAATTTGGGGAAAATCCAGGAAATGAATTCCTGTTGGTCAGGGATCAGGGTCAGGAAGGTAGCATGTAGTTGGAAATGGGGAGAGTGATAGGTACTAATGTTATTGAAAGGAAGAATCAGTATTGCCTGGTGACAAATGGGAAGGTCTTGCATGGAAAGAAAAAGTTATTCTAATCATAAAACATGTTAAAGCTTGGAAAATATATGTTTATTATAATGTTACTATTAAAATATAGAGAAAATACATCTAAAATATTTCAATATTCACTTCTTTAAATTAATGTAAAATTACTTTTTTTATTGAAAGTTATTTTGTTAAGCCTTAAATTCTAGTGTCTTCAATAACCTTTGTTATCATATAACTTTCATTTCTTTCTATTTCCAATAAAAGATAGTCTAATGCTCATTTTTAGATTAATGTAAGACTACTTGTTTGTTTGCAATAGTGAAGAAAGAAAATAGATTATATTAGTCAGTGTACAAAAGTAAATAATTTATTGCTGTATGTGTATTCAATAACTGCTCCTTACATGCTGTTGTAATAAGCACACATAGTAAATGGCAAAAATATAAGTTGCAAGTCAAATTTAATATTAAATGTATGTGTTAAATAGCAGCTGGCACATAGTGGATACCTATTAAATATTTGTTACAAAAGTGAATGGAAATTGGTGGCACCCTTCATCCTTACATTCATCAACCAAAAATAATTTATCATGACCTGGTGATTCAAATATAAATAAGACATTTTATTTCATTTTCAGTACTCAGTCTAATGGAGGAGGTTGATATTTTAGAATACAACCTGTTAAGTACAACATGATGGTGTGTACAAAGTCCTCTAGGAACACAGAAACAAGAGTAGATGAAGGGCAGGCAGAAGACTTCACAGAAAATGTCACATTTAATCAGCCTTGAAGGATTTGTTTGCATTCACAGGTGGAACTGTGGGGAAAATACATTCCACACAGAGGGAATAGAATGTACAGAGGCACAGTGGCAAGAAAAAGTACACCTGGTTGGAGGAGTTAGTATTTGGGTCCAGTTGGAGAAGAGGACCATCACGAGACATGAAAGACCATGAGTTAAGGTCAGATCTTGAGAGGGCCTGATCAAGCTAAGAAATGTGTACAACTTTATCATAACTGACAATAACAAATCATGGAGGAGTTTAGGAAGAAAAATATCATAAAAAGTAAGTGGATTGTGGAAGAGGAAAGTTAGGAAGACCAAATGATAAAATGAAGACTTGGATTAGGCTATGACAGTGAAGACAGAAAAGAAAGGAGTGATTCAAGAACATTTTGAGGATATACACAGGGTGATTGTGGTAGATTGTTATAATATTGGCCCCTAATGATTCATGCATCTTCTTTCTGTGCTTTTGGGTAATACTCTCCTATCTTGCCTCTGAACTTAGCTATTAGCAACCATACAAGCAGAGGCTTGGAAAGAACTCATGCATTGAGGTTTCACTTCTGTTGCTGATTCTGGATACCTTGAGACCATCACCAGGAGGCTAAGACCAGGCTAGCTTGCTGTAGACATGTTAAGCCCATTACTTCAGCTGATATCCAGTGGTCTGGCTAGCTATTGAAAACTGCTAGCCAGAAAGATCCGTGGGCTGCCAGACATGTATGTGATGTAAACAAAGCCATTTTTAAATAACCGATTTCTAGCTGACCTGCCAGTTGACTACAGCCTCAGGAGTGAAACTTGGGGAAGCTCAGCTTGGCCAAACCTGGCTTAAATTGGTGACCCATAGAATAGTGTCCTAATAAATATTGTTTAAAGCCACTAAAATCTGAAGCAAAAACTAACTGATACAGTAACAGACTGGCTTTTGCTTCGCATGTCGCAAAAAGTTAATTGAACTTTAGAGATGATGAAGTAGCAGCTAGTAGAGAAGCTGTTTGGAGAGTTAAGTGTGAAGAGATTTTTTGTCTTTTGCTTTTGAGGGCGTTTTGTGTGCTTTTTATTTTTTTTAAAGGGGAACAGAGGAACTCAAAAGTGAGAGAGATTTTGAATAATAAAACTTACTTCAAAGGGATCATGTAAAGATCAACTGCACTAATACACACAAATACACCAAATGAATAATAATTTTTACTTTATAAGTCTGTGTATATGTAAATTATGTGTACTTTATTTTCAAGTTTACTTTTACAGAACTCACACAAGTGTATGCATGCATACAGACATATACACATGTTCTATTTTGGGGAGAAATAACTTGGGTGCCATATTATACTCTAAAACAGCTTCCTAAAGGTTCTGGTCATAGGTAGAATGTAATTTTGCAAGCAGATCTCTCCTTCTACCCCCAAATCCAGAGAATTATGCAGCTGCTTCTTTGAAATGAAGTGTCTCCAAAAAGACACACTCTACAGGTATAAACAGAATAAGATATTCCAAATGTGAACCCTAAACCCTTTTAATAAATTAAGCATGTTTGAGGGCTAAGCAAACTCTTCTTTACTTTTAAAATTTCAGTTAATATATTCTATTTGCCACACATTTTCCTAGTAGTTTTGGGGCTGAAGTATCTATTACTTCAGAAAATAAATTATGTGACAAGATACGACATTTTATCAAGCAATTAATTTCAGAACGTAATGTGTAGCCTATAAGATGAAGGAAATTAACTGCTCATTGTCTTCTCAGTGCTCATTTGAGATGAATGGGCCAAATCAGACGGCTTTCAGTCCTAATGTTCCTATAAAAGGGCAAATAATTAAAATTAAATGTCTTATAGAGTGAATTTTTAGGCATATTTTATCTACTGTCATGAACAACACAAAAGCAATTAAATTACCTAAAATGTAGGGCAGCACACATGATTTTTCACAAATTTGTCCTGAATTTTTTGTAATCAATAGCTGACTTCAAACCTGTTTTTCTTCTCAGTGTACTTCTCCGTCATTGCTCAGTTGTGAAATCCACTCTAAATGGCTCCTTTACTTAGAATCCCTCCTCCATTAATATTTAGGATTATAGCTTTTATTTTTTCTTAGCCTTCCAATTTTTTTTGCATGTTATAAAATTAGGTGTTCATATGCTGATTTTAATCACTTTGCTGGTATACCACAATAGTATCTAGTAATCATTAGCAATTTTGATGAAATACACTGCTTTAAAAATACAATATTGAAATCAATAACTCTTTTCAGAACTCATGTAATTTCCTCAAGCTAAACAAATCAGTTTTGTTTAAATTACTAGTTTTGTACTGTGTCACTGAGTGGAATGGATAACTATGTCTATTAACTCAAGGCTGTGGTTCCAAGAAGGTGTGTACAATGCATTTATTTCTCATTCCTCACTCTGTTTGAAAGCTTTTGAACCCAATATATCATCTTTGCTGGGCTATTTATCAAATGAAAGAACTGAGTAAATGCTGTTCTTTCCATAACATTACTTTTGGGTGCCTGCAGAGGATAAATAACAATAGAATAACATAATAAGTAAGTAAACATTAGGTCAAGAGAAGAGATTATTGGCTATACCAAACCCAAGGATTAGAACAGTGCTTTTTGAAGCTGAGCCACTTGCATCAGAATTACCTGAAATCATTGTGAAATATGCATGTTCCTACCTCAGAAGCAGTTCATCAAATATGTGAAATGAATATCAGCAATAGAGTATCATATTTTATAAATCTCTCACATTTGTACAAGGAAAATTGTCCTTTAGAATATGTGAGGGAAGAGAATGTATCCCAGCCTAAGCCATGGTCTAAAATCTTAAGACACATAATAAAGTTGGACTTCAGCAAGATTATAATTTAGCACTGGTTCCTTCAGAAGGGCAGTGTACAGAAGAGAGTTGGGGAGTTGGCTAAGGAGGAGCAGGTTGAAGAAGGAGACAGTAATCACAATCCCTCTGTTGTCTCAGCAGTACTTCCCTGGTGTTTCAGATCACAACATGTAGAAAATGACAATGTTATATCCAGCACACTGGGACAAGCAGATGTCTGTTCACAAATACAAGCAAGTACACCAGATACTTTCTATGCCAGAAAGAGACTAAGGGGGTCAATGCCATCCCCTTGGGGACACCTGTTGGGAAATTTCACCAGGCAACATCCATCACTCTGTGAATGTGTTTATCACTAAATGCTTTCAGAATTGCCTGGGTTTTAGTTTCTCTACTTTGTAGAGTGGAGGGGCTAGTACCAGGAAATTGCTGAGTCATTCTCCAGATTCTTTTAAAGAACAGGAGATAGTTTCTTTTCGTTTCCACAGACAAATAGTGAGCAAGATTTAATGAATATGATATTGCATGTAGATTTTTTTCTTGATTCTTGTATCAGAAAGCACATGCAATTCACCTGTGTTGTCTTTTCAGTTAACAATCTGCAATGTTGTGAAGTGAAATTTCAATTTTGATGACTCCACATAAAATAAGAAAAAATATAAGTGCAAAATAAATAGAACAGTGATAGATAGAATCCACTTTTATTTATCCTTAGATGACAATTGTTTGCTAATCATGTTTACATTAAAAAAAAAAAAAAACAAGCAGGCTGGGCCAGGTGGCTCACATCTGTAATCCCAGCACTTTCGGAGGCCTAGGCAGGCAGATCACTTGAGCTCAGGAGTGCAAGACCAGCCTGGGCAACATGGTGAAAACCTATCTCTATTAAAAATACAAAAATTAGCCGGGTGTTGTGGTAGGCGCCTGTAATCTCAGCTGCTCGGAGACTGAGGCAGGAGAATTGCTTGAGCCCCGGAGGCAGAGGTTGCAGCAGTGAGCTGAGATCATGCCACTGCACCCCAGCCTGAGTGACAGAGCAAGACTCTGACAAAGAAAGAAAGGAAGAGAGAGAGAGAGAAAGGAAAGAAAGAAAGAGAAAAAAAGAAGAAAAACAAGCAAACATGCATTCCAGGTAAAAATAAAATAAAATAAAGATGATGGCAATTAGAGAAGTCAAAAGATGGCTTTGACACTAAATTTTACAGAATCAAAACCACTAAAAATACCAAGTGTAGTAGTCCGTTTTCACGCTGCTAATAAAGACATACCCAAGACTGGATAATTTATAAAGAAAAGAGGTTTAATTGATTCACAGTTCAGCATAGCTGGAGAAGCCTCAGGAAACTTAAAATCATGCTGGAAGGCGAAACAAACACATCTTTCTTCACATGGCAGCAGGAAGGAGAAGTGTAAAGCAAAGGGGGAAAAGCCCCTTATAAAACCATAAGCTCTCATGAGAACTCACTCACTATCACGAGAACATCATGGGGGTAACTGCCCATGATTCAATTATCTCCCACTGTTCTCTCCCCATGACATGTAGGGATTAAGGAAACTACAATTCCAGATGAGATTTGGGTGAGGGCACAGCCAAACCATATCACCAGGTAATTAATATTTCAAATAAAAAGGCTTCTTGATTATTTTCCCAAATTCTGAAGAACTAAAAATGTGGGTTTCCATATATAACTCAAAGTATGATGATTTTAGCAATATGTCTTTCAGTATTAATTGGATGCATCAAAATATTACAAATCAGAAAATATATAACTTTGAAAACCGTATGTCAACTTTAAAAAAAATTAAATGGTACTCAGAGCTAAAAGTAAACTGTAATAACATTTACACTAACATGGGAAGCAAATAATTACATTTGATTACACATTTTGGGTTGATCTATTTGTAATTTCTATTTACTCACATTTCCAGAAACTTCAATCACTGATAAATAGGAAACCATAAAATCAGATGTAAAACCAAAGTACATATGAAGTCTATTCACAAACTTGCAGTAAATGTAAACTAAGCTTCAATTTTATGAGGTGAAACACTTCATCTTTAAAGCTTATCTATTATCACTACCAATTTATTACTTAAATCACATAAAATATGTAGCTGATTATTTGTTTATAACCATGAGTTAATTTTGAAGGAACACATGAAAGAGATATATGTCAATTGGTCCCTCTAGAAATAATACGTAAATTTAAAGGTTATATAACTTACTGGTTGATCACATAAGGAAAATTAAACTAATTGAAAATTCTCCTATGAGGAGTTTCCATTAAATAGTCTATGGATTGCCAGCTGCCTTCAACATTCACTTACTAGTAGATATAAAAGGACTCAGGAAAATCATAACAAAATAAGGAAATTGTAGTGGTTAATGCAGGAAGTGATTAAGGTAAAAAATGAGGATTTTAGTAGGGTCGTGATCATGGTAAGGATAATTTCTGTTTTGACCCTGTTCCAGTGTAATGATAATTACAAGCCTATAAAGATAAAAAGTAAGTCTGTACTGCAACAAAAGGCATATGTTAGAATTCCAATAATTTCTTCATCCACCTTGATGTGAATGAATCCAAATGGTTTAAGCTAGAGTAATTACTGATCATGAAAGCTTGTGGAAATATGAATCCATGTCATATATAATACAATTCTGAGTTTTAGAGTTATAATTGTAAAATGTCCTTTTCAAACTCATGACTTTCCCGTATTTTATCAAGATCACTCCATCAGGGAATGGAAGGATATGATATCTCCATTGCTTCATTCAGTAAGCAGCAGGCATGACATACTCCCTGGGTGGGTAGCTTTGTAGAAAACCCCAGAAGAAGTAAAACTCTGTCTCCCCGTCAGGGATACACTTTAACATTTGCAATGAAAGGACACATGCAGACTTGCCGAGGAAGCAGGCTGCCTCGTCTCACCCAAACAAGCAATCTCTTCTGTACAGTGGCTTCATGATATCCAAAGAGACCTGGAAACTCATATTTACCTGTGTATAGTCCTGTGTTCCAGCAGGAAAACAAGAAATGCTGAAGAGAATATGGAGAATGAGAGAAAAGTAAATAGAATAAACAAAAACTAAGCATCTGATATATTTGAATGCAAGCTCAAGACCCAGAGGATATAACCAAGACAAACTGAAAAAAGTATAATTTAGCATAATCGGAAAAAACACATGGTGGAATAAAGGCACATTGAATCTTATGACAGCTAGAATGGAGGTGTAAGTTCTTCAGAAATGAAAGGATAAATGCTTTGCATTTATCAATTTCTATGTCATTAATAGTATGTAACACTTTGCTCATAACTGGTGCTCAATATTCAATATAGGAATTAATGACTCTATTAGGTTTTAATAATATATAGGAAACATTTATTATGTGCTAGATACTATGTTAAGTATTTTATATGTTACAGTATTTTTTTCTCACTGATTCTATGAGGTAGATGTGGATATGACCTTTTTACTGATGAAGAAACTGATGCTCCAAAAATTTAAGTAACTTGCCCAATGTTCCATGGTTAGGAAATAAAGAGCCAAAACCAAACCCAGCCTTGCTTGATTTAAAGTTTCCTGTCCTTATCCAGTATAATGCCAACCTTGTTAGACTTCCCACCCAATGTAAGGGCCAAGTCTCTGTCTTCTACTTGCTTGGACCAGTGGTTCCCATCCCTATCAACTCATATCCACACACCCCTTTTTATAATAAATTTCATATACTCTCTTTACTACACCAAAATGAAATGTGTAGATGACATACATATGTTTTTAATCAATGTGATGTACTAACTGTAATAAGCAACAAAATTAATAATAAATAACATGTATTTCAATGGATACATGCTTAGGCATGTATACATTACACAAGCATATTAATATTGGTGAAGTTTTTTGGGGTTTTTTGAGACTTGCCATTGGTAATACAGTTTTCTGAAATGGTAACAAATCTTGGTAAAGTTACATTCAAAATAAAATATAATCTTTCCTAATTTAAATAGTAGTTGCATTCTGTATTAATCTGTTATTGCACTGCTATGAAGAAATACCTAAGACTGAGTAAATCATAAGAAAATAGATTTAATTGACTCGTGGTTCTGCAGGTTGTATAGGAAGCATGGCAGCATCTGCTTCTGGGGAGGTCTCAGGAAGCTTCCAATTATGGTGGAAGGCAAAGGGGGAGCAGGCTCATCACATGGTGAGAACAGGAGGAAGAAAGAGTAGGGAGTGAATGGCCACACACTTTTAAACAGCCAGATCTCATGAGAACTCACTTACTATCGCAAAGACAGCACCAAGCTATGAGAGAGCCACCCTCATGACCCAAACACCTCCCATCAGGCCCCCACCTCCAGCACTGAGAATTACAATTCCACATGAGGTTTGGGCGGGGACAAATATCCAAACTGTATCACATACCTAAAAAGGTTATTATATATTATAACCATACCAAAAATTGCTTTGTGTTTATATGTAAAATAGCTTCTAGGCTTAAAGAATTATACACAGCTGTTTCACCTACCTGATGTATAGTGGGGTATTTAAAAGTCATGCAAAATACATTTGTGGAATATCTTTATAGGATGTTAAGCATCTTGGTCCCACCCACTAAATACTGATAGTATCTCTCCTCCCAATCATAATGAAAACCACAAATACCACTGATAGTGGTACAAATTGCTCCCAATGAAAACCATTCATTCAAACCTTTAAACAAGATTCACTAATATAAGCAAAAATAACAAATTAATTCAACTACACACATTAAATGCATGTAAAATTTAAACATTTAAACTAGGCTCTGTTGCAATTTCAGGAACCGGGATATTTGGATTAAGATAATGAAACTAGCCAGGAGTAAAATGCTCATATGGAAAATGTAAAAACCAACAGGAAAAAAGGCATGTAAATACAGGATAAACCTTGTCTAGAATTAACCAAGGGGAAACTAACACAAGCGGGGAAAAGAGAAGCCAGAGTATACACCCTTTCTTCCTCAGGGAGTGTGTCTGCCATTTCTACATTTTCTGCCAGGATTCAGCTCCTGGCAGGCAGCCCTCTCTTTATGGACCCAGTTTCCACTGAATGGCATGGCTCTAGGCTCTGTAACATCATCTCCCCCCTTGGTTCTTCCACCCCGGGAGACAATAGCAGCTTCCTGCTGTTGCTGATCTCTAAGTTAATTTACGATTCTATTTGGCTTTTTAACTTTTCCAGTATCTTTATAATTCATTCCCTATATTAAATTTCCTCTTTGAACCTACCTATCATTGGTTCATTTTTCTGACTAGTCTCTGATAGACAGGTTCTTGATAGCAAGAAAATTTGTCCAGTGTCTTAATAAAAATCATAAAATAAATGATATTAGTCAGTAAAGCTATCAGTAAGTATGTTTTACCAAATGCTATGTACCTACTAAGGTGTATTTGCTATTATTACAACAGAATTAATTTACTTAGCCCTGCTCAAATGAAGTATACACTCTACTAAGCCATGAAGTGAAAGCAATATGGTATAAAAGTTAAGGGTAAGGTTTTTGTTTTCAGGTAGACCTGGATGATAATCCACAATCTACCACTGAGTACCCATGTGACTTTGTTCACATGTTTTAAACTTTCTAAGCCTCATTTTTCTCTTCTACAAAATGGGGATCATGAAAATAATATCTGATTAAATAATAAATTACAGAAAATATGTATAGCATCCCCCATAGTGCTTGGCTATAAGGTCTCATGGGAAAAAAAAATCAGTAAAGTAAGGAAATTTAATTTTAGAAAATTAGGCTTTAAGAAAAGGTGCTATAAATCATTCTGCTATAAAGACACTTGCACACGTATGTTTATTGCGGCACTATTCACAATAGCAAAGACTTGGAATCAACCTAAATGTCCATCAGTGACAGACTGGATTAAGAAAATGTGGCACATATACACCATGGAATATTATGCAGCCATAAAAAAGGATGAGTTTGTGTCCTTTGTAGGGACATGGCTGCAGCTGGAAACCATCATTCTCAGCAAACTATCGCAAGAACAGAAAACCAAACACCACATGTTCTCACTCATAGGTGGGAACTGAACAATGAGATCACGTGGACTCGGGAAGGGGAACATCACACACAGGGGCCTATCATGGGGAGGGGGGAGGGGGGAGGGATTGCACTGGGAGTTATACCTGATGTAAATGACGAGTTGATGGGTGCTGACGAGTTAATGGGTGCAGCACACCAACATGGCACAAGTATACATATGTAACAAACCTGCACGTTATGCACATGTACCCTAGAACTTAAAGTATAATAATAATAATAATAAAGGGGTGCTGCCAAGCCCTTAATGAGACAATTAATAGAGGTTTAATTTTACAAACAGTTGCATATTCTCCTTATTTAGAAAGGGCAAGAAAAATAAATCTGGCCTGCAGGATATCAGGGTTTTAGATTGAAAGACTTTCAGAAGAATAACCCATCAACTATATTAAGGTTCTGATACACTTTTGCATATCCTTATGGTTAAACGAATTTATGACTACAGTTTAGGTATTTTGTTAATACTTTACTAGGTAAATCAGCTGTTTATCTTACTTGGGATTAATTATTCAGTTTACTATGTATTATCAAGGAAGAAAGGAACATAAGAAAAATGGGGAAGGAAAAACAAAGAACAGCCACAGTTCTCCTTCTTCTTTTTTTGCATAAGAATGTACATACCAAAAAAATGTCTTAATTCAGGGAGTAAGGCAATGGGAGGGAGGGTCCTATAATTCTTCCTTGAGTATCAAATTTTCCAACTATTTTCTTCACGAAAGGAATAACAACAGACTAAAGTGAAGAAATACAGAATTACACCAAAAACTAAAAAATCAAATAGGAAGAACTTATTCCAGGGATGATGAATTAGGTAATTCAAATAAACCTTTCCACTGAGAACAAGTAGAAAAGCTAAAACAAGACAAAACAAAATTTTTAAAGCTTTAGAAAAATCTCTTTAAATGCATTGGAGACCTTACAATATAGTGAAGATAATTTGAACAAGATTCAAGGGAAGAAGCAACCCAGAGAAGAAAGCTCAACTTTTAGAGCTGCTTCTTCCCCAGGAATGTCTAATGGTTGAAGAAGAGATGCCTGACAGTCTAAGAAGCTGGATAATGTACTGACAGTATCACAAAACTCAGTGAACAAAAACTAAAGTTCAGATCCTACTGAAGAAAGAAGTTCCTGACCAAGAGGCTTGTTGTGGTACAGTAGAAGATCCATTTACCCTAAAGAAATGGTAAACTGAAAATCGACTGGCCCCAGAAGAAACTGAAGGTCAATTTCAGATATTCTCAGACCATAAATTTGAATTATTTGAATTGCTGCTATTTATTCCTATCCAACTACCAAACACAAATCCCTTCTGAGGGAAGAAAACATTACCCTCAGCCTCTATTATTTCTAAAATAAAATTTTCTTATACAATAACTGGCATTCCACCAAAATAAATCTGGATACCACAGGAAATAAGAAAGTATAATTTTAAAAACCACAAGAACAAAGGCAACTGAAACAAATTCACAGAATATGCAGGAAGAGGCTTATCAGACACTTAAAATTACCATGTTTAATACACTTAATAAGTAAAATACAAGATTGGTAACTTTTATTCTATAAAAAAATAAGTAAAAATTCTAGAAATAATGAATGCAATCAGTGAAATTAAGAATTTAATACAGCTGAAGATAGAATTAGTGAACTAGAAGGTAAACCACAAGAGACACAGCTGAAGATAGAATTAGTAAACTGGAAGGTAAATCAGAAAAATATTCACTCTGAATCAGTGAGAGACCAAATAAAAGGCAAAAATACAAGAATTAAGCTGAGATTGATTTAGTGCTCTCCAGAGAGATAGGACAAATGGGATATATAAAAATATAGAAAGAAATTGACTGGGCTCACACAATTATGGAGGCTGACAAGTCTCACACAACTGTGGAGGCTGACAAGTCTCAAGATCTGCAGTCAGCAAGCTGGTAAACCAGGAAAGATTATATTGTAATTCCAGTCCAAGACCAAAGGCCTGAGAACCAGAAAAGCCAGGGGTATAGTTACGGACCAAATGCTAGCAGTCTCAAGACTCAGAAAGAGCCACTGTTTCAGTTTGAATCTGAGATAGGAAAAAAAGAAATGTTCCAGCTCAAGGAAGCCGAACAGGAAGAGTTCCCTCTTATTCTCAAAAGCTAAGCCTTTTTGTTTTGCTCAGGTCCTCGACTGAATAGATTAAGGCTACTCACATTAGGGAGGGCAATCTACTTTACTCTGTCTACCAATTCAAATGTTAGTCTCATCTATAAACATCCTCTCAGACATACCCAAAATAATATTTGACCAAATATCTAAGCACCTATCTCCCAGTGAAGTTGACATATAAAATTGACCATCACAGAGATCTAGGGAACATAGTTAGAAATATTATCCAAGAGGAAGAAAGAGAAAAAATAAATCAAAAGTAATACTTAAAAATATAATGGTTTGAGTACTTTCTAACAGTGATAAGAGATATAAAACCACAAATTCAAGAAGTGCTATAAAACTCAGGATAAATAAGAAAACTAAAACATTTATCATGTAAACACAAATCATAAGGTGGTGAAGAACTTTAGATTAAAACAGGGGAGACTTTAGGATGGAATATTATGAGAGATAAAGATAGACATTTCATATTGATAAAAAGGTCAATTATTTAAGATTTAATATGTATGCATCTAATAGAAAACTTTAAAATTTATGAAGCAAAAACTTTGAAAATTAAAGGAAAAAGCAGAAAATCAATCATCAAAGTTAAAAATTTTGACATTCATGTCTTTATGGTTGGAAGAATAAGTAGACAAAAAGTTATTACAGATATAGGTGGTCTGAACAAAACTATTAGGCAACTTGACCTAATTGATATTTACAAACACTACACCCAACAACTACAAACACACTCTTTTCAAGTGCATATGTAACATTTATCAAATATGCTGAGTTATTAAGAAACAAATCTCAGTATATTTTAAAAGACTGAAATCCTACAGACTATGTTCTCTCAAGGAAATTAAATTTAAATTTGAAAACAGCAAGTTATGAACATTATCATGTATTTGATAATTAAACAATATACTTCCAATGTGGGTCAAAGGAAAATAATTACAAGAAAAAATATTTTGAACTGAATGATGATAAAAACATATGCTATTAAAATTTGATTTGGATCCAAATTTGAGGTATTCAGTTAAAGCAGTACTTGAAAGCAGATTTGTAGCTTTAAGTCATTAAACTAGTTAAGAAAAAAAATGTTTAGAATCAGTGATCTAAGTCACCATCTTAAGAAGTTAGCACAAATTAACTCAAGATGCATTAAAGACTTAAATGTAAGACCTAAAACCATAAAAACCCTAGAAGAAAACCTAGGCAATACCATTCAGGACATAGGCATGGGCAAAGACTTCATGACTAAAACACCAAAAGCAATGGCAACAAAAGCCAAAATTGACAAGTGGAATCTAATTAAAGAGCTTTTGCACAGCAAAAGAAACTATCATCAGAGTGAAGAGGCAACCTATAGAAAGGGAGGAACTTTTTGCAATCTATCTGTCTGACAAAGGGCCAATATCCAGAATCTACAAAGAATTTAAACTAATTTATAAGAAAAAACAAACAATCCCATCAAAAAGTGGGTGACGGATGTGAACAGACACTTCTCAAAAGAAGACATTTACACAGCCAGCAAACATATGAAAAAAGCTCAGCATCACTGATCATTAAGAAATGTAAGTCAAAATCACAATGAGATACCATCTCACACCAGTTAGAATGGCAATCATTAAAAAGTCAGGAAACAGCAGATGCTGGGGAGGATGTGGAGAAATAGGAACGCTTTTACACTGTTGGTGGGAGGATAAATTAGTTCAACCATTGTGGAAAACAGTGTGGCGATTCCTCAAGGATCTAGAACTAGAAATACCATTTGACCCAACAATCCCATTACTGGATATACACCCGAAGGATTATAAATTATTCTACTATAAAGACACATTACACATGTGGCTTATTGCAGCACTGGTCATAATAGTGAAGACTTGGAACCAATCAAAATGCCCATCAATGATAGACTGGATAAAGAAAATGTGACACATATAAACCAGGAATACTATGCAGCCATCGAAAAGGATGCATTCATGTCCTTTGCAGGGACATGGATGGAGCTGGAAACCATCATTCTCATAAGCACTAGAACAGAAAACCACCACATGTTCTCACTCATAAATGGGAATTGAACAATGCAAACACATGAACACAGGAAGGGGAACATTACACACCAGGGCCTGTCGATGGGTTGGGGGCTAAGGGAGGGATAGAATTAGGAGAAATACCTAATGTAGGTGACAGGTTGATGGGTGCAGCAAATCACCATGGGACGTGTATACCCATGTAACAAACCTGCACATTCTGCACTTGTACCCCAGAACTTAAAGTATAATAATAAAAAAAAGAAGTTAGCAAAAGAAAAGCAGATTAAAGCCAAGCAAGTGAAAGGAAAAACATAATAAAGAGAAGAAAAAAAATCATTTCAAGAAAAAATTAAAGAATAGTCAAAATGTTGGTTCTTTGAAAAGAGTAAAATTTATAAACTTCTAGCAAGGCAAGAATTATTTTAATGAGTAAGCTAAAACATAAATTATTAGTATCAAGTATAAAAGAGAGGATGTCATTATAGATTCTAGATATAAGAAAGGGTAAATAAGGACAATTTATGAACAATGTTTGGCCAATAAATTTAAAAACCTGGATGAAAAGAATAATTTCATCAAAACATAACTTATTACCACTGATTTGATTAAAAAAATCAAAAATAAAAATAGCCTTATTTTATTTTTAAAAATTAAAATCACAATCAAAACTTTTCTACGAAGAAAACATCAGGTCTGAATGGTTTCATTAGTGACTTCTATTAAATATTTCAGAAATAAATAATACCATTCCTACACAAATTTTCAGAAAAAGAATATGGGAATACGTTCTATATTAGTCTGTTCTCATACTGATATAAAGAACTACCTGAGACTGGGTAATTTATGAAGAGGCTTAACTGACTCACAGTTCTACAGGCTTAGCAGGAAACATGACTGGGAGACCTCAGGAAACTTACAATCATGGCAGAAGGTAAAGGGGAAGCAAGCACGTCTTTCTTTTTTTTTTCCAACTTTTATTTTAGGTTCGGGGTACATGTGTATAATGCGCAGGTTTGTTACATAGGTAAACATGAGCCATGGTAGTTTGCTGCATAGATCATCCCATCACCTATGGATTAAGCCCAGCATCCATTAGTTGTTCTTCCTGGTGCTCTCCTCCTTCCCCACACCCTCTGACAGGACCTAGTGTGTTGTTTCCTGCCGTGTGTCCATGCATTCTAATCATTCAGCTCCCACTTATAAGTGAGAACATGTGATATTTGGTTTTCTATTCCTGTGTGAGTTTGCTGAGGGTAATGGTTTCCAGCTTCATCTGCATCCCTGCAAAGAAAATAATCTCATTTCCTTTTTATGTCTGCATAGTATTCCATGGTATATATGTACCACATTTCCTTTATCCAGTCTATCATTGATGGGCATTTAGGTTGATTCCGTGTCTTTCCTATTGTGAATAGTGCTGCAATGAACATACACATGCATATGTCTTTTTGTTAGAATAATTTCTATTCCTTTGGGGATATACCCAGTAATGGGATTGCTGGGTCAAATGGTATTTCTACCTCTAGGTCTTTGAGCAATCACCACACTCTCTTCCACAATAGGTGAACTAATTTACATTCTCACCAATGGTGCAAAAGTATTCCTTTTTCTCCACAACCTCACTAGCATCTGTTGTTTTTTTTGACTTTTTAATAACAGCCATTCCATTGATGTGAGATGATATCTTGTTATAATTTTGATTTGCATTTCTCTAATGAGCAGTGTTGAGCTTTTTTTCATATGTTCAATGGCCACATATGTCCTCTTTTGAGAAGTGTCTGTTCATATCCTTTGCCCACTTTTTAATGTGGTTGTTTGTGTTTTTCTTGTAAATTTGTTTAAGTACCTGTGGATGCTAGATGTTAGACCTTTGTCAGATGAATAGATTGTAAAAACATTCTCCCATTCTGTAGGTTGTCTGTTCACTCTGATTGTAGTTTCTTTTGCTGTGCAGAAGCTCTTTAGTTTAATTAGGTCCTATTTGTCAATTTTGGCTTTTGTTGCAACTGCTTTTGGTGTTTTCATCATGAAATCTTTGCCCATGACTGTGTCCTGAATAGTATTACCTAGATTTTGCTCTAGGGTTTTTATAGTTTAGGGATTTACATTTAAGTCTTTAATCCATCTCGAGTTAATTTTTGTATAGTGTGTAAGGAAAGGGTCCAGTTTCAATTTTCTGTATGTGGCTAGCCAGTTCTCCGAGCACCATTTATTAAATAAGAAATCCTTTCCCCATTGTTTGTTTTTGTCAGGTATTGAAAATAAGATGGTTGTAGGTGTGCAGTCTTACTTCTGAGTTCTCTATTCTGTTCTATTGGTCTATGTGTCTGTTTTTGTACCAGTACCATGCTGTTTTAATTGCTGTAGCATTGTAGTATAGTTTGAAGTTGGGTAGTGTGTTGCCTCCAGTTTTGTTGTTGTTGTTGTTGTTGTTGTTTTTGGCTTAGGTTTATCTTGGTTATTCAGGCTCTTTTTTGGTTCCATATGAAATTCAAAATAGTTTCTTCTAATTCTGTGAAGAATGTCAATGGTAGTTTAATGGGAATAGCATTGACTCTACAAATTACTTTGGGCAGCATGGCCATTTTCACAATATTGATTCTTTCTATCCATGAGCATGGAATGTTTTTCCATTTGTTTGTGTCCACTCTGATTTCCTTGATTAGTGGTTTGTAGTTTTCCTTGAAGAGGTCCTTCACTTCTCTTGTTAGCTGCATTCTTAGGTATTTTATTCTCTTTCTAGCAATTGTGAATGGGAGCTCATTTATAATTTGGCTCTTGGCTTGCCTGTTGTTTGTGTATAGGAATGTTAGTGATTTTTGCACATTGATTTTGTATCCTGAGACTTTGCTGAAGTGTTTATCAGCTTTAGAGGCCTTTGGGCTAAGACAATGGGGTTTTCTAGATATAAGATCATGTCATCTGCAAACAAAGGTAGTTTGACTTCCTCTCTTCCTATCTGAATACTGTTTATTTTGTTCTCTTGCCTGATTGCCCTGGCCAGAATTTCCAAAACTATGTTAAATAGGAGTGGTGAGAGAGGGAATCCTTGTCTTGTGCCTGTATTCAAGGGGAAAGTTTTCAGCTTTTATTGGCTGTGGGTTTGTCATATATGGTTCTTATTATTTTGAGGTATGTTCCTTCAATACCTAGCTTACTGAGAGTTTTTAACATAAGAGATGTTGATATTTATTGAAGAACTTTTCTGCATCTATTGAAATAATCATGCAGTTTTTGTCTTTAGTTTTGTTTATGGGATGAATCACATTTATTGATTTTGGTATGTTGAACCAACCTTGCATCCTAAGGGGATAAAGCTTACTTGATCATGGTGGATAAGATTTTTGATGTGCTGCTGGATTTGATTTGCTAGTATATTATTGAGGATTTTTTTTTACATGCAGTCTCACTCTGTCACCCAGGCTGGAGTGCAGTGGCATGATCTCAGCTCGCTGCAACCTCTGCCTCCCAGGTTCAAGTGATTCTTCTGCCTCAGCCTCCTGAGTAGCTAGGATAATAGGTACTCCCCACCATGCCTGGCTAATTATTTTTGTATTTTTAGTAGAAATGGGGTTTCACCATGTTGGCCAAGCTGGTCTCGAACTCCTGACCTCAAGAAATCCACATGCTTTGGTCTCTGAAAGTGCTGGGATTACAGATGTGAGCCACTACACCCATCCTTTATTGAGGATTTTTGCATCAGTGTCCATCAGCAATACTGGCCCAAAGTTTTATTTGACTGTTTTATCTCTGCTAGGTTTTGGTATCAGGATGATGCTGGCCTCACAGAATGAGTTAGGGAGAAATTCCTCCTCTTTGGTTTTTTGTTAATTGTTTCAGTAGAAATTATACCAGCTTTTCTTTGTACCTCTGGTAGAATTCAACTGTGAATCCATTTGGTCCTATGCATTTTTTTCTTAGTAGGCTATTTATTACTGCCTCAATTTCAGAACTCATTATTCATCTATTCAGGGATTCAATTTCTTCCTGGTTCAGTCTTGGGAGGGTGTGTGTGTCTAGGAATTTAGCCTTTTTTTTCTAGATTTTTTTTAGTTCATGTGCATCCCAGAGATTCTGGTATGTTGTATCTTTGTTCTCATTAGTTTCAAGTAATTTCTTGATTTCTGCCTTAATTTTATTATTTACCCAAGTCATTCAGGAGCAGGTTGTTCAATTTTCATGTAGTTGTGTAGTTTTTAGTAACCTTCTTAATCTTGAGTTCTAATTTGATTGCACTGTGGTCTGAGAGACTGTTATGATTTCAGTTCTTTCACATTTGCTGAGGAGTGTTGTACTTGTGATTATGTAGTCAGTTTTAGAGTAAGTGCCATGTGGCAATGAGAAGAATCTATGTTTTGTTGTTTTGGGATGGAGAATTCTGTAGATGTCTATCAGGTCCACTTGATCCAGGGCTGAATTCAGGTCCTGAATATCTTTGTTAATTTTCTGTCTTGATGATCTGTCTAATATTATCAGTGGGGTGTTAAAGTCTCCCACTATTATTGCATGTGAGTCGAAGTCTTTTTAAAGGTCTCTACAAACTTGCTTTATGAATCTGGGTGCTCCAGTACTGGGTGCATATATATTTAGGATAGTTAGCTCTTCTTGTTGAATTGTACCCTTTGTCATTATGTAATGCCCTTCTTTGTCTTTTTTGATATTTGTTTATTTAAAGTCTGTTTTGTCAGAAACTAGGCTTGAAACCCCTGTTTTTTGCTGTTTTCCATTTGCTTGGTAAGTTTTCTTCCATCCCTTTATTTCGACCCTATGTGTGTCTTTGCATATGAGATGGATCTCTTGAAGACAACATACTAGTGAGTCTTGGTTCTTTATCCAGTTTGCCATTCTGTGCCTTTTAACTAGGGCATTTTGCCCATTTACATTTAAGGTTAGTATTGTTATGTGTGGAATTTTTCCTGTCATAATGATGCTAACTTGTTATTTCAGCAATCATGTCTTACTACAGTGGAGCAGGAAAGAGAGAGCAAGGGGGGAACTGCCACATACTTTTAAACCATCATATCTCATGAGATCTCACCCACTATCACAAAAACAGCATAGGAGAAACTGCCCCATGATCCAATCACCTCCCACTAAGTCCCTCTCCTAACACATGGGGATTACAATTTGACATGAGAATTGGGTTGGGACACAGAGCTGAATGAACCATATCATTCAGCCACTGGCCCCTTTCAAATCTCATGTCCTTCTCATGTTCCAAAGTAAATTATGCTTTTGCAACAATCTCCCAAAGTCTTAACTCATTCCAGCATTAATTTAAAAGTCCAAGTCCAAAGTCTCATACAAGACAAGGGAAGTCCCTTCTACCTATGAGCCTGTAAAATCAAAAACAAGTTAGTTACTTCCAAGATACAATGAGGGTGCAGGCATTGGATAAATTCTCTAAATATTCCTGTTCCTGTTCCAAATGGGAGAAATTGGCCAAAACAAAGGGGCTATGGGCTCCATGCAAGTCCAAAATCCAGCAGGGCAATCATTAAGTCTCAAAGCTCTGAAATAATATGCTTTGACAGCAAGTCTCACATCCAGGGCATGTTGATGCAAGGGTTGGGCTTCCAATGCCTTGGGCAGCTCCACCCCTGTGGCTCTGCAGAGTACAGCCCTCACAGCTGCTTTCATGGGCTGGCATTGACTGCCTGCAGCTTTTCTAGGCACATGGTGCAAGCTGTTGGTGGATCTACCATTCTGGGATCTGGAAGATGGTGGCCCTTTTCTCACAGGTACACGAGGCAGTGTCCCATTAGGGACTCTGTGTGGGGGCTCCAACCCCACATTTCTTCTCCTCATTGCCTTAGTAAAGGTTCTCCATGAGGGCTCTGCCTCTGTAGCAGACTTCGTCCTGGATATCCAGGCATTTCCATACATCTTCTAAAATCTAGGTGGAGGCTCCCAAACTCTTGCTTTCTCTGCACTTGCAGGCCCAACACCATATGAAAGTCACCAAGGCTTGGAGCTTGCACTTTCTTAAGCAACAGCCTGAGCTGTTCTTTGGCCCCTCGTAGCCACAGCCGGAGTTGGAGCAGCTGGGACACAGAGTACCGTGTCCCAAGGCTGCACAAAACAGTAGGGTCAGGGACTTGGCCCACAAAACCAGTTTTTCCTCCTAAGGCCTCCAGGTCTGTGAGTGGAGGGGATGCCATGAAGATCTCTGAAGTGTCCTGAAGACATATTCCCCACTGTCTTAGTGATTAAGTTTTGGCTCTTCTTTTCTTATGCAAATTTCTGCAGCCAGCAGCTTTAATTTCTCTCAGAAAATGGGTTTTTCTATTCTGCTACGTGGTCAGGCTGCAAATTTTCCAGACTTTTATGCTTCCTTTTAAAACATAAGTTCCAATTTCAGGCCATCACTTTGTAAACTCATATAACTGTATGCTGTTACAAACAGCCAGGTCACCCTTGAATGCTTTGCCGTTTATAGCGTTTTCTTCCACCAGTATATTAGTCAGGGTTCCCAGAGGGAGAGAATGAATAGGATGTATGTATATATGAACTAGAGTTTATTAAGGTGAATTGACACACATGATCACATAGTGAAGTCACACAATAGGCCGTCTGCAAGGTGAGGAGCAAGGAAGCCAGTAGTGGCTCAGTCTGACTCCCAAAGCCTCCAAAGTAGGGAAGCCAACAGCGCAGCCTTCAGCCACAGACTGAGAGCCCCTGGCAAACCACTGGTGTCAGTCCAAGACTCCAAAGGCCAAAGAACCTGGAATCTGATGTTCAAAGGCAGGAGACATCCAGCACAAGAGAAAGATGAAAACTGGAAGACTCAGTAAGCCAGCTTACTCCACCTTCTTCCACCTGCTTTTTCTAGCCAAGCTGGCAGCCAACTGGATAGTGCCCACCCACACTGAGAGTGAGTCTTTCTCTCCCAGTCCACTAACCCAAATGTTAATCTCCTCTGACAACACCCTCACAGACACATTCAGAAATAATACTTTGCATCCTTCAATCCAATCAAGTTGACACTTAATATTAACCATCACAGTCAGTTACTCTAAATCATCCCTCTCAAGTTCAAAGTTCCACAGATCTAGTATAGGGGCAAAATGCCACCAGTCTCTTTGCTAAAGCATAGCAAGAGTGACCTTAACTCCAGTTCCCAATAAGTTCCTCATCTCTATCTGATGCCACCTAATCTTGGACTTCTTTGTCCTTATCACTATCAGCATTTTGGTCAAAGCCATTCAACAAGTCTCTAGAAAGTTCTGAACTTTCCCACATTTTCCTGTCTTCTTCTGAGCCTGCCAAACTATTCCAGCCTCTACCCATTACCCAGTTCCAGAGCTCCTTCCACATTTTCAGTTGCCTTTATAGCAGTGACCCACTCCCAGTACCAATTTTATGTATTAGTCCATTATCACACTGCTATAAAGAACTACCTGAGTCTAGGTAATTTATGAAGAAAAGAGGTTTAATTGACGCAGAGTTCTGCAGGTTTAACAGGAAGCATGACTGGGAGAAATTTCTAAGCCTCAGGAAACTTACAATTATGGCAAAAGGCAAAGAGGAAGCAAGGCACATCTTACAATGGCATAGGAGAGAGAGAGCAAGGGGAAACTACTGCACACTTTTAAACCATCAGATCTTGTAAGAACTCTCATTCTTGTAAGATACAGTCACCTCCTATCAGGTCTCTCCCATGACATGTGGGGATTACAGTTTGACACGAGACTTGGGTGGGGACACAGAGCCAAACCATATCACTTTCCAACTCATTTTATGAAGCCAGCATAACCCACCTGTCAAAAACTGACAAAGACATTACAAGAAAAGCAAATTACAGAATATCACTTATAAGCATAGATGCAAAAGATCTCAACAAAATTGATTCAACAATATATTAAAAGGATAATACATTATGCAAAGGGGGTTATTCCAGGAAAGCAAGAATACCATAATTTTCTAAAATTAATCAATATCATGTATCACATTAATACAATAAAGAAAAATCAGCACCTCAATAAACATAGAAAAGGCATTTGACATAATTCAGCACCCACTCATGTAAAAGCACTCAGCAGACTAGGAAAAGAAGGAAGGAAACTTAATTGGGCTCTGGGTCAGGCTGCTCTTGCACTGCTGTAAAGAAATACCAGAGACAGGGTAATTTATACAGAAAGGAGGTTTAATTGGCTCAAGGTTCTGCAGGCTTTACAGGAAGCATGGTGCTGGCATCTGCTCAGCTTCTAAAGAGGCCTCAGGAAGCTTATAATCATGGTGGAAGACAAAGGGGAAGCAGGAATGTCACACGGCAAAAGCAGAAGCAAGGAGAGAGAGTGGAGCAGGGGGAGGTGCCACACACTTTTAAATGACCAGATCTTGCAAGAACTCACTATCACAAAGACAGCACCAAGACGTGAGAGATCCACCCCAATGATCCAAACATCTCCCACCAGACCCCGCCTCCAGCATTGGGGATTACAATTAAGCATGAGATTTGGGTGGGGACAAGTATTTAAACTATATTAGTCTCAAAAAGGAAAACTGTTACAAAATTAATGAATGAAAATAAGCTGAAATAATGCTTTGTCTATTGTCTCACTCCAAAAATTGCATTGGTGAAGTTTATTCTTGCCTTTCAGTTTGGGTTTACAAACAGTCACAAAGATGATGTTGTTGATGACAAGGACAATAACAACAACAATGATGGTGACTGCATTTTGTTTAGAAAATTCGTTTGTTCTCAGGATTCAATTACTTGATTAGAATGTCTGGTCCAAATGAATATAGCAAAGAAGAAATTTCACATTTATAGAATTCAGATGAGCTAAGGTTGAACATATTTTTCTCTAAAAGTGAAGTAAACTTACTCTCCGAGACCCATATCTGCTCAGGAGTGATAATGCAACCTTATTAATTCAAGGTAAATGCATTTATTCAAATATTCAACAAATATTACTGAGCACTTAGTATGTGTCAGGCACTTAGGATTCATTGAACAAAACAAAAAATTCCGGCCTTTGGAGAGCTGATATTTTAGCCAAGACAATTAGATAATATTATGAATGAATAAATTATACAACAGTTTAAAAGGACACGAATATGGAATAAAGTCAAAATTATACAGGATAAGTGGGATCAAGAGTGCTTGGGAGTGGGAATGCCAGGAGGCTAGGATAACAGTGTTAATGAAGGTCATCAGCGTAGGCCTCATTGAGAAGGTGACATTTGAGCAAATACTGAAGGGAGGTGAAGGGGTTCACCAAGCGGCTATGCAGTAGCACAGAGTGCTAGAAAATGGAATATATTATTTCAAGTTACCAGTAGGTGGGGATGTTGAATAATATTTTTCTCGATTTTCACAAGCCTTGTTCCTAACAACAAGAAAAATATGTGGGCCTGTAAGCAAACATCTGTCCCATTATATAATCTCTTTTTTAATAGAAAATTTTTTCAAATATCATAAATAACTTTTTAAATGTTTCAAAATAACTGAAAAAATGATTGGATTCAGCCTAGAATGTGAAATCTAGAACTTTTGGAGAGAGGTCCTCTCACCACACAGGGTCAACACTGCAGCATTTTGCTTCTGAGCTGCTTAGGGAGCTTTAAATCTCATCTAAACTTTGGACTCAATGCTTTCAGAGTGAACTACAGATTATAAATGGTGGGGAAGTGCCTGAACCACACACTTCAAGTATGAGGGAGAGGCTGATTCTACTTATTCTCCTACTATTAATAAAGTTATTAAGCAACTACTGATGGATGTCTGGTGCTGAAATAGGTGCTTTCCATACGAGGCCTCATTTAATTTTCATAGCAGCTCTAAGAAGTCAGCATTATCAACTATATTTTACAGATAAGGGAACTGACACATTAAGTTACTTGACTATGTTCATTTGACTAGTAAGTGATAAAGACAGAATTTGAGCCCGGCCTTGGCTAACTCATGTTTTGATGCTTATCTGCCTAATATCAAAACGCATTTTCTAAGTTTTAAAGGAGGAACTAATTTAAAAATGTGCATTGCTGGTTTAGCACTTTATACTAAAGCTAAACATACCTGAATTAAGGTATCCAACTGATGGCCAGCGTATGTTTTGTCCTGGGAGTCAATTCTAACTCAGGAGCCTAGGGATTAAGTGAAACTAGCAAATATCTCCCTCAGTGCCGAAACTATAGCATTTGCTCACCCCTCTCCAAATGCAGCTTCAGTCTCATTGTGAAGTTTTACTAGCATTTATGGAAGTTTCCAGTTTAGCAACAAAAGAACTATGTTTTCCTAACTTATCCGTGAAGTTATATTCTTAGACAAGTCATTCTCACCTAAAGACACACTACTTTTCCCTGATGTTTTAGGGAATAACGATGGAGAGGAATCTGAGAAAACAAGATACAGAGTGCTAGAAAAATATTTTTAAACATGTCTCTAATGAAGAGCTTGCATCCAAAATTACAAAAGTCTCCGTTAAGTTGGTGAGAAAAAGAGACAAACTCTGTTTTTAAGGTAAAACACTTAGAAAAGGCACTTCATGAAAAATATTTCTGAATGGCTAATCAGCATTAGAAAGTTGTTCAACATTTTGTTCACCAGTAAAATGCACATTAAACTTATGAGACACCCACTAAAATGGTTAAAATGAAAAAGATGATGATACCAAGTACTAAAAAGGAAACGAAACAATTGGGACTCTCATACATTACTAGAGAGACTGGAAATTTATACAACTATGTTGAAAACCAATTAGCACTTTCTACTAAAGCTCAACATACATTTACCTTTCGACCCATCAATTTAATTTTATCCCTCGAAAATATGTTGTAAAAATACACGTATGTTTACCAAAATACATTACAAGAATGTTCATAGGAGGATTATTTTTAGTATCCCAACCTAGGAACAATCCAAATATCAGCCAATAGTAGAATGGATAAATTAATGTGATATATTTTTACAATGGAATTCCATATAGCACTGAAAAAAATTATTTACGGTTTATATGACAAAATGGATAAACCTCACAAGCATATTGCTAAGCAAAAGAAACCAAACACTGTATGAGTCTATTTATATGTAATTTAAATCCAGATAAAACTTTATGTGATAAAAGTCAGAAGAGTAGCCATCTTTACTGGAAGGTAATGACTGGCAGTAGGCATAGGGAGTCTTCTAGAGTGATGGCAATATTCTGTATCTTGATGTGAGTAGGTATACATACGCTTAATTTGTAAAAATTAATCAAGATGTTGTGCTGTTACCTGTACATATATCACACGATGATAAAAATAGTTAAATACATCCCCAGTTCAGCATAACATAGTAAAAATGGAAAATAAGATGAATGGAAAATATGAAATGTAACCTGAGAGAAGCACTGTTTAGCTACAAAGAAACCAGAAAGACTAATGGTAAACTTCTCTTCAATATGCAATTGAAAGCTTTCAAACCAACAGAGTAAAAGTGAAAAAATAAAGAAAACTTTATCATTTCAATATGAGGCAGTAAAGGAGGGTGGCAAGCAAAGGGAAAGAAGAGATGGAAGTAATTTCAAATGTAGTGGGAATCATACTACAGTAAAGTAAATGGATTAATTTACTTCTTAAAATCAGAGAATTTTGAAATCAGGTAGATTAAAAAAAAATCTCTAACTGTATGTGCTTACAAGACAATCCTAAAACAAAATAGAACACAAAAGTCAAAAATTATGGAGTAATATATACCAGGTAAGTGCTAGCCAGAAGAAAGCTGGCAGTATAATTTTAGTATCAGACAAAATAGGATTTAAGACAAAACATGTTACTAGGGATAAAATGAAAAACCCACAAAGAGAACACAACTATCATAAACATAAGTATGTACGCCTAGTAATGTAGCTTGAAATATGTACAGCAAAACTGGCCGAATTTCACAATGACATTAACAAATCTCCATTAGTGGATAGCTTTATTTTTAACATCATTTTTATACATATGATACACCTGCATAGACGTAAAGAAATTATAAGTGCACAGTTCAATTAATTTTCATTTATCAAATTCTGTACCTGGCATCCAGATTGAGAGACAGATCATCAGCATTCCAGAATACCTTTGTTCCCCTTCCAATTACTAGAACTCAAGGGTAAACATTATTCAAATTCTAACACTATAGGATGATTTTGATTGCTTTTTAACATTATATAAGTGGAATAATATACTAAGCATTCTTTTCTTTAGCTTCTTTCCTGCAGCATTATGTTTGGGAGCTGTATCCAATTGTTGCATGTAGATACAGTTTGTATGGGTGAATATACCAAAATTTGTGTTTACATTCTACTGTTGATGGACATTGCAGTTGTTTCTAGTTTTGCATCTCACAAACCAAGCTACTATAAAGATTATTATAAGTGTCTTTTGGTGAAGTTACATGTATAGTTCTGTTGGGAGGCTTTCCTAGGAGTGAAATTCCTGGGTAATGTGTGTATGCATGTGTTTAACGTTAGTACATACTGGCAAACAACTTTGTAATGTTGTAGTAATTTATATTTTCCCCAGTAGTGAATGAGAAGTCTGGTTGCTTTGAATCCTTACCAACAGTTTTTCTTTCTTTTTTATTCTTTTCCTTTTCTTCTTTATTTTTATTTTTTCTTTTTCTTTTTGTTTTTTTTCTTTTCTTTTTTGTTTTTTTGTTTGTTTGTTTTGAGACAGAGTCTCCCTCTATCACCCAGGCTGGAGTGCAGTGGCGCGATCTTGGTTCACTGAAACCTCCGCCTCCCAGGTTCAATCGATTCTCCCACCTCAGCCTCCCGAGTAGCTGGGATTACAGGTGCCCGTCACCGCACCGGGCTACTTTTTGTATTTTTAGTAAAGACGGGGTTTCACCATGTTGGCCAGGCTTGTCTTGAACTCCTGACCTCAGGTGATCCACCCGCCTCAACCTCCCAAAGTGCTAGGATTACAGGCGTGAGCCACCATGCCCGGCCCCAGTATGTTTTCTTTTTAACCATTCTGAAGCAAGCACTGGTATTTACTTTAACTTTTATTTCAGTAAATGAAGTTGCACCTCTTTTCATATGTCTATTGGTTCTTTGAATATCCTCTTACGTGAAGTTTCTTTAAGGTCTTTTGTCCATTTTCCTCCTGGGTTATCTGCTTTTTCCTTATGGATTTATAAGAGTTTTTTAAATTTTATTCCAGATATGAATACTTTGTAGGATATATCTAACTATGGGAGATTGATAGCTCAAGCAAAAGAGCAAAAACAGTAAGAATAAATAATATTTAGGAGCATCAGTATTTTTAAGCCTGACAAATAGAGAATTTGCATCCTTTTTAAGCATACATAGGCTGTTTATAAAAATTGACCACGTCACAAAGAAAGTCCTAATAGCTTAAAAAGCCAGTATTATACAGTACTGATTTATACTCATTATCAGCATATAACGAGATCAGATCATATTTTCTAGCTATTAAAATATAAATCAATAATAACACACCAGTTTTTAAAAAATGCTCCCTTAGTGCTGTGTAATAAATGACTGGACTTGAAGCTACTTTGGAAATTAGGACTATAAAAGGTTTAGCCATCATGATCATGGCTCTGTGAGAGGAAGCATGTGGGAAGACCAAAAGTAACTAGTGGAAAATCAGTGGCAGCACATCCATTTTCCAGGTTTGGGAAATGCTGCAGGCTGTGTCTCTCTAGGCTGAATAAAGGCTGAGATGTGAGAGCGCAAGAGAAAATAAATAAATAAATAAATAATCCGATTACTGTTCTTAATTCAACCCAGTGTTTCACATTTTATTCATACATAAAAATTCTTTTATCAAACAACAGCTATTAACATCTTAAGAGACAGTTTGGAAAAACTAACCTAGAGATTTTAATTATTTTTCTCTTCCTCTTGTAGCTCACATAAAAAGCTTTATCTGATTTTCCTGGTACCCAAACCTGAAATCATCAGAAGACTTTTGCTAGCATTCTATCATTCTTTGACTCTGTAACTCATTAATGTTTTGTTTTTCTTATATTGCCTGGAGGATTTTTAAAGTGAAGTTAGGGGTTTTTTGCTTACTTTATGATCACGAGAAAATGCTTTCATCATCTGTTGTTTACTAAAGCAAAGTATAATGGTTTTAAACTATGAAAGTTAAATGTAAAAATACACTAAAAGATAGTAACAAAGTTCAAAAGTTGGAAAATGTTAATTATTACTCTTTTCCTGTTTTTTCCTTTACTGTCTTTGAAGACAAATGGGGGAAGCCTTTGATCATCTGTGTTTTCCAACATACATATTTTCTGTTACTATTAGATAAACACAAAAGCCAAACTATGAAGTTCAAACCAAATGTTTCAACAACACCTCATCAAAAACAATATTTACATACTTAGCAGGAGAAAAGAAAAACAATTTGCATTTTATCTTTTATCCTATTTTAGCTTAATATTCTAGGATAAATATATTAATAGTATAAAATATTGAGAAATAGTTGAAATAGAAATAGAAATATTGAAATTATGTCTACTTAAAGTTGCAGTATATATAGGCAACTAATTTGACTTCCTGAATTTGCTCCAGAATCCTTATTGTATCTGTAGATGAAAATTAAGAAAGGAAAAAATATCTATAAATGTTAGAGCTGACAATTTTTCTAGTAATTTTGGCAGGATAGACACTTGATCTCAATAAAAGCAGAACTAAAGTTTCACTCCTTACCTTTGGTAAGTGTAAATTTTATTCATCTCATAGAAAGGTTCATCCCAGTAGAAAAGTGATTTACAAATCATAAGTGCTTATTCCCAGGGAGTTAACAATCTGAAATTATTTGGACAGAATAATTATTAAATATTGCTTTAATTATTAGAATATTATTTTTTCAAGATCAATTTGTTCTACAAGTCTTTGTGGCACACCTACTATGGCCAGACAGGGTGTTTGGCACTGGAGTTGTACTTGAATAAAAACTTCAAGGTATTCAAATGTAGTGGAAAACACAGATGGATGGCAAATTGATACAACAATATGCAACAGTTATTAACACAAGGGCCTTGACTTCCACTTCTGGGAGGAAAGTGGTATAATGTTTTTCAAGTGCTGAAAGAAAAGAACTGTCAAGCCAGAATCATCTACCAGTGAAAATATTTTTCAAGAATGAAAGGAAAATCAAGACATTCAAAATTGAAGGAAAACAGAATTTATCACAGCAGGCCTATCCTAACAAAATGACTAGAAGGAAATTCTCCAAATAGAAAGGAGTGGTTTTAAAAGTGTTTTAAAGGAACCCAGGATTTGTTTTAATTAGATATGGTAAGACACACAGATACAGAAATGACTGTCATGAAGGAAGAAGTTTTTTATACTAACAGATTCCCAGAAACAGGAGGCTTGACATGCTATGCAGGGCCACAAGAGGAAGTAATGCGGTCCATCAGTAAGCAGGGGGAGGTCGACTAGGGGTGAGCAGAACATGAGCTAGGGGCCTTTGTTCTGGATTCCAAGAGAAGGAACGGGAGATGATGGGTAAGATGATGGGTATAGAATTGTCTAGTTTGCAGAATTTCAGTGGGCTCTAGAGAATTGGAGCTATTGCTAGCTGTCTGTTACCTGGCATTGGAATGATTAGGGAAACCGGATAATGGCCCAGACCGTGAGAGGCTGACAAAGTACGTTGTTGGGGATATGGGCTCTGGTTTGGTTGGTTTGGATGTGAACGGTGAATTTTTTGCTATCTTTAGGAGTTACCTAGCCCTGGGAGGGGCAGTCTCTCCAGGGTCAACAAGGCCCCAAGATATCAATGTACAAAAATCAAGATAAAAAATATATAATTAACACAAGAAGAAACCCTGAAACACTAGGAAAGAAGAAAGGACAATGGAGAGTAAACATATGGGTAAATAAAACACATCATCATTTTTGTTTTGAGTTCCCCAAATTACAATTGACAGACGAAGCAAAAATTATAACACAGGCTGCTGTGAAGTATACAAGCCCTGTGCATGTTTTGTTATACAAGCCCCAAGCCCTGTGCATGTTTTGTTACATTTATACTAAGTACAGTCATGCATCATTTAATGACAGGGCTATATTCTGAGAAATGCATCATTAGGTGATTTTGTTGTGGTGTGAACATCATAGAGTGTATTCACACAAACCTAGATGGTATAGCCTACTACACACCTAGGCTATACAGTACAGCCTATTGCTCCTGAGCTACAATACCGCAGGCAATTGTAACACAGTTGGAAGTATTTGTGTATCTAAAGATATCTAAAGATAGAAAAGGTACAGTGAAAATAATTTATTACACTATTAGGAGACTGCCACTGTCATATATATAGTCCATTGTTGACAGAAGCATTATTCTGTGCATGACTATATTTCATTTCTTGAACATGCAAAATAAGTAGCTACAATGTGTAAAACGGCACAGCCAATATGAAACACATTCAGTTTGGCTTCAGAATAGGGAGGCAAGGGGAGATCGTCAGGGATAAGCTGGAGGAGGACTGGGGTCTAGGTTGTGAGGAGTCATGCATGAGTCACCGAGGAACTGAAAGTTAGGAGTTTTGTGGCTGAAGATGTCCGAGCAACGGGTAATGAATCATGCAGAAGAAATATGTGCTGAAATTTATATTTTAGGTTTATTCTGATGGGGTGATACTAATAGCTTTGTATGTGGTAACAATATAAACATTATTACTATACATTATGTTTTTAGTATCTAAATTTAATAAATTTCAGAAATTCTTATGTTCATTGCTTCATTCCACAAATACTTATGGAGAGCCTTCTATATGAAAGTCTCTGATTTAGCCACTCAGGTGACAGTGTTAGGAGGAAGGGGAAAAAACGGGCAAAAATTCCTGCCCTCAGGTAATTTAAATATTTGACAGTACATTCTTTTATGAATATTGCAAAAATGATAAAGAGTAGAAAATTCAAGGCCGGGGGCGGTGGCTCAAGCCTGTAATCCCAGCACTTTGGGAGACCGAGACGGGCGGATCACGAGGTCAGGAGATCGAGATCATCCTGGCTAACATGGTGAAACCCCGTCACTACTAAAAAATACAAAAAACTAGCTGGGCGTGGTGGCGAGCGCCTGTAGTCCCAGCTACTCGGGAGGGAGGCTGAGGCAGGAGAATGGCATAAACCCGGGAGGCGGAGCTTGCAGTGAGCTGAGATTGCGCCACTGCACTCCAGCCTGGGTGACAGAGCGAGACTCTGTCTCAAAAAAAAAAGAAAGAAAATTCAAAACCTATAATCTTCTTTTCTTTCCTTTTTTTCCTTCCTTTCTTCTGCTGTTCTTCCTTCCTGATTTCCTTGCTTTCCGCTTTCTTTCTTTTTCTTTGTAGAATCTGTATCCCTCTATTCTAATGTACTAGATAGAGGTATTTAATCATAAAAATGATGACTAAAAATTTTTAAATACTTCCAAATGCTTGTAAAGTTCAGTATCTCAAAACTTTTGAAGACTGTTAAGCTGTCAAAACTATGATAGTTATTATGAAAAGTTCTGTGAACATTTTAGTATCGTGTATTATTTAAGAGATAGAATACAATTGTAAATCATTCCATTCTCCCAATTCTGAAAACAAAATTATATTACCTAATTGCCATTAATTTTTCTCAATGGGTATAAATAACCATGAGAGTCACACTGGCTAAATGAAATAGACAAGAAAGAATCTCACCAGAAGGTGTCTGGTGTGTTTTCTTAATGCATTCCTAGGATGTATGATAAATTCACCCAGAGCTCCATTAACTCCGTTCTCTAGAAGGCCATATGGAGTCATCTAGCACAGAAGTCAATGTGATATTTATGACTTCAGTGTCTCTTGGACATTAGGAGAGGGCTATGGGGTAGAAAAGATAAAAACCCAGTCTCTGGATCCAGATCAGTGTGGATCTGAATCCCAACTGCAGCATTTAGGGCATGCCATTCTCAGCAAGCAACAGAATTCCTTCAGCCTAGGATTTCTCTTACTTAAAAAGCATTTAATAATATAACCTACCTTTTGGGTTTTTAGCATAGTGATTGAAACAATATTGCTCATTCTACATTATTGACAAACAATTAGAGTTAGATGTCTGAATAACTGAACTAAAAGGTTAGCCTTTGAAATATTTCAAACATTACCATATTAACCTGATAAATCTACAGTGACCTAAGCATCAGTCTGAAGGTGGCCATTTAACTAACTAACTAACAAACATTTAGTTTATCCCCCACTACTTCACCAAAACTACTCTTGTCAAGGTCATCAATGTCCTTAACATTGCTAAACCCAGTGCTCAGTTTTTAGTCCTCATTTGACAATATAGATCAATCCTCAAAACTGTTCTTTACCTCCTGAGTCTTCTCCTACCTCACTGGTCGCTTCTGCTCATTCTTCTGCCTTTTCTATCCTCGACACTGGAGTGTCTCAGGAGTCAGACTTTGGACCTCATCTCTTTAACATCTTCACTAATATTTGATGAGAAGATCTCTTCTAGTTCCGTGGCCTTAACACCATATACATGATGATGATTTTTCATATTATATTTCTCATGCAAACATCACTTCTGAATATTGTACTCATATATTCTATTGCCTTGACACCTTTATTTAAATATGAATTATAAATATTTCAAACTGAAAGATCCAATGTTGAAATTCTGGGATTTCTCACTCTAAATTTGCTACTCCTGCATTCTATTCTTCTGAAGTAATTGCAACTTGGTGCTTCCAGTTGCTCAGAATGAAAATTTGTAGTCATCCTTGACTCCTCATTTTTTTTCTTATATCCTATGTGCATTATGTCAGCAAATCCTGTTGGCTCCGTTTTTTAAAATACATCCAGATTTTGCCTACTTTTCACTTCCTTTACCACTACCAGCCTTATCAGAGCCAACATCATCTTGCCTGAATTATTGCAAGAGTTACCAAGTAGCCTGCAATCTATTCTCAACAGAGACAAAATGATCTTTAAAAATCTAAATCAGAATATATCACTCTGCTAGTCAAAACCTTCCAGTGACTTCCAATTTCAGAGTAAAAAACAAAGTCCTGAAAAAGCCCTTACGATATGGCTGTCAGATCTCTAATATTTCTCACTCTATGCTCCCCTTGCTCTCTTTACCCCAAATCACCCATCCCTGTGCTATTCTGCTGGGCTCCCTCTTCAGGTTGTTGTACTCACCTCTGCCTGTATCACTTTTACTTCCCACATCCACATGCTTCCCTTCCTGACCTTCTCTAAGTCTTTGCTTACATATCATCTTCTTAACTGACCAACTTGCCTGACTGAAATGTCAACCCTACTCTAGAACTTCCTATGCCCTTCACTGCTTTATTACTTTTCAAAATCTTCTTAAAACCTTCTAAGATGTTACAAAATATATATTTTTGTCATTGCCTGCCTTCCCTATCAGGATGTAAACTTTATGAGTTTTTTCCATCCTATTTCGTTCGCTTCTGTTTCTCCAGCACTAAGAACAATGCCTAAAACGTAGTAGACACTCAGTAAGTATTTGATGAATAAATGAATATATCATAGGCATGGTTTAATATGCCTCTTCAAAAAGAAAAGAAAGCATCTATAAGCAAATGAAAAGTAACTTTGATCAACTGCTAGGTAATTATCCGAGGCTAATTTAGATAAAGTAAGCAATTCTCACAACCGAATTGCTGATATAAATGATCCAAGTTCTCTCTATACATTCCTAAAGCGTTGAATTGCTACGTAATCAGTTTACCTGCGACTGTACCACAAGAAATTTGGTAATAGCACAAGTATATCTATGATTCAACCTCATTTATTGTTTCCAACTTGCATTTTCTACTTTACCAATTTAAAGGATTATACACATTTATTTCTACAGTATTTAAGGACAAATCGATGGATTCAGTTAAACAAAACTACTGTTGATTGAAGAATCTAATCAACCAGAATTCTATACAGCAGTCCTAGGTAAATTTGTTATCTTTTTAAATTGGTTATCTGTTACACTGTCTTTTCTAATCATAATAGAGAGGGTTTTCTACCTGGTTTTCTTTTTTTTTTTTTTAAGAGTTCTAGTATCTCGTCCTACAAGTAAGCTTTCGAAGGAAACTCTCGATGGTTGCTGGTCAGCTGAAGCAGCTAGATCATCAATAATTCACCAAGCTGGTCTAACCATAGTTGTCTGCATTTGTTTAAGGGATTAAATCTGTTGGTTGCCTAGAATCTCAAGGAAGAAGACCTGATACTGTCTGTCACACAATGTCCTATTTCCCACTCAAAATTGCCAGCCTCATATTTTTCCTTACATTAAGTAGAAATCTATAATAGCATGTACTCCTATTCCTGAACAGTCTCTTACAATCTTTTCACTGATAGCCTATTCCTTATGAAAGAATTTCTGAATCTGTTGTCTAATTACTTTTCATTTGAGTTGGCCTGTTTCTTGCTACCGAACAGAGCCTAAAGTGGCATGTGTAGCACATATAAAAGGTTATTTATCCTTAAAACATAAACATGCCACACTCACAACATGAACTGTGAACCTGATGGATGATGGGATATGTCTGTTGAAAACAAATAACAAGTAAGTAGTGGGAAGGCTTTTGGGCTTACAACCAGGCAGGTGCTGACTATATTGTCTCATTAGGAGAGGAGCACAAAGAAGGGATAAATAGGAAAGCAGGTGTTACCGATTCTCCCAAACAAATCCTCATTCTGACATCACAGACTGGAGAAAACCAATGTGAACTTGGAGTTTCTGCTTTTAGCTTCTGAGTGTTCCTCACCAACATTCAGCTTTCAGAGCTGTTCCAGGTATTGCAGGTTTCCTAAAGCTACATCCACCCGGCTAAGAAAAGCAGTCTAAGCTGTAATCACTCATGCCTGTGCTATTTCAATGTACTCGTTCATTCATCTGACAACTAGTATTGAATGTCTACCATTCATAAGTTCTGTTTAAGATGCTGGATATATTTTAGTAAATATGTGCATATAATCTCTGTTCTTATAGAGCTTTAAAATAGTGGAGGAGGTAGACAATACACAAAAAACTAACAATGATAGATATTGATAAATGCTGTGAAGAAAATGAGCACGTTTTCTGAGGAAAGTCACATTGAAGCCAAAATCAAACCCAAGAAGGGTGAAAATACTCTGGTATTAACATTTGCAGGATTTATGTGTCCTCAACTTTGAGTCCAACACAGTAATCTGGGTTTCTTGCCAATTTAAGCATCTGTTGTGTGTGGAATGTTCTATCACAGATTGTGGGGATCTAGGGGCACAGTTTGTGATTTCTGAAGAAAGTTTATTTTATATATCCTATATTATTTATTTACTAGATAGAAAAGACAGCTAAGTTAGTTAGTTGTTGAATTGGACTATGTGTATATACATCAGAAAATTGAAAAGAGATATTCAATCAGCTAATTTTTGTATCAACGGCACTAAAGTAGTAATTTGGCAGATTTATTTTTCATTGAATGTATACTTTAGCTTGATATCAAAATGGTTTTTAAGCTAATGCAACTTGCTATACAAAAAGACTGAAACCTTTTGGTATTTTTTACTGACTCTACTGAAAATACAGTTGCAATATGAGTGATTCAGTCAGTACCCAAAAAGAAGATGAGGCAATGATTAAACACTAAGCTGAGTAACTGGTAGATACTTTGGGATTTGGGGGGTGGAGGGTTGCTTGTTTTACAATTAGTGCTGAGTTGGATGAAAGAAGTAATTTTTATGGCCAGTAGTGTAATATCGGGGCTAAGAAAGAGGATGATGGAATACCATGTTGCCATTCTATATGAGACAACGAAAGAGCTGGATAGTATCCTAAAAGATTAGAGCTCTTCCCTGAAGTGGTGGAAACATATACGTGTATATACGTATATATTAAAATCATACAGTTGACCCTTGGACAATGCAGGGGTTAGAGGTGCTGCACCTTCCCTGTACGAAGCATCCCAGAACTTAACTAGTAATAACCTGTTGTTGACCAGAAGCCTTACCAATAACCTAAGCAATCGATTAACACATATTTCATATGTTATATGTATTATGTGCTATATTCTTACAATAAAATAAATAAAATGTTATTAAGAAAATCATAAGGAAGAAAAAATATATTTCTGTTCATTAAGTGGAAATGAATCATCATAAAGGCCTTCATTCTTGTCACCTTCACTTTGAGTAGGCTGAGAAGAAGGAGGAAAAGGAGAGAGATTGGTCTTACTGTCTCAGGTATAGCAGAAGCAGAAGAAAATTCATGTATCCATGTAGTTCAAACCCATGTTGTCCAAGGGTGAATTGTGTGTGTATATATATGTATATATACATATATACACACACAATTATATAACATATATACACACACATATATTTATATATATGTATATATATCTTCAATTTACAACAAAGTATTTTAATAACAATTGATTTTTTGTATGATTGTTAGAAAATAATTTTTTGTTGCAGCACTATTTACAATAGCAAAGACATGGAATCAACCCAAATGCCCATCAATGATAGACTGCATAAAGAAACTGTGATACATATACACCACAGAATACTATGTAGCCACAAAAAGGAACAAGATAATGTTATTTGTAGAGGCATGGATGGAGCTGGAAGCCGTTATCCTCAGCAAACTAACACAGGAACAGGAAACCAAACACTGCATGTTCTCGCTTATAAGTGGGAGCTAAACATTGAGAACACATGGGCACAGAGAGGGGAACTACACACACTGGGGCCTATAGGGCGGATCGGGGGAGGGGAGAGCATCAGGATAAATAGTTAATGTATGCTGGGTTTAATACCTAGGTGATGTGTTGATAGGTGCAGCAAACCACCATGGCACATGTTTACCTATGTAACAAGCCTGCATGTCCTGCACATGTATCCTGGAATTTAAAATAAAATTTTAAAAAATAGAAAATAGCTTTGAAAAGTGAACACTTGACTTCTTCTGTACTAATAAAACCTTATAGATTATTACTACTGCTTAACTTCACCAGAAAATTGCCACCTTCACTATTTCATGGTAAGGTAAGCAGGTCTGGTCTTAGGGTAGTGATCTAGCTGAGTTCTACACTTGGATGAATGAGAAGGGATTTGTGGACAATAATACATTGTTAACAATCTTTTCGCTGATGGTATTAAATGGTGTTGTGTATCAGGCGCATGAAGTTGTTGGTGGGAGATTAGTGAGGATTATTTGAATTACAAACAGGTAACAACAAAGGCAGGATCATTATCTCAGAAAACATTCCTGTGTTTCCTGGAAAGCAGGCTTCAAATCTGTTCTAATAGATTTGACAGTGTTCTAATAAAACATTGGTTCTTCACATTTCTGGGGCTAAATGTCCCTTTGATAACCTGATGACAGCACTGAATGTTCTCCCCAGAAAAATCTACATATGCATGTTCACTCAAAACTTTTATACAATTTCAAAAGATTCACAGACTCTCATGAAGTCCATCCATAGACCTCCTAGGGTACCCTAAGTAAGATAAAATGCTGTATGTTGCCCATTAAAGAAAATTACCTAATGTTAAAACTACATATTAAATAAGAAATGCTAGGGGGGATTTCAATTACAGACCAGGTATAGCAGGAGAAGAAAATGGAGCAGGATGAAGTAGAATGTTGCAGTGATCAGTGATAGTTCAATATTAAATAGTGCAGTGATGGAATAATAAGCCAGCTGGGCAAGTACAGGGAAACAGGGCACCTGGTGAGGGAAAGGATATGAGAGAACCAAAATCTGACTTGGTTATTTTATGACCTTGTTAAGCACCAATCTTTCTCTTTTTTACATATTTGAAATTCAGCTAAATGAAATAACTTTCTTAGCTATGCATCCAGTGGGGCCCAGTGGGGATTTAGGCTTTTGCTTGTAATTTTACCTCTAGAAGAGGTTTTATTGAACTCTTTATTTAAGGTGCAGTGATATCCTTCTAGCATTCAATACTTATTAAGCAATATGAATTGATATTTTTATTTTCTTGGGTAAATGATAATAGCAATAGACTGTAAAAGTTGCTGATCATATCTAGTGAGAGCTATAGCTTGGATTCATTTTCTGGGGTTCATCTATCTACTATGAGCTCATTGATGATCTGTTAAGATGAGCAAACTGATCAATATATTTGTAATGTAATTAAACGCATACATACGCAAGTAAAAACATTATAATAAGTAATGTAATTGCAAGACATTTAAAGAGTCTTCAAACTCATATATGTTTGTTAAACTTTCTGGACAACTAAAGTTGTCCTAATAAAAAAGCCTGCCATTTGAACTATGCGATACACAAAGAAGTATAAAACTTTTATCTCAATCTTCAAAAAGCTTCAATCTAGTTGAAGAGGTAATAGTAAGCACGTGAAAAATTAGAAAATAATGGGAGGATTAAATAAGCTTGTAAGCTAGTAGCACAAGTGATGCCAGTTGAACGTGCCTAATTGTAGGATTCATGGCTCAGGGCTTATGGTTGTGTTTTTAAGGGCAAAATCTCTCCTGTTGTGACTTCTTGATAAGGAATTATTGAGAAAGACAGGCACACCACAAGCCGGAAAAAATGCATTCAAATTTAATGTTGATGAAATAAAACGGAATTGGAAAATTGTGTTTTGAATACCTGCTTGTTTTGGCTAAATATATTTTTGTTCATGCTGCCCTGAAAAACAAAAGGAAACTGAAGCAGTTTGACAATATGGAATGATGGGTCAGAAGTCATTCTTAAGTTCTGTTTATTTTCCCCCTAAGCTGTAGATATTGGCATCTACCCTCATAACACTGGTGTCGGCTTCTTCCCTTCCAGCGGCCACACTCTGACCTGTTCCATCAGGCTGACTCCGTGTGCAGCGGCACAGTCAGCTGCCTGCCTAGTGTGGACTAGAGATCCCCCGTGAGCCCCTGCCACGCTCTACCTCCCTTGACCCCCTCTTGCAGACAACTGAAATTCCATTGTTATAAATGTATTCCTTTAATCTTGAAGACGTTTCTGTTTTAAAAATCTTATTGCAGATGCAAATAGCACTGAAAATAATTTTGTAGTGTCATTGTTAAGTTGAAACTCAATGAAGTATGAAAGACAGGTGTGCAATAGAGGAGGGTGAGTGGGAAGCCGGAATAACAGGAGGGAAAGATAAAATGTTAAAATAAAATAAGACGTGTGTCAAACCTCACCCTCTTGAGGTCTTTCTTGAGTGCGAATGTGGTATTCCCTGCCCCTGCTCCCAGAGTATCATTTCCAGCCTGATCCCATCTTCATACAGCCTTTCATCACTGGGAAGCCATCCCATCTTCAGTGCTACAATCTCACCATTTTAGAATAAAGTATCTTTAATCATTGACGGTATTTTCCTACTAGGCTTGTTCAACCAGGATAATGGTATCTTTATGAAAATTACTTGGGGAGTGATACTTTCTTACTTCCCTCTAAGTTGTTTTCACCAGATAGCCCTCCAGGTAAGGCTAATTATAAAGAAATATAGACTCTTGAGATCAAAAGGAGCAATAAACTAGTCCTATCAGTAATTCATATCTCAAAAATTTTTAAGAGGTTTTACCCTCCAGAAATAGTTAGTTAAGATAAAAATCAAAATCTTTTGGAATAGAAGTAGTTATTGCTGTCATTTATAATGATTTTTTAAATAGAAAAAAATATAGTAACTGTACATTCTAAATTATGGCTAAAAGTTCTGTTCCCAATAATGGAAACTACAACAGTGACGATAATATTTCCAGTGAAATTCTAAAGTAATTAACATATTCTATATCTTCCTTCAAGTTTAGCTTAACAGTGGATTTGCATTCCAACATGACAACAACCAGCTAGTAGTACTATTATAAAAGTCATTTCTACCATGCATTTAATGCTTGAGAAAAATCTTTGAACAATGATTTAGCCAGCTGTAGAAAGCACTACAAATTTGACTGGGTGCAGTGGCTCGTGCCTGTAATCCCAGCACTCTGGGAGGCCGAGGCGGGTGGATCACCTGAGGTCAGGAGTTCAAGACCGGCCCAGTCAAATGGTGAAACCCTGTCTCTACTAAAAATACAAAAAATAAGCCAGGCATGGTGGAACACGCTTGTAATCCCAGCTACTCGGGAGGGTGAGGCAGGAAAGTAGCTTGAACCCAAGAGGTGGAGGTTGCAGTGAGCCGAGATTGTGCCATTACACTCCAGCCTGGGCAACAAGAGCGAAACTCCATCTCAAAAAAAAAAGAAAGAAACCTCTAAAAATTTAGGAAATGATAACTTTCAGTTTAGTTTTTGGAAGGGAAAGAAGGGAAACGAACTAATTATTCAGTGTGTGCTAGAATACAGGAGCCTTGCAAATCAAACTAGCTTGTCTCACAACATATTCGTTAGAGTACCTCAACTCTTTTATAGATGAGAAAATTATTTTTCAGAGAAGGTAGGTAACTCATTCAGCATCACGTAGCTAAGTAGTGGGCAGAGCAACCCAGGTCTATCTGATTCCAACGTTTGCACCCTTTCTACCACGTGATACTTCATTTTACAGCGCAAAAGTCTTTTTAGATGTTTTGTTTTCTTACCTTCAGAGGCTCCTTTAAAGACATAGTTCTTCAAACTTAGATTATATTTATTAAAATTTAAAAAGTGCCTTATCTTTTCATTTCATCAGATTACAAAGACCCTAAATATTGTTGAAATTGCAACCTAAAAGACATTATTGGCATAACTTTTGTCACTGATTTTTCAAATAAATGTCATCTGAACAATGCATCTTCAGAATCACTCTGAGTTGCTTAATACTTACTATAATTTTGCTGGGAATTATCTGGATTTCTCATTTTTTGGTTTAGTTTTCCAGAAATCATTTTTGAACTTGTAATTACATAAGACCTTTGAGGTTATCTGAGAAAAATAACTAAATTCATGAAAATATAAATCCATCTGACACCATACACACACATACACCAGTAAGTAATGATTAAGATGAGTAAAATGTAATTGCTAAATATTTCAAGAGTCTTCAGACTCATGTATGTTTGTTAAACTTTCTGGGCAACTGAAGTTAACTGGTTTTCATTCTAATAGAAAATCCTGCCATTAGTAAAAATGCTAAGACTTAAGAAAACATTTGAAGCTGCATGATGAGCTGTGACTTCTCCACTCCTCAGCTGGCATAACCCTACTGGATTATTTTAAAAAATTAGCCATGGAATCTAAGGCTAATTTAGATAATGAAAAAATGCCACAGTGGCCATTGCACTCTTTCATTTTTTGAAATTTCTTTAAATGTATCTGCTACCCATCAAACAAACTGGATGTATTGGATTTGAAACTGCTTGCCCATGAGATATTCATTTTTAATAAAATATTTTTAAAAGACTGATTTTATTAAATAAATTTTAAAACTTTGAACTTTTTCTTAATGGTGACTATGTCATTGAAGTTTCTCTGTTAAATTCCAAAAGACACCCATCAAATTATGTTAGTTCAGATTCCTAAGTATTTAAGAATATATAGCCTGAAATTAGTCCCAAATTTATTAAAATATAGCACCCACAATAGAGGAAATGGCAATGATCTATGAACAGATCTTTCTTGTTCAAAGCAAAATACTGTATCAGACAAGTTTCATCTTGTTTTTAGTTTTACCCATCTTCACAAAAGCTATGTATTTCTAACACAAAGAAACTGGAAGTGACAAATACCCAAATTTAACTGAATTTCATTTTTTAAATAGAGCTTTTCAGGAAAAAATAAAAGCGGGATGTTTTTTTCTAAACACCTGATAAACTATATTGAATTATTTGTGCCTTGAATGTGATATCTTTTTGAAATGCAGAACTGTCTATTTCTAAAGTGGAAAAACATTTCCAAACTGCTGCTTCTTGAAAGTTCTACATTCTGCTTCAAAAGAAATGCCAACGTGACTCAGGGCCCTTGACATATCACTAGAGTGAAAAAGTACCATTACAGTGAGACTTGTGTTTATAATTCTGTCAGCTTTTACATCACATGACTGCTATCACATGATCTCTAACACTGGAGTGTTAAAAAGTCTATGTTCTTATTGGTGAAATAACTGTTTTGACTATCATCAAGTATCTGAATACTGAGTGTTTCTGGCCCTTGACACTGTCCTATACCTTATAAGGTGTTTACAGGTGAAATAGGAATCTTGTTGGCACTCCATGCACTTAAGAAGTCACATGAACTGAGCAAATGAGATAGAAACATGGCATTATTAATTATACGAATTACCTGCTTTATGATTATTCTTGCTACTTCACAGCCTTGCCAGACCCCTGATGACTTTGTGGCTGCCACTTCTCCGGGACATATCATAATTGGAGGTTTGTTTGCTATTCATGAAAAAATGTTGTCCTCAGAAGACTATCCCAGACGACCACAAATCCAGAAGTGTGTTGGGTGAGTAAAGTCTCAAAAAACACATTTAGATTTCAGGATGCTGTCATGAGACTAGGACATATAAATGTTGACTTGTATTAATATCTAAATTATTTTAAAAAATAAACTCATATATTTTTCAAGTTGCATATGGTTAATCTTGCAATCCTTCTTTAAAAGAGTACTGTAACAGCCCTATATGGATAATGAAACAACCTCCAAGTGCAGAGGATATGAATGCTTTTCATTAATATATTTATTTAGATTTTGCCCTATAAAACAATGCCTGAAGTCACTTGAGAAGACATTGTGGCCTATTTTTCACTACAAGCATACATAGCCCACATGTATTTCTATCACAGAAAACATGTATTTTATTTTAAACTCAGATCTATTATTTAATGCTTTGTTTAAAATAGACTGTAGTTGAATTTTTTCTTACTAACACTTTTTTTCAGCACTGCATTCATTTCATTCCAGAAATAGTCTAACTCTTCCCTGATAAATTAAGACCCTCCTCAACTCAAAGTGCTCCTTCCTCCTGGATGAACACTTTGTGTCATGAGAGCTTACCTATGAGAAAGACATTTCACTGGCACAGTATAATGTGGAAAGGTAAAGCTGGGTGGAAGGTGTTGCAAATGGATTTTCCTTAAGGAGAAGATGATATTCTAATTCTCATTTCAGTTTTGAGACAAGCTAATTTTGTAAACTTAGGTAGATCACTTAAACTCTGAGTTCCAGTTTCACTGTCATGTATATTTTCTCATCTGTAAAACAAAGGCCTGGATAATCTTTAAGGACACAGGCAGCATCAGCTGCTGTTGCTATGGAATGTGCTCTGCATGCCTCCTTCCAACTCTAAAAGTATAATTCTGTTTTTATGTTTCTGTGTCTAAGTTTGATCTTGTTTTTTCTCTTTCTTTCTTTATCAACAAAGTATTTCCCAAGCCCTCTAAAAATACTTTTAGATAAAATGTGATCCCCTGTCATACTAAGATTTCTTGGCATTCTCCCTAAAAGTTAGGCACTTTTAGCTATTGTCATCGTAATCATTGATTAGCAGGAATACCAGAGAATAGTAAAAAACATAATAATAATTAATGAAGATTTTCAGAGCACTACTTTGGCACACAAAGAATGGCTGCAGAGTTGAGGCCCTCAATTGCAGGCCAACAATTAAGGATGGAAAACACTGAATAGTTATTTAACCAAATAAGGAAATTTCCTATTTTAAAATATCACTCGGTTGAAAATCTCCTACCTTTTTGTCACTCATCAAGAGAAATGGTACTCACTCAACATTGCACAACTACTTATTAATTGTCTGCATTACCTGTACCCTATTATAGGCACTGGCACACCAACGTGAATACACCAAGGAGGTTCCACCTCTAATGGAGTTTACCCGTGGTGGACTCTGAAAATATTATACAATTTAATGTCAGACAACCTATTCGTTTACCCTTTTTCTCTTCTATGTTTCTCTTCTTTTAATTGATACATATTAGTTTACAAATTTATGAGGTACATGTGGTATTCTGTTATATGCCTAGAATGTGTAATGATCAAGTCAGGCTTTTTGAGGTATCCATCATTTTGAGTACTGTTACGTCTATATATTGGAAACAATTCAAGTCCTCTCTTCTTGCTACGTTGAAATATACAATACATTGTTCTTAACTAGAGTAACTGGGCTGTCAAATGACTGAACTTCTATCTTTTATCTAACTATATGTTTATACCCATTAACCTACCTCTCTTTATCCCCTCTCCTTCCCGTCTTTATCCACCCACCTTCCCATCCTCTAGTACCTTTATAATGTCAGCTCTCTACCTTTATATCAATGTTTTTATCTCCCACATATGAGTGAGAACATATGATATTCATCTTTCTGTGCCTGAGTTATTTCGCTTAACATAATGGCCTCCAGTTTCATCCATGTTGCTGCAAATGATATGATTTTATTCTTTTTGTGGCTGAGTAGTATCCTGTTGTGTGTATATAGCACATTTTCTTTATCTGTTCTTCTATTGATGAACACAAGTTGATTCTATATCTTTGCTATTGCAAATAGTGTTAGTTATGGTAAGCATGTGAGTGTAGGTATCCCTTTAGTATACTGATTTCCTTTTCTTTGGATACCCAATAGTAGGATTACTGGATTACATTTATCATTTTTAGATTTTTGAGAAATATCCATACTGTTTCCCATAGGAGTTGTACTAATTTACATTTTCTCCAACAGTGTAGATGAGTTCTGTCTTCCACATGTCCTTGTCAGCATCTGTTTTTGTTTTTGATTTTGTTTTTGTTTTGTCTTTTTAGTAATAGCTATTCTAACTGGCATAAGACAATATCTCATTGTGGTTTCAATTTGCATTTCTTTGATGATTAGTGATGCTGAGCATTTTTTATATACCAGTTGGCCATTTATATGTCTTCTTTTGAGAATCATCTGTTCGTGTTCTTTGACCACTTCTTAATGAGATTTTGCTTTCTTATTGTTGAGTTGTTCAATTTCATGTATATTCTGGATATTAGTCTTTTGTTGGATGAATAGTTTGCAAATATCTTCTCCCATTCAATGGCTGTCTCTTCACTCTTGATGGTTTCCTTTCCTGTGCAGAGATTTTTATTTTAACCCTCCTCAGCCTCCCAAAGTGCTGGGATTACAAGGGTGAATGTGGTCGTAAGTTTGTTATATTTTTGCCGATTTTCTGTCTAGATGATCTGCCTAATGCTGAATAGGGTGTTAAAGTTTCCCACAATTATTGTATTGCAGTTTCTTTCTCTTTAGATCTAGTAATTTTTGCTTTATGAATCTGGGTGCTTCAGTGTTGCTTGCATATAAATTTTAAATTATTTCCTCTTCCTGGATTGATTCCTTATCATTATATAATGACCTTATTTTACTTTGTCTACTATGTTTGGGCTTACAGTGTGTTTTATCTGATATAAATATAGTTACTTCTGCTCAATTTTGGTTTTTGTTTGCATGAGATATCTTTTTCTATCCCTTCACTTTCACTCTATATATGTTTTTATATGTAAAGTGCATTTCTTGTAAGTTGCATATAATTGGGTCGTGCTTTTTTTTAATTTATACAACCAATCTATATCTCTTTTTTTCTTTTATTTATTTATTTATTTTTATTATACTTTAAGTTCTAGGGTACATGTGCACAGCGTGCAGGTTTCATACATAGGTATACATGTGCCATGTTGGTTTACTGCACCCATCAACTCATCATTCACATTAGGTATTTCTCCTAATGCTATCCCTACCCAAGTCCCCCATCCCCCTACAGGACCCAGTGTATGATATTCCCCACCCAGTGTCCAAGTGATCTCATTGTTCAATTCCCACCTATGAATGAAAACATGCAGCGTTTGGCTTTCTGTCCTTGTGACAGTTTGCTGAGAATGATGGTTTCCAGCTTCATCAATGTCCCTGAAAAGGACATAAACTCATCCTTTCATGGCCGCATAGTATTCCATGGTGTATATGTGCCACATTTTTTTATCCAGTCTATTATTAATGGACATTTGGGTTGGTTCCAAGTCTTTGCTATTGTGAATAGTGCCACGATAAACATACATGTGCATGTGTCTTTGTAGTAGCATGATTTATAATCATTTGGGTATATACCCAGTAATGGGATTGATCAAATGGTAATTCTAGTTCTAGATCCTTGAGGAATTGCCACACTGTCTTCCACAATGGTTGAACCAATTTACACTCCCACCAGCAGTGTAAAAGCATTCCTATTTCTCCACATCCTCTCCCACATCAGTTGTTTCCTGACTTTTTAATGATCTCCATTCTAGCTGGTGTGAGATGGTATCTCATTGTGTTTTGATTTGCATTTCTCTGGTGGCTAGTGATGATGAGCATTTTTTCATGTGTCTGTTGGCTGCATAAATGTCTTCTTCTGAGAAGTGTCTGTTCATATCCTTTGCCCACTTTTTGATGGGGCTGTTTGTTTTTTTCTTGTAAATTTGTTTGAGTTCTTTGTGGATTCCAGATATTAGTCCTTTGTCAGATGGGTAGATTGCAATAATTTTCTCCCATTCTGTAAGTTGCCTGTTCACTGTGATGGTAGTTACTTTTGCTGTGCAGAAGCTCTTTAGTTTAATTAGGTCCCATTTGTCTATTTTGGCTCTTATTGCCATTGCTTTTGGTGTTTTAGACATGAAGTCCTTGCCCATGCCTATGTCCTGAATGATATTGCTTAGGTTTTCTTCTAGGGTTTTTATGGTTTTAGGTCTAACATTTAAGTCTTTAACCCATCTTGAATTAATTTTTGTATAAGGTGTAATGAAGGGATCCAGTTTCAGCTTTCTACATATGGCTAGCCAGTTTTCCCAGCACCATTTATTAAATAGGGAATCCTTTCCCCATTTCTGGTTTTTGTCAGGTTTGTCAAAAATCAGATGGCTGTAGATGTGTGGTATTATTTCTGAGGGCTCTGTTCTGTTCCATTGGTCTATATATGTTTTGGTACCAGTACCATGCTGTTTTGGTTACTGTAGCCTTGTAGTATAGTTTGAAGTCAGGTAGCATAAGATGCCTCCAGCTTTGTTCTTTTTGCTTAGGATTGTCTTGGCAATGTGAGCTCTTTTTTGGTTCCATATGAACTTTAAAGTAGTTTTTTCCAATTCTCTGAAGAAAGTCATTGGTAGCTTGATAGGGATGGCATTGAATCTATAAATTGCATTTTCACAATATTGATGCTTCCTATCTATGAGCATGGAATATTCTTCCATTTGTTTGTGTCCTCTTTTATTTCATTGGGCAGTGGTTTGTAGTTCTCCTTGAAGAGGTCCTTCACATCCCTTGTAAGTTGGATTCCTAGGTATTTTTTTCTCTTTGTAGCAATTGTGAATGGGAGTTCACTCATGATTTGGCTCTTTGTCTATTAATGGTGTATAGAAATGCTTGTGATTTCTTCATATTGATTTTGTATTCTGAAAATTTGCTGAAGTTGCTCATCAGCTTAAGGAGGTTTTTGGCTGAGATGATGGGGTTTTCTAAACATACAATCATGTCATCTGCAAACAGGGACAATTTGACTTCCTCATTTCCTAATTGAATACCCTTTATTTCTTTCTCTTGCCTGATTGCCCTGGCCAGAACTTCCGACACTATGTTGCATAGGAGTGGTGAAAGAGGGCATCCCTGTCTTATGCCAGTTTTCAAAGGGAATGCTTCCAGTTTTTGCCCATTCAGTATGATATTGACAGCCAGTCTGTATCTCTTAAGAAGGGAATTTAATCCTTTTAAATTCAAGGTTAATATTGACATATGAGGCTGTGTTCCTGTCATGTTGTTGCTTACTGTTTGTTATATGTGTTCTGTATTCCTTTCTTTTTCTCATTTTTTGTCATTGTGATTTTGTAGATGAATATCTGTAGTAGTATCATTTGAGTCATTCCTCTTTTTTACCATTGTTTTACACTTTGTTGTGTTTTCACCATGATAAGCATCATCATTTCACTTCCAGGTATAGAACTCTTTTGAGCATTTGTAGGGCCAGTCTAGCTGTGCTGAATTCCCTCAGTTGTTGCTTGTCTAGGAGCAACTTTATTTTTCCTCCATTTATGAAGGATTATTTTTCTGGATATAGTATTCTTGACTAGCAGAGTTTTTTCCTCAGCACTTTAAATATATCATCTCCTTCTCTTTTGGTCTATAAGGTTTCTGCTGACATATCTTCCATTAGTATGATGGGATTTCCTTTAGAGGTGACTAAATTCTTTCTGTTTTTAGAATTCTCTTTGTCATTGACTTTAGACATTTTGACTATAATGTGCTGTGCAGAGTTTGTTCATTGTATCTGTTTAGGGATTGCTGGGCCTCCTGTATCTAGATGTCTAAACCTCTTACTGGATGTGGAAAGTTTTTATCTATTATTTTTATCTATTATTTTGTTATATATGTTTAACTATTTCAATATCTCTTTACCTTCTGGGATATCAATAATTTGTATATTTGATCACTTTATGGTGTTCCACATATTATGAAGGCTTTGTTTAGCGTTTTTTTTTTTTTTTAAGATGGAATCTTGCTCTGTTGCCCAGGCTGGAATGCAGTGGTGTGATCTCAGTTCACTGCAAGCTCCACCTCTCAGGTTCATGCCATTCTTCTGCCTTAGCCTCTCGTGTAGCTGGGACTACAGGTGCCCGCCACCATGCCTGGCTAATTTTTTGTATTTTCAGTAGAGACAGGGTTTCACCATGTTAGCCAGGATTGTCTCGATCTCCTGACCTCGTGATCCTCCTGCCTCGGCCTCCCAAAGTGCTAGGATTACAGGCGTGAGCCACTGCACCAGGCCTGTTTAGCTTTTTTTAATTCTTTTTTTTTCCTTTATATTTTCATGGCTGGATTATTTCAAAAGTTGAACCTGAGCTGTCTTCAGGCTCAGAGTTCTTTCATCTGCTTGAGCTAATCTATTGTTGAAGCTTTCAAGTGTTTTATGTTGTTCATTCAACGAATTGTTCAGTTGCAGAATTTCTGTTTGATTCTTTTACAACATCTATGTCTTTGGTAAATTTCTCATTCATATTCTGAATTGTTTTTCAGATTTCTTTGTATTGTTTTTCAGAATTATCTTGTATCTCACTATCCTTCTTTAGAATCTGTAATTTGGATTCTTTTTCTGGAATTTCATTAATTGCTTTTTGATTGAGATATGTTTCTGGAGAATTATTGTGTTTCTTTTTTTTTAAAGTTATTTAAATTTTTTTTCTTAAAGACCATTATTATAGTATATCTTCCTTTAAAAGTGTCATCTTTCCTGGCTTTTTCATGTTTCCTGTGTTCTTATGTTAGTATATGTACATCTGATGTTTTAGTTGCTTCTTCCAATTTTTAAAAACTTGTTTTTGTAGGGGGAGAACGTTTCCTAAGGATGAATAGATAGTTTTGGTTGGGCAGGGTACTTTGACTTTTATTCCGGTTGCAGTAGTAGTATAATTTCTTTGACTTCTTTGGCCATGACTAGCATAAGTGCCATCTGACATTTCCTCAGTGGCCTAGGGTACAGTTATTCCTGGGACTATGATGCAGTCTTGCTGGTAACTGGAATGCCAAGTAAGCCAGTCTTTGAGCCCCAGTGGTGTTAGCAATGGGCTGAATATGCCCATCCTTGTGTCCCAGGGCAGCATACTCTGGCAGCAGTGTTAGGTCAAATCAGGCCAATTCTTGGGCCTCCAGGTGCCTTACTCAAATACTGGTAGTGGAAGCCACGGAACCAGCAAGTGGGTGATTTCTTGGGCTCTTGGGACACTTGTGTGGCATGCATGATGGCAATGGCAGTGACAGGATGACCCTCTGAGTCCTGAGTGGTGCTCGCTAATGTTGGTTGTGCCAATGATAAGCTGGGCTTACCTCTCTTTTTAAATAGAAATTGTAATGTTAAAATTAAAATTTTAATTAAGGAATTAAAATTTCTTAATTAAATTTAAAATTTTAGTAAAGAGGGATATTTTTGTTTGCTCTGTTTCTTTTTAAATTTTTTTATTATACTTTAAGTTCTAGGATACATGTGCACAACGTGCAGGTTTGTTACATATGTACACATGTGCCGTGTTTGTGTGCTGCACCCATTAACTCGTCATTTACATTAGGTATATCTCCTAATGCTATCCTTCCCCACTCCTCCTACCCCACAATTCCCACCTATAAGTGAGAACATGCGGTGTTTGGTTTTCTGTTCTTGTGATAGTTTGCTGAGAATGATGGTTTCCAGCTGCATCCATGTCCCTACAAAGGACATGAACTCATCCTTTTTTATGGCTGTATAGTATTCCATGGTGTATATGTGCCACATATTCTTAATCCAGTCTGTCATTGGACATTTGGGTTGGTTCCAAGTCTTTGCTATTGTGAATAGTGCCGCAATAAACATACATGTGCATGTGTCTTTATAGCAGCATGATTTAAAATCCTTTGGGTATATACCCAGTAATGGGATGACTGGGTCAAATGGTATTTCTAGTTCTAGATTCTTGAGGAATCACCACACTGTCTTCCACAATGGTTGAACTAGTTTACAGTCCCACCAGCAGTATAAAAGTGTTCCTATTTCTCCATATCCTCTCCAGCACCTGTTGTTTCCTGACTTTTTAATGATTGCCGTTCTAACTGGTGTGAGATGGTATCTCATTATGGTTTTGATTTGCATTTCTCTGATGGCTAGTGATGATGAGCATTTTTTCATGTGTCTGTTGGCTGCATAAATGTCTTCTGAGAGTGTCTGTTCATATCTTTCACCCACTTTTTGATGGGGTTGTTTGTTTTTTCTTGTAAATTTGTTTTAGTTCTTTGTACATTCTGGATATTAGCCCTTTGTCAGATGAGTAGATTGCAAAAATTTTCTCCCATTCTGTAAGTTTGCTGTTCACTCTGATGGTAGTTTCTTTTGCTGTGCAGAAGCTCTTTCATTTAATTAGATCCCATTTGTCAACTTTGGCTTTTGTTGCCATTGCTTTTGGTGTTTTAGACATGAAGTCCTTGCCCATGCCTGTGTCCTGAATTGTATTGCCTAGGTTTTCTTCTAGGGTTTTTATGGTTTTAGGTCTAACATTTAAGTCTCTAATCCATCTTGAATTAATTTTTGTATAAGGTGTAAGGAAGGGATCCAGTTTCAGCTTTCTACTTATAGGTAGTCAGTTTTCCCAGCACCATTTATTAAATAGGAAATCCTTTCCTAATTTCTTGTTTTTGTCAGGTTTGTCAAAGATCAGATGGTTGTATATGTGTGATACTATTTCTGAGGGATCTGTTCTGTTCCGTTGGTCTAGATCTCTGTTTTGGTACCAGTACCATGCTGTTTTGGTTACTGTAGCCTTGTAGTATAGTTTGAAGTCAGGTAGCGTGATGCCTCCAGCTTTGTTCTTTTGGCTTAGGACTGTCTTGGCAATGTGAGCTCTTTTTTGGTTCCATATGAACTTTAAAGTACTTTTTCCAATTCTGTGAAGAAAGTCATTGGTAGCTTAATGGAGATGGTATTGAATCTATAAATTACCTTGGGCAGTATGGCCATTTTCACGATATTGATTCTTCCTATCCATGAGCATGGAATGTTCCATTTGTTTGTGTCCTCTTTTATTTCATTGAGCAGTGGTTTGTAGTTCTCCTTGAAGAGGTCCTTCACCTCAAGAGAGATATTATTATTCAGGGTTTTGATATTACAGTTTCTTTTTAGTTCATTACATTTTGCTAAATTAAGCTATTTGAATATTACTATTTGTCATTGCAAGCCGTGGTTCACAATGACAAATAATAATCTTCAAATACTTTAACTTATTAATATATTTTTATTGTTACTTACTTTATTATTTTAGGGAGGGGAGAAGAGTATCTGGCCAAGGAGCAACAAGTGCAAAGTTGGAATGTCCAAAGAATAGCAAAAAATTTAATCTGGCTAAATCAGTGAAGCTGAAGGAAACATAGCAAGAGATGCATTTGTAGAGATAGAACCATCTAAACATGGTTCACAATGACAAATAGTAATATTCCAATAGTTTAATTATCAAAACTTAATTAACTAAAAAGAAACTAGAATATCAAACCCCGAACAATAATATCGCCTTTTATTCATTTTTAAAAAGTGTATTGAACCCTTATTATATATTAGACACTATTTGTAATATTTTGTATACAGTGGTGGATGAAATAAACTTAACAGTAAATCAGTAATCAGACAACTCAGTGCTCTGAAATAATCACAGATCAAGATGTATAAAAAATATCCTCTGAATGTGGAAATAGCTATGCCTCAGAACTAAAATAAGGCACTTTATCTAGGAGCAGACTGTTAGGCTTTAACCAAAGCTGTCTAAATGTAATTCTTAAGAGTCTTATTTATCTGGTTTCCAATCCCACAGATTAGAATCAGAAACTAAAAGACAGGCTTATGAGTCTAAAAAGCAAGCATATTGACAGCAGTAAAATGCTGATCTCTAACTACAAAAAGGAACAAAAATCAAACATATCTTCATATTGCATTGTTCAAAATGATCAAAAAAATCATCAAGAAAAGGTTAAATCCTGTAGCATAGACTCCTTTTAAGAAACTGTGGGTTCTTATATTACCCTTTATAAATACTTTCATGAAAAATTGTTTTTAAATAAAGTTTAGATCCTTTAAGAGATAAGATTCACTCATCCAGAAATTTTTATGAGGAGATGTAGGCAAAATGAGATATGGGCATGTCCATAGAAGAGTTATGTTCTGATTTCAAAAAAAAACTTGTTTCCCAACAGCTTTGAAATATCAGTCTTTCTTCAAACTCTTGCCATGATACACAGCATTGAGACGATCAACAATTCAACACTATTATCTGGAGTCAAACTGGGGTATGAAATCTATGACACTTGTACAGAAGTCACAGTGGCAATGGCAGCCACTCTGAGGTTTCTTTCTAAATTCAACTGCTCCAAAGAAACTGTGGAGTTTAAGTGTGACTATTCCAGCTACATGCCAAGAGTTAAGGCTGTCATAGGTTCTGGGTATTCAGAAATAACAATGGCTGTCTCCAGGATGTTGAATTTACAGCTCATGCCACAGGTAGGTTTTGTGCTACCTCCATACATTGATTTTGATCACATTTGTTATTATGAAAGGATCAGGGAAGCCTGAGGAAACTAGCTAGGGAGTCACTTTTACTTTAACCTTTCTTTCTCTTTAGTTAAAGAAAGTTTGCATACCATTACAGAGCATATAGTGGAAAAGTACTAAGGGAGTAATTACCCCTCAGTCTATCAGGTCTAGTTTCTGACTGTTTTCAGCTTGATTTGTATAAGACACAAACATCTTTGGGTCTAAACTGCCTTGTTTCTAAAATAACATCAGTCACATGCTATGAAGAAACTAAAGAGACTCAGGAGTAAGGAGACAGAGAGGTCAAAGGAAGACTTCTTGAGGAAGTGACATTTAGTCTCAAGCTTGAGTGAGGCGTGTGAAGAGAGGATGAGGGAAGGGAGAAAGAGTATCTGAGAAAGTAGCAAGTGCGAAGTTGGAATGCCTGAGGAATAGCAAAAAGACCAATCTGGCTAGATCAGTTGAAGCAAAAGGAAACATAGTAAGAGATGCTTTTGTAGAGATAGGCAAAGCCTGGGTCATGTAGCATCTTGTAAGCCCTGGGACAGTTTGCATGGTTGTTCTGAATATGATGGGAAGGCATTCAGCAAAGACTGTAGAGCTATTGATTTCCCTGGAATGCAAGCCAATAACCAGAAAGTAGCAAAAAGTTCTCTGAAAAAAACAAATCAGATATCAGAGCACTGTGTACTAAGTTCTTGAACATTGCTCAGAGTCAATTAAGTCTCTTTGGCTTTCATTTTGAAATCATACTACTTTGTAACTCTCTATATCACTGATTTCTAATCTTAAGGAAGAAGAGAAGCCAAAAGTTAGAAAAGAAAAAGGTTTATATTCAGATCATTAAGAAATGACCATCTGATAGAAGTGAGCAGACAGAAAAAATATATATATAACATAATGAATGTGTATAAGAATTCAAAATACATAACTTTTTGGAGGTAGAGTAAATAAATGCATATACATATAGACTATTACAGTTCCATTATATTATAGTGACATGGGTAATAAAAAAATGTAATCCAAAATGATTAAACAAAAAGAACTATTTATCAAACACATCAAAGCTAAGGCTTTGGCTTAAAATTTCTAGACTATGTATGATACTAGTTAGGTGATAAGTAAGGAAAGCAAACTTAACAACAACTGGCTAATGCAAAAATGCAATTTCTGTAATAGACAGCAGAAAAGGTAAGGGGACGTTCCATGGGTAACACTAATTTTAAGAAAGTTCAGCTCTTAATGTGGCTGAGCATAGCAACATCAGGTGCTTGGAAGGTCCCTTAGGTTTACTGAAAGTGTGCTCATATCTATTTAATTTTTCTCCTTTAATCTTAGCAAGAATCTTACAACTTTACAGTAAAGAAACATTAAATAACGTTCCCAACTTTATTGGAGTTGGGATTCTAACAGTTTATCTTGTTCCCAAGCCTATTGTCTTTCCACCACACCACATGGCAGCTGCAAGTAGTTAAAAAAAAAAAAAAAAAAGGAAAGAAAGAAAGAAAAAGAAGAAATGCTAAACAAGTGACATGTTGCTATTGCATCTGTAGAAGGTAATAATTCACCAAAGCTATGAATCAGGCAAAACTTTGTGTACATTAAGTAGGTCTTCCAAAAATGCTGATACTTATTTGACTAGATCAGGAGTCAGAAAACCACAGCCTGTGGACCAAATGTGGCTCTCATGCTCTTGAGCTTCCAAGCTAAAAATAGTTTTTACATTTCTAAAACATTGTAACAACAAAAAAAAGATATGACAGAGACTATACATGACCAAAAAAGCTTAAAATATTTTATATCTGGTTCTTTACAGGAAAATTTTGCAGACCCCTGGACAAGATGATTATTTGACTGATTGACTTTGCCTAGAATAAAATCACCTAAATTATGCATTAGACAAGATTTTGAACACACTGATGTTCCAAACTGCATTTTGCTTATGTGATGAACTGCATTTTTCCTGTATTTACCTCTAAGTATTTGAATAATATCCACTCTTGACCCCCTGCCAGAGATACAAGATAGACATAGAGGAATATAGAGGTGTAAATGGAAAATGAGATAGAGCCTGAATTCTCAGAAGGCCTGTACTAAACACAGTATGAAATAATTAGAAAGTCATGATTCTAAACCATCATCGGGGCTAAGTATCATGATTTAAGCTGTTTATAAAGTAGTAATTCATAGAAGGATGAAAAAGACTAGAGAATTTAAGGAAAGTCATGAAAACTTACGGCAATCAAAGAGAGGAGCACCTACCGTGAACAGTCACGTGGAGTTCATCAACACCATAACTACAATATTCTGTCTATTTCCAGGTGGGTTATGAATCAACTGCAGAAATCCTGAGTGACAAAATTCGCTTTCCTTCATTTTTACGGACTGTGCCCAGTGACTTCCATCAAATTAAAGCAATGGCTCACCTGATTCAGAAATCTGGTTGGAACTGGATTGGCATCATAACCACAGATGATGACTATGGACGATTGGCTCTTAACACTTTTATAATTCAGGCTGAAGCAAATAATGTGTGCATAGCCTTCAAAGAGGTTCTTCCAGCCTTTCTTTCAGATAATACCATTGAAGTCAGAATCAATCAGATACTGGAGAAAATCATTTTAGAAGCCCAGGTTAATGTCATTGTGGTATTTCTGAGGCAATTCCATGTTTTCGATCTCTTCAATAAAGCCATTGAAATGAATATAAATAAGATGTGGATTGCTAGTGATAATTGGTCAACTGCCACCAAGATTACCACCATTCCTAATGTTAAAAACATTGGCAAAGTTGTGGGGTTTACCTTTAGAAGAGGGAATATATCCTCTTTCCATTCCTTTCTTCAAAATCTGCACTTGCTTCCCAGTGACAGTAACAAACTCTTACATGAATATGCCATGCATTTATCTGCCTGCACATATGTCAAGGACACTGATTTGAGTCAATGCATTTTCAATCATTCTCAAAGGACTTTGGTCTACAAGGCTAACACGGCTATAGAAAGGAACTTCTTCATGAGAAATGACTTCCTCCGGGACTATGCTGAGCCAGGACTCATTCATAGTATTCAACTTGCAGTGTTTGCCCTTGGTTATGCCATTCGGGATCTGTGTCAAGCTCGTGACTGTCAGAAACCCAACGCCTTTCAACCATGGGAGGTACTAACTCACATATCCAAGAAAAACTCTCCTACCATCATTTTCTGCATTTCTTTCCTTGTTTTAATTTGCAAAGATTTATATTCATTGCTCTTAATCCTATTCCTTTTATAAATAGACGCTTTCAGTGTTTAAATAACCTGCATTTCTATCATAGTGCCTTACTCTTGAAGATAATAGAGATGTATTTTATCTTCACTTCCTACTCTGACCTACCAAAGTTGTATTCTTTTATTTCCCACGAAAATTATTTTGATGATGCTATTTTCCTTGAGTCATATAAATTATCACTTTTAAATACTCTTAAAAAAACACAAGAGTTACAGCTGACATGTTTAATAATCCTTTTGTTTTTTACTAAATATGATGGATGAGGAAACTAAAACTAGGAAGTACCAGAAATACAACTGCAGTCTGGGTCTTCTGAATCCACCTTCCTTGCTTTTCACTGTCTTTGGTGTTTTATAATCCCAACATTTATAGTTAAGACTCTCAATCAGGATGGAGGTAGAGTAAATAAATACACATACACATAAGACCATTAGAGTCTTTATGTGTATATGTATATACGTAAAGGACTTGGACTCCAGTATTCATCAAAGGAATGTTGTTAGGTCAGTTATGATATTCCAGGTTTAAAGAAACCAGCAATTGTGTGTAAAAGAACTTTTTCCCTTTCTTCTCTTTGATTAGTTTGGGGAAACTTAAAATTTAACATGGCTTCATTTAGAGAAAAATTTCCATTGTGCTTTCTCAAATGCCCTTGAACAAGGCATTGAAAAGTACATTGCTTCCTTTAATAATGATGTTTTACTTATTAGAAACAAATTTCTCAATAAGGTGTATTCAAAGACAAACTTGTGTGTCCTGAGGCAGAATCATGTTACAAAATACATATTTTTTAAATTTGTAAGACAAAAGAAGGTAAAAGAAATAAGACAATTCTTCTGATCATACAAGTGGATATCTAGAACAAGTTTTTTCTACTTTTGTCATTTTTTTTACTTTAAACACCCAAAAATACCGTCTCTGAGGTCTGGTATTACCTGTCAACATTTGGGAGGATCATGCAATGGTGGGAGGGTATTTTAAATTGCTCACTTTTAAACTACTTTTGCCTTATAAATACAAAGCCAAAAATCTAATAAAGAGGTAAAACTAGAGATTAGGACCTTTTCTCAACTGCAAACACTCTTTTAAATATATATATATATATTATATATATATATATATAGTTATGTCTGATGACTTTAAGACACCTATATGAAAGCATTCTCTTTGTAATATAAAACTTTAATGATGGTGGTATAAACCATAAATTATCTTTTTTAGATCATCATTCTTCACTATATTCCAAGGTCAGTACAAAGTTTTCTAATATATTTCAAGGCTTTTGGCCTGGTGCACTGCAGAAAAACAGTTTTAATTTTTAAAATTAGACTACAATAATAATACCACCACATAGAATTTTAGAAATAAGAGATTGAGAAAGAGAAATGGAGAACAGTCGTGGAGACAGACGACATAAAGTGGAGCCGGGGGGCAGTTATATGAAGAACCTCATAAGGACAAAGAAACACAAATAGCAAGAGTTATTCACCACCTGAACATATGGGGAAAAATAGAGAAAGTATTTTAAATTAGGAATAAGTCTCAAATATGTTGATGATAAGATTTGGGAAGAAATCATCTAAGCAGAGTCTCCTAAAATGTTTTATTTAAACACTAGGAGCCTGGAGTCATTCTTTTTGCCCCCAGAGCCTGTTAATCTAGAAACAAACAGAAACAGATTGGAAAGGAAGAACAGGGGGATGACTTGCTCCTTTGATCATGACATGAGTGAGCCATATCAAGTCAGTGCAAGAGTCAGTAAGACAAATAATACAAAGAGTTATCCTTTTATAAAGAAATCTCTGTAGACTTAAATTTTAAAGATCAGCAACATTTAGGGTCCCTAGTCAATGATACATTCTTAAGGATTTCTTTGTACCCTAGCAAAATTCACTAATATTTAAAGAGTACTTTCTAAATGATTTTAGATTCAAATAATTTTAAAGGGGTTAAGTTTTAACTTAACTTAAAACTTTGAGGATAGTACTTACTTTGACCCTATATGTGGTGATATTTGTGAGCCATACTCAGGGACAGCACAGTCATGCATGTTTTACTTCAGCAGATTTTTAATGTTCCTCAGATGTGTGTGGAGGATACCACTTCCTTGCTGTGACCAGTGATTTTGGTTTTCTTTTTGGTTTTCCTTTACTTCTGATGATATATAAGGTAGTAAGTGATGTGTGAGAGATGAAAGAATGTCTAATAGTTAAAATTCTATTCATATACTTACTTAGCAAATGTTTGGTGTCTCAATGTTTCAGGCAGTGTGTTGAGTGGTGAAGATATTATGGAGAACAGGACAGAATTCCTTCCCTAAAGGAATTATCTGTCCAGTGATGTGTACAATCAAACAATTAAGGAGCTGATTACAATGTAGGATGGTGTATTACAGTGTTTCATATAAACACAAGATGGCGGAGAAGTACCTAAGTGAGACAGCTAATCCAGTATTACCAATTCAGAGAACATTCTCTGAAAAACATGACCTCTGTGTGAATGCAAGGAAGGGTAGCAGTTAGCCAGAACAGAAATATTACAGCAAAGTCCCAGAAAAGAGAGAAAAGAAAGCACAGCATCTTCAGGAAGCAGGAAATCATGCCACATGACTGGAGTCTTGCAAGAGAGCTGTAATGAGTTAGTGCAGGACTAACTGAATGAGTTAGTGAAAGACATATTATTAGAGCCTTGTCTATCAGGGCGTCTCAAACTTTGATGTGCAGTTGACTTTCTTGGGAATCTTATTATCTGTTAATTCACTAGTTCCATAGTGGGACTGAAAAGTCTACATTTTTAACAATGTCCCAGATGATGCTGATACTGCTAGTATAGGGACACCCCCTTAAATGGAAAGGTTGCAAATTATGTTCAAAGGTTTGAACTTGACAGAGGATAGGGCAGCTAATTAAAGACATTCTCAGGCAAGAGAGTGATATGATATTTTTTCCATCCAAGGTGAATTGATTAAAGGGACACAAGACTGAAGGGAGAAAGACCAATTTGGTAAATCAGACATAAGATAAGAATGCCTACAGGTAAGACAATAAGGATGAAAAGATGTATACGTGGATATTGAAGAGGGAGGATGAAGAGCATTTGAAGGTCGATTGGATGTAAATGATGACAGAGAGCACCAAAAGTGCTGCAGATGATTCCAATATGGGACAACTGGTGTCATTTGTCAAGCTGGACACATAGAGAAAAGTGGAGGTCTAGTGGGAGTAAGAAATATTAAGCATTCCATTTTGGAGATGTTGAATTTGATGAATTTATGAAATATGTATTAGTAGGTGTAGCAAGGTAGTTGCATATTAGTCCACAAGTCAAGAGAGACATGAGAGTAATTTTGGCATGGTAAGATATAATAACTAATAATTTTTAAAACATATGGTTCTAGATACTGATATACACCACCTCTAATCTTTATAAAATATGGTAGGCCAACAGAACTCATCCTCTTTACATTGCATCTTGAAGAAGTGGTAAGAAGAAGTGTTTCTAGTGACCAAGACTTGTCAGAGTTTAGAGATGGAAGAAACCTTAACAGTAAAGATCTATCCCATGGTGATTCACATAGTTAGCAATGAAACTGCTGCCCCAGCCTTAGATCAATTTGTTTTCTCCTACACAATGAAAAATTTCACAAAAGAAGATATAGTCTGGGCATCAGGACACAGATGCAAGGCTGTTTCCACTGCTCTTCTCTAACTTAGCCATGAAGATATCTCTTTCCACAGTAACCTTACTTATGGAGGTAGAGCAGCCATCAGCACAGTTAGAACAATGGAAAACAATATCAACCATATCACCTTAATTGGTGTGATTCCTGGCCATGTGTGCTTAAAAACTGGGCATTATCATACACAGGTGAATAAGATGATAGTTGAAATGCAAATCCCATTCTCTAAATTTGTAGTGTCAATTAATGGTGAATTTCAGAGTCTCCATGAAAAATGTTTTTAAATGCTGTGAAAAAGAATTTAACAGCTTAGTAACAGCTTAAGATTTACCTTACTTCATAGCAAATGTTTTATTATATTTAATGAGTAATGAAAATACCATTGTATTTGCTTCCACCCTGTTTCTTGTAAGAACAAGCATAAAATTGTGGAAGTTTATTTACATTATATAATTTTATGATTATTTACAGAACAAATAGGTATCAGAACTTTAGCCTATAAAGCCTAATTAAGCACAGGAAAAAAAAGAGGTAGAAATTATAGTTCAAACACTTGTGTGGAAGAGGATATGCTCCCAAAAGAACGGAGTCACTGGGGTTTACATGTATATATTGCTTAAGGAAAGAACAGAAGAAACAAACCAGTCAACAGATAGAAGTGAGAACATTGGAGGTAGGCCCTTGCGTATTCTTTTATTTTTGTTCTCTCCTTTTTTTTTTTCTTCCAGGTAATTGCTAGAATAAAATTTTGTTAGTGAATTCCACCATGTTAGATCTGATATCCTGCTTCTTTAAAGTAACACTAATTAATTGTTATCCATTAAAAGAGCTAAGAAATCTGTGGAGACATAAAATAAATACAAACACATAGAGATTCTGCTAAAGAAACATTTCTCATTGACGTTACTATCATAGCTAATCTATTTACTTGAAAATATAACTTATTTTTTATATTCTATTGACAAAAAATTGAAACACTCATAAAAAGTTAACTTAAAAGAATGAGAATAGAATAATTGTCTTCAAATAGAAAAATTTCTGCCTTATTCTGTAGATTTTATACCCAACAAAAGCCACATAAAACCATAGATTTAGGTAATAAATGGGCCATTATGAAAGCATTCGGAGAGGATATTTACTTGGCATACTTACATATTAAGTTAATGTTGAAGCCAGAACAGCAGCCTGTTTCCCTACCTTCCAGTCTATTGTTCTTCCACTACAGCACAACCTCAGTATGGCTACCCCATTTGTAAGAAAAATATTTTTTGTCCTAACTCTGTAGTATACAAGTTCTCACTGTACAAATTGGGTAGCAAGACAGGTAATTTATCCTTATATTTCTTTCCTCTCCAGTTAAAAAATAAATCATTTTGTGAATTAACTTAGAAATATAATTTAGAGATCACTTTACTACATACTCAATCATTGAAACAAACTTAAGAACCATTGGAGATAGTAAGATAGAAAGTAATTGTACCTGCCAAGATTTCATTGATGAGAGATGGAACCACAGTTAGATCCCAGGTGTCTATACCAGGGGCCTATTCTAAAATTCTGTAGGATAAACGCAGATACTTAGAAACAACGATTCATAGAAATTAACTTGCTTTTCCAAATTTATACGGCAAAAGTTAGGCAGAAATGAGGCTAGAACCCAAGTGAAATTCATTCTCAATTTGTTGCCAGATAGTTAAGAATTCTCAAACCAGTAATCTGTAATCTTTTTCTTCTCATTTTTAAGTGATATACTTTATAAGGCAGTGTTATCACTAGAATAACGAACACACTTGCAACATTTATTTTAAGCGCTTATTTCTGTTTTTATTTTTTATAGTTACTTGGTGTGCTAAAAAATGTGACATTCACTGACGGAGGAAATTCATTTCATTTTGATGCTCATGGGGATTTAAATACTGGATATGATGTTGTGCTCTGGAAGGAGATCAATGGACACATGACTGTCACCAAGATGGCAGAATATGACCTACAGAATGATGTCTTCATCATCCCAGATCAGGAAACAAAAAATGAGTTCAGGAATCTTAAGGTAATCTTGTTGTAGGCTGCTTTGTAGCACTCAAAGCAATTGGTACCTCAACTGCAAACGTCCTTGCCCCACCAAGACCTCCAGTGACCCCCTTGCCTGTTTACTGTCCCCACCTTTCCTCCTCAAATTCCATGGTCAACTATTTAACTCCCCCTTGTACACCCTCAATTCCCCTGCCCCTCTCTTCATCATACTCTTCTGGCCAAGCAAAATCCCTGTTAATCAAGTTTCGGCCTAATCAATGTAGCTCCTATTTTTTTAGCTGAAGTTGGCAAAAGAGGAAAGGAAGGAAGGAAGGAAGGAAGGAAGGAAAGAAGGAAGGAAGGGAGGGAGGGAGGGAGGGAGGGAAGGAGGGAGGAAGGGAGGGAGAAGGAAAGAAAGAGAAGAAAGAAAGAGAAAGGAAGGAAGGAAAGAAAGAGAAGAAAGAAGAAAGAAAGAAAGAAAGAAAAGAAAGAAAGAAAGAAAGAAAGAAAGAAAGAGAAAGGAAGGAAGGAAGGAAGGAAAGAAAGAAGGGGGAGGGGAGGGGAGGGGAAGGGAAGGGAAGGGAAGGGAAGGGAAGGGAAGGAAAAGAAAAGAGAGAAGAGAAGAGAAAAGAGAAGAATAGAAGAGAGATAGGGAGGGAGGGAGGGAGGGGAGGTTGCTGAGTAGTCTCATTTTAAATTTGTGGTCTCTAGCTTCCAGTGGGCTCTTAATGCTGCAGGGCAATCAGATTATTGCCCTAGTTCTTGAACTCACTCACTTTCCTAGATGGCTATTTTATGCCTTCTCTTGTATCCTCTGAGATCAGTACATCTTTCCTGTTCTCACTTCAGTTAACTCTATTTTCTGTTCTAACAAAACTGAAACATCAGAAGAGAATTCCAGTGGCCCCTGCCACCACATCAGGGGTACAGAAGGCCAGTACCCCTGCCTTCCATCTAGCACTATAGACGGACTGTCTATGCTTCTAGCCAAGGTCAGCTCCTCCACTTCACCTCTGGGTTCCAACCTCTTTCACTTATTCAAAGACATTACATTAATTTTTTACTCTCTCTCCTTATTCTCAATCATTCCTTCTTCTATATTATCCACTTAATGAAATAAATAGGTCATTATTTCTCTCATCTCAACAAACAAAGAACCTCTGTTGTTCCCCCAAGTTTTTCTTTGTATACTCTATTTCTCTTCAGTAAAACTCCCTGAAACAGTTGAATGCATTTAATGGCCCCAATTTCTCTCCTCCCATACTCTTTTGAATTCTCTTCAATCTATCGAAATTGTTTCTGTCTAGCTCACCAAAGTTAATAAAGCCGAATATCATCATACATATCACTTACCAGCTAATTATTCTACCCTCAATGACATCTTTTCCGTGTTTGCTTCCATCACACTACATTCCTTTGATTTTCTTCCTGTGCATCTGGCCACTAATTCTCTGTCTCTTTTGCTAGTTCCTCATCATTCACACTACCTCTAATCATTCAGGTGCCCAGGGCTCAGAACTGCTCCTCTTTTTGTCTACCCCTTTCCTTAGTGATCTCTTCCAGGTTTGGGGCTTTAAATGATATCATTATATGGGAGGCTGATGACTACTAGATTTTTATCTTCTGACTTCTAACCCAAATAAATATACAACTGCCTAATTGACCTCTCTACCTGGACGTGTAGCAGTCAACCTAAATCGCCAAAACAGAGCTGATATTCTCTCCCAACCTACTCGCCTCTCAATAAACAGCAACCCCCTTCTCCTAGTTGCTCATGAGAAAATCTGCTGGGATTCTTGTCGCCTCTCTTTCGGTCACACTCCATAACCAATGAGTTTTACTTTCAAAATGTTTACAAAACCTGACCACTTTTTACTACCTCCTCCAGTGCTGTTGCAATCACTTCTCACCCAGATTATTGCAGAAGGTTTTCTGCCTCCTCTCTTAACCCTTCGGTCTATTTCCTCTTTTTTTTTTCGAGATGGATTCTTGCTCTGTCTTCTAAGCTGGTATGCAGTGGCGCGATCTCAGTTCACTGCAACTTCTGCCTCCCAGGTTCAAGCAATTCTCTGGCCTCAGCCTCCTGAGTACCTGAGATTACAGGTGTGCGCCACCATGCCTGGCTAATTTTTATATTTTTAACAGAGACGGGGTTTAACCATGTTGGCCAGGCTAGTCTTGAACTCCTTACCTCGTGATCTGCCTGCCTTGGCCTCCCGAAGTGCTGGAATTACAGGCGTAAGCCACCGCGCCGGCCCCCTTCAGTCTGTTTTTTTTTTTCTTTTTGAGACGGAGTCTTGCTCTGTCACCCAGGCTGGAGTGCAGTGGCGCGATCTCGGCTTACTGCAAACTCCGCCTTCCGGGTTCACGCCATTCTCCTGCCTCAGCCTCCTGAGTAGCTGAGACTACAGGCGCCCGCCACCGCGCCCAGCTAATTTTTTTTTGTATTTTAGTAGAGACGGGGTTTCACCGTGTTAGCCAGGGTGGTCTCGATCTCCTGACCTCATGATCCGCCCGTCTCGGCCTCCCAAAGTGCTGGGATTACAGGCATGAGCCACCGCGCCCGGCCCAGTCTGTTTTCAAAACAGAGATACAAGTGGTCCTGTAAAACATAGTGCTCTGCACAGAATCCTTTGATGGCATCCTATTTCTCTGAGGGTAAAAGCCAGTGTCTTTAAAAATTCTGCACAATCTACCCCCAGTACCACCCTCACCTTATCTCCCACCCTCCCCTTACTGTATCCGCCTCCTGCAATCCCCACAGGCTTTTTGTCTTCCATGCATGTCTTCCCTTCTCATAGCCCAAGCACTTTGCCCCTGCTATTTCCTTTGCCTATAACAATTTTCTCTGACGTTCATGTGGTTAGTTTTCTTATTTCTTTCTGTCTTTTCTAAAATGTCACCACGTCAGAGAGGCCTTCTCTGGACACCTTATTTAAAAATTGCAGCATCAACCTAGTAGTTCTTATTCACTGTCCTATCCTTATTTTTCTCCTTAGCTTATAACTTTCTGTCATTCTGTACATTTTGCTTATTTTAACTCTGTCACTCTTGTCAACTAGAACTTAAGTTCTATGAGCTAAATATTTATGTTTCATTCCCCACTGTGGCTTCAACAATTAGAACAGTGCCTAACATAGATAGGCACTCAGCCAATATTTGGTGAATGAAAGAATGAACATAGTAATGCTGTAAACCATTTTCCTTCATCTGATTTCCCCTGGCTGTAAAGCAAGACACCTTTTCCTTGAAAGACAGAAATGTAGCCATTCTTCTGTGTTCTCAAACTTTCGCTGTCATCATCTTCATTTTTCTTACCATTATCCTCACAACTACATTACGAACCCAGCACTCTGCTAAACACCGTAACTCACACTGAAACTTTTAAAACATGCTCTGATTCATTTTCTTTTTGAATACAGAGATGGCTATTATTTTTGCAAGAAACACTGTTAATTGCTATCAATACTTATCTCCAGACTCTGTAGGGAATTCACTTAATGAAGAGAAGGTGATAGAATGACAGGTAATTATGTGAGGCTCTTAGTGACTAAATGGAAGGGGCTGACCACTATGAACAGAGAGACAAGTCTTCCTTTCTGATGGAGACACCTATAATTATTTCAAGGATACACTAAAAGTCAACAATATCTGAAATCATTTAGGTCAGATTTCTGGATTTGTCAATTTGTAGGCTAGTTGGGGTATTGACATTTCTGGTAAGTCACAAGAACTCATAGTACAAAACATCAGATAATCCTAAATCAATTGAAGCCTAAAGTCATCAGTACAAGATTTTAGACTGTCTTTGCTCTTGATGCGGAGGGAGAGAAGGGACCCTAACAATGTCTGGCTTTATCTCGTAGTTAAATCCTTTCGTGTCCTCTGAGCACCCTCCAGGAGAGTGGATACTTCAAAAGTTTACCCTGGGGAATTCTCAAGGCATATATACTACCTGCTGAAAACCCAGGTCAGCAATAAGTGGAGAGAAGAAGAAAACCAGTGCTTGCAGACCCAGGGTCTACTGAGTCTTTTCTTTTCTATCTCAGACAGATCGTTTGTATCTTCCAGAGAAAGACTGGTTAGCTTAGTACTTCAATTGTGTTCCAGAGTAGGAAATAATGGATAAGAGAATCTTGAGAAAGACTCATTTAACCATTCTGCCCTGCTCCAACGGTAAAAGTGACAAGACAAAGCAGATTTCTCTCACAAGATATGCCATGAAAAAGGGACTGTGAATAGAGAATAACATAGCTGAAATGCAAAGAATTGCTAGCTAGGGTTCCATAAAAGTAGAACACTGCATGTAATTCAAATTGTGACATACAAATTATAACTTGAATTCTCAAGATTATTTAAATATTATATATTTAGGGCTGTCTTTTAAATCTAATATTCTAATATTAGAGTATTAAATTTTAAATTTTATTTTAAACTCAATTTTTTTTGTATTTTTTAGAGTCAGACAGGACATGCTCCTTGCCAGCATGATAAGAACTTTCTTTTAAAGAATACAAAAATCTAGCCATTTGCTTTTTTTTTTTTTTTTTGAGACGTAGTCTTGCTCTGTCGCCCGGGCTGGAGTGCAGTGGCTGGATCTCTGCTCACTGCAAGCTCCGCCTCCCAGGTTCACGCCATTCTCCTGCCTCAGCCTCCGGAGTAGCTGGGACTACAGGCGCCCGCCACCTCGCCCGGCTAGTTTTTTGCATTTTTAGTAGAGATGGGGTTTCACCGTGTTAGCCAGGATGGTCTCGATCTCCTGACCTCGTGATCCGCCCGTCTCGGCCTCCCAAAGTGCTGGGATTACAGGCTTGAGCCACCGCGCCCAGCCGCTATTTTCTTATCTAGTGGAATCTGTCATTCAACATGGGATTGAAACTTTCCAAACCATCATTATTTTCTTTAGTTCTAGCATTACACATTTCTCCCTCTACTAGGGACTTTCTGAAAGGGCTAATTTCCATAATTTGCTTACAGAAGTTTTTAATGCGACAAAAACTGTGTTCTTCTTAAAGCAGCTTCTCTATCTTAAAAGCTTGTTTACATTTCCCAAGATGGCAAAAAGGTTCTATAATCCTATGAAAACAGACCAAAATAGTATTTAGTGAATATATCTTAAATTAAGCCGAGGATAATTGATTAGGATAATTCTTTTTACAAATTTACTTGTGATTTTTTTTTCACTTTTAATATAGCAAATTCAATCTAAATGCTCCAAGGAATGCAGTCCTGGGCAAATGAAGAAAACTACAAGAAGTCAACACATCTGTTGCTATGAATGTGAGAACTGTCCTGAAAATCACTACAGTAATCAGACAGGTAATTACAGTCACTCCACATGGACAGTGATACATCTGAATCATTCCTCTTAGGTTTTGTTTTTCTTTGCATGAATTTGATTTTGGTTTGTTTTTTCATTTGAAAAATGAAAAATTTTCATTTGAAAAAATTTAAAAAGCTTCCCATGCTCCTGTGAAATTAAATTCCAGTGAAGTTTCATTTTATCTTGGAATTTGCTCTCTTGTGTCAACAGGTGCACAGCCAATAAACAATAGAGATGTAGAAGTTACTTTACTTCCAAGGGAAAATGTCATCCCTTCACTCATATGTTCTAAAGTATGCAACTCTTAAAGTGATGCAACTTCTCCATCAATTTTGTCCATGTATCCCTATACAGATGTGCTTGGCTTGTAACTGAGGTACAAAAAAATACAAATAAGTAAACGTTGAATTAACTAAACATAATAGAAACCCAGAAGCACCTGGAGTTGAGAAACAGGTGTGCACATCCTGGCGATCTTATTATGTCTACCAAGAAGCAAAAGTTAAACCTGAAAGCAACTTCTTCTGTGAGACAAGGGACCAACTATTGACAGGGATGAGATGCTGGTAACTGTTTGCCAACCCTATCTTTAAAAATTTCACAAGATGAAAGCAAAATACACAAATTAAAGTATGAGAGTGAGGTCAGCAGTCTTAGGAGCCTAAAAAAAACTATGAGCACTTTCCCTGGAGTTAAGCCTAATTTAAAAGCATCATATTTCCTTGTTTGTTAGAGCATTCCCATTCATCTTGTAGAAAAGCTGAGAACTCCAGAACTGGAATAGTCCCCAGATGCCTGTTCTTTTTGCTTATTGGCTTCAAGGAGAAAAGTATACCAATGAAAATATTCCAAGATTCATGTTCTGTTATTGTGTCACAAAAAAATGCCATTTATTCCAACCTGAGAGTATCAGAACTTTATATGTATCTGCATTTTATTATCTCACATTTAAAATTTTCCCATTCCTCGGTATGTTTAATAATGTTTATATTAGTGGAAATGAGCATTTAAATGATCAATAAATAAAAATGCTGTACCACCGCCTAAAAATTAGATAATTAGGGAGGGAGTTTTTCAGGCAACATGGTAACTTGCAACTATCTTCTAAGTGAGAGAAATAAAAACACCAAGGAGTATGTAACTTATTTTCCATAAAGATGTACAGGACTCTTTAAAGGCTGTATCTGGGTTTTCTTTTGGTAACCAGGGTAAGTCGCTTCCAAGAACAAATGTAGAAATGTAGAAGACTGAAGACAACTTGGAGGATAAGCTAGGAGTTAGGAAAGCCTAAACGGATACCATCTGCTGTTCCTTTCTACTTCTCTAACACACAGCTCTCATACCTAGATGAGGCCAGTAAATGTCTACTGGACGAATGAAATGACAGACACTAGCAACTGTGGTTACGGGGCAAACAGAATAGAACAGGTATTTTTAGGGGAATAGAGTTCAGAAAGAGGAGGAGGCTGGAAGGGTCATGAAGTTTATAAACAGAAATACAACCTTACTTTGAGGTTAATAAAGAAGAGAACACAAATTTTTAAAGAGTTGTACAGGCACTGTGGGGTGTAATCAGATGAATGCCCTGACAGAGGCCCTTTGGTTGCAGCTGGGACTCACCAACTTTGGGTGACTGGAATGGGGAGCAAATGTAATATCACTTCTAGAGACACAACTCTAATGTCAACTGTTTGTGCTGCTCTGCAGCCAGAATCAGCATAAATACTTTTCAAAGTTATCATTTCCAGTACGAGAGGCTCCGATTTACCCACTACTTGGAGGAAAAATAAACTTTAATTCTTCATCAATTGCCATTGACTGCAATTTTGCATTATCTCACTTTTAGAAAGAGACTTCAAGCTTTTAGAGTAACCTAGCCATATTGCCTCTGCTTTTAAAAGAATTGCACCCTTATTCACAATAGCAGCTCCAATACATTGAGGGTCTACTATGTGTAATGGTCTGTGTGAAGCATTTTACATTTATTATCTCATTGAGTACGGCACCCCAACAAGGCAGAGTCTTTTCATTTTATTATTTTTTGAAATATGGGAGATTCTGAAACAGGCTCAGAAAGTTCTGTTACTTTGTTCAAGTTTACAGGAATTGTAAGTGGAAGAGATAAGAAAAGCTATGTCTGATTCCAAAGCCTTATTCTTAAGAGTGCTGGAACCGTCATCTATAATAGCAAATGCATAAGAAGCTAGCATGTATTCTGAGTATATTCGTCTCCTAAACATTCACAATCCAGCTGGCTTTTTTTTCTTTCTCTTTTTTCTCTTTCTTTTCCTTTCTCTTCAATTTTACCCTTTCTCTCTCACTTTCTTTAAGTTTGAGCATGCTTTATTTTAATAAGTAACCAACGTGACAATCATCTATATCTGTTCTCTAGTCAGAACTATTACAGAAGGCGAATCTCATTTGTAGTATTGTGGACTATCACCTAGTTTAAATGTTGACAATGTAACTGCATCTCCTCTGTCTTTTAGATATGCCTCACTGCCTTTTATGCAACAACGAAACTCACTGGGCCCCTGTTAGGAGCACTATGTGCTTTGAAAAGGAAGTGGAATATCTCATCTGGAATGACTCCTTGGCCATCCTGCTCTTGATCCTCTCCCTACTGGGAATCATATTTGTTCTGGTTGTTGGCATAATATTTACAAGAAACCTGAACACACCTGTTGTGAAATCATCTGGGGGATTAAGAATTTGCTATGTGATCCTTCTCTGTCATTTCCTCAATTTTGCCAGCACGAGCTTTTTCATTGGAGAACCACAAGACTTCACATGTAAAACCAGGCAGACACTGTTTGGAGTGAGCTTTACTCTCTGCATCTCCTGCATTTTGACGAAGTCCCTGAAAATTTTGCTAGCCTTCAGCTTTGATCCCAAATTACAGAAATTTCTGAAGTTCCTCTATAAACCAATCCTTATTATCTTCACTTGCACGGGCATCCAGGTTGTCATTTGCACACTCTGGCTAATCTTTGCAGCACCTACTGTAGAGGTGAATGTCTCCTTGCCCAGAGTCATCATCCTGGAGTGTGAGGAGGGATCCATACTTGCATTTGGCACCATGCTGGGCTACATTGCCATCCTGGCCTTCATTTGCTTCATATTTGCTTTCAAAGGCAGGAAATTACCTGAGAATTACAATGAAGCCAAATTCATAACATTTGGCATGCTCATTTACTTCATAGCTTGGATCACATTCATCCCTATCTATGCTACCACATTTGGCAAATATGTACCAGCTGTGGAGATTATTGTCATATTAATATCTAACTATGGAATCCTGTGTTGCACGTTCTTCCCCAAATGCTATGTTATTATTTGTAAGCAAGATATTAACACAAAGTCTGCCTTTCTCAAGATGATCTACAGTTATTCTTCCCATAGCGTGAGCAGCATTGCCGTGAGTCATGCTTCACTGGACTCCATGAACGGCAATGTCACAATGACCAATCTCAGCTCTAGTGGCAAGTCTGCAACCTGGCAGAAAAGCAAAGATCTTCAGGCACAAGTATTTGCACACACACGCAGAGAAAATACCACAAGTGTATCAAAAACTTTGCCTCGAAAAAGAATTTCAAGTATATGAATAAGCCTTAGGAGATGCCACATTCCAGAATAAAATGTTTCCAGGGTCTTTGCATCTAAGATATGCATTTACTTTCCCAGCAAATATGTCACATATATTTCCTTGCCACCATCTTTACCAAGTTTTAGTTGAACAGTCACTCTGTTCATTCACCTATTGAATTGAGCCTTCAGCCTGAAACTCCCTTCATTTCCTACCTCTTTCATTGGTCTCCATCTTTACCTGCTTCCTCTTAGGCACATCGTTAAAGACTTCTCTTCTATTCAAAGTTGTCCTATAATGTGTCATCCTTACTCCATTCCCAACCACTTCTTTTCAAATCTCTTTGGATTCTCCTCTGTTGAGCATTTTTACTTTTCTTCCACTGTTAAGTGTAGTTGAACAAGCATTTGAGCAATTACTATGAACCAGGTGATATGCTAAATAACAAGGTATAAAAGCAGCAAGGTGTCATTGCTGATCTCAAGGAGCTCAAAATCCAAGAAGAAACAGGCACATATCGACATCTTCAATCAGTGTGAGGAAGTCTATGATTATAATGTATATAGAGCATTACAGTAGTATAGAGAAATGGCACTCAACCACACTGGGAGAGGATGGGAGGGCTTAAGAGAAGACTTTAAATAAAGAGTATGATGTTTAGGTGAAACCCTGAAAAATAAGTAGGAGTTAGCTAATTACAGAAAGCACAGAAAAGTATTCTAGATAAAAGAGGAAAGTGGGAGCAACAGCAGAAAGTGTGACAAGAAGGTGCGTTCAGGGAACTATCATCTTTTTGATATTACTTGAGAGGAGCCCTCTTTGGTATGTAGAGCTTAGGTCATGAGAGAATTCTACCCATTGGAGTTTCTTGCTAAGGAGCATGGGTCTTTGTCCTGTGGTCAGTGGGTAGCCATTAAAGTGTCTGGCACAGAAGGGACAAGTAGCTCAAAGTCCCCAGAATGATCACTCTGATACAAGGTGGAGGATGGAGTCTAGTTAAGAGCGGATTAGGATCTGTACCAGGGAATAGAAAGGGGGATATGTATGTGAATTCAATCTATATAGAATGTGGTAATTTATTTGAAGTGGTTGGTGAAGCATGAGTTATAGGCTTCTAGTCTGTTTAATTGAAAGGTGGTATGTAATATAGGAAGAAGAAGTAACTTAGAGTAGAAGATGGAATGTTGAATTTGAGATGCCTGGAAGAATTTTAAGATGTTTCGAATATTCACATAAACAAAATACCGTGAGCTCAGGGTATGGTGGTCAGGGCTGGTGATAAGGATTTGGATGCCATGTTCACATTGCTCCCATCTGTATAAACCATAAATACACAAAATAACACGGTGCCCAATCTTTACTTTTTCTTTAGCTGTCACCCTCTTTCTTCCTCCATCTCACAATAGATTGTTTAGAGGAAGATTGTCATTATTGACTTGTGACCTATTAGTTCTCAGTTCATTGAAAATCTGGCTACTAGTTCACCTCTGATCAAATAGTTCATGGAAAGTTTACCTGTTACTCTTTATCTCTCAAACTTGATGATTATTTTTAAGTGTTTATCTCCCTTGAATCTTAATGATATTTCTGATTTAACTCTTCCTCATTGAAATTCCCCTTCTTGCTTCCCTCTGTAATTTATAAAGCCTTCTATGAGTCAAACTCTTAAGTCTGATGCAAAGGCTCTTCTGGTTCTACTCTGATACCCGGGCCACTGCATTTTAGTCTCCTTGGCAGATTTGTCTTCCTCTACTTGACTATTAAATGTGAGTATTTCCCAGAGTTTCATCCTCAATCTACATCTGTTTTCCTGTAACACACTCTCTTGCTACAATATTACCCAGCTCTATGTCTTAACTTTGACCCAAACAACTCCCCAAACCATATCTCTGGCCCAGGTCACTCTCCAACCAACCCAGCTGCTTGTCCCCCATCACACTTCAAAGTCAATATTCATAAAATGTAACCCATATTTTCCTTCTCCTTACTCCTCCTCCTCCTGTTTTTCATTTCTCAGTATGTAATAGTACCACCTTTGGGTTAGTTGAGCCCCTGGGATGCATCCTTGACTCTGCTGCCTGCTTCACTGTCCTACACCTTTAATTCATCACCTGTATTTATTTTCTAACACCTACATTTTCTCAAAACCTTGCCATAATCTGTATACCTGTTATCACTTCCTTAATCCAGATCTTCATCACCTCTTTTATAGATTGTTGCAATAGCCTTCTCATTTGACTCTGGCCTCAAATGTTTTACTCTAAATATAGAGGAGGTATTGCTACACCTTCTATTCACTTCCACTAGATCTCTTCTGTAGTAAAAACCTCTTCATGTTACTAAATTATTTAAAAATCTATAATAAGTCAAAACTCCTTATCTTGATACCCAGGCTCTTCAAGTCCAGCACCAACTTCTGTTCCTTCCTGCTTAGTGAAGCATGCTTCAGAATTGGCAAACTGCTAGTGATTGTTGTTGATTGTTCATCCCCATACCATGCTGTGTCAGGCCTCAAAACCTGGGCTCTTCCCTCTGCCTTGATATCCTCTCCACTTCTTGTCTTTCTGAAACACTCTAGCTAAATCCACTAGACACAATTCAAGTATCTCCTCTTCTATGAAGCCTTTTTTTCTGCTCCTGTTATAGCACATATTACATTTTATTGCATTTACTTGCTTGTATCTTAATTTAACACTTATTGAGTTCTAATGCATACCAGGCATAATTCTATGCACCGGGATTGTTAAAAAGTTTTCTTTTTTTTTTTTAGAAAAAGGCAAGTTCTCTGCTCTCAAAGAGTTAACATTCCAGTGTTTTCACCATTTTGCAGTGAGGAGTCAGTTCTTTAATAATCTCTCAACTGCTCTTTCCTCTCTAGGACTACTACTGTCACCACAACTAATATCACCCCAATTGAGGCTCTTACAACTTCACATCTCTGCTGTTGAAATATCCCAAACTAGTTACCTACCTTAGGATTTGCAGTCTAATACATAGAATACATCATTGCGGAATCAATCTTTCTCAAATTCATTCCAATACTATCAAGCTCCTCTTCAGAAAAATTTAATAACCTCCCATTGTCCTTAGAATTAAGCTGAATTTTCCTGCCTTGCTAAGCAAGAGCTTGTGCAGCCTTGCTTCAACACAAACTGAATTTTTTTTTAAAAAAAGATATTAATTTTAGTTTTCTCCTTATCCTACATTTATTCATATTCAATATAGTGATAATGTCCCATAAAAATTGTTAAGGAGAGAAAATATTCTTTTTTTTTTTTTTTTTTTGAGGCGGAGTCTCGATCTGTCGCCCGGACTGGAGTGCAGTGGCCAGATCTCAGCTCACTGCAAGCTCCGCCTCCCGGGTTTACGCCATTCTCCTGCCTCAGCCTCCCGAGTAGCTGGGATTACAGGCGCCCGCCACCTCGCCCGGCTAATTTTTGTATTTTTAGTAGAGACGGGGTTTCACCATGTTAGCCAGGATGGTCTCGATCTCCTGACCTAGTGATCCGCCCGTCTCGGCCTCCCAAAGTGCTGGGATTACAGGCTTGAGCCACCGCGCCCAGCCAAGGAGAGAAAATATTCTGATATACATGAAAATGTTAAGAAATGATTATTCTGTTTATGATTTCATTGACTCACTGGTCTGCTGATATGAAAACAATTTCTCATATTGACATGAGAGCAAAGTTGTAGGAGAGTTTTCATATTCTTAAGTGTTGTCTTCCAAAACAAAAATCGCAGCACTGTTGTGCCAATAGAACAATAAAAGAAATATTGTTTCATAAGAGTTGTGAGTTTTACTGCAATTACATAGCTTTCAACAATTATTATGGAGGAAAAAAATCCTACTTCATCTAAGAAATTAAGTTTTAAATTCCTTGAAGCCAAAACTATATCTTTGTCATCATTCGAAAAAACACAAGTAAGAGAATGACTATTTTACTTTATCTTTTTTTTTTTTTTTTTTTTTTTTGAGACAGTGTTGCTCTTGTTGCCCAGGTTGGAGTGCAATGGCACAGTCTCAGCTCACTATAACCTCTGCCTCCCAAGTTCAAGCGATTCTCCTGCCTCAGCCTCCTGAGTAGCTGGGATTACAGGCCCCTGCCACCATGGCTGGCTAATTTTTTGTGTGTTTACTAGAGACAGGGTTTCACCACGTTGGCCAGGCTGGTCTCAAACCCCTGACCTCAGATGATCTGCCCACCTTGGCCTCCCAAAGTGCTGGGATTACAAGCATGAGCCACCGCGCCCAGCCTTTCTTTTAACTTTTGAGGCCCTTAAATTCAATTGGGTGTAAACTGAATAATTTCTAACTCTTTTTGGAATAAAGGGTTTCATCCCCTTTTATTATAAAGGCTATACTTAAATATTATTTTTAAAATAAGAAAATAAAAATAAGTGAAAAAAATGCCTATCATTCCAACTATTCAGCAATCCTTCACTATATAAGTATTCAACTCTTTAAAATTTGTCTTGATAAGTCCAAATAGTTGTTTAGATAGAAACTTTTCCATTAGTCAAGACAAACTAATCTGGGGCAGGGCGGGGGATAAGGTATTTAGAATGTAGTGTCAGACTGACTCATATAGTTATTCCCTTACCCTGCCCACAGGGACACCCATAGTAAAACACTTTATTGCTAAAATGGAGAATGAGGGAATAACACACATTGCACCATAGCTTTTATTGGCAGGATGAAATGAGAAGCAGGTCAACTCGGATTGTGACGATCACAAGAGCCAGATCCACCTGTAATTGTTATGATGTTTCTAGATTTTGTACAAGGCCACACCAAAACTGGTACTCAATAAATACTGAATGAGTAACTTTTAACATTCTCATGAATATTCTTGAAATCTTGTTCAACACAGTAACCCGAGTACTTTTCCCGACCCTCCCTCTGATATTAGAATCTCCACAGCTCTTAAACTGTCTTTAAACCCTCAGATAGGCCCCTACTGCCATTGTCAGCAAAGTAAGACTTACAGAAAGTTAGAATGGAAAACAATTAATGCATAATCCTCAAAATTTGGGTGAAAGGAAGATGGAGAATAAGCTTGTAGACAACTAAACACAGGAGTGAAAAGTGGAACTTCCTTTGTGACATAGAAAGGAAAGGAGTATCTCCAGGCCATGCTTTTTTTTACCTTCTTGCCAGTCGCTATGCAAACGTAGACCAGCCATCTTGGACCATGAGATGAAATCTGCAAGGTGAAAAGAACAAAGCAACAAGATGAAAGAGGACTTGATCACCAACACTCTGGAGCTGCTTTTTCAGCGCTGCACCCTTTATGCTTAGAGCATACGGAACAAGAACAGCCTGTTATATTCACGTGTGGGCTTCCTGTCTATTTTAATGAGTGATCAACCACAGAAACAATATGAAAAATGGGAGAATCAACATGGTAAGTAGATGCACTTACATTCAAGAGTCTATCATAGGAAAATCTCAAGTGATTGAAATTTCTTACATTTATAACTTCTCTTAATTTTTCTAGTAACCTGGAAGTACATTTGCAGACAAAATTAGATTACCAGAAAATGAAATTTTCAGATCTTAAAACAAATGAATCAAATAAATTCACAGTTTTACATATAGCCATTTTTTCACATCTGTAAATACGTGGACTTGATCTGTGTTTTAGCTTGTTAGACATAGAAGGGCATGACTGAAAAGTAAAGAAGCCTAAATAAAGTATAATATCCAGTCTGTAAATATTTTTAACTTTATTTTTAACTGACAAATAAGACATATATATTTATGGGGTACAATGTGATGTTTTGATGTATGTTTACAATGTGGAATAAGTCAGGCTAATTAACAAACACACATACTTATCATTATTGTGGTGAAAACCTTCAAAATCTATGCTTCAAGTAATTTCAAAATATACGATGTATTATTATTTATTATAGTCACCATTCTGTGCAATAAATTATTAAAGCTTATCTTCCCGTCTAATGGAAACTTTCTACCCTTAGATCAGTATCTCCTCCTCCCCATCTACCCTTCCCCTCCCCAGCCTCTGAGAACCACCATTCTACTGTCTACTTCTATAAGGTCACCTTTTTTGAGATACCACATGTAAATGAGATCATGCGGTATTCCTGTGCCTGTTTATTTCACTTAGCACAGTGTCCTCCAGGGTCATCCATGTTGTCACAAACAACATGGTTTCCCCATTTGTAAGGCTGATTAGTATTCCTCTGTTCCCTAATTAACCAGCGAGTCTGTGGTAGTATATTTCTCATCTAAAGGGCTATCCATTGTAAATACTCCGACAGAAAACATGAGAGCAAAATTCTGGGAGTTGCCAGTGTAACACCAATGAAATTAGAAGAATTGCTATGTCCTTTCATAAGACTAAATAGAAATGAGAGCAGCTAGTAAGACTCCTATGATGGTAAACAGAAAAGAAAAAGTGAAGTATTGACAGGGTTAATTTGTTGCATTTGCCGCCACCTATTTCCAAACTAGATTGAAATTAATTTTACAATAAGAAAATGAATAAGGTTCTTAAAGATGTTTACAATTAAATATATAACAGAACAAGGCCAATAATAATCATTGAAATCTAGGCTAGGTATAATGGTTTCTCTTGTACAGAATTTGGCAGTGGAAGTCACAGCAGCCAATAGAAGTGGACACCCCAGCCCTCAACAGGTACAGCCTGCAATGATACTGGAAATTTTCTAGTCTAGGAGGCTTGTTTTCTGTTCTCAGCTCCTTGCCTATCTGCTGGGTAATTCTGTAAGTTCCCCGCCCTCTTCACAATTCTTTTAGGAATCTCCCCACTCCATGTGCGACTGGAAACGCTGTCAAACCAGAATGTTGGAAAAGTGGCTCAGACTGAGCCATAAGAGTTTTTGTGGGTCCTTTCTGGCCTCGGAGAGAAACAGAAAAACTCCTTCTGATTTAGGTTTGTGAATGATAGGATTTCTGACAATCGTCTTTCCCGCAAATGAAGGAAACCTGTTTGAGGCAGGAGATAATGAGGTAAAATGAACAGGGAAGCCGAGTAAAGTGATAGAGAGAGAGAGAGAGAATTACATGACCACCTTGATTTAGCTGTGCCTAGGGCTGAACTATCCTTAGACCTTTTAGCTATGAGAGCCAATACATGTTCCCTTTTATATTCAGCTTATTTTACTTGGATTTCTATGATTTGAAACTAAAGCATCATAACTAAAACCTTTGCGCTTCACATCAATGGTTAACCTTTTCCCACCTGTAAAATGAAAAGCATGAACCAAATTATCTCAGATTTCCTTCTGAGTCTAAAATTTTACAGCTATGAATTAATTGTGCATTGCTCTAGGACAAGGCTGTTATCTTACCTGTTTTGATAGACAGAATTTCTGGCAGTTAGTAGGGTCTGAATAACCATCTCTTGTATTAAATTTTTTAAATGGTCTGTCCACTCTTTAAACCTAGCCTTTTGTAAAGCAGTTACCTCTGTTATTTTTGCTTTCTTATGTCCCCTCTGTATCTCTAATAAAACACAGTGTCAAGCACGTGTTCACAGGTTTCCCTTCCAGGGAAAGGGAGCTAAATAATGTTGGTGAGGCTGCACGCGGTGGCTAACGCCCATAACCCCAGCACTTTGGGAGGCCAAGGTGGGTGATCGCTTAAGCTCAGAAGTTCAAGACCAGCCTGGGCAACATAAGGAAACCCTGTCTCTTCAAAAAAAAAAAAAAAATAGCCTGATGTGGTTGTGTACACCTGTTATCCCAGCTACTCAGGAGGCTGAGGTGAGAGGATCAGCTGAGCCCAGGAGGTTGAGGCTGACATGAGCCATGATGGTGCCACTGTGCCCCAGCCTGGATGACAGAGTGAGACCCTGTCTCAAAATAGTAATAATGATAATAACAATACTAATAATGTTGGTAAAATTATGAGAAATACACATTGTACTATTGATCCGATACCATGGTAAATATAATAATTCAAAAGAGTTATTTATTATTGACATAATCCAAGCTAGAGAGAAAAATTATTAATCATTCCATTTATAATTAACTTAAGATTTGATATTTCTTGCTCTGTGGAAAACAGGGAAAAAGTAAAAGGATTTATTGAATCAGTAGCTAAAAGAAGCATAAGCCAAGTTTTAGAAATTTAGTTCATACTTCTGCTAAAGGTTATGTTCAGACCTCCTTTACTTTCAGGTACCCTTTACATACACATACACACACACAGAATATACATATATTTACACACACAATTATATCTACACATATATATGTAAATGAGTGTGCATGCACAAGTGTGCTTGCACACGTGTGCACATGCACACACACACGCCATTTGCCCCTCCAGGATGGGGGAGAAAATAAGAAGTCCCTCTGCTAAGACACATGAGAATGGATTCTTTTCCTTTCTCTAAGACACAGTGTGTACTGTGCTTTGGTTGTTACCCTAATAACCTAGTGTACGACTCACTCAGATTAGATTTTTCAAGATCCCAAGGCAGTGCTTGGAATGAAGTTCTAGCATCAGCTGAAAAGACAGAAGCTGGCAGTTAGATACATAACGAAGGTTCCAGTGGTGACAGAGGGAAGAAAACTTGAGTATCCCATTGTCAGTGGGCATGGGTGAGATGAATTGCTATATAAAAGTAATGATTGTCCAAGAAGTCTCAGTATTTATATAGTAGCTATACTTATAAATCATACACACACGCACACACACAAACTTCTACTATTTTCTGTTAACTTCCCTAGAACCATATACAAGGAGTTTTGGTGGGAAAAGTGAGGGAGAAAGGTTGGTCACAGAACTGTCTTTTCCTCCTAGTAAATAACCTCAGGCATGTTGGAAGGAGAAACGCCATACAAACAGCCTTCTCTGATGTTACTCGCCAGGAAAACATCTGTATTTCCTTGTTCTTGATATTATAGTTGTGCGATACTTTTAACTTCCCTAAGAAACTTTTCTTGCTATTACGGAAACTTAACAGTGTCTTCATTTTTCACCTGAAAAATGATAAAAATGTCTATCCAATCTACCATATGAGGTTATTACAAAGATCAGAAGAGATAATGCACATTAAAGGACTTCAAAAGCTATAAATCACTGTCCAAAATATTATTACTATCCTCACCACTGTTAGTATTTGTTTTCACAACATCTTGTGAGGTGGGTAACTATTACTAAGGAGGAAATTAAGGAACAATAAGATTAATTGTCTTGCTTAAAGTTGTATCTCTATTTAGTGTCCAAGTTGAAGTGAATTCAGACACCCTGACTTGGTTCTAGAACACCATGTCATATACAATGAAAATCAAAAAAAGAAAAAATTTCCAGAATTTTATATGAACACTTTTTTTAATACATTTTACCTATGTTGTTTAAACTTGAAAGAAAGAAAGAAACAGAGGGAAACAGAGAGAGATTAGATATTTTTACAGGCATCCAAGTCAATGGATCAGGTTAGAGTCATAAACCTCTTTTTCCATGAATCAATCAAAACAACGTATTGAACAAGAAGAAAGGATAGGTTTCACAGAGTGTTCACCCAACAGCAAAGATACAGATATTCTTAGACCTTCAAAGTATGTTAAATTTACTGGTTTGGAAGTAGGAATTGTTATGTACTATCAATGAAAAGATAATTCAGAGCAATTTTTGGAAATCAATTTGTCTCTAAATATCTAGATTTGCTAATATCTATCACAATTAAAGAAAAATACAGGCTGAGCTCATGCCTGTAATCCCAGTGCCTTGGGAGGCTGAGTTGGGAGGATCACTTGAATCCAGGAGCTTGAGACCAGCCTAGGAAACATAGCAAGACCTTATCTCTACAAATGAATTAAAAAAGTAGCCTAGTGCATGTCATGTAGTCCTAGCAACTCAGGAGGCTGAGGCAAGAGGATGGCTGGAGCCAGGAGTAGGAGACTGCAGTGAACCATGATCACGTCACTGTATTCCAGCCTGGACAACAGAGCGAGATCTTGTGTATAAATAAATAAATAAAATAAATAAAAAATAGTAAAAAACATAGTCTCTGACTTAGCAAATCCACTGTTAGAAATTTAGACCTCAGAAACAAATTCTCAACTACACAAAGATATATTTATTTACAGGAGGCTCTTTGTAATAATTCTTAACATTTCAAAAATTTCAACAACAAATATCCATAAAGAATGAATTATATAAACTATGATTCATTTTATTGAAAAGACTGCTCAGCCATTTTTAAAAGTGAGGTAAGCTTATATGAGTAGGTATTTGCAGAATAGCAAAATTTTCACATGTATGATATATGTAAAGAGTGGAAAGACATGTATCTAACTGATAATGCTGGTTTCCCTTAAAGAGTGAATGATTGGCCAGGCACGTTGGCTCAGGCCTGTGACCCCAGCGCTTTAGGAGGCTAAATGGGTGGCTCACCTGAGGTCAGGAGTTCGAGGCCAGCCTGCCCAACATGGTGAGACCCCCCCCATCTCTACTAAAAATACAAACAAAATTAGCCGGGCGTGGTGACCTGTGCCTGTAATCCCAGCTACTCGGGAGGCTGAGGCAGGAGAATAGCTTGAACCAGGAAGGCAGAGGTTGTAGTGAGCCAAGATCACGCCATTGCACTCCAGCCTGGGGGACAAGAGCAAGACTTCGTCTCAAAAAAAAAGAAAGAGCGAATGATTGAGTAGACTTTCTCTTTCTATATTTCATTTTTATTTCAATTTTCCTTACAATGAACATGTTTTATTTCAGAATAAAAATGTAAATAAAATGTCATTTCTTAACCTGTCCATTTACTGATTTAGTGTAATCACAATGAAAATCATTTTTTAAAATACTTTATATAATGAAAATAGAAAAATACATGCTAAGGAATATTCTAAAAAATAATAAAGGTGGAAGAAATGTCAGGAAGCACAAGTCCCTCCAGATAAAGTAACAATAATTAGATGATGCAATATTGATACAAAAATAAATATAAATAAAATGGGATTTTAAAAATCCAAATATATTCATTTATGTTTTATATCTAAATATCTGACAAAATAAGAATCACATGATTTCAGGAAATGAACATTAATTAATAGAAAGGGGCATTTATACTACAATATGGAAAAGATTGATTTAGATCTAAAATTTACACACCAAATGAACACCATGTCAATTATTTGGAAACAGAAATCCTAAAAGAACACTGAGTACAGTGGCTCATGCCTGTAAACCCAACACTTTGGGAGGCCAACGTGGGCGGATCACCTGAGGTCAGGAGTTCGAGACCAGCCTGGCCTCTACCAAAAAGCATACAAAAATTAGCCAAGTGTGACGGCACACAACTGTGGTCCAACTACTCTAGAGTCTGAGGTGGGAGGATCACTTAAGCCTGAAGGTGAAGGTTGCAGTGAGCCAAAATCAGGCCACTGCACTCCAGCTTGGGTGATAGAAGGAAATCCTGTTATTTAAAAAAAAAAAAAAAAAAAAAAAAAAGAGGAAGAAGAAGAAGAGGAAGAAGAAGGAGATTGAAAAGGAGAAGGAGAAAAAAAACGCCAAAAGAAAAAAAAAAAAAAGCATTAGTCACACATAACAAAGAGATGCTGATATTCCCAGAATTTAAGTATAAAGAAACATTGTATTACTCAGATACTTTTTTCATTTGAACTGTTTCCTTAACTCAACATCCCAGAGTAAAATTGTTGGCATTCTCACACACACACACACACACACACGTTTACATAGTTCTTTGCAGGTGGTGGGAATTCCAAATCAAATTCAGGACACATGCTTTGACAAATATTAGAGTATTTATAGTCAGAATTAAACAAAATATCTGAACTGAAACCCACCCAGAACATCATCCATACTGTAATTAATTGCAACACGTAAAATAAAAAACAATGTAAGTGTCCACCATAGAAATAAAATGAACTATATCTTTATAACACAATATTAAGACGCCATTTACAAAAATAAAGATTATGTTGCAAAATTGAAATGTTTATGAAATAATAAGTGAAAATTTCAAAATGTTATAGGTGCTCTAGAACTTTCCGTTAGGAATGATTATATGTGGGATAAAGAGGAAAAACAGAACTCTGTATAAATGTGGATAAGGATTCTAAAGAAGCATAGAGAAATAGAAAATAGTTTGTCTTCAGAATGTGGGAGTATGAGATAATTTTATACTACCTGTAATGTTATTTAACAATATATATTTTAAACCTAATGGGATCTATTGAAATTGCACATATGACAAGAACAAGATGTTCCTGGTCAACTTAAAGCTGTATTGCCACTAATTACACTAGAAATATAATAAATGTGAACTGGATGTCCTAAAAGCACAATCACTTTCTAGTAAATGGAATGCCAGTTGCCATTGTCTGGAGGCTGAGAAGAGTCATGAAAAAACACATGCCTGAAACCATGTATATTTTTAGTGAAAAGACTATCGTAGAATGTTATTAGATTAACTTTTGTGTGAGTGACTTTAAACTCTTAATTGGATTCCAGGCATGTCAGACATAGGCAAAATGACTCTAATTGCCTCACTTTTCCTTCCGACGCTTGAGAATAGCCCATATTTAGACTTTTTAACAACCAAAAGATAAAGAAAAAGGACAGAAGGAAAAAATATATATTTGAGCTACAGAATACAAACTGTGAGATAGTTGAGGGCAGTGGGAGGACAACTCTAGGAACTTAGAAAAATGCCCCATTCTTTGGTTATTTAAAGAACGAGTTGAAGATACTGCTGCCACCTTGTGGACAATTATATTTTTACTTTTTATTTATAGACAGAACAGTGCAATTGAAACTAAGACCCTCACGGAGTATTTATAGAACAATTTCGTGATAAGCACTAATATCGATGTTTCCGTTTATTACAATACTGAAGAATACAGGCAATAAAACTAAAAAATATGTTTTATGGCCCGGCGTGGCACTTTGGGAATCACAGCACTTTGGGAAGCCGAGGAGGACGGATCACCTGAGGTCAGGAGTTCGAGACCAGCCTGCCCCAAATGGCGAAACCCCGTCTCTACTAAAACTACAAAAATTAGCCGGGCGCGGTGGCGGGTCTCTGTAGTACCAGCTACTTGGGAGGCTGAGGCAAGAGAATCGCTTGAACCCGGGAGGCGGAGGTTGCAGTGAGCCGAGATGGCGCCATTGCACTCCAGCCTGGAAGACAGAACAAGATCCTGTCTCAAAAAAAAAAAAAAAAAAAAATTGTCCTTTCTTCCAAATATTATAATGCATACGAATAAAATCATCATTGCCGGGTGCCAAGCCTCACGCCTGTAATCCCAGCACTTTGGGAGGCCGAGGCTGGCGGATCACGAGATCAGATCAAGACCATCCTGACTAACGCAGTGAAACCCCATCTCTACTAAAAATACAAAAAAAAAAAAAATTAGCCAGGCGTGGTGGCGGGCGCCTATAGTCCCAGCTACTCGGGAGGCTGAGGCAAGCAGAATGGCGTGAACCCGGAGGCGGAGCTTGCAGTGAGCCTAGAGTGAGCCATTGCACTCCAGCCTGGGCAACAGAGCGAGACTTCGTCTCAAAAAAAAAAAAAAAAAAAATCATTAAATATTCTTTAACTTTTTCACTACTTATTCATTCATTAAACATTTTCCAGTGTTACAATATTCAACCCCTGGTACAAGCAACAAGAAAAATTATTTCAGCATTTCAAGTATCTTTCATAATGTGTGTCCCGGCTCACTGGTTGTTATAATAAACACTAAATGTCATCTGATTTTCCCAGCTTAACTCTTTGCATTCAGTACTAAATTCAAGTGTTTCTTTGATGCTAAAGATATACTTGCATTTTCAACATATAAATGAAATAAAAATTACAATTTCAAAGTCTTTAAAACTCTTCATTCGAAATGTATGCATCATATAAAGTTAGTTTCCTGGAACAAAGCGTCAGTTGCTCCATGCTGATCATAGCTATGGCCTTCATGGAAGGAAATTATGTGAAATGCTAGAGCTTCCGAGCTAAATCAAACCCTGGTGTTTGATTTGTCTAACAGATCAGCAAGAAAAAAAAATCTCAACAAAAAGTGGGCAAAGGACTTGAACAGAAAAGTCTCAAAAGAAGTTATACAAATGGCCAACAAATATATTTTTAAAATGCTCAGTATCACTAGTTGTCAGGGAAATGCATATTAAAGCCACAATGAGATACCACCTTACTCCTGCAAGAATGACCATAATTTAAAAATCAAAAAATAATAGATGTTGGTGTGGACATGGTGAAAGGGGAACACTTTTACACTACTGGTGAGAATGTAAACTAGTACAACTACAGTGGAAAACAGGATGGAGATTCCTTAAAGAACTAAAAATAGAACTACCATTTGATCCAACCCCACTACTGGGTATCTACCCAGAGGATAAGTAGTCATTATATGGAAAAGATATTTGCACATACATGTTTATAGCAGAACAATTGGCAATTGCAAAAATGTGGAACTGGCCTAAACGCCCATCAATCAACATAAAGAAAATGTTTTTTTAAAAAAATATATGTATAGTATATATATATATACCATGTAATACTGCTCAGCCATAAAAAGGAAGGAATAATGGCATTCACAGCAACCTGGATGGAGCTGGAGACCATTACTCTAAATAAAGGAACTCAGGAATGGTAAACCAAATATTGCATGTTCTCACTCACAAGTGGAAGCTAAGCTATGAGGACACAAAGGCATGAGAATGACATAATGGACTTTGGAGACTCAGGAGGAAGATTGGGAGGAGCTGATGGATAAAAGACTACACATGTGCCACAGCGTACAGTGCTTGGGTGACGGGTGCACAAAAATCTCAGCAATCACCACTAAAAAAGTTTTCCATGTAACCAAATACCACCTGTTTCCCAAAAACTATTGAAATAAATTTTTTAGAAAGGTAAAAAGGAGAATAGATAAATAAATATTTTTAATTTAAATAAATAAGCTTCATAACATCTAGTATTGGACTGATTTAGATATTTAATTTCTAAAAATGGAGATTATTCTTTTTTCCCCATTTATGAGTAGGCAGGGATAATGGAGATTGTTCTTATCACTAAAAATGACTAATGGATTCTAAAAGTACTAAAATGTTTAAAACCTGCAAAATATTTCATCCAAGCGGCAGAGAACAAATAGTCCACAGAATGGACTTCAAGGAATAGCATGAGGAGTGGGTGCAGGGGAGTTAGGAGAATAAAGTTGCTTTATTGTCATGCTCTATCAAGTCCTACTTTTCATTTATAATGAATACAATAAAGATTTTCATTCACTTCCATTCAGAAATTCCACTTCTAGGTAAATACCCCAAAACAAACTATTGCACATGTACCCGATGAAATTTGTCAAGAACGCTCATTGAAACATCTTTTACAATAGTAAAAAATTGAAAAACAGAATAGGCAAGCAATGTATAAAACAAATAGGAGACTACAGAGCATGTAAAATGAATGTATTAGTGCAACAGTAGTAATATAGATACATTTCACAGACATTGTTGAATAATGAAAACATTTGTTAGAAACATTTGTTGAATAATGAAAACAATGTTAGAACATTGTGATCTCACCCTAGGGAAGTCTCCTAGTGATTGTTGAAGTTGAGGGAAGAAAACAAAACTGAGCCTACTTGGCCCAGTCCCTTCTATGAATCTTGCTGCCTGCAAAGAGGAATGACACATTCTGGTCTATTCCTTATGCCATTCATTTCATAAAGTAGACTCTGGCATGGTTGGGGGGTCTGCAGGTCCAAGTAGTCTAGGACTTCATAAGTCAGTCAATGTCATTCTAGGGCTCAGTACTAGGAAGGCTACTTGACTGCAGATGCCATATCTTTCCATCAACTTTATGAATAATAAAGGTAAACTTTGCTTTGCTATTAGCAGACTATTCTTTTATATCTCAACTGCTTTAAAATTGACGGGAAACAGAGGTGTCATTTATTGAGCCTCCTCATATAGCCTGATATTCTACAATTATTATAATAGCCATAGTTTGTATTTAGTGACTACTACTAACATTTTTAATGTATTTCATTATGTAATTTACATTTTAGTCTTTCCCTAAAATTTTATATTTTTCTCCTTTGTATACTCTTTGTATGTTTTTGTGCATTTGTACATTGTGATAGAGATTCATCTTGTACTTAATGCAACCAATTACTATACGAGGCATGACATTTTTCACTTATGCATAACTAAATTTATTTTATGAAAGCAATTATGATAGCATATATAAAAGCGACCTTACAATTCAATTTTTAAATAAAGCACTTATACAACTAGCAAGTGCTTCAAACACTTCTTTAAGGAGTCTTTTAGAGCAGTCTAGCTTTTTAGGAACTAGCTTTGAAGGTTTTAGGTGACTATTAGAAAAACGTTGGAAACACTTCAAATTCAGAACATAATGGTAGTAATAGAAATAAAGATGCTGAAGTACAAGAGTTTCCATCACCATCAAAAATTTTTGCATGATTTTAGCAGAGCTTCATTATTGAATTAATACACCTCATTCTGTAGGTGCCATAAATTATTTCTCTTTGGAGTTATTATGTAGTCAAAGTAGACACTGACATTCCAAAAATAATTAAGTATATATTCAAGGAGGCAGCTGTTTCGATGTTTAGGGTTTGATTTTTGGATAGCATAGTATAGATAGATTTTTGGCTAGATACGTATAGTGCTAGGCCTCTGAGAGTAAACGTTTGACACTTTGCATTTGAATGAGCAAAATATAATAGCTGATTTTTAATCCCTAAAACATTCTGTACCTTAGGTTATCCAGTTTCAATTTTGAAAAACTTCCCTAAATTTTGGTACTTTAACCCAGCACAGAGGTCTTGTTAGAGAGCACTGATAATTAAATGATTTTTGGTAACAGTTCCTTGCCAATTATCTTTAACAAATTTTATGGTAAATTTTAGTTATCATGATGATAAACTATTAAGTTAGTATTTGTAGATAGTGGTATAACAAGAAATATATATAAAAAAAAGTTACACTGCAAATTGGAAATCAGTAAGAGTAGTCTCAAATAAAAAGATTTGGAACAGGAAAAAAAATTATTTTGATGAGCTGATTTTTACCCCTGAATAGGCAGAATGTTCAAATAGGTTGGTTTCCAATTTTTTTTTTTTTTTTTTTTTGAGACGGAGTCTTGCTCTGTCACCAGGGCTGGAGTGCAGTGGCCGGATCTCAGCTCACTGCAAGCTCCGCCTCCCGGGTTTACGCCATTCTCCTGCCTCAGCCTCCGAGTAGCTGGGACTACAGGCGCCCGCCACCGCGCCCGGCTAGTTTTTTGTATTTTTAGTAGAGACGGGGTTTCACCGTGTTCGCCAGGATGGTCTCGATCTCCTGACCTCGTGATCCGCCCGTCTCGGCCTCCCAAAGTGCTGGGATTACAGGCTTGAGCCACCGCGCCCGGCCGGTTTCCAATTTCGAAGAGAACATGGCCTTATAATCCAAGAGAGAGCCAAGTGGTTTACAGTAATTAAAGAGGAATTATACCAATGCATATAGGACAAGGGGTAGTTGTCTTAAGATAATCTGAGGTGGCATCATTCATGGTGATTAGGAGAGAACAACCTTCTTTTACTGTAACTACATAAGTAGGAAATTACATTGTATATCTATTATGAGTGTGATTAATTTTGCTTACACCTATGTTTATGAGGGGGTGGTATAGGATGAAGAAGGAGCTGGAGAAGCACTAGCAAGTCATCAGAAAATTCTATCAGGTGGGGCGTGGTGGCTCACACCTGTAATCACAGCACTTTGGGAGGTTTAGGCAGGTGGATCACCTGAGGTCGGGAATTCAACACCAGCCTGACCAAGATGGAGAAACCCCGTCTCTACTTAAAAAAAAAAATACAAAATTAGCCAGGCGTGGTGGCGCATGCCTGTAATCCCAGCTACTTGGGAGGCCGAGGCAGGAGAATCGCTTGAATCTGGGAGGCAGAGGTTGCAGTGAGCTGACATTGCGCCACTGCACTCCAGCCCGGGCAACAAGGGCAAGACTCCATCTCAAAGAAAAGAGAAAAAGAAAATTCTATCCAAGCATGCAGATTTGAACCATGTAGTCATTATTGTGGATTAAGGGTGGAAAGCCTGTAGCAGATTTACTTTCTTGGAATGGTAAAATGCTAACTTTGTCATGCAAAATTGTTTTTTTTTTTTTTTGAGACGGAGTCTCGCTCTGTCGCCCAGGCTGGAGTGCAGTGGCCAGATCTCAGCTCACTGCAAGCTCCGCCTCCCGGGTTCCCGCCATTCTCCTGCCTCAGCCTCCCGAGTAGCTGGGACTACAGGCGCCCGCCACCTCGCCCGGCTAGTTTTTTGTATTTTTTAGTAGAGACGGGGTTTCACCATGTTAGCCAGGATGGTCTCGATCTCCTGACCTCGTGATCCGCCCGTCTCGGCCTCCCAAAGTGCTGGGATTACAGGCTTGAGCCACCGCGCCCGGCCGCAAAATTGTTACTCAGAGCTTAAGAGTTTGAAATTAATCATTGAGTCCAGAGGCTGCTTCACCATAAAGTGATTAGGGATTGCACACAATCTGACATATATAAGAGAGTCTTGATAGCTACTGAACTAGACTACATAACTAGACAAACATAACCTTTCTGCTAAAGAATGGGAGTGACATAGCCCTTGCAAATGGACTTATGCTTTTTTGCTGTCTTGTTCCAATGTGCATGTATTTCAGATTTGCAACTTCTAAAACAAAAGCTTTGTATTATTGAAAATATGAAAGGCTTTGAACAGTTCTTATCTGCAGGAGTAGTTACTCAAACCTCCTTTCTCCTGAATGTATTTCTCAGACTAATGTTTAAAACAATGGGACAACAAGCAACTCAACCAACTCAGTCATCCCCTAGTGAGCACTGGTCACACACACAATTTTTACCCCAGCCCTCCACGCCAGAACTAAATTGTTATGTTAGTTGATAGCTGCTGTACATCACTATTAGTACCACAGAGTAATTAAATGTGACCTACCTTCCTGTGGTTAGTGATATTTTGTGTCTGGGGATATAACAAGGACAGAGAATTTGAATCAGACCATGCAAAGTATCAAAGCAGACTTTGGAAGAACCCTCCCAGAATCATTGTGATTTTTTTCAGGTCGTTTTTCTGTTTTGTTTTGTTTTGTTGAGACAGGGTCTCACTCTGTCACCCAGGCTGGAGTGGAGTGGTGCAATCTTGGCTCACTGCAACCTCTGCCTCCCAGGCTCAAGCAATCCCGCCACCCCAGCCTCCTGAGTAGCTGGGACTACAGGCATGCACCGCCATGCCCAGCTTATTTTTTAATTTTGTGTAGAGACGAGGTCTCATTATATCGCCTAGGCTGGTCTGGAACTCCTAGGCTCAAGCAGTCTTCCTGCCTCGGCCTCTCAAAGTGTTGGGATTACAGGTGTGAGCCCCTATGCCTGGCCTCAGGGCTGTTTTTGTATTCTGTGGATAGAGATTTGAGAGTTAGGGTTAGAGAAAGAATAGGGAAGAGCTTGGCACCATGAAAGTTTTGCGTGATTACAACCGTGTTATAGAAAGCTCTCTGTAGGCTATGCAAAGGAAGGATTGGAGAAAGAATTAACCAGCAGTGGGGAAAATACTTTGGAGGTCATTATAATAGGATTGTTGAGAGATGATAAAAGACTGAACTACAAAAGTAAAACAGGGAATCAAGAGGAGTAACATGAAGACCTGTAAGTAGAGCTCATTGGTCTTGCTTGACATCTCATTTTGAGCAGAACTACAGGGTAAAAAGCCAGACCACCAAGAGCTGAGGTATAAACAGGAAAAGACAAAAATGGACACAATTAAAAATATGCTTCTTTTCTGAGAGCTCTGTTGGAATGAGATCAGGCAATATCTGTCATCCATCCATTCCTTTATCCAATACATATTTGAGAATCTGTAAGTGTGCTAGGTACTGTGCTATATCCTGACCATCATATAGTGACGGCCCGAGACCATCAGGGTTCCCCTGGTCATGGAGATTGCATTCCGAGACAAAGCATGTATGCAAACACACAGAGATTGGCAATTGCCAAGGTGAAAACATGGTAATGAAATAGAGGGTGGGAGGAGGGGTAGGGCAACTTTCGCTAGCTTGGACGGGAAAGGCCTCTAGGAGGTGGTGACAGCTATACTGAGACCTAAAAAATGAGGAAGATGGCCGGGTGTGGTGGCACATGCCTGTAATCCCAGCACTTTGGGAGGCGGAGGCAGGTGGATCACGAGATCAGGAGATTGAGACCATCCTGGCCAACATAGTGAAACTCCGTCTCTACTAAAAATACAAAAATTAGCTGGGCGTGGTGGCGCGCACCTGTAGTCCCAGCTACACGGGAGGCTGACGCAGGAGAATTGTTTGAACCTGGAAGGCAGAGGTTGCAGTGAGCCGAGACTACACCACTGCACTCCAGCCTGGGCAACAGAGCGAGACTCCGTCTCAAAAAAAAAAAAATGAGGAAGAGGTGAGCATGTGAGATGAAAGGAAATGAAAACACCCTGACATGACAGCAAGCTTTCCCCATTTGAGAAAGTCAAAGGAGACCTGTGTGACTGGACCATATAGAAAAGATAGAGTGGCTGGAGTTGAGCTTGAAAAGGTAGGCACGTCTGAGTCATACAGGGCCCTATAGACCCTGGTAAAGAGTTTCCATTTTATTCTAAGCACAATGTGCTTGGAACCACTGGAATGTTTTGTCAGGATAAATAGATGATCTGATTTATGGTTGTTTTTTTTTAAAAAAAGATCACAACTAGAATAAGTTCTGATGCTATCATCAGCTCTGACCCTAAGAACTTAGGCCAAATTAAGACCTTTGGCATCCTCAGTGCTGAAAATGCTACGGCCTTCATCAACCCAGAAAACAAGTGTGAGGACATTTTACAAATTTCTGGTGCCCTTATGAGGTTTTTTTTGTTTTGTTTTGTTTGTTTTGGTTTTTGTTGTTGTTGTTGTTGTTTTAATTCTAAATTTCAGAATAATTTTAAAAACGCTCCCTCATGTTTTCGGTGCCTTTTCTGTTGTTGGTGTCCTAAGCATATGCTTAGTGCCTAATGAACAATCAGGCCTTCATTTGGACCACCCACTTAATAAGGTTACCCCAAGCACTGGAAACCCCTATGAGCTGAGTCTAGAGATAAACTGTCACTTTAGCACTTTCCCTATAGAAAGACTAGCAGGGGAGGCCGGGCGCGGTGGCTCAAGCCTGTAATCCCAGCACTTTGGGAGGCCGAGGCGGGCGGATCACGAGGTCAGGAGATCGAGACCATCCTGGCTAACACGGTGAAACCCCGTCTCTACTAAATATACAAAAACTAGCCGGGCTAGGTGGCGGGCGCCTGTAGTCCCAGCTACTCGGGAGGCTGAGGCAGGAGAATGGCGTAAACCCGGGAGGCGGAGCTTGCAGTGAGCTGAGATGTGGCCACTGCACTCCAGTCCGGGCGACAGAGCGAGACTCCGCCTCAAAAAAAAAAAAAAAAAAAAGACTAGCAGGGGATTGAAAAACAAGTTAGTTAAAGTCCCGCTCAGGCCTTCCTTTGGGAGCAAGTCATTTCCTGATGAGGGAACCTCATCCCAGATAGACTGAGAACGCCTCAGGAGCAGCACTACAGCTTTATCTCTGCATCCTCTGCCTTAGTCCAGCAAGAAGCACACAGTTTCCAATTAAGAAAAAAAAAAAAATTACCCACACTCTCCAGTGTTTATGGAATTACTTTATTTAAAATCTAGTCCTAGTTATAACAGTGTATCTTAAGAAGTAACTAAATTAGCTATAGAAAATGAACATGTGAGCCATTCTAATCAAAAACAAGGCTTGAAGGAACAATACTGACAATCATATGTTCAAACAAACTGCAAATTACATGAACCTTTGAAATGAAAAATAATATAGAACAGAGTGAGTAAACTAAAACCACATGGATTAATAAGCTCTGTAATGGACAGAGATTTTTGTTTGGTTACCTGCTATAACCTCAGGAATAAAACAGTATCCAGCACATAGGAAGCACTCAATCAATATTTGTTTAGTGAATAAATGTGCTGGCTAGGCATGGTGAAACCCTGTCTCTACTAAAAAACAACAAAAATTAGCCGGGTGTGGTGGCAGGCGCCTGTAATCCCATTTAGTGGTAGGCTGAAGCAGGAGAATCACTTGAACCCAGGAGGCAGAGGTTGCAGTGAGCCAAGATCACACCACGGCACTCCAGCCTGGGCAACAGAGGGAAACTGCATCTCGAAAAATAAAATAAATAAAATAAAAATGTACTGTCCTCATTAGAAAAAGAAATAAAGGAATATAATTCATGTATTATTATATTAAAAGTTTATTCAAATTTTTTAAATTTGTTCTAATTATAGAACTGAAAAAAAATCTCTAATGCAGCTTTAAGCAATTTATTTTATGAAGACCACTGCCAAATAGTGATATTTTAATCCTGTCAGGGACAGAGAACAGCAAATTGTTCTTTCTCTCATGACTTGAGCTTATTCTGTTGACCTGTAGTTCTGCAATACTGGAGAAGCTCGAAATAGAAACCTTGTGTGTATGTATGACATTCAATTCCCTCCAGGGAAAGAAACATATTTCCCTTGTTTAATATTTCTTAGTGAATTATTAACCATTGGTTGTTTCTCAGAGGTGGCTTTCTCTAGCTCTATGGATACTCCCTCTCAGTGATGTGAAGACAAATAAAATACTAATAGAAAAAAACACATTTAATAATGGGAGAGCAATATTAGCTATGGCAACATACTTTCTCAGGCAGGAATTCATTCAGTTGAATTGTATAAATATGTATTTGGAGACTGCCATGTGGTAAGGAACATGATACACTGGACATATGAAGCTTAAAAGGACATAGATTGTCCTCAAGCATCTCAGTCTTTTTTTTTTTTTTTTGAGACTGAGTCTCGCTCTGTAGCCCAGGCTGAAGTGCAGTGGTGTGATCTCGGCTCACTGCAAGCTCTGCCTCCCCGGTTCACACCATTCTCCTGCCTCAGCCTCCCAAGTAGCCTGACTACAGGCACCTGCCACCACACCTAGGCTAATTTTTATTTATTATTATTATTTTTTATCAGTAGAGATGGGATTTTTCCGTGTTAGCCAGGATGGTCTCGATCTCCTGACCTCATGATCCTCCCGCCTCGGCCTCCCAAAGTGCTGGGATTACAGGCGTGAGCCACCGTGCCTGGCCGCGTCTTTTCTTAAACTAGCCTAGGTGCAGACTATTCTGTTTTTGAAGACTTGTATTCATCTATTCATTTATTTAACAAATACTTATTAAATGTCTACTAAGTGCCAAGTTTTCAGCTATATCTTGGGAATATAATAACAAATCCTGAAGGTCAGGGAGCTCCTAGTTCCCCAGAGGAGATATCGTAAGTTAAAATACCCTTGTGTTTTGGGACTAAACAATGTGAAGGGAAAGAAACCATTATTTTCTGAAGTATTATTATGCACCAGGGACATTTAGAGGGACTTTGCTAACCATGCTTTCTAATATCTTCTCACTCTACTCCTGCTTATTTTTTTTCACCTGGTTTTATTTTTCTTCATCCTTACCTGATGTTATCACTGCTCTATCCCCAGCTCTGAGAAGTAGCCGGCACATAGTTGGTTATTGGTAGTCATTGCATGAATAAATCTAAAAGATAGGAATTCTGGTTTTACAAAAGAGACCAAGCCTTATAACTTAAATGATTTACTGCTCACGATTGTGCAACTTTTAAGTCACAAATCTGGGATTTAAACTTAGGTGTGAAGGCAAAGCCCATGGTCCCTCTGCAAGCGCTCCTCTAAATGCATGTCTTCACAGAGCTATTAACCCCTCCTTTTTTGTTTAACAGTGTTATGTAAAAAGAAAAAAAAAAAACTGGGCTGGCAGTTACAGAAAAGTTATTGCCTTCAAGAGCCTGACAGTCTAGTTAGGAAGAAAAATATCTAGAAATCCAACAAGGGTAAAGCAGTGTCTAGATAAGGAGGGAAACTCACAGGCAGTGACAGGAGAGGAGGGTGAGCTGGGCCTGGTGCTGGGCTGATGAGCACTTTGACTTGGCAGGAGGTCTGTTGTCTGTGGAACAAGATCAGTAAATTGCTTGTACAACGCTTCTCTCCCATCATTGAATCTGAATCCCTGTTACCATTCAATGCCTGAAAATAATAGATTCTTTTACCTTATAGCATAGAGGAGATGGTGGGAGGTGACAGAAGAAAGACACATATTGAAGAGAGTGTGGAGAGTTTGTGGGTTAAGAGATGAAGAGGTAGGAGGCTGGCATGGCGGCTCATGCCGGTAATCCCGGTGCTTTGGGAGGCAGAGTCCAGCGGATAGCTTGAGACCAGGAGTTGGAGAACAGTCTGGGCAACATAGTGAGATCCTATCTCTTAAAAAAAAAAAAAATAGTGGAGCTTGGTGGCGCACGACCAAAGCCCTAGCTACTCTGGAGGCTAAGGCGGGAGGACTACTTGAGTCCAGGAGTTCGAGGTTACAGTGAGCTATTAGCATGACACTGCACTCCAGCCTGAGTGACAGAGCCAGCGGCTGTCTCTGAAAAGAAGAAGATAGAGAAAGACAGTTGGAGGAACTGAGGTTGTTTTCCATAGGAAAGAAAAGGTATGGGGGTGGGAGACGATGAAGTGAGGAGCTAACTTCAAGAAATCTCATCCGGAAGTTCGTGGAGTGCCCTTACACTTACTGGGAAATGTCTTCAGTTTCCTGCACTTGGAGGATTGTTGTCTCTTCCTGGAGGAGAGGATTTAGATTTATTCTCCTGGGGAACAAACGATGGACTCAAAGGCTAAACGCCTAGCGGAAACACATTTCTACTCAATACAAAGAATTCAAAAGGAGCTGCACGCACTGTCTCAGGCGGTGGTGAGCCTGTTTCAAACGGAGGCAGGCTGACTTCCTGAGGAACCAGCCCCTAGGGGCTTGACGCCCTGATCCTGGGTCGCTGGCCGGGGGCGGAGACGGGGACAGCGAACTGAGTGTGCGAGCGCCAGGGGTTCCAGCTGCACGTCCCAGGCTCTCCGGGGCGCTGCAGGGCGGGACATGGAGAGCTGCGGGGAGAACGCCTGTGGCTGGGTCCGGAGGTGCGGGTGTGGCGCGGGACAAGCGGGCAGCATGCTCAGGGCAGTCGGGAGCCTACTGCGCCTCGGCCGCGGGCTAACAGTCCGCTGCGGCTCCGGGGGGTCTCTCGAGGCCACGCGGCTGCCCGCACAGGCTCTTCCGCCCCGGGGTCTCCCCAGCTACTCCAGCGGCGGGGCCCCCAGCAATTCTGGGCCCCAAGGTCACGGTGAGCCAAGGCTCGGACGGGGAGGTCCTGGGAGCTGGGAGGTTGCGGGAGGGCAGCGAGGGGCCGGCCCGGGAGTCGGATTGAGGGCGCGCTGATCCTCCGTGCCAGTCAGCCAGTTCCCTCGTCCACCTGGGTTGCTTTCGCTGCAGGGGAGATTCACCGAGTTCCCGCGCAGCGCCGGCCTTCGCAGTTCGACAAGAAAATCCTGCTGTGGACGGGACGTTTCAAATCGATGGAGGAGATCCCGCCTCGGATCCCGTAAGTGTGGCGAGCGCCGCGCGAAAGGGAGTCGGTCCCCGGCCGCAAGGGTGCGGGGTCACCCACCTTCCGACTGCGGCCACCTAGAAGCGAAAGCGGCCGCAGTGCCAACACTTAGCAATAACACCCACCACACACGGAGTTTACCTACACACGCACCCCGCCTCCAGGGCGGTGTGTCAAAAGTCAACTAAGCTTTCAGGGAGATTGCAGAAAGTGGGTGAAAACTGAGAGGCTCGGGGGACACTTCCAGCATCGCCCAGATTGCCGGTCCCCAGCAAGCCCCGAACGGGGAGGCAGTGGGGCTCCTGTGCCAAACAGGCCACGGTCCTCGCGAGCATCCGGATGGCTGCGGGGACGCCAGACGGCAATCCAGGCTTTGGCCGGGGGCGCCCCCCTACCCCACCCAAGGAAGGGGTTCCCTGATCTTGGCTTGCGGGGCGGCGGGGCCGGGCAGAGTCTCTGGAAAAAAAGCCGCATCCATGCGGCCTAGTCTTCTGGGGCAGGAGACGCCTGGCGGACGCGTTTCTGCAGCCCTCTAGGCTCCGGGTTTACTCAGGGTGGGATGCGCGGGAGTGTCAGCACCACGGGCCTCTTCAGCATGCTAAACCCACCAAGACAGAAGATAAAACTCAAGCTAATAACTCCCCCTCTAGAGTAATGTAACCTGTAAAATAAATGCTAATAATAAGTAAATGTAACCTGTAAAAAAAATCTTTCCAAAGCTTCTGTTTCTGCCAAGCCCAAAAACATTTGCAGCATTTTTACAAGGGATTGGGTAAAAAAGAGAGGGACAGAAACTAAGAATAAAATCAATCTACTACTTTTTTTTTTTTTTTTTTTTTGAGACGGAGTCTCGCTCTGTCGCCCAGGCTGGAGTACAGTGGCCGGATCTCAGCTCACTGCAAGCTCTGCCTCCCGGGTTCCCGCCATTCTCCTGCCTCAGCCTCCCGAGTAGCTGGGACTACAGGCGCCCGCCACCTCGCCCGGCTAGTTTTTTGTATTTTTTAGTAGAGACGGGGTTTCACCGTGTTAGCCAGGATGGTCTCGATCTCCTGACCTCGTGATCCGCCCGCCTCGGCCTCCCAAAGTGCTGGGATTACAGGCTTGAGCCACCGCGCCCGGCCCAATCTACTACTTTTTAAGTCTACCTTTAAAAAAAAAATACTAAAGCCATAACGTGAAAGAAGGATTTTAGAGATTCTGTGTATTTGTACAATGTAATGAATGCCTATTAAAATGGATAATGGAAACTGGGCCTATTTTTCTGTTTTTCACATGGTGCCTGCAATGTTATTGTTTATAAACAATTGCAGTTTACCAGTTAGCAAAACATCTCAGATAGATGGGGCTGGGGTGGGAGAACATGGCGGGAAATGTACATTCAATAATGAATTCTGAAGCATTTTCGTTCTTTTATTGGAGCAAGTCACTAAATGAGAAATGGACATGGAATTTGAAATAACATTGCATTTGAATCCGTTTTCAGTATTTATTCAACTACAGACGCACTTTCTAAGATTACTTTTCCTCGAGATCTATACACTCCAAACTACAGACTTAGCTGAAAGCAAAACTTAGCCTCACAAAAGTCTTTATCATCATAAGCTCTGGTTATCAAATTGTAATTGATGCCTGAAAATTTAATACATTAAATGCCAAACAAAAGTAAAAAATAATTAAATAAGCCACCACCCTCAATTGGTTTGAATTTTTATTTCTAGTGGCCTAACCAAGTAATCAAGAGTGTAAAGAACCAACATTATTGTATATTGTTTGTCGAGAAAACCTATGCCCAGTATTGCATTTAACATAGCTGTATGTGTGAACAGACTCATTTTACAGAAATAATTTAATTTCCCCAAGATCATAGTCAAAAGATGTATTATAAGCAGGAACACTTCACTAAGAACAAGATGCCTATAAAAAGCATTGCAGTTTTGCATTGGAAACAAAAAGTATTTGAGTATTTTTCATTTTATTATTTTTCTATAATTTTTTAAGCATTACTATTTAAGAGATAGATTCCTGTTAAACTAAGTGTCACACTTACAATGTGAACAGCTTTTACCTTTTAATGGACATATAATGAACAAGTGACCTATAATTTTTGTATCATACACTAATTATGTTTGATAATAACTGTACTTTGTCTTATTTTTCTCAGTGCTAAACTAATTTGTTATAATAGATTAAAGCCAAATGACTGGGTAAAAAAGATCAGAGCTTCTAGGTTCCATCTGGAACAAAAGTTAGCAGCAAATATAATCTAATAATTTCTCCATACTCACTAATTGGACCTGTTTGCAACTAACATCTTAAAACTTACATCATTCTGCCTAAAATCTAAAGAAAGTAGGCTACATAGGAGTTTTCTACAGTCTTTCAACCAGTGGAAAAGTTAAAAAGTTTTCTATTTTTAAAAGAAAATGCAACTTTGTCTTTCTGGATTTTTTTTTCAATGTAACTACACTCTATTTAAACTTCACATAGACAGGAAAGACTGCCAATGAATATATTCTTATGAATGAAATTCTTTATGCATATTTATAAACTGCCACTTCATATTATTGAAAATTGTTAAAGTTTCTTTCAACGTAAAAGTCCCACAGGCATGATGGCTTTTGTATCACTACTTTGTAAGTAGCATTATTAAAATCTTGGACAACATGCATAAAACTATGAATGAATAAGAATATCTAAAATTTAAGTATATCAAATTTCAGAATAATAATAACATGAAAATGAAGGTCTCTTTTATCTTTTTCTTTGGCAAATTATTGTGATTTTGATCACTTTTTAAAAAAAATTATTGCAAAACCCATGAAGGAAATATTTTTCTAACAGACATTCTCACGAACTGGATAATAGTGTCTTTTTGGGGTAGCATGTGAAGGGGCAAGAGACTGGGAGGCCAGTGAAAAAAACAAAGTGATAAAAATGAGTTTAAAAAAAAAACTGTTCAAATGGAAAACAAAGCCTACTTAACAAAGAGGCTAAATATGCTTTAACTCTTCCTTTATCCAACTTAGTGAATAAAAACAACGGAGAGCAAGTTAGCATCTTTAGTAGTTATATTTTACGGAATTAGAAACTAATATTCTATACAGTGGTTTCATAATGGCTAACATTAGTTTAAGATCTGAATAAATACTTGTTAATTTGAAATTGGTAAAAATAACCAGCGAGCATTTCAATGTCTTTCACATGAAAATGTCACCAAATGCAGTTTGCATTCAGGGAATTTTTTGGAATGTTTACAAGGCAAATTATCTATCATGCCTGTCCGAAAACCATATTACTTTTACATATTTAACAAAATACACATCTTCGTTTAGGCCAGAAATGATAGTCGCTGCAAGAAACAAAGCTCGAGTGAAAGCTTGTTACATAATGATTGGCCTCACAATTATCGCCTGCTTTGCTGTGATAGTGTCAGCCAAAAGGGTGAGTACCTCCTTGAAAGGGCAAGTCAGTTAAAAGGGTGAGTACCTCCAAAAGGGTGAGTACCTCTTTTTAAGTACCTCCTTAAAAGAGTATCTCACCAAAAGGGTGAGTACCTCCTTAGACCAAAGGGGAAATTTTAAGAAATGTCATGGACATCGTTCTCGATTCAGGATTACTGCTGTCTTTTAATATAAGAACAATTTTGTCCTTGAGACTTGAAGTCATATATATATAAAATACTGGAGACAAATTCGTTCATGGAAATTTGAGTCAACAAATCAACACTATATGGCTGGGAAGGACACATGCTTGTTTCAACTTAAAAACAAAAACAAGACAATTCACACCCTGTTTAAAATCTGCAGAAGACGGAGAACTTTGTCGTTGAAGGTTATCCAGACTAGGTCATTCATTAAATCAGGAACTCAATTAGCTGTTGCACAGAGATATGAACTAGTTAGAAATGCAGAGGTTGGAAGTGATTGCCAAGGTCATCTAGTTTGTCTGGATCCTGTATGTCACCCCTTTCCTTGCCATTCCCAATGTATGGTTTCTGTTTAATACCTCTAGAGAGAAATTAAGAGCTGACTACCCTCTAATTTTGTTTTCTGCCTCCCCAAATCCTTCCATCTACTGGTCACTTTTTACCACAAAGAGCAGCCCCACAAGTGTTTTGACATTTCTAACACATCCTTAAGAGTATTTGCTTCTTCAGTTTTAAGCACTCTAACAACTTCCTTCTACCTTGGAGCTGTTCTCAACACACTCCATTTTAACAGTGCCCCTCCTCATCGTGGCACCTGCAACTGAAGCCATTAGACCTGGATTATAACATTTTTGATTATGAACACTGCGTTTCAATAGTGCATACATATCATTCGTAATAGTTTGCTTGGCTCCATAAACCTCACTCTCTGGGCATATTTAGCTATTTACTATTCTGCCCAATTCTGTGATGCTGACCTTTACTCCTCAGGTGCCCAAGTATATCTGAGCCCACTAACTTCACGCAGGAATTAGGACTTACAAGCCTACTGATATTATATAAATGTCTTTTCATTCCTATTAGCCGGGAAAAAAAATCTATGCTATGAAATTGTTCTCACCAAATGAGAAATTTTTTAATGTTTACACAACACTCAAACATGTAAATAAATAACTTTGATAATATTTTGTTTTTAACCTAACCTTAAATAAATGACTGCCTGTCAAATTGATGATTCTCTAGTTTCTAGGAATATTTTGATGATTAGTGTATTGCCTCAGCTACATCAAAGAGATAAACATTAATTAGACAATTTGTGTACTTAGAATCACCCTCTAATAATTCATTTATAATGGCACTTTAATGTTTTTTAATGGTAATCACAAGTTTCCAAATGAGACATTAAGACCAATTACACTTAATATATATTTTATGAGCAAGTTGGCATATTAGAGATCTACTGATGTCATCATTTTATTTTCAATACATATGATTTGAATTGAAGGAAAGATTTTTTCATTTCCTATTAAAATTCCATATTTCAAATATAATTCTATTATAAATCAATAGCCAGGGTTTTTCTCTGTGTGAATCTGACACAAAAAGTAGCAACTGAGAATATATTGAGTTTTATGTATAGCATTAGTTATTGCTGTTTCCTCTTCTCCAAAAGTGTGACAGCAAACACTGATTTTCAATCATTAATACACTAAATACTTTTGAGCACCTGAGACATGCCAGGCACTCTGCATTTTATTATTAGAATATCATGGAATTAAAATACAGGTATTTTGTAGTAGGGAAAATGGAGAGTGATCAAGTAAACACAAACTAAAAAGATCTGAGGAATTCTTAGTGCAATGAAGGAAAGGAACAGGATGATAAAATAGTAACACTCTAGGAGATGCCATTTTTGATGCAGTGGTCAGGCAAGTCCTCTCTGAAGAGGATGAGAATTAGCTAGCCATGAGAAGACCAGGGGAAGGAAAGAACAGCATGTGCAAAGCTTAGAGATGAGAAAGGGTCTGGTGTGTTAAGAAACAAAAAGGAGCTAGTGTGGATGGAGTATAATGAGCAAAGAGAAGATGGTGTGAAACAGGGAGAGTCCAGATAGTATCAGGCTTATGGGTCACTGCAAATAGTTCAGGGTTTTTAAAATACATTGGGGAATCCAATGAAGAGTTTTGAGCAAGATAGTGACAAGATTTAAAAATTTTCACTCTCCTCTTTATTCAAAACCCAGTGAAAAGAAAGATCAGAAATAAGGACCCTACTTAAAACAGCAACAAACAAACAAAAAAACTAAGGCATGTAAGAATGAAATTAAAAATCATGCAATATCTATATAAAGGCAACTTTTAAACACTACCAGTGGTCACAAGAGAAGGTATAACCTAAGACATTTTTATTTGGAATAGGAAGACTTGACATTTTAAAGAGAGCAAACTTCTCTAAGTCTGTAAAGTTGACATAACTGCAATAAAAATAGCAATAGGATTTGTTTTGGTAGACAAACTGAGCCTAAAATTCATATACAAAAATAAGCAAAATATACAAGAAATACTAAAAATAATAGTTCTAAGGGAGGACTAGCTCTAAAATATATAAAACAAAACAACAACAATAATTAAAACTGCAGTACTGATGTACACATAGGCAACTTAATAGAACTGAATTCAAATCACATAAATAACCCACTACATAAGGATTTAATATATGAAATAGTGACTCTGTATATGAGTGGAGAAAGATAAATTAGTCGAGAAATGATATTGGGACATTCCAATTATACTTTCTATATAAAATAAATTGCAGTTGGATATAAGATTTTCACATTAAATGCGAAGCCTTAAAATCACCAAAAGAATATGTGAGAGAATTCTTTAGAGTAGTTGAGCAGACATTTCTAAATATAGAACAAAACTGAGAAGCTATACAAAAGAAAAGATAGGTAAATTTAATCATATAAATGTATTTAAAATTCTGCTTGGTAAAAAAGTGCCATAAATAAAGTAAAAACACAAATGACAAACTGGGAGAAATACAAAATAGATCACAAACTAAGAGCTAATTTTCTTAAATTATAGGGAGCTCCACTAAATAAAACAGCAACAACCTTTTATTTTTAAAAAAATGGGTAAAAGATACAAAAAGGCAAAGTTTGCAGAAAATAAAATGCACATGCCTCTTAAACACAGGAAAAGAAGTCTAGCCGTCCAACTAGTTCATGCTTTCTGTCTCCTCGGACCTTACACTTCCACAGTCCTCCCCATTGACGACCTTTCCTTCCACCTCACTGAGAGAATTGTAGCAGCCCAAGGAGCAGTTTCCAGTCTTATGACACATAATCCTGTATATTTTGCTTTTCTGCCTATTATAAATGATCTTGCTCCAATCTAGAAGCTCTTATTACTTGTGCTGTGGATCCCATTCCATTTTGCCTTTTCAAGGATTTCATTCCAGGAATTCTCAGGTTTCTTTGCTCATCATTAGTTTTATTTCTTCTCTACTGTATCATTTTTTATCAAAACATAGAAATGTTTCTATTTCCCTCTTCAAAACCAAAAACAAAACTTCTTTTGGTATAGCTGCATTCTCTGTGGCAAACCTTTTCAGTAGACCTGTCTATATACACTATCTCTGATTTCCTGTCTCATTCCCTGTTTGATCAGGCTCGTGCCTCAAACCCTCCACCAAACTGCTGTTTTCAAGGTCACCAATGATACACTCATCTTCATTGACCTATCAGCATTTGACACAGTTGGTCTGTCCACCTCTTTTTTCTTTAATTTATATAAATTGTGTTTTGCTTGTGTTGTTTTTTCTTTTCCTTTTTTTTGGGGTGGGGGGAGCGGGATGTGGAGGAGGACAGGGTCTCACTCTCACCCAGGCTGGAGTGCAGTGGCACGATCTTGGCTCCCTGCATCCTCTGCCTGCCAGGCTCAAGGGATTCTGCAGGCTCAGTCTCCTAAGTAGCTGGGACCACAAGTATGAATGACCACGCCTGGCTAATTTTTTTGTATTTTTTGTAGAAATTAGTTTTTGCCGTGTTAGCCAGGCTGGCCTCAAACTCCTAAGCTCAAAGCGATCCTCCTGCCTTGGCCTCTCAAAGTCCTGGGATTACAGGCATGAACCACTGTATGCATCCAATAAATTGTACTTTGTTTGTGAATGACACAAAAACATTTTCCCTAAAATTTTATTAATATATATGACATGTAATATACCATATTATATATTAACATAATATTTTCATGTAATAACAATATAATTGAAATGCTTTATTATTGTCTACAATTTTGCAATTTTATATTTGTTATAATATTGTAATTGAAAATATGCACATGTTGTTGGTACACAGATCCAGTAAAAGAAATGCCTCTTTAGCTGTGATTACTAAATGGTGGTGCTAATACTTAATTTTATCCACCAACTATGCCAAAGCTTTTGTTGAAATGTGCCCAGTAATTTCTTACCCTCCCTGATGTTCTTCAGCTATTTTATTCTTGCAAAATCATTGGAAGATATAGTAGTTTTGAATTTTGTACCAAATGGATTCAAAACCGCATAAATTGTTTAGAGACTTTGTTTAAGCTTACAAAATTATCCATATAAGTATTTAAAGATCCCATGTCATTTTTCTGGCCAAAAAAGAAACCATTCTTATTTATTAATATCTATTCTAACAGTATTGAAATGAATGAAAACAGGCATACCTCAGAGATATTGTAGGTTCAGTTCCAGACAACCACAATAAAGTGAATATTACAATAAAGTGAGATATGCCAATTTTTTGGTTTCCCAATGCATATAAAAGTTATGTTTACAGTACACAATGAGTTGTAATCTTCTTGCTGGTGGAAGGTCTTGCTTTGATGTTGATGGCTGCTGACAGATCAGGATGGTGGTTGCTGAAGTTTGGGGTGGCTGTGGCAATTTCTTAAAATAAGATGACAATGAAGTTTGCCGTATCAGTTGACTCTTTCTTTCATGAAAGATTTCCATGTAGCATGCAATGCTGTTTAACAGCATTTCCTCACAGTAGAACTTCTTTCAGAATTGGAGTCAGTTCTCTCAAACTCTGCCACTACTTTATTAACTAAGTTTATGTAATATTCTAAATCCTTTGCTCTCATTTCACCAATGCTCACAACATCTTCCCCAGCAGTAGTTTCCATCTCAAGAAACCACTTTCTTTGCTCATTTGTAAGAAGCAACTCATCTTGTGAAAGTTTTTTTTTTTTTTTTTTTTTTTTTTTTTTGAGGCGGAGTCTCGCTCTGTCGCCCGGACTGGAGTGCAGTGGCCAGATCTCAGCTCACTGCAAGCTCCGCCTCCTGGGTTTCCGCCATTCTCCTGCCTCAGCCTCCCACAGGCGCCCGCCACCTCGCCCGGCTAGTTTTTTTTTGTATTTTTAGTAGAGACGGGGTTTCACCGTATTAGCCAGGATGGTCTCGATCTCCTGACCTCGTGATCCGCCCGTCTCGGCCTCCCAAAGTGCTGGGATTACAGGCTTGAGCCACCGCGCCCGGCCAAAAGTTTTATCATGAGATTATAGCACTTCAATTCTGTCTTCAGGCTCCACTATTAATTCCAGTTCTATTGCTATTTCCATCACATATGCAGTTACTTCCTCATACTTCCTCCACTGAAGCCTTGAACCCCTCAAAGTTATCTATGAGGATTGGCATCAGCTTTGTCTGAACTCCTATTAATGCTGACCTCCTCCTATGATTCACAAATATTCATAATCATAATGGCATCTAGAATGGTGACTCCTTTCCAGAAGGTTTTCAATTTACTTTGCTCAGATCCATCAGAGGAATCACTATCTATGGTAACTATAGCCTTACAAAATGTGTTTCTTAAATAACAAGACTTGAAAGTTGAAATGACACCTTTTTCCATGGGCTGAAGAATGGATGTTGTGTTAGCAGTCATGAAAACATATTAACCTCCTTGTAAATATCCATAAGTGCTTTTGAGTGACCAGGTGCATTGTCACTGAGAAGTAATATTTTGAAAGGAACCTTTTTTTTCTGAGAAGTAAGTCTCAACAGTGAGCTTAAAGTATTCAGAAAGCTATGTAAGCAGATATGCTGTCACCCAGGCTTCATTGTTCCATTCATGGCACAGGCAAAGTAGATTTACCATAATTCTTAAGAGTCCTAGGATTTTCAGAATGGTAATGAGTATTGGCTTCTAGTCGTCAGCTGCCAATAGCTCCTAACAAGAGAGTCAGCCTGTCTTTGAAGCTTTAAAGCCAGACATTGACTTCTCTCTATCTCTGAAAGTTCTAGATGGCATTTTCTTCCAATATGAGGCTATGTTGTCTTCATTGAAAAACTGTTTTTTGCATAGCCTTCATCAACGATGTTAGCTATAATAGATCTTCTAGATGACTTGCTGTAGCTTCTCTATCAGCACTTGCTGCTTCACCATGCACTTTTATATTATGAAGAGAGCTTCTTTCCTTCAGCCTCATGAACCAACCTCTGCTAGCTTCCAATTTGTCTTCTGCTGCTTTCTCACCTCTCTCAGCCTTCACAGAACTGAAGACAGTTAGGGCCTTGCTCTGTATTAGGCTTTGGCTTAAAGGAATGCTGTGGCTGGTTTGATCTTCTTTCCAGACCACTAAAAATTATATCAGTAATAAGGCTGTTTTGCTTTATTTAGGTGTTCACTGGAGTAGTACTTTTAATTTTCTTCAATAACTTTTCCTTTGCATTCACGACGTGGTCAACTGTTTGGCACATGACACCAAGCTTTTGACTTATCTTGGTTTTCAACATGCCTTTTTTCACTAAGCTTAATCATTTCTAGTTTTTTAAAGTGAGAGATGTACAACCCTTCCTTTTACTTGAACATGTAGAGGCCATTATAGGGCTATTAATTGGCCTAATTTCAATATTGTTGCATCTCAAGGAATAGGGAGGCCCAAGGAGAGGTAGAGAAATGGGAGACTGGCCGGTGGGTGAAGTGATGAGAATACATACAACGTTTATCAATTAAGTTTGCTCTTTTATACGGGCACAACTTGTGGCATCCTAAAACAAGTACAGTAGTACCAACAGCAATCACTGATTACACATGACCATAACAGATGTCATGAAAATGAAAAAGTTTGAAATATTGCAAAATTTAGCAAAATGTGAGAGACACAAAGTGAGCACATGCTGTTAGAAAAATGGAGCCTATAGATTTGTTCCATGCAAGGTTGCCACAAACCTTCAATTTAAATAAAAAGAAGAAAGAAAGAAAGAAAGAAAGGCACAATAAAGCAAAGCACAACAAAGTGAGATGTGCCTTTATATTCTTCTGTATTATAGAATGGTCACAGCTTCCTCAAGATATCTCTAACTTCTGACATAGGGATTCTCTATTTCTCAACTCTTCTATTAAATGTTAGCAGTTTTTCTTTTTAAGAAAAGATGAAATGTGTTCCTATTGCTTTCTTGACCTCAGTGGACATTGTAGTTCTTATCCTACTTTGAAGACTGTTTATTTAGACTCAATATGACACTATGTTTGGATGCTTGGGTGCTGATAAATCTCATTTCATTTTGGAGAGGCAGTTGACAATTCTGCTGATTAGCAAATATTTTCTTCTGCCGAATCAGTATCTTCCTTCCCTTGGATTCTGCTCAATCTGAGTTCAATCTACTGGAGCTGCTGAAAATATGTCTAGGTTGAGAATATCAGGATTATAAAGGAATTTGGTCTACTTACACCTCAAAGTCACCCCTCTGAAGGAATTCTGGCACACAGTAGCCAGTCTCCCCATTCTTCAACCAAGAAAAGAATATTTTTGGCACGTAGGGAAATAGCTGGTTATAAATGGATATATGAAAAACACGGGAATAGGCCAATGTGGCATTTTTCACTTACCCTTTGTTGGAGAATGCATACTAGCCATTGTCCTTCCATAAAAATCCTCAGAAGCTCTGAAGTGAGAGCATTGGGAATGAAAATCGTTTATCTTTTATGAAACATTTTCTTGGTTTCCGTGGTACCACACTCACGTAGGTTGTCTGTTGGCCACGTCTTCCAAGTTTACTGTGCCAGTTTCTCCTATTCTCCTGGACTTCACAACAGTGGAATCACCCCATGGATCAGTCTTTAGTCTTTCCATTCTCTATCTATACCCACTCCCTTGATGATCTTACCAAGTCTTCTGGATTTAAATACCTTCTACATTCCAAGGACTCTCAAATTTGTATTTCAGCTAACATCTTCCTTCCACACTTCAAATTCATATAGTCAGTTGCTTATCTAACATTTCCCTTTGGATGTCTAATGGACCTCTCAAACTTAGTGTGTCAAGAGTTGAACTCTAGATCTTCCCCCAGACAACCCTGAGCCACTGTTTTCTGTACTGTCTTCCTCCTCTCAGTTGATGTCAACTCTATCTTTTTAGCTGCTCGTGGATAAGTCATCAGCAACCCCATTGGCTCCACTTTCAAAATATAGCCAAATTGGAGCACTCCTCAGTATCTCTCCTGACATACCAATATACATCTATTGCCTGGTTCATTGTAATATCTTCTAAATGGTCCCACCACTGTCCCTCTTGCCCGTCTCCAGTTCATTTTTCATTTTTAATAACAATGCATGTACCTTAAAGAAATTGTGGCAGATGGAGATGGAGAAAAGGTTAGCAAGTTCAGATAAGTTTGGGGAAGTAAAAAGAATGGAACTCTGTGGTGAATTCATTGTGGAAGCAGAAAAGAAAATGGAATAAAGAAGTGAAAAGGCCTGGGTTTTTTGACTTGAGCAAGTAGGTGGATGATACTGCCATTTATTGAGATGTGTATGGCTAGGGAAAGACTGGTAGGCAGGGGGAACAAAATATGTCAGCTCTCTATTTTGGCTATATCAAGCGTGAGATGCATACTAGGTATCCATCAATATATATTAAATTTTTATTTATTTCCCTAAGGACTTTGTATGTCTTTCAGTTTGAGGACTTATAGCTTTCCTCATTTCTGAAAAAGTCTATGCTGTCATAACTTTGAATATGGCCTCTTTACCCATTCAGTCTATTCTCTCTTCTCATTATTAACATATGTTAGAACTTCTAATTCTATTCTCTCCTGTGTATTTCTATCTGAAATACAAATTTTTCCAGTTTCCAGAGAGTAACAGTTATATATATAATATATAAAACTATATAAATATATAAATATTTATATAGTTTTATATAATATATATTATATATATTTATATTATATAAAACTTATAATTTATATAATATAAAAATTTATATTATATAAAAATTATAAATATATAATATATAAATATATATAGTTTTACATATTATATATATAACTATATATATTTCTCCCCCCGCCCCAAACAGGCTGTAGAACGACATGAATCCTTAACAAGTTGGAACTTGGCAAAGAAAGCTAAGTGGCGTGAAGAAGCTGCACTGGCTGCACAGGCTAAAGCTAAATGATATTATAAATAACAAAGTGTTCACCTGAATACCATCCCTGTCATCAGCAACAGTAGAAAATGGGAAAAAATTGAATATTTACCAAAATATCTGCCATGGTTTTATTTTGGTAACAAGAAGCACAACGTCTTTTTTATTTTTACTTTTTAGTAAACTTTTACTGAAGTATACGATGCATTCAAAAAGTGGACAAAGTGTATACAGTCTGATAGATATTTATGTCGTGAACACCTGTGTAACAACTGCCAAGGTGAAGAGGTAGAATATCGGCAACACCTCAGAGCTTCATTCCTGCCTTTTCTCAGCCATCACGTCCCAAACATAGCAGTTTTTCTGACTTCCATCACCTTTGATTCATTTTGCCTGTTTTTGAACTTTATATAAATGGATTTATACATTATGCACTTGTGTGGATTCTTTACTTGACATTAGTTATAAGGTTAACCCACAAATTGTGTGTACCATTAGTTCATCCATTGTTACTGCTGTATTCTGTTGATAAACATATCACAACTTATTTTGCTATTTGGCACAGTTTCTGGCCACTACATATAATGCTAAAATGAGCACATTGTGTATGTCATTAAAATTAGGTTGAACTCATCTTTAAGGGCTCATTAAAATCAAAACTAATTTTCAACTAAAATTTCACTGTAAAATACGGCCTTACTTTTTTATTAAAACTGATAACCTCTGCACTTTAATTGGCATGTTTAAATCATTAGTAATTACTGTGATTACTGATATAACTGAGTTTGATCTATCTTGCTATTTGTTCCATCTTCATTTGCTTTTTCTCTTTTTCTGTCTAGTTTTGGATGAGCTACTCTTTATAATTCTATTCTATTTTTTCTCCTTTGTTGGTTTTAGAAAGTAAATGGATTTTTAACCAATAATAGCATCTGTCTTTGTTCTGTTAGGAAACAACAATCTTAAGAAAAAATGAAATGGACACATTTATATAAATGCAATTTTAAAATATTTTATTATTTTTTAATATAGTGTTGTAACATTTCATAATATTGCATACTGCTCAAAAGTTGGTTTATTTAGTAGGGTAAGAATATCTTCTCTTCTTACTCCCCAGTCAGAATTTAAAGATACACTATCCTTTTAGAGCTCTATTATATTGGCTCCTAAAATGTCACATTTCATAAAACCATGTAGTGAATAAAGGTTAAGAACAGTTTGACTTCACAGTTTCACAAGCAGCCAGTAGATTGCTGAATTGAGAACCGCAACAAAAATTCACTAAGACTTTTTTATATTTATTTTTCCATAATGCTCCGTCTTAAAAGAAGAAAAAAAATATAAAGGCAAAGGTAATATATGCTTCTTTTAGTCCTTTATCCAATAAATCAACCTTTAACTGCAAATAGGTTTTACAGTTACCAAATGATATGTCAGTTCCGTGCCAGCAGAATTTATTACTTTTTTGCTTTCTTGTTCTGGTGTTACCAGTAAGTTGAACAAATGACACTAAAATTTAAGAACACTATCACTTAAAACAACGTTTTGAAATAAAACATAGTAAAAAGACCACACCAGTCAGTCAAGTGCTTATAAATATAAAACAAGCATAATTGCATAGATTAAACAGGAGAAATTCAGATTCAGACAAAAATAAAACACCAAATTTAATTAAATAAATGAAAAGGACTCTTTCAAGTATTTTCTTGATATTTGCATTAATGCTACATGCATTCCTCTTTATAACACTTTTTTTTGGCATAGTTTATCCTGAATATAAATATAACAAATCTTAGAAAAGCAAGTTAAAAAAGTATTTTTTCCCCCCACAAGGGCCAGTGAAGACTAATGAAAATACATTTTGGAGCATTTTATTTTTTTTCTTTTCTTTCTTTCATTTTTCCTGATCAGGGCTCTAACTGATGAAATATTTTAAATGGTATACTTGAAAAGAGTAGCTATATTTTTGAAGAATTTTAATAACAAAGTATTTGTTAGTCTTGATCCAATAAACTCATAATAAGCCAAGGCAAGCCAAGTCAAGAGCTGGTCCCAACTGCTATATAGTGCTCTTTGCAATCAAATATAAAATTAATTACCCAAGTAATATATTCAAGGAAATAAATATAACTGTATTTAAATGCTTATAAAGTATAATCAGAGTCTGTAGAGATATGTTTGTTTTACCGGCAAAATTTAAGTTCCCTTTCATAGGTCATTCTGTGTGTATGCATGAACACACACATATATATTATTTTTCCTTCTATAAGAACTATTTTGTTTGAAAAATTTGGCTTAGAAATTTATTATAGTGACTACAGGGTCCTCAAAATAAAAGGAGGCACAGCTGGTCAGTTTATGAATCATGCTGCATTATCAATTTTAATTGACTAGAAAGAGTCGAATACCCTGTCACCTGATACTTAGAACCATCTGCACCACAAAAATGTTTATCTGATAAATTCATCATCAATTTGGTAAGCTTTAATATAACTACCCTGTTTTTTTAATACAGATAATGCAAAAGGAAACCATTTTATACTCAACTATATACCTTCCACTATGAAAAAAGGGGCACAGATACAATCTTCTACTTAATAATAAAAAAGGGCTGGCAGATGCACTCAGCATTACGAACACCATTTAAACCTGTATTTTACACCTGTAGGTTTTAAGTGTCTTGTCAAAAGTTTAGTTTCATGATATGTAATTTACAAAGTGATATATTCTTTAAAAGTACTCCTATATACATTTTCCTCTTGGAACGTGCCTCTGATTTCCAGCAGAAACATTACAAATACTATCATAAATGAAATCTTTCTTTAAAGAACAGACCATGAATCATATCAAAATTGCCTTAGTTCTCATCTTAAAAAGAGTTGTAAACTAAGTTTTAAGTAAGTGTTCTAGGTATATAATTGGACACGTAAATAGCCTATGTATAACTATAAATTAAAAGATTGAGTTCAACAGTAGTTGAACTGTGAGAGTAACGAACACACATATATATGTATAAATAAATATATATATAATTTTTCTATTGAAACCTTTCTTTTAAATTTACAGTTTGAAGAGGTTTTTGCTGTTAAATCATAAAACACACATATTGACCAATCTGACATGAATGTAATCTATGATTCATAACAAGCAGCAGTATGACCCTCTGAGTATTACTAAAAGAAAAAAGTTTATCATAGATTTGAACCATATTAAAGAATCTAGCAATTTTCATTATCATCATCATTTAGCATCCAAATGTTAAATGCATTTAATAAAATTTAACACACAATAAGGTTATTTCTTCAGGATAATTTTGTCATTCAAGTACCTAAACTTACTATTATATAAAAAATGAAACTTTTCAATTACTGCTCTGAAAAATCAGAGAAATAATTAGTTATTATTTTAGATATGCAGCACTACTTTAGATTCATGATGACATCTCTTTCATGATGCTCTTTAAAACAATGAGTGAAAAACAAACACTGTTTCAAAAATGGTAGCATATTTGGTTGAAATACAAAATATACTAATATACGTAGCACTTATATGTTAAAAACAGAAATATTTAAATGTTTTGTAATCTTTTTATGTGTTCAACATGAAGAACAGCTTCTCTCTTCACAATTGCCACATTTGAATGGATTATCAGTACAATATTTCTTCTGTTTTATAAATAAATTTTATAGGTTTTCTGTTGCAATTTTTTGCAAAGTATAACCTAGAGCACAGTGATATATATAATTCAAGGTAATAAACACTCTCACACTCTAATTTAGCATTTGCATCATTTCACGCTTCTGAAGCTTTTTTGTTTTTATTTCTGCTTCAAGATAGAGGTAGATTTAGTAGAGATTGAGTATGTAAGACTTACTGCCAAAATGCAATTATCAATAGGTTTACTGCTGATGTGCAGTTTCCAAGAATGCTTGAAAAAATTCAGAATTACTAAGTAATACTTCACCAAAGTTCTCCTTTTCAAGCTTAAATTACTAAATAATTGCATATTCAATTATTCACAAATAGATACAAAAATCCAAACAATAGAAGATATAAATACAGGCACAACAACAACAAAACTAAAACAACAACAAACTACAATGAAAGGCTGCATCTGAATGAAAATTTTTGTTTCATTTTGCTTTCTAAAAGTGCACCAAATTCTCTTTTCTGTTCTACGTAAAAAAAAGAAACATTCTTACTGACGCTGGCAATAAAGCGGAGTTACCTGAAGCTACCCTTTTTAGCCGTAAATTTTTTTCCTCCAGTACGTTAAAGTTGAAATCCATCCATTGGTGCTTCCTGCTGCTGAAATATAAACTGCTGTTGGTTTTCATCCACCTGAGGTACAATGCTGGGGTCATCTTCTTCTACACCAAAGTAATGTTCAATCAGATCAAATGCCTTCTGGTAAATTTCCTGATTTTCATGGCTTTGCAAAAACTCAATTTTATCCAGACCTATTATACAAAGCATATATATAAAAACAAATTATTACTACAATTTCAGTATATGTTTAAATCAAAATAATAAATGAACATCATCTATCACCTCACTGGCAATGGGACTGCTATTTTAATCTAATTGTTGCACATATCGATAGCCATCACTTATGGTTTATACTTCAAGAATGAGAGTATGTGGCAGTGTGATATGAAGAAGGACCATAAGCCTGGGAGTAAGATCACAGACACCACCCTGCTAGGTGTGTGATCTTGGCCAGGTAAGTTCTTCTGTTTCTCAACTGTAAAATGGCAGTTTTAGATAAAGTAACTCCACAGATCCTTTCTAGAGTAACTAACATAGCGCAAAAAGGGAAAGCAACAAAACAAATTAAATGAGGCTGAGCCAGAGAATATCAGTATGAAATAAATGTGTAAAATTTGCAAACCCATACAATAAAAAACATACGGCTGCTGTACGATTTAACAGAATTACAAACTACAATTGAAACTGAAAGGCCTCATTTTGAAAGGATGACAAGAATCTATAGCAATAGATTTTACTGCTTATCAGAAAAAGCTCTACACATAAGTCTAGGTAGTGCTGAAAATATATTTCATTTAATTACAGATAAACCACTTCAATCAGATTATCATAGAATAAAAAAGCAGCAAAGAAGTCATATCTATATATGATCACAGAATAGCTCAAACACTAGTCTAACTTGGGGTCAAAATAATGACTGTAGTAAGACAATACTCTTAAATCAGTGACTAAATCTTGTATTCATGTAATATCTTATCCAGTGATGTTATATAATTTGAAAGAAAGACAAAGTGATATCATGGGCTTTAAGAATCAAAAGTAAAAGTCTGAATCAGCCATATAATCTAAGAGGACTTAATACAGAAAAGTGAATATTTAATGCAAATAAAAGAAAATCTATTTAGATTCATGCCTTATCTAAAATAAATTCCATATGATTAAGTTAAAAGTTTTAAGAACCTAATTTTTAAAACTTGGCAAATAAAAAAATTAATTTTCATCAAATCTCTGTGGAGGCAATGACTTTGTAAACTTTGAAAGAATAGAAAATTAGACTGAGTTATTTATGTTAAACATAAATGGACATGGGATGTTTTATTAAAATAAAAGAATGTATTCAATGGACGATCTGAAAAAAAAAAAACAGACCTAGGAAAAAGCCGTATAAAAATAAACTACTATAAAATACAATTCAAATTTTTACCAAAAAAAAGTCAAATAGATAACCAAAGTATAATAAATATGCAATTTGGATGAGGAAATAGACTAACTCACGAAAAATACATACTACTATCTATAGTAAGTAAACCAAAAAAATGTACATAAAAGCAACTTGGTGTACTATTTTACATCTGCTGAGTCCGCAAAAAAAAAAAAAAAAAAAAAAGTATGAGGTTGTAGAATAGATTCATACAATGCCAGTGACTCTGTCAGCAACAGGCCTTTGGAAAGCAAAATGAGAAGACATATCAAAAGCTTAAAAAGAAGTCAGTGCCTAAGACTCAGCAACTGAATTCCTGAAAATTTATCCCCGGATATTAATTCCATAAAAGAAAGAAATTTATACACAGAAAGATGCTTATTTTGGTATACAGAAAGTGATAAACTGGGAACAAACTAATGGTCAACAACAGGTTATGGTTAAATTTCCATTCAAATGGCTAAAACTTCACTCAGTATATAACATTATGGCCAGACATGGTGGATCATATCTGTAATCCCAGCACTTTGGGAGGTTGAGGTGGGCGGATCACTTGAGGCCAGGAGCTCGAGACTAGTCTAGCCAACATGGAGAAACCCCATCTCTACTAAAAATACAAAAATCAGCCGGGCATGGTGGCATGCACCTGTAATCCCAGCTACTCGGGAGGCTGAGGCACATGAATTGCTTGAACCTGGGAGGCGGAGGTTTCAGTGAGCCAAGATCATACCACCGCACTCCAGCCTGGGAGACGGAGTAAAACTGTGTCTCAAAAAAAAAAAATTACATACTTATATATACTATATAATAACATTATGTGGCCATTATAATAAAAATTATGTAGAAATTTAAAATTTCTCCAAATGTTAAAAAGTAGAACATAAAACTATACATACAATACAATTAAGTCAATGTAAAGTATTTGTGCATAAAGACAATGTTAAAAAGGTAAATAATAAAAATAAATTGTTAGGGTAATAAAATTATGAGTGATATTTTAAAACTTAAAAAAATATATACTGCTTTTACAACAAAAAAAATGTAGGGAACTGGAAGGGGAAAGTATCTATGACAGATAGTTAAGAACTGACTATAATTGCAAATTTTTAACTGATTGCTTACCATATGCTTCTTCAATGAGAGCACAGTATGGATTAACGCCTATTCCATTCTGCTTAGATTCTTGTTCTCCAAGACGTAAAATATTTTCAAGTCCATTTAAAGCCACTTGGACTATTTTGGAGTCCATAACAGTCAAAAGATCACAAAGTGGTTTAATGCAGCCTAAGGCTACCAAATACCTTCAGATTAATTTAAAAGACAAGAAATGGGAAAAAAAGATTTAAAAAGACTTAAGTACTGTTTGTAACAATAACGCAAAAATATTTTTCATAGTGAAATGTTATATAAGCAATTAAGAAAAAGTATTCCTATACAAATGTAAACATTACACATATTTAAATTCTCACATAGGAAACTTAAAATTTTCCTTACTCAACTACTCTCTAATTTAACATACTTAGCAATAAATGATCTTGCAAAGACTATAAAATACACACACAAACTGGAACTTGGGCCTGTTTTTCATGGTGCTCATCTGAGCACTAAATGTAGGTTCGAAAGGTTTTTTTTTGTTTGTTTGTTTTTTAAAGGCAAGCCCACACACACATACACACACACACACACACACACACACACACACACAGAGGTCATATGGGGGTAGACAGAAATGGAAAGAAAGAAAAGACATCTAAATTAAACTTGAGAAAATTTCCCATAAAAACAATCACAGCGGCCAGGCGCGGTGGCTCAAGCCTGTAATCCCAGCACTTTGGGAGGCCGAGACGGGCGGATCACGAGGTCAGGAGATCGAGACCATCCTGGCTAACACGGTGAAACCCCGTCTCTACTAAAAAAAAATACAAAAAACTAGCCGGGCGAGGTGGCGGGCGCCTGTAGTCCCAGCTACTCGGGAGGCTGAGGCAGGAGAATGGCGTAAACCCGGGAGGCGGAGCTTGCAGTGAGCTGAGATCTGGCCACTGCACTTCAGCCTGGGCGACAGAGCGAGACTCCGTCTCAAAAAAAAAAAAAAAAAAATCACAGCTAATGTTCTAAAACATATGCTATGTTTCAGAAGCGCAGAAGGCCTGAGGAACAAAACAGGCTCTCTTGTGAATAATTTTCATAAATAATATTCATTAAAAAAAAACCCCATTAATTTCTGAATGCGTGTCCTTTTCTAGTTATTGCCTGGTTTTCTGTACTCTATAATGTAAATTAAGTAACTGATTTGTTCACTTGGCAAACAGTCCATATTAAGTACAAAGGTTAAAAACATACTATGAAGCCAGGCTGTGTGCCTTTAAGTCCCAATTCCACTCCTTATTAGTTTTGTGACCTTGAGCAATTACTCTGTGTCTCAGTTTCCCCATCTTAAAAATGGGAATAATAATAGTACCAACTTCAGAGAGTTGTTGTAGGAACACAATAGACATTTAATAAAAGTTTCTGTCCCTCTTAAAAAAAAAAGTATATACCTTCACTGGAGTGCTCATTTGCCCTATACTGTACTGTAATTGATCAAAAATATCTGTTGAATGAATAACTGCCTCACAGTTAAGAGATTAAAGGAGATAAAATACATGAAAGTACCTGATACATTGCTGGTGCTCAATAACTGAAATGACTTACTTAGCGCAATAACTGGCAATAGTAGGCATTCAACTAGTGGTATGGATGCAGAACTTAATCTGAGATCAAGAGGTCTTTTCCCATATATGCCGACTTAATGAAATGATTAAAGTGGTTAGAAAAATAATTTTCTCAGTTTGGGTACTTGATCCATACTAATAAATTAAAGGAATAATATACATAATAGATATAACCACAAAAATTAATTGAAAAAATACAACTATTTGCAAGTGAACAAACTTGCAGCCCAAATAAAATAAAAATAACATCAGCATTAAAAAAATACAAAATAGAACAAAGGAAGGGTCTTGATTTATTACTGCTTGTATCCATGACACAAAGTGGAAATACTGATTAGAACAAAGAGAATAGAAAATAAAAGGCAGAGACAAATGTTACCAATATACAGCGATACAAATTTGAGAAAGCAAGATAATACTACAAATGAAGGCAATAAAAGACAATTTAACAATAGGTAGATTTCAAAATCATGTGATTTATAAAATAGCATTGTAATTTGACTTCTTTTATAAATTGAAAAATAAACCAAATATGCATTAGAAAATATTTTCTAAGAAGTCTAGTTTCACGGAGGGATCCTCCAAACAAGACAATACTGTAGAAGTAAAGCTTTTAATAGAGGTGTAAGTGAAACTTTGCTATGTCAGATAAAAAAGAGTGAAAGTACATGATAAAAAGAGATTCAGGAATCAATACTGATAATAAAAAGTATGATGATTACAAATAATAATAGTAGCTATTCTTAGTTATTATCTATTAGTTATTAATAACATGTTTAGGAACTATGCTGACACTTCAAAGACATAAATTTCACTTAACTATCAAGATACATTCTCTCAGTTTCATCGGAGATTGGTTCCAGGACACCCTTCCTCTCAATACCAAAATCCACAGATGCTCAATTCCTTTATATAAAATGGCATAGTATTTGCATACAACCTATGCATATCTTTCCATGTATTTGAAATCATCTTTAGATTAGTTATAATACCTAAAACAATGTAATTGCTATGTTACTAATTGTTGTATTGTTTTTATATTTGTATTATTTTGTATTGTTGTACTGGCATTTTTTACTGTTTTTTTCTTATTTAATATTTTTGACCTGAAGGTGGTTGAATCCACAGATGCAAAACCCAAGTATATGGAAGGCTGACTATACTACCATTATTATTTGTTACTGGAACTCATTTTTTAAAATGAAGAAACTAGATTAGAGGGGTTAAATGACTTTGTCAAGACCACACAACTTTTACTGAAGGAGCAGTATTTGAAATCAGGCTGACTTAAAAGCCCATGCATCTATTATTTATATTGTCGGCAGAATAAATAAATTTAAAAAGCTTAGACTCAAAAAGCTAATATTTAAAAAAGGTAACTAGTGTAGAAAAATAAAAGTAAGATACTATCCATAGGCAAGGCTAACAATCAATGAGGAGCAGAACATCACCATATAAACAGTGTCTATCTCACTTTTTATTTAAAGTGGATATTCAAATTTATTAGCCATTTCTATATAATAAAGCTATATTTTTGTGATTAAAAAATAGTTAATGCCCATGACAGTGTACTCTGCAAATTAATATAGATTGTTCCCATTTGGATTTTTAATCTCTGATTTTTCATAAGCAGCCTATCAAGGAGAATGATGTTATATTTTAAATGAAAAAAAAAAAAACATTGTGAATAAGTAACTGATATAATACATGCTGTCATTTCATATTATCAAACTGACTTAGAAATAATACTTTAGTTGCATCAGTAAATAAAAATATGCTTTATTTCAACTTTTGTCTCATTTACATTTAAAAAACAATTAAAAAGTTTATATCATACCTTATTTGCTCTGGAGTACCTCCTGATGTTGCATTAGTTATAGCCCAAGCTGCTTCTTTTCTGGTACGAAACTCTGCTTTCTGAAGAATCTCAATCAAAACAGGAAAAATATTTGCATCTATAACAGCCTGAGAGGGGGAAAAATATATAATCAGTACAAATATTGTTTCTAAAATATTACCAGTAAAAAAAATCTTGAAACTCAATGGCTTCAAAATGTCAAGGTTTTTGGAAATACTTTTCCAAGAATTTTTAATTTCTATTCTGTCAGCAAACTTTCAAATATTTTTCTTTTTACATAGGAAATTGGCTTTTTAAAGACTAGAGAATAACAAAATATAAATTTTAGAGATGATAAAGTACAAGGCATGTGACTGATCAAAATGGATAAGTAATCACTGACACAAGAAGCTTGATAGGACCCTAATAAATCATTAAAAGCTTTGAGAGGAAGATTATTGCATAACTTATTTAAAACTAATGCAAAAAAATATATATATCTCTAAAGACAAACCATTATGTGTCAGGCACTATGCTAAACACACACACACACACTTGCTATACTTCACTAGAATACTACAAGTAAATGTTATTATTTTAGAGGAGGAAAGGCTATGTTCTTTAAAATACTTTTTGGTATCTTTTTAAAAAGGAATCTTTTTTAGTAACTCAATAAAAAACATTTAAAAAGTGTTAACTTTTGTCCCAACTGGTTTCTTAGACCTTGCTGTTCTACTCTCAGATCTGGAGGGTAGTTACCTGAATCTGAGCTCTATTTCCAGCAGTGATGTTAGAAACAGTCCAGCAGGCTTCTTTTCTAATTGACTCCTTTGGGCTACTCAATAAATGTAAGAGACAGGGTAATGCAGAACAATTCAAAATTACCTAAAACAAGTTAGAAATGGAAACAAAAAGTTTTATAGTAAATAACCTATGTGAAAATCTACTAATGAATTATTTAGATGTACAAAAAACATTCTAGAAAATGAAATTAAGAAAGGAGAAATTCCTCCCAAAGGAAAATTTGCTGTCTTCTACACTTCTGCTATTGGTAAACCTAGTCTCATGCCACTATAAGGAAGTGTCCTGTTCTCAACCCAATAAAATGAAAATCAGAGGTGTATCCTTCATATTTACAAATGTTCTAAGAGTTCAACTGATAAAACTGAAAAAAGATTTGGTGACTTGAGGTCAGGATCTAACCTCTAGTTTTGCCAAATGAATTGTTTTGAAAAAAATATATATATCATACAGTCTGAAAAAAATCTAAATCTACAATCATTAAAAACATTAGCATGGAGAATCAATTGGCTTCATAAAATTTTTTACTATCTCACTCTTCTTCCGTAAACAAGTATATTCTGCATTGTCCCTTTATATTCTTTATTCCATTGCAAGATTAATTATGTTCCTATATTCAAAATACTCCAATGATTTACATTAAATTCATCTGATGAAGAAGTATGGAGCAGTGCACCGGAAATCCAACTGAAAATTACAGTATATGTCTAGAATGGCATTTTCATTTAAAGAGCTGTATTAAATGAATGACTGTCAATTACTAAAGAGCAACTCTTTAATAACTTTGATTAGTATCCAAATAGGCCTTTAAAAAGATAAAACTGAAAGAAAATATGTAAGTTAGAATAAAAAATATACTGTAAAGCAGTAAACAAAGGAGAATCTAACGTGTTAAATAATTTAAGTTTCTCTATCTTCAAGAAAGATTGTGCTGGGCATAGTGACTCATGTCTGTAAGTCATACTTTGAGATGCCAAAGCAGGAGGATTGCTTGAGCTCAGGAATTTGAGACCAACCTGGGCAACACAGCAAGACCCTGTCCCTAAAAAATAAAAAAATTAGCCAGGTGTGGTGGTGCACACCTGTGGTCCCAACTACTTGGAAGGCTGAGGCAGGAGGACTGCTTGAGCCGGGAGGACTGCTTAAGCCAGGGAGGCAAAGGCTGCAGTGAGTCATGATCACACCACTGCACCCCAGCCTAGGGGAAAGAGCAATATCCTGTCTCTAACTAACTAACTTACTAAATAAATAAATAATAAGATTGTAACCCAAATCTGGCTGGAGTCGATCTTGACAGCATATCTCCTTTGACATCTCACCATCCTCCAAGACACAGATACAGACACACACACAATTATGGTGATGCTAAAATCTTGATTAATATGTAATCAAGTTGTATGAAACATAATTTTTTTTAAGTCCCTTATGTTAACAACTTATGATACTCAAGTTTGAACTCACCTGTGTTTGAATATCATCACCAGTCACAATATTACCAACTGCCCTTAATGCAGGTGATACAACTTTATAATCATTGTGCCTAAAAATAATAAAAACATGAACCTAAATACTAGTAAGAATTTAAAATTTACACAAAAGTTACAACAACACTACAAACTCCTGCAGGGTGTTCAGCCAAAGATCCCATTGAAGTTTTACTAATTATTCTGATAACCTTTGTAACAAAGGATCTAATCCAGGATCATTCACTACAGCCAGTTTTCATGTCTCTCCAGTCTCTCCAGAATGGTTTCTCAGTCTTCCCTTGATTTTCATGATTTTGCCATTTTTGAAGATCATAAGCCCATTATTTGGGTTTATCCAATGTTTTTCATGATTAAGACCCAGGTTATATACTTTGGCTGGGGGATATCATAAGTGCTATAAACTTTTCATTATATCCCAGTCTGTTTTTTCCCATTATATTGGTACTGAATTCTGGTCACTAATTACGATGATGTCTGCTAGACTTTTCCACTTTACCATTATTGTTTTCCCGTTTATAATTAATATAATTAATATTTTGCAACAAAATACTTTGAGATAATGCAAAATCCCACTCCTTAACCTACTTTTGCCACTAGGTTTTAGCATCTCTTGATGCTTATTCTGAAGCATTGGTAATTATTAGTATTATTACCAGTGATGTATTTCTAATACTATCATTCCAACTACATGCTTTAATGTGGACTTATGGGTTTCGTATTTTATTCAGTAAAACATACATTAATATAATTTATTTCAAAGCACAAATTGTCCCAGGTTTGGATAGTGAGAACCCCTTCAAATAGGCTTCTGTGTCCTTTTGACATCTGTGCATTATTTGAGCATTCATTACTTCCTGCATTCATCTTACATTTTCTCAGTCCCAGCCCTGAAACCAGTCATTTCTCCAAGAATCTTGGTTCCTTTTAATGGAGAGTAGTGTTTAGAAACTTCAATTTGAACTTCAGTTTCCTTAGCTTATTAATGTAGAAGTGTTACTGCTCCCAGGCCCTTCAAGAGGATGCACACACACACTTACACACATATATATTTACTTCTATACCTAGCTATGTTAAGAGCCATGAGTTCACACTGATATTTTTAGTTCTAATCTAAAATCATTAAATTATTCAGGCTTTCTCCTCTTCCATATTTTTATCTCTATTCTCTGATAACAGGAAATAGCTTCTATTTTCCTAACCTCCCTATATCAGCCAATCTTTTACCTTAGCTAGACTGGTATCTCACGATGTGCTGGCTCCAAGCCCTGCTCCAGTGTGCTTATCTGCTCACCCCAGTGGGTGTCATTATCAAGTTTAGGCCCTGATCCCCCCTGCTGAACCTGCATGCCCACTCTCCTCTGATGCTGTCCTCATGCTGGGACCCCAACTCCTTATCAGACCTCACTTTGTGCCATCTACCTTGTTTGGGCCTACAATGGCTTCTTGACAAAAGAAGAAAGGAAGGAAGGAAGATAATACATTTTTTAAAGAAGGTAAGAAGATGAAGTTATGAAGTTATAACATCTTTTTAAAACAAGTTTTCTTAAATGTTTTTAACTTCTTTGTATAGAAAAGCTGTTCTTTTTAAGGAAAATAGCTATAACAGCCCAGCAAAGAGAAACATGTTATCTTTAATAGAGATGAAATACTAAATGGTTTTCACTACATGGACTTTTACTCAAATTAATTATTATAATGAAAAATAAACTAGATTATTCGTTCTGTGAGAGGAGAAACTATGTTCTATACTTCATTAACAATGTCTCACACAACACCTTAGCAGATAACAGGCATGCCATAAACACTTATTAAATTAAGTTTCTCTAACTCATAAAGAGATCACATTAAACTAAGGAAATTCATTTAGAAAATAATTAGTCCCAACTACAGGACATAAGTTCCAAATTTTAGGGTCAACTTTCTAGGATTGTGTCTATTCTGTTAAGTGTAGGGTCAGTAGCTTTTTAATTTTCCCTGAAGACAGTGACTCTTGAGATATTTACAAAGCTATTACTTGAATTGCTAATTTTAATCCCAATCATACAATTATTAAGCATAAATTATTTATAGTTACATCAAAAGTTCCACCAATCTTCGACAGACTCCAGAATCAATGACTGCTTGAATTTTATCATTGGGTCCATCAGAGAGATAAGAAAGGGCCCAACACACGTCTGCTAACACATCTGGGTCACTGCTAAACAACAGTCGTGACAGGACATTTAAGCAAGGTGAAACCTGTAAGGGAAGAAAGAGCATATTTAAATTTTTTCTCTATTTAAAACCAAGTTTCCTCAGAAAAATATAGAAATTAATTTAAAACAAAAATTTAATGTTATAAAAATTTATATTGTTTTAAAATTATAATCAGATATATGAATATGAAGCTGATTATGACTACTGTTAATCTTATATTGAATAAGATATGTAGTAAAATTTGTTTTAAAAAACAGTAAAATATTTGGGATCTCTTGTCTGTGTCTAAATCATACACACTCCCACAAAAAAAGCATACCAAAATTGAGAAGTTCAAAAGTTCTAGTTAAGTGTTTGCTATGAGGATCACAGAATATAATCTAACTTTAATGAGCTTCACTTTACTCATTACATGTACTTATCTGGAAATAAATCTACTAATCATTTGAGGAACTAAGGTACAGAAAGTACAAAAATAAATATATTTGTGAAGGGTACTCAAGTGGAAGTCATTAATAAACTATTACACTGATAAGAATGCATGTAGCACCTAAGAACAGTGCCTGACATAGAGTAGCCACTCAAATGTTGGCTTTTTTTTTAACTCCCATGATCACTATTGATGCTATGTTCCTTAAAGTTGTTTTTTTTAAAATAAGCAACCTAACATATCCCGTAGTCTTTCTCCTCAGTTAAGAACTATGTTAAGCTGGGCACGGTGGCTCACGCCTGTAATCTTAGCACTTTGGGCGGCCGAGGCGGGTAGATAACCTGAGGTCAGGAGTTCAAGACCAGCCTGACCAACATGGAGAAACCCCATCTCTACTAAAAAAAAAAAAAAAAAAAAAAAAGAACTATATGTTATGTACCCCACAAATAAAAAGTGATGACATTTTTCTTAAATGTTCTAATATTTTAGATGACTTTTCCCTTTAACCATATTTTAAAGATTATCAGTATATAAACCATTCTCTTCTGAAAGCAGTTACCATCTCTGCTGGGCCTGTCCTCTAAAGATGACCCTAGGACTCATGTACACACATCAGTTAGCTTACAAAATAGGTATGTCCATCTGTTAGTGGGCAAATAAAATCAGCACAACTGGATCCCTCCCCAACCATCAAGCTTCCACCCTTGCCAACCACCTCTTCCTTGAACAGAGAAATCAGGGTTTGTTTTTCTTTTTTTGTTTTGTTTTTTTTTGTTTTGTTTTTGAGACAAGGTCTTACTCTGTTGCCCAAGCTGGAGTACAACCTCCACGTCCTGGGCTCAAGCAATCCTCCAGCCTCAGCCTCCTGAGTAGCTGGGATTATAGGTGTGAGCCACTATACGCAGCTAATTTTTGTACAGACAGGGTTTCACCATGTTGCCTAGGCTGGTCTAGAACTCCTGTGCTCAAAACAATCCACCCACCTCAACCTCCCAAAGTGCTGGGATAACAGGCATGAGCCACCATGCCCAGCCAAATATCAGGTTTTTAAAGCAAATATAAAGCATGTTAAAAAAATTAATATAGCTGACATATGTCTTTTCGCTGAGTTAAAAAACAATGAACTAATACATATTTCCAGTATTAAGTGAGCAAAGTAAAAACATTTCTGTCCCAGTATCTTCTCAGGAAAAAAGAAAAGAAACAGAAATACAAATTCCAACTCTGAAAAGGCCAGTAGACATTAATAATCCTGTCCACAATATATAAAGACAAAAGTGAATAAAGAAACAGTAACTGACTTAGGAGAGAAAAGTGGAACCTTAATGCCAGGAGAGGGAACTACCAATAAGAGCAAAGCTAATTTATCTCCCCACCATCACCTCCAAATGCTTAGAAATCAGAGGCATCAGGTATCACAGATGGCAGGGGAAACGGTGCTAAAATAGAGGAAGAGATTAAAAATCTGATAAGCAGCAGATTAGACTTTGGGTCCCTACTACAAAGGTAGGTGACTAGCATTCTCAATGCTACCAAAGACTGGAAGTTTATTTGAAGGAGAAACTGGACAACAAAATGTGAATCACAGAAACTGAACTTCGGGATATAAAGCACAGTGGAGGTTGAAATGAAGCACTAGACTAGAAAGTAGGAGATAAGTGTAAGTCTGCATACTGACAACTGAAAACCTCTAGCTCTCTTCCAATACTCAGTTCCCAGATGTTTATTATTTGTATTTTTTTTATTTTTGAGACAGGGTCTTGCTCTGTTGCCCAAGCTGGAGGTACAATGGCATGATCACAGCTCACTGCTGTCTCAACCTCCCAGGCTCAAGCAATCCTTCCATCTCAGCCTCCTGAGTAGCTGGGAGTACAGGCATGTGCTACCACACTCGGCTAATTATTTCATTTTCTGTAGAGACAGGTTCTTACAATGTTGCCCAGGCTGGCCTTGAACCCCTGGGCTCAAACGATCCTCTCACCTCAGCCTCCCAAAGTGCTGAGATTACAGCATGAGACACAGTGCCCAGCTGCGGGATATTTAGTAGCCAGGTATGTTACCTACTCTATACCTCAACCCAATCTACCCATCTTCCAGCAAGAGAATGGAAAATCTGTCTCTGAAAGAACTGAACGGTCTCTGAAGAGAGACTGAAATTTAGTGTTCCTCAAAGAAAACATGGTTTTGCTGCCCAATTGTCCTACAATGAAGTCCATTTGTACACTCATCTTCCAATCAGCTTTTTAGTTTCTTCCAAAGTTTGTTCAAAGATCACCAGATAAATGAAGATTATCACATTAAAGTGATTAAGACAAACCACAAACAAAACAAAAAAAGCACAAAGAAACAGAGACACCAACAAACAAACAAAAACACTATAAATCCTTAGATATGACAATTTGCTGAGTCCATAAAAGAACAGAATTCTACCTAAAGATGAGCAACCAGAGAGTAAGAAAACTAGTTATTAAAAAGATAAAATATGATTGTAGAAATGAAAATTTCCAGCTTGGCGTGGTGGCTCACACCTGTAATCCCAGCACTTTGGAAGGCTGAGATGCGCAGATCTCCTGAGGTCAGGAGCTCAAGACCAGCCTGGCCAACATGGTGAAACTCTGTCTCTACTAAAAATATAAAAATTAGCCAGGCGTGGTGGCAGGTGTCTGTAATCCCAGCTACTTGGGAGGCTGAGGCAGGAGAATTGCTTGAACCCGGAAGGCAGAGGTTGCAGTGAGCTGAGATCGCACCACTGCACTCCAGCATGGGCGACACAGCGAAACTCCATCTCAAAAAAAAAGGAAAAAAAAAAAAGAAAATTTCAAAAAAAGTGAATGATTAAAAAACAAATCTCTCATATAAAATTACAGAAAATGTACTTAACAAACAAGTCTTAAGCCCCAAAATGTGATATTATTTCATAAGTTTGGAATACATAAGTAAACAACAAAGTTTCCCTTAGGAGTTCACATTTTAGTGGAAGATTTTTAAAAATTAAAATACATATATAAGGGCCAGGCACGGTGGCTCACACTTGTAATGCCAGCACTTTGGGAGGCCGAGGCAGGCAGATTGCCTGAGGTCAGGAGCTCAAGACCAGCCTGACCAACATGGTGAAACCCTGTCTCTACTAAAAATACAAAAATTAGCTAGGCGAGGTAGTGTGTGCCTATAATCCCAGCTACTCTCAAGGCTGAAGCAGGAGAACAGCTTGAACCCAGGAGGCGGAAGTTACAGTGAGCCAAGAGAGTGCCACTGCACTCCAGCCTGGACGACAGAGCGAGACTCCATCTCAAAAAACAAATAAATAAATAAAAAATAAATTAAAATACATAAATAGAAAAACACATATATTATGTTAAAAGGTGATTTGAAAAAAATAGAGTAAGAACGAAGAAGGTCAGGTATACTCATGGGCTGACGGCAGCTGTTATAGTAGGTAGACAGGCTTAAGCGGAGCATGAGAGGGCTGCTCCCCCACCCACTAGGAATGTCAGGTGATGATTTGGCAATTATCACATTGCATCTTTAAAAGTGATAAACTGGCAGCCGATGCCAGGAAGAGGCCATTTCCTGATGATCCTCACCTGTTGCACTAAAGTGTTACCAGGGAGACGCAACTTCTCAGGCATGTGCATTAAGAGACAAAATGGCAGAGTATAACTTTCCAGGGGTGGGAGGCACACTATTGGAAAAGGGAAGAAAGCCTCAGATGGGCATGCATACAACTTCCTAAACACACTGCTCATGCTCACCTCCCAAGGGTAAGCAGGGCACTGGGCTTGGAGGCAGCACACCCTTAAGGGAAGAATCATGGGAAAGGGGCCAGTCTATAAAGTCCTAGGATCAAGGTTAATTTAAACATGGCACTTGACCTCAGTGCCTGCTTGGGTCCCTTCCAAGAGTACTTTCCTTTCTTTCCTGTTCTAAAGCCTTTTAAATAAACTTCCACTCCTGCTCTGAAACTTGCCTTGGTCTCTTTTTCTACCTAATGCTCTCAGTTGAATTATTTCTTCTGAGGAAGCAAGAATTGAGGTTGCTGCAGACCAATAGGGATTTGCCACCAGTAACTTGGATACCTTCCACTGGCACCACAGTGACAGATTACATTATTAAAAATAGTGGTAACAGTAGAGCTCATAAAAAATGTGACTTCTAAGCAAACAAAGATGAGGGAATCAGTCAAGTAGTTACCTACAAGGAGACTGTTGTAAGACAGTGGTTGTCAAAGTGTGGTCCATGGACCCCTGGGGGATTCCTAAAACCCTTTTGGGGGTATATGTGATATCAAAACTATTTTCATAATAATACTAAGACATCACTCGTCTTTTTCATTTTGTTGACATTTGCACTAAAGGTACAAAAACACTAGCAGGTAAAACTATTGGCATGTCAGCACAAATCACAGCAGCGGTATCAAAATGTACTGCATATCTTTGTATTCTTCACCTCCAGTTAAAAGGGCAGTGGGTGGGGAAGAGCCAGTTTTATTTAAGAGTTTATGTGAATAGACAGTAAAAATTACTACTTTTATTAAATCTCAACTCTTGAGTTTATGTCCTTTGAATATTTTATGAAATGAAATGAAAAGTAAAAATGAGAAGGCATACTAGTTCATGATTTACCGTTGTGAATTAGAAATGTATTATTTTTTTATCCCCAGAAACTTTACCAAAGTTTAAACTTCTCTTAGTGCTAGATACTAAATTTAGATACTAAATTCAAAAGAAGTAGAATGGTATTCTAAAAATGTACCCCCTTTCTACCTTCCTAACAGCATCTTAAACAATAAAACTAAACTGGGAATTAATTAATCATCTGTATTTCTAGAGGCAAAATGCAGTAGATATGGAAACAGATATCCTAAGAGATAAAAGTTACAACGGAAAAGTACAAACAGTGAACCTAAAGGAATTATTTAATCTTTTGGGGGACTTATTTTCCTATAAATGAGAGAACTAGACTAGGAGATTTCCAAAGTCAATTCCCTCATACACGTGGTTGCAGTGACTGCCTCTGGGCACAGGAATTTAAGGTGTGTTAGGAAAAGTACAAGAGATACTTCCTTTGTATTGCAAAGCTTTTGAATGTTGTATACGTGCAAACATTGTATGGTCAATAAAGAAAATAATTACTAAGCAAAAAGCGGAGTTCCTTAAACATCAAAAAGCTATTATATAGAAACTTAGGTTTATGGAAACAGATTTTTTAATTTGTGTATTTTACTCATACCTTACTAAAGTTTGGAGGAGGGTTTTTGCCTCTACATAAATTTGAGAGGGCCCACACAGCATTTCTTGTTGTTGTGAGTCTGTTTGAATTTGTTAATAACCTGACAAGAAAAAGGAAAAAAAGGAATTATCACCTTACATTCATTTCTCCTCTTCAGCTATCATAACATAAAATTTCTCTCCAATATATTTTATAAGATATTCAAACTAGTAAAATTGGAAAAAAGAATCTAAAATTCATTATGTTTTCAGAAGCAAAATAAGCATATTACAGTTCTATTTTCTAAAGTTTGAATCTACAATCTGAATTCTTAAGAGGATGTCATGGGAAATTTACTTATTTCTATATATATTAAAGAAAGAATACTAGATTAATTTTCTTTTCTTTTTTTTTTTTTTTTTTGAGACAGAGTCTTACTCTGTCACCCACACTGGAGTGCAGTGGCACAATCTCAGCCCACTGCAACCTCTGCCCCCTGGGTTCAAGCGATTCTCCTGCTGCAGCCTCCTGAGTAGCTGGGATTACAGGCGCCTGCCACCGCACCTGGCTAATTTTTGTATTTTTAGTAGAGATGAGGTTTCACCACCTTGGCCAGGCTGGTCTTGAACTCCCGATCTCATGATCCACCCACCTCAGCCTCCCAAAATGCTGGGATTACAGGCGTGAACCACCATGCCCGGCCAGATTAATTTTTTTAATCATGAAAATAATATATTATATGAATTCAGAAAGCAAGGAATACAGTTTCAAATTATATACAGATGACCTACTGACAAGGGAAGTTCTTTTGTTGTGTTTTTAACGGAGTATGTCTTAGTATTTTTTTACCTGGTTTGCAATGAACCTTGGTATCTACTAAGAAACTGAGTATTTAAAATGAGAATTTTTCTTCTTCAGCTCCTAAGGAGTTACTACTTACAGGTTTGTTTGTTTTTTTTTTTCAAAGCATAACTTTATGTTTTAGCTATTTATATTTAAATAGGAGATCACCTAAAATAGTAGTACTTGAAACTTTTAGAATTATGGACCCCCTTGAGACCATAATGGATCCTTACCTCAGAAAAAAAGCACATACATCAAAATTTGGCATGCAATTTCAGGAGTTTGTTAACCTCCTAAGGACCTCCACAAACCTGCTAGAAGTACAAAGAACCTAGGTTAAAAAAATCCCTGTTTTAGAGTGACATATGCAAATATGGTACAGAATAGAACTCCAGGTGCTTGTTCCTGGGGGAACACCAAGAAACCTGCAAACACTGTCAGAATCAAGTTGATTAGAACTCTGAAGATAGTCGAAAGTTTATGGCAACTAAGATAACTTTTAACCAGGAAAGGGCTGAAATGTGGTAGGAAAGGTTTCCAGCATTTTAACCTACTCTTACCCAACCCCCTCCCCAGCCTGGCAGCAACCTTTAAGACAGCAGTCTGAGTTCTCACTGTGGGTTCCTGGTTCAGAAAGGAGTAGAGCAGAACTTGTTTCCAAGGAATTGTGTTTGTCTGTTCTGACCTATTTGGAGGCCCCCTGAAAAACTGATGCAAAGGGCTTGCCTTTGTTTTGCATAACTGGGAATTCTCTCAGGGTGGAAAAGCAGCTTTGTAAACAAGGAATGGTCCTCAAAAACATTAAAAGGCAAATGAATGAGATGTTGACACCTGAGCAAAAGACATAGTTGAGGCAAACAAGGGACACATTGAAAACCTGTCTGGAAAGGAGGGGAGTAAGATACTTGGGCTATGAGGGATGTGAAAAGCTCCCACATATATAACACAATCTGAAGGCCCATGCACATGTCCAGGGCAGAGTCCACAATCAGAAAAAACATGAAGAGACCTACGCTTTCACTTCTAGTTTTCCTTTAGACTTAGCACCAGCAGGGAGTAAAGTAGTGCTAAGTCACAGCTGTAATCAGCCTGACTAAGCATTGAAGAGGTGGCTCAATGCAGGGCCAATCTTTAAAAACCTGGAGACTTTTTTTTTGTTTATTTTTGGCTCCAGATATTTAAAGCACTCTCTGCTGTCAAACCATTAGCTACCCACTGAGTTAAGGGAAAAGAGATTTCAGAGACCACACATGACAAGGAATACAGGCTTTATAAAATTAATTTTAAAAGTCCCCAAATAAATAACTACAACAAGGAGCAACACGAAAACCTGGAAAGAGAGGAGAATCTGATTTCCATAGTTCCACAGTTACAATAATCAGTCCAGTTTTTCAACAAGAAATTATGAGGCATGCAAAGAAATTTTAAAAGTGTAGTCCATGCCAGGCGCGGTGGCTCACGCCTGTAATCCCAGCACTTTGGGAGGCCGAGGCTGGCGGATCACAAGGTCAGGAGATCGAGACCACGGTGAAACCCCATCTCTACTAAAAATACAAAAAACTAGCCGGGCGCGGTGGCGGGCGCCTGTAGTCCCAGCTACTCGGGTGGCTGAGGCAGGAGAATGGCGTGAACCCAGGAGGCGGAGCTTGCAGTGAGCCAAGATCGCGCCACTGCACTCCAGCCAGGGGGACAGAGCAAGACTCCGCCTCAAAAAAAAAAAAAAAAAAAAGTGTAGTCCATTAACAGTGAAATACATAAATTAAAAGAAATTTTCCCTGAGAAATCACAGACATTGGATTTACTATGCAAAGATTTTAAATTCATTGTCTGATACACTCAAAACAGCTAAAGGACCTATGTACAAAAAAAACTAAAGAAAACTATAAAAACAATGTCTCAACAAATACAGAATCATCACTATGGAAACAGACATTATAAAAAGGAACTAAATAGGAATTATGAAGCTGTAAGTATAAAACTGAAATTAAAAATTCACTAGAGGGGTATGACAGCAGATTGAGCAGGGAGAAGAAAGAATCCACAATCCTAAGATAGAGTAACTGAAATTATTCAAACCGAGGAGCAGAAAGAAACGAATGACAAGAAATGAACACAATCTAAGAAAGCTGCAAAATACCATCAAGCATACCAACATATGCATAATGGAAATCCAAGAAGAAAAGGAGTGAAAAGAATATGTGAAGAAATAATTATTGAAAATTTTTCAAACTTTATAAAAGAAATGAATCTACACATCCAAGAAGCAAAATAAACTCTAAGGATAAACTCAAAGAGATACACACGAAGACACATGTAATCAAAAGACAAAGACAGAATCTTGAAAACAAAAAGAGAGAAGTGACCCATAGTATACAAAGATTCCACATAAAGATCAATAGCTGATTTCTCATCAAAAACCATGAAGGACAGAGGCAATGGGATGACATATTGAAAGTGCTGAAAGAAACTCTCAACCAAGACTTGAATATCTGGCAAAACAATCCTTCCAAACAGAAGGAGAAAGTGAGATTCCTACATGAGCAAAAGCTGAGGAAAGGCATCACTAGCAGACTGGCTTTACAAGAAGAGCTAAAGGGAATCCTTTGTGCTGAAATGAAAGGGCAATAAACAATACCTCAAAACCATACAAAGAAATAAAGAATACTGCTAAAGATAGCTACATAGGTAACTCTAAGAGCTAGTATTACGGAATTTTTGGTTTGTAAATCCTCTTTTTTTTCCCTACATGACTTAAAAGTAAAATGCAGGGGCCGGGCACAGTGGCTCACGTCTGTAATCCCAGCACTTTGGGAGGCCGAGGCAGGCAGATCACGAGGTCAGGAGATCGAGACCATCCTGGCTAACACGGTGAAACTCCATCTCTACTAAAAATACAAAAAATTAGCCAGGCATGGGGCGGACGCCTGTAGTCCCAGCTACTCAGGGGGCTGAGGCAGGAGAATGGCATGAATCTGGGAGGTGGAGCTTGCAGTGAGCCGAGATCACACCACTGCACTCCAGCCTGGGCAACAGAGCAAGACTTCGTCTCAAAATAAATAAATAAATAAATAAATAATTTTTTAAAAGTAAAATGCAAAAAAAAAGCATTATAAATCTAGGGTAATGGGCACACCATGTATAATAATGTAATTTATGGCAATAACAACTTAAGGAGGGTGAGACAGAAATGTATAGGAGTAGTGTTCTTTGTATAATTTTGAAGGTAAACTGCAAGTAATTCAATCAAGATGGTTACTAGTTTAAGGTGTTAATTATACTCCTTAGAGTAACCATTAAAAAAAAAAAACTTTTAAAAAAATAGGAAAGGAAACAAGAAAGGAATCAATACTGTAAATTATTAAAAAAAAACAAAAGTGACATTTGGAAAACAAATAACAATGGCCAGGTGCTATGGCTCACATTTATAATCCCCTTGCCTTGGGAGGCCAATACAGGAGGATCGCTTGAGGCCAGAAGTTCAAGGCCAGCCTAGGCAACATAATGAGACTCTGTCTCTACAAAAGCTCAAATAATAATAATAATAATATAATAATAAACTGGCAACAGTAAGTCCCCATTTATCAGTAGTTATACTAAATGTAAATGAATTAAACTCTCAAAAGTAGTCAGTAACTAGCAGAATACATTAAACAAAACAAAACCCATAATAAGTCCACGATGCCGTCTACAAATGACTCATAGAATCAAAGACATAAATAGGTTGAAAGTGAAATAGAAAAAGATCTTCCACGCAAATAATACACTTGATCTCAGCCAAAAGGCCGAGAAGCGATTTTTCATGTAAATAATAACAGAGAGCCAGAACAGTTATATTAATATGAGACTAACTAGACTGTAAGTCAAAAATTGTTTTCAGAGACAAAGAAGAACACAATATATTGATAACAAGTCAATCTATCAGGAAGAAGTAACACATGGGCCAGATGCAGCGGCTCATGCTTATAATCCCGGCACTTTCGGAGGCCAAGGTGGGTAGATCACCTGAGGCCAAAAGTTCAAGACCAGTCTGACCAACACGGTGAGACCCATCTCTACTAAAGATACAAAAATCAGCTGGGCTTGGTGGCATGTGCCTGTGGTTCCTGCTATTCAGGAGGCTGAGGCAGGAGAATAGCTTAAACCTGGGGGCGGAGGTTCAATGAGCCGAGACTGTACCACTGCACTCCAGCCTGGGCAACAGAGCAAGATTCTGTCTCAAAAAAAAAAAAAAAAGAAGTATTACTTAAAAACTTACATGGTCTAGGCCAGGCACGGTGGCTCATGCCTGTAATCCCAGCACTTTGGGAGGCCAAGGTGGGCGGATCACAAGGTCAGGAGATCAAGACCATCCTGGCTACTACGGTGAAACCCCGTTTCTACTAAAAATACAAAAATAATTAGCCAGGCATGGTGGCGGGTACCTGTAGTCCCAGCTACTAGGAAGGCTGAGGCAGGAGAATGGCCTGAACCCGGGAGGCGGAGCTTGCAGTGAGCTGAGACCACGCCACTGCACTCTAGCCTGGGCGACAGAGCAAGACTCCATCTCAAAAAAAAAAGCAAAAACAAAACAAAAAAAAACTTACATGGTCTAACAAGAAAGTCCCAAAATATACAAAGCAAAAACTGACAGAATTGGAGTGAGAAAAAGACAGTTGTGCAATGAAAATTTGAGAGTGCAATATGCTGCTTCAAATAATAGAACTTCTAGGTAGGTAATTAATAAGAAAATAGGGGACTTCAACACTATAAATCAATTAGATATAACAGACATCTAGACAATATTCCATTCAAAAATAGCAGAATATATATTTTTTCTCAAGCGCATATGCAACGTTATCCAGAATACATTATACGTTAGATCACAAAGCAAATCTAATAATTTTTTCTTTTTTTTTTGAGACAGGTTCTCACTGTTCTCTGTTGCCTATGCTGGAGTGCAGCAATGCAATCTCAGCTGACTGCAACCTCTGCCTGACTCTGGGCTCAAGCTATCTTTCCACTTCAGTCTCCTGAGCAGCTAAGACTATAGGCACGTACCACCACACCCAGCTAATTTTTGTATTTGTGTTGAGATGGGGTTTTGCCATGTTGTCCAGCTGGTCTTGAACTCGTGAGCTCAAGTGATCCACCTGCCTTGGTCTCCCAAAGTGTTAGGATTACATGCATGAGCCACCACACCCAGCTCCAATAAGTGTTTTTTTTTGAGACAGTCTCACCCTGTCACCCAGGCTGGAGTGCAGTGGCATGATCACCGCTCACTGCAACCTCTGCTTCCTGCGTTCAAGCAATTCTCCTGCCTTAGCCTCCTGAGTAGCTGGGGGATTACCGACATGCACTACCAAGCCCAGCTAATTTTTGTATTTTTAGTAGAAATGAGGTTTCACCACGTTGGCCAGGCTGGTCTCAAATCCCTACCTCAAGTGATCCACCTGCCTTGGTCTCCCAAAGTGCTGGGATTACAGGCGTGAGCCACCATGTCTGGCTCTGGCCCTGATAAATTTTTGAAAAGTGAAATCATAAAAAGGATCTTCTCTGACAACAATGGAATGAAACTAAAAATAAAGAGGGAAAATTAGAAAATTCAGAACTATGAGTAGAGTAACATACTCTTAAATAACTAGCGAGTTAAAACACACAGACACACAGATAAAATATTTTGAGATAAATAAAAATAAAAACACACCAAAACTTAAGGGATGTAGTGAAATTAATACTCAGAAAAAAATTTATTAACACCCATATGAAAAAAGATAACCTTCCACCTTCAGAAAGTAGAAAAATTAGAGTACATGAAACTTACAGCTAGCAGGAGGAAGAAAATAAAGTTAAGACCAGAGATAAAATACAGAATAGAAAAACACTACAGAAAATCAATTAAACAAAAAGGTAGTTCTTTGACCAAAAAAAAAAATCAACAAAAACAAGCCTTTATCTAGATGGACAAAAGGAAAAAGATTCATATTACTACAGTTTGGCTGGGTGCAGTGGCTCACACCTGTAATCCCAGCACTTCAGGAGGTTGAAGCAAGCAGATCACCTGAGGTCATGAGTTCAAGACCAGCCTGGCCAACATGGTGAAACCACGTCTCTACAAAAATACAAAAATTAGCCAGGCGTGGTGGTGTGCACCTGTGATCCCAGCAACTTGGGAGCCTGAGGCAGAAGATTCACTTGAACCCGGGAGGTGAAGTGTGTAGTGAGCCAAGATCGTGCCATTGCACTCCAGTCTGTGCAACAGAGCAAGACTCCATATATAATCATATTACTACAATTAAGAACGAAAGTAGAGACACTACTATCAGCATTTCAACAACAAAAAAACAACTATATGAGAATATTATCATCAAAAGCCAAGAAAAATAAGCTAGAGGAAATGAAAAACCACTTAGAAACACAGAAACTACCAAACTGACTTAAGAATAGAAAATCTAAATAGAACTCTAACAAGATATAGAATTCTAATCAAATACTTCCCAGAAAGGAAAAGTCCAGCATCCGATGGCTTCACTAGTGAATCCTACCAAACATTAATGAATAATTCTCAAACTCTTTCAAAAAATAAGAGAAAACTTAAAATAATGGAAAGAATGTAACTGGATTATTTGTAACTCAAAGGATTAAAGCTTGAGGGCATAGATACCCCATTCTCCATGACGTGCTTATTTCACATTGCATGCCTATATCAAAACATCTCATGTACCCCATAAATACACACACCTACTATGTAACTGCAAAATTTTTCTTTAAAAAATAAGAGAACACTTCCTCATCAATTCTATGAGGATAGCATTACTGTGATACCAAAGCCAAAGACATCAAAACAAAAGTTACAAAAGAAAAAATATTTCTTTGGATTATACATACAAAAATCCTCAACAAAATTCTAGGAAACTGAATTTAGCAGCATATACTATGACCACATGGCATTTAACCAACGAATGCAAAGAAGGTTCAATATACAAATATCAATCAAAATAATAAACCATATTAATATAATGAATTTAAAAAACAAGTTACCATTTCAACTGGATGCAAAAAGTATTTAAAAGAGCTCAACATCCTTTTATGATAAAAACACTAAACAGGTCAGACCTGTAATCCCAGCACTTTGGGAGGTCGAGGGAGGTGGATCATGAGGTCAGGAAATCACGACCATCCTGGCCAACATGGGGAAACCCTGTCTCTACTAAAAACACAAAAATTAGCTGGGCATGGTGGTGCACGCTTGTAGTCCCAGCTACCTGGGAGGTTGAGGCAGGAGCATTGAACCCAAGAGGCGGAGTCTGCAGTGAGCCAAGATCGTGCCACTGTACTCCAGCTTGGCAACAGAGCATGACTCTGTCTCAAAAAAAAAAAAAAAAAATAGAAATAGAAGGAAACTACCTCAACAGGATAAAGGGCATGTATCAAAAACTATAGCTCACATCACACTGAATGATGAAAGAGTTATAGTTTTTACTCCAAGATAAGAAGACAAAGACACTCATTTTTGCTACTTCTAAATAACACTGTAATGGAAGCTCTATCCAAAGCAATTGTGCAACAAAAAGAATCAACCACAACCAAATTGGAAAGCAAGAAATGAAACTATCTTAAAAAAAAAAAAATTTAGAGATGGGGTCTTGCTATGTTGCACAGGCTAGAGTGCAGTGACTATTCATAAGCATGATCATAGTGCCCTACAGCCTCAAATGAACCTGACCTCAAATTCGAGTTCAAGACTAGCCTGGCCAACATGGTGAAACTCCATCTCTACTAAAAATACAAAAATCAGTCTGGTATGGTGGTGCATGCCTGTATTCCCAGCTACCTGGGAGGGTTGAGGCATGAGAACCACTTGAACCCAGGAGGCTCCTGACCTCAAATGACCCTCCCTACTCAGCCTCCCAAGTATCTGGGACTACAGGCACATGCCACTATGCTCAGCAGTGAAACTACCATTATTGACAGATGACATGATCTAATATATGGAAATCCACAACAATCGACAAAAAAACTATTAGTGCTAATAAATTCAACAAAGTTGCAAGATACAAGATCAACACACAGGCCGGATGTGGTGGCTCACACTTGTAATCCCAGAGCTTTGGGAGGCCAAGGGGGGGATGGATCACTTGAGGCCAGGAGTTCAAGACCACCCTGGCCAACATGGTGAAACTCCGTCTCTACTAAAAATACAAAAATTAGCCAGGTGTGGTTGTACATGACTGTAATCCCAGCTACTTGGGAAGCTGAGGCATGAGAATCACTTGAATCTGGAAGGCATAGGCTGCAGTGAGCCAAGATTACGCCACTGCACTCTAGCCTAGGTGACACAGCAAGACCCTGTCTCAAAATAAATACATAAATAAATAATCAACACACAAAAATCAGTTGTATTTCTATATACTACCAAGGAACAGTCAAAAAAGAAATTAGGGGGGCGGAGCAAGATGGCCGAATAGGAACAGCTCCAGTCTCCAACTCCCAGCGCGAGTAACACAGAAGACCGGTGATTTCTGCATTTTCAACTGAGGTACTGGGGTCATCTCTCTAGGGAGTGCCGGACAATAAGTGCTGGTCAGCTGCTGCAGCCTGACCAGCGTGAGCTGAAGCAGGGCGAGGCATCGCCTCACCTGGAAGCGCAAGGGGGAAGGAAATCCGTTTTCCTAGCCAGGGGAACTGAGACACATAACACCTGGAAAATCGCGTAACTCCCACCCCAATACTGCGCTTTAAGGAAACAGGCACACCAGGAGAATATATCCCACACCTGGCCGGGAGGGTCCCACGCCCAGGAGCCTCCCTCACTGCTAACACAGCCGTCTGCGGCGATCTATCCGCAAGGCAGCAGCGAGGCTGGGGGAGGGGCGCCCGCCATTGCTGAGGCTTAAGTAGGTAAACAAAGCCGCTGGGAAGCTCGAACTGGGTGGAGCTCACAGCAGCTCAAGGAAACCTGCCTGTCTCTGTAGACTCCACCTCTGGGGACAGCCCACAGCTGAGGTCCAATAGGGAAAGCAGCGGGGGCGGTGCAGAGGCGAACGACTCTGTCTGACAGCTTTGGGGAGAGCCGTGGATCTCCCAACGCGGAGGTTGAGATCCGAGAACGGACAGACTGCCTGCTCAGGTGGGTCCCTGACCCCTGAGTAGCCTAGCTGGGAGACATCCCCCACTAGGGGCAGTCTGACACCCCACACCTCACAGGGTGGAGTCATCCCTGAGAGGAAACTTCCAAAGGAAGAATCAGACAGGTACACTCGCTGCTCAGCAATATTCTATCTTTGGCAACCTCTGCTGCTGATACCCAGGCAAACAGGGTCTGGAGTGGACCTCAAGCAATCTCCAACAGACCAACAGACAGTCCTTCTGACTGTCAGACGGAAAACTATCAAACAGGAAGGACACCTATACAAAAACCCCATCAGTACGTCACCATCATCAAAGACCAGAGACAGATAAAACCACAAAGATGGGGAAAAAGCAGGGCAGAAAAGCTGGAAATTCAAAAAATAAGAGCGCATCTCCCCCTGCAAAGGAGCGCAGCCCATCGCCAGCAACGGATCAAAGCTGGTCAGAGAATGACTTTGACGAGATGAGAGAAGAAGGCTTCAGTCCATCAAACTTCTCAGAGCTAAAGGAGGAATTACGTACCCAGCGCAAAGAAACTAAAAATCTTGAAAAAAAAGTGGAAGAATTGACAGCTAGACTAATTAATGCAGAGAAGATCATAAACGAAATGACAGAGATGAAAACCATGACACGAGAAATACGTGACAAATGCACAAGCTTCAGTAACCGACTCGATCAACTGGAAGAAAGAGTATCAGCGATTGAGGATCAAATGAATGAAATGAAGCGAGAAGAGAAAGCAAAAGAAAAAAGAAGAAAAAGAAATGAACAAAGCCTGCAAGAAGTATGGGATTATGTAAAAAGACCAAATCTACGTCTGATTGGGGTGCCTGAAAGTGAGGGGGAAAATGGAACCAAGTTGGAAAACACTCTTCAGGATATCATCCAGGAGAACTTCCCCAACCTAGTAGGGCAGGCCAACATTCAAATTCAGGAAATACAGAGAACGCCACAAAGATACTCCTCCAGAAGAGCAACTCCAAGACACATAATTGCCAGATTCACCAAAGTTGAAATGAAGGAAAAAATCTTAAGGGCAGCCAGAGAGAAAGGTCGGGTTACCCACAAAGGGAAGCCCATCAGACTAACAGCAGATCTCTCGGCAGAAACTCTACAAGCCAGAAGAGAGTGGGGGCCAATATTCAACGTTCTTAAAGAAAAGAATTTTCAACCCAGAATTTCATATCCAGCCAAACTAAGTTTCATCAGTGAAGGAGAAATAAAATCCTTTACAGATAAGCAAATGCTTAGAGATTTTGTCACCACCAGGCCTGCCTTACAAGAGACCCTGAAGGAAGCCCTAAACATGGAAAGGAACAACCGGTACCAGCCATTGCAAAAACATGCCAAAATGTAAAGACCATCGAGGCTAGGAAGAAACTGCATCAACTAATGAGCAAAATAACCAGTTAATATCATAATGACAGGATCAAGTTCACACATAACAATATTAACCTTAAATGTAAATGGACTAAATGCTCCAATTAAAAGACACAGACTGGCAAACTGGATAAAGAGTCAAGACCCATCAGTCTGCTGTATTCAGGAGACCCATCTCACATGCAGAGACATACATAGGCTCAAAATAAAGGGATGGAGAAAGATCTACCAAGCAAATGGAGAACAAAAAAAAGCAGGGGTTGCAATCCTAGTCTCTGATAAAACAGACTTTAAACCATCAAAGATCAAAAGAGACAGAGAAGGCCATTACATAATGGTAAAGGGATCAATTCAACAGGAAGAGCTAACTCTCCTAAATATATATGCACCCAATACAGGAGCACCCAGATTCATAAAGCAAGTCCTTAGAGACCTACAAAGAGACTTAGACTCCCATACAATAATAATGGGAGATTTCAACACTCCACTGTCAACATTAGACAGATCAACGAGACAGAAAGTTAACAAGGATATCCAGGAATTGAACTCATCTCTGCACCAAGCGGACCTAATAGACATCTATAGAACTCTCCACCCCAAATCAACAGAATATACATTCTTCTCAGCACCACATCGCACTTATTCCAAAATTGACCACATAATGGAAGTAAAGCACTCCTCAGCAAATGTACAAGAACAGAAATTATAACAAACTGTCTCTCAGACCACAGTGCAATCAACTAGAACTCAGGACTAAGAAACTCAATCAAAACCGCTCAACTACATGGAAACTGAATAACCTGCTCCTGAATGACTACTGGGTACATAACGAAATGAAAGCAGAAATAAAGATGTTCTTTGAAACCAATGAGAACAAAGATACAACATACCAGAATCTCTGGGACACATTTAAAGCAGTGTGTAGAGGGAAATTTATAGCACTAAATGCCCACAAGAGAAAGCAGGAAAGATCTAAAATTGACACTTTAACATCACAATTAAAAGAACTAGAGAGGCAAGAGCAAACACATTCAAAAGCTAGCAGAAGGCAAGAAATAACTAAGATCAGAGCAGAACTGAAGGAGATAGAGTCACAAAAAACCCTCCAAAAAATCAATGAATCCAGGAGTTGGTTTTTTGAAAAGATCAACAAAATTGACAGACCGCTAGCAAGACTAATAAAGAAGAAAAGAGAGAGGAATCAAATAGACGCAATAAAAAATGATAAAGGGGATATCACCACCGACCCCACAGAAATACAAACAACCATCAGAGAATACTATAAATGCCTCTACGCAAATCGACTAGAAAATCTAGAAGAAATGGATAATTTCCTCGAGACTTACACTCTCCCAAGACTGAACCAGGAAGAAGTTGAATCCCTGAATAGACCAATAACAGGCTCTGAAATTGAGGCAACAATTAATAGCCTACCCACCAAAAAAAGTCCAGGACCAGATGGATTCACAGCTGAATTCTACCAGAGGTACAAGGAGGAGCTGGTACCATTCCTTCTGAAACTATTCCAATCAATAGAAAAAGAGGGAATCCTCCCTAACTCATTTTATGAGGCCAACATCATCCTGATACCAAAGCCTGGCAGAGACACAACAAAAAAGAGAATTTTAGACCAATATCCCTGATGAACATCGATGCAAAAATTCTCAATAAAATACTGGCAAACCGGATTCAGCAGCACATCAAAAAGCTTATCCACCACGATCAAGTGGGCTTCATCCCTGGGATGCAAGGCTGGTTCAACATTCGCAAATCAATAAACGTAATCCAGCATATAAACAGAACCAAAGACAAGAACCACATGATTATCTCAATAGATGCAGAAAAGGCTTTTGACAAAATTCAACAGCCCTTATGCTAAAAACGCTCAATAAATTCGGTATTGATGGAACGTACCTCAAAATAATAAGAGCTATTTACGACAAACCCACAGCTAATATCATACTGAATGGGCAAAAACTGGAAAAATTCCCTTTGAAAACTGGCACAAGACAGGGATGCCCTCTCTCACCACTCCTATTCAACATAGTGTTGGAAGTTCTGGCTAGGGCAATCAGGCAAGAGAAAGAAATCAAGGGTATCCAGTTAGGAAAAGAAGAAGTCAAATTGTCCCTGTTTGCAGATGACATGATTGTATATTTAGAAAAACCCATCGTCTCAGCCCAAAATCTCCTTAAGCTGATAAGCAACTTCAGCAAAGTCTCAGGATACAAAATTAATGTGCAAAAATCACAAGCATTCTTATACACCAGTAACAGACAAGCAGAGAGCCAAGTCAGGAATGAACTTCCATTCACAATTGCTTCAAAGAGAATAAAATACCTAGGAATCCAGCTTACAAGGGATGTAAAGGACCTCTTCAAGGAGAACTACAAACCACTGCTCAGTGAAATCAAAGAGGACACAAACAAATGGAAGAACATACCATGCTCATGGATAGGAAGAATCAATATCGTGAAAATGGCCATACTGCCCAAGGTTATTTATAGATTCAATGCCATCCCCATCAAGCTACCAATGAGTTTCTTCACAGAATTGGAAAAAACTGCTTTAAAGTTCATATGGAACCAAAAAAGAGCCCGCATTGCCAAGACAATCCTAGGTCAAAAGGACAAAGCTGGAGGCGTCACGCTACCTGACTTCAAACTATACTACAAGGCTACAGTAACCAAAACAGCATGGTACTGGTACCACAACAGAGAAATAGACCAGTGGAACAGAACAGAGTCCTCAGAAATAATACCACACATCTACAGCCATCTGATCTTTGACAAACCTGACAAAAACAAGAAATGGGGAAAGGATTCCCTATTTAATAAATGGTGCTGGGAAAATTGGCTAGCCACAAGTAGAAAGCTGAAACTGGATCCTTTCCTTACCCCTTATACGAAAATTAATTCAAGATGGATTAGAGACTTAAATGTTAGACCTAATACCATAAAAACCCTAGAAGAAAATCTAGGTAGTACCATTCAGGACATAGGCATGGGCAAGGACTTCATGTCTAAAACACCAAAAGCAACGGCAGCAAAAGCCAAAATTGACAAATGGGATCTAATTAAACTAAAGAGCTTCTGCACAGCAAAAGAAACTACCATCAGAGTGAACAGGCAACCTACAGAATGGGAGAAAATTTTTGCAACCTACTCATCTGACAAAGGGCTAATATCCAGAATCTACAAAGAACTCAAACAAATATACAAGAAAAAAACAAACAACCCCATCAAAAAGTGGGGAAAGGATATGAACAGACATTTCTCAAAAGAAGACATCCATACAGCCAACAGACACATGAAAAAATGCTCGTCATCACTCGCCATCAGAGAAATGCAAATCAAAACCACAATGAGATACCATCTCACACCAGTTAGAATGGCAATCATTAAGAAGTCAGGAAACAATAGATGTTGGAGAGGATGTGGAGAAATAGGAACACTTTTACACTGTTGGTGGGATTGTAAACTAGTTCAACCATTATGGAAAACAGTATGGCGATTCCTCAAGGATCTAGAACTAGATGTACCATATGACCCAGCCATCCCACTACTGGGTATATACCCAAAGGATTATAAATTACTCTACTACAAAGACACATGCACACGCATGTTTATTGCGGCACTATTCACAATAGCAAAGACTTGGAATCAACCCAAATGTCCATCTGTGACAGACTGGATTAAGAAAATGTGGCACATATACACCATGGAATACTATGCAGCCATCAAAAAGGATGAGTTTGCGTCCTTTGTAGGGACATGGATGCAGCTGGAAACCATCATTCTTAGCAAACTATCACAAGAAGAGAAAACCAAACACCGCATGTTCTCACTCATAGGTGGGAACTGAACAATGAGATCACTTGGACTCGGGAAGGGGAACATCACACACTGGGGCCTATCATGGGGAGGGGGGAGGAGGGAGGGATTGCACTGGGGAGTTATACATGATATAAACGTTATGCACATGTACCCTAGAACTTAAAGTATAATAAAAAATAAAAAACATTAAAAAAAAATAAAAAAGAAAAAAAAAAAAAAGAAATTAAGAAAACAATTTCATTTACATTTGAATAAAAAGAATAAAAGACTTTGGAATACATTTAACCAAAGAGGTATAAAACCTGTTTACTAAAATCTACAAAATATTGTTAAAATGAAAGCGCTTAATTAATTAAAAGATATCTCAGGTTCATGAATTGGAAGCCTTAATATTATTAAGATGGCAATACTGCTTAAAGTGATCTACAGAGTAAATGAAACCCCTATCAAAATGACAATGACCCTTTTATAGAAATGAAAAAGTCAACTTACACCCACTAAGATCTAAATCAGAGTAACAGATAATACATGTTGGTGATGATACAGAGAAATTACAACACTCATACATTGCTAGCAGAATGTAAAATGGTATAGCTGCTGTGATAAAGTTTGGTAGTCCCTAAACAATTAAAGCTAGAATTACCATATTACCTGGCAAACTGCACTCCTACGTATTTATATACCCACAAGAATTAAAAACTAGTACTGAAACAAAACCTTGTACATGAATGTTCATAGGAGCAATATTTATAGTGGTCAAAAGGTGGACACACTGAAGTGTTCATCTATTAATGAATGAATAAAATGTGGCACATGCATAAAATGGAATATAATTCAGCCACAAAAAGAACGAAGTACTGATACATGCACTATAATATGGATGAACATTGAAAACAGTAAGCTAAAAGAAGCCAGACACAAAGGTCATATATTGTATGATTCCACATATGTGATATATACAGTATACGCAAATCCATAGAGAGAGAAAACAGATTTGTAGTTTCCAAGGCACAAGGTGATGGCAAAACGGGATGTCACTGCTAATGGGGGTACTGGGTTTCTGTTCAAGGTGGTAAAAAAAATTCGGGAACTAGAGAGTAGTGATAGTTGTACAATGTTGCAAATCTACTTCATGCCACTAAATTGTACACTTTAAAATGGTTAAACTGGTTACATGTATTCTACCACACTAAAAGAAAAGTTTCTGTTCTAAAGGCTTTCCTAAAAACAGATGTGAGATTTCTCCAAAATACAACAGATTTGGAAATAAAATAGTTATACTGATTTTGTATGCTAAGAGTTGACAATTTTTTTCAGTAATATTTTAGGGTTTGCAGGCCCTCTTTCTCGTTTCTATTACTCACCTATGCTGATGTAGCATGAAAGCAACCAAAGACATTAAGTAAGTGAATAGGTGTGACTGTGTTCCGATAAAACTTAATTTACAAAAACGTGAAGCAAGCCAGATTTGGCCTAAGAGATAAAGCTGGCCAACCTCTGTTGTATATTATTGTTCTTTTTTTTGTGTTAATGGAGTCATTATGAGAAAGTACAAATATGCTACATTATAAAGTTGAGTTAAATTACAGCAAAGTTGTATCAGGATAGTTTATAGTAGGAAAAGATTTACATTTACTGAGAATCAAATCAATACTAATAAAATAAATTAAAATATCACTCAAACAGAACAGATAAAATGACACATTTGTTTTACATTTATTTAAGCATTACCAAATGTGAATTACAATGTGAACAACAAATAATGCATAATCATTTTTTAAGCTGAAAACTTTTCCTTTTGCCTAACTCCAGTGAGAGTATCTAACTTAACTTCCTTTTAACTACCTTATTTTTTTAAATACTTTGAAACTTTTAAGATGAAGTTTTATAATGAAACTCTGAAACTTTCCAACTTTCTAATACCCTTTTTGGAAATTATTATTATAATAATATTATTATTATTATCTGAAATGGAGTTTCACTCTTGTTGCCAAGGCTGGAGTGCAATGGCATGATCTCAGCTCAGCGCAACCTCCACCTCCCGGGTTCAAGCGATTCTCCTGCCTCAGCCTCTTGATTACAGGCATGCACCACCACACCCGGCTAATTTTGTATTTTCAGTAGAGACGGGGTCTTTCTCCATGTTGGTCAGGCTGGTCTCGAACTCCTGACCTCAGGGGATCCACCCGCCTCGGCCTCCCAAAGTGCTGGGATTACAGGCATGAGCCACCACGCCCAGCCTGAAATTGTTTTTATAACTATTACTACATAGCTGGGTACTGGTTATTCTTCCTTCATTTTATTTTTTAGTTTGGTTTCTGCAGTCACGGTTAAAAAGTACCTTAGGACATTTAAAGAGATTAGACCTAAGAAATGTTTACTACTTCATAAACCACTACGTACTTGAGATATTAACAAATAATAAAATGAAATAGAGACAGAACAACAAAAACAAAAATTGCTCAGTTAATTTATATACCACATAAATCAGGTGAGACAAGTATCAAATTGAAACTTTAAGAAATGTTTTTAATAGTACAGACTTCAAAAGGATTAATATTGAACTCTAAATCAGTACTTTCTTTTATAGCTCAGCTAAATTCTCAAATAATATGGACCATTAACTTTAAGCCCATAATAAATGAAATTATAGTGAGTGGTTCAGTGGTTTGCATACAGATCTTCGATTAATATTGGTTAAATGAAACCATGCCAAGAAATAACTTCTGTCCACAGAAAGCTAGAGTAAAACGTTTTTTGAAAACTAGTGTCTAGAAATTTATTCTTCCTATTCAATTCCTCAGCTGGAGAGGATGAAGAATGCACCTCCACGCAGAAATGAAGAGTAAAATATTTACTTCTAACCATCTCCTTGATTAGTATTTTTCTTCACTACCTGCCATTGGCATTTATCCTACATAAAGATCCTCTTAATCATAAACAATATGTATAAACCTGTCTTTCAAAAAGTTTTTATGTCATTTCTATAAAGGACCTTACATTACAGGGTAATTTCTTTTTTAAAAAAATACATAAAGTAATTGAGGAAACTATTAGATAAATCACTTTAGGTAAAATTCTAACCCTGAAAGAAAAATCTCCATCTTAAAATCTTTGTTCTTTTAATAAAATTTAAAACATACCAACATCCTAAATACACTATCTGTTCAAGTATTAAGGATTCCCTGCTATAGCAATATGTAAATTTTATTGTATTATAAACTACTATATATCCTTGTTTTTGCAGAATAATTATTTTATATCAGTAAGCATCAAGTGAGCAATGACCACTGTTAAGTGTGGTTTAAGAGAACATAAAAGACACCGACAACAATTTGAAAATTTCTCTTGGTTCTACCTACTTTCAAGCTACTGTAGGCCTGATAACCACAAGACAAATTTAAAAGTATGACTGAAGAACTTAATTATATATATAGAATAGAGTGGAGTATATAGTTTTTGATACATACTTAATTGTGACAAAGTACTTACTCTAAAAGAGGTGGAAGTATTTCACAATTCAAAACAAAATCTCTGCATTCTGCATTGTCACCAGCAATATTGCCAAGTGCCCAAACAGCCTTAGGAAAAAAAAAAAATTATCTTAAAACAATATTTTAAATTAGAGGTTTCCTTCAGGAATGAGATTTTAGTATAGAATGAACAAAGTAACAGTTTGTGACACGTTAAAAAAAAAGTAAAGAAGAAAAACTTTTAAAATGCAATTTAGTATTTTTATTCAAATTGAAAGATAGGACATTTAAAAAGTTTTCCAGCTGAGCAGGGTGGCTCACATGTGTAATTCCAGCACTTTGGGAAGCTGAGGTGGGCAGACCGCTTGAGTCCAGGAGTTCAAAACCAGCCTGAGCAACATGGTAAAACCCTGTCTCTACCAAAAAAATGACAAAAAGTAGCTGGGTGTGGTGGCACGCACCTGTCATCTCAGCTACTTGGGAGGCTAAGGTGTGAGGATCACTTGAGCCCAGGAGGCAGAGGTTGCAATGAGCCATGCTCCACCTTGGGCAACAGAGCAAAACTCTGTCTCCAAAAAAAAAAGTTTTCCTTGCATACTAGTGAAATATCTATACTGTTCAACAAAGAGCATAGTTTACTCTGAATTTACACGGAAAGACTAAATATATTTAGCAAATTTTCCAATTATAATCATGCACTGCATAACATTTTAGTCAATAACAGACTGCATATAAGATGGTAGTCTCAAAATATTATAACACCATATCTTTACTGTACCTTTTGTATTTTTAGATACACAAATACTTACCACTATAGTCTATAGTAGGCTAGGTGCAGTGGCTCATGCCCGTCATCCCAGCACTTTGGGAGGTGAGGTGGGCAGATCACTTGAGGTCAGGAGTCTGCGACCAGCCTGGCCAACATGGTGAAACCCCGTCTCTACTAAAAACACAAAAACTAGCTGGGTGTGATTGCAGGTGCCTGTAATCCCAGCTACTCAGGAGGCTGAAGCGTAAGGATTGCTTGAAACCCAGGAGGTGGTGGTTGCAGTGAGTCGAGATCATGTCACTGCACTGCAGCCTGAGTGACACAGCAAGACTCTGTCTCAAAAAAAAAAAAAAAAAAATGCCTACAGCATTTTTAGTACAGTAACATGCTGTATAGGTTTGTAGACTGGATGCAAAAGGCCATGCTATAAACCATCTAGGTCTGTGTAAACAGACTCCATGGAATTTGCACAATGATGAAAATGTGTTTCTCAGAACACATACTGATTTGATTTACTAAATTTCAATTAGGTAAGAAATTATGCAAATGCTAATTATTTTGTTTTATTCTCACCATAAACTTTTCATGTTAGTACAAAAGTAGACATGTTACTTTTCAATTGGGAAAGTTTTATTTTAATGTTTAAAATATAAGTTAGTATTTTTAACATCTACTCTAGACCTAAGATTTTTCTGTTTGTTTTTAAGAAAAACCTTTAAACTAAAGACATTTTCTACCTTGTGGAATATAATATTCTGTTGGTGGAGATCTTAACTGGTATAACATTCTTGGAGTCTGACTTTGAAATACATAGTAAAAGCTTTAAAAAATTTATCTTTTGGCCGGGTGCAGTGGCTCACGCCTGTAATCCCAGCACTTTGGGAGGCCCAAGCAGACGGATCACCTGAGGTCAGGAGTTCAAGACCAGCCCGGCCAACATGGAGAAGCCCCGTCTCTACTAGAAATACAAAAATTAGCTGGGCGTGGTGGCAGGCGCCTGTAATCCCAGCTACTCGGGAGGCCTGAGGCAGGAGAATCGCTTGAACCTGGGGAGCAGAGGTTGCAGTGAGCTGAGATCGTGCCATTGCACTACAGCCTGGGGGACAAGAGCAAGACTTCGTCTCAAAAAAAAAAAAAAAGAAAAAGAAAATTTTTCTTTTGACAGGGTAGTCATTTTTCCTAGTAAAATAATCAAAAGGCACATAAAGAGTGATGACACATAATGATATTCATATTATTAACAACACCAATAAGCTAGAAATAATCCAAGTGTACAACAATTGAGGAATAGATAACAAATTATGGTACATATCTGAGCAGATATTGACTAATCAGTAAAATTTCCTTGGAAGAATAATTACTGCCATAAGAAAAGGCTCCCAATGTTAGTGTTAACTGAAAAAATACATCTATAAAATGAAATGAATAAAATGGTAGAGAGATCAACAGATTTATATACATAAAAATGACACAAAACAATCAAATGACTTGATTTTATTCAGATGGTACAATTATATGTAATTAAATTTTCCCTCTTACAACAAAACTTTATTATTAAAAAATGGTTCTATTCAAAGTAATGTGATACTCTTAAAACAAGCAACAAAATAATCTACATATATGCAGAGAACAAGAAGTCAAACCAGTCCAGCTTTAAAACCCAGCTCTGCCATTCATTGTGACTTTAGGTAAGTTACTAACTTTTGAGTCTCAGTATGCACTTTTTTTTGGAGACAAATCTCGCTCTGTCAGCCAGGCTGAAGTACAGTGGCATGATCTCGGCTCTCTGCAACCTCTGCCTCCAAAGGCTCAAGGAATTCTTGTGCCTCAGCTTCCTGAGGAGCTGTGGCACCACGCCTGGCTAATTTTTGTATTTTTAGCAGAGCTGGGATTTTGCCATGTTGGCCAGGCTGGTCTTGAACTCCGGGCCTCAAGTGATCTGATCGCCTCAGCTTTCCCAAGTGCTGAGAATACAGACATGAGCCACCATGCCCAGCCTCAGTATGCACTTTTATAAAAAGGAATAGTAATTCCTATGCTAGCTGCAATCACATTTATAGAGAACCCAGGATTATGTCTGGAACTGTTCCTTCTTCCTCCCTTCTAACTTAACACCAAAAACACTACTGTAATTTAATGCAATATACAGCAATTAGAAACAAAAATGAATTATGCATCGTAATTACAAATGGTACTTTCAAGAGAAAACTGAATTCTAGTACATATAACAATACAAATTAGAAACGTACCTGCTCTTGAACATCTTCATGTTCAGAATTAAGAAGTTTGATAAAAATTGGAACAGCTCCAGTTTCAATCACTACCTTGGTATGCAGAAAAGTTCCAGATGCTATATTCGTTAATGCCCATGCAGCTTCAAACTAAGAAGAAAAAATGTAAAATAAATGAAAGAACCAAAGAAATGTCAGAAAGGCAAAGAAGGAAAGAGAGGGAGTAAAGACCTGCTAGAACAACTGTGAAAGACCGACTTAATAAGGTTCATTGTGAAGTCAGAGTTAAGGATTAAAAACTCTTAGGAAAAAAAGTAATTGTCATCAAAGATCACTGATTACAGAAAAGTATTCTTTAATATGGGAAAATAACTGATAAAAATGTAATGAAAATATACAAAATCAACAATATATAAACTCCTTTGAATTTATAATTCATAAAACTCCTCTTTATTATTACAGAGTCAAGCATTCTAAAGCAAGCAGTTTAAAAATAAATACAAGACACTACTTATAACAACGGCATACTTAGGACACTTAGAATCATAAGAGGTACTTATTTCTCTACAGATCATGTAACTTTCTACTTATTTAAGAAACAAAAAAATTAGGCCGGGCGCGGTAGCTCAAGCCTGTAATCCCAGCACTTTGGGAGGCCGAGACGGGCGGATCACGAGGTCAGGAGATCGAGACCATCCTGGCTAATACGGTGAAACCCCGTCTCTACTAAAAATACAAAAACTAGCCGGGCGAGGTGGCGGGCGCCTGTAGTCCCAGCTACTCGGGAGGCTGAGGCAGGAGAATGGCGTAAACCCGGGAGGCGGAGCTTGCAGTGAGCTGAGATCTGGCCACTGCACTCCAGTCCGGGCGACAGAGCGAGACTCCGCCTCAAAAAAAAAAAAAAAAAAAAAAAAAAAAGAAACAAAAAAATTAGAAGTTGAGAGATTTAGGTATTTGTCCAACATCAAGCTTTCAAGTGCTGGGACTTGTGGTATTTTTTTAAGCTGCAGAGTCTCTGAGAAGTTACTCATATCAACTCAATTAAAATCTGAATATACATATACATTATGGGTTTAAAATAAAAGCAACAGAGAAAATTCAACCATGGCTCCAAAACAATGAACTAGTGAATTACTGAAAGCAACCCACAAATCCACAGGCAAACTAAGCAGCGACTATAGCTTAAAAAATATTTCACATATTTGACATATAAAATTAACCATGAAAAAATTTTTTTAATATTTCACATAAATAACTTTTCACATAAATGTAGATGTCATTATAAGTAACAAAAAATGTACCCAAAAGCGTTACCTAAATACTAAAAAGTACAGTTACTTTTACGTGTAGGATTAAGAACAAATTTTAAAGGGAATTTATATTTGAAAATAATGGAGACCATAGTTCTAACCAATTGTAGATAATGAAATAAACTAGTAGACAACTAAAGGGTTACTCTACAAACTTGCCCCTAGTATCCCCCAGAAAGCCTTAGTGAAGACTGGTAAAGTCAGAAGCCTACCAGCAACCAATCAAACATAAAACGAGTGATAAGCAAGTGACAACTGTGAAAACCTAGAGTGTGTGGCTACAATTTAAAAAAAAAAAAAGGTAAACTTTCCAGTTAAAAAAAGAAAAGAGAGATAGAATGCCTATTCAGCCTCCTTTCATTTTAACTATCTGACAACAATGCCAACACCTCTGATTTGTCAAAAGGAGCCAAAAACCTGGATATTCATTTGAAATCCCCCAATTTTTTAACATTTAATATCTAATTCATGTTTTAAAACATGTGCAGGCCAACAAATCTTGTTTGTAGGCCCCCAATGTGAGGCCTGTTAGTTAGATGGACCGATCATATGAACTAACATGCTTCACATGTGCTTGGGTAACATGGCACAACATGTAGCTGTCCCAAGACCACACTGTTGAATTTCTATAGTTTTTAATTACAGTGATTAATAAATGCTTAACTTCTCAGTGTGTGTGTGTGTGTGTGTGTGTGTGTGTTTATTTAGAGTACAGTGGTGTGATCACAGCTCACTGTAACCTCAAACGTCTGGGCTCAAGTTATACTCTCACTTCAGTCTCCCAAGTAGATGAGAATACAGATGCATGCCACCACATTCAGCTAACTTTTATTTTTTTGGTAGAGATGAGGTCTCACTATTTTCCCAGGCTGGTCTCAAACTCCTGGGTTCAAGAGGTCCTCCCTCTTCAGCTTCCCAAAGTGCTAGGATTACAGGTGTGAGCCACCACACCCAGCAAATCTCCCCACACTGTGCTGTCTACACATGCTATCCTCTAAACCTAGTATTAATTTCCCTCTTTTCAGTCTGCCAAAGGCTCCTTCATCCTCAAGACTAGTCCTGCAACACTACCTTTGTGAAGTCTTAAACTTAAACTTCCCCTAAACAGAGTAAGTTACTATGTTCTGTGTCCCCAGAGTACTTTGTTTATAGCTCTGTTAGAGCACTAAGGATACGACGTTACCACAGATCTTTTTTGTGTCTGTCTTTCCCAGGAGAAAGTGAGGAATTTCTCTGGACAGGACATCTGAATTTTGGAACTACAATATCTTAGATGATGCTTGGCTCAAACTAGCTCTCAATAACTTTATTTATTCACATTCAATCATTTCTTCTTTCATTCAACTGGAATTAAAAAGCCAATAATAGGTATCAAGGGGTCTGGGTTTTAGTCTGGACTTACGGCTTGTATAAAGCAATGGAACCAGATTTCATGATCTCTAGTTCAAAATAATTGACAATAAAACTGTAACATGACTAAAGTAGCCTCTTAGAGACTCTTATTGTAAACATTCTCAACAATTTCTCACATTCACACATGCAATACATTCCTTTGCTTATACCTAAAACGTGAGGATCTTTCCCAAATTATTCAGCTAGGTAGACCACTACTCTTAAGTCATAAATTCAATAATTGTTACTGAAGTAACAGTCCTCCATTATTGACAATAGCATTTATAAGTTAGGTGTATGTCTTGTGCAATTCCTGACACATAGATAAAATTCCAACCTGTACTCTGACTTAAGAATATACATAGCAATGAATGTCGGGAAAACCAATCTTTTTTTAACACTAAAATATTCACAAACTTCAGTAAATTACCATTAGCAAATTATTTGGAAGACATTTTAAAATTGTAACTATATCATGGTTGAGAACCCATGTTCTTTATGACAAACTTAACTCTGATCACATTTCTACTAGATAACACTAAATACTAATTTATTCTGTTTTGAAAAAAAGAACTAATTAATCAGCTAAAAGTGTTTTAAGAGGTAAAAGTTAAAACCCCAGCTAGCTAAGAATCAAAATAAATTTAACATTTTAGTCCGAAGTTTTCTAAAACAAAAAAGTTATTAAAGGTTAACGACTATAAATTGTTTATTAACAGTAGTAATGATTTAATATACTTTTTCCAAAATTGCTTAATAAAATAACAATTCCTAGAAAAAACTAGCACTGCAACCATGTCCAAGGCAAGACAGGTGGCACTACCTTTTCTTTTAATTACCAAGTATTTACTTAATGCTTACAATAGAGTCAATACTGCAGCAGTTGCTTTCACTAGAAACTTTAACATGTCATTTCTAGAGAAAAATAAAGAAAGAAAACTTTAGACTCACTTGTAAAGTACAATTTTCATTTCTTTCAAGAAATTTCACAAATCTCTGTACAACTCCTGGTTTCTGTATAACTTGATCTATTGGTGGATTAGGTTCTAAAAATTTAAAAAGACTTAAGTTATTACAAAGACACAAAAAGAAAACAATCTGGTCCCTGTGTCCATTAACAGGGCACATAAAATAACTCTTTCCTAGGCTTCCCTGACCCAAGATTAAAACCCTTAGCTAGATGTAACTGAAGTCAAATTTTCTCCAGATTACAATTTTTTTTGTACATTTTGCAAATTCCGCTTCTCATTCACTGCAAGAAATTTTAAAAATATTTCCTACATAAACATTTAAATTTTATAAATTGAAGGCTATTGAGGACACCTTCAAAACACTGATTATTTCTGTCCAAAACTCAAAATACCAACAGAGGAATAAAGTTTCCACTAATTCTTTATAGTACTACCCTCAATTTCTAAGCATATCTCCTTCATTATCAACCACAATTTACCTAATGTCTGCCAAACGAGATTCTTTTTTGTCCGGGAATTATTTTTTACAGAAATGCTAATGGACTGTCTACAATTATTGATAAATTTTCATGAAATGCAGACAGTTTTTGAGAATCATAGAATATCTAGGAAGCTTATATAAAATCCAGACAAAGACATTTCAGGTACTGGTCATCTAAGTATAAAGAACTCTTTCTTCTACCTTGGCTTCAGCAAAACGTACCCTCTATGGTTCTTCAGTAACTTCCCTATTGGTGCTCCTTTGGGATAGTCTTATTCCTGCTTATTCTCATCTTAGAAAATATACCTATTTTGTTAATTCAAGTACCAGATATTATTACTATTTGTGATAATTCACAAACCTAACAACCTTAACTGAATTCTCCTTTCCTAGATTTCAGACCATATTCCTAAGTGACTATAAGATGTATTTTTATAATCACACCTTTTAAAATGTATTTTCACACCTTCTTTCAAAATGCAGCATACCCAAAATCAAACTCATTATATCATCATGGTTATTCCTTCCCTTGCCCTGCATCCACCAGCCAAATTGCATATTACTGAGTTATGTATTCATGTAGTCATGCAAAAGAGAATACTCATTTCCACTTCTGATTCTTCCTTTTCTTCTTAACTTACTCTATTTGACTGTGTTACTGATCATAAAGAACTCATATATTAATGTTAACATACTGTGTTTAATGAGTAGGATGAATAAGCAAATGGTGGACATAAAAGATCTGTACAAATCGTTCTTTTTGATATAGAAAAATATTTTCATTAAGTTTTAAGTCAGCTCAAATCCTAGAAACCTTGCTCTCAATTGTTAAGAAAGATTTACTTAGAAACAGACTTCCTTCTTCCTTTTCATTTTTCTACAAATTTGCTATTCTTCTAACTTGGGCAAAACTTAGAAAATTTCTGCAAAGTTAGTAAAGTTATACCCATCAAGTTTTGTTTGGGTGTTCTAAATGAAAAGCCCCAATTCTTCAAAATGGAAAAATGAATTCCAGATCCTAACTTACACTGTTATAAAACATTGACAGGATAAAACAGTAAGTATTCTTAATCATTTTACCTTCCACCTTAAAAAAATCAAAACAAAATTATAGGATTGCAATTATCACCTTCACTTTCTTGTTTTTTCTTTATTTCCAAAGAAAATCATAAATATATTATCTTATTTTGTTTTAAATTTAATGGACAGAAATTTTGCCTTGCTCTTTATGAGAGAAAGAGATGAGAGAGAAGGAAGAAAATACAGGGTTTTGTGGCTGGCGGGTAGGGCGAGGTGGGCATTGAGACTGTCAGCTATATATATAAAAGTAAATATAGATACGATATGATATATACCCACACATACACATTAGAACCCAAATGTAGTTTCTTCCTGGTAAATTAAAAGCAACACATTTATATTTATCTTCATCTAAAAGAAAGCAATTAAAGTGCACTTGGATTGCCAGCTAATCTAACAGGTATCATGAACTACTATTAGTATTATATAGACAGGATGATAGTCTATATAATCTTATAATGGTGATAAACTGCTACCGAGAAGACTTTTAGTCATTATGGCAATAAGTAGTATATGGGGAATATCTCCTTCAGAACTGAAAACTAAGCAAGAGTCAAGCAAAAGAAAAAAGCTTTGGAGAACGTTCTACAAAACTGGGATTGAAGAAAAGGATGGTTTGTGATTTACATCCACAGAGTGGCCATGACAAGGAAATAAATAGAAGATATAACAAAAGGTCACCGTCACAGACTTAAGTCAGAGGAGTAAAAGCTAGAGCTAAGACAGGCTGTGCAGTACCCAGGACATATTCATATCTTCCTAGTGTCTACAGTAAGAACACTAATTACAATAAAGAAATGCTTGCAAAAGAGGCAAAGTTTCCTGTGGTTTCTGCTTCCAGTTCTGGGCTCTAGATGCTTGCTTTCTCGTATTTCCTACTTTGACAGATCAAATAAAAATACAGTAAATCTATTATTTTTCTAGGCCTGATAGATTTGGCAGGAACTCACATCAATCAGTGAAAGAAAACATCTATTAACTCCTTGCTGTATGTCCAACTAGGCAAGCATAATTCCATTACAAAGAAGAAACAGAGAACACAATTGTGTCTGTGAAAAATAGTACAGTTTAACGGAAACAGAATACCTTTAGGAATTAGAGTAAATGAGGACAAAATCTTCTGATCAAGGTATTCGATACCCAGACAACTTGCTTAAAGACATCAGAAATATAGTATTTAGACATATGAAGGCTTAAAAAAATTATACCAATGCAATTTTCCTAGAATAGGGGTAAGAAAGGGGTAGAAAATCCTTCAAGCAATGCTTTAATAAAAATTTAATCAAGATAAAGAATTCAATAACGAGGAAATGGTACAAAAACACTGGCAGCAAACTCTAAAACTCTTAAACAAATCTAAATAAATTCTGTTAACAGTATGACATGTCAAAATAAAATCTTGAAGAAATATAATTAAAAAACAATTTAACAATATTAATCTGACTCAGAAAATAATCCCAATTATAAAAACCAAAACTGTGAAGTATTGTGAAGAAGAGAGAAGCCATTCTTGATTGCATAAGGGTTTCTTGACATTGCTAAGGTATGTGAGGAACAGAAATTGAAAGTTAAATTTACGAACATAAATTACAGTAAGAAAGCAAAAGTGAAAGCCTTGTATTCTATGCTAACCTGATCACAAGATTTCTTTCATTCTTCATGTGTCACTAACCTGTCTCTCTTAGGACGATTAGGCAGTTGAACTAAGGGCATTTTTGAAATCTTATCAGCTCATATATAAAATCCCATAAAATTAGAATTACTAGTTCAATAAATTCCATATATGAAACACAAGACAAAGATTTAAATTTTTACTTAAATGAATTCTTATTAACTCAATATAAAATTGGTCAAATAACAGAAACAGGCAATTATGTATTATAAAGAACCAATAAATAAGGCAAAATATTCCACCTAACTACAAAAAAAAAAAAAGCCAAATAATGAATTACTATTATATAAGCATTTTTTTCTTAAAGATAACTGTGAGGCCAGGCATGGTGGCTCACACCTGTAATCACAGAATTTTGGCAGGCCAAGGTGGGAAGATAACTTGAGCCCAGGAATTTGAGATCAGCCTGGGCAATATGACAAAACCCTGACTCTACTAAAACTACAAAAAATTAGCTGCGCGTGGTGATCCATGCCTGTCATCCCAGCTACTCAGGAAGCTGAAGTGGGAGAATCACCTGAGCCTGGAAAGTAGAGGCTGTAGTGAGCTGTGACTCTGCTACTGCACTCCAGTCTGGGTGACGGGAGTGAGATGTTGTCTCAAAAAAAAAGAAAAAGAGAATTGTGAATGTTGGTAAAAACAGTGAAATGAATGCTTGTGCAAACTGAAGATGGGAGTGTAAATTAATACAGTTTATTCCCTTTGACCCCCTACTTCACTTTTATGAATGTATATTAAGGAAATTTATATTGCTTAACAATTATTGTAGCATGTTTATGGTAATCTAAAATTGAGAAAAATGTAAATGCCTGAATACACTATTTTGTTATTAAATGCCTGATTACATCATTTTATGTTCATACTCTTATGTTATGGTACCATTTAAAAAATCATGTCTGAAAAATATTTCTACAATAATTAAAAAATATATATCTCTAACCTTATTTCTTGGCAGCAGGATTAGTCTTTTCATATTTGCCTCTTTAACTTTTTCATATTTTTACAATTTTTCTACAGTCAACATATGTTACTTTGGTAACATCATGTTCAAAAATGGATGTTACTTTACAATATATTTTACAGAAAATATAACACCTGTGTCTAGCAAAGAAAGGCATTTTAAAATTTAAAAAATAATAAAATAAAATAAACCTCTACTACAAAATCCTGTAATATCAAATAAGCATAATGAAAATAATTCTTGCCTTTAGAAAGCAGCTTTCTAAATTTCTGTGTTGCTGTTAGCTGTTGATCAGCATTATTAGAAAAAATCATCTGAACCATATCCGTAGTAACAACTTCTTCCTAAAACACGCACACAAAAATATAATCAACATTTAAATATTTTACATGAATAATTTTGTATGCATAAATATTTGTTATATATACACTATTGCTAAATTTATTGAGGTATAATTTGAAATATATTTTTGTAAAGTATACCTCTGGAATGGGTACAGTAGAACTAATATCTGGATCCTGTATAGGACTTTCAAGCATAGATTCATCATTTCTGGGCAAAGAGACATTTCTGCGTTTGAATAACTGTAATAAAGAGAAATCAGTTTACACATTGAGTTTCCATAAAATATTCAATTGCCATAGAATTCCATGTTTTCATTTGAGTGGACAAAAAAATCCTACCAATTTTATAACTTAAAATTCTGAATATTTGAGTATTTCCCAATCATTATACTAGGAAGTAAGGTATTTATGAGAAGTCAGAATTTCTGGGCTAGCTTTTGGCTGCACAGACTACTTCACATCACTTAAATCTCAGATCTTTTACCAACAGTAAGCCTGTAAATGGAATACACATAGTCATTTTATAGCACTTTAAAAAGCACATATTTCCACACTGGATTATGAGGTATCTAAGAATTTTTGCAAGAAAACTTAAAAAGCACATCTGTGACACAGGAAAGATAACATCTGATACATTAACAGATTTAGTATATCTGATTAACAAGGAACAGGAAACAATTCTTAGGAGTAACAGTCCTATGCTTATTAATTCAGAAGCAGATAAAAATGAAGCAGAAAAAAAGAAGAAAGAAACATGGTGAGTTCACTAAGGGAGATTTATAGGTACTGTTGACCCTCCATATCTGTGAGTTCCACATTTCCAGATTCAACCAACCTCGGATCAAAAATAATGATAATAATAAAAAATAATAAGCCAAACATGGCAGCACATGCCTCTGGTCTCAGTTACTTGAGAAGCTGAGGTGGGAGGACTGAGCAAGCCCAGGAGTTGGAGGGCAACCTGGGCAAGACAGCAAGACCCCATCTCTTAAAAATCAACAACAAAAAAAATACGAAAATAAAAAAAAACACATATTTTATTTTACTTTATTTTTATTTTATTTTATTTTTTGAGATGGAGTCTCGCTCTGCTGCCAGTGCAGTGGCGCAATCTCAGCTCACTGCAACCTCCACCTCCTGGGTTCAAGCAATCCTCCTGCCTCAACCACCTGAGTAGCTGGGATTATAGGCATGCGCTCACCATGCCCGGCTAATTTTCGTATTTTTAGTAGAGACGAGGTTTTACCATGTTGGTCAGGCTGGTCTCAAACTCCTGACCTCAGGTGACCCGCCCACCTAGGCCTCCCAAAGTGCTGGGATTACAGGCATAAGTCACTGAGTCCGACAATAATATGTATTTTTAAACAATACAGTATAACAACTCAACTACATAGCATTTACACTGTATTAGATATTATAAGTAATCTACAGATGACTTAAAATATACCAGAGGATGTGTGCAGGTAATATGCAAATACCATGCCACTTTACATAAAGGACCTGAGCATCAGTGAATTTTGATATCTGCAGAGGATCCTGGAACCAAGGGATGACTCTACATTTCCTAAATCAAAATTTGAGGAAAACAAAATCTGATTATATTATTTTTGATAGCTAAATAAATATCGTTTTTTTTTTTTTTTTGAGATGGAGTCTCACTCTGTCAGCCAGGCTGGAATGCAGTGGCGCGATCTCAGCTCACTGCAAACTCCGCCTCCCGGATTGACGCCAATCTCCTGCCTCAGCCTCCCGAGTAGCTGGGACTATAGGCGCCCGCCACCTCGCCCAGCTAGTTTTTTGTATTTTTTAGTAGAGACGGGGTTTCACCGGGTTAGCCAGGATGGTCTCGATCTCCTGACCTCGTGATCCGCCTGTCTCGGCCTCCCAAAGTGCTGGGATTACAGGCTGGAGCCACTGCGCCCGGCCCGAGATATACTCTCTTAAATGATTTTACATTCTTTATGTCACATATGCAAAGTATAAGCAGAGATCCGGCTAATAAGACAATGGGGGAACAGTATGAGTAGCATGGGAAGATGACAATAATTTACTTATGGGCAAGAATTTTGAAAACTACAAAGCAGCAAATAATATATAATGTTTCTTTAGGGAGCAAATTTTATAATGACAAATGGAAGTGATCTATATAGACACAAGGGGAAAAATGTATTAGCAGTGAGGTAAAAATATAATTAACACAACAGGTTTACCAATAAAACAGAAAATCCATTTCTCTCAGTGACTAAAAGTAGCACAGAGTTCTGTTTCACAAATTTGCAATTATGATGTCTGGAGTCTAATAAATAATAGATTTAGCTATATTCAATTTCTTAAAACATTTCCATTTTAAATTATCCAATAATTAGCAAATAATTAAACTTTTAAAAAAACAAAATTAAATAGCTAAAAACACCTACCTGTTCTTCCCTTTTTTGTTTTCGAAGCTGTATTCCCTCTTCTTCTCTTCGTCTACGCATTTCTTGAGGATTTAGGGCTTTATTCTTGTAACTTTTCATTCTATAGTTATCTTTCCCTGGACTAGCCATGGCATCTTAAAGGAAGGAGAAAAGAAAACAGACACTGATAACTCACTCTCTTAAAACAACAGGAGACACTTAATCTAACAATTAAATTTAGGCTCACTGATTAACAGGCTAACAAAACCCATTCTAAAAATTATGTACAAAGAATACATTCCCTTTATTCCACATCAAGATTAGAGCAAAATGACCACATATTTGAGAAATAATATCTTAAATAATTTTGGAATAAACAATGACAAAGTTTACCCTATCTCATTGATTCTAAGATGCCACAACCTTTCCTGTCTCCCTAGCCCCCACAGTGTTTTAACCTTTCTGAAACATAATTACCGTCAGGAAATAATCGCGAATTATTTGGGTAAAAAAGTCTTCTAAATTACAGTTTCTGGCTAGATCAAGAAATAACCAGCATTGAAGTGTCTTATTTTTAACGGAGTATGATATTAGGCTCCAGTAAGCACATCTCAAATATTTATTGGGGTCTGGCTTCTTACTGAAGGCTCTGCCTTAAGAGCTATGGCCACAAGGGTCAGGACTTGAATTATGACTACAATATCAGTTTTTAGTACTCCAATATAATTAGTTCTCTTGAAATACTAAAATACATGTATACTTTATTTTTAAGTAGTTTTATTGCAAATGTATTTTAAAACCAACATTTTTATACATATTTTATAAATACATAAAATACATGCAAATATATTTCAATATATTTGAAATATATGTGCTAGTTTTACTTTTAGAAAGTGAATTATAAACTTTTTAACAATGTAACAGTATTGATATCTTGATATTATCTTATAGGAATAAGAATAAAAATCCTATTCTGGATGTATACATCACACACACAAAAAAAATCAGCCTAAAGCAGGGTGCCAACTTCAGTTTAACATTAGATAGTGAGTACCCAGTATGTTATTCTGTTAAATTCAGAGGACATATCCATGTCTAACCAGAGACAATATTGTGACCAATTAGCTTATGAAGTAAACACAAGAGAAGGAGAGGCTGGCATCTGTCTACCATCCGTTACTGAAGAAACAGACTAATGAATTGGCAAATTTTATTGTAAGCAGTAAAGTACACTAAAATACATGCTTTAAGTCTTGTGAGAGCAGTGAAAATATGGCAACTAATTGTGCCTTAGGGACTTCTGAAAGCTTCATGGGTATCCTACCTTAAAGGAAAAGCAGGAAAGAGAAATGGGAAGAATCAAGCATTTCAAGCAGAAGGAATATATGCAAAGGCAAGGTTTTTGAAGAAGCCTTGCATAACCAAGAACAGTAAGAGATTGAGTGTGTCCAAAATGAGGATGCATGGGAGAACATAAAGCTATAAAGGTAGGTTAGAGCCCGTATGGTTCCTATAATGCAGGTGTGAAATTTGGACTTGATCCTAAGGAACAGAACTAAAGAAATTAAGGAAAAGGTTCTTTTACATAGTTCAGAGAGAGAGAGGAGAGATGCTGAAGGCGTGAACTAAACAAGTTACTACAATGAAAACATAGAAGACAGGTTGGATTACAGAAACATTTCTGAAAGTGATTCAGTAAAAATTAGAAGCCATATGAATGTAACAGATATCTGGTGAGGAAGAAAAAGGAGTTGAGGATGACTCCATTGTTTTTAACTGAGCCATTTGAGTAGTATGGCAAGATAACATAAGACAGAGAATACAGATGGAGGATCAGAATAGTGGTTGTTCTGTTTACATATCGGCTTTTTTCTGAGACAAGAATAATGAATTTCGTTATTTTAAGTTTATTTTTAAATTTATATTTAGTAAAAATCACTCTTTTGGTATACAGTTCTATGAATTTAACAAATGTATAGGCATGTAACTATCACAATCAAGATACAGAACAGTTGTTACCCCCAAAAACTCCCTCAAGCTGCTCCTATTAGCCCTCCCTGACCCTTAACATCTAGTAAAAACTGAATTCTTCATCCCTACAGTCCTGCCTTTTCCTGAATTTCAGAAAAATGGAATCATACAGCATGTAGTCTTTTAAATCTGGCTTCTCAGAAAAAGTATAAAATACCTCATAATATAGCCAGCCAGGGAGGTGAAAGACCTCTAGAGTGAGAATTACAAAACACTGCTAAAAGAAATGAGAGATGACACAAATGAATGGAAAATTATTCCATGCTCATGGACAAGAAGAATCAGTATCATGAAAATGGCCATATTGGCCAAAGGAATTTACAGATTCAATGCTATTCCTATCAAATTGCCAATGATATTCTTCACAAAACTAGAAAAAACTATTTTAAAATTCATATGGAACCAAAAAAGAGGCTGAATAGCCAAGGCAAACCTAAGCAAAAAGAACAAAGTTGGAGATATCATATTACCTGACTTCAATCTGTACTACATGTAGGGCTACAGAAACCAAAAGAGCAGGGTACTGGTACAAAAACAGACACATAGACCAATGAAACAAAATAGCCCATAAATAAGGCTACACACCTACAACCATCTGATCTTTGACAAAGCTGACAAAAACAAGCAATCGGGAAAGGACTCCCTATTCAATAAACGGTGCTGGGATAACTGGCTAGCTACATGCAGAAGATTGAAACTGGACCCGTTCCATATACAAAAATCAACTCAAAATGGATTAAAGACTTAAAGGTAAAACCCAAAACTATAAAAACCTTGGAAGATAATCTAGGCAATACCATTCTGGACACAGGAATAGTCAGAGATTTCATGACGAAGGGGCTATTGCAACAAAAGCAAAAATTGACAAATGGGATCTCATTAAACTTAAGAGCTCCTGCACAGCAAAAGAATCTATCAACAAAGTAAAAGACAACCTACAGAATGGAGAAATTGTTCCAAACTATGCATCTGATAAAGGTCTAACATCCAACATCTATAAGAAACTTAAACAAATTTACAAGAAAAATACAAACAACACCATTAAAAAGTGAGCAAAGGACATGAACAGACACTTTTCAAAGGACATACATGCAGCTAAGGAGCATATGAAAAAATGGTCAACATCACTGATCATTAGAGAAATGCAAATCAAAACCAGAATGAAAAGCTATCTCACACCAGTCAGAATGGCTATTACTAAAAGGTCAAAAAGAGTCAGGTATGGTGGCTCATCCCTGTAATCCCAGGACTTCAGGAGCTGGAGACATGAGGATCGCTTGAGCTCAAGAGTTCGAGACCAGCCTGGGCCACACAGTGAAACCAAGTCTCAACAAAATATCAAAACATTATCCACACAGGGTGGCACGTGACTATAGTCTCAGCTGCTCGGAAGGCTGAGGTGGGAGAATCACTTGAGCCCAAAGGTCAAGGCTACAGTGACCATGATCACACCACTGCACTCCAGCCTGGGCAACAGTGAGACCATGCCTCAAAAAAGAAAAGAAAAAAAGTCAAAAAACAAACGTAAATTAGTTCAATCACTGTGGAAAGCAGTGTGGTAATTCCTCAAAGAGCTAAAAATAGAACTACCATTTAGCCCAGCAATTCCATTACTGGGTATATATCCAGAGGGATATAAATCATTCTACCATAAAGACACATGCACACGAATGTTCGGTGCAGCACTTTTCACAATAGGAAAGACATGCAATCAACCTAAATGCCCATCAATAACAGACTGGATAAAGAAAATGTGGTACATAAATACTATGAAATACTATGCAGCCACAAAAAAGAATGTGATCATGTCTCCCATGGGAACATGAATGGAGCTGGAGGACATTATCCTTAGCAAACTAATGCAGTAACAGAAAAACAAATACCACATGTTCATAAGTGGGAGCTAAATGATAAGAACACACGGACACAAAGAAAGGAACAACAGACACTGGGGGCCTACCAGAGGGTGGAGGGTAGGCGGAGGGGGAGAAGCAGAAAAAATTAACTATTGGGTACTAGGTTTAGTACCTGGGTGACAAAACAATCTGTAAAACGCCCATGACATGAGTTTACCTATATAATAAATTTGCACATGTGACCCTGAGCCTAAAAGGTAAAATAAACAACAACAAAACCAACAAAATAAATCTGGCTTCTTTCATTTAGCGCGGTATTTCAGTCATCCACGTTGTTGGCATCTATCAACTCTCCTTTCTTATTGCTATTATTCCACTGTAGGGACATGTCATGGTTTATCAATTTTCCAGTTAAAGAACATCTGAGTGGTTTCCAGTTTTTGGAGGTTATGAATAAATTTGCTACATACATTCATGTAAAGGTGTTTGTGTAAACATAAGTTTTCATCTCACTCAGTAAATATCTAGGAGTAGAACTGATGGATAATATAGCAAGTTTATGTTTCACTTCATAAGAAACTGCCAAACTTCTTTCCAAAGTGAGTATTCCATCTTGCATTCCCATCAGCAATGCATGAGAGTTCCAGTTGCTTTGCATCCTGTCTCCACTTGATAATGTAAGGGGTTTTGTTGTTGCTGTTGTTAGTCATAGCCATTCTTTTTTTTTTTTTTTTTTTTTTTTGAGACGGAGTCTCCCTGTCGCCCAGGCTGGAGTGCAGTGGCCGGATCTCAGCTCACTGCAAGCTCCGCCTCCCGGGTTTACGCCATTCTCCTGCCTCAGCCTCCTGAGTAGCTGGGACTACAGGCGCCCGCCATCGCGCCCGGCTAGTATTTTGTATTTTTTTTTTTAGTAGAGACGGGGTTTCACCGTGTTAGCCAGGATGGTCTCGATCTCCTGACCTCGTGATCCGCCCATCTCGGCCTCCCAAAGTGCTGGGATTACAGGCTTGAGCCACAGCGCCCGGCCCAGTCATAGCCATTCTAATAGGCATATAGTGACTCCGGTTTTAAACATGTTAAATGTATAGTACTTGGTGCACATGTAGGAGGCACTGATCTATAGATGGTTGAAAATATGGATCAGAACTCAGGACAGGGATCTGGAGTGATCATTCAGTATCATGTAGAGCTACAGAAGAAGGATGACCAAAGGAGAAACCTTGGGGACAATTATATTTTAGTGGAAAAAGCAAGAGCAAAAGAAACCAAAAAGAAGAAGGTCAGAGAAGTAGAAGAATAAGGAAAAATATAAGAGTCCTGCAAAGGAAAGGAGTTCAAAAGATAAAGGAATATTTAAGATGTAGTACCACTGATAACAGGCCACTCGGTTTATTCATTCATTGATTCATCCGGAAAATAAAAGTGCCTGTAATAATCCAAGTACCATATCAGGCATCAGATTTGGTAATTATGTCACTGGTAAAGATAGTGAGACAAATCTCACTACTGGTGGAGCTCAAGGTAGAAAAGAAGGGGCTGAGGCCTTGAGAATGATTGAAAAGAAATGCATGATTAATCTGCCAAAATTCCTTCTTTAAAATATTTAATGGATTCAGCAATACTATGTGCACCTACAAATAGTTACCATTAGTAACTGCTCAATATGGCCAGGCAGGGTAGCTCAGGCCTATAATCCTAGCACTTTAGGAGGCCAAGGAGAGTCGATCACTTGAGGTCAGGAGTTCAAGACCAGCCTGGCCAATATAGTGAAACCCCATCTCTACCGAAAATACAAAAATCAGCTGGGCATGGTGGTAGGAGCCTGTAATCCCAGCTACTTGGGAGGCTGAGGCAGGAGAATCACTTGAACTCAGGAGGCAGAGGTTGCAGTGAGCCAAGATCGCTCCAAAAAAAAAAAAAAAAAAAGGGACAGGCGCGGTGGCTCACGCCTGTAATTGTAATCCCAGCACTTTGGGAGGCCGAGGCGGGCAGATCACCAGATCAGGAGATTGAGACCATTCTGGCTAACACGGTGAAACCCTGTCTCTACTAAAAATACAAAAAATTAGCCAGGCGTGGTGGTGGGTGCCTGTAGTCCCAGCTACTTGGGAGGCTGAGGCAGAAGATTGGTATGAACCCCGGGAGGCAGAACTTGCAGTGAGTCAAGATCATGCCACTGCACTCCAGCCTGAGCCACACAGGGAGACTCTGTCTCAAAAAAGAAAAGGAGGGAACTGCTCAACATAACTTTACTAATAACAATGTTTGGTATTATTCTCTATTTTATATCTATAAAATGCTAGACTCTTGAAAGGAAAAAAATAGAGATCAAAGTTCATTACAGAGCAAACTGACCACAGTATTAGTTGTTGAATTATACAATATGTATAAAATATTTAAGTAAAATAAAATGCTCATGGAAATAAAACTCTTAAAATGTTTATCACCTATATATGTAGCATATTCTAGGCCACTGGCTGTAAACGTTTTTAATCACACATCCTACATATGTAAAATGTATTTGTGCATTCATCCTCAATATATTTATTTCTATACATGCATTACTATTCTAATATACTACTCTAGCATAAAATTCACAATAGACATTTCTAAGAATAAAAGTTTGAAAAGGTAAACAAATAGAAGTTCTAATATTTTCTTACCACATCTGACTGGATCATCTTGTGCCCTACCACACACACACAAAGGCACTACTTATGATACCATTAATCCAAGCAACCACATTGCAACCTGTTCAGCATGAATTTTAGCCAAATAAATGTAGCCCCAACAACTCATCTATCACTTGTTCCTTTTTCTTCAATAGTACTGACTTCCGGCTTCAGATTTAACACCTGCATCCATCCTCACTGCAGTTGATTTAAAGGGGACAATAAATCAAGGGAAATTATCTCTAAAGGGGCCCCACCCAATGGGATTGCTTCTTTCACTGAAAAATAAATTTAAAGGCTGCACTTCAAAGGCTGAGGTCTCACAAAACTTAAATATAAGAAATGTTATTCAGGCACTTTAAAGCTACAGAATAGAGGAATTTTTTTTCATTCATAAGCTTTCAACGGCTCTTAGAAAAACCATGTTTAAGTTGAGCAAATAACTAGAATCTGAACTTACAATTTTCTTTCTTTAATATCAAACAACATTATTTCTTATGCCAGTAAAGCCTTCATTTCCATAGGGCTGGACACCTCATTAGAGAAAGTGAAAGACTGCACAAAGCGGGGAAAGTGCCAACTAGAGAGCCCTTACAACCAAACAAGCAATACTTAGGTCGGAGGGACAGAGTTGTTCCCGACCTACTAAGAAAGCCATTTTCCTACAGATTATGAGTCATTATTGGGTGTTGTAATTGAGAGATAAATCATTAGTGTTTTTGTCTTTTTTAAAAAACGTGTCCAAAAAGCTCAAAAGTAAATGCCAGTATCATATTCTTTTTTTTGTTCGTTTTTTGTTTTTTGAGACAGAGTCTCGCTCTGTCGCCCAGGCTGGAGTGCAATGGCGAGATCTCGGCTCACTGTAAGCTCCGCCTCCCGGGTTCACGCCATTCTCCTGCCTCAGCCTCCTGAGTAGCTGGGACCACAGGCGCCCACCACCACGCCAGGCAATTTTTTTTTTTTTTTTTTTTTTTTTTTTGTATTTTGGTAGAACGAGGTTTCACCACATTAGCCAGGATGGTCTCGATCTCCTGACCTCGTGATCCGCCCGCCTCGGCCTCCCAAAGTGCTGGGATTACAGACGTCAGCCACCGCGCCCGCTGCCAGTGTCACATTCTTTAGACATATCACTGTCATTTCACAGCTTTCAAATACTTCCATCTCTTATGCATTATCGATGAAAAACTAAGTTTTCATCTTAGAACGGAGCTGACCGACTATTAGAAGCGTGGAACCCAGGCTTGCCTTGTCGTCGGGAATGAGCACTAGAGGCACCTGCACGCAGGTGGAGCAGGGCAGCTGGCGGAGGGAGAGGGCGAGGCTAGGAGGCCCCCGGGATGGAACCTGTCTCTTCTTTGGACACTGTGGAATTTCCATAAGCTGCTGGACACAACCGCTGGGTAACAGGTATGAGTGGCAACGTTTGGCAATTCCATTAACTGAAAAGAACTACCGGGAAACGGTGAGGCGGGGAGGCGAAGATGAGACCGGTTGCCCACCACTCCTTCTGACGACCTGCTGAAAGAATCTGAACTCACCACGCCTTCGCGTCCGCAAGAGAAAGGTCCGGCTGCCACGCCCCCGCGACCGCTGTCGCCCTGGGGAAAACATGAGAAACACCCGGCACCGCCAGGTTCCAGAGACCTTCGCAAAGGAAGAGGTAAATAAAAACCATGGCTCCAGAACTAGTAGTTCCCAAAGGGACGAAACCCGAGGCTCCCCCAACCTAGCCCGTGTTCACTCCAACTTACCCATTAATGTGGCACTCTCCGATGCCCTGATTTCCCAGTCCCCAGCGGCGACGTGTGTGGCGGGTAACAGAAGGGCCGCCACTCCGCCCCTGGCGTGAAGCCTAGCGACCCAGTTTGCAATCCAAGATGGCGGCCACCTGCGCCCCTTCTCCGAGACCCCGAGGCTTGGCTCCCAGAAGCCCTTGCACTCGACGCGGCGGCGGCGGCGGCGAAGGAGTGGTGGCCGCACATCCTAGCAGTGGGGCGTAGAGAAAGTGCGCGCCTCCGCCCCACCCACCGAAGGAGGAGCCTGCGCCTGCGACAACCCCTAGATTTTAGTTGCGCTTGCGGTGGCCAGGCTGTAGGTACTCTGCAGCCCCTAGACCTCTGTGTGTGCAACGGGACGACCCCCTCATTCATTAATTCTTCACGCGTGCATGCATGCATACATTCTTAAGGATATAAACTGTGTCAAGTACCATTTTAGATTCATTATTGGGGCTACAACAGTGCAAAAAAGATGGTAAAAATCGTAGCCTTGTTGAGTGTACAGAGAGGCTCACGTTTTCTTCAGCATCATTAACTTCCTTTTATATGCTCTGCTCATTTTGTTTCAAGCTTTTTAATTTGTCATTTATAATTTTATATTCTGTAACATCTGTGGGTTTTTGTTGTTTGTTTGTTTGTGTTTGAGTCGGAGTCTCGCTCTGTCACCAGGCTGGAGTGCAGTGGCATGATCTCGTGATCTCGGCTCACTGCAACCTCCGCCTCCCAGGTTCAAGCGATTCTCCTGCCTCAGCCTCCCAAGTAGCTGGAACTACAGGCATGCAACACCACGTTCAGCTAATGTTTGTATTTTTAGTAGAGACCGGGTTTCACTGTATTGGCCAGGATGATCTTGATCTCTTGACCTCCTGATCCGCCCGCCACGGCCTCCCAAAGTGTTGGGATTACAGGCATGAGCCACCACACCCAGCCACATCTGTGGATTTTTGACAACAATGTAGTCACCAGTAAACGAGTAACTTCAGTTAAAGTACTGTAGATGATAACACACAGCCCTGTAATCTACCCTGGAGTTCAACAAACGGTGTTGAAAGCAGACTGTGTTCCAGATGCAATGCTAGGAAGACAATAAACAAGATAAACAATACATGAATCCTGCCCAGAAGACCTTTGCAATTTTTTAAGAGGAAAAACATGAAGACAAATTGTTTTAAGATGTTTGCTATTTTCAATAGTTAAAAAACAAACAGGAGAGAAGGGATTATTTAACTGTGAGTATGTAGGGCTGAGAAAGGCAAGCTTGACAGAGGAAACGGGGACACTGTTACAGGAAAGATAACTCATGTTATCATGAGTCCATGTAGTGAAGTGAAAGCAAGTTTATTAGAGAAGTAAAGAAACAAAAGAATAGCTACTCCATAGGCAGAGCAGTGGCTTGGGCTGCCGGACTGAGTATACTTATAGTTTTTTTTTTTTTTTTTTTGAGACAGAGGCTCGCTCTGTCGCCCAGGCTGGAGTACAGTGGTGCGATCTCGGCTTACTGCAAGCTCCCCCTCCCAGGTTCACGCCATTCTCCTGCCTCAGCCTCCCCAGTAGCTGGACTACAGGCGCCTGCCACCACGCCCGGCTAATTTTTTTGTATTTTTAGTAGAGACAGGGTTTCACCGTGTTAGCCAGGATGATCTCGATCTCCTGACCTTGTGATCCTCCCGGCTTGGCCTCCCAAAGTGCTGGGATTACAGGCGTGAGCCACCAAGCCTGGCCAGTTATTTCTTAATTATATGTTAAACAAGGGGTGGATTATTCATGAGTTTTCAAGGAAGGGGGCAGGCAATTTTTGGAACTTAGGGTTCTACCTTCTTTTAGACTGTATGACTTCTGGATGTTGCTGTGGCATTTGTAAACTGTTATGGTGCTGGTGGGAGTGTCTTTTAGAACGCTAATACACTCTAATTCACGTATAATGAGAAGTGAGGATGACCAGAGGTCACTTTTGTCTTCATCTTGGTTTTGGTGGGTTTTGCCTGTCTTCTTTACCACATCCTGTTTATCAGCAGGGTCTTTGTGACCTGTATCTTGCATGGACCGCCTATCTTCTGTGACTAAGAATGCCTAACCTCCTGGGAATGCAGCTCAGTAGGTCTCAGCCTCATTCTACCCAGCACCTGTTCAAGTTGGAGTCACTCTGGTTCAAACGCCTCTGACAACAGCACTATTAAAGTATTGATAGGAGTTTACTTGCCTTAATCACCTGGTCACCTTATCCTTTTCTTATTTCCTCCCTACTCCTCCATCCTGGGAGACTGAATTCAAAGAGGCAATGGCCAGACAATATATACAAATAGAACACTAACCTGTAATCTTCAACAACCAGTCCAGGAAGGCAACCTGCTATGTCCAGTAACCAGTCCAAGAAATCAGATTACTAAATGTAGCAACCAGTCCAGGAAGCCAAGCGATAACCCTTGTAGCCATCTACCCCAAATGACCAGGATGTGATTAATAACTGACAGCTTCTCTAATTTTTGTCTGGGCTTCCAACTCAAGGCCAGCTAGAGAAAGCCAAATATCTACCCATCCCTAAATAATTACACAGGATGCCCTGCTTTTAATTAGCCCACCTGCAGCTTCTCCATGCCAACAGCCTTGAACTGGCATACCTGAAGCTTTCCCTTTTTTTCCACTCTAAAGCTTTCCCACTCCTCTGCCTGCCACTGAGTCGCTGACAAATGCCAAGTGATGGTGGCTGACTCCCTTCCTATTGTAAGCTCCAAATAAATTTGGCTTTGCTTGTTCTCATTTAGATGGTCTGCACTTGTTTTTATACTCCTGAAGAAGATTCCTGCTATCTGGACATGTCTTCCCTCTGGATAGATATGGCAGAAGAGATGGTAATGGTGTCTTTTAGACCACTGCTCAGAAGGGTCTAAGACAGTCCTGGCTTTTCATATCCAGGAAAGAACTGGAGGAATAGGATTGGTATCAAGATGCTGACTTCATTAGTTGTATGCAATGCCAATCACAGCAACTTCCTACCAAGAACTGACCTTCTATGGCATCTTTCCCAATCTGCCTATCAAAATAAAATCCACTTCTCAGTGGTCCTTTTGTCCCAAAAGCTGCTGCCTCAAAAGTAGAGAGCTTATTGCCCTATTAGATTACCTCCTCCACAGGCCACGATGGAAAAGAAAGGTTTCTAGCCCATGGGTTCAACAATTTCTTTTTACTTAGGCAGATGCTATGGTCTGAATATTTTTGTCCCCCTCAAATCCATGTGTTGAAACCTAACCCTCAAAGTGATGGTACTGAGAAGTGGGGCCTTTGGGAGGTGATTACATCACAGGGATGGAGTTCTAATGATGGGATTAGTGCTCTTGTAAAACAAGGTCAAAGGAAATGCCTTGCCCCGTTCACTATGTGAAGGTAGAGGTACTGTCTATGAGGAAACTGGCTATCATCAGAGACTAAATCTGTCTAAGCCTTGATCTTGGACTTCTAGTTTCCAAAACTGTGAGGAATACAGATGATCCTCAACTTACAATGGCATTATTTCCCAATAAACCCATCAGTAAGTTGAAAATATTGTAAGTCAAAAATGCATTTAATACACCTAACCTACTGAGCATTATAGCTTATCCTAGACTACGTTAAACATGGTCATGACACTCAGCCTACAATTGGGCAAAGTTGTGTACCACAAAGCATATGTTAGAATAAAGTTATAAAGAATTTTTGAATCAAAATTCAAAATTTGAAGTATGGTTTATTGTTAATGTGTATCACTTTTGCACCATTGTAAAGTTGGAATGTCATATAGGTCAAACCATCATAAGTCGGGGACTGTCTGTAAATGTTCACTGTTTATAAGTCAACCCATTTTTGGTATTTTTGTTATGGCAGCCCAAATGGAATAAGGCAACAGGTAAGTTATCAAAGTAAGAACATACTTCTTCTTGGCGTAAACCCGGGAGGCGGAGCTTGCAGTGAGCTGAGATCCGGCCACGGCACTCCAGCCTGGGCGACAGAGCGAGACTCCGTCTCAAAAAAAAAAAAAAAAAAAAAAAAAGAACATACTTCTTCTGAGATCCTGTTGATCACTGCCAAGTTAAAATTTGATATACTTAACTTTACAATGACCCCATGAGATAGAGGACACTGAGGCACAGATGAATGTATAAGTAAACTTTCCACTGTCACAGGGCTAGTAAGAAGCAGCTGTGATTCGTACCTAAGTAGTTTATCTTAATGAGAACTAGATGAAGACTCAAAGTTATTAGTAGCAGGATCATATAATTTGTGTGAACCAGGACATTTTTGATAGTGGAATGGGATACTATTAATAACTTTTTTGAGATGACTGTCCTGAGCAAACTGGGACACATGACCATCCCAATTGCTGAAGTTGTAAATTATTGTTACATTTCCGTCACTTCTGTAGCACAAGTCATTCCACAGAACAGCATGTATCCTTGCTGCTGTCGATAGGTCTGATCCAGGGTGTGGGGACAAGAGTGACTTTATTTGAAATGCTAATCTGCCATGTAACTTCTGACTAACCCCAAGTCCAGGAATGCTCCCAAAATGTCTAGTCGATGTATTACTCTTTAAGTAGGAACACCTATTCACTGTAAGTTTCCTCCAAAACAACCTTTGATGCTGTCACAGAAATCATAGGCTGTGAAACCTGTAGCCACCTAAACATTCCTTCCAGAGTATGTATATTTTCCCCAAGATATAAGCCCTGGGTTTAGAGGGTTAGCCCTGAGTTTAGTGGTATGGAGATCTACCTGTCTTGCAACCACCCAAGACCACACTTCTTTCTGTAAGTTACCCTAATGAATCACCCAAGACCAATGAACTCGATTTTTCTGCCTTTTGGGGTTCTTGGCTTCTTCAGCATTTGGGGATTGCTTTGCATATACAGCCCTTTCACAGAACACAGGGAAACAGACTGAGATTCCAGAATTGCCACCTGATATTTATTGCAGAGTGCTCTTTGGGAATAATAACTGTCAGGAGTGAGGAGGCAGGATTCTACAGAGAGATAAATTATGTTGCATTATTAGCAACAGAATCTTCAGACAATCTTACAGGAAGTACAGAAGTTGGGATGGCCCTCCAGAATTGTCACTGTTGAGGCTAGAGGGTCATGTTTCTATCAATGAATCAAGAAGTCTTTGGATATCACTGAATCAAATCCAGAGAGGAGGGTTAATCTTGGGTGAGGCAGCAGCTCCCTTTAACCAGAGTGCAGTTTTTGAAGTGGAACTTGGCCTAGAGCCCTCATCAGTGAGGGAAGAAAATCCTTTAGTCCTGAACAAGGATCTGGGCAGTGTACCAAAGGTCCTACCACACATACTTTTTCAGTTTTCCAAAGACAAAGAAATGAATGGTCTTCTTTCAGCTTCATGCCTCCTCTTTCTCATCCTCCTTATTTGGTCTTCCTCCTCTAAACAACCTATAAATGTTGGTGCCAGGCCTCTTACTTTGCTGCATTGGCTCTCTAGGTGATACAACATACTCCTGTATTTTTAAAAGCCATCTACCTATAAACCACTTTCTCCCAAATTCAAATCTCCATCCCTGACCTCTTCCTGGAGGTCTAAACTCATATATCAAACCTCCATTTGGATGTCTGATGGGCATTTCAAATTTAATAAGCCAAAACAGGTTTCTTGATTCTATCCCATTCCGCTTTGTTCCTTTCTCAGGCTTCTTTAGCTCTGTAATGATACAACTATGCAGCCAGAAACTCCAGCTAAAAAACTCACGAATCGGCCGGGCGTGGTGGTTCATGACTGTAATCCTAGCACTTTGGGAGGCCGAGGCAGGCGGATCACAAGGTCAGGAGTTCAAGACCAGCCTGGCCAATATGGTGAAACCCCATCTCTACTAAAAATAAAAAAATTAGCTGGGCATGGTGGCGGGTGCCTGTAGTCCCAGCTACTTGGGAGGCTGAGGCAGGAGAATTGCCTGAACCCGGGAGGCAGAGGTTGCAGTGAGCCAAGATCGTGCCACTACACTCCAGTCTAGGCGAAAGAGTGAGACTGTGTCTCAAAAAAAAAAAAAACTTACGAATCATTCTTTACCTTTCCCTTACCAGTGCCTCCTGTCTTTTGCTTCTAGCTCCAAAATAGTCCACGTCTTCACCTAGTCCATCTCTACTGACACTTCTCCTAGCATTCCATCATTTATTTTGTAAACTGCAGTAGTATCCTAATTAAGCAATTTGTACCTACCTTGACTCCTTTACAATCTATTCCCTGTCCAGAAGGTGTAGTAATTTACAATTAAATTTTTATTTATTTAATCAAATAATACAAATATATCATTTAAAGGGTCCAATAATAAGTTTGTCATGAAAATAAACACTTCCCACCTGATGATCCCCAGGTGCCACTCCCCAGAAGCTACTATTTTCAACCTGTTTAGGTGTTCTTATTGTATCTCTTTTCTAATTAAATATTTTAAAATCATATACTGCCATTTCTTGATTTTTAAAGTCATAGACATTTTCTATTGTTATAGATGTAAAATGAGAATTTGTTACTCATAACTGCAGTAACCTCCCAACATACACATTTACACAGACTTCTTGATCTCACATCCTCCAATATAGTTCCATCAAAATTATTTGGTTAAATCAATATTTAATTTTTATGTAAATAATTATATTCCTTGTATGGCTTTTTTATTGTTCTAAAATTAATTGCCTGTTTTCTGTCGTTATCATTTGCTTAGTCTTCTAACTACTCGTCACTAACTCATCTTCAAACACACTGCTGGAGATGTGTATTAGTTTCCTATTGCTGCTCTAACCAATTACCACAAACTTACTTACTTAAAATAACACAAATGTATTATCTTACAGTTTTAGAGGTCAGAAGTCCAAAATGGGTCTCACTGGGCTAAAATCAAGGTGTCAGCAAAGTTGTGTTTCTTCTGGAGCCTATAGGGGAGAATTCATTTCCTTGCCTTTTCCAGTTTCTTGAAGCTCCCCACATTCCTTGGCTTCTGGACGCCTTTCAGCAATTACGTCTCTCTGACCTCTGTTTCTGTCATCACATCTCCTTTTCTAAGACTGACCTTCCTATCTCCCTCTCATGAGGACCCTTGTCCTAGCCTTAAACAATCCTCCCACGTTGGCCTTTCAAAGTGCTGGGATGACACGTGTGAGCCACCATGCCTGGCCAGGACATAAACATCTTTGAGGGACATTATTCTGCTTAACAGAATATATTTCTCTCAGTATGGTCATAAACATGAAGTGATCTGTCAGTTGCTTCTTCCCTCCCTCCCTCCCTTTCTTTTTCTTCCTTTCTGTCTTCATTCCTGTCTGTTCTCTCTCACCTAGGTAGAGTTTTTTTTATGGAATTCCATATGTTGCACTTTCTTTTTTTTTGAAATGGAGTCTCAATCTGTCACCCAGGCTGGAGTGCAGTGGTGCAATCCTGGATCACTGCAACCTCTGCCTTCTGGGCTCAAATGATCCTCTAACCTCAGCCTCCTGAGTAACTAGGACCACAGGCACACATCACCACGTCCGGATAATTTTTTGTATCAAACTCCTGAGCTCAAGCAATCTGGCTGCCTCGGCCTCCCAAAGTACTAGGATTACAGGTGTGAGCCACCATGCCCGGCCCCATACCTTCCACTTTCTTTGCTTCTTCCCTCATTTTGGTGGGAACTTCCTGGGGAATAATAAGAAATAATATTTCAGGAGAAAGTATTATTGAGTCATGAATTATCATGTCATTTCATTGATAACAAATTTTCCATTGTTTTTTGTTGTTACTCCTCTCTGTATTTCTTATTAGTTGGATGTGGAATCCAATTTCTCATTTGATTATTTTTCTTTCCTGTTTTTCTATCCCTTGTTCTTTTTGTTCTCTTTTCTGAGAAATTTCTTCGGCTTTATCTTCCAGGCCTCTATTAATATATGTATTTTAAAGTATGCAATATTTTTAATCCCAACACCTATTTCCTATATTGGATTTAGAGATTCAATACATTTTCTTATCTATCTGAGGGTATTAATTGTGGTTTCCATTGAAATATTTTTCTCTTTCTTTCTTTGTCTGTTTCTTCAGAGCTTACATTTTAATTTAGGATTATTGTTTAGTTTTCCATCTTACTTGCCATAGGTTGTACTCAAATGCTTGGAACCCTTGAGTATCTATTCATATTTAAGAATAAGACATTAAAGAAACCTTCTATACACTGTACATCAGCAGGGCTTGTTTATTCACCAATTGGCAGCCTTCCCACAGAGTGGTAAAATGGGGACCTGGCTGTTGTCATTGGATAACTTCCTTAAAGTTGACATCTGTAGGTCTTTCTCTCGGGACAACTGATTTCTCTGGGGAGAAATTTTCCAACCTCCTGCCTTGGAGGCAGAAACCACATATCACGATGTGATGGAGGAAAAGGAGCAAGAGGTTCATAATTTAGTATTTCGCCTTCACTATTTCCCATTTTCAGTCCAGTGCCTTTACCCTAAGGATAAGGTCAAGCCTTTGAACCCCCTAGGAAAGGGTTCATAGCTGTTTTTTTGGTTTGTTTTCTTCATGAACTAAATCTGTAGTCTTCGGTCTAGAAAGGAAAGAGGAGTCTCAAGGCAACCTAGCTGTATTACAGTTCTTCAGAGACACATAACCAATACTATATACGAGAGGCAATTTATTAGGGAATTGACACATGATCACAGAAGTGGAAGTCCCACAATAGGCCATCTTGCAAGCTAGAGCACCAGAGAAGCTGGTAATGTGGCTCAGTCCCAGTAGCCTCAGAACCAGGGAAGCAGAGGGTGTGGCCCCCAGTCTGAGGCTAAAAGCCTGGAAGAGTTCCTGGGAAGCCACTGGTGCAAATCCCAGTGTCTAAAAGCTGAATATGGTGCAATCTGATGTCCAAAAGCAGGAGGGAAAAAGGTGTCTTGTTCCAGAAGGAAGAGCGCAAAGAGAGAGGATTCCCTTTCTTTCCTGTTTGCCCCAGCCTAGCCCTCAGCTGACTGCATGGTGCCTGCCACACTGAGGGTAGGTCTTCCTCTCTCAGCCCACTGACTCACAGGTCAATCTCCTCTGGAAACACCCTCACACAGATACAGCTAGAAACAATGCTTCACCAGCCATCTAGGCATCCCTCAATTCAGTCAAGTTGATACCTAAAATTAACCATCACATTAGTGATGGAGAAAATCTAGAGTTGGAGTTCTAACCGTTCCTTATTCAGACTTTCGGCAAAATGATCCTTTATTTAGTTCCAAATGTCACCATCATTTTTAGAAGTATCTTGTCTTTAATTTCTGAAATTTTCAGATTTCTGGGAAGGAGGAGTGTATTAAGATGGAGTAGGGACCCTACTTAGGGGCCTGTGGGCAACCCCCAAGCATAGAAATAAAGGAAAATATTGAGTTCCTTCAAGGAAAATTCTAGGAACCTAGCTAATGCTGAGAAATAAATGAGCAATTCAATAAACAAAAAGGTAATAGTAGCTTAAAACAGTAGCCCCCCCAAAAAAGTCAGGAGATGTTTTATTCCCTATAGAAACTTAAGATATTATTTTAACATATGACCCTGAGTTGTTTTCCAGAAACTCAGATCCCCCACCAAACAGATCTACTGTCCAACATGATTTGGCCCCTGTCTACAGATAAGGGGAAACTGAAGACTAAATCCTGACATCTGTTCTTTGTTCTAAATTTCTTCCCGAGGGGCCTGGAGGAGATCACACCCCTGAGCCAGAGCTAATATTCTTTTCTGCTGATCCCAAATTTTTAGACAAAGTTTTGCCTCCTTAGTAAATCAAACATCAGAAAATCTTTGAATCCACCTGTGACCGGTGCCCCCACCACTTCAAGATGTCCAGCCTTTTAAAATCAAACCAATGTATAGCTTCCATGTATTGATTTATGATGTCGCCTGTGACCTCTCCCTCTTCACCTTTAAAACTCTTACCTGTAAGCAATGTGGGAGTTCAGGTCTTAAGCATGAGCTACTCAATTCTCCTTGCTTGGTGCCCTACAAAAAATGCCTCAACTCTCTCTTGCTGTTTTCCCAGTGTCAGTGTTTGGCTATGCTGTGCTGGGCAAGCAGACCCCAGCTGCTGTGCTGGGCAAGCAGAAACCCATACAAGTCAAGACAGTATGGCTTGACTTGTTTTTTTGTTGACATCTGTTCTGAGTTAAGTTTGTTATTAATCATTCATCTTTTTTTAGCTTTCGAAGTTTTGTAAAATCTCATTGGCTGTTAGTAGTAGTATTTTTATTTTCCTCCTATCATTTTAGTAGTTTTTGAGAGGCAGAGAAATATAAATGTGCATATTTAATCTTCCATGTTTGTCCACAAATTTCCAGAATGATTTTTTTTTTTTTTTTTTTGAGACAGGCTCTCATTCGGTCACCCAGACTGGAGTGTGATGGTGCCATTATGGCTAACTGCAACCTCAACCTCCTGGGGCTCAGGTGATCCTCCCACCTCAGTCTCCTGAGTAGCTAGAATTACAGGCCACATCACCACGCCCAGCTAATTTTTGTATTTTTTTTGTTGAGATGGGTTTCTCCATGTTGCCCAGGCTGGTCTGGAATTCCTGGGCTCATGTAATCTGCCCGCCTCTGCCTCCCAAAGTGTTGGGATTACAGGCGTGAGCCACCGCACCTAGCCAATTTTAAAAAATATACTGTTTATCATCAGATAACATCACCCTCCTATTTAAATACCTCACTAGCTTTCTACCAGGTCCTACATGATTTGGCCCCTGCCTACAACTCTAACCTCATCTTGTAATCATATTCCCCCTTACCACATTATGCTCTGGTCAAAAAATGTTCTTTTTGCTCCAGCCTTAGGCCTTCATTTTTGTTATTTTATCTGTCTGAAATGCTCTTTCCCCTGTTGGTGCAAGGTTTGTTCATCAGCACACTCAACTCTTCAGTGAGACCTTTTTTAAACATTGGTATCTCTATAATCCAGTTTTTTTTTTCATTTTTTCTTTTTCTTTTTCTTTTTTTTTTTGAGACTCAGTCTCAAAAATCTATCACTCTGTTGCTCAAGCTGGAGTGCAGTGGCACGATCTCAGCTTGCTGCAACCTATGCCTCCTGGGTTGAAACGATTCTGCTGCCTCAGCTCCTAAGTAGCTGGAATTACAGGCACCTGCCACCACGCCCGGCTAATTTTTGTATTTCTAGTAGAGACGGGGTTTCACCATGTTGGCCAGGCTGGTCTTGAACTCCTGACCTCAAGTGATCTGCCTGCCTTGGCCTCTCAAAGTGCTGGGATTACAGGCGTGAGCCACCGCGCCTGGTCAATCCAGTTTTATTTTCTTCATAGCACTTATCATGATCAGTTAATTAACTTTTTATTTCCTCTACTTCACTAGCATGTAAGCCTCAAAAGTCCTGAATTTTGTGTGTTTTGATTACTGCTGCAGCTCCTGTTCCAAGCAAAATGCCTAATAGACACTCTTTAAATATTTGTTGAATGAAATAAAGGCTGAAATAAAGGCTTGTGATTTTGGGCTAACATGGTGGCTCACACTTTGGGAGGCCAAGGTGGGAGGATCATTTGAGGCCAGGAGTTCAAGGCTGCGGTGAGCTATTATAGCCACTGTGCTCTGGCCTGGGTGACAGAAAGAGTCCTCCTCTCTAAAAATACATACATACATACATACCTGCATACCAAGATATTTGTTATCTTGTAACCTTGAAGAAAGAACTTGGTATCCTCCACCTTCAGTGCATAGCTGGGAGCTTGATACCTAGCAGCATTATAAGCCCTTTATTGATACTAAAGTAGAGTGCTACGCAGCAGGCCCTACAGGGAGTTTGTAGACTACTATTTGCCCCAGGACCTGCCCTATGAACTTATTCAGATTAAGTCTGAAAGACCTCAGAGCCCAGTTTTCTCTCCTAGCAAATCAGGAGCAGGAAACCCGAAGTAAGAAGGAAAAACTCGGAAATGGGAGAAATGCAAAAATGACTACATCTCCCAGAATGCACTGCACACAGACCGGCGTGGAGCGGCGCATGCTGGGATTCTTTCTTTTCCGTGGGAGAAAGGAAATGCCTTTTGAATGAGGTACTGACGGCCGAGGTGTTGGAAGTTCCTAATTCTTTCCTCGGTTAACTGTGCAACTCTGCGTATTGGGAAGGCCTGGCCTCAGTCATCAGGCCGGGAGAGGTATTGGACGCCGCGCACGCACTCCTCTGCCAGCGAGGCCCGAAGGGGAAGCCTAGCGACGCGCAGTGTGGCAGCTGCTGGCCTCTGGGCCGGTAAGAATTGATGGTCCCTTCTCTCATTCCCCGGGCCCAAAGCCTTGACCCACTTAGTGCCTGCTAGTTTCGCGTCCCTGGCTTGTGCCTTTGGCGCGGAACGTTTGGGAGACTCGGCCTTGCGGCATTCTGACTTCACCCACCAAGTGCCTAGCCTGGCACTGGGTACCTTCTTGTCTCTCACTCGCTTCCTCTGAGGCGCCTGGGTACCCTCTTGTCTCTTACCCGCTTCATCTGAGTCCATGCCCAAGTGCATCATTCTGTGTCTGACCGTGTCCCAACTACGGGAAGAGAATAAACTCCGATTGTGACTTTAATCCCACTGGGGGCCCGGGAGAACTGCCTTCTAAAATCAGAGACTATATCCATTTGTCTGGAGAGAAATGAGAAAAATAAGGACAATATAGGGAGGTATTTTAAAGGTAAATTTGTTTAAATGAAGGGAATAGTGCCATTACTTTTCCTGTTTGATTTTAAATAGTCTTTAAACACTTCTATGTCAGTAGTCAGTACTTTATTTGTCCATAAAATCCAAAAGTAACTACCTTTGGGTTTTACAGTAGTCTTTGACAACCTCAAAGAGATGAGATACCTTGCCCAAAATGACGAATCTGAAATTATTACCCAGTTCTCTTGACTCTGGAATAAGTGCTTTTTTCTACTGTACCACTTCTGCTTTTATTCTTGGGGCTGAGGATACAGGCTGCGGAGCATGACGGGGTTGGCATTTTGGCTTCCACCTTTTTCTGCTTGTGGTGACCTATCTGAGCCAGAATTTTTTTGTGTAGAACAATAATAATAGCACTTAAATTAGTGTGATACATTTAAGGCTGTTTAAATGTTAAACTCTGCTATTAAGATGTCTTTATTTACCCTCCTCAATATAATCAGCTTCAGTGTTCAGTATTTAGCTATATCAGTTGATAAATAGGTTTCTTTTCTTCATTTTTTCTTACTTGATTTATCTTACCTGGACAATTTTTTAAACGTTATTTTTTCTCCGCCTTGGGCCAGAGACATTTTTTTGAAATATTTTATTTTAAACATTACTTGTTTTCATTATTATTGCCTTTTTTTTGAAAACATAAACTTGAAATTTTGGTTGATATTTATAAATAAGTTTTTGTATTTGCGGAACAGTAAGTGCATTGAAGACTTCTTCATCAAAATAATCCAGCGTTAAAGACCAAATAATTGTCTCAAATCATTTTATGAAACACATTTTTCCTTCAAATCTTACTTTGAAATTGAAAATAATGTTATGTTCTTTTCTAGTTACTTGTCATACCATGCTTTCCTGTGATATTTGTGGTGAAACGGTAACCTCAGAACCAGACATGAAAGCTCACCTAATTGTTCACATGGAAAATGAAATTGTATGTCCGTTTTGCAAGTTGTCAGGTGTGAATTATGACGAAATGTGTTTTCATATTGAAACAGCTCATTTTGAGCAGAATACACTTGAAAGAAACTTTGAGAGGATAAATACTGTACAATTTGGAACTTCAGATAACAAGAAAGACAACACCCTACAGTGTGGAATGGAAGTTAATTCAAGTATTCTTTCAGGTTGTGCATCTAATCATCCAAAAAATTCATCTCAATGCCTGACTAAAGATAATACTTTAAAACATGAAGCCTTTTATTCAGAGAACTTAACTGAATCTAGAAAATTCCTGAAAAGTAGGGAAAAACAGTGTGGCCTAACCGAAGTAAAAGGATCTATCTATGAAACAACGTACGGTCCTCCCGAATGTCCATTCTGTGGAAAAATAGAGGAGCATAGTGAAGATATGGAAACTCATGTGAAAACAACGCATGCCAATCTTTTAGACATTCCATTGGAAGGTAAAGTTTTCATTTCAATGTAAATTATTATAAGTTTACAGCCTCAATTTAATATGTGGTGGTCTAAAAGTTAGTTTGTAAGTCAACTTACCACAGATGTATTTTGAAATCCATTTTATGTCTATAGCATTTTTCATTTGCCATTATTGAAATATAAAAGTACATTATGGAAAAGAATTTTGATGCAGAAATAAAATGTTTCAGCTACATTGAGAGTAGTTTTGGAACTTTCTGTCTAGTTTCCAGAGGGTATTCTTTTTATTGTCACTAACCCAATAGCATCTGGACTGTCCTGGACTCTCTGACTTTGCATTGAGTTCTAGTTTGACTCCATTATTCTGTTATGATTGGAGAACAAACTGTCTGTGATGTCAGTTCTTTTAAATTTGTTGAGGCCCGTTTTATGACTCAAGACATGATCTATCTTGGTCATGTTCCATGGGTACTTGGGAAAAAAAAGTGTATTCTGCTTTGTTGGGTGGAATGTTATATGTATGTCACTAGATCCTGTTGTTTGTGTTCAAATTATTTATATCCTTGCTCGTTTTCTATAGTAGAACTGTCTAGTAGTTCTATCAGTTTTTGAGAAGGGGTTGTGAAATCCCTGATTATAATTGTAAATTTATCTATTTTTACTTTCAGCTCTGTCAGGTTTTGTTTCATGTATTTTGAGGCTCTGTTGTTGGTGTGTACACGTAGGATCTTAGGTCTTTTTCTCATTGTTGGACTTTAAGCATTTGTCGGGCCAGGTGTCATGGTTGTTGCCTGTAATTCATATCTAATTTTTAGATTTGTGACATGGTTGTTGCCTGTAATCCAGCAAGTTGGGAGGCCAAGGTGGTCAGATCCCTTGAGCCCAGGAGTTGGAGACCATCCTGGGCAACGTGGCAAAAGCTCGTCTTTTCAAAAAAAAAAAAAAAACCACTAGCCAGGCCTAGTGGCTTGCGTCTGCAGCTCCAGCTATTTGGGAGTCTGAAATAGGATCACCTGAGCCTGGGAAGTGGAGGGTGCAGTGAGTCGTGATCACACCACTGCACTCCACCCTGGGTGACTGAGTAAGACCCTGTCTCAAAAAAAAAAAAAAATTGTTCTGTATTTTGGATACAAGTTCTTTTTTGGATGTGTATTTTGTAAATATTTTCTCCTAGTCTGTGGCTTGTTTTTTCATTATTTTAATAGAGTCTTTCATGGAGTAGGAGTTTTTAATTTTAACGAAGTGCAACTTGACAATTTCTTCTTTCGTGGATCATGCTTTTGGTGTTGTGTCTAAAAACTCTTTGCCAACTTCTAGAAGTTGGATAGTTTTGCATTTTACATTTAGATCTGTGATCCGTTTGAATTAATTTTTGTAAAAGATATGAAGTCAGTGTCTACATTCTTTTTTAGTGCATTTCTCTGATTATGAAATCAATATCTTGTATGCAGTTATTTTAATTTCCTCTATTATGAACTGCATGTTACATTTTTTGTACACTTGAGTTACATGGATTTTTCACCTGGATATTGTCAAATATTTTTTGAGTTTTTTTCAGTTGCTTTTAAAATATATTCTCAATACTAATCCTTCAGCTGTATTCTATAAGATGTTGCTTATCCTTGAATTTTGTGCAGTATTTGAATTTTATTTTTGTTTTCTATGTATTGTCTAAAAAAGTATTCTTTACTCTGAGTTCAAAAAGGTGTTCTCATATATTCTAAAAACTTTAATGTTTTATCTTTTCACTTTTTAACATTTTTTCTGGATTGTGTGTGTGTGTACATGTGTGTATTTTGTGAACTTGGGATCTAATTTTTATGTTTTCTCTGTGCAGAAACCAGATTTATCTCTGATTTATAATATAGTTTCTGTCTTTTATTACATATCTGTGTGGGCCAGTTTCTGGTCTCTTACTTCCGCTTTATTTATGTATGTGACTTTCGTTTCCTTATCACACCACCATTTTAATAACTATTTTGTAAAATGTCATCAACATCAGATAGGACAGTTTTTCCCTTGTTCTTCATTTTCATTATCAACTTAGACCTTCTCATTCTTTTCTTTGAGTTTTATAGCCATATTGTCAAGTTTCATGAAAACTGTTGTAATTTTGTTTTAAATTAGATCAAAGTACATCTCCCTGTTAATTCAGGTCATCTTTTGTATCCTTTAATACAATTTTGTGTTTTTTTTTTGTTTTTTGTTTTTTTTTGAGATGGAGTTTCGCCCTGTCACCCAGGCTGGAGTGCAATGGCACAATCTCTGCTCACTGCAACCTCTGCCTCCTGGGTTCAAGCAATTCTCCTGTCTCTGCCTCCTGAGTAGCTGGGACTACTGGCACCCACCACCACGCCCAGTTAATGTTTGTATTTTTAGTAGAGACAGGGTTTCGCCATGTTGGCCAGGCTGGTCTGGAACTCCTGACCTCAGACAATCCACCTACCTCGGCCTCCCAAAGCGCTGGGATTACAGGCATAAGCCACCACACCCGACCTTGTGTTGATTTTTCGTTGCACATTTGTGTTAGCTTTATTTCTGTATAGTTTATAGTTTCTGTTGCTTTTGTAAATTAGATTTTTTCCCTCTCATCTAAGAAACTTTTGTAGTTTTATAGAAACACTGTCAATTTTTTAGATAGTTGAGGTATCCAGTCTTATTCAACTATTACTGATTTTATTTTATTTTATATTTTTTGAGACAAGGTCTCATTATGTCACCCAGGCTGGAGTTAAGTGGCATGATCATGGATTACTGCAGCCTTGACCTCCTGGGCTCAAGTGGTTCTCCTGCCTCAGCCTCCCAGGGAGCTGGGACTACAGGCCTGCACCACCACGCCCAGATAATTTTTTTTTAGTGGAAATGAGGTCCTGCTATGTTACTCAGGCTAGTCTTGAACTCCTGTGCTCAAGCAGTCTTCCTTCCTCAGCCTTCCAAAGTGTTAGATTGCAGGTGTGAGCCACTGCATCTGGCCTGTTACTAATTTTAATAATTCTACATTAATTCCCTTGAATATTCTAAGTAGATCATTTTATTATCTGCTAATAATGAAAATTTACGGACTGCTGCAAGGAAAAAAATGTGTATTGATTAAAAATGCCTGACAATCCTTTGCTGACACAATGTTTCCTGTAAGTTTCTCAGGACCAGTAAACTGGTGAATTATGGTAGTCTTATGAGTCTGAATGTTTAGTTGAGTTTAAAAAAGACCTGTTGTCATTAGAAGTACAGAAGTTAAATAGGAAAATAGCTAGATTTAACCAATGTTCAGTTATAGTAAATGGAAAAGGTGAATTTGCAGGTGGTTTTTAGGGAATGATTATCATATAGAGAAGATGCATGGAATCTGGACTGGAAAGTAAAGAAAAACATGAGGGTGGTAATGAATGACAAAAAAAATAGGGTTTGTATATTCTATATAGGAGGTTTTAGTTAGGTCAAACAGTTTTTAGAGTGGTAGAATTAAAAGAAGTGAGGTGGAAGGATAGGTGGTCGGGAGTGATATTGGAAATTGAGATTTCAGAGGTGGTTCATTTATTAGTGATAACAAATTATGAGTATAATTTTTGTCATTCGGTAGGTAAATTAGGGTAAAGGAAAAGATTATTGGAAACAAAGGCGTAGAACTATCCCTGTGGATATTGAAGTTGCTAAGAATGATCATAGTATAGGGGCTAGGAAAAGAAGATTTTGATCCAGGTGTTAAAAATGCTGCTAGTAAATGAAAGGAGTGTCTAAGACTTCAGAAAATATTAGGCACTAAAAAAGGTAGGCGAGGCCATATTATGGTGACATGAATTATTACAAAAATGGGGCTTAAAACAGGTTTGACAGTGATGAAAGGGAGCAAAGGGGATGCCTTTTCTAGTTCTAGGGCCCTGAATTGTGAAAGAAAAGTTGCCTCTGTGTTAGGGGGCTGTAGAGAAAATGGGGTGTCATGAACCAACCAGATTTTAGTTAAGAAGGTGAAGTGAATATTCAGAGAAAGATTGTATGTATAGAGAAGCTGACTGATGATAGATGATATTTCTGAAAGGCATTGGGTAGATATTGGGAAAATAGGAGGGGTAGTAGCTTGGGTCAGATCAGTGGATATCCTTCAGATATTTAAAGATTGTTAAGACACTGCCACTGAACAATTACATTGGATTCATTGACAGAACAGCGTTGGTGGTTATGTCAACCCTAGGTGACTCCACTGGACGATGATGGCTAACCTCTGAGGCTTAGTTTAGATTCTGGTGGTAAAAAAGGTATACAGGGATATGAGGTGTAGTGTGGTCTAATGTTGAGGAAGGTTGGTTATCACTTAAAACTAGAAGGGATGGAGGGTTTGGCTTGCAGTAATGTGATGATCAAAGAGATAAGCAAAGGCCTCCTTGACATTGGCTCTGACTCTAAGGCATTTTATGGTAGAGAACTGGCTGAAAGACTTCTCTTATATCCCCCAGCATTACTTATGGAAGCTGTATACCATTATTTCTTAGTGCAGATTTTGGAAATATTTTCTGAGTACTTATTAATACTTCATTTTCTCTTGAGCTTTGCCATTGAATTTTTTATTCCAATGATTATATCTTAATATTTTCATTTTTTTCATCTTTCTATTTTTGCTTAGTAACTTTCTGTCCTGGTTTCAAAGATTCAGTTCCCTCCTTTATTTCAGTGAGCATTTCGAACATACTTATTTTACTGTTTATTAGGATGACTGTAGCTCCATTTCTTCACAGGTAACTTTTTCAGTTTTAGATTTCCGGGCTGTTTTTCTTGGCATTGCAGCCCCCAGTGCGTTTATCAATTCAAATTTTAGTGTTCATCTGTTCTGGGAGTTTTATATGATCCCTTTCTTGTGAAGCAGTTTCATGGTTCCTTCACCCTGGCTATTCACAGTCTCTGCTTTCAGACCAGGCCTTATATACGGATTGCTCCATGCTTTCACTCTGTGTATACGCACAATTCTGGGTCCCTCTTCTATGTCCCCTATCTGCTAGGTCTTGGTCTTACAGATGGACCACTTCTGTTTTTGGCAAGCTAGACCTGTCTGCCTGCAGTGCTATGTGATGGATGTAGCTCTTTAATCTCCTGCTCCTGTGTAGACAGTATTACCCTAATTCCCAGCTTCATGCTGAATGTTTAAGTTCAGCACCTTACCACTCTGGTGGGTGCTGAGAATTTAGCCCTAAAAACCCATGTCCAGACTGGGCCCTACTTACCACTTTGATTTTCCTTTCTGCTTCTCTTGTTTTGACTACAGATCTGAATATTTATTATTAATATTTCCCTTTTTTGGACTGGTGTGAGAGGTTTTGCTATGCTCAGCCTTCTATCTTGACCCTAGAACTAGAAAAATAGCTTTTAAATCCACTACAAAGAGCTTTTACTTATGTAAGGTTAATAAGTGGTAGACAGTCTTTGACATGGGGTGAAATACCTAAAAGTTAAAAAAATAAAACCAACTTGGTTGGGCATAGTGGCTCATGCCTGTAATCCCAGCACTTTGGGAAGCTGAGGCAGGAGGATCACTTGAATCCAGGAGTTTGAGACCAGCCTGAACAGCATAGTGAGACCCCATCTCTAAAAAAAAAAAAAAAGCTGGGCGTGGTGGCATGTGCCTTTAGCCCCATCTACTTGGGAAGCTGAGATGGGAGGATTGCTGGAGTGAGCCATGATGGTGCCACTGCACTTCAACCTGGGCAACAGAGCAAGACCCTGTCTTAAAAAAAAAAAAAAGAATTAAAATTAAAAAATAAAAACAACTTAATTATGTCTCTAATACAGACTGTGATCAGCCACTCTATGATTGTCCTATGTGTGGGCTTATATGTACCAATTACCATATTCTTCAGGAACATGTTGACTTGCATTTGGAAGAAAACAGCTTTTGCCAAGGTATGTTTATATGTTTAAAGATAAAAATATCATTTAATTTCTACTTTCTAGGACACATATCTAATTTTTAGATTTGTGACATGGAAAAAAATATTTAAAAATACATCTTTTCCTTTAAAAGTGTTATATTTACAAGTTGAGGCCATTTCTTTAGCAGCTAGAAGTAATTGAATATTGTATTTGGTCAGCAAAAATTGTTGAACTAGAAAACTGCCATATGGCACCTAAAATTTGACAAATGAATGTGAACTATATAACCAAAATATCTTTCAATGCATCTTGAGCTGCTTGAGCAGCTTCTAAATGACTTATTGGTTTTACTGTGATTCTATAAAAGTTTTCCTTTCTCCGCTACGTTTTTTAATAGTGGCTTTGTTTAAGTAATTATTATGGTGTCTTAGAAGTAGAAAAATTCTGTATGAATTTTAGAAGCCCAGTGAACGAAAATAAAAAGTAGATCCCAAGAGAAACCAATTGTATTTTACCCTATTTCAATTTTTTAAGGTACGTCGATAGCTTCTATTAAGATAGAGGTCTTTAGTGTCCAGTGTCAATGATCCTAGTATCAGTATCAGTGTTCATGGACAGTGTTACTGCTCACTCACTCTAACCCAAAGTTGAGATTATTGGAGCAAAGATGGAAAAGTCCTCTGCTCTGGTGGTTTCTGAATGCCTCCTAATTCTTACTCTTATTTATGATAGGCTTTGTATGAGCACATGTATTATACTGTAAACCTATAGTGGGTAATAAGAAAAAGATATGGTCTAAGTAAATCACTGTAGATAGCCTCAGGGGACACTAAACATTGATTGTGACTTGTATATCCCCAAGAATGGAAGGGTGACCAAATAGGAAGATGTAGCAGCAGCTGAGAACTTTGAAAGGAAAGGAAGAATATTCAGTGATATAATTAAAACATCAGGTCGAGGGGTTAAGGAGACAAGATAGTGGCCAGAAGCCACTGACAAATGGATCTGGGGGACACTGAGTAGAGAAGATGCAGGGTGACATGTTGCAAAGTTTTACCATTTTCAGGGGCCAAACAGTAATTAAATTATTATCTAACACCTGTACTTTGTAAATGTGTATTTTTATGCTCTTTATTATTTTCTTTTTCTCCCCTAGTATTTCTTGGAAAAATCAATCTGTCTTAGTTATGTTAAGGGGTATCAATGAAGGATGTTACTTAACCTTTTAAAATTCCGGTTTCCTCAGTAAATAATAATATCTACTTCGTAAGATTGTTATAAAGATCAAATAATATAATTAATGAAAAGTGCTTGTCACAGCTTAAACACTCAGTGAGGCTGGACATAGTAGCTCACGTCTGTAATCTCGGCACTTTGGGAGGCCGAGGCTGGTGGATCACCTGAGGTCAGGAGTTTGACACCAGCCTGACCAACATGGCGAAACCCGTCTCTACTCCAAATACAAAAATTAGCTGGGCATGGTGTCAGGCACCTGTAATCCCAGCTATTCGGGAGGCTGAAGCAGGGGAATCACTTGAACCCGGCAGGCAGAGGTTGCAGTGAGCTGAGATCGCACCATTGTACTCCAGCCTAGGCAGTAAGAGCAACACTCCGTCTCAAAAAAAAAAAAAAACAGTGACTATTAGTTGTCATTTCGTTGGAGGTTATTCCTTACTGAAGCAGTTCTAAGTTTTGCTAGATTTGTACTCAGTTCCAAATCATCACAGTCATGAATAAATGGCAAATAATAGCATTTACTCCATTTTAAAAACATGTATTAAATAATAAATAATCTTTGATTGTAACAGTTATTTTATTCTGAACAATAAAAATACCTAACAGGCATGGATAGAGTCCAGTGTTCTGGTGATCTACAACTGGCTCACCAGCTTCAGCAAGAAGAAGACAGAAAGAGGAGATCTGAAGAATCAAGACAAGAAATAGAAGAATTTCAGAAGCTGCAGGTACAAAGATTAATAAGAATTATAATATTTTGATTTGGTAAAGTTATTTTTCAAATATGCTTTCAGGATTCCAGTATATTATTTTTGTCCTTGTTATTATTCAAAAAAAAAAAAAAGGATACATGTTTGTAACAGCCACCATTTATAAATATTCATTCTAGTCGGGCACAGGAGTAATCACTTCACATGTAATATCCCAAAATCTTTACAACAAATTCATGGTTATTTTAGGCTCCCCCATCCCCCTTTTTTTTTTCAGATGAAGAAATGGAGACGGAATGGTTAAGTAACTTGCTCAGTGTCAGGCAGCTAATTAGTGAAAAAGCTTGCATTCAAACCTGTGTAAGCTGATGGGACAAATTAGGAAACCAAGACTCCGAATTTAAGTGTTTGTATAGATACTTGGAAGTGAAATTTATACCTAGAATTAATGTCTCCTGAGTCTTAAATTATTTTACAGATTGCAATTTCAGGCATTTAGAAAGAACTATTTTATGGGAAAATGCTTTTTTTATGATATTTGAGGCTTCATTTATCTCAGGTGGGTGGTTTTACCTGTTGGACTAAACTGTCAGCATCTGGTATATTTTTAGTGCATTTAAAATTTTAATGTCTGTTTTCCTTTTTTCAGTCCTAATTTGTAGACTGTAGTGTTATCTGTGCTAATAATGCTCATAGATTTTGTTGTTGTTTGTTTGTTTGTTTTCTTGAGACGGAGTTTCGCTCTTGTCACCCAGACTGGAATGCAATGGTGCAGTCTCAGCTCACTGCAACCTGCGCCTTCTGGGTTCAAGTGATTCTCCTGCCTCAGCCTCCCAAGTAGCTGGGATTATAGGTGTGCACCACCATGCCCGGCTCATTTTTTTGTATTTTTAGTAGAGACGGGATTTCATCATGTTGGCCAAGCTGGTCTTGAACTCCTGACCTCAGGTGATCCGCCTGCCTTGGCCTCCCAAAGTGCTGGGATTACAGGCCTGAGCCACTGTGCCCAGCCTGTTGCTTATAGTTTTTAAATGTTCTGTTTTTAGCAGTGATAGGATAGTGCATAAATAAAAAGTGTTTACAATTGAATAGGTTTGAAACAGTTAAACAGGTTTGTATACTTTGGGACTTCTCAAAACCTTTAATATACTAATGTGCATGTACATATCACAATTTTCCTGGACTTATTTGACCTCTCTTTTTTTCTCAAACATCTCACATTGCTTAGAATGTGCTTTGGAAGACCTAATGTAGGATTTTTTTCTCACTGATGACTCACAATACTTGCAAAATAGAAAAGAAAATTGGCTTTTCTTAAGACCTTTATGCCTTATGTAATGTAAAACATGATCAATACAAAAAGTTTCCAATATTTAAGGAGATTATGTAACTTTGCAAGTTAGTCGTTTAGGTCTCTGAAAACTTTTACGTAGAAAAGTTTCTATGAAAACTTTTCCGTAGAAAACTTTTCCGTAGTTTTATACATACTGTTTGAGATTCTCAGTCCAGTGTACAAAACATAGTTCATTTATTGTGTAACATGACTGACTAAATGAATTATGGATTAAGTAGGCCTTTGTGGACTAGACTGGGAACCAAATAACAAGGACTGACAAATTTCCTTGAAAAAATCAGTAAAGGATTCAGAACTCTTCTGCCTCTCCCAATACCTGAGGTAGAAAGACAGGATCCTCTGCTTTCCCTACTTCAGGAAAAGTAAGTCTCTTGCCCTGGAGATTGATTAGAAAGAAGTGGTTGCTTATTAAGTCAATACTTTTTTTGTGTGTGTGTTAGTTTTTGTAAAAATCTTTTTTTTTTTTTTTTTTTTTGTCAAAATAAACTTTAATTAGGACAGTAAATTATTGGGGCATACATAATGTTTGTACATTTTACAGTTTTGATCCTTATTTCCAGCTTGTTGTTAAGACAGACCTTCTTGAGCACCTGCAGTATAGTGCATGAGAAGGCCTGTTTCCCTATGCAGTTGCAATTTATATGCAATTAATTGCATAAGCTCTTTTCGACTGATATTCTTTCTTTCTTTCTTTCTTTTTGAGACAGAGTCTTGCTCTGTCACCCAGGTTGGCATGCAGTGGCACAATCTCAGCTTACTGTAACCTCCACCTCCCAAGTTTGAGCTATTCTTTTGCCTCAGCCTCCCAACTAGCTGGGACTACAGGTGCTTGCCACCACACCTGGCTAATTTTTTAATTTTTTTTTTTTTTTTTTTTTATACTTAAGTTCTAGGGTACATGTGCATGACGTTTATATCATGTATAACTCCCCCATGCAATCCCTAAAGTCTATAAACTAGAATGTTTCAACATGTTTCCAAATAAAATTATAATTTTCCATCCTCATAGAGTTACAGGGATGTAAAAAGTCATTTATTTTTATGTTCAATAGAGACAATATGGTTTAGATAATTCTGGAGGATACAAACAACAACAACTACGAAATATGGAGATAGAAGTAAATAGGGGAAGAATGCCTCCATCTGAATTTCATAGAAGAAAAGCTGATATGATGGAATCATTAGCTATTGGTATTGATGATGGAAAAACAAAAACTTCCGGTGAGTACTTAAACATCAATCATTGTTTTAATATTGCTTACACCACTGAACTAATAATGAGAATCATTTTAATTTTGCTTAATTTTCATAATCCATCTGTGCACTTTTTTTAATGTATCATTTTAAAACTTCTGAATTATTTTTACAGTAAATAATTCACTTAAAAATTTACTTTTATATTGTATTACTTGACATTTAAAAAACTGCTCTAGACAGTGCTAAGAAAAGTATAATGTGAGCCACATATATAATTTTAAATTTCCTGGATCCACATTAACAAAAGTGAAAAGGAACAGGTGAAGTTAATTGTAATAGTTTAAACCAGTGTATCCATGACATTATTATTTCAACACGTAATCAGTATAAAAACTATTACTGAGACATTTTACGTTCTTTGTACATTCTTCAAAATCTATTTTCTACTTTACAGCACAACTCAATTGGGTAGCTACATTTCAAATTCTCCATAGTCACAAATGGCTGGTGGCTGTTTTATTGTTTGTACATTTTTAGACACTGACAGCTCTATATACATTGTATCCTTTAACTCAAACATCTTCTCCTGTACTGTTATATATTCCAAATAAGGTCATTGTTGCTTAGAGAAGTTACAGTGACTTTGCCAAAGCGAGGTTACACAGCTGGTTATTCCTAATCATATCTTCCTTGCCCCATAATATGGCTTTTTTCTGACAAGTATTAAAATTTTTTTCTTTGTATATATTAATATATAAACAGACTTTTTATAGAAACAAACTTTGTTACTGCCACCCAGATTTTTTGAATCTTAGTGTTTTGCCATATTTACTTAAAAGTTTTTAAAGCTTCAACACCTTTCATAGGTATTCAAAGCCCTTTATGTACCCTTTTTCTGATTCTAATTTGCCCTCCCCACAAGGGAACTGTTATCCCGAGTTTGATATTTATCAGTCTCATACATGCTTTAGTACTCTTACCGTGTATGTACATTTCCATAAAATATTTTGCATGTGTTTATATATAAATGGGATACAACTTGTATACTATAAATTGTTTTGCTCAAGTATGTTGGTTCTTACAGTTCTACTTCATTCATTTTAGCTGCTGTATAGTATTTCCTGGTATGAATTATAGCTCACTTATCTTGTTTTCATATTGATAAACATTTAGATTGTTTCCAATTTTCTACTCTTATAATTTATTAGCATGTCTCCTCCAGGAGTTTCTCTAGTATTGCATCCAGAACTGGAATGCTAAGTTAAAGGGCATGCAAGTCTTCAACTTTGTTAAGGTTATTCGAGAATTGTTTTCCAAAGTGCTTGTAATCTACACTCACACCAGTGTATTTCACACACTGTATGGTGACACTTAAATTTTTGCTATTTAACAGGTTATGAGATGATACATGTTTTAATTTGCATTTCCTGGATTACTCCTGAGTTAGTTTCCTCTTGAACGAATTACCTATTCTCTTCCTTTCTCTGTTCTCTATTGGGTTGTTTGTTCTTATTGATTTATAGTAGTTCATTAAGTATTCAGAACACTATTTTTTCATTAGTTATATGAGATGCAAGTATCTTTTTCAGGCCTATGGTTTGTGTTTAAATGTTATATATAGTGCCTTTAATTAGACAGAAGTTTCTAATTTGAATATAATCAAAGTTCTCAATCTTTCTATTTATTATTTGTGTCTTAAGTAACTCCCCCATCTTTAAGATCACAAATATATACCTTTATGTTTTCTTCAAATATTTCTATTTGGCATTTCACATTTTGATTTTTAATCCACCCAGAATTTGTTTGTATGTGTATGTTGGAGGGAGGAGAAAGAAGATAGGAATCTGATTATTTTCTCCTTATTTATAATAGTCCTTATAGCAAGTATGTATTATGCTTATTTATTTCACTACCATTTATTGAATCTATATTTTCTCTACCTATTTGTAATACTGTATATTATAGATTTTCATATATCCATGAGTCTGTTTCTAAAGGCTGCCTTTATATTTTTTCAGGGGTCTCCACGTAAAAAAGTTCTCACTATGGCATAGAGCATCCTACAGATGTGTGATATGATTCGTTAGGATACAGGAAGAAAATATGTCTGTAAAAAAGCACACTGCCCTGTAATATAGAAGTGATTTACTGTCAGAGATTTTTATTTTTCATTAATTATGCAAGTGTTAATTAAGCAGCTATCATTTAAAGAGTCTTCACTATTATACTGCATTCTTGTTAAAATTTTAACAACAGAATATAACTGAAGATAAATTTACTGTGGAAAATATCTAAAGAGATTTAGGTGCTAAGGAATAAAAAGTATAAGGAAATTTTCCCCTAAAGCAGTTGTATGATGTTGCTAAGACAGTGTGGCACTCCATCTGATATGTAACATATATACTTAAATATACTAGAATATTTATTACTTTTCTTTCTGTTTTTTCTGTCTGCCACCCCACCTCATTCTTAAAGGGCTGTCTCAAATCTTGATCTCTTAATCAAAGTCTTTGATATTAAAATCTACATTTAGCTTTCTTTCTCTGAATTCCTAGGGGACCCATTCATTCCATGCTACAACATTTAGTACTCAATTATATAGTATTTTAATTGTTGTTTTTCTTGAATTCAAGTCTTTCTAAGTTCTTTGGAAGTGGTTATAGTGATCAGTATTTCTCTTTTTCATGGTGCAAGGCACAGCTACAACTATTGGTTCATTTAATTGTTTTTATTTATTGATCTTTTATTGTCTTTCTTAAAGACAAAAACCCATTTTCTTATAGGAAACCATTCAAGCAAAAAGGATTTAGTTATTGTCTTTGGTGCCACAAGCTATAAGAAAGTTATGGGGAATATAAATAAGATCTCCCTACCCATAGGCTTCACAGAGTCTGTAGAGTATGTGAATATATACAGAGAACTATAGTATTCTGTGACTGAATGTGGCTAGTACCTTGGGGACACAAAAGCAAGGTTAGAATCAGAAAAAGAGTCTATGAAGACAGTAGCATGTGAAGGATCTATAATTTTGAAACATAAGGAGAGTATACTAAAAGCAGGAAAGGGACAGAGTCAGACGTCCATTGTCCTAACACCTAGTTTTTCCATATTATAGCACTTGTTATAGTTGGGGTCCATGACATTTTAAAGGATATTATCATATTTATCTTTTTGTACTTAGCACTTAGATAGTGCCAGGTGTATAAAAAGTGCTTAGCAAATGCTGAATTTGAAAATTATAATTTAAAAAATTAAATTAAAACTCCATGGGCCAAATTATGTTTAATGTGTTCAGGTAGGCCACAGCCAAAGTTAAAGCAAGAAGAGTAATGTGAAATAAAGGTAAGTCGATGGATAGCTTTCTGTAGACTTCATAAAACATAGATTAGAACTATTCCTGTAATCCCAGCACTTTGGGAGGCCGAGACGGGCGGATCACGAGGTCAGGAGATCGAGACCATCCTGGCTAACACGGTGAAACCCCGTCTCTACTAAAAAAATACAAAAAATTAGCCGGGCGAGATGGCGGGCGCCTGTAGTCCCAGCTACTCGGGAGGCTGAGGCGAGAGAATGGCGTAAACCCGGGAGGCGGAGCTTGCAGTGAGCTGAGATCCGGCCACTGCACTCCAGCCTGGGCGACAGAGCGAGACTCCGTCTCAAAAAAAAAAAAAAAAGAACTATTCTAATTAGGTTTATAAGGCTGTTAATAAGATTCCTAAACCTATTGTTCTGCCTTAAGAAAAGTTGTCTTCTGTTGTCTTAAACAAATTAATTCATCTCCCCAAATACCAAAATGGTATAAGTTACTAAAGGGTTGAAATTTAGTGTATTGGCGTATGGGATATGTTTATTATTCATGAAGTTGAGTTTTTAAATGAAAACATTTGTGTTATGCTTTGAAAATGGCAGAATAATCTGCAAAATAAAATCTTAAATTACAAAAAAATTAAAACTATTGGTAATAGGAAGCCATTAATATTTTTTGATTGGGAGCAAATTGATTAAGACTGAATGATCTCCTGTAGTCTATACAATAAAATGGAGAGACAAGAAGAACATTTATTCAACAGTTGTACTTTATGTGCTGGGCCCTGCAGATGCAGAAAATTTCAATGAACTGTAATAAATAATATGCTAGTGTGAGGAAACTTGGATTGTAGTAACAAGCAAGGGCACAAACTAAGGTTATAGCAATAAGAAGGTGAAGAAGATGGAATTGACAGGATTTAGATATGGAGTGTGAAGGAGAGGTTGATACTAAAAATGTATGAGATAGTCATATAAAAGTGATAATGACTGCTTCTGAATCTCTTTTCTACTTTAGGAATTATTGAAGCACTTCATAAGTATTATCAGAATGCTGCCACAGATGTGAGGCAGGTGTGGCTTTCTTCAGTGGTGGATCACTTTCATTCATCTTTAGGCGACAAAGGTTGGGGTTGTGGTTACAGAAACTTCCAAATGCTACTTTCATCATTATTACAAAATGATGCTTATGATGATTGCTTAAAAGGTATGTGAAATCTAGTGCTCTGACCTTGTCATCTGATAAAATACATATGATATAGAATGATATAGCATACACAATTAATAGCTTTAACAGTTAGCGGATATTTATATAAGAAACCTGAATTCTGCTTGGAAGAAGAGAAAATGATAGAAGATGTCAGGAATAACTGTCTTAAAAACTGTACAGTTCCCCTAGTACATGATACACTGCTAGATGATATTATTCAGTACTTTATTAACAGTCGTGTAACATGTTTGCTTGTGTAATTTTAGGTATGTCAGTTCCTTGCATTCCAAAAATTCAATCTATGATTGAAGATGCATGGAAGGAAGGTTTTGATCCTCAGGGGGCCTCCCAACTTAATAACAGGTTACAGGGAACAAAGGCCTGGATTGGAGCATGTGAAGTATATATACTCCTGACCTCCCTAAGGGTAAAGTATGTACCTTAAAACCTAAATAAATGTTATTTCCTTATCTAGGAGCTTTGTTTTTTTAAATTTTATTTTTTATCAAAGAGATAGTTTAAAAATAAAATTAAGTAGCACTGAATTAAGTAGCAATGAAAACCAGCAACCTGTTCACTATCTTGTGCTCTCCTCTACCCTCAAGTCCTGTCTCTCAGAGGCAACTGTCACTTCCATTGTTTTTAAATAGTGTGCTTTCGTAGTTGTTTCGTGGTTTATGAGTTTTAAGTATTGTCTGTTTTAATATCTTATACCTGTTTACCTTCAATCCTTCTAATATGATTAAACCTCAGTTTTTATTAAAATCAGAGTTTACATCATTTTATAAAGTCAGATTTTATTACACAGTTGCATAAATATTGCTCATTGCTGATTTTGTTTTCTAAAATCATTTATAATTTTTTCTTAATAATTGTGTTTCCTTTTCTCTTTTACTATAATATGTGACTACATCATGGCCTCAAGTTTTTGCACCCCACCTGTCATGTAATCTGAAGCTGTCCTTATTCTTGGACACATCCTTCTTGGAGCCTTCTGTCCTCTTTGCTCCGATCTGGACTTTTTGCCTTCTAGATCTACAGCTATTACCATGTAGCATTTGTTCACTGTGTGTGTGTGTTAGGACCTGGATTTTTCTTGGATTTCATGTCTCTTTTTTAGATTACTTCCTTTTGCTCGAGCACTTCCTTCATTAGTTTCCTGAGAAAGGGTGCCTAGTCATTATTATTTAAATGATAGTTTGGATAACTGTATTATTCTTAATTCTACAATCATTTTCACATCAAATTAAGTTTCTATTCTTCTGATGTCTAGCAATGAATATTACTATTGAGATGGTAAGATGTGATCGGATTCTCATTTTTAAAATGTATAACCTATTTGTTTTCTATGGAAGTTTTTGCAGTCTTCTCTTAGCCTGTCATAATTTCACGATAGTATGAAATTTCATTGTGGGGCGTAGGGCTTTGATTCATTGTGTTGGGCATTTGTTTTTCTCTTTGAATCTGGAATTGTGAGTTGTCTAAGATCTTAGTTCCATCTAGGATAGTAGGTAAGAGCTTGAACTTTGGAGTGAAACTGCCTAACCTTGATTCGTAGCTTTCCTACTTAATAGCTGAATGAATGAGCTCGTCTGTACCTAGGTCAACCATTGATAAAAGAAGGTATTAATAGTAGTTAGACAATTAAATGGAATAATAAAGTGCTTAGAACTATGACTGGCACACAGCGTGACTTCAGAGGTTAACTATTGTTGTTTGATAGTTATAATCTCTCCATTTTCTTTGTGGAACTGTTGATAGATGGCCACTGAACTTCTCTTTTTTTTTTTTTTTTTTTTTTTTAAATTTATTTGAGACGGAGTTTTTGCTGTATTGCCCAGGCTAGAGTGCAGTGGCGCGATCTTGGCTCATTGCAACCTCCGCCTCCTGGGTTCAAGTGATTCTCCTGCCTCGGCCTCCTGAGTAGCTGGGATTACAGGCTCCTGCCACCATGCCTGGCTAATTTTTGTATTTTTAGTGGATACGAGGTTTCATCATGTTGGCATGTTGGCCAGACTGGTCTTGAACTCCTAACCTCAGGTGATCCATCCACCTCGGCCTCCCAAAGTGCTAGGATTACAGGCTTCAGCCACCGCTCCCGGCCTGAACTTCTTTACCTTCTAAGTTTATCATGTCTCTTTTTTAAAAATCTTTACTTTTTGTTTTATTTTCTAGATTTACTCAAATTTATCTCCCAATTACTGTATTGAAATTTTTATTTTCACCATTATGTTAAGGGGTAATTTCACAGCATCATTTTCTTTATGGTTGCAAAATTTCTTCCAGTGTTTTCTTTCTATTGCCTGCATTTTGTTTGTTCCATATTAATTAATTTTCATGTCTGTTTACTTTAGTCTTTTCTATTTTGAAAGCTTTCTTTTAACTTTTGGAAATCCTTAGTTGTCCATTCAGAGAGTGAAGAATGAAACATTAAAAAGCTGATTTAATGAAACATTAAAAAGGACTGCATAGAGCTTGCCGATTAGCAGATTTCATTTAGAAGTCTTAGGTGGAAGGTTACTATTTGATTGGGGTACTCTCAAATATCATTATATATACAGATCTTTTCCCAGAAGTTATCCAGAGAAGAGTTTTTCACTCTCCTGCCTAGAGTTCCTGCATTAGTGGAGGGGAGAGTTAAGGTGTGATTTGCCTTCGAAGCAAACTTTCAATAATCTCATATTTTTAGCCTCACTGTACTCAAACCTTGTGCTTCTAAGCTTTCAGCCTCTCTCTGATTTTGAAACATACGGTTTCCATTTTCTTTTATTTACTTGGATATGTTCTCTGTGCTGCTTTGCATTTTCTGAAGATGTGAGCTTTTTTCCTCTCAATTCCCATTCTCTTTGTCCTTGAGTGTTTAAATCATTTTTTCCTTCAGTATTGTGTCATCGGGCTTTTAAGAGGAAATAGAGATAGATGTCTGTGATCATGTTTAATGGAACATTTGCCTTAAGCTTATGGCTTTATATTTTCTTTTATGTTTGTTTCTAAGTTATTAACCAGTGTATCACATTCTTTTTTTTTTTTTTTTTTTGAGACGGAGTCTTGCTCTGTCGCCCGGGCTGGAGTGCAGTGGCCGGATCTCAGCTCACTGCAAGCTCTGCCTCCCGGGTTTACGCCATTCTCCTGCCTCAGCCTCCGCAGTAGCTGGGACTACAGGCGCCCGCCACCTCGCCCGGCTAGATTTTTGTATTTTTTTTTTTTTTTTTAGTAGAGACGGGGTTTCACCGTGTTAGCCAGGATGGTCTCGATCTCCTGACCTCGTGATCCGCCCGTCTCGGCCTCCCAAAGTGCTGGATTACAGGCTTGAGCCACCGCGCCCGGCCTATCACATTCTTTTTACCACATTAATTGATTAGATTCAGAGGTAAAAATATTTCTTTCATTTATATAGAAAAACTAATATTGTGTGTATATATAATGACTTTCTTGAATTATTTAAATTTAAAGAACTATTTTAATGCCCTCTAAATTTATTTCTGCTTTCCTCCTTTTTCTTTTTGCCAGTGGGTTCACACTTTCAGATTATATATACTCTGTCATGTTTTGAGTTTTAAAGTAATTCTTTTTCTTTTTTCTTTTTCTTTTTTTTTTTTTTGAGACAGAGTCTGTCTCCAGTTTGTCGCCCAGACTGGAGTGCAGTGGCACGATCTTGGCTCACTTCAACCCCTGCCTCCCAGGCTTAAGCGATTCTTGTGCTTCTGCCTCCTGAGTAGCTGGGATTACAGGCATGTGCCACCACACCTGGCTAATTTATTTATTTATTTTTATTTTTAGTAGAGATGGGGTTTCACCATGTTGTCCAGGCTAGTCTTGAACTCCTAGGTTCAAGCAATCCACCTGCCTTGGCTTCTCAAAGTACTGGGATCACAGGCGTGAGCCACTGCACCTAGCTGTAATTTTTGTCCAGCTTCTTTCTTCGTACCTTAAATAATTTAGAAAGCTTTTTTATTAATATATTGTGAATGTGTTTAATAGTTATTTACATGTCTTTCTGTTGCTTTCTATAGGGTACTGTTTAATCAGTATTCTAAATGTAAATATGCAAACTGCTAACCCCAAAACATTCTTTTTACTTATAAACAGTTTATCCAGAAGTTTATTTGAGCACTTAAAACCCAGTAACCAGCATTAAATTTGCTGAGGCTGAGGTTAGCAATTTGGATGTTTTAGAGATTTTATTGCTAAGAGAAATAAGGACAGGATATCTGTGCTGTAGTTTAAAGTGATGATAAAGCTATCAAATGCTTTTAGTTGTACCTGACCTTTCAAAAACAGTCGTTGAGTAGTATAACCAGTGTTTCTGGCTAAAAAATTGTTTATTCAAGGGTGACTTACTCTTGAAGGAAGAATACCAGAGTGGTCTGGTGGCAAATAGGAGATAGATGTATAGATGTGGGTACACACACATTTTTCTATGATCTTTGCAATTATTTTTTGTTATAGAGATTTGAAGTATTTAGAGTCTATTTGATATATACAAATGGCTATTGAGGAATTAAAATCAGAAATCAGCTTCTAACTGATCATCAGGGTTAGAAACTAGAATAAAAACTGAAAAAATTATATGTAGATGACTTTTTAAAAATCAAGTATGGTCATTATTTACTATTCATGGAGATTTTATATATCAGAAAATGTTTGTAACCTTTAGGTTAGTCAGCAGACTTAATATGAAGTTCTTTAAATAGTTAGCTAGTTAGAGGAATAAACAGGGAGAATTGTTAAATAGTTATCCCCCACAAAAAGGAGTTTTTGAGAGAAATAATAAAAATTTGTATTTACTTTTCTTTCTTCTTTTACAGGGAAGTAATGGCTAGAAAAAGTTAGTTCTAAACTAAGAATTTGTTGTATTTGATAACTCCATCAATGAAAATATTTTAAAATGCCCTTTAAATATGCATTTTGTCCATTTTTAATAGGTGTCATATTGTTGATTTTCATAAGTCAACTGGTCCTTTGGGTACACACCCTCGCTTATTTGAATGGATATTGAACTATTATTCTTCAGAGGGGGAAGGGAGTCCAAAGGTAGTGTGTACCTCTAAACCTCCTATCTATCTTCAGCATCAAGGTTAGTATTAATATAACTCATACTTGACAATGTTATTTATAAGATAACAGATTGTTGCTTTTGGACAGCTTAAGGTTTCTGTTTGTTTTTTTAGAGAGAGTCTCGCTCTGTTGCTCAGGCTGGAGTGCAGTGGCACATTCTTGGCTCGCTGCAACCTCCACCTTCCAGGTTCAAGTGATTCTCCTCAGCCTCCTGAGTAGCGGGGATTACAGGCGCCTGCCATCATACCTGGCTAATTTTTGTATTTTTAGTAGAAACAGGGTTTCACCATGTTGGCCAGGCTGGTCTGATAATAGCACAGAGTATTATGACATTAATCTGTCTAATTTTTCAGAGCTCCTTTGACAGTACAATACTTTCTTAGGAAATTAAGATTGATATTTCTACAATACTTTGTTGGGTAATGAAGATTGATATTCCTGACATCTTTAGGACCTTTTGCACTTGTTGTTTTCTGTTTTTGGTTCACTTGTCCTTCATTGTTCATCCCTTACCTTCTTGGGTGTTTACCCACATGTCACTTAAGTGAGGCCTTCCCTGACCTTACCTTACCTTACTTAAAAGTGGAACTCAAGGCCAGGCATGGTGACTCGTGCCTGTAATCCTAGCACTTTCAGAGGCCGAAGCAGGAGGATTTTTGAGCCCAGCAGTTTGAGACCAGCCTGAGTGACATAGTGAGATCCCGTCTCTACAAAAACGTAAGAAAATCAGCGAGATGTTGTGGCACGTGCCTGTAGTCCTAGCTACTCAGGAGGCTGAGGTGGGAACGTCACTTGAGCCCTGGAGTTGGGGGCTATAGTGAGCCATGATTCTGCCACTGCACTCCAGCCTGGGCAGCGGAGTGAGGGTGTCTCAAAAAAAAGTACAACTCATCCCAACATCCCACCACTGGCATTTTCTTCATTTATTTACCTTGTTTATAGAATATCTCTTCCTATTAGGATATAAGTTCCAAGAAGTCAGGCACATTTGTCTGTTTTTGTCTGCTGTTACATGCCTTCGTGCTTGGAATAGTACTACGCACATAAATACTTGGTAAATTATGAATGATGGTTTGGATTGACAGAAATAAACAGAAGTAAATATTAGGAATTTCATTGTTTAGGGATACAAACTATAAGAGGGTAAGCTTCCTCCACTGATATTCTAGCATTTATAGGTTTACTTTTGTTTACCTTTTGGAATCATGAGAATTTTGTTCTAGAACAGTTTTTGTTCTTTCATTTGAGATAATTTGAATGAGAAGGATCAAGGGATTGGGAAAGGAAAAGTAAAATATTTGGCAGAATAAAAGCAGAGTTTTTTTTGTAATGAAGCCTTTAGAAAACTAAAGTTAAATGAAAAAACTGAAGTAGAACTAAACTCTTATGTCTTAGGAGAACTCAGATACATATGTGTCAGAGAGTCTGACTATATTTATATTCTAAACACACATATGCTCACACAGCTTATATACAGAGACTATTTGTATAACTAAGTGGATGTGACATATGTATAACAAAAAAAAAATCTTTTGATAGGTCACAGTCGAACTGTTATTGGAATTGAAGAGAAAAAAAACCGAACATTATGCTTACTAATATTTGATCCTGGATGTCCTTCTCGAGAAATGCAGAAATTATTAAAGCAAGACATAGAGGCTAGCAGTCTCAAGCAACTTCGAAAATCTATGGGAAATTTAAAACATAAGCAATACCAGATAGTGGCAGTAGAGGGTGCTCTTTCTCCAGAGGAGAAAGTTGTAAGTATCTAAATATTTATATGTGAAGTTTGAATGAGATGAACTTAAAAGTTTAAAACTTTTAGCTTAAAATCGGTGTTATCACTTTTTTCTTCCCCCCCCTTTTTTTTTTTTGGAGACAGGGTCTCACTCTGTTGGCCAGGCCTGAGTTCAGTGGCGTGTGATCATGACTCCCTGTAGCCTTGACCTCCCAGGCTCAAGCGATCCTCCTGCTTCAGCCTCCCAAGTAGCTGGGACTACAGGCACATGCCACCACACCCGGCTCATTTTTGTATTTTTTGTAGAGACGGGGTTTCACCATGGTCCCCAGGCTGGTCTCAAACCCCTAGGCTCAAACGATCTGCCCACCTCAGCCTCCCAAAGTGTTGGGATTACAGGTGTGAGCCACTATGCCTAGCCCACTTTGTATTCCTTAGCACCTTACTCTGTTTCATTAAGTTTGAAAAGACATTTGGTTTTATATGTTCTTAGTTTTCTGGAATGAACATATTTATATTTGAAATGGTACTTTAATGACTTTCTATACTTAGAGCTTCATAAAAGTGTTTAATGTCAGGTGAGCAATGAATAATAGAAACATATAGTAAGAAAATCAATAACTTAATCCAAGGAGACCTAACTCATATTGGTCTCACAATTATGGTTTATTAAAATATGATTCTTGTGATTCCTAAGGCTCTATTTTATGCACTTGGGCTTATTGGATATTCACATGTCTAGAATTTAACTTCGTTAGAATTTCCTCTTGTCTTTATTCCTTGCAGTTAAGTGATGTGCACAATATTACAGAAAAATTCCTAGGAATTGAATCCTAGCCACTACACTATCAGGGAGGGTCATAATATTGTAGAAAAATTCCTAGGAATTGAAAAATTTCCACTTGGTACGATAGCACATCAAGTCTAGAAAATGCGTAAACCCTAAATTAAGAAAAAAAGCTCCAAAATACTTCACATTGATTTATTTCCCTCTAAAGAGAAAAGGCACTGAAGACTAGAGACAAACAGTTATGGAGAATAATGGGATCATGGGGGAAAGGACTATAAGTTTTTGAAATAATGGAGCTAGAGTAATCTTTTCAGCCTCGTAACATGGGATGTAAAGGCAAGGATTGTTTAAGAGGTTCTTTAAGTTACTTATGATACATTAAAAGATTTATTTGTAATGATTTAAGTATAAAAATTGCATTCTTTTTTTTTAACCCTATCATTAAATTGTCCAGAGAAAGTTAAAGGTTTGTTTTAATTATTTTAAAATACCAAGATGCTTACTCACCAATGTACACATTGAGAACATTTCATACCTTCATTTTTTTTTTTTTTTTTTGGAGACCAACACTCACTTTATCACCCAGGTTGGAGTGCAATGGCTTGATCCCAGCCCACTGCAGCCTCTGCCTCCCTCCCTGGTTCAAGTGATTCTCCTGCCTCAGCCTCCCAAATAGCTGAGATTACAGGCATGCGCCACCACGCCCAGCTAGTTTTGTATATTTAGTAGAGATGGGGTTTCACCATGTTAGCCAGGCTGATCTTGAACTCCCAACTTCTGGTGATCCACCTGCCTCGGCCTCCCAAAATGCTGGGATTACAGGCGTGAGCCACCATGCCCAGCCACATTAATTTTTTTAACCCTATCATTAATTTTTCCAGATAAAGTTAGAGGTTTGTTTCAATTATTTTAAAATACCAAGACACTTGCTCACCAGTGTACACATTCCAGAGCATAGGTGTGGTTAAATATTACTATGGAGTCTTGCTGAACATTTTAGTTAGCTCTTATCTTTCTGGTTTTGGAAATTGAGCTGTTTATGGGGTTAGATTACTAAAAATGTGCTTTCTGCACTGTGCATTTGATGTTCTAGTTTTCAGAGTCATGAACAGTAGCCGTGCTTTAACTGTAAGAATCGTAACTTGGCTAACAATGTGGAACACTGCCAGGTAGAAAAGGAATAATAATAATAAATATAATAAGATTTTAATTATAATAGATTGAAATAACACTTGTCTAATGCTTATTCTGTACTATTGGCTATCCTAAGCACATTACATATGTTAACTAATTTAATCCACACAACAGCCCTATAAAGCAGACACCATTATTAATCTCCATTTTATAAAAGAGGATGCTGAGGCAGAGAGAAATTGTATTCCTAAGGTAGCACAACTGCTAAATAGAGAGTCAGGATTCCAATTTAGGCAGTTTGCATCTGGAGCCCTGCCCTATATTGCCTCTTCTGTAAGGATACGAAACCTCATAGTCATGTTTGCTGAGCTTTTGTATGAACAGTTTCACATTTCTTCTTGAAAAGATACTGCATTTTGAAAAATGAAAAAAATTTAATCTTACTAGTTTAATATAACTTATTTTTTTAGCATCTGTTTCTTATAGTGATTCTGTCCTTTTTAACAGTACTTTATACTGTAGGAATTCAGCCAGTATTAATGTGCCAAGTGTTTTGCAGATCATCAGGTGGAAGTCTACAGCTTTATCTAAAGGGCAGAATCGTAATTTTACTTTTATTTCATATTAGCTTTTATAACTAATTTTTTAAAAGTCTATTTCTTCAAAGCAATAACTATAATTTTTTAAATTATAGGATTAAAAACAAATTTGATAGTTTATGGTATCCCAAAATATATTTATAACTGCATTTTATGTTTTGTTCTTCATATTTGTACTTATGATTAGTTCTGATCTTTTAATAATCATTCAACTATTATAGAAAAAGAGTGATTGGTTTTCAAAATTTTTTTTTTATCTTGGCCACTGTCTTATAATTACCATAAGACATTTCCGCCATAGATATGTTTTGAGTGTCTACTAATTTCAGACCCTGTTCTAGATATTGGAGCACTTGTTTAGGTGAAGGGATTTATTTTAGACAATATCACCTAATGCAGTTCAGTTAAATAGTAAATATAAATTTATGCAATAGCCATGTTCCTTAATTCTTTTTCACATGATGATATGCAGTTTTATTTTTATTTTTATTTTTTATTTATTTATTTTTTGAGACGGAGTCTCGCTCAGTCGCCCAGGCTGGAGTGCAGTGGCCCGATCTCAGCTCACTGCAAGCTCCGCCTCCCGGGGTCACGCCATTCTCCTGCCTCAGCCTCCCAAGTGGCTGGGACTACAGGCGCCCGCCGCCACGCCTGGCTGATTTTTTGCATTTTTAATAGAGACGGGGTTTCACAGTGTTAGCCAGGATGGTCTGGATCTCCTGACCTCGTGATCCACCCGCCTTGTCCTCCCAAAGTGCTGGGATTACAGGCGTGAGCCACCGCACCCGGCCGATATGCAGTTTTAAAGTTACCCCACTATATTCTTAATTTTCCATTGTGTCATTCTTGTATTCTCAGCTTGATTTAACTTAGTTTTAATTTAGCTTGGTTTGATATGTCTTGATTTGGAACTCTGGTTGTGAAAATAGCACAAACATAGAAAATTTTTTTGAAGTGACATTTTTAAGACTATAATGAGGGATATGCATAATGTTTATAAAGTTTCTCTCTGCACAGCCCTGTCTTCCTCTAGCCTCCTCTGTTTTTATTCATCTCTCTCTGACTTTGAGCCAGCATTTTACTTTTGACTCATTATTCCATTAAAAAGTGACATTTTCTATTTCATACTGTTTTGTCTTTATCTGGAATTTTCTTTGTTTATGTCTTGACTGGAAAAATGTTTATTCCTAACTTTATAAGTTTGAGATTACAATTTTTCTTTAGGAATTTTCATTATTATCTTGAAAAAAAAATTCCAGATTTTATTTTTTATATTAGAGTGACAACACATATTCTAATTAATTGACTTATAGCTTTAAATTGTTTTTTAAAATTTCTTTTCAAGGCCAGGAGACAAGATTCTCAAGTCTTTACAGCCGAGAAGATTCCTTGACGAATCAAGCATTTCAGTGCTTGAGAACAATACTTTGTTTTCTACATGTGGATATTGAACTCCTTAACACAATTATGAATCTGTGAATTCTCTAAGTCTTAACATAGAATTTAATTTCTAAAATGCCTGTGTTTAAGTTATACCTGTCATACTTCATTGTTTGGTAATTATTTCAATAAAATGTCTTGTTTTTGCATTGTGGATTTTGTTTTTCTTATCTATGTTTCAGAAACCAGTTTTATTTTATAGCTGTAAGCTAATGTGCATTGGGTCCTTACTTCTGTTAGGTATACTCTTAGTATGTTACGTATATTACTTAGTTTAATCTTCAGAATAGTTCTGTGAGACAAGTACTATTATTAACCCCATGAAGAAGCAAGCTAGAGCCCTGAGAGGTTAGTAATATGCGCAAGAAAATAATCTTGATCCAGGGTATGAACCTAGGCTATCTCACTTCCAACCAAACTCTTACCATTAAACTATTTGGCTGTCTTCCATTAGAGAACATACATAATAAAATGTCTTCCTCACTGCTTAGAAATAATATTTAACAGGCATAGTTCTATAAACAAGGATTTGCTTTTATTGTTTAACTATACAACTGTGACTTAGAGTCTTGTGTTTAATGTGTTCTGTAGAAAAGAAACTTTCCACTTCTTGTTGGATATGCCATGTGTGGTTGCAACCAAGAATCCTGGCCAATGTAATTCATCAAAAAATTGCCAGAAGCTCACAGTCCATGGGTAGAACTTAGCTGGAACCAAACCAACATTGGAAACTAGAATATGGTCTAATTTATAGAAGGAACAATCTGGTTAGGAGCCCATAATTTAGATCCCAGAGAGGCTACATCTGATTGGCATGAGACTATCTAATGGGACAGAGGCAGTTCCTCAAAAGGAAATCAGGGTAGGTAAGGAAATGGATATTAAGCAACAAAAAAGAACATGTCTACTGTGTCGTGAAAATGAATACCAACCAACATGAATGAAGTGTTGTGAATTTTAGGTATGCCAACAAAGACTGAAAGTTACACTTCAAGAATGAAATAGTATTGCCAATTTAATTCTGGAAACCATCTTTCCTGATGTTCTGTCCTTCAGACTGGTAACCAGTTTTTTTTTTTTTTTTTTTTTTTTTGAGACATGGTTTTGCTCTGTCACCCAGGCTGGAGTGCAGTGGCATGATCATAGCTCACTTGACCTCCTGGGCTCAAGCGATCCTCCCATCTCAGTCCCCCAGGCGCAGTTTTCTACTTTATATCCCCTTGCAGTTATCCTGGGTTTGTTTGTTTGTTTTCTTGAGATGGAGTCTCATTCTGTTGCCCAGGCTGGAGTGCCAATGGTGTGATCTTGGCTCACTGCTGCCTCCACTTCCCGGGTTCAAGCAGTGCTCCTACCTCAGCCTCACAAGAAGCTGGGATTACAGGCATATGCTATGAGGACCCAACTAATGTTTGTATTATGTTTGTATTTTTAGTAGAGATGAGGTTTCGCCATGTTGGCCAGGCTGGTCTCAAACTCCTGACCTTAGGTGATCCACCTGCCTTGGCCTCCCAAAGTGCTGGGAGTACCGGTGTGAGCCACTGTGTTACCTCATAATGAGATAACCTCCTAACTGGTCTTCTTTTCTGAAGTCTGGATTCTCTCTCATCCATCTACACTGTAGCAAAATGTTCTCAAATACAAATGTTTGTGTGACTTTCTAGTGTAATCCTCTTCACTATTCATGGGTAAAATCCAGACTTCCTACACACTATAGCCCCGCTTTGCCCCTGCAGGCTCATCTCTCACTTCTTGCAGTTGAAATTTCATTCCTTTCAGCCAAAAGTCCTTTGCCAGGATGCAGCTGATGCCACCAAGAACCTTCTCCCATAGCACTCCACCTGGTGGCTCTTAGAAGTGCTTCCTGACTTGCTGAAGTCTGAAGTCAGTCATCTTAAGTGTTTGACAACAGTGTTACTCCAAGTGCAGATCTGTGATCTGCAAACTGAAGGTCTGTGGCAAGGTAAGTACAGATGTTGAGAACTGCTGTGTCATTTTATTTTTTTAAAAAAACAGTAATGGATTGGAATTTTTTTTTAACTTACCAAAATTCCTTTATCATAGAATTTGAGAAGCACTGTTCTGTGTTACCTGTAATATTTGTATCACAACACTTGCTAAGTTGCGATTGATTTTACATTTCTATTTACCTTTTTATAGTTCTCTCTTCAATGAAAGCTCTATGATTTCAAGAGTAGTGCCTAATTTTTAGTCATAGCCACAGGCATATCTGGTACATATAGGACTTAAAAATGTTTTTTTAGTGAGAGAAAATAATGTTTTAGAGAAGTAGTGCTAGAAAATATAAGTCAAGTTTCTGGCTGTATCCAGCTAACCATATCTGTGCAAAGCAAATCATTTTTCCCCAATCAGTTCAAATCAATTTCTGTAGGATGAAAGAGGAGTCTGAGAAGATTTTGAGAAGTAACAAAAGGGTTAAAAATTTACCAGCCTGGGCCGGGCACGGTGGCTGAAGCCTGTAATCCCAGCACTTTGGGAGGCCGAGACGGGCGGATCACGAGGTCAGGAGATGGAGACCATCCTGGCTAACACGGTGAAACCCCGTCTCTACTAAAAAATACAAAAAACTAGCCGGGCGAGGTGGCGGGCGCCTGTAGTCCCAGCTACTTGGGAGGCTGAGGCAGGAGAATGGTGTGAACCCGGGAGGCGGAGCTTGCAGTGAGCTGAGATCCGGCCACTGCACTTCAGCCTGGGTGACAGAGCGAGACTCCGTCTCAAAAAAAAAAAAAAATTTACCAGCCTGGCTAACATGGTGAAACCCCATCTCTACTGAAAATACAAAAAAAGCCAGGCGTAGTGGCGTGCACCTGTAGTCCCAGCTTCTCGAGAGGCTGAGGCAGGAGAAACGCTTGAACCCAGGAGGCAGAGGTGGCAGTGAGCCGAGATCGCACTACTGCACTCTAGCCTGGCGACAGAGACTCTGTCCCAACCACCTCCCCGCCAAAAAAAAAAAAGAAAAAGAAAAAGAAAAAAAAAATTCAGTGTTCCCTACAGTTTTAAGCAGGTGATGGAATTATGATACTATCTCAAGCAGGAAAAATGAATATATATGCTATACAGTGTTTGGTCACAATATCACAGTCACGACCATAGGTAATTACAAAGGTTTAAGAATACATGCTGAGATCAGTTCTTACAAAGGTTAACAATACATTACTCTAGTGACAATATTTTTGTCTTCATACCCCTTGACACTCTTAAAAAAGTATTGATGTTTCCAAGAATTTCCTGTGGGTTGTATCTTCCAGTGTTTGTCATATTACAAATTAAACCTGAGACCATTTATTTATTTATTTTAATTGTTTTACCTCACTTGGACCATGTGAAACCTGCACCCTTTTAAAAACAAGAATGTACAAGCGCATATTCCATTATCCATAACCCTCAGAACAATGATGTGATTGCATGTTATTTAGCCTCTGGAAAATCCCATGAGTATCTTTCAATAAAAATGTTAATATTTCTACCTATGAAATTTCAAGCTTGATATTTTCAAGATTGACTTTTGCAGTTCAATAATTTCTGACATGTGTATGTATATACACACACAGAAAAGTGTAAAATTAGTCTCATATAAGGGGTGTATATCAGTGTCACATAAAACCAGGCTAATTTTATGTTTATTAGTCATAATCATCTTCCTCATCTTCATCTTCCTCATATTCTTCATTCTCAGATGCAAGTAGAACTGCTTCTTGTGCAGCCCTGAAAGCTTGCTCCTCCTCCACACTGGGGTCATCCATTTCTGTAATTTCTGGTCCACTGGGGTATTCTTGATAAACTGGTGGTGGAACTGGGGGTGTATAATTGTCTGGACTATACTTATGACCCCAACCTATGTAGAAATTTTCAAACTTTCTATAAGTAAAAAAAAAAAAAAAAGAAAAAAGATTATTATATAATTTCTCAGAAAAATGGACCCTTCTGTAATATTAAAGTACTTGAATATCATGGTCCTATAATTTAAAAAGTAATACATGTAAAATGCTAGAAGTAAAATATTCCTCAATGGTTTTTCTACCACAGGGAATTGTTTTCATCCAAACTGCTTAAGCTGGTTAAAAAAAAAAAAAAATGTGTGACCAGACACTGTTAAAATGTACCCTACACCTAGACCACAAGCAAAAGCCTTTCTTCTTTCAATTATTTTCAGGGGAGGAAAAAAAAAGTTATTACCTTCCACAAAGTTAGAAAGATTTAAAAATAGCTAACCCTGCAGACTCCTGCCTGGGCAAGGAGTTGGGCTTGTGGTTAGAACCCTATGTGTTACTTTTTTTAGGTATGACCATAGGCAATCACAAAGAGTTTACCTGGCACACCAGACTTGGAATACAATGCATTGCTGTCTCTACGGGAAGTTGCAGTCAAGGACGCTGGCCCCTCTGGCTAGTCATGCTCTTCAATGTTTGCATTCCTAGAGCAGGTGCTTCCATTCCTAGGTCTCTTTATCTGAGGCCTTCAGCAGAGACCTTTCCAACCCCTCCTTTCTCTGCTCTCTGTGCTCAGCACTTTTTCACTCTCTGTGCTTAGCACTTTTTCACTTCCAGCCTTCCAGCCCCTCTCATCCTCCTCTTGGTCTCCAGGTCTGTAAAACTGCAGGAGCCGTTTGAGGATTCCCTTCTCAATGAGATGACCCCAGCACCTCCACATCTATGATAGCCATATCCGTGCTGATCCACCTGACTCTCCACTAGAGGGCCATTCCATGGGGGAAAATGGAACGGGGATGTCAAAGCTTTCTCTTGCTTGTACTATCACAGTAAATGATTAAAGGCTTAACTCTCATTTTTATCTTGTTGTGCTTTAATGGCTACTCTAACACCTGGCCGCTCAGCTTTCTCTCCAGATAAGCTAAGCTTCTGACACTGGGTTATTAGGAAAAAAATGGAAACATAAGACAAATAGAAGTATATGTTCTAGGTAAGGGATAAAATTATTTTTAGTGTCCTCTTGATCTTAATTCCTTTGAAAGCGATAGCCTAAATAAAGCATATTTTAATTATCTTTTATCAAGATTTCCAACAAAAATGATCTGAGATTTAAACTAATTTAAATACGGCTTAGAATTATCTCCATTAATCTTCTAAGTGAATGAATAAGTCATTACCCAAATAATCATTGATGAAACCCATATTTTATTTCAACAAACTGATAAGATGAAAGGGTAGAAGTCCGAATTACTACCTAATGTCCTGAATTTGATGTTTTATTGTGTATCACAGATGTTATTTTAATAAATTTTATGCCAAACACACATAATATGCCAAAGATGAGTTAAAATGATAGTAGCGGCCAGGCGTGGTGGCTCAAACATGTAATCCCAGCACTTTGAGAGGCTGAGGTGGGGTGAATCATGAGATCAGGAGTTTGAGGCCAGCCTGGCTAACATGGTGAAACCTCGTTATCTGCTAAAAAAAAAAAAAAAAAATACAAAAATTAGCTGGGCACAGTGGTGCATGCCTGTAATCCCAGCTACTGGGGAGGCTGAGGTAGGAGAATAGTTTGAACCCAGGAGGCGGAGGTTGTAGTGAGCTGAGATCATGCCACTGCACTCCAGCCTGGATGACAGAGCAAGACTCTGTCTCAAAAAAACAAGAAAACAATGATAGTAGCTTAACATTGTAGTGGTTATTTATAATTTCCAGAGCTTAACTAATCACAGAAATGGCTTCATAAGGGGTCAGATACTTACTTGCCATTGGAGAAGGCATATGCTCCAGGCCAAAGGTTGGATTGAAGGACTGCAATAGCATATTGTGGAATGAGATTTGAGGATAACCGTGTTGTCCAAGGGGGTATATTCTGAATCTCTGGAACCCAAAGACAAATGCAAAAGCTTAATTCCTGACTAGACAAGAATCTACTGTGTAAGCTATTTTTATAAATCCACACATGCATGCACAAACACAGATACACACATATTTGATATAGAAAGAAAAAACAGCAGCAGCTTAACAAAATCAGGAGGGTACTTCGTGAATGTTCTGGAACAATGGAATTTGAAATATATATCTCCATTTTTGCAACCAAGACAAGAAGTTTTATTAAGGGAAAGGAGGCTTGTGTCGTAGAGTGAGTAGTATTTGATGGCCTAATGAAAGGTATATTATTATTAAATGAGATCAAGGGTTGCAAGCACAAATACTCCAAAACTGAAGGGAAAGAAACAAGAATATAGGAATGAGAGTAGAGTTTTTAAAAACCAGGACCAAGAATATTTATGCCATTTGTTTATGGTCTGCAGAATGCAAGACAAGAATAATAAAGGAGACAATTGTCAGCATTTCCAGAAAGCGCTACAGCCAACTTATGTTTCCTCTCTACATGACTCCTTCAACCGCTGTCAGAGAACACTGATGTGGCCAGCTATGTTCTTCACTCCCTATCATCCCAGAACACGAATGGGAAGAGGATGAGACCTTGGCTCTTGTTCACTTTTTAGAGCTTTCCAACTCTCATATTTACTAATAATGCACATAGTATATTATATTGTTTGTGTGTCTGTGTGTGATAATAGTTATGTAAAATAACCTAAATCTTCAGAGATTGGTGTCAAAAGAGGAGGCCCCACTTCCTGTTCTATGTAGTCAGGCTCTTCTTTTTCTTCATCTTCTTCCTCTCCTTCCTCTTCTTCTTCCTCGTTTTTTTGTATGGAGTTGAACCAATTACAGCGACCCTGGGAATGAATGTTGCAAGATTTAGTAGTCTAATGGGGACCTTAAAATTTCAGAACATTCATTTGAATTGATCAGGATGAAGCGTCACTCTGTGGGAATTTAATCGATTATTCATTCATTCATTCTATGTACATTTTCCAAGTGCTATTTTCATCTAGGTTGTTTCAAGGAAAAAGCCATGCTATTTATTTTGAGAATTTGCCAAATTCTTGAAGTCACAGAATGTGTATTTTAAAATTATCACTTATATTTTAAAATTAGCAGAACCTTAGTGAAAAAGGTAAGAGTGTATTTTACTGGTTTGTGGTAAATAATCTATGAGAGAGCTGAAGCTATTATGATAATGATTATTAACAATAACATTTAAATGTGGTAATAAGATTATTTATGGAAGTTTAGGGTTTATAATGTCTCATTTAGTTAACTCTTATGTAGAGAAAGCTAAGAGTATCTCTTATCTAGATCAAAGTATAATGAAGATTTTCTACCTGCAGATGAGGTAGTATAGCACAAGGGTTAAGTGGATGCACTGGGTCCATTCTGTGCAGTCTCACATCTGATTCGGTTCCTTATTAGCTATGTTCCTTTTGTCACATTTCCTAAACTCTCTGTTTCAATGTCCTCATCTGAAAATTGAGGATAATAATACTGTTTCGTGGGGTTGTTGTAAAGATTAAATCTGATACGCACACACACACAAACACACACACACCTGGAACAATAGGTGTTACATAACTGCTATATAGCACTGTTTCTTTGATTTTGTTTTTGTTATAATCCCTTACTGTTCTTGACATAAAAGCTACATGTATTATAGTGATAAAATTAAACAACTGTTTTCAAAATTAATGTACCCATCTATATTAAACATATAAAAAACTTGTGTAATTGCAGAACACACAAATCTAAATCTGTACATCATTTGTCAAATGTTCCACAGAAGAATGTGTTTTATTTTCAAATAGAAAATAAAGTCTGTTTGGAGATCCCTGGGACCTTCAGTTATATAGACAATTATATAGACACCGGCATTTTATATTACTCTGCATTTTTGGCTGTGTTTTTAATTATCTCTTTTCCTGCCTATTAAATAGAATCCAAAGGCCTTTATTTTGTATGTCTTCATGCATTATAGTGATAATTTAATGAATATTTGCCTAATTACCTGATAGATTGAGAACTGCAAAGCTCTTACCTGAGAGAGAATATGCTGTACATGATGAACCCAATTGGATAGGGATTCTACTAGATCTATCACTTGGATGCCTTCAAAATCAGGGTTTTCCTCAAAGCTATTTTGCCCACCTTCTACCTCTTCTTCTTCTTCTCCTTCCTCTTCACCAAACTGATAAAATCCTAGAGGACTGACGTGGGTTCCTGCTGAAATTCGGGCAATTTGCGCTCGTAAATAATTACTCTCATTTCCTGGGAAAGGTGGGTAGCTTATGATGGGAGCATCCAATCGCCCAGTGAAAAATTTCTTGATTTTTCTTGCAATAACAATTTGTGCAGGTATAACTGGTGGTAACTTCACCCATGGTCTTCCTGGTTCATTGCAAACAAAATAGACATATTTGTTGGCACCTGTTCTACTTTCTTCTTTTGGTATAGCCTGCGGGGCCTTGTAAAAGGACTTTGGTAATTCATCTTCCTCATCTTCATCAGCTTCACTTTCTCCATTGTCCCTCTCTTCAGCCACATCTTCCTCTTCCACTTCCTCTTCATCTTCCCCCTCACGAAACTCCACTTCAGCTACAATATAATTCATTTCCAGACCCAAGATCTTTCCCCAGAAGCGGCATCTTTGGATTGGGTGGGTGTCAGTAAGCTGTTTGAGGGCAAGAAATATGCGGTATGTCTCATCTGTGCCCAAACCAACTCCAGCTTGTTCAAAATAAAAAGCTGACTCCATTACGTTTGGAAGAGCATTTTCTGCCTGGGGAAACAAATGCTGTGGTTAAAATTGATCGGTACGACAAATGCTTGCTTCCCTTGCCTTTTTTATGTATCTCGATATTCTACCTTCTCCACCACTTCTTTGACATTTCTCTCAAGATTTAGATCAAATTGGCTGGGCACGGTGGTTCACGCCTGTAATCCCAGCACTTCGGAAGGCTGAGGTGAGTGGATCACCTGAGCTCAGGAGTTCGAGACCAGCCTGGTCAACATGGTGAGACCCCGTCTCTAATAGAAATACAAAAATTAGCTGGGCATGGTGGTGCCTGCCTGTAGTCCCAGCTACTTGGGAGGCTGAGGCAAGCGGATCACTTGAGCCCGGGAGGAGGAGGTTGTAGTGAGCTGAGATTGCACCACTGCATTCCAGCCTAGGCAATAGAGCGAGACTTCATCTCAAAAAACAAACAAACATATTTAGATCAAAGTATGATAATTCCTGAATCTCTGTTCTTCTCTCATTATTTATAAATGTAGCTTCTCTTGTATCTTATACTCATTAATATATAATAGTTACCTTGTTTATGTACATAGGTAGAGAAAATTTAATAATCACTATGAATAATAAAAATTCAACATTCCTGTTTTATAAAAAATATTTAAGTGACTCCCTTAGTATCCTAAAATAAGATGTAGAATAACTATGTACACATGTATTTAGAACAAAGTATGGTTTTACATATGTCTATATTACTATATATCTTTAAAAATAAACATTTATTAAGTGCATGGTTTTATATAGGATCACTAAAAATTAATATAGTATCCTGGGTGATGTAATGTATGGGATAAATAAAAGGAACATATAATAAAGTACTCATGTCTATACTTGAAGACATAATGTAGTCAGATGCTCCTCCTATTTATAATAAATTATTTTGAATTTAAAATGAGAGAAATAAAAAAATTCCACCAAAGAAATACAGAGAAATGAATAAGCAGAGTCTCAAATGAACCATAGAAACACATTTGTGAAGACTGGGCGTGGTGGCTCACGTCTATAATCCCAGCACTTTGGGTGGCCGAGTCAGGCAGATCACGAGGTCAGTAGATCAAGACCATCCTGACTAACATGGTGAAACTTCATCGTTACTAAAAATACAAAAAATTAGCCGGGCATGGTGGCGGGCGCCTGTAGTCCCAGCTATTCAGGAGGCTGAGATAGGAGAGTGGCATAAACCTGACAGGCAGAGCTCACAGTAAGCCGAGATCACGCCACTGCACTCCCGCCTGGATGACAGAGACAGACTCCATCTCAAAAAAAAAAAAAAGAAAAAAGAAAAGAAACACATTTGTGAAAAAGTAGGAAAGAACTTCAACTATAGATCAAGGTAACTTACAAGACAAACCTTGACCCTCAAGATGAAGAACTTGAGAGCTCTGCTATTCTTACAAATGATATGCTATTATTTATATTATAATTGTAGTGTCAAAATAAGTATAATGACTTTTTAAAATCCTCATCGCCTTGATGTAGGATTGCAAAAGTCTTTCCTTGACATTTGCTGTACCTATCCTACTTGGCCCTTTAAAACTATTTCATCTTAAGTCTCTTTAATTGCTCCCTTATTTCTTGAGCTCCAAATGTTGATGTTGTTAAAATATCCTTTTCACTTAATCGCATCTCTCAACACTTTATGCTTGGAAGAGTTCTCCACACCACTTCAAGTGATAAGTGGCTGTTTAAAGTTTCTTTAACTCTGATTTTCTCCCATATTCTACACATATTTCTAGCCACTTCTGATAAATTTCACTTGAGTATTCTAAAAATATCTCAGTTTAATATTTAATTCACGTTTCTCTCAAAGTTTTCTCTTTTTTCTATGTACTCTTTCTTCACCAGTGACATCTCAGTTTCTCACACCAGAAAGTTCAGTCATCTTTGCTTCCTCTGACTTTCTTGACCTTCAATATTTAAGTAGTTAGATTCCTATTGATTCTAGCACATACAAATTTGTTGGCATTATTTCCTCCTCTTGTATTCATTTATCATATATTAGTCACCATCCTCACTACTTGTGCTATAGCAGAAGGCTTCTAACGCTCTCCTCCCGGCCCCATTCTACCTTTCTTTTTTCATTATCTTTCATATTATGATCAGAGTTATCTTTCTAAACCAAAAGTCAGACCATGCTATTCTCTATTTAAAAACTCCTTACTGTTTACAAGAAAGAAGTTACTTATCAACGCACAAAGAACAGTCTGGCTTTAAGCACTCTGTTCACTTCATTTCCATCAATCACTCCCTCAAACCCACACTCGACTTTTCCAAACATCAAATAATCTTTCCTGATTATTTTATTGTTCTTTTTCCTAAGAATTTAATTTCTAAGAGTCTTCACCTGGTGAACTCCTGCTTATCCTTCATAGCCCAAATGAAATATTACCTCCACTAAAAAGCCTTGCCCAATTACCAATAGCAGAGTTAGTTGTTCCATTCTGTCATTTATCATGTTGTCAAAACAATATAATAATAATTGCTACTATTAAGTTCCTATTATAGGCCAAATCCTTTATATATACTACCTCTACCCCTCAGGTTTTTGCCATTTGATTGTCCTTAAGGCTTGGAAAGTTTAGCCTCTTGCTCAAAATCACACAACTAGCAAGCTAGTTGAACTAGGATTCTAACTCAGATCTGGCTACCTCCAAAGCCCATGTTTACGCCATCAAATGAGGCTAGCTCTTTATTGCACTAATCAAATGGCTTTCCAGTCTTTTTTGCCTTTCTCTAAATTGTAAGCAACTTAAAGTCAGAAAAGTCTTTTTCCCATGTGTATCTCAGTACTTGGAATGCAGTAGTCACATTGTGTATGAATAAATGGGTGAATGAATAAATGAATGCTGAAGACTAAGCAAACGAATTCTGGTGTGGTTAAAGGCAGGAATAAAAACATGAACACTCTAAACACGTAAGTCAGGGACAGGGTTGGTCATGTAGTTCATATTTCAATGCATCAGAGAGACCTCTCTATCTGTTCCTGCATCTTTCTACTTTCCGAGGTGGAGCTTTTAATCTTCACCTGATGACTCAGCTGTTCCAGGCTGTAAAGCCAATCTTATCCCTTATGAGGAAGTTTTATGGATTCCAGTTAAAGGGCCCAGGTCCCATGATCAAAACAGCTTATTTGTATTCTCACCCCATATCCTAGTTTTAGGATACAAAGTCCTACCTTGTAATGCTGTGCCTATAAAGGGCACCCATTCTTACCCTGGAGTCTGAAGTTTCTTTGATTAACTCCTGCATGAGAATGCCTGCCTATCTACCTCATCTCCATATGCTGTTTGCTCCCAGACTCATCATCGCTGGATATGGCTACAGAACCAACTGCCACCTTGTTGAAACTGTCCAATGTCAACTCCTTGACACCTATCACCTGTTCCTTTTGTATGAGTACTACAGATCTTACTGCATCAGTTAGCTCTCTCCTCACAGGCTGCTTAGCCTAGAGACAGCATCTACTGTCTCTCTTCTCTCTTCCCCGACAGAGTGCTATTTTGAAAATACCTTACTCCAAACATCAAATTTGAAAGTATATACACACATCTTAAATAATCTAGTGGTAACAGAACGTAAGTTCAGCAGATGTGTACAAATTACAGGTATATGAGTATTTAGGAAACAGAATAGCCAATACTATTATGAAATCTTTGACATTAAAATTTCTTTGATATATAAGATTTTATTCTCTAATTATAGCTTTTTTCAATCTCTGTTACCAACTCCTTCTCCAAATATTTTCAACATTTTGTCTATGACGATTTAAAGAAGTATTTTACTCCTCTCCTCTTGTATTACATCCCATTGATGTAATATACATAATATCAAGTCATAACATAAGGAGCTTGTCTTAGAAGAAAATACAAATGACATTAGAAGTGCTTCTGAATTTTCTAATAAATATGCAACTTGATTTAAAACCTGATTTTTAGTTATCTAACATTTATTCATTATTCAACAAATCTTTAGCAAAAGATAGCTGTACATCCAGATCTGCACCAGGCACCTTGGAGAATAGAACATGTGAAGAAATCCTTTTCTCTAATATTAAGAAACTTAGCATACAAACCTATAAGAATCTGTTTTAGCTTGCAAAATACTAAAACACAGTATGAAAAAATAAGAAATCCCTAATCAAGGAAATGAGTAATGTGAAATAAGGTTGACTAAAGAAGGCTTGAAGATATTTTCAAAAAATAAGATGCAAATACTATATAAGAAGCTATAAAGGCCAGGTGCAGTGGCTCACTCCTGTAATCCCAACATTCTGGGAGGCCAAGGTAGGCAGATCACTTGAGGTCAGGAGTTTGAGACCAGCCTGGCCAATATGGCGAAACCCCATCTCTACTAAAAATACAAAAATTAGCTGGGCATGGTGGCACGTGCCTGAAGTCCCAGCTACTCAGGAGGCTGAGGGAGGAGAATCACTTGACCCTGAGAGGTAGAGGCTGCAGTGAGCCAGGATCATGCCATTGTACTGCAAGCCTGGGCACCTGTCTAAAAAAAAAAAAGCTATAAAATACAGTTGGTATGAATTTAAAACCACAGCCATTCATCCCAAATAAAATCCTAAGATTTAATTATTAAAATTTATAGTAGTGACTTACTATTTCATCTTCCAATTCTTGGTCAACTCCTTCCAAACTTGGTCCCTGGAGAAAGAGAGCCTTCTGCTTTTCTGCTATTTCATATGTTGGAAGCATCTCATTCTCATTGTGGAGTGCATCAAATTTTTTACTAAAATGTGCCATCTTCACATCTTGGCTAATATTTTCAAAGATGTCAACAGCATTTTCAGGACGCTCATTTAATATCTTGGTCAACATATTAGAAAGATGATCATATCTATCCAAACAGAGAAAATTCCAGATAATATACATGTCAAGAGCATTTGAAGAAGCATTTTTCTTTGATATTTCTGAGGTCATTAGCTAAATATAGACGTTAAATGAAAAAGAAAAAAAGAAAAAATATAGCTTAGGTCAATTAATAGAAAGTAGGCAATTATTGAACAACTATTTGCAGACTCAGTTAGTTTGTTTTTAGAGAACTTCAATAACTGAAAGTCTTTAGAGATTTTCAGTGGATAACACTTAAGGTAATTTCTACTATGCCAGAAATAACTTATCCTAGAGTTTTCCTCAGGAAATGATTCCAATATAATAAGGATGTTTAAGTTATTAAAGAAAAACATTTTAGAGCATGATACATATTCCACATCAGGTACATTTTCACACTTTATTTCTGAAATTACAATCTTTTCGTTATATATTTAAAAGTGATTAACATTATTTTTCAGTTTACTATAACTTCTTTTCCATTCCCCTTCCCCTGCCCTCACCCAATCCAATTTGATTTCTAATCCTGTTGACTCTGTCTTTAAGATTTGTTCTCTTTCTTTCCATTTTTTTTTTTAAAGCCAATTGGTACTTCAGTGTTTCTCAGAACATCTTGCATTTCATATTATAACATCCACTTACACACAACAAAAAAGTGCCATTAAATATTATGTACCTTTATTGAAATGTGATACAATCTAACATTTTGTTCTATTCTATTACAAACACTGCCCTAGATTTTTATTTCACAACTGAATTAATGAAATTGCCTCTATCCTCTCAGTAATTCATTACATTTTATATAGAACTGCTAGTGTTTGTTTTTTCAAATACCAGAATTACAAAGTGAATGTTAAGAGGCCAAAATGTCTGTCAAAGTGTTCCTGTGTCCTGTCAAAGTGCTCTTTTATTGAGAAAAAACTCCTCTGTTCAATGTGGAAATTTGTATAAATTGCTTCTCTGGTGGGTACGCATCGTATCTCTCCAACTTTGTTTCTTTTTTTTTTTTTTTTTTTTGAGACGGAGTCTTGCTCTGTCGCCCAGGCTGGAGTGCAGTGGCCGGATCTCAGCTCACTGCAAGCTCCGCCTCCCGGGTTCACGCCATTCTCCTGCCTCAGCCTCCCGAGTAGCTGGGACCACAGGCGCCCGCCACCTCGCCCGGCTAGTTTTTTGTATTTTTAGTAGAGACGGGGTTTCACCGTGTTAGCCAGGATGGTCTCGATCTCCTGACCTCGTGATCCGCCCGTCTCGGCCTCCCAAAGTGCTGGGATTACAGGCTTGAGCCACCGCGCCCGGCCTCCAACTTTGTTTCTAATTATTAGTTCATTTAGACCTTCTAATAAAAATTACTTTCATATATTGGCTAAGTTCTACCTGGGAGCTTTTGCTTGCTGTGAACCATATATATAATTTCTCTCAAAAAATAATTTAAAACTCCTTTCGTTCTTAGGGACTTAGCACTCAAGTCATTCCCCAAAGTCATCCTTCCCCGGTTCAGAGGGGTTCTTTCTGAGGACAATAATGTGCTGCTCTGAAATTTTATTACATTATACATTTCCTATTCAGCAACTGCAGTAGGTTCTTCACAGCCAAGTTAGGGTTTTATGTAGCTCCTCTCTTTAATGTGAAACAAAATAAATAGTTGTTCAATAATTGCCTTTCTATTAATTGACCCAAGCTATATTTTTTGTTTTTTCTTTTTCATTTAATGTTTATATTTATCTAATGACCTCAGAAATGTCAAAGAAAAATATGTATGTTATATGGGAGATCAATGTAAAGGGCAGTTAAAAATATTATACAATATTTGAAGAATATAAAATTCCTTCCTCAAATAATTCTTGTAAATGAACAGAAATATTTTGACTAGAAGTTTCTTTAAAACTTCATCAAGCTTCCTTAATATTCATGCACTGTTGGAACTCATGGAGAAGGCTGGGCGCAGTGGCTGCCTGTAATCCCAGCACTTTGGAAGCCACAAGTGGGTGAATCACCTGAGGTCAGGAATTTAAGACCAGCCTAACCAACATGGTAAAACCCCGTCTAAATTAAAAAAAAAAAAAAAAATTAATCAGGTGTGGTAGCAGGCACCTGTAATTCCAACTACTTGGGAGGCTGAGTCAGGAAAATCACTTGAACCTGGGAGGCGGAGGTTGCAGTAAGCTGAGATCATGCCACTGCACTCCAGCATGGGTGACAAAGTGAGACTCCATCTCGAAAAGAAAAGAAAAAGAAAACTCATGGAGAAGACTCCAGACTAAAAACACTGTTGGTTATCGGGCAATAGCTGGGTTAATAATGAAAGGGTTTGATCTGCTTCAGTAGCAGATGTGGATGGCATCAAATTAGGGACTCACAGTCCAAATTTTCATTTTATTTTTCAGGTTTCAATATAATGCATATATGTGCTTTATTCAAGTCCACACCTGAAAATGCCTTTGTGTCAAATTATGAAATATATGTATTAGGTTTTAATTTACAATTATAGTTTTTTCTATTAGGGAGGATTAACAATTTATTTTTTTAATGGAAGAAAAGGAGCAAGCAATTCTTTCCTATAGCCTTTTAGTTCAATGATGAAAAACCATTTTCAGATTCCATATTTCAGTCAAAGATTGTTTAAAGTGCCATGAAAAATAGGTTTTATGGCTGTCAAATTAGATCTGCATATAAGAGATGGAGTTAAAGTCATCTTTTACTAAACAATTTTGAACTGCAGGCACTAAAGCACTTAGAGGATAGCAGTGAATATTATGGAAGATATTCACTTATTACCTCAGAGACAGCATTTGGAAATAAAATTAAATTTAGATATGTAAGTAATATCAATTATAAAATATAAAATAATTCAATAAAGAAAAATTTCTCATGTTTTTGCATTCAGTTTTAAATTGTTAGTGAACTCACAAGTATTTGTAATGTGTTCCTTTGCAATTTTAACAGTTTGTAAATTCATGTTGGTTATCTAACATAGGGCAATATGTCAAGAAGTTTATATCAGAAATTCAAGTAGAATCCACTACAGGGTAGCAAATTACATTCTTGCAGCTTAAGTAAATTGTAGTTTAAAATATTAACTAATAGGCTGGGTGTGGTGGCTCATGCCTGTAATCCCAACACTTTGGGAGGCCGAGGCAGGCAGATCATGAAGTCAGGAAATCGAGACTATCCTGGCTAACACAGTGAAACCACGTCTCTACTAAAAATACAAAAAAAAATTAGCCGGGTGTAGTGGCGGGCACCTGTAGTCCCAGCTACTCGGGAGGCTGAGGCAGGAGAATGGCGTGAACCTGGGAGGCAGAGCTTGCAGTGAGCCGAGATCGTACTACTGCACTCCAGCCTGGGGGACAGAGTGAGATTCTGTCTCAAAAAAAAAAAAAAAATTAACTAATAAATAGTATTTCAAACTGATCTCACATTTCATGAGATTTCTCACATCATACATTAACGTTTTTATTCATTAGACTTTAAAATTGTATCTCCTGTATCTTAAAGCCTAGTAATAGCTGCAAATATTTGCCACAATGTATATTCAGTAGGCATTTAATTAATATTTACTGATTAATCAGGAAGCACCCCAATAGATTATGGTGAAAACTTGGGAATTATGATTTATATATATTGGTTTTCATCCATAGTTTCTGACTCATAAGTCTCATACTGCTTTTCATTTCTCCCCAAGATAGGCCTAAGAAACTGAAAGTATACTCTAACCTTTCTCCATGTCTGGCCATAATGAAATTCTCTAACCTACTTTATCTGATTGACGGTCATAAGACCCGCATTTCAAAAGAGGTCCCGCTCCATATCAAGGAGGAAAGAATGCTCCACAGAGAGGCCAAGAAGAATCTGGATAGGCCTTGCTGGGTTTCCCCACTCAATCTATTAGCATTAGATTATACCCCTATAAGTCACATTTCTACACAGTCATCAGTCATGCCTATCCAATAACATCTCCATAAAAGACCCAAGAGAACAGGTTTCGGGGAGCATCTGACAGCTGAACACATGGAGGTTGCTGGAGGGTGGCCTTCCCAGAGAGGGCATGGAAGCTTTGCACTCCTTACCCAATATCTCTTCATATGCATCCTTTGTAATATCCTTTATAATAAGCCAGTAATACTAGTGTTTCCCTGAGTTCTGTGAGCCACTCTAGCACATCAGTCAAACCCAAGGAGGGAGCTGTGGGATCCCTGATTTATAGCTGGTTGGTCAGAAGCACAGGTTAATCAGCCTGGGGCGTGTGATTGGCATTGGAAGTGTGGGGAAGTCTTGTGGGATTGAGCCCTCAACCTGTGGGATCTGATGCTATCTCCAGGTGGATATGTCAGAATTGAATCAGAGGACACCTAGTTGGTGCCCACTGCAGAAGTGATTGCTTGCTTGTGGATAGGAAAACAGAACCCCAAACATTCTGTCACAGAAGTCTTCTGTGTTAAGGCTGGGCACAGTGGCTCACGCCTGTAATCCCAGTTACTTGGGAGGCTGAGGTAGGAGAATCGCTTGAAGCCGGGAGGCAGAGGCTACAATGAGCCAAGATGGTGCCACTACACTGCAGCCCGGGTGACAAAGCAGACTCCATCTCAAAACAAAGACAAAACCAACAGCAACAACAAGAAGTCTTCTATGTTGGTTGTTGTAGGGTGAAAGAATATAAAAAGCATTCATTTCTTCTTACTCGATTAATAGTTGCTAGCACTGTGCCAACCCTAAGTATATAGTAGTATACAAAATTCAGAGTCCCTGACCTCTGGGGGCCTGCAATCTAGTGGGAGAGTCAGATAATCAAATATAAGTCTATCTCTCTGTACATAAAATTATAAATGACATTAAATGCTATGAAGGAAAAGAATAAGCTTTTTAGTAGTGTTCCATGGAAGTTGAGTTCTGAAGAATGAGGAGTCAGCCAGACAAACACTTAGAAAAGAAGCCTTCTGGGCACAGGGAACAGCCATGGGGCTGGAGCTTGGTGATGGAGGGAGAGGTAAGAGTCCGTAAGTGTTGTCAGCCACTGGAATCTTGAGCAAATTCGGTTCTCCATGACTTGGTCTCCTCATTTACAAAAACAAATGAGTTGTATTAGATGTTTTCCAAAATCCCTTCTAACCCTAAAAAACTATTGACCCTATCATTATGTAACTCTGGAAGCAAAAATCTATAGAAATCTATACTGTCATAAGTTCTAAAATTAAAGCTATAATGGGATGAGCAGAACATATGTAGACTATTGATCATCACATTTTAAGAGACTTGGATAAAATGGCATGTGTTCTAGGTAGCTTGTATAGTGACCAGTTCTCCCAGTTTGTGAGGACTAAGGGGTTTCTTAGGATAAAGAACTTTCAGCACTCAGCCAAACTGAGATGGTGGTCACCCTAGCACAGCCTGGGTTGGGAACTCAAAAGCCATGCAAGCCATAGCATCTACAGATGAGAGACATGTGATTGCTTTCACTGGTAGACAGTTATTTTTCACAAGCATCCTGGAGAGATGCTTGGACTTTATGGTCTTTATGATATCTTTCAAGCCCGAGACTCCATAATTCCTAAGTTTTATTTTTTGTGTGTGCCTAGGATCTTTAAAGAAGCTGCAGGAAGGCCGGGCGCGGTGGCTCAAGCCTGTAATCCCAGCACTTTGGGAGGCTGAGACGGGCGGATCACGAGGTCAGGAGATCGAGACCATCCTGGCTAACATGGTGAAACCCCGTCTCTACTAAAAAAATACAAAAAACTAGCCGGGCGTGGTGGCGGGCGCCTGTAGTCCCAGCTAGTTGGGAGGCTGAGGCAGGAGAATGGCGTAAACCCAGGAGGCGGAGCTCACAGTGAACTGAGATCTGGCCACTGCACTCCAGCCTGGGCGACAGAGTGAGACTCCGTCTCAAAAAAAAAAAAAAAAGGTTAAGAAAAAAGGCATAAGAATCTCCATTAATGACGTGTTTTGAGTCATGTGATCCAGAGTTATGTCATTAACTCTCTTTTACTAATACAGTCTTTTCAAATACTTTTTGATTCACTCACAGAAACACACTCTCATACAGAGATACTCACATACCCTCTTGCTTTGCCAAACTTTTATCTTTTTTCCCTCTGAGACTTACAGATTAAAGCCCGACTTGCTACTAGTCTTCAGCAGGTAAGCCTTAGCATTCTGAATGGTGGTCTCAAGCATGCTGGGGGCCACTTCAGAGCCCCCAGGCGCAGGCAGCTGTAAATCACAGTCACTGTTTGAGTCTGCCTCCTGAAAAACGTCAAATCTCAGCTCTTTCTGTTTAGCGTTGTTACAGCTCACGTCCGTTGATCCACACAGGTGGGATTTGGGTTGCTGAGACTGTTGAAAGGCGTTTCGCTCTGACTGGCTTGTGTGAAGAGGAATTGATTTTCTTTTATCAGATGATTGTTCCAAAGGATCAGGATAAGGTGTCCCAGCTTCAGGAATCACACTTGTGGTCCTGTCTGACTGAGGTGGTGCCGCGAGGTCTTGTCTGCCCGGAGCCGGGGGAGCAGGAGTGAAAGAGGGCTCCCGCGGAGAGAGAGGAGCAGGTGATGATGTTTCTGGCCCCGCAGGGCCACCCAGAGGCGTCCTGGCTCTAGACTGGGGGCTCCAAGGACGGCTGCTTCGGGACTGGCGTCCAGTTTCTGGCCCCTGCTTCGCCTCCAAGGGCTCAGACGACTCAGGCTCAGAATACTGGGGAGAAGCTGCTGTCTTTCCTTCCCATGATCGCCTTGCTTCCCGTAGTTCTTCTTGGTTTTCTTTTTCTAGCTTCGGGGAGGTTGAGTCTTCCATGGAAGCAGTTCGAGAAAAAATGTTCTGGATGAAAGGGGCGTGAAAATATGGAAGAAGGCAATTCCGTTCAGTTACTTTGCCGCGGTCTCTTAAGCGATTTCTGGATCCTGGTTGCTCTGTAAGTTTCTGCGTCCTGTCTCCATAGCAACCCCAGGCCGGGTTCCTCTCAGAAAACACACAGCGCCCTGTTGCCAGGATTCGAGGGCGGAGACTAAGAGGGAGATGAAAATCCTAGCTTTGTGATTTGGTATAATGTCTTTCTACCGCAGCCAATCCGACTTAGACTCGACCAGTCTTGCTTGGAAACTGAGAACTCCAGGTCCTGCGCCTTGAGTGCAAAGCAGGAAGAATGGCGATCCCATGCGAGAGATCTTCAGGGGTCTGAGACTTTGATCCAAGTTGTGCTATGAGGAGCGAGTCGTGCGTTAGTGGAGGGACAGTATATCCATGAAGCGTGTGTGTGGAGGGTGTATGTGTGAGAGAGAGAGAGAAGGAAGGGAAGAGAGGAAGGGAGGGCGGGAGGGAGAGAGGGAGAGACAGGGGGAGAGAGGGCAGAAGAGACCGACCTTGGTAATCTTGGAGGTGCAGGTGACAATGGGACCCCAGTGTGCTGACAGGGAGAGCCCAGGCCTCACATTTAGCGTGCATCAGCTACAACTAACCAACTCTAAAGATTCGGAGAATAGACAAAGCAGCCCTGCTTATAAGGAATCTCCTGATGATTAGGCAGAATATTCTACTTGAGGATAAGGCAATACAGAAAACTTATAAATAGGCAATTCGTGGGTTACCCGTTTTCAAGTTAACACTAAACTATATTGGCATAATGTAATTTTTATTTGATAATGTAAATGTAAATTCATAATTTTGCAATGCTTTAAGGTCAAGATTATGACTATTCATTTATAGTATGCAGTCTCCAATATGAAGAAGGTATAGAAGATTGGACCATATCTGGACTTAACTATAAACCATACATTAATTAAAGTATTTAATGTTAATTATTTGTTTTGTATTTCTTTCTCTTTTTAAATATACCAACAAATACTTGGCATTTGACAGTTTACATTGATATAACTTCTATTTAGCAAGATGTTGCTCTAAATTCTAACTTCATGGAAGAACATAATACCCCTCCATTCGGTGTGGTGAGGGAATCACAGACTAAAATAAATTTGATACAAACTGTGTGCCCACACATAAAATGTTGAATATAACTTCTGCTGGTACAGAGACTCTTTAAAGTCAAATGTCTGGGATTTAGAATGCTTGAATTTCTAAAAACAAAACATTAAAATATACTAGAACAATAAATTCTGGGGTTTTTTGGTAATTGGTGCAAGAAGTTAGCATTCTTCCCCCTTAATTTCTTCCTTGCAGCTGGCAAGCTGTAATGGAGGCTTTTTTTTTCTTTGAAAGACAAGCCAGAGGGCCAGGTGTGGTGGCTCACGCCTGTAATCCCAGCACTTTGTCTTTTTTCACGCAGGTAATCCCAGCACTTTTGTCTTTTTTCTTTGAACGACAAGCCAGAGAGCCAGGCACGGTGGCTCACGCCTGTAATCCCAGCACTTTGAGAGGCCAAGGCAGGTGGATCACCTGAGGTCAGGAGTTTGAGACCAGCCTGGCCACCATGGCAAAACCCCGTCTCTACAAAAATACAAAAATTAGCTGGGCATTATGGCTAGTGCCTGTAATCCCAGCTACTCTGGAGGCTGAGGCAGGAGAATTGCTTGAACCCAGGAGGTGGAGGTTGCAGTGAGCCGAGATGGTGCCACTGCACTCCAGCCTGGATGACAGGCCTGGACTCCAGCGTGGGCAACAGACTGGAGTCAAAAAAGCCTGTGTCAAAAAAAAAAGAAAGAAAGAAAGAAAGAAAGAAAGAAAGAAAGAAAGAGAGAGAGAGAGAGAGAGAGAGAGAGAAAGAGAGAGAGAGAGAGAGAGAAAGAAAGAGAGAAGAGAGAGAAAGAGAGAAAGAGAAAGAAGAAAAGAAAGAAAGGAAAGAAAGAAAGGAAAGAAAGGAAAGAGAAAGAAAAAGAAAGAAAGAAAGAAAGAAGAAAAGAAAGACAAGCCAGAGAAGGGTAGTAGGGCCAGGAGAAAGAACGCATGAAGGAACAGATGTAGCTTGCTTATCTCTCCAGTTTAGGAGTGAAGAGCAACTGAAAGGAAGAATATAACTGTCCGTTATTATTCCTACTTTTTTTTTTTTTTTTTTTTTTTTTTTTTGAGACAGAGTCTCGCTCTGTCACCCCGGCTGGAGTGCAGTGGCCGGATCTCAGCTCACTGCAAGCTCCGCCTCCCGGGTTCACGCCATTCTCCTGCCTCAGCCTCCCGAGTAGCTGGGACTACAGGCGCCCGCCACCTCGCCCGGCTAGTTTTTGGTATTTTTTAGTAGAGATGGGGTTTCACCGTGTTAGCCAGGATGGTCTCGATCTCCTGACCTCGTGATCCACCCGACTCTTGACTCTTGACAAAGCTTTATCTTTGACTTGACTTTGACAAATCCTAAATTTGCTTCTTGCTGTTCTTAAGATAGAGACTAAAACTCTTAGCCTACGTATGTTCTCAGTTTTGTATTAAGCTTCATATAATGCTGACCTCATAAAAATGGGTTGAGAAGTGTTTCCTCGTTTTCTGTTTTCTGGAATAGATTATCTAGAACTGGTGTCATTTCTTTAAATGTTTAACAAAATTTACAGTGAAACTATGAGTTTGGAGACTTCTATTTTAGGTGGTTTTTAAACTGCAAATTCAAACTTTTAAGTTGTTATAGGACTGTTCAGATGATCTCTTTCATCTTGGATGCATATTGGTAGTTTGCGGTTTTAAAGGATTTTATGAATTTCATCCAAGTTGTTGAACTTATGTTTGCAGAGTTCTCTGCAGTATTCCATTCTCATCCTTTTAATGTTTGCGGGATCTGTAGTGATATCTCCTCTTCCATTCTTGATTTTGATAATTTGCCCTCTTTTTTTCTTTGTCTTATTACAGGTCTATCAATCTTACTGGACACTGTTAAAATTAACTTTGGGTTTTATTTATTTTCTCTATTTGTTTTTAATCTCACTGATTTCTGTTCTTATTTGTTTGCTTCTCTTTACTTTGTATTTATTTTGCTCTTGTTTTGCTAGTGTCTTGACGTGGAAACTTGGATTATTGATTTGAGATTTCTTTCTTTTTTTTTTTTTCTGATGTAAGTGTCTAGTGTTTGGTTGTTTTTTTTTTTTTTTTTTTTTTTTTTTTTGAGACTCAGTCTCACTCTGTCACCCAGGCTGGAGTGCAGTGGCACAATCCTAGCTCACCGCAACGTGTATCTCCCGGGTTCAAGCAATTCTCCTGCCTCAGCCTCCCGAGTAGCTGGGATTACAGGCACCCACCATCACGCCCAGCTAATTTTTGTATTTTTAGTAGAGATGGGGTTTCACCATGTTGGCCAAGCTGGTCTCAAACTTCTGACCTCCAGTGATCCACCCACGTCGGCCTCCCAAAGTGCTGGGGATTACAGTTGTGAGCCACCGTGCCTGGCCCTAAGTGTCTAGAGTTTTATATATTCCTTTTAAACATTCGTTTTTACATTTTTATTTTTATTTTAAGTTCTGGGGTACATGTGCAGGATGTGCAGGTTTGTTACATAGGTAAACATGTGCCATGGTGGTTTGCTGCACCTATCAACCCATTACCTAGGTATTAAGCCCAGCATGCATTAACTATTTTTCTTAATGCTCTCCTTCCTTACCCTCCACCTCCTAACAGGCCTCAGTGTGTGTCATTCCCCTCCCTGTGTCCGTGTGTTCTTATTGTTCAGTTCCCACTTATAGGTGACAGCATACGGTGTTTGGTTTTCTGTTACTGCATTAGTTTGCTGAGGGTAATTGCTTTCAATTCCATCCATGTCCCTGCAAAGGACATGATCTCATTCCTTTTTATGGCTGTGTGGTATTCTATGGTGTATATGTGCCACATTTTCTTTATCCAGTCTATCATTGATAGGCATTTAGGTTGATTCCATGTCTTTGCTATTGTGTATAGTGCTGTTATGAATATACACATGTATCTTCATAATAGAATTATTTATATTCCTTTGGGTATACACCCAGTAATGAGACTGCTGGGTCAAATGGTATTTCTGTTTCTAGATTTTTGAGGAATTGCCACACCGTCTTCCACAATGGTTGAACTAATTTACATTCCCAAGAATAGTGTAAAAGCATTCCTATTTCTCTGCAACCTCACCAGCATCTGTTATTTCTTGACTTTTTAACAATTGCCATTCTGACTGGCATGAAATGGTATCTCATTGTGTTTTTGATTTGCATTTCTCTAAGGATCAGTGATGTTAAGCTTTTTTTCATATGTTTGTTGGCTGCATGAATGTCCTCTTTTGAGAAGTGTCTGCCCTTTAAACATTATTTCAGCTGTATCCAACAGATTTTGATATGTCATTTCCTTTTAATTCAGTCCAATATACACTATTTAAAATTTCCATTAGACTTTCTCATCGAGCTGTGAATTATTTTTAAGTGTGTTATTTAATTTTCGAGAGTTTGGAGATTTTCTTTTTTTATGATTAATTTATATGTAATTCCATTATTGTCAGAGAATATACTTTGTATGATGCTATATTAAGGTTAAATTTCTGATTTTTGATTTATTTTCTGTGGCATTCACACAGCTTCTTAAATCTGTATGTTTTTCACCAAATTTTAAAATGTTTCAGCCACTATTTTTTTTAAAAAATGTGTTTCTATTCCACACTCATTCTTTTGCTTTTTTGCGCCAGTGACATAAATGTTAGATCTTTCGTTGCCTTTCCACAGATCCCTGACTTTCTGATCATTTTTTTTCATCTATTTTCCTTATGATGCTAAATTATATAACTTCTATTGACCTATCTTCAAGATCATTGGTTATTTCTTTTTTCTTCTGCTTTTGAGCCCATCTAGTGAGTTTTTAAAAATTTGTTATATTTTTCCATTGTGAAATTGTTAAAATTATTATTTATATCTTTAATTTCTTTGCCGAGGCTTTCTATTTTGCCATTTGTTTTAAAGGTGTTTATAATTGCTTCTTGGAGTATTTTTATGATGACTGCTTTAAAATCTTTGTTAGAGAATTCCAACATTTGTGCCATCCTGGTGTTAGCATTTGTTGTCATTTTTCATTCAAGTTGAGGATTCCTGGATTTTTGGTATGACAAATACTTTTGGATTTTATCCTATATATTTATATTTTTGGAGACTCTGGTTCCTACATAAATCTTCTATTTTAGTAGACAGTCAACTTTCCTAAACTCATAACATATGTCCAATCTAATTTTGTGAGCCATAGTTTGAAAGTCAATTTAGTTTTCAAAACCTATTAAATAAAATTCTGGTCTGCCTCTCTACATGCTACTCAGAGGTCAATTTAAAACATGAGCTGTATTCACCCAGTAATTCAGTTCTCACACCTTTTGTTGTTGTGTTGATTCTTTTTTAGTTTATGCATGAGTCACTTAGGGTTTGCTTAGTAATTTATACACAGATTTAAAAAATTCACCCTCCAACCCCATTGAGACTCCTCTGTGTACTCTTTACCGCATTCTGTAATGGGGAGGTGATGGTGCCCGCATCACACTCGGCTAATTTTTTTGCATTTTTAGTAGAGACGGGGTTTCACTACATTGGGTTTCACTACATTTGCAACCGTTCACTTAACGCAGAATGGGAAAGAGAGAAACAGGCGCTGCCTCTGTTCCTGTTAATGCAGGTTGGAGACGACTGACAGGACTGACAGGACTCTACCTCACAGTCTTAAAAGGGCTCAGTGTGTGTGGCAGGGGATAGGATGCCACCTCTGTTTGTGCTCATGTAGAGCAGGGACGGTTAAACAGGCTGAAACACATTGGCTCTGCAGTACCCAGTGTGCAGGAGGCACAATGTGGCTTCTTCTTTGGGTTTGACTGTAGTAAAACGGGTAGAGTACAAATAGATTTGGTTCTGTAGGGCCTTCGTATTCCTAGTCTTTCAGATTATTAGCCCACTCTCCTCCATAAAGCACTCAGTTTTGAGTTTCATGTCATCTATTCATATCACCCATTATCTATTTACTGTTATTATTATTCAGTAAAGAGAGAAGACTCTTCCTAAGGCTTTTCAAAGTCTGGGCATGCTGGAATTTCCAAGTGTAGATTTCTCTAGTGCCATATTTGGATATATAAGGTGGCGGGGGAAATCCCAGAGAACTCACCACTGGATTATTCCTAAAATTCTGTGATCTCTGGCTAGTCTTCCTTCTTTTCTCCACCTTTCGGAATCTTCTGATAGTTTATTTTACTTGGGGTTTTTAGTTGTAATTAATGGGAGTAGAATGGTATGTGCTTACTTTATCCTTCAGTGATCAAGGGGCCAAAATCTTTGAGAAATGAGAGGATTAACCTAGGAGTTGGTCATTAATTACAGTAAGAATAGATAATGAAGGTTGGGTCCTGTGGTTTATGCTTATAATTCCTGTGCTTTGTGGGGCTGAGGTGGGAGGATCGCTCGAGCCTAGGAGTTTGAGACCAGCCTGGGCAACAGAAGGGTACCCTGTCTGTACACAGTAAAAAAATTAGCCAAGCATGGTGGCACATGCTGTAGTTCCAGCTACTCAGGAGGCTAGGGTGGGAGGATTGCTTGAGCCTAGGAGTTTGAGACCAGCCTGGGCAACATAACGGGACACTGTCTGTACAAAATAAAAAAAGTAGCCAAGCGTGGTGGCACGTGCCTGTAATTCCAGCTACTCAGGAGGCTAGAGTGGAAGGATTGCTTGAGCCTGAGAGGTTGAGCCTGCAGCGAGCTGTGAGAGTGTCACTGCACTTAAGCCTGGGCAACAGAATGACAGAAACCTTGTCTCAGGAAAAAGAGGAATAATAACAACAGTAAATAGATAATGGGTGATACGAATAGATGACATGAAACTCAAAACTGAGTGTTTTTATGGAGGAGAGTGGGCTAATAATCTGAAAGGAGCAATAAGTAAAAAGGAAGGCAAAACTCCAATAGCGAGAAAGAAAATAGCCACGACTTGAGTTATAAGGGAAGCATTATCTTAGAAATGTTCATAGTAGCCTCTGAGGATCATTTGTATTTCTGTGGAATCTGTTGTAAAGCCATCTTTGTCATTTCTGATTGTGTTTTTTTGGATTTTTTTTCTTTATTAATTTAGATAGCCATCTATTGACTATTTTTATCCTTTCAAGGGACACGCCTGTAATCCCAGCACTGTGAGACTGAGGCAGACGATGGCTTGAGCTCAGGATTTCGAGACCAGCCTGGGCAACATGGTGAAACCCCATCTCCACCAAAAGTAGAAAAAATTAGCCCGGCATGGTGGCTCAGGCCTACGGTCCCAGCTACTTGGGAGGCTGAGGTGGGAGGATTGCTTGAGCCTGAGAGGCAGAGGTTGCTGTGAGCTGTGATCATACCACTGTACTCCAGCCTGGGTGGCAGAGCAATATCCTTCCTAAAACAAAAACAACAACAACAATAAAAAAGAATCAACCTTTTGTTTAGTTGGGTTTTATTTAATTTTGTTTTAGGTCTCAATTTCATTTAGTTTTGCTCTGATTTTAATTATTTTTGTATGCTGGGTTTGGGCTTACTTTGTTTTCCATTTTCAAGTTCTTTTAGGTGTGATGTTAGGTTGTTGAGATCTTTCTATCATCTTGATGTAGGTGTTTAGCACTATACATTTTCCTCTCAACACTGCTTTTTCTGCATTCCAGAGGTTTTGGTACTTTGTGTCACTATGTTCATTTGTTTTGAAGAATTTTTAAATTTCTACCTTTATTTCATTGTTTACCCAAAAGTCATTCAGGAACAAATTGTTTACCTTCCATACTTGGAAAGTATTTGCGTGGTTCTGAGAGTTCTTCTTGGTATTGATTTCTATTCCTATTCTACTGTGGTGCAAGAGGATACTTGATATGATATCTTTTTTTTTTTAATTTCTTGAGTCTTGCTTTATGACTCAGCATGTGGTCAATTTTATAATATATTCCATGTCTAGATGAGAAGAACGTATATTCTGTGGTTGTTGGGTGGAGTATTTTGTAGATATCAAATATTGACTTTAAGTCCAGAATATCTTCATTAGTTTTCTGCCTCCATGATCTGTCTAATGCTGCAATAAGACAGATCAAGTCCCTCCACTGATTACTGTGTGGAGGGACTTCAGAAAAGGCTATCTAAGTCTTTTTTCGGATTTATTAGTAATTGCTTTATACATCTGAGTGCTCCAATGCTGGTTGTGTATATTTAAATTTTTTTGTTGCATTAAATCCTCCATCATTACGTATTTTCTTTTTTTGTCCTTTTATACTGTTGCTGGTTTAAAGTTTGTTTTATCTGATGTGAGAATAGGGATCCTGACCGGGCGCGGTGGCTCAGGCCTGTAATCCCAGCACTTTGGGAGACCGAGGTGGGCAGATCACAAGGTCAGGAGTTTGAGACTAGCCTGGCTAGCATGATAAAATCCTGTCCCTACTAAAAATACAAAAAATTAGCTGGGTATGGTGGTGCGCGCCTGTAGTCTCAGCTACTCGGGAGCTGAGGCAGGAGAATTGCTTGAACCCAGGAAGCGGAGGTTGCAGTGAGCTGAGATGGCGCCACTGCACTCCAGCCTGGGCAAAAGAGTGAGACTCAGTCTCAAAAAAAAGAAAAAAAAAAAAGAAGGAAAAATAAAAGAAAAGGGATCCTGCTCTTTTTTTGTTTTTCATTTGTGTGCTATTTTCTCCATCCCTTTACTTTGAGCCTATGAGTGTCATTCCATGTGAGATGGGGTCTTGCTAAGACAGTAGAAGGTTGGATCTTGTTTTTTGTTTTTGTTTTGAGACAGAGTCTTACCGTGTCGCCCAGGCTGGAGTGCAGTGGTGCGCGATCTCGGCTCACTGCAACCTCCGCCTCCCCCTCTGCGTTCAAGCAATTCTCCTGCCTCAGCCTCCCAAATAGCTGGGACTACAGGCGCCCGCCATCACACTTGGCTAATTTTTTTGCATTTTTAGTAGAGACGGGGTTTCACTACATTGGCCAGGCTGGTCGCCAACTCCTGACCTCATGATCCGCCCGACTGGGCCTCCCAAAGTGCTGGGATAATAGGCGTGAACCACCGCGCCTGACCTGGATGTTGTTTTTTTAAATACAGTTTGCTAGTCTGTGACTTTTAAGTGGAGTGTTTTGAATGTTTACATTGAAGGTTAATATTTTTATGTGAGGTTATGGTGTTGTTAGCTGTTGCTTTGTAATCTCCATTGTGTGGTTGCTTTGTTGCATCTGTGGGCATTGTAGTCATATGTGTTTTGATGGTAGCAGATACTGTTCCTTCATTTCTGTGTTTAGAACTCCCTTAAGCATCTCGTATATGGCCGGTCTGGTAGTAACAGATTCCGTTAGTGATTGCTTACCTGGAAGATACTTTATTTCTGCTTCATTTATGAAGCTTAGCTTGGTGGAATATGAAATTTTTAGTTGGACTTTATTTTCTTTAAGATTGCTACAAACAGGCCCCCAGTCTCTTGTGGCTTGTACAATTTCTGTTGTGAAGTCTGCTGTTAGACTGATGGACATCCCTTTATAGGTGATATGGCTCTTTTCTCTAGCTGCCTTTAAGATTGTTTCTTTCATGTTCACTTTGGAAAATCTGATGACTATATGCTTTCAGGATTGTCATCTTGTGTAATATCTCACAGGAATTCTCTGAATTTTTTGTGTCTATATTACTGAATTCTCTAGCAAGCTTGGGGAAATTTCAGACTATATTCTTAAATATATTTTCCAAGTTGCTTACATTCTCTTCTCTCTCATGAATGCCAGTGAATCACAAGATTGATTATTTTATGTAATTCCATATTTCTTAAAGGCTTTGTTGATTTTTTTAAATCTTTTTTCTTTATTTTTGTCTGACTGGGTTGATTTGAAGGAATGGTCTCTGAACTGAGGAATTCTTTTTTCTGCATGGTCTGGTCTGTTGTTAAGGCTTCCAACGGTAATTTGAAATTTCTGTCATAAATTTTTCAATTCCAGAAATTCTGCTTAGTTCTTTCTTAATAAAGGTATGTCATCTTTCAAAACTTGGATCATTTTTCTAGGTTCTTTTTGTTGGATTAATTTTTCTCTTGAATCTGGTTGAGTTTTTTAGCCATCCATATTCTGAATTCTATGTCTGTCATTTCTGACATTTCTTTTTTTAGGATGCATTGCTTGGGAGCTAGTGGGGTTCTGTGGAGGTGATAGAATGCTGTGGCTTTTTTATGTCCAGAGTTCTTGCACTCGTTTTTTCTCATCTGAGATAGCTGATTCTTCTCTCATTTTTAATTTGCTATCATATGGATGGATTTTCATTATTTTTTAATCTTTTTCCCCTTAGGGATACAACAGTGGTGTATATGATGTCTGATCAATTGGCTTCATTTCTAGGTGCTTTTAGGGTGCCAAGGGTCTGTATAGGTTCCTTATTTGCAGCTAGGTTCATGCAGTGGCTTTCTCAGACGTTGCTTGTTGTAGCAATGTAATTTTGTTTTGTGGTATAATTCAGGCTGCCTTCCAGTTGGCAGCACTTAACAGTGAGGGCCAGCAGATAGGCTCCTACTCACTGTATTCGCCCATTTTTATTTTAGTGCATCTGAAGCAGTGTTCTGGTGAGGAGTGGTGGAAGACAAGAAGTGACTCTCTCTCTAAGTCCATTCCTGGGCCTTGGTGGTGTCTCCTTCAGCTACTGGCACTTACACTCACGTTACCTTTGTCCTAAAGGGGGCTTTGGCAAGCTGTGCTTTCTGTATTCCCTTAGGGGCAGTCAGCACGAAGGGGTAGTCACCAGGCAATCCATTACTACCTGGGACCCACTAGTTCTCTGTGCTTGCGGAAGTCAGAGGGGACTGTGGGTTGTCTGTGTGTGATCTGGTGATGCAGTTGTCAGAGGTTTTCAAACCAGAGTGACTCCATCTTGAATAGGGGCTGGGTAAAATAAGGCTGAGACCTACTGGGCTGCATTCCTAGGAGACTAGACATTCTTAGTCACAGGATGAGATGGGAAGTCAGCACAAGGTACGGGTCAGAAAGACTTTGCTGATAAAACAGGATGTGGCATAGCAACCGGTCAAAACCCACCAAAACCAAGATGGTGATGCAGGTGATCTCTGGTTGTCCTCACTGCTCATTATATGCTAATAATAATGCATTATGCTAAAAGACACTCTCACCAGCACTATGACGGTTTACAAATGCCATGGCAATGTCTGAAAGTTACCCTATATAGTCTAAAGAGAGGAGGAGCTCTCAGTTCTGGAAAATCTCTGCTCCTTTCCCAGAAAACTCATGAATAATCCACCCCTTGTTTAGCATATAATCAAGAAATAACTAGAAATATATTCAGTTGAGCAGCCCATGCCACTGCTCTGCCTATGAAGTACCCATTCTTTTGTTCTCTTATTTTCTTTATTAACTATCTTTCACTTTGCTCTATGGACTCACCCTGAATTCTTTCTTGTGGAAGGTTCAAGAACCTTCTCTTGGGGTCTGGATGGGGACTGCTTTCCAGTAACACAGTGGCTCAAGCATGGGGGATCCCCGGAAAGGGCAATGGTATCACGGGTGTGCAACTTCTATGACACCTGCAATCTGTGGTTTTTCAGCCCAGTAGATGGCTGTTAAATATGCTCTTTTCTGTTTACCCCAATTGTTTTTAAAATTTATTTTCATAGGCTTTTGGGGCACAGGTGGTAATTGGTTAATGAGTAAGTTCTTTAGTGGTGATTTGTGAGATTTTGGAGTACTACCACCCAAGCAGTATACACTGAACCCAGTTTGTAGTCTTGCATCCCTCACCCCCTTCCCACCCTTTCCCGTGAGTCCCCAGAGTTATTTTATCATTCTTACGCCTTTGCATCCTCAGAACTTAGCTCCCACTTATGAGTGAGATCATATGATGTTTGGTTTTCTGTTCCTGAGTTACATCACTTAGAATAATAGTCTCCAATTACATACAGGTTGCTGTGAATGCCATTAATTCATTCCTTTTTATGGCTGAGTAGTATCCAGTGTGTGTGTGTGTATAACAGTTTCTTTATCCACTCATTGATTGATGGGCATTTGGGCTGGCTCCACATTTTGCAATTGCAAATTGTGCTGCTATAAACATGAGTGTGCAAGTATCTTTTTCGTATAATGACTTCTTTTCCTCTGAGTAGATACTCAGTAGTGGGATTGCTGGATCAAATGGTAGTTCTACTTTTAGTTATTTAAGGAATCTTCACATTGTTTTCCATGGTGGTTGTACTAGTTTACATTTCCACCAGCAGTGTAAAAGTGTTCCTTTTTTCAGCACATCCATGCCAACATCTATTATTTTTTTATTTTTTGATTGTGGCCATTCTTGCGGGAGTACGGTGGTATCTCATTATGGCTTTCATTTGCATTTCCCTGATAATTAGTGATGTTGAGGATTTTTTCATATGATTGTTGGCCATTTGTATATGGAGTCAAAGGAGATCATCTTGGAGCTTTAAGATTTGACCGCCCCACTGGATTTTGAACCTGCATGGGGCCTATAGCCCCTTTGTTTTGGCCAATGTCTCCCATTTGGAATGGCTATATTTACCCAATTCCTATACCTCCATTGTATGTAGGAAGTAACTAACTTCCTTTTGATTTTACAGGCTCATAGGTGGAAAGGACTTGACTTGTCTCAGGTGAGACTTTGGACTATGGACTTTTGAGTTAATGTTGAAATAAGACTTTGGAGGACTGTTAGGAAGGCATGATTGGGTTTGAAATGTGAGGGCATGAGATTTGGGAGGGGCCGGGGCAAAATGATATGGTTTGGCTGTGTTCCCACCCATACTTCATCTTGAATTGTAACTCCCACAATTCCTATATGTTGTGGGAGGAACCTGGTTGGGGGTAATTGAATCATGGGGGTGGGACTTTCCCATGATGTTCTCATGATAGTAAATTTGTCTAATGAGATCTGATGATTTTAAAAATGGGAGTTTCCCTAAACAAGCTCTCTTTGCCTGCTGCCATCCATGTAAGACGTGACTTGCTCCTCCTTGACTTCCACCATGATCGTGAGGCTTCCCCAGCCACGTGAAACTGTAAGTTCATTAAACCTCTTTCTTTTGTAAATTTCCCCTTCTTGGGTATGTCTTTACCAGCATCATAAGAATAGACTAATACACCGGGTCTTGATGAATCTTCCTATTTATTTTGATCCTCTAAATTCTCTCACTAATGTTTTACATTTTGTTGTGTAAAGATTTTGCATTTGTTTTGTTAAGTTTATTCTTATATGTTTTATTTTTTGGTGCTAAGTGCAAATTGCATTTTATCTTAATTTGTTTTTATCATTATATAGAAATATAATATTGTTGTACCTCATGAACTTACTAAGAATTATTTCTAGAATTGTTTTTGTAAACATCTTGAGAATACAATATTAAGTTTTTGAGAATAAAGAGTTTTATTCCTTCCTTTCTAAACTGGCTGCCTTATTTTCTATTTATTTTATTTATTGCACTGGGTAAAACCTAATGTTAAATAAAAATGACAGGAATGATCCTTACCTTGTTCCCTACTTTGAGAGGAAAGCATTTAGTCTTTCTCCATTATGTGTGATGTTATCTGTAGGTTTGTTGTAGATCTTCTTTATCAGGTTTACAAAGTACTTTTCTATCTTAATTTGCTGAGAATTTTATATCAAAATTGAGTTTTGATTTGGTCAAGTAACTTTTCTTTGCCTAATATGATGCTATTACGATATATTTTCTTCATTGCATTGTGTATTTCATAAAAGTAATTTTTGGATATTTAGACCAACTTTGTATTGATGTGATTCATTGCATTTAGTCATCCTGAATAATCCTTTATTTAAATAGCTGGATTCCATTTGCTAATATTTTGTTAGCTATTTCACAACATATATTAGTGATATAATTTGGCTGTGTCCCCATCCAAATCTCACCTTGAATTGTAGCTCCTATAATTACCTTGTGTTGTGGGAGGGACCCAGGGAGAGATAATTGAATCATGGGGGCAGTTTTCCCCATACTGTTCTTGTGCTAGCAAATAAATCTCCTGAGATCTGTTGGTTTTATAAGGGGGAACCCCTTTTGCTTGGCTATCATTCTCTTCTCTTGTCTTCCACCATGTGAGAAGTGTCTTTTATCTTCCATCATGATTATGAGGCCTCCCCAGTCACATGAAACTGTGAGTCCATTAAACCTCTTTTTCTTTATAAATTACCCAGTCTTGGGAATGTCTTTATCAGTGGCATGACAATGGACTACAGTAAATTGGTGCTGGTAGACTGAGGTGCTGTTGTATAGATATGTGCTCCCACACATTTCCAAGGCCCACCTAGAATCATTTTCTCTTGCAAGACTTGGGGTCTATGGGCAGTAGCCAAGGGCACTAGTTCAAGACTCATCCTTCCAAAATCTGCCCTCAGCTAGTTCTGATCTACTGCTATGCTGCCACTGAGTCATCTTGGTGATTTAAATCATTTTATAAGACGTTTTAGTTTTGGCTCCCCCAGGAAGCAGTCTAAGATTTACATGAAGATGAAGTACTCTTAGGAACAGTCTGTGAGGAAATGAAAGAAGCACGATTGGGCAGAGTCAAAAGTTGAACTACACTGCAGTTGTAACAGAGACAACAGGTATTTGAATAGGAAGCTAAGGAGCTGAGATGCCCTTCAGAATTGTTCTAAATTGAGAACGTTTTATTGCTACAGATGTGAATACATGACAGCATTTATGCAGTTGTAACTAAGGGAGGTACAGTCTACACATCGAAATAAGCTTTTATTTCTTTTCTTGAATTATATATTTATATATATGTATATATTTTTAATAATGGCAAAAAGAAGACAAAGGATTATACTTCTTCATTGTAAGTTAATTGTGTAGGGTAAGTGGAATAGGTGAAATGTGAAAGATAAGAGATTCATAGACAGAGTCTCTTGAAACACTTCCTTCCCTGGTAAGTGACCAATTTGGAACATGTTGATCAATTTTTCTAAGTTATTTATATTAGCGAAGTATTATTATCCTAATTTTACAGATGAGGAAATTGAAAATCAGGGGTTCAAGGATTTTTTTTCAAGCTCTCACAGTTAAAGAGCCTATTATTCCAATTCTCACTATTTTTTCACAAGTCTGACCAACTGTATCATATATCTTCATACTAAGCAATGTGTCAAATTTCAGTGATGAACTAAAATATTAAGATTTAAATATTAAATCTTCACTATCTTTTTTTCTCTTGTGCTCAAGCTCCCTAGGGCTGGCTCAAAAGTGTAGAGGTTCCTTATCAGTTGAGTGTCAATGTCAGAAAGAGAAAACTCCAACCCTCCTATATAAAAACTACACGTGCACAGAGATACTTCCTATCTCAAATAGAATCCCATAAAATTAGCTGATAGTAGCAAGGAAAGGAACAACACATTAAATGCATACATTTGAAGATTTGCCTAACTCTCTCCTTTAACATTATTTTCATGGCTTTAGGGTCAATAATTACCTTTTGCCTTTTAAAAGGAAAATAATTATCTTGTAAACAACTTTAGTAACAGATCCTAGTTTCTTACAAGGAACTTTAGAGATTAATCCATCTGACATCTTAAAAACAAAATTTAAACATCAGAAAATATATCCCAAATACTATCAAGAGTGATCAAGAAGGTTTCCAAAAAACTTTATCCCAAAAGTATAGGTGAAACATGTTCTAGATCTATATTTTCAAAACAGCCTAAGTTCCATCATATAAACAAAACCACCATATATGGAGTATAATTCGATTTAATTTCATGATTCTACCACATTTAGATATGTTTGGACTGGGTGTGACCAAAATCAATAACCTATTTTTCAGTGTCTTGGGCTTGTAGCAACAGCCCACATCCCAGTGATTTCCAGGTCCTTTTATCATACAGATAGTTTGTTTAACTATCTGTTTGGGGCCAGCAATAACATGGCTTCATTTTGTTCATCCATTGAGCACTATCATTTCAGCAATGAAGCCTCCCTTGCCTGAAACCCCATGTGGTTCCATTTACAGGCCTTTCTGCCTAATGGTCTTGGAGATTGAGATCACGGAACCTGAAAGCCTTCTTGATCTGCTGAGGACTACAGTGAGGTGAGTGAGGCATTGGTCTCAGGTGCAAACTTTAAGGAGGCACTGAAACTCACTAATCAAAAGAAATAATATTCTAATGGAATATATATAAAAATCAAAATTAATGTAAAATCTATGATGTACAAAATAAACATCAAAATGTTAAATAACACAAATTTTTCCTTTGCTTCAGGCTCCAATATGGCTCTGCACTTCACTGTTATTTAAATATGTGATTTAATAACCCTCCCCACCTTTGTAATAATCTTAAACCTTGAACTTTCACTGGCATTTTTCCACCTTTTAATACTGGAGGGGATTAGGTGCATTCCCAACCCAACTCGCTTCCTTTCCTCCCAACTGCAGATGCAGTGGCTTGAATTCCACATTCTGATCCCCCCCCGGCCCCCACACACTCACATACACATTTTTATCCAAGATTTCTACCCTTAGAAAGAGCCCCAAGGCCACTTCTTTGCTTCAGTATCAAAAGATCTCCTAAGCAAAATTGTGTTTGAAGTACAAAAGCAAGTTATTTCAATGTTTAGATGAATTAATTCAGGATCATTTTAATCCAGTATATTTAAGAAGAAGTCTAGTTTTTATTTCTAAGGACATATTTAGCGTAAGCATTCACACTGAGACCATTACTTGGGCCAGGTCACCCACACACACAATTCATCTTGCCACCTGCACATGGAATTCATCTTTCCAATAAAAGTGTAGAAAATTTTTTTTTCTTTTTTTGTACAGTTTTAGCCGCAATAGTCTCATGTCTTGAAAAATCTAAGTTTTGTTGGGATTTCTTTTCTTTTCTTTTTCTTTTTTTCTCTTTAAATATTAATGCCATTTGGGAAGCATCTAATCAAAATAAACCATTTCTGAGTCTTTGAACTCAGTATTCCATCTTTTAAATCTGGTGCAAATTACAGGAATATAAGACTATGACTGTCTTTCTACCTTTTGAGTTAAGACCAACTAACATATCTGAGTTACCATATCTTTTGCAGTTTCAGTGTCCTCTATATAACCTATCCTTAACATTCTAACCTCATAACTTATTAATATCATTAAATAACTATTATTTTTGCCCCACTTCACCCATCTCCTACCTCAAAGAACCACTCTTGAACTTGTCATTATCTGAAAGAACTTCTCAGAAACCTAAGTCTCTTATGCTTCTCTCCAATCTCAATCTCCCAGGATTCAAATTTTCTCTCTTTTCCTTTTTTCCCATTAGGAATAATCTTTGATTTGAAAAAAGAGATATGTAGCTTCCATTTCTCCCCACATAAATGCTTCCTTTGACTTATTTTTTCATCCAGCTTAAATTCCAAGATACAACAGTTTAAACATGTTCCCATGCATCTTCAACTTGATTTCATTTATTCATCCAATAAATTACTACATGAATAATTATTTCAGATTTCAATGATTATTTCATCCAATAATTGTTTTGTATAGATTCTCTACAAAGCTGTAAATATAAAGCCAAATAAAACACAGCTCCTGCCCTCCAACTGGTCATTTCAAGCACTTCTTTTGAGAAGACTCCTTGGGCCATCCCAATCCCAGGTTAACTTAGATGTCCCTCCTTTGTGACTCTGGAGCACCCTGTAAGTTTTCATTCAATACTGTATTTATGTGCACAGAAATATGAGAATACCTTAAGCAGACAGATTACATCTCTTGTCTTTTATCATCCCACTGGCTAGCATGTGCGCATAAGGTTTGGCTGAAAACAATTTGACTAAATGCAATTTGACCAAATGCATAAAGCAATTTGGCTAATAGATAAATTTTAGGCAGAATAGTATTGTAAACAAATATTTGTTACTTATTTTAAAATTTGTAAAATACTGGTATACTGGGGGTAGAGTGTGTGTATGGCAATTACCCAAAGCTTCGTGTATCTTTAAGTATTTTTATCCATATTTCTAAATTGGCAGAGGGACGCTCCTTTGTCACATTTTTGTTTATCCCAACCTATATATCTAACAAATTGTGTATTTTAAAAATTACAGGGGCCAGATGTGGTGGCTTATGCCTGTAATCCCTAGCACTTTGGGAGGCCGAGGCATGCAGATTGCTTGAGCTCAGGAGTTCAAGACCACACTGAGCAACATGGTGAAACCCCATCTCTACAAAAAATACAAATAATAATAATAGTAAGCCAGGTGTGGTAGCGCATGCCTGTAGTCCCAGTTAATTTGGCGGCTAAGGTGGGAGGATGGCTTGAGCACAGGAGGTCAAGGCTGCAGTGAGCTGAGATCATGCCACTGCATTCCAGCCTGGGTGACAAGTGAGACCCTATCTCAAAAAAATAAAATAAAAAATACAATGTTATAAAACAGTAGTACAAAAGGACTTATTCATGTATACACTCAACAAGTATTTACAGACTGCCTGTGCTCTGCTAGGCAGTATTCTCTGAGTAACAATAAACTGGGGAGCAGACAGACAAGGTCCATCATCACGTGTACATTCTGGTGGATTCCACTTTTGAACAGAAATGACTAGAAAAACCTCTAACTAGAAACTTATGCAACCAAATACCAATATCGTACATCTTTAAGTTGAAGGACTTATGTTTTCTAATTTACTTTTCCATTTTGATTTTCCAATATAAATGGGCACTGTCAAACAATAAGAAATAGGAAATAAATAGGAAACTGGCCATACTCCAACACGAAAAATGCTATTAAAAATCTGAGATTTAGGATTGTTGAAAGGTTTCTTTTTCTCTTAAATAAACCCAAATCAATTTTCAGTTCCATCCTTCTACTCAAAGGTGTATTTGAAGAACTGGTACCTTATCTTATAATAATAAAAGCAGGAATATTAATGATCTGGCAATTTTATTGGTTTTTAAGATATAGTTGTAATAAGAAAAATTTTACTTTATAAAAGACTTATTGATAAAATAGCAGGCAAATAATTTTTCAATAATATATGTGGTAGGAAGGGGTTAGTTTGCATAGAATATAAGCTTAGTATATAATTGACATGACCTTTGCTCCCATCCCACTTCCTTAGCCTTCCACAATATGGCTCCAACATGACTTTCTAGTCTTATTTTCTGGTAGGCACCTAACAACTATTGTTCTCCAGGAAATCTGACTGAAAAAATTATAAATATAATTTAAATTATACATATATAATATAAACAAATAAAACTAATTTGTTGACAGCAATTTGGAAATTGGCCTAAAGCTACTGAGAGAATGGTGGCAAATATGACTTTGATTGAAATGCCAAGTTCATCAAAACTGTAATTTGCTAATCACTAATTTTGTTGTTGTAAGTTTTATTTTAGTATTGGTATAAGAGTGCATCGTAAGGTAGCTTTGCAACCCTTTATCTTTGGCAAATATTTTGTGTTTAACTTTTTTTAAAAAAAATTTAAACTTAAAACTTCTTTTACGTTTCCTATTTATTTGCAGCCAATAATCCCATGATGCATTGTTCATTATGTAAAAATTGAAAACAATCTAAATATTCAACAGTAAAGGATTTTCAGAGCTAAATACCCTTCGTCTTTGTGCAGGGAGATGAAGAAGTCAAGAAAACTAATGGAGATTATTCTTTAAAGGAGAACAGCTGCAAAGGTAGAGATAGGCAGTAGCCATAAGAGGAAGGTCTAGCAAGTATTTCTTTAAATAAGTAAATATGTAGTAGAAATGGCCAAAAGGTGGAAAAACAAAACTAAATATAATAATTATTAAAAATTCATCATGTTAATTATGTAAGGAAATTAAAAAGCTTTGGTGGACTGGGTAGAACCTCTTCTGTCTCTCTCTTTTTTACTTCAATTATTTAAAAACATCACCACTAGTCTCTCTTTTTCTCACTTGCTCTCTCTCCCTTCCCCTCACCTCCTTTGCAGCAACTCACTGCTATCTTTCTCCTCACTTGGTTCAGTATTCCTGGATTATGTAGCTGCATGACAGAATGAAGATCAACAACTAAATACTATTTAGCATTGATGGTTCAGGACCGTGGACAGCACTCATGTTGGGAATGGGGCTTGCTGAAATTGCAGTGACTTTGTAAGTTTGGTCTATCACAGAATAAATTTGTTGGTGTGGCTAAAAATGGATAAGGTGCTGACCAGAATATTAAAACTCATCGCTGAGTTAATTTTTTTCTTCACTTTATGGAGGGGAGGAAAAAAAAAAACATTAACGCAAAGAAAGGCTGGCACATAATAGCACTCAAATACCTTAACTGAAATGAACTTTTCACCTTAATAATAAAGAGTGGCTCAACATGTAGGTGTATTTGATGGCTCTTTTAAAGTGATCATTCCAAATCAATAACAGAAAAGGAAAATTGTGTATTTTTTTTTTTTTTTACTGTGCTGTCCATGGTGTCAATGAAAATAAGGTTGTTAAAAGTTGAACTAAAAAAATGAGAACTGAGTTGAGATTCAGCCACTAACATAGGATAATGCAAATTCATTTTAGACGTAAAATTAAAAACATCATTGTCTATTTTTATGACAAAATTTTAAAATCCTTTCATGACTTTGTCCAACAATTTAAATGACCCCGTCATCCATCCTCTGATATAAATAACTTAAGTGAAAGGTTACTTGAAAATTCACCAATGGAAGCCTGAAATTTTAATGATATACCTTTCCGGCAGCATTCTTTCATCTTTGTCACCTTGATACAGTTCCTAAACAGAAAACAAACTAATGCTACTCAAATCTACATGTTTACATAAACTCACATTTCATGTGTCATCTGTTCTGAAGAGTCTTCTTCTAAAATTAGTCCCTACAGGTCTTGAAGTGTGTGACTCTCATTTTGACACACAATCATATAATGGCTCCAACTTTTGCTGCCTGACTCGTATGTCCTCTGAAAGACAAACATTGAGAACTATTTGAAGTAGTTCACTTACTTTTCTGTTACACTTCATTACACCTAAAACGGCTGCCATACAAATACTGAACACTTACAAATCATCGTTTTTCTGGAATACAAGAGTGTATCTCTTTGCTTCTTGGCACATGTATCTCTGGAGTATGACAGTACAATCAGTGAACTCATCCTTTAAATTGATGAGATGTTATTATCATTCCTCTTAGTTTTACCTCAACTGGGAAATGTTCACATAACCATTTAGATGTGTTGCCTTAGATCAGCATTTATCCAACTTTTTCCCGAAGGCATCCACCTCTGCTGGCAAAAGTGCATGAAGCAGGATCTAGGAACATTATTCCAAGTTGTAGATGGCAAATAGAACATTTCTTTGAACTCTCATGCTTTACTTTAAAATACATTAGAATTAATTTTGTACTCTATTCTATAATTCATTCATTCAACAAATATTAGGGGCCTACTGCATGCCAGGCATTATTACAGGGATACAGTAGTGAATAAATATATCTGTGTTTGTTTTTAACCTAGTAACATTTTAATACAACTGGCACAAATAGAAAAACAAAAACTTTGCCAAAGCAAAGAGCAAAACCGATAATCCAAGATGGAACAATTATTGCTTCAAATACTACTAGTCATGCTATTGCAACCTGAGAGTATATTTGCACCCATTTGAGCAGCATAGTCTTGGGCTAATTCCCAGAATACAAAGCCAATGGTAAATATTTACTCTAGATGAAAATATCTGAGTTATTAGAACTAACAAGGTTGTCTTCATTTTACCATTAGATTCTGCCTTTAGGTTCTGAAATGGCAAAGGTGGACATCCACTTTAATACCTGGAGAAATATATAAAGCTAATTCTTAAAAATCACATGAAGGGGATGGGGCATGGGGTATCATTCTTGACACTTCAAAGTTAAGTCTTGATTTCAGCACCACATTGCTAACAATTGCTTTTTTTTTTTTTAACCTTAATTGAGCAGCTTCTTCCAGGTTCTTATGTATCTGCTGATCAGCTTCAAACATGTGGGAAAAGCAAAATCTCACATAGGACAAACTTTTGGATTTCTCCCTGCATAGAAATGCTGAACATTCCTGTTGTTATCCCATTCTATTGGTCTGGGATCAAGGTTGACGTGAAGATTCTTTGAAAAGTATTAAATTCCTCAATGGTAATTTTATCTTAAATCATTTGCTTTTTGATTATAAGGTCTAACTCCAATAATAAATGATTAATATTGCTGTCTGTGGGTATGTGGCATATGTATTTTTTACTGGAGGCAGCTCTTTATAATAGCTTTATAAATTTAAAATAGCACAAGTGATTTCCTGTTGGGGTTAAGAGTCAGTCCTCCAAAACTGTAGTGACTGAATAATGTGCATGAAGCCTGGCTTTCCTACCTGGAGCCACCAAGTCAATCATCCGAAATTACTACAAAGAACTCTATGTGCATAGATGTTAATGTGCTTCTCTTGCAGACTATGTACAACCAACAAAATTCAAACTCCTTCAGACTGGTTAATTAGAGAAAAGGTAAAGAAAATACCAAAATATATAGACTTCACAACTACAGGACAGTGGTTCTTAATCCAGATTGTCTATCAGAATCATCTGTAGAACTAGTATGAGATTTTGCTGTTTTAAAATTCAGATTGGGGATCAGTGTTCGTAAATCTAACCCGAGAGGGGCCCAGGAATGCATACCTTTTAGAAACTCCAAAAATGATTCTAATTCAAGTACTGTAAGACTGCTATGGTTTGGATATTTGTCCTCTCCAAATCCCACACTGAAATTTAATCCCCAGTGTGGTGGTGTTGGGAGATGCGGGCTAGTGGGGTGTTTGGGTTATGGCAGGTAGATCCCTCATAAATAGACTAATGCCTTCCTGTGGGGAGCACAGGTAAGGGAGTTCTCACTTTACTAGTTCCCACCAAAGCTAGTTGTAAAACAAAACAACAACAAAAAACCTGGCACTTCCACCCTCACTCTCTGGCCATGTGATCTCTACACACATAGTGCCCCTTCCCCTTCTACCATGAGTGGAAGCAGCCTGAGGCCCTCACCAGGTGCAGATACCCGATCTTGAACTTCCTGGCCATCCAGAATTGTGAGCCAAATAAATCTTTTTCTTTATAAATTACCCAGCCTCAGATATTCCTTTATGGCAATACAAAATGGACCAAAACGAAGGCTAAACTTCTTTTTATTCCTGATCATAATATGGGCCTCCTGGTTTTGTGAAGACTTAAATTTAGTGTGCCTGGAGGCTAGAATCTAGATGGTTTAATGTGCTAGTCACCTCAGTTTTCTCACACTTCACATAAAAGACAACGCTTGAAATCCAGAAGTAGCCACAGTCTCCAGCATAGAAATTCCAAGTTACTCCAATTTCCTGTGTATAAACTCGCTCATGTGCACAGCACCAGCCTACCTTCAAGTCTTGGTGTTACAGGCAGGATCTCTCTCAATATTAGGTGATTTTAAATACGTAACCTTGTACTCACCAGTAAGAAGCCTTGAACATTTTATATTTGAAATTTTAAGGTCAGTTTATTAAGTTCAATGATGAAAGCTATCAGAAGAATATTCTCCTGAAAATAATTTTTTCTTAGAAAAAAAGAAAGGAAAACAAAACCCTCTGAGCATAGCCACAGATGCTGTGGCAGTCAAGCCTCTCTGCAGATGGGGACAGTTCATTAGTCAGCTGAGTCACTCTCTGGGTCAGCAGGATTATAGTCTGGATCATCTTCATCATCCTCCAGCTCCAAGTCATCCATTTCTTGGAACAAAGACTCATCTACCTCCACGTTGTTTCCAGCTTCAAAAAAAAAAAAAAAATCACCTTTAGTGTTATACTCAGAAATAAAAGATACAACTCATTGGCACTACCAAACAGAAATTTCTAAATATGCATGTGAGGTAGGAGTGATGAAATCCCAAACTACAATTACTACATATCATACCAAAAGTGATTTGTATTGGTCAGTACAGACTCTGAAATTTTAAGAGCAACTTCATGTTTCCAGTTCATAATTTAAAAATCCAGTTATTAAAAAAAGCTTACTAGAATTTATAATGTAGCATGTTATAAGTTGAAGACAAGGATGATATGTTCTCCTGGTTACAGAAAATTGATTATCACTGACCATGGGACCTGTATGAGGAGTTATGTCTTCCAGTAGTGGCAGATAAGCATTGTTAAAGCTCAGCCATACTTGTTAATTAATTGATTTGATTTGATCTTCATTGTCACCCAGTTCCCCTTTTAACCAATGGTATGCCTTTAGTTACAATGTCTAAAGCCTACAGGAAACAATACCCAGGCTCTGCATTAAACATCTTCACTCTTCAGTGTGTCTGAAGTAGATAATACAATTAAGTCCTGGCCAAAGAATAACCAGCTCTGTCTAGGAGACATAGCAAAGGAATCATGGAGCAAATGAAGTCTGAAATATCTTCATGATAAATTTGAAGGCACCAAGAAGAAAAGGAGCCAGGATGAAGCAATTTTAGGTAGAGGTATATGCAAAGGGAGAGAGAAAATATAAGACCTTGAATAATTCTAACTGGAAGATGAAATTCCTGAGAAAAAACACCTGAAAGTAACATAGATGAAGGCCAGATTGAGAAAGACTGTGTAGGTCATTCTCTCCCTATAAGCAGTGGAAACCATCAAAGGATTTTAAGGAGAGAAATTTTATGATTAAATGTGGGTTTTAGAAATACCATCTCACAGGGAATGACTATAGAATAGATAATGGCACTAGGAGGAGGAAGAGATTTAGGAAAATAATTTAAGAAGCTACTACAAAAATCCAGGTGAAAATGACAAAACATTTAAATCAGAAAAGGAAAAGGTATCAAAAACTTTAAAATGTTGCCTGTCAGTAAAGGCCTAGCTTAGATTAGAAAGCATTTAGCAGTAAGCTATATCAATACTGCTTCTTAACCTTCTTCAGCAGGTAATTCAGAACAAGGCTGAAAGGCCAGAAGCTAAAGGATTCCCAACTGGCAAGACAGACACAACAAAAGGTTAATGAAGTACAGAACTCTAGAGTGCTATCAGAGGTGTGACTGAGTATGGAGCCCAGTTTAAGAAAACACATGTAGGCCATAAGCTCCCAAGGGGAGAGAACTGGCCCATACTGTACTCTGCTATATCCTCAGTGGCCAGGACAGTGCAATAAATATTTCTGAATGAATGGATGATGGATAGATGGAAGAGAAGAGGATAGGTCGTAGGAGAAAAGCACAAGGGACTAGATGCTCCAAATACATTAAGAGTCATATGAAAGGCTGGTGAGAGGGAATGCTAGAAGTTAAACATGAGGTTTTTACAAGCTCCATGACAGACCATGGAATAGTTTTCACAGATCTGTGATACTAGAAATTTGAAGAAAACAGGTCACCTGAGTCACAATAACCTAGTTTACTAGTTGTGAGGATAGTGTGATCATCATTGTCTATCTATTTCTATCTTTGATATTGCTTAAGTTATCAAAAAATTTAAAATATATGTTGCTATAGAATTACAACATTCATTTCAAATGTATAAATTGGTCAACCACTAGAATTTATTCTCCAAAATGTATTTTTTTAACAGCCTTGGGAGGAAAAATGTACAATAAATAAAGTTCAGTTTGATTTTCATGGTTCAAAATTAAAGAGACTACATTATATATATGTGGAATTCTTTTTTTTTTTTTTTTTTTTTTTTTAATAGAGTCAGGGTTTCACTATGTTGCCCAGTCTGGTCTCAAACTCCTGGGCTCAAGCAATCTTCCTGCCTTGGCTCTCCAAAATGCTGGGATTATAGGTTTGAGCTACTGTGCCCATCCTACATGTGGAATTCTAATATTATCTTACCATCCTCCAAGAACTGGATATCAGATGTGTCAAGATTATGATCCGTTTCAAATAGTTGTTTCCCTTAAAAAAAAAAGTATGTTTAATTCAAATGGCATAGTTTTTCTCCATTTTCACTATGACACTTAGAAAGCAAGTTTGAAAACCTCTTTTTTCTGTGAATTTCAATAAATTTCTGAATGTATTCAGTAGCTAAGTGGCATATGAAACGTATCTGCATTAAAATGGAACAAGTGAAAACCCACTCTGCCTTAGGGTACTAGAAAAACAAATGGGTTTCACTCTACTACTTCTAAGACATGATCCTGAATGTCCTTCTATCATAGGATCTAGCAATTATAATACTTATATCAAAGATAAGCCATAAAAATTAATTACAAATTATGAGCAGAGAAATATCATCTGGTAGATAATGTTTTCTCTTTTTGTCCTAGATGCCTAGGTATATTATTTTCTTACAGAAATCTGACCAAATGATCCTCTTGCTATGTAAAAAATGATACAGGAGGGTTTAGGAAGAACAGGAATGGCAAGGGAATCATACCACTTAATTTATTTTTTCCTGCTTGTTCTTCTTCTTTCATCCTTTTCTTTTTAATTTCCAAGAGTTCTGCATCAAACTTGGCCTTCCAATTTAAGAAATTCTCAATTGTAACTGGAGTACCATGGAATAATTGCTTAGAAAATAAAAAAAAAAGTCACCAGATTAATGAAACAGCAGTTTAACAAATCCTAATAGTATCTTCTAAGTAAATAAACATAACCCCTTATAAGAAAAACAGAAAAATTAATGTTTGAATTTTTGAAATATTTAAACTGATTTCTGCCTGCACTAGCTACTCTCACTGGTTTTGGCAACATACTTTGGAGTAGTCCATTTTTTTTACTTATTACAAAAAACAAAGATAATATGCAATGTATTCACTGTATTTACCACCATAGCTATTCATTGTTAAGAAGAAAAGTTGTTGCTGTCTGATATGGTTTGGCTGTGTCCCTACCCAAATCTCAACTTGAATTGTATCTCCCAGAATTTCCATGTGTTGTACGAGGGACCCAGGGGGGAGGTAACTGAATCATGGGGGCCTGTTTTTCCTGTGCTATTCTCATGATAGTGAATAAATCTCATGAGATCTGATGGGTTTATCAGGGGTTTCTGCTTTTGCTTCTTCCTCATTTTTCTCTTGCCACTGCCATGTAAGAAGCGCCTTTCACCTCCCACCATGATTCTGAGGCCTCCCCAGCCATGTGGAACTGTAAGTCTAATTAAACTTCTTTTTGTTCCCAGTTTTGGGTATGTCTTTTTTTTTTTTTTTTTTTTGAGGCGGATATGTCTTTATCAGCAGCATGAAAACGAACTAACACACTGTCAATAATGACATGTTTTGAATACACATCAATTTCTAATACTAAATCATTGCTTTATCACTTTATTTCAAAATATGAGGTTTTCTTTACATTTAGTAACCATTCAATTCACTGTAGTATAGGGGATTTATAATTCTAAACTCTACACCAAGCTTATCCAACCCATAGCCAGAGAGCCACATGCAGCCCAGGACAGCTTTGAATGTGGCCCAACACAAATTCGTAAACTGTCTTAAAACATGTTTTTTTCTGCAATTTTCTTTAGCTCATCAGCTATTTTTAGTGTATTTTATGTATGGCCCAAGACAATACTTCTTCCAATGTGGCTCAGGGAAGCCAAAATATTGGACACCCCTGGCTCTACATCATAGGTGAAATCTTTATACTTCTTGGTCTTATCTGCATGAGTTTTACTAACTTTTACTGATTATCATTCATTACTCATGCTATGCCACCAACCAAATGAAGGACTTCTACAATTTTACTTTTAGTAAAACTTTACTAAAATTTACTTTTATTTATTTTTGTGATTTCCAAAAAAAAAAAAAAAAAAATGCTGCTATTGATCAAAAAAAACCCTCAAAACCCAACCAAGGAACCAAAAACCAATTTAAGAAATAATAAAACAAGGCTTTTAAATATACCTTTTCCGCTTCTTCTGCTTCTTTTTCTTTTTGTTTCTTTTCTTCTTCTCTTCTAGTTTTTATCTGATCTACTATTTCATTTAATTTTTCTTGCACAGCTGTCACTAGAGTAAAAATCATCACCATACCAAGATTTTCTTCAGCCTATGTAATGCAAAAACATGATGAGGAATAAACTCTCAGAAAAATAAAAGTCCATACATTTATAATGATTACCAATTTGGTTATACCCTATGTTCATACAGTTCAATAAAAAATCATTTAAGTGAACATATACATAAATAATAATATCTTATTTAAAAAGTCATGTAAATGTGCCATATCCAACTTGAAACAGATACTGTATTTCAGCAAATTCTGTTTAATAATCATATAGGTAAAATTCAGAAAACTGTTTCCTGTAGTAACTAGTAACATCCTTTCTCCAGCATGTTTTCAGTATTTTAGATCTTTCTGACTATTTTAAGAGCCGTGACAATGAACTGCATTTTGAGGCCAGAGTGATTTCTAAAATAATAGAATAATAAAGAATGTAAGAAATACTGTAGTTTATCTATATCAACCTTTTTTTCCTTTAGATTTGAAATGGTTTAAAACCAAATATAAAAGCATCTCAAACTCATGAAAAGGATAGAACTCAAAAGGCTATTAGGAAGTTGGTGATTTGAAGGCAGAAAAAAAGTAACAAGATAGGGTTCCAATGAAGAAGACAAAAATAATTTGAAAATATACTAGCCAGAATCTCAGTGCTAGAAGCAGAGATTACTAAACATTTCTTTGACAGGGCTGGCCTCAGCAGCATCTGAATAGGTATTGCATCTCCTGGCCCTCTAAGTACTAGGCTTCAAGCTAGCTCCTACAATCCAATTCACTGGGGCTTCTCTGTGGTGTTTCTATGCTAACCATCCTATATCTATGACTAAACAAACTTCTCCTGAGTGACAAACCCATATTAAAACTGACTATTTTGGGGCAGTGACTTGATGTTCCACAGTCATCTCAACACAAAACCATCATCTTCTCCTCAAAACTTATTCCTGGATTATCAGTCTCCGCAAATCACACTACCACCCACCCAGCCTGAACATCCCCATCCCATTATAAGCTCCATCACTGCTACTGATCTATTCTTAAAAGTCATAATAAGTCTGTCCATCAACACTGTTATAAGCCTAGCCCAGAGTACCAACATTTTCAACTTGGAATACAAGGAACTCCTAACTGGCCTTCTTAAAAGCTATGATCTTAAAACCTAACATCAACCTCCCCTGACCACTCAGTACATACATACATAAACACACGCACGCACACACACACACACACACACACACACACACACAGAGAGAGAGAGAGAGAGAGAGAGAGAGAGAGAGAGAGAGAGAGTCACAGAGAGAACTAATCAATTTATAAACTGAAGCACCACAAAACTGATCTAGTCAGTCTCTTGCTTAAAACCCCTTCATAGCTTTGCAAACCAATCAGGACCAAATCCGTATTTTGTGAACAGTTTAGAAGACCCTTCAAAGAAGACAGTAGCCTCTTTAGTTACGCCACTTATCACCACCAACTTCAAATCCTAAGTTCAATAAATTTTGTGTGACTAGAAGTTCTAGTAGAAATAATCAATTACTTGCTCTCTCTCACCTCAATATCCTTTAACAAGTTTGTTCCTCTACCCTGAAATTCTTCTACTCTATTTCCTGGCTAACTCTTCCTACAGCTCTCAGGTACTCCTGGAAGCTTCTCCAGAACTTTGTGTATGTCAACCCATATAATCTTATATTTCATAAGATTCCATCACAGCATTTTTCATACAGAATCATTTCCAATTTGCTAATCCACACTGCTCACTAGAGAAAAACAATCAATGAGACCAGGGATGGTGTCTTTCTTGTTCACTCAACCTAATGCTTGACACATTTCAATAACAAAACTTTCATATCCAATAAAAGTAGGATATCTTTTAGAAAAGTTAAGTATTCCAATAGAAAAGCAAAAAAATAATCATTCACATGGAAACTGGACAACTCGGAAGTCATACTAGTTCCACATCACTAGTATTTTTTTTTTTTTTTTTTTGAGACGGAGTCTCGCTCTGTCACCCGGGCTGGAGTGCATTGGCCGGATCTCAGCTCACTGCAAGCTCCGCCTCCCAGGTTCACGCCATTCTCCTGCCTCAGCCTCCCGTATCACTAGTATTTTTAAAATGCAAATTATAATTACATTCCATTTTCACCTTGTCATCATTTTATGTCCAAATGAAAATATCTGGTATTAGCAGATGTGGGAAAACAGCTACCACAATGACTACAGTGAGATCATAAATTGGCACAACCATTCTGAAGGCTAAATTAGCAGTATGTATGAAATTATTAAGTATGTATTCCCTTTAATCCAGCAATCCTACTTCCAGGAAACACTGAACTAGTATACTCATCAGCAATTCTTTCTTTTCATTTATTCAACAAACATTTGAGTGTCTATTATGTGCCAGGCACTAGAAGTACAAAAGAGAACCTGCTCTAAGGACTTACAAGTAGTGATATATAAGAATGCTGAAAGAATTATATACTAATTCTTAATTATATTTTAATTATATATCAGGCAAAAATGAGAGACAACTGTAAATTGTTTTAGAAAAAGAGTAATTACATATACATACAATGAGATTCTATACAATAACCAAACATAATGACTCATATATGTTTAACTGAAATGAAAAGATGCTCACATATATTATGTGAAAAAGAGGATGTTATAAAACATTACGCATAAAATGATCTAATTTGGGTGGGAGAGGGGGACTATGTATATAAGCATAAGGAAAAAAAGTCTCACACTAGATCACACCAAAATGTTAATAGACAATTATACATGGTGGGTACAATTACTAATAATCTTTATTTTCTTCTTCTTCATGATTTTTTGTATCTTCTGAGTTTCTGTAATATGAATTTATTATTTTGATACTGGAAAATTATAACAATTATTTTCTGGAAAACAAAGGACAAATATTCCCTGAACACACCTGAGGCTCAGGAAGGTGTCAAAGAATAAAAAACAGCCTTTTTGAAAAGAGACAGTTTGAGTACAGATAAAATATTAAAAACATGGAAAAATTCACTTAGACTATATAATTTACATTAAAGTGTGACTGACTGAATATAGCATAACCATCCCAGGTTCTCTGCAATGTTTTAGAAGATGTTCGAAGAGCTGGGAAAGGTGATTCATGCCTGTAATCCCCGCACTTTGGTAGGCTGAGGCAAAAGGATCACTTGAGCCCCAGAGTTCAAGGCTGCATGAGTCATGATCACGTCACTGCCCCGCAGCCTGGGTGACAGAGCAAGACTCTGTCTCCAAAAAAATAAAAATATAAAAAAAAAGATGTTAGAATTAGCATAACTTTATGCTAGGTAACAAGGTGAATAAGGCCCAAGATCAGCAAAAATTCCTATCTGATACATCTTCTTTCACTCCTCATTGTGCAACAGCTCCAGATATTTTTATAACATCAACATTTTGGTGACCACTGGTCTTTAGAATACGTAAGTCACGTCTAAGGTGGAGGTATGTTTTCTGTCAATTCTTCTTAGAGTAAACAAATAAAGGTAGGACTTCTGACTTTAAGATAGTGGTATAAGAATTTTACCCCCCTCCCTACTCTCTACTCTGAAGAACCCCATGAAAACTCTCTACCCAGGCATGAGTATATTTTAAATACCTGCCAAGCCCAGATTATGGGTAGCCTATCCCACAATAAAATTAATCCAGTAAAACCTTTTTTAATATCCATTTTTATTTCCACATAAGCCTCCCCTCATAAAGGGGTCATAAGCCATTACTATTGTTTGTAAGCTTCGGGAGGAGGAGAGATGGGAGAAAAAAATCAATCACTAGTACTTTTCCCAGACTATAGGCAACTAGAGTGTAACAAGTCAGAGAGGGAAGAAGTTTTAATTTTTTAAAAAAGTTAAAAATTGTAGCTACATATGGGACTAGGCATTCTAAAAACCAAATCAAAACACTGTTTACAACTTAAAGTACCCATTGGACTTTTTATCACTCATGACATGAGCGAAAAAGCCATGGGGCTGACTGAGTTTCAAGCAGGGGCACTGGGACAAATTCTATTACTCAAATTTTAAAGGGACACTAGGAAACAAAAATAAAGATGCTCTGTGATTATGTATCATGAATTCTGCTTGGTCAATGTACTATTTACACAATAGCATTTTCTAACTCTTGAAATTAATGTGTAATATTTAAGGCCAACAAATGCTGCTACAAAACATAAAATTATTATTTCCTTACCTGTAATGCTAGTAATTTTAAAATGTCTGAGACATCATTATCTTCTAGGTTTTCCTGGGAGAATATTTCATAAAGGGGAGCTTCATCTGGGTATTTTTCACCGTATGTAAACTTGAGGGTAGTCTGGACAGCTAAGACACAAGATAAGAGTTTGATGTGAATACCTTAAAAAATAGAGGTAGATAGCTTTGTTGAATCAGTAAAAGTAGCACAACAGATTTTCCTATGAAGAAAAAGGTTAGTAAGAGACCAGATGGATAATCACTAACGTAAACAACACATACCACAAAGAGATAACTGAAACAAATCATGGGATTACCAAAAATCCCACTTACACATGAAGCACATTTACCACTTATTGGTATTTTACCAGACTGCATGTCTGAGAAAGAGGATGAATAAACGCCACTCATTAAAAACCTTTCCTAAGATAAACAAAAGGCACTGAATACAACACATTTTTAAAAACTACTACCGTATGCTGATTTTCAGCCTCTACCAGAGCCAGTTCCTACCTGCAGAAGATCTGGCTGTAGCCCTGGAATCTATATTTAAATCCACACAATGTCAGCAGGGCTAATTAGTGGCTGGATGGCACCATTTTGACCTCGACAGTATAAAAGGTTGTATGGGAAACTTTTAACCTAATTCATCTAGAAATTCCCCCTCACTCTTTAAGACTGTGTCAATTTACGGATCTCACACTTGTATGGAAGTAAAACTCCTATGGGCATGTCAGTGCAAGGTGCCTCTCTGCAGCGCAGGCCACTGAGTCCTCAATTCCACCAGGCAGTCTGCAACTAAGCAGTAGTGCGAAACATTTTCTGTTAAGACTTTTTATTACAATGATCTTTTTCCCAGAGTGCCATCTTTTGTGTAACTCACATTTTATATTATTAAAACCTACTGATTTTGATGAAGCAATACAAATTTATACTGCTCTTCACGGACGGGGAAAAAAAGTACCTTAAAATTTACAGGTTTGATATTTTATTTTTCATGTTATGATATTAACAAGGAATTTTATGAACCAAAAATTGCAAAAGATTATGTGTTAGAGGTCAGTAAGAAACACTATCTTCTGGCATTTTCCTTCCTTCTTTTATTAGCACATTTTTAGTTTTATTGCTGGAACAAGATTTTTTTTTTTTTTCATTTTATTTCTTCCCCAGCTTTCTTGAGGTATACTCAACAAATAAAAATTGCATATATTTAAGGTGTACAATGTGATGTTTTGATATATATATTGTGAAATGATTATCAGAACCAAGCTAATTAACATCACCTCACATCATCATTTGTGTGTGTGTGTGTGTGTGTGTGTATATGTGGTGAGAACACTTAAGATCACCTCTTTTAGTAAATGTCAAGTATATAATACAGTATTATCTATAATTAATTACAGTCACTATGTTGTACATTAGATCCCCAAACTTATTCATCTTGCATAACTGAACCTTTGTACCCTTTGGCCAGCATCTCACCATTCCTATTACCTCCCAGACTTTAAACACTCAATGCATTAAAGAAGAAATTTAAAGGGAATTTTAAAAACATCTTGAGACAAAGGAAAATGGAACATGGCCAGGCGCTGGGGTTCATGCCTGTAATCTCAGTACTTTGGACAGTCAAAGTAGAAGGATCATTGCAAGTCAGAAGTTCAAGACCAGCTTGGGAAACAGAGTGAGACCTCGTGCCTACAAAAAATTTAAAAATTGAGCTGGGAATGGTAGCATGTGCCTGTAGTCCTTGCTATTTGGGAGGCTGAAGGTGGGAGAACTGCTCGAGCTCAGGAGTTGGAGGCTGCAGTGAGCTAACAGAGCACATGGCACTCTAGCCTGGGCAACAGAGTGGGACCCTTGTCTCTAAAAAATATTTAAAATTTTAAAATTTTTAAAAAAAGAGAATGGAAACACATCATACCAAAACTTATGGGTTGAAGCAAAAGTTGTTCTAAGAGGAAAGTTAACAGCAATAAATGCCTACATCAAATAAAAATACAGTTCTGAAGAAACAATTTAACATGCCCCTCAAAGAACTAGAAAAAGAAAAAATGGCATGAAATCAGCACAAGGAAGAAAATAATAAAGATCAGAACAGAAATAAATGAAATACATTAGAGAAACAATAGAAAAGGTCTAACAAAACAGCTAGACTAGAAAAAAGGGAGAAGACTAAAATAAATAAAATCATACACGAAAGAAGATATTTTATAACTGATATTAGGGATGGGGAGATACTAGTTACAGGATAAAAGGTTTAAGACAAGATGAGTAACTTCAGATCTACTGTAGTGCATTGTTACTACAGCTAACAATAATGTACTGTATACTTAAAAATTGCCAAGAGATTAGATATTAAATGTTCTCACCAAAAAATTAAAAAGTAAATTAAAAAAATAAAGTTTATCATTGTGGCAAATTATTACTATTTCACTTTTAAAAACTAAGCTTATTGTGCCACACTATATTTCATTAATTTCCTCTCTATTTCCCTAGAAATCATGTTCACACAGTAAATTCTGACTAGAAATATACAACATTCATGGTAGATTCGTAACAGCCCCTTAGCACCTCCACACTGGCAATAACCAGCATAATGCCTATAGAATGAATGAAATTCCTGAGAAGCTTAGAAAAACCACAAGTATTTTTTATGAGACTTACTTTCATCATTTTCTCCAGCCTCAGATGTCACAGTAATGGTGAAGCTGGGTGGATTTTCTGATAATACTGCAAGAAAATACACACAGAAGTTATTGAAATGCCTTCTAAGGCAGATACTTTTCCTTATTAGCAAATTATCACTCCTGGAAACTGGTCCCTAGGCTATATTTCCATTTCCAGAAATACAGACTAAACAGAACACTGAAATGATAAAATTACCATCAACTTTCTATTTAAATGCAGGGTTGTCTTTAATCTGGAAAGAAATAACTATGGTAGATAACCCTCTTGGAGTTTTACCAAGACAACCAAAATAATTAAGTAGTTTACCTTTTATTTTAAAATCTCCACCTATACATGGAAAATTACATTCTTAAAAAAATCCCAAACATAATGGCAAAGAGTTTCATGTTTCCCACCTGAAACTATCCACTGATATTCATGTTTCACTGATATTTATACTTATATATTGTGAGATATAACTCAGAATCTCCATGACAAACAGTAAATACTGATTTGTTAAAATTAGTGTCTTCTTGCTGTCATTCTCTACCACATCATCTCTGAAACCAAACTTTCTTTCACACATGCTTACTAAGCCTCTACCATCTTTCACAGAATTATAAATCAAATAGCTATGAATGTAAACATCAGATTGCATGTAATTTACTCAGCAAGACGAAACATGTAAAGCAACATTTATATAAATAACAAAGTTTTGTATGTCATTTTATAGCCTATTGTCTATCTAATACTCATCTCTGTTTATTATCTATTCCTCAACAAGAATGCTGTAACAACTCTATGAGAGCTCCTAGATCAGTATCTGGCAGTATCTAGAAACTCAATTAATATTGCCCCAATAAAAGAACTAAATGAATAGAATGAAAGGAGGAAAAACATCAACGAAGAAAATTTATACTCAGAACCATCTGAAAAGTAAACAAGGACACTTCAAGCCACCAGGGATGGCTGCTAAGCCTATGAGAAAAGCCTATGCCTCATTCCTTGTCCAGGAAGCACTGGTACCTGTTAAGGATGGCAGCAGCTCTGCAGGCTTTTTCAGAAATGAAAGAGCAATAGATCACTGAAGAAGCAATCATGGAAACTATTCAACTTTTCCTACCTGGGAACTTTCTAAAGCCATTATAAATATATACTATCAATGGTATTTTCTGGCTGGGCACAGAGGCTCATGCCTATAATCCCAGCACTTCGGGAGGCTGAGGTGGGCAGATCACTTGAAGCCAGGAGTTCGAGACCAGCCTGGCCAACATGGTGAAACCTCATCGCTATTAAAAACACAAAAAATAGCCAGGCGTGGTGGCGCATGCCTGTAATCCCAGCTACTCCAGAGGCTGAGGCACAAGAATTTATTGAACTTGGGAGGCAGAGGCTGCACTGAGCCAAGATTGTGCCACTGCACTGCAGCCTGGGCGACAGAGCAAGATTCTGCCTCAAAAAAAAAAAAAAAAAGGTAAATAAAAAACCCCAAACCAATTATTTTCAAGATAGATGTCATTTTAATTGAATTTAAGGTACTTTAAGAAATGATGAACACCTGTGATTACTAGAAAAGTGTTAGATAAAAGACTCAGGAGATTCATATTTTAATAGGTCTTGGGTAGTCCAGCCCACGCTGAAAAAAGTTTCAACCCACCGAAAGGTTATTATAATAGAGCCATAATATGGTTGGCCTCATCTATATTTTAACAAATACATGCAAAATATAGTTGATGTATTTCATTCTTATTTCCTTTCACGACCAACTTTAGCAAGTCATGAAATGTAAACACTGCAACTACAGAAATAAGGGATCAGCCCAACGACATTCCAACTTATTACCACTTTCTGGAACTCCCTGAGGCTATAGGTCAGGGGTAACCAATACTCAATTACAACAGGTAACATTTATTGAGCATCACTTTGTGCTTGTGCTATGCTATGCATTTACACGAAAATCCTGTACTTCTAGCACAAGACCATGATTTATACTATTACTATAATTCACTAAATTTTCAATGCCATCAAGTATGAGATACACTTTACGTACCACTAAGAAAGAAAAACAAGCTGCCAACTAAACCGACATGTAACTGATTATAAGACGAGTCCATATTTCAGAGATGTTAAATGTAAAATATGTCTTAAAAATAATTAAATGTGGCCGGGCGCAGTGGCTCAAGCCTGTAATCCCAGCACTTTGGGAAGCCGAGACGGACGGATCATGAGGTCAGGAGATCGAGACCATCCTGGCTAACATGGTGAAACCCCGTCTCTACTAAAAAAATACAAAAAACTAGCCGGGCGAGGTGGCGGGTGCCTGTAGTCCCAGCTACTCGGGAGGCTGAGGCAGGAGAATGGCGTAAACCCGGGAGGCGGAGCTTGCAGTGAGCTGAGATCTGGCCACTGCACCCCAGCCTGGGCGACAGAGTGAGACTCTGTCTCAAAAAAAAAAAATAAGAAGAAGAAGAATTAAATATACTATCATCCCAATTTTATAGATGTGGAAACTGAGATACAGCGCTTTTAAATAATTTGTCCAAGGATATCAGGTAGTAACTGAACAAACAGAATAAACTATATAGAGCATCATTTAAAAAGAAAACATATTTCCAGCTGAGAAATTCCAAGGAAGTCATTTGAGCTAGGCTGTGAATCAGGAGTGGCATATTGGCAAGCAGAGATGGAGAAGGGAAATGCACTTGAGGGCACCATGGAAGCAAGGGCCTAATGGTGGGAAAGCTAAAGATATATATACGGAATGAGAAATTATTCCGTTTGCTGAACTTGTATGTGAGCGAAGAAAACTAGGTGAAAATACAGTTGAAAGTTTAGTTGTACACAATCATTTTTTTTTTTAGCAATAATCTGATCAGAATTGTTCTCAAAACATAGGAAGACAAATCTAACAACAGCGCATAAAATGAAAGGAGGGAAACGACTACAGGCAGTATGAAACTAGGTCACTATTGCGATAATCCAGGCAAAGGTAATGAGGTCCTGAAGTAGGACAGCAGCAATGGGAATAGCGGGAAACGGTGGTGATGATATTTTAAGTTGGCAGGCTGCAGGCTGAGAATGTGATGCCACTAACAAAAATGAGTAATAACAAAAAAATCAGACATGATATATTTTAAGGACACTTTAGGACTTTCAGTTAGACGTGTTGAATATGCAATCAGAAATGGGCGAATGGTGGTAAAGAGAGCTGGGCTTTAATTCCATTTGGGATCATCTACACAAAGGTGATAGTTAAAGCCATTAGACTAAATGAGATCATCAGAAATGTAACACAAAGAAAAAAAGCCAACATAAGCTTTGTAAGGAATCCTCAATTTGGAGAACAAAGTAAGAGGAAGTAATAACAAACTCAAGAGGTAACAGTGTTACGAAAATCAAGGGAAGTGAGTTTCAAGAGCAGGTGAGGAATGATTCTCCTCATTCTACCCCATCCTGCCCACTGTCTCTTGTCAGTTTCCTAGCAGGCAGATTTCATCACATTGTTACCTGCTTACAGCAGCAGTTCCCTATCCATATAAAGTGTGTTGGAATGAGTTGTGAGAAAGGGTTAGAATCACAGACAGCACACTAAAAAATACTTATAACTCAAAGTCTATTTTATTTGTGAAGTCACCCCACCTATTAGAATCTGAGTCTGATGTGGCAGTGTCTACAATATGCACCATATGGTCTGTGTGGGAACAAAATGGGCAATGACCTATTGCCCTGTCAGATCACATCTGAGTCCCCGACAAAGTCCTCTGTGATGTGGCCCCTGCTTATTGGTCAAGTCTCATTTTCCATGACTCTCACTTCTCACTTCATGTTCTAATACCCAAATAACTTGTCCTTTGAACATATTCTGATCCCTCAGAGTCCTGCTTCTGCATATGTGCGTCCCAGGCTGGAATATCCTTTCCCTAGTCTCATTTACTTGTTAACTTGTCATTACACCTAAATTTTCCAAAACAACTCAGACCATCCCCTCTCCCTAAATGTATCTGATGTCTGTTTCCCCAAGCTGAGATCCTAAAAAAATGCATATAGTAAATATCTGGTAAATGAGGAAACCAAAAAATATGGGAATGTTAGGAAGAATATCAGTGAACTGCCAGACCTGGGGAGCCAGATAGAATAGGGAGGCAAGATGGACCAGAAAGAAACTCCTGAACTACCAATCCATGAGAAATCATGAGATGCATGTTCAATAAAAGCATGGGAACAAAAGAACTACAGTGTACAAAGGTTATGGGAAGGAGTAATTTTCAGGGGCCAAAATGTTAGAGGTGGCATTTTCAAGGTGTGGCAATGCCCATGTGGAGCTAAAAAAAAGTGGAAATCAAAATCATTAGTCGAAAGACACAAGAAATTATGAAGCCATATTAGTGGAAAAATCAACTAAGATGGTATTTCTAGTAAAGAGTATCATATGTTTGTTTTACAATTATAAGGTATAAGGTATTTCCACTCACATTATTTCTCATTAAATTGATACAGAGACTAAGGCTTGGAGAGGCTAAGTGGTTTGTCTAAGGACATTACATAAAGTTGCCACTATAGAGAAAAAACGTGAAGCAAGTACAGCAAAGAAAAAAGATGTTGGGAAGTACTGCTAAAAGCCCCCCAATATCCACTTTCCCCTTATTTAAGTTATGTCACTTTTAACTCAGCATACTGACTACCCAGAATAAAGACTACATTTCCCAGTTTCATTTCCAGCTAGCCCTCACCAAATGACTAAGTTCCCACTAAAAAGATCGAAGTAGATATGCCCTCTGACAGTTTCCAGGAAATTTCCTTAAGAAACTTGCCTTCTCTCACTTCTCTCTGTTCTTCTTCCTTCCTTTATTCATCCTACTTCCTGGAAAGGGAAAGTTACCATCTTGGCCATGAGTGTAAGACTACATCTTAGGGATGACAGAGAGCTACATTAGAAGATGGGTCCCTGAGGAGTTCTTGAAATAGAGCTGCCACAACTCTCTTGCATGTGCAAGAGCACGTAAGCAAGAGCAAAATAAGTTTTTACCTTTTTAAAACCCAATGTTATTGGGGGTTTTCTGTCACAGCTGAATCTAATCTTATTAAAATAAGTATTTTTTTAAAAACAGAAAAAGGGATATTTCAAAGTTGGGCAGTAACTAAAATAAGGATGGGAAAGTTACTTAATTGAATTCACGGAAATAGATAATTCCTAAGTTCTGATAAAAGACTAATCCCATTACTATGCATTACTGTGAGTTAGGGTAAATAGAAGAAAGATTAGTCTTCAATAAGGATGCTAGACTTCTACCACTGTAAGTAATTCAAAATACTTTTGAGGGCCGGGCATGGTGACTCATGCTAGCACATGATGACTCAATCCTAGCACTTTGGGAGGCTGAAGTGGGTGGATCACTTGAGGCCAGGAGTTCAAGACCAGCCTGGGAATATAGCGAGACCTCAGTCTCTACTAAAAATACAAAAATTAGCCAGGCATGGTGGCACATATCTGTAATCCCGACCACTTGGGAGGGTGAGGCAGGAGAATTGCTTGAACCTGGGAGGTGGCAGTTGCAGTGACCCAAGATGGTACCACTGCACTCTAGCCTGGGTGACAAAGGGAGACTCTCTCAAAAAAAAAAAAAAGAAAAGAAAAAAATTGAGAAAAAGAGTAAGCTGGGCCAGGTGCAGTGGCTCACGCCTATAATCCCAGCCCTTTAAGAGTCGGAGGCGGGAGACTTCCTTGAGGCCAAGAGTTCAAGACTAGCCTGGGCAACAGCGCAAGACCCCTGCTGATACAAAAAATGCAAAAATTAGCCAGGCATGGTACTGCAAGCCTGTAATCCCAGCTACTCTGGAGGCTGAGGTGGGAAGATCACTTGAGTCCACAGGTCCATGGCTCCAGTGAGCTGACTGGGGCACTGTGCTTCGGCCTGGGTGACAGAGTGAGACCTTGTCTCAAAAAGGAGAGGGAGAGGCGAGAGGGGAGAGGGGAGTGGGGAGGGGAGGGGAGGGGAGGGGAGAGGAGAAGGAAAGGAATGGGTAAGGAAAGGAAAGGGGAAGAAAGGAAGGAAGCAAGGAAGGAAGGAGAGAGAGAGAAAGAAAGGAAAAAAAGAAAAAAGAAAGAGAAAAAGAAAGAGAGAGAGAGAGGGGGGAAGGAAGGAAGGAGGGAAGGAAGGGAAGGAAGGAAAGGAAGGAAGGAAGAAAGTTAGCTGTTGGCCATAGAGGAAGGGCAGAGAGACGTTAGGGGACAGATGCTGGTGAAACTGACAGAATTAAAGATTTGTCAAAAACAGGGATAAAGAGGTAGCAGCTAAAAGGTACATTAAGAGATACACAAATTACCTTTAGTTTCCACAAAATATGAGAGAGCCCATATTAAAATAAGTACCTCTGGTTGTTAGGGAGTGTCTGACCTTTCAAAAAGTATGACTTAGAACAAACTGCTTTTACAAGATGACTTCTTACCTATCTCAAGATACAATTATAACTGTCAAATGTGAATGGCTGCTGCTTAGAGGTACTGACAAAGAAATACAGGATTATGTACTCCTCTTTGTAAGGCAAACAGAATTAAGGAAACTTGGCTTTTGGTTAACCTGATGCCAACAAATTTGTTTCAATAAAACTCCCCACAGCCAGAGATTTCAATACATAAATTGAAATAACCAAATTCTACTACCTTAGCAGGACCTTGTCAAGTGAAGAACTACTGAAGGAGAATGTGGTATCAGGAGAGTCCATTTATATTTTGGAAGACTAGTTGTTAGGAGGGTTGGATCAATGTGCAATCAAGCTACAGAATAGGCAAAAAGAAGAAATTGTATTATGATTTGTTATAATCACAACAAATGCAACACTGGACCAAAAGTACTTTGCAAATAGTCAAAGCAATTAATTCTGAGGTTACGCTAAATCTATGTGCCTAGGTCTATGGGCTGGACTGTGCCTCTTCAGCATCCACATGGGGTCACGTGTACTTAACAAATGCTTCTTTGTCAGGCACTCAGTCATCCATCAAAAAAAAAAAGTATATTTCCTTCATCAATAGCATTGAGTATTAACCAAATTTAATAATTAAATGTGATTCAAAATGAAGTTACAAAACTCTCATTTAGTGTTCCTTGGCCAACTGACACAAGCAAGATCTCTTTCTTAGACCTGGCATGAGAATACAAAAGTATGGAATCATAAATACAAAAGAAGGCTTTAAAACAGCAAATCTTGCAAATCTCCAAGATTTTAAAAGATCAGACATGGAAACATTTTATTTCAAAATCCTCTGCCTTTTCCCCAAGAGGTTTCATAAAGAACGTGATCACTAGGAAGGCAACGTTCCCTAAGAATTATAAATAAAGACATCTCATTTTAATTTATTTATTGCAAAGCTTGTAGAAATGTTGACAGGAGTTAGAGACAGATGGCTCATCTGATAGTGCAGAATACCTGAATGCATCAAAAGATTCATAAATTGTCTTTTATTACCCTGGCTCAGAATCCTCAAGCACTTGGGCATCTGATAAGAATTTCACATAGTGAACTATACCAGAGCTGTCAGGGCCTAGTACAATTTGAAATACCCACAAGATTATTTCAGGGTTAAAAACAAAAAAAGGTATCAGTTTTATAAATGCTTATATGCATAGGATTTAGTGAGCGATAGCTTATGTCCAAAGAAATGAAAAGAATAGCATATCCTGCTTTCTTGACTCTGCCTACAGTGTTCATATCTATTATGTTTCCGAAGTTCTGGAAATGACCAAACATGATTAAGAATATATCCAACAACTGACCCTATATTCTATTTTAGACACAGACATATAAGCAAGGATAGAGAAGGGAGCCAGACTCCATACACACTCACCCAGTTAATGACACTCTCAAACCCCTCTTCACTCATCCCCTTAACATCCTCACAGCACAGAGGTACTGCTGGTGAGAGAGAACATGAACAGGACTGGAGCTACACAGGGATAGCTGAGAGACATCTGCCTGTTGGCAAAGCAGAACAAAATTTGCTACCATTGCAAGCAGTGATCAAAAGGTGGAACCAAGAAAACTAAGCTAAACGATGACAGGGAGAGGGGTTGGAGTTTATGAGTTAAAGTAATATACCTTCCACTATAAATTCTGACTATCAACGATAGGCAACACTCAAAGGAAAGAATGGTGAATGTAAATGCACACACCTAGTTTCTACTCACTCATATTGGCTTTATTTGGCCGCTTCTCAAATCTCAGAGGAGCCATATTGATATAGTTATGTAGCATTTTTATAATCATCCGAAGTATGGCTTAATAGAGAAATCTCATCCTCTAAATTATACCTAATGAACTTCTCATTATAATATTTCACATTAGCCCAACCTATCAAGTAATCTTCTGCTCTCCCCATTCTCAGCTGGAGCTGAATCCCAAGTCCCACATGTCTGGAAGGTGAAAGAACAGGCAAGCGTTCCGGACATAACTCTTAGTACCAGCCCTGCCGCTAACTCGCTGGCGGACAGTCCAGAGCAAGCCACTTAGCTTTCCTGAGCCCCCAAGACCTTGGCTTGTAGCAGGATCCCCAAGCTAGATGATGTCTAATCTCCCTTCCAATCTAACGACCTATGAATTTATAGCGGAACGGAACTTTGGGCCACATTACCCATTAGGCATTCTGCTGAACGCCAGATTTTTTTTTTTTTTTTATAAGAAAAGAAACCTGGCAGACTTCAGGGACTACACTACTCTCAAAACCTATCTGAGTAACTGAGAACAGTATTCTGAATCCCATAAACTAAAACAGCATCGTATGAAAAACACTTTCTACCTTAAGGTGAAAATGTGAAAACGAACATCCTTGCGGCTGTGGAAAAACGAATCTCCCTTGGAGTATCTTTTCTCTTAACGTATTATAAATCTCAGGTTGCTGTAGGTTACACAGAAACCAAAGTAATCCCCACTCAATTTTCAGGCCTGACACCTTCCAGCATCACCCGGACTTTTAGATTTCAGGGAACAAGCAGAGAAGGGTGAAAAAGTCACTGGGTTGCTGGTAAGTGACTGAAGAACTTGAAAAGAGTGGAGGGCAAGGTGGCCGCGCGGCCTCACGGTCCCCTTCTCCACCCCAGCCTAGGAGGCCCAGAGCTGCGGCGGCTCCTGCCTGTCCCACTCCACCTCGGGGCGGCTGCAGGCTTGCGGCCGCGGAAGTCACCTGTGAAGGAGTCAGGGTAGATGGACTCCAGAGCCTCCAGCTCGTTGCGCTGCTCCTCGCCGTAATCTGTCATCGTGGCCCTTGCTCTTGCCCATGGATTGCCCAGACACCTAGGCGGCGCGCAGCAGCCCAGACAGCTGCAGCGCCGGGAGAGCGGGCGGCGGCCAGGCGGGCGCAGGCGCAGAGTCCCCGGCTGGAAGGCCCAGGGCCCAAAGCCAGACCCGGCCTGCTTAGCTACAGTTAAGCGCCGGCCTCCGCCTGCTCCCTACTTCCAAGTTCGACTAGTTCTGCCTGGCCAGGGGGGCACTGATTTGCTGCCTGTCCCACACTCGCTCGGGACTTGCTGGGACGGTGCGCGCGATCTGGCATTTGCTAAGGACACCTACAGCCGGCTCCTGGGCTTTGCAGGCCCTGAGCCTTAGAAGCTTCTCAGCGCGGCATCCTCGCTCGATGAGTCTGGGCTGAAAGGCCGCATCGTGCGCCAGGAAAAGATAGCGTCGCTGGTGGCCGAGACAGGGCCAGGGGCGTCGGGTGCCTTCACCTTTTCTGGTTTCCGATTTGACCCTGTGGTGTAGGTGCTGCGGTCTTGCTACCTAGTGTGGACTAGTAGGGGTCAGGAGATTTCTGCGCTTCTTGAACTCCGTATTGCTTGGCGTCCCACTGGAGTTGGACGAGGGGCTGGGACGAGGGTAGATTCCACTGGGCGGGGGAACAAAAGCTCTGCACTGCCTTGAATGAGCACGGAAGGGTAGGCCTAACTGCTTCATAAGTCGGGGTGGATCCGGGGGGGAGAAATAGACCGTAGGTCCGGCTTCTCGGTTCAGATCTTTAGGCTTAACTTGTGAATTTGTGAAATGAACGCGGCTTGACGTTTTATAGATCTCAAAATGTCCGTGACTGTGTATTTGTGAATTGGTGAGAGGAATGTCGATCTCAGTAATAACAGTTGTAATATGCAATGTAAAAACTGCAGTACCCCGAGAAATATTGAGAACTTTTAATTTGGTAATACCACTTCCAAGAATAAACTTGAGCAAGTAGCATGCATCTGTGATCTCCAAGGTCATTGCAGCAATTACAAAGAAAATTTTCAAAGTGCCATGATGGCAAAAGCTAAGAAAATGGCTAAATAAACATGGTTAACTTTATGAAAAGAATATTAAACTGTGGTAACAATAATAAAGGATCCCATGTTCCTTTATTACAATATTGTGCTAAGTCGAAAATATGGAAAATTTTAAGAAAATACTCAAAACTTGTTCCCCAGTTTTCTGTATTTTTGTTTTGATTTCTCTGTATTAAAGCTGGTTTCACTTGTATAGTGGGAGGAACACTTTTTAAACGAAAGCTTCCTAATGAAGCCTCTGAAGTTTTCTCTTGTTGAAATGGTGATGTCCCATGGACCAGAAGGCACCTTGATCCTTTATTGAGGAGTGCTGCTTACCTATAGCAGAGGAACACTTTGGTACTTGTTACGTGTTTACGGTATTAAGGGTTGATTTCAGGCATTCTTTCAAACTTTAAGAAAAAAGTGGAGTCTCCTAACTATGATAAGAATCAAATAAAATACATAAAGTAACTTTGCAATTATAAGTTGCTCATTTTTTTTGGATCGCCTCAGTTCAGAGGAATTATAATGATTTGTTATAAGGAAAGAGCTGCCAGAGGAAACAGCTAGTGCATAAGTCCTAAGGGGGGAGTCAAGGCTGACTTTTGGCTACAAGAACTGGAAAGATGAAGTTCTGTTGACCGAAATAAGTGAGGAAAACAGAATCAAATTTGGCAAGGAAGATGGCATTACATCTTTAAATAACTCCTAGATCAAAGAAAATCAAGCAAAATGAAGTTTTTTCTCCTAACAGAATAATAATAACAACCTACCAAAAGAAATGAGATGCAGCAAAGCAACAAACATAACAAGGTTTACGTTAGAAAAAGGTTACTTTTGGTTGCCAATTGCAATCTAGTAAATGTAGTACCTCTTTATTTGCATTCCTATTTCATTAACAAAACTTTTGGTGAAGCATCTATTTCAAACCTTATGTATCACTGTAAATAAACCCTACATGCTTCAGAATGCTCAAGAGTGTTACTTTGATACTGGAGATGGCTCTCGTAATCCAGGAAACACATCTGCAAATCTTTGTCATACCTACATATGCATTATTAAGCATTTTTTAGTGGCTCTCTAATTTCATTTTGACCATAACACATGCTTAACAGAACACAGCAAGTCCCTTAACTGAAATTGTGGACAATTCACATGAGGCAAATTGACTTTCTTTTAGTGTTTCGTTTTTAATTGGTAGTTAAAGATGTTATAGACCAACTGTGTTTTAAGCTCTGCAGGTAGGCAAACGGTGTGAGCCACTGATATGGTTTGGCTGTGTCCCCACCCGAATGTCATCTTGAATTGTAGTTCCCATAATCCCCACGTGTCATGGGAGGGACCAGGTGGAGATAATTGAATCACGGAGCCGATTTTTTCCATCCTGTCCTTGTGATAGTGAGTTCTTACGAGATCTGATGGTTTTAAAGGGGGCTTCCTTCTTCGCTGGGCACTCGGTCTTCCTGCAGCCATGTGAAAAAAAAAGGATGTGTTTGCTTCCTCTTCTGCCATGATTGTAAGTTTCCTGAGGCCTTCTCACCCATGCAGAACTATGGGTCAATTAAAACTCTTTCCTTTATAAATTACCCAGTCTCAGTTATTTCTTCATAGCAGCATGAGAACTGACTATTACAGCCATCATAGGATCTGGAACCAGAAGTAATAAACCCAGCCTTAGTCATTTGCAAGATACGTAAGCTTATAATTCAGATGACATGAAATAATTATAAGCATGTTTTGTAAACTCCATATCAACATTATTTACTGATAATTAAATTCATATATCATCTTATAAAGCATTGCTATTCTCTGTTCATCTTTATTGCTAATGAAGTATGTCCCTAAGAGATTCATCTTATTTGTATTCTTCTTAGTTTCTTCTGCAGGTAATGCAAATTAGTAGTTGCTATTTACTAATACTATCAGCCTTTAAAAATTATTTTGATGTTTATTTTTACTTTTCTGTGCCTGTGAGTTTTGTAGGCAATCACACTGTCAGAAGCTCAGTGTTGAGAATTCCCTATTTCATGCTTAATTTTAATTATTAAACAGTTCATGTGGCTAATGTTTCATTTACTCAGGTATCTCAAAGACTTTACCAGTCACAAGCACAAAGAGCCATATAAAATTTTAGTTTTGTGTACTCTGAATGGATATCTCTTCAAGGGTAGTGAATCTTAGTAATACTTTCCAGCCTAACTCAGTTCCCTGGCCTACAATCTACTCTGAGTCAACACAGAAGCCAGAGTGGTTCTGTTACAATGTAAACCAGTCCATATCACTCCTTTGCTCATAACTGCCCCATCCTCATCTCAGATTAAAATCGTGTATTTATAATATAGGTCCTAGAATCTGGCTTCCTGATCCTCATCCTCACAGCTCTTCTTTCTGTGTCTTAGTCCATTTTCTGGACTAAGCTTATAACAGAATACCCGAAACTGGGTAATTTTATTTCTTACAGTTCTGGAGTATTGGAATTCCAAGGTCAAGGGGGACATTTGGTGGGACCTTCTTGCATGTGGGGACTCTGCAGAGTACTGAGGTAGCACAGGCCATCACATGGCGAGGAGGCTGAGTGTGCTCACTCAGGTCTCTCTTCTATTCCATTACTCCAGCCATACTAGCCTCTTTACTGTTCCTTAAGCATGCAAGGCAGGATTTCCTCCTAAGGTCTTTGCACTTGCTGTTCCCTCTGTCTGGAATGCTGTTCCTCCCATACCCATATGTGTCACCCCCTCACTTCCTTCAAGTCTTTCCTCAAAGGTCACCTTCTAAATGGGGTTACCCCCACTAGACCACCCTACTTAAAATTACAACCACTCCTAGCACTACCTATCCCCTTTAACTCATTTTATCCCATGCTACTTTAAAATTACACTATTTATTATGTTTATACTCTTTCTCCCTCTAGTAGAATGTAAGTTCCATGAGGGTAGAAATTTTGTTTACTGTTGTATTTTGGCACGTAAAGCAGTACCTAAACAGACTAGGCACTCAGAGAATATTAACTCTCTGAGTGAATGAATGAATCCAAAAAACTGGTAACATGGTACAGTTCTAAAAACACTGGACCGGGGGATTATAAGTCTAGGTTACAGGTCTTTACAATGAATTTGTCATATAAATTTGGGTAAGAAACAATCTCTCTGGATCTAAGAGCTTCCCCATCTATAAAACGAGGGAGTTGGGTAAAATGATCTATGAGATTCCTTCCAGATGTAAGAGCGTATGATTCCTCAAGATCATGTTTATATTGCAGTCAATTTTGTGTAGACTTCAAAGTTAGCAGTTAACTTCTCTGACCCAAGGTGCCTTGGCTAAAGGAGTAGTGGTATGGTTTGGCTCTGAGTCCCCACCCAATTCCCATCTTGAATTGTAATCCCCATGTGTCCGGGGAGGGGCCTGGTGGGAGGTGATTGAATCATGGGAGTGAACATCCCCTTACTGTTCTCGTGATAGTGAGTTCTAGTGAAATCTGATGGATTAAAAGTGTGGAAGTTCCCCCACCCCTCACCACTCTCTCTCTCGCCACCATGTAATACGTGCCTTGCTTCCCCTTTGCCTTCCGCCATGATTGTGAGTTTCCTGAAGCCTCCTAAGTCATGCGGAACTGTAAGTCAATTAAACCTACTTATGAATTTCCCAGTCTCAGGTAGTTTTTTTTAGAGCAGTGTGAAAATGAACTCATACAAGTAGTATTTATGCATGGAGTTGTTTTTCTCCTAACAGCCTTGATGCTAATGTTCTTGAACCATGTAACATATAGGGCCTCAATTCTGGGTAACAACAAAGCAGGGACAACGCTAGGTGTAAGTGAGCTACACTTCCAGCATTGCCTCGCATGTAAGAACAAAGTATAAGGTGGGAAGACAAAAAATAAAGTTTGTACATGTTCCTTTCCTCTTACCCTAGTAATAACCATTTTGATGTACTTTGACTTTCCTCCTCTTCCTCTTTTCCTCTCCCTCTTCACCACTTTCCACAAACCCCCTACCTTTGCTTTGGATGTGAAAAGGATTGAGACATGGGGAGAAGAAAACAAAGGAGCAAAAGAGATAGAAGATAGGGTTAGTGAAATGCAATATACATTAATTTAAATGTATAGAAAGAACATGAGAATTAAAATGAAAAATTTAAATATAAGTCATCAATTCTCTGGCTTCCTTTGAGAAAATACAGTGAAGGGTTGAGTTGGGGTTACCCCTAAGGTATGTAGTGTCCTGGTGGCAAAATTTTTTTGTAGAGTCCCTGTCTCTATAAACAATCTTACATAATTGTATTTAAAAATATATTTTTAAAACTCATGGGCCCTCGTAAGATATAATGACTTATTGATGAAGATTTGGAATAACTAATAGAGAATTACTGATGGCAGCGGGAGGTAGACAGGTTCCTAGGTGGGAAGGGGCAGGTCCCCAGTGAAACTCCATCTTCAAGCCAGGGACAGCCTGAAGCCTAGGGGCTGGGCTATCAGTTCCAAGTGAAGTCCCTAACCTGGAGTGAGATTTTCCTTGATACCTTTGGACCAATTAAGTGGTGCTTTTTCTTGGCCCACCCATGGACCGATCAGCATGCACTTCCTGCATTCTGAGCTCAGACACTCATGGCTACTACCTGCCTGCGGATGGTAGCCACACACTTTGGGTGTCCTCTTCGCTGAGCGCTGTTCTGTCACTCAATAAAGCTCTTCTCTGCCTTGCTCACCCTCCAGTTTTCTGCATAACCTCATTCTTTCTGGACGAAGGACAAGAACTCAGGACCTGCTGAACAGCGGGAGCAAAAGGAGCTGTAACACTCTTCTGGTCCTTGCTGAACTGCAGTCGGGAGCTAAAGGGGCTGTGACATGTTCCTGGCCTGCTTGCCGAGCTGTGGGCGGTGATACGCTCCCAGACTGCAGAAATGAAGAGGGGCAACCCTTCCGGGGGCCTAGATCTTGGGATTCCCCAAGCCAGAGCTTTAACACTATAGTCCTCCCACCTTCTGCTAGGGCTGGGCAGCTGCCCCACATGAGGGGAAGCAGCCACAGGGCCGGGCCAGAGCGGGGTGGTGAGACCGAAAGACCTGTAACACAAACAGGCTGAAACACACTCGCTCAAAACATGCCCCCATCCCCGCTGCCCACACGGCAGGTGACAAGAGGGAGAGAAGCTGTGGCCCTTCTGGAAGCCCAGACCTCGGGGCTCCCTGAGCCAGGGCTGTGACACATTGTAACACCCTCTTTGGAGCTCTGTGGTTCCTGGAATCTCTGCGTTTTTGGGTGCCACCGCATTCGACTCATCCAGACACTGGTTTCCACAGTGGAAGCTGCGGTATGTCTGGTCTAGCCACGGTCTCGCATGGTGACGGTGCCAGGAGCTACCCGCCCTGCTGCAGCAGCTGGCATGCTTGCTGTGTACAGTGGCTGGACCCTGTACTTGCTCGCTCACATACCCTTTGCCGCTCCGCACCTGTTTCCCTCTGGGCAGGCATAGGATCTGGGCCGGTAGCACAAGCAAGCACGGCCTGCTAGGCCAAGTGGGCTGAACGAGCCCAGCAGGAACAAGCAAAACTCAAGTAGAGGTACCACTGGCCACAGAGGTGTCCAGCTGGTAAAGCAGCACCTGAAGGATCCTGTGACAATGCATATACATTTCTTTTTGTTTAATCTGTTTGTGTGAAGATTCTCCATGGTGTCCAGGCACCATCTTTTCCTATTCAGGAAGAAAAGCCATCTCTTCATGTTCTTTATTGTCAAATGCACTGCTGTCTAATTTCATGTCTCTCACCATGATTTAGAAGAAAAAAAAGCAGTGCTGCTACACACAATCCCGTGGCTAATTGTCATTTCTAGCAAAACAAAATCGTTCTTCTTGCCTCTGCAGTATTTTGTACACCTTATTTTGTAATGCTGGTCACATCATTACTCATTAAGTTGCGTCATTCATCCTGCTGCTCCCGAATACTGGCTTCCAAAGTCTTTCTCAAAAAATGTTCTTTATTGATGACCACAAATGGAAATTTTACCCAAAGTATGCAGGAAAATGGGAATGGTTATTCTCTAGTCAGTTAAATTTACTACACATCTTCCAACTATGTCTTTTCTTGAATGCCTTAGGCCATAATCACTACATTCCTAAAACAATGTCTCTTTTAATACCGCTGCACCCCACCTTCTACACTTGGCCACCAAGTGGGAAGATGGGAGAAGGTCCTAGGGGTGGTGCCAGATAAATGGTTCCATTCCAGTGCAGGGAATGTCCTTGACCAACCCAAGAGAATACAGATTCACCACACTGATCTGAAGCCAGAAAGGACAGCAATCTGTAAGAGCCCTCAAAGCCATCAGAGCACTGGTAGTAGACACGCCACCCCAGAGGATGGCCTGATCCGCGGCACACAGTGGAGACCACCCTGGGCCCAGTGCAGCGGCACACCAAGGAAAGGACCTGCTGCTGCCACCACCTCACTGGCTCCAGAGCTGCAGGTGGGAGTTAGCACTTCCAGCTAGAACACCCCTGGCATGCCACACTGTGGGAAGAGGGTCGCAGAGTGCAGGGATGTGGGGGAGGGAAGAAACGGGTCCCTGCAGTCTGGTCTGGCTCAGGGCACCCCATGCCAGTGAGCCCCAGACAATTTCCCAGAAGGAGCTCAAAACATCAGGCTCCCCGATGGCGGGCAGTACTGAATTGCCTATTAAATTATTATTCTAGCTCTGCCGGTAATAACTTGGATGAATTTTGCTTTTTGCATCATCTTCCCCATGAAATATAAACCTGTCTCACAGAACAGCATAGGATCTATTAAATCATCATTGGACTAAAGATGCTTATTTTGTAGGCAGCTTTTCCAAATTCAAGTTATTTCAACATGAAAGAATGATGGCAGGTATAAACCTCAATAATAGACGACCTATTATTGATTTATGAAATTTGTGAAATCAAAACACCATGTAGATCCAGAGATTGATTGATTGTGCTTTGGCATTTGCTTTCTCACATTTCAAGTGCCAACATATGTCTATATTACGAAATAATTTATAGTAAATAGTTCTGTTGATGCCACTAACTGGCAACTACAGAAGGAAAATATATTTAAATGTTTATTTGCAGCTTAAGGTAAAACATCTATAAATGCATATAAAGTTTATATTCAGCTCTTTCTGCACTTTAGCACACTTTAAAATATTAGAGCACATTGAATTGTATTCATAAAATATTATATTATAGATATATTTGTTTTCCAGGAGCAATAGTTTTGCCCAAGGCAGAATGTCAGCACATATAGAATCAGTGTGCTTGTGTTAGAAATGACCTAGAGGTCTTAATCCAGGGAGTCTCATTCAACAGCCTTGTGGGTTCATAAGCTCCTGAAGTGTATTGGTTTGTATATTAGCTTCCTATTGCCACTGTAACAAATTACGACAAATTTAGTGGTTTAAAACACTGCAGATGTATTATTTTATAGTTCTGTAACTAAAAGAACAGTATGTAGTTACTACTCTTCTGGCACAGATCAGACACAGATCTCAGTGGGCTAAAAGCAAGGTGTCAGCAGAGCTGTGTTCCTTCTGGAGGCTCTTGGAGAGAGTCCATTTCCTGGATTTTTTCAGTTTCTAGGGACTGCCCACATTCCTTAGCTCATGACCCCCTTATCTTCAAAGCCAGCAATGGCTGATCGAGTCTTTCTCAGGCTGCATAATTCTGACACTTTTTGACACTCCTTTTCTGTTGTCACTTTGCCTTCTCTCTGACTCGGATTCCTCCTGCAACCCTTTTATAAGCACCCTTGTGATGACATTGGGCCCACATAGATAATCCAGGATTATATCTCCACATCTCAAAATCCTTACCTTGATCCATCTGCAAAGTCTCTTTTGCCATATTGAGTCACATTCACAGGTTCCAGGGATATGGACATCCTCAGGGAGCCATTATTTAGCCTATAACAGTATTGAGAACTCTGAGGTATGTGAGCTGGTGTCTGTGTGTATGCACTGGATATGTCCTCAGAAAAGCTTCCCCAGAATGGCTCTTCAAAGGGGTCTGTGATTCAAAATGGTTTAATCAACCACCTTTGCAATTTAATCACCCTCTCCTTTCTCGTGGAGGGGAAAATTGAAGTCCCAGAGAGATTGACTTGTGCAAGACAACATAAATGATAGGAGATGGTGTTTTCCTCATCCCTGTTTTGACACTTCATAACAATGGCCTACCCAAAATAAATGGACAGATTACAGTAGTGCCATGCCCATGCCACGCATGAGAAAGAGAACAGCTGAGACTCCAGAGCAGGTGTGTGCTTAGTCTGCAACGAATAGAATCAGTGCCACTGGCTGTTGGGGAGATCGGGTCCAATGTGATGTCCCAGTGAGAGTGGACAGGTGACTTTGCTAAGAAGCGTAGTGCCTTGAGAGTGGGCCCTGATCATGCAGGTATGATTTAGGTGGAAAGAGAGCGGCTTATGTGATATGGCAACACACAGTCAGAGCCCAGGATGTTTCAGTTATTCATTGACAGAAGTATCAGGAATATCCTCCTAACACCTACAAGGCCTTGGAAGATTGATAACATACCTCATTGCTGTATTCCAGCACAGTGCTGCAGAGTGCAGGATCCAGGGCTGGATTCTGGCTTCAACTCTTAGTGACCCTTGGCACATTGCTTAATTTCTCTGTATCTCAATTACTTCTCCGTATCTTAATTACGCAATGAATTAATAAAGAATTAATGTTATTTAATGTCATTTCAGCAACTTACTGTCAATAGGTAACTATTTGTGACTCTGTGGAAAGGTATAACTAGGATAATTTGTTGAAAGTAACTGGCATACAGTGAGCACTACATATTATTTTTACTGCTACCGCCATCACCACAAATGGGCGCAGACACCTGTTTTGACCACTAGGTGGCAGCAGAGGAAACCATATTTGAAATTCGTGCGTTTTGTTTTGTTCCTGAAGTTCCGGTATACTGAAATTACAGAAGCTTAATCATACTTGGTTGTTAGTGCAGAAAAATAATTCAGGTCAGGAATAATACAGTTTGCTTCTCTGTATTCATTGCTCTTCGGTCCAGACATCACATTTATGGATTTACGCCCCCCAGCTTAAGAAGCCAGTTGTGTAGCTGTCTATGCTCCTCAGCCTGCCAGTATCTGTTCTTTATTGACTGGTACTAATTTCCCATAGACTCTATTTAGAAGTTAAAGCTGTATCTCCACACCTTATGTTTTCGAGATAGCAAAGACCTACCTAGTCTTGCATTCAGAAGGCCTTTGGTTGGCCATGATACTTCAAACTTTTATAGGATTAATGTGATTTCCCTTTGTGCTACAAACCAAATGCAAGAAAACAGCTAGTAAAATCTCACTGTTGTTTATTACAATCCAATAGAATTTGTACAAAAAATGAATGGAAGACTGAGAACAGAGAAAAGAGACCCAGAGAAGGACAGAGTATAAATTAGGTTCTACAATTCAGCTTTGGAAAACAAAGAAAGTTGAGTAAAACACATCTACACATTGGTTTGTATTTGTCTCCTGGGAAGGAGGCAACTTAGGTCATGGTGGCACTGTGGAGGAGCTAATGAAATTAAGAAAGGAGCAGGTTTATATATGTCAAGCTCCAGGGTTTGATGTGGTAGCCAAAGGCATTTGGTAGCAAAATATAAAGTAGTATTAGCACATAATTACTTTAATTGTATGTTTTATAATTACATAAATCCATTAAGCATAAAGGGGAAGGAGTACCATGTTCATAATGAAAAAGTTTCATTTAACTAGCTGTGGAACAAAAAATGCTATAGACCATAGCCCCCCCTCAAAATACTAAAAATTCAATTTATGTGATCTGAGATAGATAATGTACTGTATGATGAAATCCCAGGGGTGTGTACTACCTTTTAAGTGTTCACATAGATGCTATAAATCACTCTGAAGCCATGTAGAAGAGCCAACGAATACTTAGAATCCTTTGCCAGAAAGTTACAGGAGAAGATCATGATTAACTGGCTCAAAATATAAAAATTTTACATCATGCACTAAAAGAGTTTGATGTAGAAAGGGCTTCAGAAGCTAGTGGAAATAGTTTCCTGGTATTAGGGTATAAACAACTATTAATCTTCTTTCTGATGATGTAATGCTATAACTTCAAATATTCTTTGATTTTGTTGTTAACCGAAAATCTTATTGAAGAGTCTTTACTGTGGTATAGTTCCTGACAACTAATAAATTAATTCTGAGCGTGGTTGAAAGTGTCCATTTAACTAGTATGTTCCAATACGGAGGGATATAAAAAATTATCAGGTATATAGAAACAGAATTTTAGAACTGGAGCATTAGAAGTGGAGCAGACCTTAGGGAACAAAATGGAAGTGATATTCCATATTTATACAGCTCATTTGTATCAGAGTGAAACTAGAACCCTAGTTGCCTTCCACAGCGTACTTCTATTTGTATTTTTAACATCCTTCATGTAATGTCATATCACTACTGGGTGTAAAGTTAGTTGACAAACTGGAATGGCTTTCCTTGATGACTTGAAAGAGGTCAGTACATTAACATTCTTTTAAAAGTGGAATGCCAGTAAATGTCTTCAGAGAAAGCTCAGATTCAGAGTTGGGGATATTTTCCTTCCAAGAGAAGTAACCTGGGTCTACTATCATTTTAGAAAGCTGTATGCATGTTGACCTGTATATATATAAACATAAACATAAAAATCATACTTGGTATAAAAGAGACCTTAAGCACTTATTTAGTGCAGTTATTTTCTTCCAAGAGGTAAAACATTATCATCCCTTTTTATTGAATAGATTAAAAAAATCCAGGCCCCAGGGAGATGGACTGATTTTTCCTAGGTCAGATGACAGATGAGTAATGGTGAGGACAGGACAGTTCTCCCAGCAAAGAATTCAATATGCAGTCTCTTGTTGGAGTACAAAACAAAACCTGAAAACATTTCAATTTCTTTAAAAATCATTTTCCTCTTCTTCTTATTAAGTTCAAGGACCCAGAACTTTATACAAAATAGAACCTTCCATAATTGGGTAAAAGTAGATTACCAAGTAATTGATTGCATTTCAGATAGTATAGTCAAGTTCCTTGGTCTCCTTGAAAGTGAATCTTGAAAACTGGATTGACTATTGGCAGTTGGTCCACTGTCCAGTAAGTATTGTTTTGACTAAAGAAATAAATAGAAGCCCTCAGCCTCAGATAGCTTATTTTTGCTAATGAGCAAGTTGCTTCAGTGAATGTAGCAAAAATCAGGCACGAGTCACTATATATCACAGAAATAATCTAGATAAATTAGAAAATTGTCCAGATACTGTAGGCTGCATTTAGTAAAGCCAGGCAGAGCAATGTCAGGCAGAAATTATTCTCTTTTGGAGTTACAGGTAATGGATATACAAGTACAGATTGCAGTTTTGGTTTCACAAATGGATTTTGAGGGCAAAGGTGCAATTTGGTAATGAAAAGGTACAAATGGTATCTCTGTAGTAGAGCACAGTGGAGAAGCTTTCTAGAAGAAACTTTATATGTAGTGGCCATAAAAATGCTCCTAGTATGGAGGTGCTACAAATAACATGATACTAATAATGATACAATGATATATCATTGGTTGTAGTAGGATAACTCAAGACCTTCCTGCATGGGCTTCTCCCTCACATGGTACCGGATTAGAAAGGGGTTTCTGTCCTGCTTCCCAAAAGGTCAGATATTTAGGTCTGAAGAAAGAGGGGGAGGCTGCGAAAAGTTCTGGATATTATATAAAGGTAGAAACTGATAAAACCAGAAAATGGAGGCGGAAAAAACAGTGATAGAAGACATGGAATGCAAAAGAAAAAGAGACAAAGTAACATTTATTAGCATCTATTTTGATGAAAGACACAGTGCTGAACACTTTGTATTCTCATGTTTAATTCTCATGATAACTCTAGGAGGTAGCTACAATGTGCAGATGACAAAATAGCACTCAGAAATATTAATTTTCATACAGCTACTAAGTAACACAACTAAGATGCAAATTTCCACATGACTTCACATTCCACTCTAGGCATTACCACACCATTGGCAAGATTTCAAAAGGAGAGATTGGCACAATCACCTAATAAATTGATTTTAGAAATAATATTTGAGATGGACTTACGTAAACAAATATCAGAAGAGAAAGAAAAAGATGAAGAGATTACATTGAAACACCCTGATCATAAAAGCCAAGTATCTACTAAGCAACGTGACTCAAGAAAGGTGCTGTAATCAAGGTTTTAATTCAATACCTCTTGATCTGTCTTCCTCATTATCCTCATCCACCCTATTTCCAAGGGAGCTATAGTGGCCTCGCAAGTCATCACCCATGCATAAAAGAGTGGGTACTGAAATATCTTTCCAGTCCTGACAAGAAGGAATACGGATGTGTTTGACATCTTCACTCCCGGGAATGAAGCCAAATAGCTGCTTTATGCGGTGCATGATGAGGACCCGAGAGTGCTGCTCTGCTGCTTGTTCAAAGAGTTCTCTCTCATTCTGGAGGTGGCTGGTCCAGTAGCAATGTTGCAGAGAGGTGAGGGGAGAGCAGCACCTTGCCACACAGCAGGAGACTAAGACAGCAATGGTTGCCAAGGTGATCAAAATCCAACCCAGCATCTTCACATCATTATTAGAAAGAAAAACAGGAAGTATCAATACATCAAATATTCAAGCAACAGCCATGGGAGGAGGGATTCCTACAAACCTAAGAACTAAAATATGGGCATAAAATTTGCTTTTCCCATCTTTAATATATCAACAACGTTTTAATGATATGATTTGGAAATAGATCTGATGGAGAGCATAGGCCCAGCCATTTCAATTAGGTTTTTGAGTTACAAAGAAATTTGACCAGTTAACTTGGAATGGATTCTAAATACTGTCCTTGAAGTGACAGATGCTATAACCCACCAATTAACCTTACATATGATATATACCTTTCTTTGCTTTTAGTTCAACCTTACTTCTCAACTCTCAGGTACAGGCCTATGCATTCTTTGAGTGTTTAATAAATATTTGATAATGATGGTGATGCAAATGATATGATACATAATAATAGTAACCTTCTAAGGTGTCTTCAGTGATGTACCAACAGGTGTTCATTGATATTTCTTCCTGAGTTGCTCTTTCCTCTTTTGCAGCTAAAAAGCAAGTCGGTGAACAGACTCATGTATCTAAATGTGTTCTAAATAGCATAGTTGGCTGGGTATGGTGGCTCATACTTGTAATCTCAGCACTTTGGAGTTCAGGCAGGTGGACCACTTGAGGCCAGGAGTTCGAGACCAGTCTGGCCAACATGGTGAAGCCCTATCTCTACTAAAAATACAAAAATTAGTCGGGCATGGTGGCACATGCCTGTAATTCCAGGCACTCAGGAGGCTGAGGCACGAGAACTGCTTGAACCCAGAAGGCAGAGGTTGCACTGAACCCAGATCATGCCATAAAAATGCTCTGGTGACAGAGAGAGACTCCATCTCAAAAAAAAAAAAAAAAAAAAGACAAAAAAAAAAAAATAGCATAGTCACTGTGCCATGTAGTACATTATTGTTTTCCTTTTCATTTCCCTTGTCCTCAAATAATCATTTGCTGACCAGTTTCATTATGTGTCTTTGAAACATACTTTAAAAGGAAAAGGAACTAGTTTTTGAGACTATTTCTTGTTGGCTTTTAAAGATGGACTCACATGGCTGTTTTTTATTCTTAGAATCTTGTTTTTTCTTTTCATTTTACTGTTTTCAATATTTTGCACTTCTTATGTTAAGTGAGAGAGGTAAGTTCCACATATTTGGGGATGGTAGCAGTATGCAGTCACAGTTTGGGTATTGAAGTCCTCTTCTGCATCTTGTGATTTATCAACAGGCCTGGAGTTTCCAGTGTGTGCACAGTGGGATAGTGGTACCCTATGGAGGTTAAAACCTATAAAGTGATATTTATTACCATTTAACTCAACAGAGGCCAGCATGGCAGAGGAAAAGCCATTCCAGATGCCCATTAATCTATAAACAATCATTTACTGAGCTCCAGGTTGACCTTCCCCCGTGTGTAATACATATGCTTGGTTATGGGGAACTCAGATGTGAATAATTAAAGATGCATTCATTTTCTCTATGATTTTTAAGCCTGAAAAGGGAGATAAATGAGCAACCCAAGAAATATGACACAATGGGATAGTTTTTGATATGAGTAATCAGAGCACCCAAGGAAGCACAATGGAATGAACTCACTTAAGGGAAAGGAGTATCAGGGAATACTTCCCAGAGGAGATAATGCAAAAGCCTAAATTATTAAAAAGAAGTTCACCAGATGCAAGAAGGTAAAGAGAGTTCTAAGAAGGTAAAGAAAAAATAGCATGAATAGTTGGCAGAACCTCAAGACATTTGGACTCATATGCTCGTAGGAGTCATGTAAAAGTGGTCAAGGGCAAGATGTTGAAGCCTTGTATGTTATGCCAAGAAATTGGGTTTGTTCTTAGGCTAGTAGAAAATCACTGAAGGGCTTCATATGCGTAGGGAAGGGATCTCATCATTCAATTTGCACTTAGAAAGATATTTTTGGCATATGTCTAGAAGGTAGATTGAAATGGGGTGAAGTTAATGTCAGGAAGATGTTTTAGAATGGGGCATGGGCAAAGAAGATACTTGAATTTAAGGCGATTTTGTGGTCAACTCACAAAAAATCTAACTGAAAAATAACATATGTTAATGAAATGTGATTGAAGGTTGAGACAGTCACAGAAGACGGCCTAGTGAAAAGGAAATAGCATGATCTTGGGATATCTTGATCCAGTTTATTAGCCCTGAATTATACAAGTTACATAAACTTTTTGAGCTTTGATTTACTTATCTGTAAAATGGGGTAGTAATATCCATCTCTCAATATTATCAGAACTAGAATTAAGATATGAAATATTTATACAGTATATGAAAAGTACGTCAATAAATGTAAGTTTTGTTGTCACAAAACCAAACAACCTACTGGCAATGGTACTCAAAACTGTAAAAGTATCTTTCCACAGAAATTTGTGTATGCATTTAATAACACATTTTATTTTCACTTTAAGAAAATCTTACCAATGCGTATTACAATTTAGCTTTTCTTAAGCAAGAAAGTTATTTTAAGTTATACTTTACTGATTTTTTGAATTTTCACATATTTTTACATAGCTCCTCTGAGCATTAGGGCTAGTATTTTAAAAGTTAAGACACAGCATATCTAATGGTATTTCTAACTTTTTAAAAATTGGACCACATTGCAATAACTTGATATTCTGTGTCTTGATGGTAGCTTTTCCCAACTAAATAACTTCAGCGTTTCTACAATGTAGTAACTCTAAGATTACCAGTGAAAAAATATGCATGCCTTTGCAATAAGTAGTTTTAAAAAGCTATGCTTTTACTATGTGACAGTGGTTTCAAAATGTGTTTTTTCCTCAAATCCCTTGGAGAAATTGATGACAGCCAATGTCACTCTTTCTACTGACAAAATGCACAATAGCACTTAAAAAATTTAACCTATAAATGTAGTAGGGTTCAGGCTTTCTTCCCCCCCACCCCACTTTCTGACATAAACCTATTCATAGACACCAAATTTAGAATCACAACTGGAGTTATTTTTCTTTATAATTAAGCTTCCTATAATTTTAGATGAAATAGTAATATATAAGAATGCATATTTAAGAATATATATACAGAAGATGGGATTTACTAATATAGCAATAATATTCATTATAATATCTAAAATCTATTTCTTAATATAGATTCTAGAAATCACATCAAACACTTCTGATATATTGGTAAATGTATTCCTCACAACAACCCCATGTGGTAGGTGCCATTAATATCCCCATTTTACTCAAGGTTTTGCAGGTTAATAAGTGGCAAAGCAAGACTAAAACTCAGTTCTGCTGACTCCAAAGCCCAACATCCTAACTATGTATATTCGCTCAGTAGAACTCACTTTGATGAACAGTATCTAGTATTGTATTCTATAATCAGAGAATATGAGAAGCAGTAGGAATCTGCAATGTTTCCAGTGACTGTAGTTCTATGGGATAACATAGCAGGGGGAAAAAAATCTACTTACCTGTGACTGGTATCTGTGCAGAAGAGCTATTTCATCTCTTACTAGGATCACATCAGAAGGAGCTGATCTGCAACATGGAAACCCAGCTAGGATCTCTTCTCGTTTGCTGGCACTGACATTATCAAATATTGGGTAATGGTCCACAGATGCAAATTCACTTGCTGCACATTCATAGTACGTGCCTGTCAGCAGGGTCACCGCCAGCCAGGTTAAAGGAGCAACAACTGCCCTCCCAGTGATGCTGAAGAACCTAAGGCAAGCCAGCTTGCACTCTAGGGGGCTGATTCTCCTGTATGGAGGGACACAGCTACAGCAGTATTCACCGGTAATGGTCCACATTTGGCTTCTCAGAGCAAAGCCAGCAATCAGAAGGATCAAGGCAGGAATGACAAGAAAAGCAGAACCATAATAGAAATTTTTTCCAACCTGACAAGGACAGCTGAATGTGGAAGAGGAGAAGAGCTGTTGCCCACCAATAGTCAAGGCTGCAATTAAAGAATTGATAAACATACCACTTCTCTGCAGAGAAGACACAATACTGTTGAGAGTTGGGCACATCGTGGGAAGCTCTTACACAAATCAACTTGTGGCCCTTTCTGATCATTAGACTCCACCAGCTATAACCATTTTATGGGATCTTACTGGTTTAACTGGTTGTGTCGAGTGATCCAACATCCTTACATGTTTAAAGGATTCTAGCATCTTCCCTTGTGTACTTTGAAAACGCTGAGCTCAGATTGATCACCGCTGAAAGAAATTGAGGGCGAGTTCCTTTAGGTATGAGTGAAGGGAGGAATTTCTTTTTTTTACTATAATTAAAAAGGAGGCTCGCTTAGAAAGCAGGCTGCCTCCAACTTTCTATGTGCTGCTTTGTATGACACAAAATGCTGAGCACCAGCAAATAGAACATTGAAAGCAAAACGAGACATTCTTAACCTTGTACTAGACCAGCATCTTGTCACCATAAAATTATAATAAAATTATTAATGGAAATTATTAAATACTAGAGCAATCCAAAATTTAGGGCTGGCTGGAATGTTCCTAAGGGTTCTGCTAGAAGAGCTCAAAAGATTTCCCAAAGGAAAGAACAAGGCTAGTTGCCCCTAAAGCCAAATCACAACAAAATATTCTAACTTTGCATAAAAATTTTAAATCTACTTGCATTCATAGCATATTGCTATGTGCTGCTTAAAAATTTAAGTTGCAGATTTGTTTATAGGTATCTTTTTGTTATACGCAAATGTGATTTTTTTTTTTTGAGACAGAGTCTTGCTCTGTTGCCCAGGCTGGAGTGCAGTGGCCTGATCTCAGCTCACTGCAAGCTCCTTCTCCCGGGGTTCACGCCATTCTCCTGCCTCAGCCTCCCAAGTAGCTGGGATTACAGGCACCTGCCACCACGCCCGGCTAATTTTTTGTATTTTTAGTAGAGATGGGGTTTCACCATGTTAGCCAGGATGGTCTCGATCTCCTAACCTCGTGATCCGCCCACCTTGGACTTCCAAAGTGCTGGGATTACAGGTGTGAGACACCACACCCGGCCGATATTTGGTTTTTAATAAAGTTATATATCTAAAAACAAAAAGTAAGATGTTTTCTGTGTGTATTTAACCAGTAAACATTTATGATAGAATTTCTATATAAAGGGCACTGAAATAGGTTTGGCTGGGTTTATAAAAAGTGAACATGATATACATTTCTCATCTCAAATAAACTTTTAACTGGATATGGTTAAATACATAATTAGTGAATGGAAATGTAGTACTGAGAAATTCACCCAAAGTGCAGTATAAACAAACAAAGAAATAAAATAATTATTTTTGAAAACAGTTAAGCAGCTACACAATCTGTCTAGTAGGAGTTCTGGAAGAAAAAAGGAAGGAATAGACAGGCAATATTTGAAGAAGAAATAACTGAGAACTTTGCAGAATCAAAGAAAAGTTCTTATATCCAAAGAATGTTGGGTATTCTGAGCAATATACAGAAAAATAAATGCACAACTAAACACAGAGTAAAACCACATAATGTGAAAAATAAAGAGATATTCTTTAAAACTATCAGAAAGAAAAAAACAGATAATGTACAAAAGAATGGCAATGACTGACAGCAGACTTCTCATTAATAACAATAAAGACCAGAAGACATTATCTTCAGAGTGCTTAATAGCAGCCAAACTATCATTCGAGCAGAGCAAAATAAGGACACATCAAGGCCAAGGGAATTTACCATCCACAGAACCTCATTAGGAGGATTACTAAAGGATATATTACAGCAAAAAGTAAAATGAGCCCTGAGGAGAGACACAGTAGCAAAAAATAATGATAGGCACAAGTATAATCTTTTAAAAGTCCATTCACTTCAGAAATAACTAATTTTTATTTCAAAAGTTACAACTAAGGCAACATATTATTATAATAAGATGTCACTACATATCTACTAAAATGTCTAAAATAAAAAGACTAGCCATACCAAATGTTGGCAAGGAGGCAGAGCAATTGAAATTCTCATATACTCATGGTGGGAATGTGAAATGGAGTAACCACTTTGGAAAATTGTCATTTTATTTAAAAGGTAGCCATATATCTGCCATATAACATAAGCACTTGTCTCCTAGTTACTTACACAAGAGAAATGAAAGCACATGTCTACATGAAAACCTGCACATGAATGTCCATAGCAACCCTATTTAGAATAGCCAAAAACTGGAAACAACCCAAATATTCATCAACAAAGGAATGAATCAACAAAGTATTATACGTTCATACAATGGAATACTACTCAGCAAAAAAAAAAAAAAAAAAAAAAAAGGATAAAACGATTGAAAGTAATGGCAAAAACCACAATTACATTTGTGCCAACCTAAAATATATTAATAACATGAATGAATTCAGAAATAATTTTCTGGATGAAATAATTCAGGAAAAGTAGTACATAGTGTATAATTCTTTTAACGTAAAATTCTAGGAAAAGTAAATTAATCTATACCGACAGAAAACAGACCAGTGCTTGCCTAGGAAGTCTGGAAGTAGGGATAAGAAGAGAGGGATTACAAAGGAATATGAGAAATATCCCTTTGTAATTCTGGGATTGTATCAACTTGTGCCGCGGAATTTTAATTTAGGGAAGTGACTGAGTGACAACACAAAGAGGCCAATGCCATTTAAATAATTTATTGCCACATAAGATCATGGGGGCACATCAGGTTTGGTCAGGGGACAAGAGGTGGCAGGGAAAGCCTAGCTAGAGGCTCTATTGGGCACTCTGTGGAAAAGGCAAGGGAGGTCAGGGAAGACACTTAGGGTTGGCTAACTAAACAATTCTGATTGGCCTTGGGGCACAGAGGCTATCCCTACTTGCCTGTGACCTGGCCATAGTTTATCTAAGGGAGGGTAAATATTGGCTTGGTAAATGACAATTAGATAAGGAAGTGGTTCAGATTATGGGCTTTGATCACAGGGGTGATGTAAGCAACTTGGCCATTATTTGATCTTGTAATTAATGGATGCCAAATAGACAAATACAGAATCTGAGAAAACACAACTAGAACAGGGATGATGGAAATGTTAATTACATTGATTTATTTGGTGGCTTCGGGGTATAAGTGTAATCACTAAAAGAATAGAAATCCAATGCATAGATCATTCAAAAAAGAGGAAATACAAAGAGAATATTGACAAGAAAGGAGAGAGTAAACAATGGAAAGAGGCTGGTAAAGAGAAAACAGAAAATAATGGTAGAAATGGGACTAAATACATCCATAATCACAACAAAAAAAATTTTTCAACAGCTAACAATTACTGACACTAGTTACTGCTCTAAGAACTTTATGTTATTTAGTTCCTACAACAACCCTATGATGAGATACTAATATCCTCAATGTTTTTACAGATAAGAGGACTAAGGTGTGGAGAGATTACCCAGGAACATTGCAGTGGCCCTTCCGCCCATCACACACAGATAAGCGGAAGTGCCAGGATTGGGACTTAGGTGGTCTGACACATGCTTTTAACCACTATTCCAGAGCTAGATTAAACTTACCTACAAAGTCACTGAAAAATAGAGTCATGCTGCTTACAAGTGATACTCTCAAAACTATACCACAATGCTTGAAAATAAAGGTACTGAAATATATATCAATGGGAACAATAATATCAATAGAAGGCAAAACTTAACTAAAAAGTGTCAAAAGGAATAATTTTGGCAATTATCAACTTGTGTGTCTGTGATTGCATAACTTTGAAATATATAAAGCAATAACTAATCAAATTATAAAGAAAAATTCTTACAATTATGGATATATATGTGTGTGTATATATATATGATGGAGTTTCGCTCTTGTCATCCAAGCTGGAGTGCAATGGCACGATCTCGGCTCACTGCAACTTCTGCCTCCCAGGTTCAAGCGATTCTCCAGCTTCAGCCTCCCGAGTAGTTGGGATTACAGGCATGTGCCACCATGCCCGGCTAATTTTTTGTATTTTTAGTAGAAACAGAGTTTCACCATGTTAGCCAGCCTGGTCTCGAACTCCTGACCTCAGGTGATCTGCCCACCTTGGCCTCCCAAAGTGCTGGGATTACAGGCGTGAGTCACCATGTCTGGCTGGAGAGATATTTTTAATATGCTTTTATCAGAAATGAATCAATCAAGTAAATACCAGAAAATATATAAAATGTACAAAGAACAAACTTAGCAAGTTTTGTCCAAGAGTTATATATATATATAAATAATATATAATGTATTTACATTTCAAAACAGCTAGAAAAGAGGTCTTGAAATGTTCTCAACACATGGAAATGATAAATACTCAAGATGATGGTTGCCCTAAATGCCCTAACTTGATCATTGTATATTCTATCCATGTACCTCATAAATATCATGTATCAACACAAAAATTTTAAAAAGCAAAGCCTGAAGTGTATATAGCGACATGTTTAGTAAAGCTTGATAGTAAATACCACATCTTTCCTTAGGCTTATAATTTTATTTTTATTTCTTACATATATATACATTTTGAGACAGAGTCTCACTCTGTCACCCAGGATGAAGTGCAGTGGCACCATCTCAGCTCACTGCAACCTCCGCTTCCCAGGTTCAAGTGATTCCCTTGCCTCAGCCTCCCAAGTAGCTAGGATTACAGGTGCCCTCCACCACGCCTGGCTAACTTTTTTTGCATTTTTATATTTTATATTTTGTATTTTTTTTGTATTTTTAGTAGAGATGGGGTTTCGCCATGTTGGCCAGGGTGGTCTCGAACTCCTGACCTCAGATGATCCACTGACCTCGGTCTCCCAAAGCGTTGGGATTACAGACAACACCACCATGTTTGGCCTCCTTATGTTTATAATTTTATATTTAAAAATCAACTTAATTAAAGTATAGATGGTCCCCACCTTACAATTGTGTGAAGGCAATATACATTCAGTAGAAACCCTACATCAAACATGCATACAACCATTCTGTTTTTTTATTGTCAGTTCTGTGTTCAATAAATTACATGAGATATTCAATACTTTATTATGAAATAGGCTTTGTGTTAGATGATTTTGCTCAACTGTAGGCTAATGTAAATGTTCTGAGCATGTTAAGGAAGGCTAACTTAAGCTATGTTGCTCAGTACATGAGGCATATTAAATGCATTCTGAGTTCTGATTGGTTTATCGAGATATAACCCCATCACAAGTTGAGGAGCATCTGTATATGGGGAGTAAGGAAGTAGAGAAGGAAACTGTAGACCATTCTTTCAGGGAATTATGTAGGAAAGGATGGAGCATTGATTGATAGATGTCATTATTGGATTGTAAAATTCTTGCTGTAAAGGAGTTTGTAGATGATAAATTCCCAAGTTTTACTATTGCTTACTGTTGAAAGAACTAATCGCTTCATCTGCAGTGCCAATGTGTAACTTGTCAATGACTGTGAATGATTACATTCATGAGTAATCAATTTTCTTAGTTCTTTTGTGATGTTATAATACTTCAGACTAGTGAACACCAGAAATTTATTTCTTACAGGTCTGGAGGTTGGGAAGTACAAGATCAAGGTGCTGGCATTGTTTTCTGGCAAGGGCTCTTCTCTGCTTCCAAGATGGCACCTTGTTGCTATATCCTCACATAGCAGAAAAGCAACAAAAGTCTAAGCTATTTCCTTCCAGCCCTTTGATAAGGTACTAATTCATTCGCAAGGGCAGAGCCTTCATGACCTAATCATTTCCCCAAAGGCCCCAACTCTTAAAACTACCACAATGGGCATTAAGTTTAAACACATAAATTTTAGGGACATTCAGACCTTTGTCTTCTCTGATAGTTTGCGGGTGATCATACAACCCACAGATCAGTGGATGTCCTCCTTTATTAGAGCCTTCCCAAGTGTCTACTCTGCTGCCCACGTATTCCCAAAGGACCAGCCTAGAGGCATAGCTCAATTCACCATTTCCTTGGGTTGGCTGACTGCAGTGCAGTTTGACTAGACTTAAGAATGCGTCTTTCTCCTAACCCCAGTTCCAAATTTAGTCCTAACAAGACTAAAGAACTCTTAGTAAAACACGAAAAACTTTGCTTATGCATTATCTTGAAATAATATCTTGAATAAATATCTTGCCTAGTTGGCTGCCAGGGCAGACATTATAGATCATGCACCTGCTTGAAACATCATCTTTGTGCTTTCTTCTATTTAAGGGAGGAGTACTTTTACATTAAAAAAGGAGTCTGTGGAACACAGGTTTCACTGGCATCCTAAGAGCTGCTGAAGAATAGCAGGCTTCATAGTCTGCAAACCAGTAAAGCAGTGTCCCCTGTGATGATGAGTACAGCTGTGGTCGTGCAGGTTGTGCTTTGTACAGTAGCACCTGGCAGGGTCTCTGCTCCTTCCTCAAGCTCTGTGTCTTGACTGGAAGGTCATGGAGCAGAGGGGAACCATGTCAGTCTGAAATAAAAGCCGGCTTTTTCTAATACACCCAGTGACATCCTGAATTCTCCCGATGGCCCTAATGTGACCATACCACAGCCATTAGAGTTTGGTGAAATTGATTCCAGTACTGCCATCAGCTCGCAGCAAGCACACAGGCCCTTTCTGTGTTATTCTCTGCAGTATCTTACTCAGAACCCAGGATTGCCCACAAATTGACCCAGCAACATGCTGTCACTGAACCTTAGTAAGCTTTGTGAGTTGACTCTAAAATAGTTTGCTCTAACGTAATTAGAGTGTGTGCAGTACAAAATATATCTGATTTGGAATCATCAAATTTAGTCCAAATCCCTTCTTGTTGCCAACATCCAGATAACCTTGAACACATTTCTCAACCTCTCTACTTTTAGATTCTTATCCTGTAAAATGGCCACAATTACAGTAATATTTCACAGACTGTTTTTGAATTAAAATGAGATAAAGAAAATGAAAACCATGTTGTAAACTGTAAATTTGGTATATATATAAGTTGTTATTAATCGCTACTAAAAAACTCTCCACCCCTACCCCACAACCAAGTGAAATTAATTTTCCTGAGATCATACTGTCATAGAACATATGCAGTCATGGAAATAACATAGATATTGTAAAATTCCATTCAATTTATCCAACCACAAGAATAACCTATCGTAACTAGTTTTTATATAGTGCATTTTAATGTGTTTTATGGCACACCTGTGTCTTTGATTCTCACAATTATTCTGTGAGGTGGGTGATATTGTTGCCATTTTGCAAATGTGGAAACTGAGCCATAGAGCAATAAAATGGCTTGCCCAAGGCCACACAGCCAATAAATGGTAGGGCTGCAACAGCCTGAGCCTTCCAAGTCCTCCTAGGTTCTTTCAACTACACTACCCTTTTCTTCAAAGTATTCTTGAGTCTGTCCCTTTATAGCAAGAATTTGCCAGAACAAATAGGACGAATGGACTCAAACTATAAGTAGTAGAAAACTACTTTCCTAAACTGAATTTTCCGCTTCTGTTTCTGGAAAGATTTTGATCTTCCTCTGCACCCTGCAGTTGTCAAGGAAAGGATTTTTTATTTGAATTTTAAGTATTTCTGCATAAATAAAGAGAGCCTTCAATAGCTAACATCTCCAGATCTCTCAAAAGAAAGCTAAGGGCTTACTTTGTCTACCAGATCATTATACTTTATTATACTGTAGAGCACCCATTTTGAACAACAATTTTGTAAGAAAATATTGCCCGTTCTATCACTCCTTAATGTTGTTGATTGCTGCTAATGAAAAGAAAAAAAGGTTACCAGATATATTTGACTACTCCAATCACACAAGATAGGGATCTATGGTTTTGGGGACAATGTGATAACCATTGGTGTAGTTAAGGGATCAGGTTTGAACTCAGGATTTATTACCTATGGATTGCTGATCTTGTCTCTCTAATTCTTACAACAATCAATCCAAGACTGAATAATGCTAACATTTAGATCTATCTTGGATTGCAAAGTTTTCTGTTTATGATTTTAAAACAATGTCTTGGCATGAGAACAAAACACCACTCTAGAACTCCCTTGGGCTAAAGAATTTTTTGTGTCTCAGTGCTTCAGGTCCGACTTTACATTATCAGCTTTTATGGCTCTAGATTACAATTCATCCTTACAAAGGAAGCAGTTATTTGATCCGTGGCAAGTTACGTGGCTATAAGAAAATCCTGTTGTTATGGTTTTTTTCCCTCTTCAGTTCAGCAAAGAGCAAAAGCAGTAGAGTGCAGAAGTAGCACTCCTGTCTCAAAGCAAGGAAGAGCTTACAAAAGCAAAACAAAAAGACCTGGACTGATATACCTTTAAGAAACAGACAAAAGAAGATAAATTGAAGATCGCATTCTTCATCTATCAAGCACTATGTCTCGCCCTGCACACCGAAGACCAGAATACCATAAAATAGTAAGATCTTTCTACAAAGAGATTTTTTCTACTTCAGAGAAAATGTTTTCTTGAGTGATTTCTGATTTATTTTAAAAAGTGATGCTATAAGAATTTTTAGTGGAGGAAAGAGAGGGTTCAGCGAGGTGAATCATAAATGACACATCCAGGAATAATTATGATTATCTCCCATATAAAGAATAATCAATTCTTTATACAGACTTTAAGGTCTTCTTTTCTGACTAATTATATCCATGTGAGTGTCAATTATTTTTTGCCTCTGACAGAAAATATGAAAATATTAGCAATTTTTTGTATTTCATACTTCAGGAAATAGGAAATTATATATATATGTATGTGTATATAGGTATATATGTGTGTATATATATAGTTGATTACGTGTAAAACTGAATAGAAATAGGTCATCAAAAAAGGATTGCCTTTAAAAATGTTTCCTAGTCTTATTGTAACTTGGTATGTAATATTATCCTTTCTATATATTCCAGGTTAAGAGTTATTTATAAACCTTACTTTTTTGCAGATTAGTTTTAAATAACATTCTTTAATACCCTCTTAGTTTTAGCCATTCAGAAGCTACAGATACAAAAACTCACTGTTAACTTTAAAATTCTGTTAGTTATTTCAGGAGACTGATAGGCATTTGATATAATTAAGTAATTTCAGACTTGGGGTTTAGAATTGTAGTGACTAACTGGCATACTTCAGTTTGAAATGCCTGCGGATACCTCCTCTGGCATTCTGGTATCTTGATTTATTTTCCTGTGGGACTCTCAAGTGCTAAAGATAAATAATACATACTTCATATTATACCAAAATCACTTGATTTTATAACGCAGTTAAAATGTATTTAGCCTGATACATTCATTACCTACTGAAATAGTTAATGATGTTCTCTCAGATATTCACATGATTATTTTTATTGTTTTAAAAACTATGAAGATAAACTTATGTTGACCTTTCCTAGTATCTGTGGTATGGATTTGAGACGCAACTGAACAGGCAGTTCAAGTTACAATCCTTGGCCATGAAGCAGAATAGAGAAAGCTGGCCTTTATGGGTACTGAACCAGAAATTCAGCTGGAAATAAAATAGGTTTCAATATATAATAGTGCCCACCCATCAGGGACAGAGAAGAAATTCCATTATTTCAGTTTGGCCTTAATTATAAATGGACACAATGTTGGGACCATGGCATGTAGGTAGGGTATAATTTTGTTTTACTTTTATTGTTTTCAGATTCTTTTGTTTTACTGGTAGTTACAACAATCTCATTCTCTCTCTCTCTCTCTCCCTCTCTCTCTCTCTCCCTCTTCTTCACCTTTGCTTATCTTTATGCTGTAGCATTAGTACATGGCAGCACTTTGTCTTCTGCTGCGGCTCTTATATGTTGAGCAGACTTTTCATTGATAATTTACTGACATTTCTTGTGATTTATTATTAGGTTCTTGGAAGAATCCTAAGTCAAACCTAAATTATCTTAAGCTTTAGTTTTCATCTATAATTTACTCTAAAAATGTGACATATTTTGGAGATCTATAAGGAAATATCACTTTCCCCTTTTTTCTCTAAGTAAAAAGAAAAGAAACTCACAAATTTGCTGCTACATTTGGGTTTATCCTGAAGGTCTCCTTGGCAGATCTGGGAGCCATTAGGGATTGTGCAGACTCCTGAGAAGTCTTATCCAATTCTTCCTTCCAACTGAAAACATGGTTGGCATATATTTTAGAAAAACAGAAATTTATGTTAGAAATTAGTATTTTTAAAAAACTGTCCTCCATGAAAATACATTGCAAGTTATCATGTAAGCAAATGCATAGAAGGATGTTCTCATGTTGAGAAATTCATTTTATTTAACAGCTCTCTCTCCCCCACCCCACATCAATGTATCCAAATGTGAATATAATTTGTTTTCAAAAGTGCGAATTGTTGCAATAATAGGAGGAAGGAAAAAATGTACAGATGACCTCTAAGGCTACTTCAAACCAGATTTTGTAAAAAAAAGAAATACAGTAGTATACTGTCATAACTTGCCTGTAACAAGAAACTACCCCCTTTTTCTCCAGAATAAAGATCTCTTTGTCCTTACCTATGGAGCTCTGGTTGCCCAGCTGTGTAAGGATTATGAGAAAGATGAAGATGTGAACCAATATTTAGATAAAATGTAAGTGGAAGTCCTTCATTCTTATTGAATGTCTGTTGTTTCTTATATCACCTGCATTCTTGCTGCCTCTGATGACTTCCCTTGCTTCATTTCAGCAGCGGTTCTTCTATCTCAATTAATCACATCTGAAAGCTGAACATAATTTCTTACAAGTGCCATTTGGTTTGATAGAATAAAGTAATATTTTTCCTACAAATATCAAGTGTGGGATGTTTTCTCTTCAGTTAGAAATCATTTCTTAAGTGACTTAAGAGTTGCTTATAAGCAAAATATGTGGTAAAATTGAAATTGTTCTATTAACAACATGACGGAACATCACATTTTATTCTTTTCAGAAGTCTTTTGTTCTAACACAACTCCTTCCAATATAAATATATGCTTACACAAGCACAGACCATCTATTGAAAGATATGCAAGAAACTCATAATGGCAGTTTCCTAAGGGGAAGATGGAGAAAATGGGAATTATGAATTAAAGGGAGAGTTTATTTTGTTTGAGATAGCATTTTTATTGTTTGAATGTTTTTTAATCCTTACTATGCTTTTCTTAAAAAACACATTAGGTGGAAAAACTCACTTCTTCCTTTTTAAATGAGACCCATTCTCTTTGTCTTTATTATTGGAGATTCCTCCTGCACAAATTCTACCTTTTGATTTTCTCTGAATAACGATGTGATCATCAGATGATTGCCAAACAATAAAACATCTGTCAATGGTTTTTAAACTTCTTAATTATAAACTCTGAAGAGGACTCTAACAGAGGAAAGACTGGAAAATGTGTACTGGTTAGAAGATTTATCTAGGCAGATTGAAGGGGAAATTTAGCCTAACATTTTAGAGCTTTTTAAAAGGGTTCATTGTACTTTCAGTTGAAATACAGAAAAAGACAACATAAAGATTGAAAATCTTTTTTTAAAACTCTCATTTTTCTTCTTTCTGTATGCATATTATTTTTCTTTTTAAAAAGTTCTAATTTATTTTGTACACATGCCTTTTTTCTTTCTTTCTTTTTTTTTTTTTTTTTTTTGGCATTTCTACTTAATTAGTCAAGGGCATTCACAAAGAAGAGAACTGCCCAACTGTCCACCTATAGATTTCTCGGTCACTTCGTTAGCTGAACTGTCTATAGCTGTGAGGAATGTTAAAGTTATTTTACACTAAGGTCACACTTAAACATCTGACATAGCATTTCCAGAAATTACTTCATTTTATTTGACTTATGTTAAACTTGCATTGTTTTGTGAAAAAGCTGTGAATAATAAAAAAGCTCACTTATTTGACTAAAAAAATACCTTTGGTTAGCTAATTGAGTATACATTTAACAAACATGAATGAAATATTAAAGAATAAATTTTTGAGAAGCTGCAGAAAGATCTTTCCTTAAGAAAAAAATTCACATTTAGATTTATAGCTTCTGCTGAGAGCCTCTTACATTTTTAATTTATAAAATATCTACTTTGCAGAAACATACCCTTTAACCAAAGCAATATGTGTAGATATAGTACAGCTCATAACGTTTTGGCTTCTGACCACTGTTCCCGGTTGCTGAGCTGTGGATATGCAAAGCGATAATTAGAAAACACTGGAAATATTTTTTAATCCTGATACAACTATTTCTGTAAAGTAGACATGTTGATTGTTAAAAGTCTTTGCAGTGTGAGCTTCTTGGCTGAAATTATAAACCATTTTTCTCTAAAGTCAAGGAAGCTAAACTGAATATTTCTATCCAATCAGAAATATAAATAGGATATCTCACAAGATTCATTGAATTCTTAAGCACTCTCACATCAAATCTGTCTCCCTCCAACCACCTAGTCACCAAATATTTCATCTCTTTTTAGAGCCTCTGGAGTAATCATTGCCTCTGAACACTGTGGTGTCTCATTGGGCGTTTTGTGGCTCCACTGGAAATCGTTTCACTTGTCTATGTACATGTGGCTGTAAAATTAAAAGACCAATTTTGTGATAGGGGTTTGGCAAAAATAGCGTTCCATTTGATTTCCACCTTGAAGGTCACATTTTCTCAGCTAGATTGCAAGTTCTTATAAGACAGAGACTTTGACCTTTCTTTGTATCCTTTTGGGAATTTTAGTCGTTTCTCAGTTTATCTTATTGAAAGTGTGTGCTCAGCCACCTTAGTTACATATTCAGTGTGTGTATAATCACATCTCAATCGCAGGTTCTCAAAATTGTACTTCAGGCACTACTAGAGCTATTTTCTTGGGGTGGAGATAATACAATTCCTTCCCCCAAGTCCCATAGTTTGTTTCCCTGGAATGAAAAACGAGATTTTTTTTCTTAGTAAACTTCAGAGTCTGAAGTTGCCGAAACTTTCACTGACAATAAAAATTTTTTCTGCTCCTTTCTTCCCCTCCTTCCAGAGCTCATCCTGGAAATGCCTGCCCTTCTACCCTGATAACAATGCTAAGAGAAGAGCGAGCATCCGGGTATCACACATGTAGCAGACACTTTAGCTAGACTCTCATTTGATTTCCATCAGAGCTAATGATGAGAAAATTAGTTGCCACTGAGAAACACTAGGCTACAGACACCAGCCTTCCTTAATTTTAATTTACATTGTCAAGTTTGGGCCAGTCTTGATTCTAGGCAGACTATTCTGCTTCTAGGAGAACAGTTAATATTTCCTCGGTGTGTTACTCTCTGCTTCTGTGGTCTGTGGGACGAATAAGAAGCCCATGGCCAAAAGCCATTTGACTCCTCATATTTGGTTTGATTTGTGATTCTCTTGCACAAGTGCTAAACACACAAATCCCTTCTTAAAAACTGATAGACTTCACTAATTTCTTAGCATTTTCAGACCACACTCTTTCCTTCATCCACAGGGGTTACGGCATTGGAACACGGCTTGTAGAAGACTTTCTGGCTCGATCCTGTGTGGGAAGATGCCATAGTTATTCAGAAATTACAGACATAATTGCCCAGGTAACTATGTTTTTAGCTCTGTCGATATGTCTTGAAAATCTCTGATTATTTTTAAGTTTGGTGGTTTTTCTGCTCAGATTGGACAGGTTCCATCTGCATTCATTGTTAGGTGCTGAGAAAGGAGATTCTAATTGAAAAGCATTTTATTTCAGCACAGAGATAAAGCTACTGTGAACTGAAAGATGCATTTAAGCAACTATAGATTTTCCTGACGACAGGAGTGTGTAGAGTGTATGTCTTCTAGTGGGAAAAGCATTTTCCGAAGGTAAACAAAAGGGGAGTGCAATAGGGCAACCTTACAACATGCATGCCCCAAACCAGTTTCTTTATGATCATTTTCAGCACATGGAGGGAGATGGTTTTTGGTAGTATCAGAGAATATTGTTTAGTCATTCCCAGAGTATTTTCCCAAGAGAAAAATAGAACTTCCTGTAAATATATTTGTTCTAAGAACTTTCACAGCCCTGATATATAGAAGAGAACTAGGAATTATCCAGGATTAGCTCACTGTTATTAGAAATTCAACTGGAAAATGCATCTTCAGCCAGCATTTAAAAAATCTTGGCCTATGGTTATTAATGTAGTGTTGTTAATTTGTGCATGAATGGCTGTCATTCTATACCATCATGCTTTCTGAGCCTAAATGCAGTTTTACATACTCTTTGTCTTTCATTGTCACAGTAACCCTCTGAAGTAGGCAGAACTGGAGTTACTATCCCCATTTTCCAGATAGGAAAATTAAGTTCCAGAAATAATATGATGAACAGTAAATCATAGTATATGTGGGAAAAAATTCTACATTAAAAAATACAATCCAAATGAAAGATTTTTCCATTTACTGATATTATTACTTGTATTATTTCATGGCTAGTGAATAATGCAGTCGAAACTGTTATCCGAGTATCTTCCAACCTTAGCACAGTGAGTTTATCACACCACTAACCAGGTTGGGGAAAAAAGTCCCTTTCTATATTGTCAGAATATAAGTAAGATCCAAAACAGTAGTTTGAAAAATAAAATAGGCTGGGTGCGGTGGCTTAAGCCTGTAATCCCAGCACTTTGGGAGGCCGAGACGGGTGGATCACGAGGTCAGGAGATCGAGACCATCCTGGCTAACACGGAGAAACCCCGTCTCTACTAAAAAATACAAAAAACTAACCGGGCGAGGTGGCGGGCGCCTGTAGTCCCAGCTACTCGGGAGGCTGAGGCAGGAGAATGGCGTGAACCCGGGAGGCGGAGTTTGCAGTGAGCTGAGATCTGGCCACTGCGCTCCAGCCTGGGCGACAGAGTGAGACTCCGTCTCAAAAAAAAAAAAAAAAAAGAAAAAAAAAGAAAAAGAAAATAAAACATTTTTTAATGAAACTAATTATATGGGCAATACTACAAGAATAACAGCTGTTTTAATGGAAAGTAAATACTTGTAATATATAAATGTAGATGGTTGTGTTTTGTTGCATTTCTAGTTGGTAGCCCTCTAGGCTCTTTGATTAGTAAGACATAGTCTTTCTATAATGAGGATAATTAGATTGGTTTGAGAATGACTCCCTCTTGATCTTTGCCAAAATTCATCCCATTAGCTTAGTGTGGGCAAATCACTTGAGCTCAGGAGATCAAGACCAGCCTGGCCAACATGGTGAAATCCCATCTCTACAAAAAGATACAAAAATTAGCTGAGCGTGGTGGCACAGCTGTAGTCCTAACAACTCAGGAAGCTGAGGGGTGGATGACTTGAGGCTGGGAGGTGAAGGTTACAGTGAGTCGAGATCATTCAACTGCACCCCAGTGTGGGTGACAGAGTGAGGCCCTGTTTCTAAAAAAAAAAGAAAGAAAGAAAAATTTAAGACTTTGTCTTGCAAATTCATAAGGCGGTAGAACATTGACCAATAATCTGAAAACTTATAGAACGTGGACAATAAAACCTGACTCATGTGTTTAAGGTTAAGGTTATTTGTTAGGCTTTGAACATTTGAAGAAAATAATTTCAAGGGCAATTTGGAGACTTCGTTCTAAAGATATGTTAGCACAACTAGCCAAAATTTTTATTCCTCTACATATGTTTGTATATGTATGGTACACATCTTTTTCCATTTATTAATGTATTCACTTATTTATTTAGGAAGATGATTAACAGAACAAAAAAAAAATCTGTTGAAAAAAGAGCAGTAACCAACTGGAAGTAGAGGCATATACAACCTCATTGCTGAGAATCTGGAATTACATTCTGTCACACGATGTAGGGTCAGAGATCATCTGAAATATGCTCAATACTGTAAATGCCCTTGGCCCAGAGAATATTGGCTGATCCAGTTAGAATAGTGCAGTGTAATGGGAGGATTCTCTGGTTCTTTCTTACTGTCTATTCTTGGCGCTGAGGGCACCATCCAAATCACTGCAAAGCTTCTGAAGGAACTCAGAAGAGATAATTCCACATATTCACTTTAATTAGAGGAACATAAAGGAACAAGGCTTCTCTAGTAGAAAATAAAAACGATAACTTTTAAAAATTAGTGTCATTAAGTTCAAAATAGCTGCTAACAAATATCGCATATAAATCCTTCCCAGAGGTGTCTAGGAAGTCTCATGTAAAACTTTCTTGTTGCCTGTGGTCCTCAATCAGGATATTTCTCTATTAGCCACAGGAAAATTACAGAGCTGAAAGTCAAATTAAATATGCCAATAGGAAGTACATGTTTATGTGGGGTGTAATGTAGGCCTTCTTACCGGGTAGATACTCAATAAAAATTAGTTGAAAGAAAAGAAAAGATGAAGGGAAGAGGGGAAGAAGGAGGAAGAAGGAATCAAAGCAGTCTTTTGTTCAGGCCTCTTGGGAAGTTGCTTTTCTTCTGCAAGAGGTAGCCTGGGAATGCTCCTCACCTTGCCCAACACATTCAAGGGCTCCTCAAGTCCCTTCCTTGAGGAACTCCTCGCTTTACCTGACAATGAAGGCTTCAATACGTGGAAATAGAACAAGAGTTCTTTCAGTGCTCCAGATTAAAAAAGAAAAGACTGAAGAGGAATCGAGTAAGAAATGTTCTATGGAGAGCCTAAGAAAGAAAATGAATTCGTATCTCAGCAAGAAGAGACCCATGAAAAAAATCCACAATGTTCCCCATTTAGAAATTATATTCAAAAATCATATTCTGTCTTTAAAAGAGTAAAGAAGCTTCTAATGAAATTTGACCTCCTAATGGTACACAATTTTCACCAAGTTAGAAACAAGTCTGTTTGATTCTCCCCTATTAGAAACATGCACAACATCTGCTTTCCAAATATCCCTTCTCTAAGCTTTTCATGTCTTTATCAACCATTCTGATGAATTCCTTCCTGTGTCTTCTGTCCTCGGTGAACATGAAAAAGATCCACTTCCACTCCTATGCAAGATTCTTTCTTGTCAATGAGGAGAATATTCATCACCTTCACCCTTCTCTAGTGTAGGACAGTTGTCCCTGCTCTTTGCACCTTCCTTCAAAGGCCTGATGTCCTTCCTCTTAATCATTTTTACCTCTCCAGCAAAATGTTCCTTTACTTGTAGCAATAATGTCACCCATTTAAGGAGCATTTTGACAAAGATAAAAGGTCAGACTTTAGTTATGGACCTGCCCACTGAGGCTTTGTTAATAATTAGCAGCTTTCATTCAAATGTCGGGCCTGTTGGCAGCATTATCTCATTAATCCTTGTAAACTCTCCTCAGAGAAGGCAGATGTCAAATGATACAGTCAGTTTTACAGAGAACTAGGCCAAGTTCAGAAGAAGTTTACTGTAGTCATATGCTGCTCCCAGAGCATGGCAGAGTCAGGAATAGAACCTGATGGCTGTAAAATTTGTTTGGCTGCCCTCTCAGACCACACACTTCTACCGAACACCATTATCATCCTTCTCAAGTACTGAGCAGCTAGAGACCATGGCAGCCATAGAACTCATGATCTCTGTCCTGTCTCCAGGGAAGGAAAGAGAGAGAAGGAATGCATTTAAAGAGAATTGACTAGATGAAGAAACCTATGCCCAGACAGGAGAAGTGATCCCTGCCTCTGAGTTAGTAAAAAGACTGCATGTAGGAACAGGTTTCCTGAACTTACCCTGCACTCTGCACGCCTCTGCCTTTGCGAGGGAAGGACTGTGTAACTTCAGTTGTTCATAACATTCCTCTCTCTTGTTTTCCTCACTCGTATTTTTCTTCAAAGAGGAGGTCGGTCTGTCATTAGGCCTCTGACGATGCCTTTTAACATGTAGTAGACCTTTAGTTGCGCCATCTAGTGGTCTGAAAAGAAATCCCATGACAAGGGCCAAATCATTGAAGGCAAAAATCTTTAGTTGGCCTTGCATTTTATATAAAAAGAAGATGCCAAGCTAAATATAAAGTCTAGTTCCTACAACATTAAAATGCATCCATTTTTAAAACAGAATTTTATCGTATACAACAACTTTTTGTGGTGGTTACTTCAAAGTATAACTACAAATATTAAATAAGACTTATTTTGAAAATTAATAAGTCAGCAGCATTATAACACGATATTGAAAAACGCATTGATATTTTCTTTATAAAATTTCAAAGTAACTCCTACCTATTGCCTGTATTTCCCTTATAAGAATGTTGTGAAATAAAAAGAACATCTATCATCTGTCATTAGCCCCATTTTACTGATAGTATAATTGAGACTTACATGCTATCACCACGGACACAGTAAGAAAACCCAGCTTAGAATTTAATTCTTCTGACCCTGTTCTAGTGTTTTCTCCACGAACTAATTGTTTAAAATGTATCTTTAAAGATTTTTTTCTACTATGATAATTGTTCTGAGAAAAATTTTGTAGTTGGTCTAAATGAAAATGTGTAATATGCAGTAGAATTACCATAGCTGATTTTAGTTGTAGTAATGAAATATTAGATAATTTAGCTTACTTACACACCTGTATGTCTTTCTGTTTATTATAAGGGAAAGCAGAAAGTGCAATTGCACCTATCTCTGGTCAAAGAACCAAAAACCTCCTTAGTTATACAAAATACATTTTAGGGTTTCCAAACACATTTATGATAAAATAGTTTTGTTATTAGAAGAAGCTAATTAGAGATAAACTTGATTGGATTAAGAAAATGTGGCACATATACACCATGGAATATTATGCAGCCATAAAAAAGGATGAGTTTGCGTCCTTTGTAGGGACATGGATGCAGCTGGAAACCATCATTCTTAGCAAACTATCACAAGAACAGAAAACCAAACACCGCATGTTCTCACACATAGGTGGGAACTGAACAACGACATCACTTGGACTCGGGAAGGGGAACATCACACATCGGGGCCTATCATGGGGAGGGGGGAGGGGGGGATTGCATTGGGAGTTATACCTGATATAAATGATGAATTGATGGGTGCTGACGAGTTGATGGGTGCAGCACACCAACATGGCACAAGTATACATATGTAACAAACCTGCACGTTATGCACATGTACCCTAGAACTTAAAGTATAATTAAAAAAAAAAAAAACTTGATCATTTAAATCAAGATGATTACAAAGGCTAGGTTTGACAATAACTATAATCATGTTGCCTTTTGAAAGTAATTTGGACACTAGGAGCTGCTATCCCCCTCAGTAGATGAGCACTGGCCTAACCATGTCCAATGTAGTGGAGATTAAAAAGGAAGAGTCCACATCCTGCTGATTTACATTCCCACTGTGTGACTCTGAGCAAGTTGCTTAGGCTGTCCAAACTTCGGTTTCCATATTTGTCAGAAGAGACTTCTTTCAGCTGTCATTCTCCTTAAGTTCGGGTATTACTTTCACTAGCTACCATCTGCACATTGAATTATAATCATAAATAGCTGAGTGTGGTGAATGTAGCTTCCAAAGCCTCCTGCAAAGCATCTATAACTTCCAGTTACTGACAGTGTTTATAACTGCTTGGCTTTGCACAAATTATGTTTGTCAAAGTTGGGGAAGCTTTTTGCTCTCAGGTCCATGTCAATATGATGATTACTCTGAGGGACATGGGGGAATTTATCACTTTTCAGTGTAAATATCACATTGCTTTGTTTTCACTGTAAGAGGGGATTTTTAAACACAGCATAAAAAGACTTAAAAAACTTGAAACCCTGATTTTTAGGTTAAAAAAATCAGTATCTAATATACTGTGCTTGTTGGAAATTCTGGAAAGCAAAAGAAGAGATCTTTTCCTTTTATAGTATAAATTGAAATTTTACCTTAATTAAATAATGTAAGCAATGATTTTGGGGGATAAGTAATAAAAAAATCAAGGAAATGGTCATAGGAAGCAATATGAATGAGGGTGCCTAAAACATGGAAGTAAATCTAAGTGGTGAATTTTGTAAGCGTAAACTCTAGGGCAAAAGATTTAAGCACATAATCCAGAGAGAAAACAAAATAGCAGAGGGAATTTTTTTCCCAGTGGATGAATCATTTTTATTTCAATAAAATGGTCCATTTGAGATTAGAGTTGAGTGTATGCAGAAAAATGTCAGCAAATCATGCTAGTCATACTGTTTTTTTCTGCTTCTGATCTGAATGCACAAGACTGCTGTGACTGAATCTATGGGACGAATGAAAACATTTCAAGCCAAAACTCCTGAGCCACTTTAGAATGGAGACAGCACGAGGGCTATGATTTCCAATCTCCAATACAGATTTGTGCTCAGAAGCACTGATTTGACACTTCAACAAGGATATCCAAATCTGATTTTATTAGACATTTTCAGAGGGGAGTCCCACAGCTTGGAAGGTGAGCCAGAGAGGGTTCAGTCAGGAGACGGGAATCACACAATTGTTTCAAAATGAAAGGTTGAATAGAAAACATTATGAGCTATTTATAGGGGATTAGTTACTGAGAAAGTGGGAAAAAAATCACACTATAGAATTTAGGGGTGAGAATGAGCACCCAAAGGAGGAATCATTTTTAGACAGAGTTCCACTTCTTAAGCAGGAGCAAGCCAACAAAAGACACGCTAGAGACAGAAGAAAAACCCCTTCTTCCTGCAGTGTCCCTGCAACACCTTCTTCTGGCCAAGCAGAAATGTCTGCCTGATGGAGCGCTAGCATTACAAGCAGGGCAGTGAACAGTAGGTTTTATGCTGAGAAGCAATAATCTGGCAACCAGCACAGAAGGCATGAGCCATCCTGATTGTTACTTACATTTCTATGGCCATCTTAAATTTTGGTGACCTCATGTTTGACCCTATTCCACCTGCTCTCCCACACTGGAATGAATTTGGCCGTTCAGTGCAACTCTAGCTGTCTGGTGGAAGGAAGAGATGGCAAAGGAAGCCACCTGCTTTTATTGCTAGAGTGGTGTCAACTTTCTGCCACTGAAGACACAAAATAGGTTGAAGAGCGCAATTTTCAGTGTGCAAACTTTTCTTCTGAAATAAAGACTTTTTGTTAAATACTGTGAAATTTGTTCAATACAACCACTACCTCTTTTTTCCTATAAATTTCTTCAACTTCTACAACCATATCTATGCTCCCTTTCTCAATCCCTCCAATGACTATAAATCTACTGTCTCTATTTGATTACTGTCGGAAGTACTGTTAAATGACACTGTGGTCAAGAACTCCGGAATATCACCTGCCAATAATTTGTACTTTCTTCCCTGGAAGCCCAAGGTGGTGATATGCAAGGATAAATGGCAGACTGGCCCTTGAGCTACCACCCAGTGAAAGATGTAGCTGGGGGCTTAGACTTAAAGCCTGCCAGTGGGTCTCATAGACTTTAAATTAACCAGGTTCACTTTCTGGAATGTTCATTAGATCTTTCTGTGCCAAAGGTAGATAATTAGTTTGCATTACGTGAGGCAAGAGTTGTAGTGTTAAGTAAGCAAAAATGACAGAGCAACCTTGCACAGGTAAGGGAACCCATGATTAACCTTACTTAAACCATCTTTATTATGAAAGCAGAGCACTGTAAGTCTGCATTTTAGTTTAATGTTTTAATCAGTTCGTGAAATTCAATTTTATCGTGTTTTGTGCCTGTTGATCTTCCAACGATTTGCTGTTGACCAGCTTATTTTGTACATAGTTCCAGTCTCCATCTAAAGAAAGCAAAGATGTTTCACAAAAATGGAAGTAATACAGTTTCCCAAAGTTATGATAATACTAGTAAACTTTTAAAATTTGATTCTTTATTGTATTAACCAGTGAAGTTATCTTGCATTTACAATTTCATTTCCCCATCAGATCTGTAAGTTTTTCCAAAGGAGGGATCATTTATAGCATTCTAGGGATTTGGTTCACCAGGTAAATCCACATCTGTTGACATTTATTAAATATTGTTGAAGTGAACTTAGAAAATATTTGAAGAACTTTTCACTCATCTACACTCTGTTGCTCCTCCTAGTCTGTCCAGAAGAGGGCAGTGGTCCACATTTGTCTCTAAATGAAAGACTCCTACTCTGTCTGCTCAATACTAACACCACATGCAGAAGCTGCCCTCTTATTTCAAGCAATATTCATTACACTCAAAATTAGCACTCTAAAAGTATCTGGTTGTTCACAATAACAAATCCACGACAACAAGATTTAAACTGCGATAGGATCCTGAACAGGAAAATAACTGATTCTTATTAAATAATGATAGTGAACTCAACTTGATAATTTTATTGAAACATTTGTTTTTTCAATATTGTTTATAATATTGTATTTTAAAATTAAATATAAATCAAATATAAATTGTAATTGTATTAAATTATATATTTATTATTGTTTTTCCATTATTATTTATTATATGAGTGTAGTATGTTTCAGAAGAGAGATATTCATTCTGCTACTCTGAGGTCAATTGCGATTTCAAATGCAGATATTAAGTAGGTAATCAAATCATTACATAGTGCACTTCATATTATTATGGAAAATGCTTGAAAATTATCCTAAAATTCATCATGGAGCCAAATTGTTTTAGGTAGACTCCTTTAGGTTACCAGCATTTGGTTTATGTCAGATCTTTAGGGTTTATTGTAGAGATATTCTGGGACACAACAATCAGACCCCATGAAAGAACAAAAATTGGAAAATCCTTCCAGTTTTAGTCTATCTTGAACCCTCAGCAGCAAGCCTTTGTGGTTCTCTACTTCAGTCCTGTGCCATTTTCGTGACTCAAACCTTCTCTGCTTGTTCTGCTCTTATAATTACCTAATAATATCTTTCCATTTTTCTTTTCCTTCTCTCCACCTCATTGCTTCTGGTGTTTCACAGTTTTGTTGCCTCATGGCTTCTGCTTACTCTTTTTTTCTCTGGGTGTCATTTGCATTTTGCGCAATCACCCAAACTGTGACTTTCTCTATGTGTTTCATATTTCAAGTCCCCAAAAGAGAGTCTTTAACCTGTCCAGCCAATCACTAGCCCTGTGTTAGGTAGAGTTTCATGCTAGCTCACTTCCAGGGCCCTAGCCAAACTGTGAACTGACTGTCCAGGCTCAAAATGCCCACCCTAATCCATTAACTGTGGCCAGAATGGCAGGATAATTAGAACCTGGCAATCACAGGGAGCCCCTCAGGAAGAGAATCTGGGTATGAAAAACATTCCAAGATTTTCCAAAACAGGACAAAGTAATTGATAAATATCTTGTTCTTCTTGTCCAGGAAATTAATAACAGATATATATGTGTGTGTGTGTATATATATATATATATGTCTCACTTTATCTATGAATCTTCTGCTCACAGTATTTATCTTACTGATGCTGGTATTTGTTTTTCTTTGTTTCAGAGCTAGAATTTGGGGCAAATAACTAGTGTTGCAGACTCCATTTAGTATGCTAACTATAAGATATTGAAGTAGAAATAACTGTCTTTGTTATACATTTGCAGATAATAACAAAGAAAGCAAACACTTCAGAATAAAATGCCTCTGCATTTGGAAGCAGTCAAGTGAAACCACATTGTTAATGCAAAGTAAATATTTTAGACCATTAGCAAGAGTGGGGCTAACATTACTCAGGACAGTGAGCTCAGAGGAACGCTTTGGTAGAAGGGAGATAACCAAATTCTCGTAAGAAAAATGATGTTGTGCTACAATAGATAGTATTAGGTTTCCCTTTGAACTTCTTATAAAGGAATGAATTACAAAAGTTTGCTCTGGTCATCTAATCCTGTGGGGCTTTTTCTTTTGTTACTCTTTTTTCTAAGTCTTTTTCAGTCATTTCTCTTAACATTCTGTGTATTTTCTTTTTTCAAAGAACGTTACGAGAGATAATCTGATTTTTAATGTGAATAGGAAAAGTGCCCAGATAAAATGAACTTAAACCAGGGCATTCAAGTCAGAGACAGCAACATATCTTAGGCTGTTTTTACCTTTCTCTTAAAAAAGGGGTGGGAGGGGGCGGAGTCCTTTATGCTTCTGTATTTTACTTACTTTGCTTTCTTTTTTTTCTGATTATATTTGGCTTCCTTAATTTTCTAAATAACAAGTGTCTTAAAAACAAATACTTCTCTAAAAGTTACCATATTTCACAATTCTGGGTCTAAGTCTAAATGTAACACACCCAGTACAATGCACAACACTTGAATTTTGCTGCCATCATAATGCTGTGCACAAAATGGGGAGGCATTTTTTTCCTGTCCTCTGAATGTTCTTTCTTTTACTAGGATGAATATTTAAACCTCAGTTTTAGAGTTGCTTTCCATTCCTCAACACTCCTTCTCTTACACACAACAACTTACTTTAAGGTATAGGCTCAGAAATGCAGCCTGGGGGCCATAAAATAAAAGACTTAGGACCTGTTTATTTTCATGCAATCTCTGCCCTTCACTTGGTTAAAATCTCTCACTGATATTGTGGAGACTGATTTTTGCTCATGGTCCTCTCAAAAAGTGACTCATTCATGCTGCATTCACCTCATGAGGGCTGAAGGCACATCACGGCAACTGCCTACCTATTAACCTCACCAGATGACATGTAACTTCTGCCTCGCAAGACATGGAGAGGGGGTTCTGTGCTCTCCACATAGATACTGAAGGCAGATACGAGTGGTGGACAACTTCCACTCAGCTCCAATCTACTTTACCTTGAGCAACACAGTGCTCTCGCTACCAAAAGCAACCTGACAGGAAATCCCTAAGGGAATGCTGGGAAGCAGGAGGGTGTATGGAGGTTACCCCATATTAACTTCCATTAGATAGCCAATAGTTGTGACTCTGTTCATTACAAAGATGCTAAAATTTTCTGATATCTCGCCACTGTCTTATCTTAGAATAACATGTAAATACATACTTGAGAAATTAGCTGTTATTGTACATGCCTCCCACCCCAGCCAGAAGATTGAAGTAGGAAACCCAGGTATTGGAACGGAACAGAATCCCCAGGGTCTAGTAAGATTTGCAACCCAGGCATTCCTTACAATGCACAGAGCTGAAGGGGTATAGCAAAGCCAAGTGAGAGGCTCAGTGATTAACCTGAAGAGTCGAGACAAATGTGGAGAATGCAGGTTCACAACCAACCAGGTAGAAACAGGAGACCTGGTCAGAGAGAGCAGTTCTAGCACAGTGCAGGCAAGGGAGGACCCAAAGGTTAAAGCACTGTATATGCCTCATTCTCAATATTTTGCTAAGATTACTCATCCCTTTAATCCCTCAACACCAACAACAAAGGAAGCTCATCAGATAAGCCTAAATATAAAATCTTTCTTTGCTCTTACTGTTTATCAAAGGCTAACTCAAAACTTAGTTGTAAGAGCCTATTGAATTGCTTTTCTTTTTTCCACTCTTTTCAACATACTGTATTAAAATAAAATAAGTGGGAGCCCTTAGTAAACAGGAATTGAATTCCATGGAAGTCACAGCCCAACACAACACACCATTCCAGAGAAGGCTGGCATCACAGTGAACTGAATGTCAGACCGTTTTCCTATTTAGTAGCAGTTTTGAATAGAGAAGGGAGCGGAAATCAATTAAAAGGAAAGACAAATTCTTTGTGGTAATAAAATTCTCAATATTTAAAAAATGATGAATATTCACAGCAAAAGCAAAGCAATTTATAAATTATTTTAAGACATCTTACAATTTGGGCCAGAAATATGGCAGAGAGATTATTAAAAATACGATACTTGTTTAAACAAGCATAACCACTTAGGCTTGTTTCTCCCCACTGAGTAGGCAAGAACTGCCTTATATAATTACTCACACATTTGTTCTATTCTGTTTTGTACCTCTGGGAGGGGTGAAAGAGGAAAAATGTAGGAAATTTTCTTTTGTGGAAAAGCATATGTGTACAGCCACAAGCTCTGCGGATTTTGAGACTGATTGGATCAAACCCAGAAGGCCACATCCACCGTTATGGCAGAGTTCCAACATGAAGGCAAAGCACCTGCAAGGGAATTACCCTTAAACTTTTATTATGACTGCATTTGCATAATATTATTTTTTCTTTAGTCACAGAGAAGAATCTCTTAGGGCTTGATTCTTACTAATTCTACAAGTCACTAAATAACTTAGCACTGCCTCTCACTTTCCTTATGAAAGTCCGTCTTCCATTTTTGTTCATAATCAGGACTTACAAGAAATCTGGCTGCATGTAGATGTCATTTTTGCTCTATTACTAAAAATGCTCTAAGGGAGAAGTTTTTTTAAACTTTATGTTCTGGGATACATGTGCACAACGTGCAGGTTTTTACATAGGTATACATGTGTCATGGTGGTTTGTTGCACCTATCAACCTGCCATCTAGGTTTTAAGCCCTGCATGCATTAGGCATTTCTCCAAATGCTCTCCCTTCTAGGGGAGAAGTTTTGAATCTTTCGAGTATTCCAGCACATGAATATCTAGGCTGCCCTGCCTTTGCATTGAAGATTATTGGTTTTATTTCTGCTATTTAAGTTATTTGGATGAAACTCATGTGAAACTGACTCATGAAACTGTAGGGAAGGTAAAACTTCACCTCTATCCTCTTAGGATTTTTTTTTTAAAGTAATCCTGAGAATTAAATTGACAGGAGACAGAGCAACAGAAAAAAAAGCATACACATTTACTTAATACATAGCATGGGAATCTTTAATAAAGAAACGGAGGCCCAAGGAGTTGAACACTTACCTACTGAATTGGACAAAGAATAGTAATTTGCGAAAAGGCAACTAAATTATTTGGGGAGGCAAGAAGAAAATAATTATTTTAATAAAATCTGTACAGAATCCTCTCAGCCTCACTTGCCCCTCCTTGATGATAAGAGTGTTGTTTTCTTTTTAGTATAGGGAGGATATCCTTCACACGGGAATTTCTTCTCCTGCCTTTAAGAAACAGCAGGAAGGTCAGAGCAATCTTGTGACTGCTGCTTTTCAAGTCCCTTTAACTCAAAATAATGAGTCTATATGTCAAAGTGGCAATATTTGGGGGTGGCATATTCTTAACTCCTTTAAAACAAACCTAAGTGGATTGAAAATAGCAATAGCTTTGGGAACATTTTATTAATGTAACTATTTACAATAAAATTCTTAATTAAGAAAAGAAAACCATGAAGTAAATACCCTGGGAAACAAAACCCTAAAGCAAGATCTGTCTGGATCTAAGGATTCAGAGACACCTCAGGAACACCAAATTCCAGGCCATCCCTCCCTGGTGTGATGTTTAGTTTGTGTCAGAAGTAAGATTTGGTTCAGACTTGCACTGACCTCTCAGTGATACTCCAGGGCAAGGGTTATCAATTCTAGCTCCTACATAGAATCCCCTGGAGCTTTCCAAAAAATCCTGACGTTCAGAACTTACTTTTGACCCATTAAATTGTGGTCTCTGGGAATAAGGCACAGGCATTAGAACTTTTTAAATGCTCTCCGAGTGATCCTAATGGGCCTCCACTGTTTAGAAGAAGAGTTCCCTAACTGTGTTCTATGGAACTCTAGGGTGATTCCTGTAGAAGTGAGGCTGCATATTAAGGCTGCCACTCCTCCAGACCCTCCATCCAAATTCTTCCCCTAGTTACCTCTTACTTTATGTCTTTTACATGCTTCAAATAAATAAAAATCCATTTGGAAAAAAAGTGGAAAACACTAGAGAGATATGATAAAAGTGGAACAGTTTTGATTGAAACAAAGTCCATCTCACCTTTAGTTGAGACAATAAATTTGTCTGTAGGGAAAGAGGTAGGGAAGGAGGCTGTGTTTTTGAGGACATCTCTCAAAAGAAGATGGAAATTGACCAGTTTGTAAGCATATATTTCTTTAATTGCTTGACTTCATGCATAGGGTCGGTGAAATCCATTCACAGTTAGCCAACTGTTTAAGGAAGTAACCCTTCTTAAAACACTGATTACTATCCTTCATGCTTCCTCCGTGACACAAATACCAATGAAACCCCTGGGAGAAATACTTGTGTTCTGTTGAAACTATCAGAAATTATTATGATTGCAGAAGCACATGTCTTTATGATAAAATATAGGCACAGAATGTTTTTACAATGCAACTAGTCACCATTTTATAGGTTATAAACTGCCAAAGAATGCATATACCTTAAGGTACCGTTCTTAAGCAAAGTTACTCAATATCATGAGTTCTTATTTTGCTGACTTAATCCTATTTCTTGAAATGACCCAGTGAATGTGATTAGGTGAAGTAATTAATTCATTTTCCCATTTTAATCTCAGTTTTCATTGCAATTTAAAACTTGTGAAGATTTCTCTCTGGAATTGGTGTAGCCGTAGGTTCAGGAAACCTGAAATTATAAAAAGATAGCTGGGCTGGGCGCGGTGGCTCAAGCCTGTAATCCCAGCACTTGGGGAGGCCGAGACGGGCGGATCACAAGGTCAGGAGATTGAGACCATCCTGGCTAACACAGTGAAACCCCGTCTCTACTAAAAAATACAAAAAACTAGCCGGGCGTGGTGGCGGGCGCCTGTAGTCCCAGCTACTCGGGAGGCTGAGGCAGGAGAATGGCGTAAACTCGGGAGGCGGAGCTTGCAGTGAGTTGAGATCGGGCCACTGCACTCCAGCCTGGGCAACAGAGCGAGACTCCATCTCAAAAAAAAAAAAAAAAAAAAAAAAAGATAGCTGGCCAGACGGAAAGAAAGGTGCACTCTAAAATATATAAAAATTAAAGTTTGGGGACTATTTGAAATCTTTTATAAACTTTCCACTGCCAAAAATTCCTTCTGTATCAATTGCCATTTTTATCTAAGGAAATTTTTAAAAAATAAAATGGAAAGTTTACTTCAGTGATACAGTAGAAGCATAGTTTGAGTATAACTATCCTAAGTATTTAGAAACCCAAGGTGAAAAGCTGTTCAGGATGGGAAAGAATCCAGGGGCCCAGACAGAGGCCAGGAGACTTGGAGATAGACCTCTATTCCCAAGAGGACACTAAGAATCCAATGGACTGGGAATTCACACACTACGGACTGTAAGATTTAGGACAACAGAGTTGAAAGAGACTTTGAGATGTATGAATTCAACATCCTCATTTTACAAATGAGGGAACATCCTTTCAAAAGTTATATGAGCAATCAAGAATATACGAAAATGAGGCAGAATTTGTGTGATGGAAATTAGGAGTAGACAAATGTAGGTCCAAATTGATGTTCAATAACTTCACAATGGCTTAACCACCTTAGCCTTTTTGGACTCTAGCATTATTTACAAACATAGAAAAGGTAATACCTCCTTCCCAGTATGCTTGTGAAACTTAGATGAAACAAGAGCCAAGACTTCAAATTAACTTAGTTTTTAAAATTAAATTCATGAAATTCCAGTAGTAACATAGGAGTGGTTTAGTTTTAAGTTCAAAACAATATAGTTTCTTGAAAATGATATAGCACAGACAGGAAATAAGTTGAAAATTTTCCAACTCTTTTATTGAAATATAAGAAAATGATTCTCCAGAATGAAAGAGTAAACTTTTAGCAGGAAAAATTGTTTCAGAAAGACCTACCTGAAGGCCTATTTAACATTTTTGGACATGAAAGATAAAGAAACCAATGAGAATATAGGATAAAATATCATGTTAGTAATAAAGAAGAAATAAAGATGGCATCAGACATCAGGGTGTGGCACCTCAGCAATATTCAATGACAAAAGACAATGAAGTAACGCTTACAATACACTCACGTAGAGAAAGTATGAACCAGACAAGCTGTCCTTCAATTAGAGAACAGGCCAACAGGCTGAATATGTAAGAATTCAAGGAATAGCATTCCTATGAGCCTTTGCTAAGAATGATACTAGAAGGTAAACTGCAGCCAAGCAGGAGGTGATTGACAAAACTTTAGCAAAATAACTGCTTTCATTTATTTTGTTGTGTACCTTATGAAATTTTTCAAACATATACAAATGTAAAGAGAATAATGTAATGAATTTCATGTACCTGCCATCCAGTTTCAAAAGTTTCCATATTTTGCCAATCTTGTTTCATCTTTCAGCTTTTTCCCTAAACTTTCTTTTTTCTAAAGTATTTTTTAAAAACTTCTAAACATCATGGCAGTTCACATATAAATATTTAAATATACATTTCTAACTGAAGAACTTTTTAAAAAACATAAACCAGCACACCATTATCACACATAGCAAAATTAATAATTCTCTAAAAATCATCTAATATTCACATTTTCCTAAATATCTCAAAGATATCTTGTTACAGTTGGTTGTTTTGAAACAGGATACAAATAAGATCTATACAGCATATCTGGTTATTAAGTCACTTATATCTCCCTTCTTTTTTAATACTGTTAATCTGTGGGGAAACTGAGTCATCTATAAAATGGAATGTTCTGTATCTAGATATACCTGGTTGTTTTCTTGTGGGGCTAATTGCCTTGTTTTCCGTTACTCACATTTCCTATAAACTGGCAGTAATGTCTAAGTACTTGATTAGGTTTCGCTTTTTAGGCAACAATATTTCACAGGTGGTACTATGTACTTGTTCTTGCCTTGCCTCCCAAGGCACATAATATCTGGTTTGATTTTTAGTGATGCTAATATGGATGAGTGGCTTCAAATTGCACAGGTCTGACCCCATTCTGCTTTCACCTAATAGTTTAGAATTCATTATTTATTGTCTAGATCGATTATGTCATCAGAGGTTGCAAAATGTTTACTTTCAAATTCTGAAAAGCCCTATAAACAATAAAATGATTAGTAGAGAGATAAAATTAATAAGCATAAGACAATAGCTTTTCACATACTCAGATAGCAATCACTTAGAAAGATATAGTGGAAAAAAGAAACCATTTACAATAGGAACAAAGAAAACACCTACAAATAGAGTTTACAAGAAACATGTAAAACTTACGTGAAGTAAACTTTAAAATATTCCTAAAGGACGAAAGGTATCCTTGAATGAATAGAAAGGCACCCCAAAGTCTTGGACAGGTTAATGACCAATTCAGTAGATCTGGAGTGCAGCCCAAGATTCTGAGTTTCTTACAGCCTGCCTTCCCCAGAATTGCCTGCTCTGTGCCGTAGAGCAGTTATTCTCAAGATGTAGTCCCTAGACCAGTAGCATCAGTATCACCTGAGAACCTGTTAGAAATGCAGATTCTTTTGCCTCACTCCAGACCTACTGAATCAGACACCCTGGAGGTGGAGTTCAGCAATCCACATTTTAATAAGCCCTCCAGATGATTTTTATATGGACCAAAATTTGAGAACCACTGCCTTAGTGTTATCAAATTTAACTTGAACTGGAATCAGCTAGGATCATGTTAAACTGCAGGCTTGACTCGACAGGTTTTAGATACTGTCTGATTCTGCATTTCTAACAAGCTTCATCGCGATGCTGATGTTGACGATCTGAAGATAACATTTTGAGGGACAAGACTAGAAGAACAGTCTGTTTCCAGCTTACTGAAGGCCAGCCTAGTCCGAAACCCTCGCTTGCTATTTTTTCCTAGATATTAATAACAAATAATAGCTTAATGTGTTACTCCTCCCAATAATATGTTTGTGTTCCTTTCAAACAAAATTTAACCAAAAATAATTAAAAGTGGATCTCCAGCTTTGGTGGAGAAATTTTAGAGAGATACTTATCAGCATCTATCAAATCATGCTATAGATGCTATACTGCTAACTGGAACCTAAAGAAAAAGAAAACATTATTGAAGAAAATGCTCTCTATGCATAGAGAGAATGTATAAATGTATAAATACGATTTGCCTCTAATTTTTGTCTTTTTATAAATTTTGATTTTCATGTTAGTGTTCAGGCTCTATCGCTTCATATTGCCCCAAAATTCAGTGACTTAAAGCCACAAACATTTATTTAAGCTCATGATTTTTGGGGTCATGGAGTTGGATAGGCCATAGCAAGGACTTCTCTACAAAGCCTGCAGCCTCCACTGGAGTGGGTCAAATGTTTGGAGATGGCTACAATGATTTGACTAGGGCCATAGATCTGGGGCCTTTTGTTCTCACTGTTGGTTGGACTTCCTGGTCCTTCTCCATGTCATGTACACTGGGGCCTGAATGTTTAAAATGACTCCTTCGCTCACATGTCTGGCTCCTAAGCTAGAATATCTGGGATAATTGGAGCCATTGGGATCTCTCTCTCTCTCCCCCAGACCCCCCCCACCTGGCTAGCTTGGGCCTTTTCAGAGCTTGGTAGTCCCCGGGTAATTGCAGTTCTTACATAGTGACTTTTACCATACTGTTGAGCATTGCAACATTGTAAGAGACCAAGGCATAAACTGTGATACTGCTTAACAACCTACTTTTGTGTCTGCCATAGTTTATTGGTTCATAAGGTCAGATTCAAAGTGAGGACAAGACTACATCTACCAGAAGGAGCCATTGAACCATGTTTAATTTATCACATGTGCTGGTTAATTTCAGATGTCGACTTGATTGGATTAAGGGGCAGCCAGATAGTTATTAAAGCATTATTTCTGGGTATGTATATGGGGGTGTTTCCAAAAAAGATTGGCATTTCAATCAGTGGACTGAGTAATTAAGGAAAATCTGCCCTCACCTAATCTAGGCAGGCACCATACAATCCACTGAGGGCCTGGGTAGGACAAAAAAGGAGAGGATGGACAAATTTGCTCTCTCTCTCTCTCTCTCTCTGTCTCTCTCTGTCTCCCCTCGAGTTGGGTCACCACTCTTTTCTCTGTCTCCTGGAGTTGGGTCACCAATCTTCTCCTTCTCTATTGGCCCTTAGAAATAAAAACTTCAGGTTCCTTTGCCTTCGGCTCTGGGATTTGTACCATCAATTCCCCTGGTTCTCAGGCCCTCACACTGGGGCTTGAGCCACCCTACTCACTTACCTGATTCTCCAGCTTACAGGTGGCATGTCATGGGCCTTCTCAGCCTTCATAATCACATGAGCCAATTCCCACAATAAATCCTCTTATATATATATATACACACACAATATATATATAGCACATATATTTTATTATATATTTGTTGTATTTTGTTGTATACAATAATATATATAACAATATATATTCCCACAATAAATCCCCTTTCATATATATTTTATGTATATATACACACGCATAGACACGCAGACATACAGACACATACACACACATGCACACACGTGTATATGTATGTATGTATATATACTGTTGTACTGTTGGTTCTGTTTCTCTGGAGAATCCTGACTAATATACCACTGTTAAATGCTTATTAAAATGAGAGACCCAGGTACACCAAAGATACTCTAAAACTGCTTAGCTAGAACCAATTTAAATCCAAAAAAAAAAAAAAAAAAAAACAGCTCACTGTAAAACTTCTGAAAGTTCATCCCAGCCCAAGAAAACCCATGGTATATTGGCAAATACGTCATATTAGGACGTCTCTTTTTTCCCAGAGGGCCAATTTTTAAATCTTTATCATACTCTGCTGTTTGAAATCCAGATAACATTTCCAATATTTTAACCTCACAGCCCCTCACCACCTTCACCGACTCCCTATATAAAATCAGTAGTTCTTCACCATGACTGCACATTATAATCACTTAGGAAGCTTTTAAAAGAAATTTCAGTGTTCAGGCCCTAACCCAGAAAAGTTACATCAGGTTCTTAGGAAATGGGACCAGACATTGAGATTGTCAAAGGCCCCCAGGTGATTCCAGTGTGCAGCCAACATCGAGAGCTGCTGACAAACACAGATAGATGCTTTCCATCAAACCACTCACACCAACCTCTTAGCTTTTTCTTAATGATTCTGGGATCTAAAATGAGAGAAGTCCAAGCACTATCCACAAAGGAAGTTAAATATCCCCTGGCTTGTACAACAGAGAAAAATGAGAGGGAAATATTAGAAGATTAAGACAATTACCTTAGAGAATTCAGAACCACCAAAGTCTAAATAGAATAATATGGTTAGTAGTTGAAGTACCCGAAATATATCATGTGAGAAGCGATAGCAGTTTTCTGCTACCCAGTGACTTCTGGATTGCTTTAAGCAGTTTTTAGAGTAAATCAGTGGATCATCAGGCTTTGAAACAACTAATCTGAATCAATAATGTCATGGTTCTCTCGTTAAATGTATACATTTTCAGTGATGCTTTAAAGGTCTCAAATAGAAAACCATGCAAAAGTTTTAAAAGTTGCTTTGGATACATTTATTTTACAATAAATGTATTTCACATCCCTAATCCCTGTTCTGTCCCTGCCAGATACACACACAGACGTCTGACCCTGTACCTCCAAGTTCCCAAAGATATTGTATGTAGAAAAAACAAACCTTTTTTAATTGACATTCACACTCAACACTGAACAGTGCTTGCCACCAATTGTATGGGTTTTCTCCCACACAATTGGCCAATTCTCCAATACCAACTGGATATCTTAAATTCAATTCTGGCATTAATCGGCATTAAGTGCAGACCCCCAGCAGGTTAAGAGCTCAGTCCCGTAAGACCTCCCCCAACTTCAGACACCAGTCACAAGCAGTAGGTTCCAAAGTTACTCACATCTTCTATCTGACATGGCTACAAAGCAGAGGTTCCAATGAATCTCGGGACAGAGCTTTATTTACTTTCATCCATCTATTATAAAAGAATATAACTCAGAAACGGTCAGATGGAAGAGATGCGCAGGAACAGGTTTGGCAAAGGGGGCATGGCACTTCCACGGTCCCTTTGGGCACACCACCCCTCGTGTATTGAGCAACGCAGAAGCTCTCTGAACCCTGTCCTTTGGATTTTTATGGGAAGCTTTATTCTTGGGCATGATTGATTAAATCATTATCCATTTGTGAGCGACTCAACCTTCAGCCCCTCTCCCTTCCCCAAGGTCCGGAAGTGGGACTGAAAGTTCCAACCCTCTAAACACATGGTTGGTTCCCTTGGCAACCAGACCCCATTCTGAGGCCATTCAGAAGCCACTAACCATCAGTCATCTCATTTGCATACTACCAGACACATCACTTGGGAGGTCCCAAAGGTTTTAGGAGCTCTGCACCAGGAATAGGAAGAAAGATCAAACACATATTTCTTCTTGTAAATGACAATAACAGATATGTTCTGGGTCCTATACTTGTAGGATTCAGTTTGCCACCATGTTTCATGTTAATAAAAAGTTAATTTTCAGTTTTCTCAAACTAGGAGAGATAGACTCCCACTGATATAAGGTATGACCCACAGCACAAAACATAGTTCTTTTTTTAAGCACAATTCTTCCCAGAGATTTAAGGAGAATTTATGTACATATACACATACACATATATATGTGTATACTGACGTGGATATAGTACATTGTAGAATGCAAGATTTGCATTATTTCTGATAACTGTAAGACTGCAATACAGTTTTATGCCAGTACTGCTTTGGACAGTGTCCCCAGACCTTTAGTCAGGGTCAATTTACCCTACTATAGTCTGAATGTTTGTGTCTCCCCCAGTTTCATATGTTGAAATCCTAACCCCCAAGCTGATAGTATTAAGAAGCAGAGCCTTTGAGAAGTAATTGGGTCATGATGGTGGAGCCTCCAGGAATGGGATTAGTGGCTTATAAAAAATGCTCAAGGGAGTTGATTTGCACTTTCCACCATGGAAGGACACTGACTGAGAAGGCAGCAAGCAGTTCGCAACCTGGAAAATTGCTCTCATCAGAACCTGACCCACAATACTTGTAAGGGTCTACTAAATGTTTTTAATTTCTTTTAAAATCAGAAGAAAATACATAAACTTTTAGGCTGAAGAAAATGCTAATATATTCACCTTTTATCAATGCAGTTATAAATATGTATTTCTATATATATATATATATATTTGTTACTACTACTTTGAATGTAGGAAGTGGTTCACAAAGGCAAAAGTACATAAAGCTCACACAAATCATGATGCAGCCCTGCTTCCAGGGGCGTATTTTCAGTATACAGTGAAAACATGTGAAAAACTTTCAGTTTCAGGCATCATATTCTTGCAACTTTTCATTTTTGAGAACTGAGGTCTTCAGATTCTGAGGGAATGAATTCCAGAATTTCATACATCCTTAAAAGGATAGATTTGAAGGACAAAGACTCCTGCTGATCACACTGCAGGAGCCACTATGTAAGGCAATCTGTGTTAAGAGTAACTTGCTCACTCACAAGCCATTGCTTCTGCCCCTAAATTCTGCAACCAATATTTACAGAGACTGATGAGCCCTCTCACATGAGTCTCTCTGTTGAATGATAAAATCTTAGATCTTGGAGCAACATTTGGGCCTACTGAGCCCAACTCTCCACCAATGCAAGAGCATCTTTGTCACCCTTCAGCATCAATTTGAACACATACTGATGCTCCACTTGAGACCTTCAAAGCAGTTTCCTTTGTGTTATTGTCTTGTAAAGATACTCCAAATGTAAGAAAATACAGAGATACACAGGTTACTGGTGATAAGTTAGGAGGATCCCAGAATGAGCCTCCCACTCAGCACCATGAGTCAGTGATGGTGGATGAGCTACACATTGTGGGCAGTACCCACAAGGACCATTGTCGTCTCATCATCCTCAGGGCTAAGTTCCAGACCACTGTCCACCACTCTGTGGAGGGTGCTGTAGTGTTGCCGGCTTTGGTGGAAAGAATGCAGCTCTGAAGCAGCCTCCCAGGCAGCAAACGTAGGCATGGGAAAAGGATCTGGCCTCTTGTTTTCAAAAAAGCATTTCAGGTTCCTCTCGCTCAGCTTGTTGGCATAATCCAGAAATGTGTTTTCCAACTGCTCCTTCTCCTTTTGTGCATATGTCTTCCAAAAACTCAGCTGAAGGTAGCTAACTTTAGATCGGCAGCGAGCATAACATGTGGTGAGCAGAGAGAAGAAAGATGCTGAACAAATCAGGCACCATCCTAGAATCTTAACAAGAAAGAAATATTGAGTATACATGAAAGCAAAGTCATTTAGGGAGCTAGGGTGGTATTATTGAGAAGTGTATAGCTAAATTATTACCATGGTCTTTGGCATACCTCATTTGAAATCACTCATCTTAATTTGTAAACACTTTAAACTCACTTTTTAAATTTATTAGGCAAACTCAAAATAAAGTTAGTATTTACCTAATCTCTATTCTCCTCCCCAACATTGCTGGTGCAAAGAAATAACCAGAAGGCAGATAGATAGAGAAGAGTACAAAGTATAGGTTGCATAAGACTTACAGAAATCAAGCTCAGATAGTATTAGCTCTGAGAGGAAAATATTCTGTGCATAAGTAAATGTAGTCATTTGAGCAAATGACCAGCTCTTCAGCCAGGCATTTTTAGGCATTGATAAATGTATATACATAGCTAGTGACTAATTTTTTTTTCTGCCATTACTCACTGTCCATGGAAAAGGGAGACAGACGATACAATCAGGAAGCTGAAGCCATAAGAATTTAAAGGCTGAAAAAAAAGTAGGATCATTAAAACTTGAAAATGATTTGTCTTGATTTTTGATAATTAGAAAAAACAAACACTTTCCTGAATATGAAATGGTTCAGCTTTTCTGCCCTGGATCTTAAAAGCAAAAGTTTAAATAGCTCAAATTATCTTCTAACTTTTTTGGCTCTAATTCTGTTTTCACAATTGGAATTAATTTTATGTTTGGAAAACTAACATTTTTTTCAAGGTGTCTCTTGACATTTAGTTTAAATGATCCTTAATATTCTTTAGCATATGAGCCTATTTGAAAATAGAAATAATCTACAAATGAACCCATTCAGACCGTAACAAAACCACAAATAAGCTTTAAATCAGTGGTTCCCAACTTCTGGCTCAGATATAGAGTGTCTGTGAAGGGTCTCAACCTCTGCACCAATGCCAACTCTGGACTGGCACTACTCAGGTTTAAATCTAAACTTTCCCCTTACTGTGCATATTCTTGTGTCTCAGTTCCTTCACTTGTGAAATGGGGGTTACTCATCTTGAAGGGTAATTTGGTGGATCTAATGAAATCATGCTGGACACATGTGTTCATTAAGTTTTAGCTAATATTATATGCTGCTATTCTTCAAATGTATATACACTTATGTAATTGTGTTAATGAATTCATAATATCTTTCTATACTTATAATTAATGAGTGAGGCACAACTACCATCATGTGAAAGTCCTTGAATGGCTTGTGGTTGGCTACCTTGTATTTTCCTCTTTCCTTCATTGTCTATCTTCCTCTTTTTCCACAGCTGAGGCTTCTGTACGCCATCTCATCTCAATATCGGAGCCAGTTTCAGCTGAGTTATAAACTATTCCTTCAGCTTCAGGTCCCCTTCTCCCTTTCACATGACCTTTGCATTGACCGATGCTTCCCCTCAATTCACAGTACCCAGAGTCAAACTAGAGCATGGTGGATGCTTCCACAGCAGCCCTCAATAGTGTCTTATTTTGCATATGTCTTCCCCCAAACCCTGGCAGTTTTCCTCATGGACTTGGAACACCTACTGTGTACCAGAAACTTTATGCCCATTTATGTCTATCATCTCAAAATCTTCCAACAACTCTCCAAAGTAGGTGATATTACCACCAACTATGAGAAAACTGGGACTCAAAGAGGTCGAACCACTAGTTCTAGGTCACATAGCTAGTTATTGATAGCATCAGCATACAAACCCAAGGCCAGACAATTCCAAGACTGAGCTCTTTCCACTACTCCATACTATCTTCCTTAGGAATAGAGAGTCATCCAGCTAGATTTTTTGTTTATCTGCCCCACCCATGGATGAATGTTCTCTTCCACCTCCAGGCACATGTCCAACTATTATTGGTCTGGACTATATGTTGCCTCCTGCCTATCTGAACCTCTGTAGTCAGCACCTGCTGTTGATACAACTCCTCTTGCCCACATTCCTTATGTATCTTCCCACAGGAATCAGCCCCAGGTCCTTCTCATTCTGATGAAGAATCAGCAGGTCAGTGTGCTCAGTCTAAGCTATGACATGATGTGCATGGTTTCCTAGTGCCTGTGTTTAGAGCGGAGAAGCTCACACAATGATAGGTGTTTGGGCCTGACACTGACTGAATGGAGCCTGGTGCCTGAGGACACAAACCCTAAATCAATCACTCTATCGTAAGAGTTGTAAGTTATACCCTTCTTCAGTAAAAGACACAAGACATTTGGGAGCCTGATATGTTTTATCTAAGATGTGCTTTATGCATTAAAGAAAATATTTTGTTTTGGAGAATTTTTTGACTTACCAATTTATGAAGAGTATGGCTTTACTGCCAACCAGCTTTGGAGTATATGATTTTAAAAACAGACTTTGCCTTGATGTGTTGTTACCAAGGCAAATCCTTGTTGAAAAAGTAAAATAATGCTATTTCAGTGCCTTTATTCTGAAACAGATAGCATTCCTGACAATTTGTAGATCTGCTTATCAACTCTTACCGCTTGTTTTGCTTTTGGGAATGCAATTCTTACTACCTAGAAATGGGAGGTCAGTCCTTCCTAAGGCTGTACATCTGGATTTGTGTTCATGTGCCTGGAGGAATGACAGGCTACTTCCCTGCATCAATTAGGTAAAGATATGATTTCCTTCTGTTAAATAAAACAATGCCCCAATCTTGAGCTTCTGAAGTAATTAAGAACCCCTTTAGCTGTATAGCACAAAGAGTATGAAACATAATCTCCCTAGAGAGTATGGTCACTTTTTCACAGAAGCTATTTAAAAACTGCTGATTCCTACTTTACAAGGGAAATTCTTCTCAATCTTGGTAATATTTATACACAGAGATAGCGGTTGCCAGAAATCATTCAAGAGACTCTCTACACTAATTATATTACACGCAACTTTGAAAAGTATTAACTCATTTCATTCAACTACATTTTAATAGATGAATAATATATGTGTGTGTTTGAGAAACGAACTTGAATATAAATAATTGATAGAAGGCAGTAATTTCCAATTACAGCTCTGCCATTAACACTCAATTTATGATTTAGTGTTAGGCATTATTTATTTACAAAGTCAACCCAGAGAGAATGTTTTAAAGTACTTAAGTATTTACTATTTACATATGGACAATCCAGTGGATATTTTCTTTTCAGAACCGGAAAAGAGATAATCCATTCAGCAACTTTACTGAACCATCCAGCCTTTCAAAAGCTTTTCCTGAGATAGTCTCAATGCTGCATCAGGTTTCAGTTTCCATTTAGTTTCAAAATATTCTGACAGGACACAGACTCAGCCCTGGCTGAAAGGAGGACAGAGAGAACGCTTCAAGCTCAGGCTGAGAGAAAACGGCGAGTTTGTGTTTTCTTACCTGAGACTGGGCCTGAAGGGACAGTTTCAGTTCTTCATTGATGGTAGGTAGCATGCTAGTTTTGCCACAAGAAACTTTGTGAAGTTCTTCCCGGCACTCTTTGGGCTTACCCTTGCAAATCAGTTCCAGGAGTCCCGAACTTCTCGTCCCGCTCATGGCACATTCATAGAAAGTTCCATTGAGCAGAGCCACAGAAAGCCACATCACTGGAGCCACCAATGAGCTCAGAGTGATCTGGCCGAGGACGTAGAAGAAACGGCAGCTGTGGCCTCTGGGAAATATTTTCCTGGGATTCACACAGCAGCCTGTGAAGAGTCTCCATGACCTATTGTTCAGAAAGAATCCCAGGATCAGTAACACCCAGGCAGGAGCAAAGAGGAAAACCAGCCCATAGGTCATATTCTCAGTGCTGCAGGGGCACTTAAAAGCCACAACAGAAAAGAGACGCTCACTTCCCACGGTCAGCAGAGCCATGAAGCTGTAGCCAATAACAGTTTTCTGATTAAGGAAGAATTTTAAAATGCTCTGAAAAGCATCCATGTTGGAGATGCACAAAGAGGGAAAATGTTGTGCCTTTGTTATTGGCAGAGCAGCTGTGGCAGTGGCTGAGAGTGGAGCTCTTTCTTCATCAGAAACAGCAGTCCTTCTTCTCAGACTGAATTGAGCCAGATAAGGAAACAGTGTCATTCCTTAGGAATGACTGTTTCTCAACATGTTTAGATAATGCCTCCTACTGGTGGAAACAGGGCTGTGATACTGCAGCCTAAAGGCTGAGAATAAATTCAAAGTGCACAGGCTCCATTTTTACATTCTTTCCATGTGGCTTGGGTTGAAAGTCAGAAAAGAAATTCTCACTCATACAAATAATAGTCTAGGAATTTTCCAGTGTAAGGAATCAACATTAACAGAAAGAGGTTTCAGCCGATTGATCAGGAGACAAATCAAATCTGCAAACCTTGAATTTTTTTCCTCTTGCTATGACTTGAGATTTGGAAGACAGGGATTTGTTTTCTTTTTTCATATATATAAATACATATGAAAATTATATATATATATATATCAATAGCTTTTGGGGTACAAGTGGGTTTTGGTTACACGGATGAATTATGTGTGTGTATATATATATAGTGCTGAATTCAGAGATTTTAGTGCACCCATCACCGGATATGTATGTGTTACCCAATATGTATTATTTTATCCCTCACCCCAATTCCACTCTCCGTCTTTCTGGGTCTCCAAAGTCCATTACACCACTCCATATGCCTTTATGTACCCACAGCTTAACTCTCACTTATAAGTGAGAACTACAGTTTTTGGTTTTCCATTTCCAAGTTACTTTGCTTGGAATAAGAGCCTCTAGCTCCAACAAGTTGCTTCAAAAGACAATATTTCATTCTTTTTTATGACTGAGTAGTATTCCATGGTGTATATACACCACATTTTCTTTATTCATCAGTTGATGGTTACTTAGATTGGTGTCATATCTTTGCACCTGTGAATTGTGTTGCAATAAATATACATGTGAAGATTTTTTTAAAAAAATATAATGACTTCTTTTTCTTTGGGTAGATTCCCAGTAGTGAGATTGCTGGATTGAATAATAGATTTACTTTTAATACTTAAAGTTCTTTCTTTAAGAACTAAAGAAAAGTGCGGTGGTTCATGCCTGTAATCCCAGCATTTTGGGAGGCTGAGGCAGGTGCATTGCTTGAGCCCAGGAGTTCGAGACCAGCCTAGGCAACATGGTGAATCTCCATCTCTACAAAAAAACCCCCCAAAATTAGCCAGGCTTGGTGGCATGCACCTGTAGTCCCAGCTACTCAGGAGGCAGAGATGGGAGGATTGCTTGAGCCCAGGAGGCTGAGGTTGTGGTGAGCCAAATCATGCCACTGCATTCCAGTCTGGGTGACAGAGCAAGACCCTGTCTCATAAATAAATAAATAGAAGGAAAGAAAGAAATCTCCATACTGTTTTTTATAGAGATTGTACTGATTTACATTCCTACCAGCATTCTACCAAAATTCTGTTTTCACAAAATTCATACCAATATCTATTGTTTTTGCCTTTTTAGTAACAGCCATTATTACTAGGATAAGGTGATATCTCATTGTGATTTTAGTTTACATTTCTCTGATGATTGGTGATGTTGAGCATTTTTTCATGTTTGTTGGCCATTTGTGTGTCTTCTTTTGTGAAATGTCTACTGATGTCATTTGCCCACTTTTTGATGGAATTATTTGTTTTTTTCTTGCTGATTTGAGTTCCTTGTAGATACCAGATATTAGTCTTTTGTCAGATGCATAGTTTACAAATATCTTCTTCCATTTTGTGGGTTGCCTGTTTACCCTGATGTTCATTTCCTTTGCTGTGCAGAAGCTTATTAGCCTAATTAGGTCTCATTTATTTATTTTTGGTTTTGTTGCATTTGCTTTTTGGGTCTTAGTCATAAATTCTTTGCCTAGGCCAATGTCCAGAAGAGTTTTTATTAGGTTTCCTTCTAGAATTTTATGGTTTCACATCTTAGATATAAGTCTTTGATTCATCTTGAGTTGATTTTTGTATATGGTGAGCAACAGGGATCCAGTTTCATTCTTCTACATGTTGCTATCCTGTTTTTCAAGCACCTTTTAATGGATGCAGTGTCCTTTCCCCAGTTTATGTTTTTGTATGCTTTGTCAAACATCAATTGGTTCTGGGTTCTCTATTCTGTTCCATTGGTCTGTGTATCTACCTCTGTACCAGTACTATGCTGTTTTGATAACTATACCTTTGTAGTATAATTTGAAGTCAGGTAATGTGATGCCTCCAGATTTTTTCTTTTGGCTTAGAATTGATTTTGCTGTTGGGGCTCTTTTTTTGGTTCCATATAAATTTTAGGATTTTTTTTCTAATTCTGTGAAAAATGATGTTGGTATTTTGATAGGAATTGCAATGAATCCATAGATTGCTTTGGGAAGTTATTTATAATTAATTATGGTTATTTTCACAATATTGATTCTTCCAATCCAGGAGCATGGCATATATTTCCCTGTGTTTGTGTCATCTATGACTTCTTTCAGCTGCATTTTATAGTTCTCCTTATAGAGATCTTTCACCTCTTTCATTAAGTATATTCCTCGGTGGGTTTTTGTTTTTTTGTTTGTTTGTTTGTTTGTTTTGTAACTATTATAAAAGGGGTTGAGTTCTTGATTTGACTCTTTGGTTGTTGTTGGTGTATAGCAGGGCTAATGATTTGGGTACATTAGTTTTGTAAACTAAGACTTTACTAAATTCATTTATCAAATCTAGTAGTCTTTTGGAGGAGTCTTTAGGGTTTTCTAGATACATGATTATACTGACAAACAGAGATAGTTTGACTTCCTCTTTTCTAATTTGGATTCCCTTTATTTCTTTTCTTGGCTGATTGCTTTGGATGAGATTTCTATTAATAGCACTATGTTGAATAGAAGTGGTGAAAGTAGGCATCCCTGTCTGTTCCACTTCTTAGGGGGAATGCCTTCAACTTTTGCCATTTCATTTTCTATCTTCCTAAACTGGCTAATGTTAGAGGTCAAATTTTAGGATTTGAGATATGTGCTTTTTAGTTGGGAAAGTTTAGGAAGAGTTTGAGTTTTGAAGGAAAGTCAAAATGAGGAGTCCTCATCATTTCTTTCCTAGGCTGTAATAGTAACCTTTTGATTAGTATCTCTGCCCTTGACCTCATGCTCACACCCATCCATAACCCTAAATCCATCCTCTATGCTGACAAGAAAAGGATCCCTCTAAAACTGAAATTTAATTCTGCATTAGCCAGTTCACACCTTTGGGGCTCACAGCTGCTCACAAGTTGATGTATGTAGAGCTTCCCTGAACTCCATCATGGTATTTTATGCTCATGAGATGTTCCCACTACCTAGAATGTCTTTGTCGCTTCCCTCCAGACCCCTAGTCTTGTCTGCCCGGCAAACATTCAGTCAATAGATGCCCATTCTATAATTTTGTCTTGCAAATGGCTACTGAACTCCCACTGTGTGCCAGGTACTGTGCCAGAATGGCGGTGCTCAAGAAGTGTCTGTTGAATAAATGAAGAATGAATAAGGAATCTCTTAGTCCTTCTGATTATAAGTAATTTAAGAAAATTGCTTCCATTTCTCTCCTACACAGCTCTTAATTTTAAAAATTAATTAATTTCTGCACTTGAAATTTCATTAATAAACTTCAAAGTCCAGGCCTGTGTGTTTTGTGAAAAGAAATTGCCTTGGACTAGGAGCCAAGGAATTAAGTTATAGTATGGTCTTGGCAGTGTCATTTGGCTTATCTGAACACCAGTTTACTTATTTGTGAAACTAAGGCCTTAAAAGACACAGTCTGCAAGTTTCTTCCATTTCCACATTGTAAAATTCTTCAAGCAATGTAAAACAGCAGACCTTTTTGCGAAGTTACTTTATAATTCATTTATGCACCTCCCGCCACTACCACTTGCTCCTTAGAGACTTGTCTTTGATAGTAGAGTAGTCCCCTATTACCTACAGGGGATACCTGCTACGATGACCTCCATTAGGGGATACCTGCAACCAAGACCCACAGGGGATACCTGCAACCAAGACCCCCAAACTGCAGATAGTACCAAACCTGTATATATTATGTTTTTCTAAAATCTGCTAACTGAGGCAGTTAACAAGTGACCCATGAGCAGGTCATACCATAAACAGTGTGAATGCACTGGACAAAGGGATGATTCACGTTCTGGGCAGTATGGAGTAGGGACAGTGAGAGGTTTCATCACACTGCTCAGAAGCACAATTTAAAACTTATGAATTATTTATTCTAGAATTTTCTATCGAATATTTTCAAATTATGTTGACCACAGGTAACTGAGACCACAGATAACAGCCAGCAATCCAAAATTGTTCCCAAATGTATTCTTGGGTCTAATCTGCCCCTAGCATCCTCTGCTTTGACTGTCACCATACTGTTGTGGCAAATGTGTCCTGGGTCCCTTCAAATCCAGGGTTTTATACTTTGCTAGTATCAGTGTGACAAATATCAACTGATATGTTGATGATTAGTTGTATTTTAATTTCTTACTCCCTGAAAGGATATATATCTTTTTAAAAGTTTTTTGAAAATAATGCTTTGATGTAATTTTTTATAAACCATATTCTTTCCACAGAAAATTAGCCTCTTAACAATATTCTATACAAGTAAAAATGGTATTTTCATTTATTTATTTTTATACTTTAAGTTCTAGGGTACATGTACACAACATGCAGGTTTGTCTCATAGGTATACATGTGCCATGATGGTTTGGTGCACCCATCACCTCATCATTTACATTAGGTATTTCTCCTAATGCTATCCCTCCCCCAGCCTCCCAGCCGCTGACAGGCCCCATTGTGTGATGTCCCCCTCCCTGTGTCCATGTGTTCTCATTGTTCAACTCCCACTTATGAGCTAGAACATGTGGTGTTTGGTTGTCTGTCCTTGTGATATCTTGCTGAGAATTATGGTTTCCAGCTTTATCCATGTACCTGCAGAGAACATGAACTCATCCTTTTTAATAGTTGCATGGTATTCCATCATGTATATGTGCCACATTTTCTTTATCCAGTCTATTATTGAACATTTGGGTTGATTCCAAGTCTTTGCTCTTCTGAATAGTGCCATAGTAAACATACATGTACATGTGTCTTTATAGTAGCATGATTTATAATCCTTTGGGTATATACCCAGTAATGGGATGGCTGGGTCAAATGGTATTTCTAGTTCTAGATCATTGAGGAATCACCACACTGTCTTCCACAATGGTTGAACTAATTTACACTCCCACCAACAGTGTAAAAGTGTTCCTATTTCTCCATGTCCTCTCCAGCATCTGTTGTTTCCTGAGTTTTTAATGATTGCCATTCTAACTGGCATGAGAGGGTATTTCATTGTGGTTTTGATTTGCAATTCTCTGATGAACAGTGATGATGGGCATTTTTTCATGTGTCTGTTGGCTGCATAAATGTCTTCTTTTGAGAAGTGTCTGTTCATATCCTTTGCCCACTTTTTGATGGGGTTTTTTTCCTTATAAATTTGTTTAAATTCTTCGTAGATTCTGGATATTAGCTCTTTGTCAGATGGGTAGATTGAAAAAAATTTCTCCCATTCTGTAGGTTGCCTGCTCACTCTGATGATAGTTTCTTTTGCTGTGCAGAAACTCTTTAGTTTAATTAGATCCCACCTGTTTATTTTGGCTTTTGTTGCCATTGCTTTGGGTGTTACAGTCATGAAGTCTTTGCCCATGCCTATGTCCTGAATGATATTGCCTAGGTTTTCTTCTAGGATTTTCATGATTTTAGGTTTTACGTTTAAGTCTTTAATCCATCTTGAGTTAGTTTTTTGTATAAGGTATAAGGAAGGGATCCAGTTTCGGCTTTCTACATATGGTTAGCCAGTTTTCCCAACACCATTTATTAAATAGGGAATCCTTTCCCCACTGCTTGTTTTTGTCAGGTTTGTCAAAGATCAGATGGTTGTACATGTGTGGTATTATTTCTGAGGCCTCTGTTCTGTTCCATTTGTCTATATATCTGTTTTGGTACCAGTACCATGCTCTTTTGGTTACTGTAACCTCATAGTATAGTTTGAAGTCAAGCAGCGTGATGCCTCCAGCTTTGTTCTTTTTGCTTAGTATTATCTTGGCTATGTGGGCTCTTCTTGGGTTCCACATGAAATTTAAAGTAGTTTTTTCTAATTCTTTGAAGAAAGAAGGTGGTAGCTTGATGGGGATAGCATTGAATCTATAAATTACCTTTGGTAGTTTGGCCATTTTCATTATATTGATTCTTTCTATTCATGAGCATGGAATGTTTTTCCATTTGTTTGTGTCCTCTCTTATTTACTTGAGCAGTGGTTTGCAGTTCTCCTTGAAGAGGTCCTTCACATCCCTTGTAAGTTATATTCCTAGGTATTTTATTCTCTTTGTAGGAATTGGGAATGGGAGTTCACTCATGATTTGGCTCTCTGTTTGTCTGTTATTGGTGTATAAGAATGCTTGTGATTTTTGCACATTGATTTTGTATTCTGAGACTTTGCTGAAGTTGCTTATCAGCTTAAGGAGATTTTGGGCTGAGATGATGGGGTTTTCTAAATATACAATCATGTCATCTGCAAATAGGGACAATTTGACTTCCTCTTTTCCTGATTGAATACTCTTTATTTCTTTCTCTTGCTTGATTGCCCTGGCCAGAACTTCCAATACTATGTTGAATAGGAGTGGTGAGAGAGGGCATCCTTATCTTGTGCCGGTTTTCAAAGGGAATGTTCTCATTTCTGCCCACTCAATATGATATTGGGTGTGGGTTTATCATAAATAGCTCTTATTATTTTGAAATACGTCCCATCGATACCTAGTTTATTGAGAGTTTGTAGCATGAAGGGTTTTTGAATTTTTTCGAAGGCCTTTTCTGCATCTATTGAGATAATCATGTGGTTTTTGTCTTTGGTTCTGTTTATGTGATGGATTACATATGTTGAACCAGCCCTGTATTCCAGGCATGAAGCCGACTTGTTGGTAGTGGATAAGCTTTTTGTTGTGCTGCTGGATTTGGTTTGCCAGTATTTTATTGAGGATTTTTGCATTGATGTTCATCAGGGATATTGGCCTAAAATTCTTTTATGTCGTGTCTCTGCCAGGCTTTGATATCAGGATGATGCTGGCCTCATAAAATGAGTTAGGGAGGATTCCCTCTTTTTCAGTTGATTGGAATAGTTTCAGAAGGAATGGTACCAGCTTCTTTTCATACCTCTGTGTAGAATTTGGCTGTGAGTCCGTCTGGTCCTGGACTTTTTTTGGTTGGTAGGCTATTAATTATTGCCTCAATTTCAGAACCTATTATTGGTCTATTCAGAGATTCAATTGCTTCCTGGTTTAGTCTTGGGAGGGTGTATGCGTCCAGGAATTTATCCATTTCTTCTAGATTTTCTAGTTTATTTGTGTAGAGGTGTTTATAGTATTCTCTGATGGTAGTTTGTATTTCTGTGGGATCAGTGGTGATATTCCCCTTTATCATTTTTTATTGTGTCTATTTGATGATTCTCTCTTTTCTTGTTTATTAGTCTTGCTAGTGGTAGATCTATTTTGTTGATCTTTTCAAAAAACCAGTTCCTGGATTCATTGATTTTTTGAAGGGTGTGTGTGTGTGTGTGTGTGTGTGTCTATCTCCTTCGGTTCTGCTCTGATCTTAGTTATTTCTTGTCTTCTGCTAGCTTTTGACTTTGTTTGCTCTTGCTTCTCTAGTTCTTTAATTGTGGTGCTGATTTTAGATGTTTCCTGCTTTCTCTTGTGGGCATTTAGTGCTATAAATTTCCCTCTACACACTGCTTTAAATGTGTCCCAGAGGTTCTGGTACATTGTGTCTTTGTTCTCATTGGTTTCTAAGAACATCTTTATTTCTGCCTTCATTTCATTATTTACACAGTAGTAATTGGAGCACGTTGCTCAGTTTCCATGTAGTTGTGCAGTTTTCAGTGAGTTTTTTGCTCCTGAGTTCTAATTTGATTACACTGTGGTCTGAGAGACAGTTTGTTATAATTTCTGTTCTTTTACATTTGCTGAGGAGTGCTTTCCTTCCAACTATGTGGTCAATTTTGGAATAAGTGCAATGTAGTGCTGAGAAAAATGTATATTCTATTGATTTGGGGTGGAGAGTTCTGTAGATGTCTATTATGTCTGCTAGGTTCAAAGCTGAGTTCAAGTCCTGGATATCTTTGTTAATTTTCTGTCTCATTGATGTGTCTAAGATTGACAGTGGGGTGTTAAAGTCTTCCTCTATTATTGTGTGGGAGTCTAAGTCTCTTTGTAGGTCTCTAAGGACTTGCTTTATGAATCTGGATGCTCCTGTATTGGGTGCATATATATTTAGGATCATTAGCTCTTCTTGTTGAATTGATCCCTTTACCATTACGTAATGGCCTTCTTTGTCTCCTTTGATCTTTGTTGGTTTAAAGTCTGTTTTATCAGAAATCAGGATTGTGACCCTTGCTATTTTTTTTCTTTCCATTTGCTTGGTAGATCTTCCTCCATCCCTTTATTTTGAGCCTCTGTGTGTCTTTGTACGTGAGTTGGGTCTCCTGAATACAGCACACTGATGGGTCTTGACTCTTTTTTTTTTTTTTTTTTTTGAGACAGATTCTCGCTCTGTCGGCCAGGCCGGAGTGCAGTGGTGTGATGTCGGCTCACTGCAAGCTACGCCTCCTGGATTCACGCCATTCTCCTGCCTCAGCCTCCCGAGTAGCTGGGACTACAGGTGCCCACCACCATGCCCAGCTAATTTTTTGGTATTTTTAGTAGAGACGGGATTTTTCCATGTTAACCAGGATGGTCTTGATCTCCTGGCCTTGTGATTCGCCTGCCTTGGCCTCCCAAAGTGCTGGGACTACCGGCGTGAGCCATCACACCCAGCCAATGGGTCTTGATTCTCTATCCAATTTGCCAGTCTGTGTCTTTTAATTGGGGCATTTAGCCCATTTACATTTAAGGTTAATATTGTTATGTGTGAATTTGATCCTGTCATTATGATGCTAGATGGTTATTTTGCCCAGTAGTTGATGCAGTTTCTTCATAGTGTCAACAGTCTTTACAATTTGGCATATTTTTGCAGTGACTGGTACTGGTTGTTCCTTTCCATGTCTAGTGCTTTCTTCAGGAGCTCTTGTAAGGCAGGCCTGGTGGTGACAAAATCTCTCAGCATTTGCTTGTCTGAAAAGGATTTTATTTCTCCTCCACTTATGAAGCTTCATTTGGCTGGATATGAAATTCTATGTCGAAAATCCTTTTCTTTAAGAATATTGAATATTGGCTCCCACTCTCTTCTGGCTTGTAGAGTTTCTGCAGAGAGATCCTCTGTTAGTCTGATGGGCTTCCTTTTGTGGGTAACCCAACCTTTTTCTCTGGCTGTCCTCAACATTTTTTCCTTCATTTCAATCTTGGTGAATCTGAGAATTATGTGTCTTGGGGTTGCTCTTCTCAAGGAGTATCTTTGTGGTGTTCTTTGTATTTCCTGAGTTTGAATGTTGGCCTGCCTTGCTAGATTGGGGAAGTTCTCCTGGATAATATCCAGAAGAGGGTTTTCTAACTTGGTTCCATTCTCCCCATCACTTTCAGGTACACTGATCAAATGTAAATTTGGTCTTTTTACATAGTCCCATATTTCTTGGAGGCTTTGTTCATTTCTTTTCACTCTTTTTTTCTCTAATCTTGCCTTCTCACTTTATTTCATTAATTTGATCTTCAGTCACTGATATCCTTTTTTCCGCTTGATCCAGTTGACTACTGAAACTTGTGTCTGCTTCATGAAGTTCTTGTACTACGGTTTTCAGCTCCATCAGCTCATTAAAGTGCTTCTCTACACTGGTTATTCTAGTTAGCCATTTGTCTAAACTGTGTTCAAGGTTTTTAGCTTCCTTGCGATGGATTAGAACATGCTCCTTTAGCTCGGAGAAGTTTGTTATTACTGACCTCTGAAGCCTACTTCTGTCAACTTGTCAAACTCATTCTCCATCTCCAGTTTTGTTCCCCTGCTGGTGAAGAGTTGTGTTTCTTTGGAGGAGAAGAGGTGTTCTGGTTTTTGGAATTTTCAGCTTTTCCGCTCTGTTTTCTCCCCATGTTTGTGGTTTTATCTATCTTTGGTCTTTGATGTTGGTGACCTACCAATGGGGTTTTGGTGTGGATGTCCTTTTTGTTGATGTTGATGCTATTCCTTTCTGTTTGTTAGTTTTCCTTCTAACAGACAGGTCCCTCAGCTGCAGGTCTGTTGGAGTTTTCTGGAGGTCCACTCCAGACTCTGTTTGCCTGGGTATCACCAACAGAGGCTGCAGAACAGCAAATATTGTTGTCTGATCCTTGTTCTGGAAGCTTCGTCCCAGAGGGGCACCTGCCTGTATGAGGTGTCTGTCAGCTCCTACAGCGAGGTGTCTCCCAGTCAGGCTACACGGGGGTCAGGGACCCACTTGAGGAGGCAGTCTCTCTGTTATCGGAGCTCGAACATCATGCTGGGAGAACCACTGCTTTCTTCAGAGCTGTCAGGCAGGAATGTTTAAGTCTGCAGAAGTTGTCTTCTGCCTTTTGTTCAGATATGCCCTGCCCCCAGAGGTGGAATCTAGGAAGGCAGTAGGCCTTGCTGACCTGTGGTGGGCTCCACCCAGTTAGAGCTTCCCTGCCACTTTGTTTACACTGTGAGCATGGAACTGCCTACTCAAGCCTCAGCAATGGCAGACACCCCTCCCCCCACCAAGTTTCAGCATCCCAGGTCAATCTCAGTCTGCTATGCTAGCAGCGAGCAAGGCTCCGTGGGCATGGGACCTGCCGAGCTAGGCACAGGCTTTGGAGGGAATCTCCTGAGGGAGGGAATCTCCTGTTCTGCCGGATGTGAAGACCGTGAGAAAAGTGCAGTATTTGGGCAAAAGTGTACCATTCCTCCAAGTACAGTCACTCATGGCTTCCCTTGGCTAGGAAAGGGAAATCCCCTGACGCCTTGAGCTTCCCATGTGAGGCGATGCCCTGCCCTGATTTGGCTCACTCTCCATGGGCTGCACCCACTGTCCAACCAGTCCCAGTGAGATGAACCAGGTACCTCAGTTGGAAATCACCCATCTTCTCTGTTGATCTCGCTGGAGCTGTAGACCGGAGCTGTTCCTATTCAAGAATCTTCGAAGTGATTCACAAGTAAAAATACTTAAGTTCACAGCATAGGATCAATAAATTGCAAAGCTAAGGGTGAAGCCAGACTTCCTGACTATAGACTCCATGTGCTTAACCATTGTGCTGCAATGCCTAGAACAGGGTATTTGTTTAGTCTGCTAATAGTTATTTGTTCTAGACCAAGTTTTAGTAATTTTGTTTTCTTCTTATCAGGTTGCTTTCAAGATGTATCTGGGAATTACACCAAGTGTGACCTGTAACAATTCAAGCAGAAATGAATTTTCCCTGATTCTAGACAAGAATCCTCTGGTGGAGTTTGTGGAAGAGCTCCCTGCTGGACGATCTTCTCTGTGCTACTGCAACTTGCTGTGTGGGATTATCAGAGGTGCCTTGGAAATGGTAAAGTTGAATAAGTGAAGAATGAATGAAGAATCTCTTAGTCCTTCTAAGACTAAAATAAGATAACCAATACACATAATTCATTTTGCTAGGTACATTGGTTATCTAATAATGTGTTACAAAGTACCCCTAAAATGTAGCAGTTATAAAAACAAACATTTATTTTCTCACACAGTTTCTGAGGATCAGAAATCTGGGAGCAGCTTAGCTAGGTTGTTGTCACTCAGAGTCTTTCATGGCTTAATACACATGCAGTTAGGCTGCTGGCCAGGGCTGCAACCTCTGGTAACTTGACTGAGGCTGGAGAATCTACTTCCAAGCTCACTCACACAGCCCCAGTGCCTTACTGGCAGTTGGCAGGAGGCTTCATGAGGTTCCTGGCCACATGGACCTCTTTGTAGATCTAATCACAACATGGCCACTTATGCGGCCAACCCTGGTGCCATGGAGGAGTGGGTTACCTGAGGGTGTGAATAACAGGAAGTAGGGATCATTGGCCATTTTGGAGGCTGGATTTTATACCTGAATTATTAATTGGTTTAACTAAAACAGTTATTAGTATCTGCTAAGTGTCAGGCACTGAGTATACACAGATGAACAAGACATAGTTGCTGCCTTTAAAGAATGTGCTTTCTAATGGAGAAGTCAGATGTACAAATAGGTATAATTAAGGCTATGAGAGAACCTGTGGCAGGAAAAACTTCCTAGACTTCCTAAGGAAACTCTAAATTGGCTTTTGAAAGAAAAATAGGAGTTAGATAAAAGCCTTGGGTAAGAGGAGCAGGAAAAAATAATACAATAGGTAGAAGAATCAGCATGTCCAAAGGTACAAAAAGAATGTTTCAATCAAGGAACAAGGAACTTGAATTAGTTCAGTATGACTGACATATAAATTGAGAGACAGATTGTCATGAGAAAGGAGGTTTAAATTTTTTACAGAAGACTGATTTTAAGAAAAGGAGTTCATATGACAAGCTTGGAAATTCAGATTTTTACATTGGAAGCAACAGAAATCAATATAGGTTTAAAAACAGTGGAATAGTATTTTGAAACTTGTGTTTTAGGAATTTCATTTCTTTATCAACCAAATGAAAGTATATCAGAGGGAACAATGCTGAAGGAAAAGATGAAGGCACTTTGGAAGTTATGATGGTAACCTCAGGTAAAACCAGAACAAAGCCTTGACAGCAGGAATAGGGAGAGGAAGACCATTTGAACAACATCAAAAAGATGGAACAGATAAAACTAGGTTATGAACTGGCTGAAAGGAACGACATTGAGAAAAAGGTTCAAGAATGATTTGTAAGTTTCTGAGCAACCTGTAGAGATGGTTGTGCTATTAAACCAAGAGGAGCAAAACCAAGAGGAGTGCATTTGGGCTTGGTAGAGACAAAGTGAGGAGTTCAATTTTGAGCCTGCTGGAGTTGAGGTGTTTAACACATGCAAGTGAGGCTGCCCAGCAAACGGTTGTTTATCCCTGTCAGGAGTTCACAGAGAGACATGGATTGAAGAAACATTAGAATTGGAAAAGAATGCCTGGACAGAGTCTGTAGAGCAAGAAGAAAAGGGAGTAACAGAACCATAGGAAGCAATAAAATATAATAAGTAGGGTAAATAGAGAGCACAAAGGCTGAAAAGGATACCAAGAAAGAGAAATCAGAGGGAGGAAAAGAAGGAGTCATAGAAACAAGGGAGGAGAGCATTTCAAGAAGACAGAGTGATTAATAAGAACAAGTACAGCAGAGGGGTCTAAGTTAAACCAGACCTGAAAAATATTCACAACATTTAGGAACCAAAAGACCCAGGAGGGTCTTGGTAAAAGCTCCTTTGGGAAAGTGGAGGGAAAGAAGACAATCTGTCAAAGATTGGTGAGCCAACAACAGCTTAGGAAGAGATGAGAGTCATCAAAGTCTCACTTTCCCAGAAGCTTAGCTATTAAGAATAGTGTGACCAGATAGCAACCAAAGTCTTGCCATGTATTCATCTACCTAATAATGAGGCATGCATGTAATTTTAAATTATTTCTGATAATTAGGGGGAAACAGAATAACAAGTAATCCAAAAGCATAAAACAATAGAAACAATGTATTGTTCACACAGATTCTCCAGGCTTCCACCCTAGCATCTTTTTAGACTTGTCCTGTAGTCGGTGGCCATGAGATCAAGGAAGGGGTGGGAAAGCATTCTGAGCGTTTATGGGCAAAGGGAGAAACCATAAAACCAAGTCAGAAATAGGAAAAGAATGTCTTCTACTCTTATAGATAACAGTTGATTATATTTGCTGAATGACAGCTGGCATCAGACCTCATGTGTCCCCAAATATCCAAATAGCTTCGACATTGTCTCCCTGTTCATTTAACTTATTTTCTGTTAAATTTTGACAAAGACTTAAAAAATCTTATGGAAGAAAAAGTCGAGGATGAATTTTGCTTCTGTATTTCCAAGTGCAGTCTATGTCCTTCTGCTAAATGGTAGGCATTGCAAGGCCAGGCCCAGTATGAGTCAGATAATTTGGTACACTAAGGGTTTAATAACTTGAGGCTGACTAGCTAAGGAATTCTTAGTGAGAGAGGGGAGTGAGTCAGGTAAGATTCAATAAATATCAATTAATTTCCTGCTACACGTGGGCATTTTTCACATATTATTTGCTTTTACTAGGTGCTTTTACTTATTTATTTTTCCCAATAAAACAAAATAACTCTGAATAAATACACTATTGGGGGTAGGTCAGCAATATCATGCTGCTCTTATGTGGACACATGTTAATGAATAAAGAAGTAAGCCCTGCTTACTTCAGTGCCTGGGAAATGGGAAATACCTTACAGAGAAAAAGAAGGCCTGAGTATCAAATATTCGTGTCTGTAATTTCAATCTTCAATTTTATATCTATAATTCATTTAATTGATATTACTCTCAAAGCCTTCAAACCATAAGTGACTGCTAAATGTTGTTAGAATAAGTGATTATGTTATTTAGCGAATGACAGAATGATTTATGGCAAATCTGTTTGAGAGCAATCATTTAAGAATCCATTTATTCTTGGAAATTCTGCTGACTAAGCACACTGGGTCAAGGCTATCTTCGAGCTGGGAATTTGTGTTCTTCTAAAGATGGATCCATAATTCAGCCTTGCACAGTGAGCTAAGCTTGGCAGAGTCTGGGTGTCCCAGTCATCCTAGTTGGCCTGGACCACCCTTCTCTTTGCAGAGTCACACCACAGAGCTGACACACAGCTGTACCATCTCTGGAGGATACTCAGTAAAGGGCCCTTTATCCATGAACAAGCTTTTTAAAAAATCATTTCTTAAGGAACATAAAGAAAGCTGAAAAAAGACTGAGAAAAATTTAGTTTTCTGTTTTTTAATTAAATGACACAGGCCTGTTTTTTTCTTCTTTCCTAGGTTCATTTGGCTGCTGATGTTACATTCTTGCAAGACAGACTAAAAGGTGACAGTGTGACAGAAATAGGAATAACATTTCTAAAAAAGCGAGACGAGAAAAAATATCAACGGAAGAAATGAAGAACAGCACGGAAAATGCCACAGGGTGGCTAGTTGAGTTCATATTAGCTAAACATGTATAGACATAGAAATTTTGAATTGCTTAATAGCATGAACTTTGAAAGGCTTATAAATCAGCCAGAAATTTGAAATGCAGGGCATAAAAATTTAAAGTTTTTTTTTTTTCCTTTTGCTTATAGATCACACATTTTCAATCTCATGTCCACAAAATTTCATATAATGTGATTTTCTCATGTATTAGCTTGGCTTATAGCTTTAGCCTCCTGATACTACCCTTGATTTATAATCACCAAGTCAAGCTATTTATTCAATGATAATTTTGAAACATTTATAAATAACATTTAATTTTAATTTATTTTATTTAGTTTTAATATAGTTGATAATAACCAAATTCCTTCCTTTTCTCATAAAATATTGCTTGATGGTCAGGCCAGGAAACCTCTTAAATAAAGGATAAATGATATTCTTTGAAAATACATTCTTACCCCAAAGCTTATTAATTTAGAATTTCTACTATCATTTTCATCTCCTAAAAAATCTTCCACAGAATGTTTTCTCTGTGACAAAAACACATTTAAAATTCAAATGTACTGAATTAAATACACAGTAATCTTCACCAGACCATTGGCACACAAGGGCAGCCTACAAGGCAGCCCAGAATCTACTGGGCTCTGCAGATAACTCGCAAGTACAAGTTATGATTGGTATGGTACCACCCTACAGAATTGGAGAACATGTTTGTAAACTACCTATCTGATACCCTTGTGTTATTAATAACCAGAATATATAAGAAGTTCAAACAACTCTGTAGGAAAAAATTAATAATCCAATTAAAAATGGACAAAAGATCTGAATAGACGTTTCTCAAAAGAAGACATACAAATGGCAAACAGGTATATGAAAAGGTGCTCCACATCACTGGTCATCAGAGAAATGCAAATCAAAACTATAATGAGATATTATCTCACCCTAGTTAAAAGTGACTTTCATCCAAAACAGACAACAGTGAATTCTTGCAAAGACATGGAGAAGAGGGAACTCTGGTCCACTGTTGGTGGGAATGTAAATTAGTATAACCACTATGGAGAACGGTTTGAAGGTTCCTCAAAAAGCAAAAAAATAGAATGATCATATGATCCAGCAATCCCACTGCTGGGTACATACCCAAAATAAAGGAAATCAGTCTATCTAAGAGATATCTGCACTCCCATGTTTATTGCAGCACTATTCACAATGGCCAAGATTTAGAAGAAATCTAAGTGTCCTTCAATAGATGAATGAATAAAGAAAATGTGGTGCATACACACAATGGAGTACTATTCAGCCATAAAGAAGAATGAGATCCTGTCATTTGCAACAACGTGGGTGGAACTAGAGGTCATTATGTTCAATGAAATATGTCAGGACAGAAAGACAGACTTAGAATGCTCTCACTTATTTGTAAGAGCTAAAAATTAAAACAGTGGACTCATGGAGATATAGAGTAAAATGATGGATATCAGAGGCTGGAAAGGGTAGTTTCAAGAGGAGTGGAGATGGTTAATGGGTACAAAAATCTAGTTAGATAGAATGAATAAGATCTGGGCCAGGCATGGTGGCACAAGCCTGTAATCTCTGCACTTTGGGATGCCAAAGTGGGAGGATTGCTTGAGCTCAGGAGTTTGAGACCAGCTTAGGTTATATATATATAGTGTGTGTGTGTGTGTGTGTGTGTGTGTGTGTGTGTACTTGTGCATACCTGTGGTCCCAGCTACTTGGGAGGCTGAGGTGGGAGGATTGATTAAGGCCAGGAGGTTGAGGCTGCAGTGAGCCATGATTGTGCCACTACCCTCCAGTCTGGGCAATAGAGTGAGACCCTGTCTTAAAAAAAAAAGTACAAGAATGAATAAGATCAAGTATTTGACAGCACAACAGGGTGAGTACAGTTGATAATAACTTTTTGTACATTTAATAATAATTAAGATTATAAATGGATTGTTTGTGACAGAAAAGATAAATGCTTGAGGTAATAGATACCCCATTTACCGGATGTGATTGTTATGCATTGTATGCCTGTATGAAAACATCTCATGTACCCCATAAATATATATACCTACTATGTACCCGCAAAAAATAAAAATTAAAAAATAATCAAAATAAATAAAACTGGTATAAGTGATATGTTAGTAATAGACGTCAACTAGGATTCAGGAGCCTGTTCTAAGTCCCTGTCCAGTTCTGTTTCTAGGGGCTTCAGCTGATCCTGAGCAGTGACTGATCCTGGGCAAGGCACATAATCTCTCCATCTCTCTCTCTCTCTCTCTCTCTCTCTCTCTCTCTCTCTCTTTCCCTGCCCCTTTAAAATCAGGACATTGGATGCAATAAAGGTCTAAAACTGTATCAATGGGTTTAAACAATATAAATGATCACTGAAATTCTACATTTTTGGACTTTAGAACACTGCAGGGAAATTGTTTGTTCTCCACTTACTCAACTGTCTCTTCAAAAGGACATTACAATAGGCATAAAGGAAGTAGGGTCATTGGCACACAGTTGAGGCATCAATGGAAGAACCTTCAAGCCTGCTCCACAGAAGACCGGGAATAGAATCTGGAAGAAGATATCTGACATTAGAAGGGGTATCACAATGTCATGTATTTTAAACTGATACCTCCATAAGAATTCTTGCCTACAATCTATCCTAAAGCTTCTTTTTAGGATTTTTTCCATCTTCTGCTCAGTTGCCTCTTTCTCATTTATAATATATGCATTTCTCCCAGGAACCCAAGATATTCATGCCTAAGGCCCTCTCTCTTAAATCAGCACCCAACTAACTATCCTGAAAATACTCCAGGTCTTGGAGTATTCTCCTGCCTGTCTATACCTTCCTCTTCTTTCTCTCCTAACCCAACCATCAAAAGTCCCTTGGCCCAAAGTCTTTGTTCCCCACCCTGCTGAAGGCAGCTTAATCTGGTATTCTCAGTGATGCTGGGTACTGGAACTGATGATGGCTTCAGGATGAGGCTTGTTCCCCATCCCTTGTTTTTCTCACTGTGGAAGGAGGGGAGCCTCTTGGCATTGAATATATTAGAATTATGAGAACCACCAATATAATTTTATATTTTCTTATAGCCATATTAAGTAATAAAAGGAAATAGGTGACATTCGTTTTAATAATATATCATTTAATTATCCAAAACTTTTTATTTCAACATAGTAATATAATATTAAATGTTATTATCTATAATAATAAATTTCATGATTACTATTTTTGGTAGAGATGGAGATCTTGCTTTGTTGCTCAGACTGGTCTTAAATCCTGGCCTCAAGTGATCCTCCCACCTTTACCTCCCAAAGTGTTGGGATTATAGGAATGAGGTAACCACACCTGGCCAATATAAAAATTATTAAAGAGACATTTTATATTATTTTTTATACTAAGTCTTTGAACTCCAGTGTGTATTTGACATTCTTAGCACATCTCAACTCATGGTAAATTTTCAAAGGCCAGAGTGAAATGTAGTTCTACCAAAATAATAAAGTTGTGTTTAGTGGTGTTTAATAGCCTCAATTTTTAAATGTAAATTAATTAAAATTAAACTGAATTTAAAATTCAGTCACACTACTCACATTTTACGTGTTCAATAGCCATGTGTGTCTAGTGGCTACTCTAATGGACAGCACTGGTCTAGAATTCCCAGTCAAAGATTTGTTGTGTCTCCCTGACCTTTGATACAAAGAATGAATGGAGAGGATTCAGTACCATGGAGAGAAAGAGAGGAGATGGGTAGAAAAGAAAAAAATAAAAGAAAATCAGGGCAATAAGACTGTCAGAGACCCATGAAATGCTCTCTCTCTACCAACTAAGCGGTGACCCATAGAAACAATAAAGAGCGATTACACATCCTTCCCTGGGCTCCAAGTATGTTTTCATCACCATTGTGTAAAGCTGGGTTTCTCTGATAAAGAGCTTAAGGAACTTACACAGCATAACTACACAGCATAACTACAGGGTTATGTAATATTTTTATTTTAGATTATTTTTTATTTTTATTCTATAAAAGCCTTTACTCTGAACCCAAAACCTTGATTAAAGCAGAGTTTTTTTTTGTCACCTCAGCAAAGTAAAAGAGGAGGAAATGTTTGGGGCAGAGACGTAGTGCAATGCTCTTAAATGACTACACCAGATATTGCCCAAGCTATTAACTGAGGAGGCCTGCTTTGGTTGTCTGTTCACTGATTGCAGTTGCCAGGAATCAGAAATACCTGCCTCAGCATTCTGTACGCTTATTTATTGTCTTCTCAAACCTCTCAGTTTCATTTATTAGCTGTTAGGAGCCTGGATCTCTTTAGCAGTTGGAATGAATAATGGTGAATAAGTGGAAAGTTTCCTCTTCTCCCTGTTTATGAGAGACAAAAGGAGAAATCTGGAAAATCACATGCTTGAAGTAAGAGGATGATATTAAAACTTTTGTATCCAGAGACTACTTTAAGAATAATCTGCTACTACTTTAACAAAGATCTGCTAAATGTTAACTAACACAGTAAATGCTAAGTGTCACTGTTAAGTGTCTCCTGCTGGGCTATAGTCTTTGGGTAGTTGTTATACTTCAGTTTACTTCACCAGCTTTGGAAGCTAATATCTCTTCAGTAACACTGAAGGAGTCTGTGATGGATGCATCCTTCCAGCTCAGGAAACTTCATATGACAAAAGACTCTGTATCCTTCTTGTTAAGAGAGAAAGCCAAATTTTGTTTACTCCACTTAGTTGCATATTCCTTGAAAAATCTGACCAGTGTCTGCATTTCTTCATCCTAATAAACCTTCCAGAACTTTAGCTGGACATAACCAGCGTCAACCAGTAGGGTCTAAGACAAACCACCAACAGACAGGGAGGGATGTAGCAGGTATAATGTACCAATGTGTGATCTCAGAAGGAAATGGTCAAGTCTTACTCAGTTAGCAAGTGTCACTCTAACATTGAAAACAAGGCACAGCCACAACAATCATTAGCAAAATTTTACTTTTCATTAGAAAAGAAGAGCTAAACAAAACAAATCAAAAGTTGGGGCTCTTTCACAAAAAAAAGTTAATAAATAGACCTTCTGGGGGGTAATTCTTGTTCTCCCTTGAACTCAGGCTGTCTTTCCTAATTAAATATTTATTTGTGTCCCAGGGATGAAGTCAACTTGATTGTGGTGGATAAGCATTTTGATGTGTTGCTGGATTTAGTTTGCCAGTATTTTATTGAGGATTTTTCTATCGATGTCCATCAGGGATATTTTCTTTTTTTGTTCGGTTTCTGCCAGGTTTTGGTATCAGGATGATGCTGGCCTCATAAAATAAGTTAGGGAGGATTCTCTCTTTTTCTATTGTTTGGAATAGTTTCAGAAGGAATGGTACCAGCTCCTCTTTTCACCTCAGGTAGAGTTTGGCTGTGAATCCATCTGGTCCTGGACTTTTTTTGGTTGGTAGGCTATTAATTACTGCCTCAATTTCAAAACTTGTTATTGGTCTATTCAGGAATTCCACTTCCTCCTGTTTAGTCTTGGGAGGGTGTCTATGTCCAGGAATTTATTCATTTCTTCTATATTTTCCAGTTTATTTGTTGAAATCTTTTTCCAGTTGATTTGGGGTGCAGAGTTCTGTAGTGTCTATTAGGTCCGCTTGGTCCAGAGCTGAGTTCAAGTCCTGGATATCCTTGTTAATTTTTTCTCTTACTGATCTAATAGAGGTGTTTGTAGTATTCTCTGATCATAGTTTGTATTTCTATGGGATCAGTGGTGATATCTCTTTTATCATTTTTTATCATGTCTATTTGATTCTTCTCTCTTTTCTTCTTTATTAGTTTAGCTAGTGATCTATCTATTTTGTTAATCTTTTCAAAAAACCAGCTCCTGGATTCACTGATTTTTTTGAAGAGTTTTTCATGTCTCTATCTCCTTCAGTTCTGCTCTGATCTTAGTTATTTCTTGTCTTCTATTTTTTGAATTTATTTGCTCTTGCTTCTCTAGTTATTTTAATTGTGATGTTTGGGTGTTGATTTCAGATCTTTCTAGCTTTCTGATATGGGCATTTAGTGCTATATATTTCCCTCTTAACACTGCTTTAGCTGTATCCCAGAGATTCTGGTATGTTGTCTCTTTGTTCTCATTGATTTCAAAGAAATTATTTATTTCTGCCTTAATATTGTTATTTACCCAGTAGTCATTAAGAAGCAGGTTGTTAAATTTCCATGTAGTTGTGCAGTTCTGAGAGAGTTTCTCAATCCTGAGTTCTAATTTTATTGAACTGTGGTCTGAGAGACAGTTTGTTATGATTTCCGTTCTTTTGCATTTGCTGAGGAGTGTTTTACTTCCAATTATGTGGTCAATTTTGGAATAAGTGTGATGTGGTCCTGAGAAGAATGTATATTCTATTGATTTGGGGTGGAGAGTTCCATATATGTCTATTAGGTCTGCTTGGTCTAGAGCTGAGATCAAGTCCTGGATATCCTTGTTAATTTTCTGTATCGTTGATCTGTCTAATATTGACAGTGGGTATTAAAGTCTCCCATTATTATTGTATGGGAGTCTAAGTCTCTTTGTAGGTCTCTAAGAACTTGCTTTATGAATCTGGGTGCTCCTGTATTGGGTGCATATATATTTAGGATAGTTAGTTCTTCTTGTTGCATTGATCCCTTTACCATTATGCATTGCCCGTTTTTGTGTTTTTCTATGTCTGTTGGCTTAAAGTCTGTTTTATCAGAGACTAGAATTGCAATCTTGCTTTTTTTTGCTTTCCATTTGTTTGGTAAATCTCCCTCCATCCCTTTATTTTGATCCTATATGTGTCAGGAGATGGGTCTCCTGAATACAACATACCAATGGATCTTGACTCTTTATCCAATTTGCCAGTCTATGTCTTTTAATTGGGGCATTTAGCCCATTTACATTTAAAGTCAATTAAATGTATGTGTTATGTGTGAATTTGATCCTGTCACCATGATGCTAGCTGGTTATTTTGCACATTAGTTGATGTGGTTTCTTCATAGTATCGTTGGTCTTTATATTTGGGTGTGTTTTTCCAGTGGCTGGTACTGGTTTTTCCTTTCCATATTTAGTGCTTCCTTCAGGAGCTCTTGTAAGGCAGGCCTGGTGGTGACAAAATCCCTCAGCATTTGCTTCTCTGGAAAGGATTTTATTTCTCCTCCCCCAGGCTGGTTCAATATATGCAAATCAATAAAGGTAATCCATCACATAAATAGAACCAATGACAAAAACCACATAATATCTCAACAGATGCAGAAAAGGCCTTCGATACAATTCAACATCCCTTCATGCTAAAAACTATCAATAAACTGGGTATTGATGGAACACATCTCAAAATAATAAGATCTATTTATGAGAAATCCATAGCTAATATCATACTGAATGGACAAAAGCTGGAAGCATTCCTTTTGAAAACTGGCACAAGACAAGGATACCCTCTCTCACCACTCCTGTTCAACATAGTACTGGAAGTTCTGGCTAGGGCAATCAGGCAAGAGAAACTAAGGGTATTCAATTAGGAAGGCAGGAAGTCAAATTGTCTCCGTTTGATTGTATATTTAGAAAATTCCATTGTCTCAGCCCCAAAACTCCTTAAGCTAATAAGCAACTTCAGCAAAGTCTCAGGATACAAAATCAATGTGCAAAAATCACAAGCATTCCTATACACCAATAATAAACAAGCAGAGAGTCAAATCATGAGTGAACTCCCATTCACGATTGCTACAAAGAGAATAAAATACCTAGGAATACAACTTACAAGGGACGTGTATGACCTCTTCAAGGAGAACTGCAAACCACTGCTCAAGGAAATAATAGAGGACATACACAAAAAAATGGAAAAATTTCCATGCTCATGGATAGGAAGAATCAATATTGTGAATGGCCATATTACCCAAAGTAATTTATATATTCAATACTATTCCCATCAAGCTACTATTGACTTTCTTCACAGAATTAGAAAAAACTACTTTAATTTTCATATGGAACCAAAAAAGAGCCCATATAGCCAAGACAATCCTAAGCAAAAAGAACAAAGCTGGAGGCATCACTCTACCTGACTCCAAACTATATACAAGGCTACAGTAACCAAAACAGCATGGTATGGTACCAAAACAGACATATAGACCAATGGGACAGAACAGAGGCCTCAGAAATCACACCACACAGCTACAACCATCTGATCTTAGACAAACCTGACAAAAACAAGCAATGGGGAAAAGGTTCCCTATTTAATAAATGGTGCTGGGAAAACTGGCTAGCCATATGCAGAAAACTGAAACTCGGCCCCTTCCTTTTTTTTTTTTTTTTTTTGAGACGGAGTCTCGCTCTGTCGCCTGCCTGGACTGCAGTGGCCGGATCTCAGTTCACTGCAAGCTCCGCCTCCCGGGTTTACGCCATTCTCCTGCCTCAGCCTCCCGAGTAGCTGGGACTACAGGAGCCAGCCACCTCGCCCGGCTAGCTTTTTGTGTTTTTTTAGTAGAGACGGGGTTTCACCGTGTTAGCCAGGATAGTCTCGAACTCCTGACCTCGTGATCTGCCCGTCTTGGCCTCCCAAAGTGCTGGGATTACAGGCTTGAGCCACCACGCCCAGCCCGACTCGGCCCCTTCCTTAAGCCTTATACAAAAATTAACTCAAGATGGATTAAAGACTTAAATGTAAGACCTAAAATTATAAAAACCCTAGAAGAAAACCTAGGCAGTACCATTCAGGACATAGGCATGGGCAAAGGCTTCATGACTAAAACACCAAAAGCAATGGCAACAAAAGCCAAAATTGACAAGTGGTATCTAATCAAATTAAAGAGTTCCTGCCCAGCAAAAGAAACTATCATCAGAGTGAACAGGAAAGCTACAGAATGGGGGAAAATTTTTGCAAAGTGTGCATTTGACGAAAGGCTAATATCCAGAATCCATAAGGAACTTAAATTTACATGAAAAAAACAATCTTATCAAAAAGTGGATGAAGGATATGAACAGACACTCCTCAAAAGAAGACAATTATGTGGCCAACAAACATATGAAAAAAAACTCATCATCACTGATTATTAGAGAAATCCAAATCAAAACCACAGTAAGATACCATCTCACGCCAGTTGGAACAGCGATCATTAAAAAGTCAGGAAACAACAGATGCTGGAGAGGATGTGGAGAAATAGGAATGCTTTTACACCGACAGTGGGATTTTAAATTAGTTCAACCATTGTGGAAGACAGTGTGTCAGTTCCTCAAGGATCTAGAACCAGAAATACCATTTGACCCAGCAATCCCATTACTGGGTATGTACCCAAAGGATTGTAAATCATCCTACTATAAAGACACATGCACACATATGTTTATTGAAGCACTATTTACTATAGCAAAGACTTGGAACCAACTCAAATGCCCATCAATGATTGACTGGATAAAAAAAAAATGTGGCACATATACACCATGGAATATTATGCAGCCATAAAAAGAATGAGTTTGTGTCCTTTGCAGGGACACTAACACAATAACAGAAAACTAGACCCTGCACGTTATCACTCATAAGTGGGAGCTGAACAATGTGAACACATGGATACAGGGAGGGGAACATCACACTCCAGGGCCTGTTGGGGGTTAGGGACAAGGGGAGGGAGAGCATTAGGACAAATACCTAATGCATGTGGGGCTTAAAACCTAGATGACAGATTGATGGGTGCAGCAAACCACCATGGCACATGTATACCTATGTAACAAACCTGCACATTCTGCACATGTATCCCAGAACTTAAAGTAAAATTTTAAAAAATCTTTATTTTTCTTCCTTCTGTTTCTTTTGTCTTCCATTTTTTAGCAGACCTGTGGCCACTACCGAATCTTCTCTTTTTTCTTTTCCATGGAATCTTCCTGGAACTCCTTACTTTCTCTTTTATTTCCTCTTCCATTTTATTTTTTTTTTTTTTTTTTTTTTTTTTTTTTTTTTAAAATTAATTTTAGATTTAATTTGCATAGTATAAATTGCATACATTTAAAAGATTCAGTGAGTTTTGACAGTGTATACATTGGTGATCTCAAATACTTGACATTGTCAGTCTTTTAAATTTTAACCATTCTCATAGAGTAGGTAGGGGTATCTCATTGTAGTTTTTTTTGCTTTGTTTGTTTTTTTTTTTTTTTTTTTTTTATTTTTATTTTTTATTATACTTTAAGTTCTAGGGTACATGTGCATGACGTTTATATCATGTATAACTCCCCAATGCAATCCCTCCCTCCTCCCCCCTCCCCATGATAGGCCCCAGTGTGTGATGTTCCCCTTCCCGAGTCCATGTGATCTCATTGTTCAGTTCCCACCTATGAGTGAGAACATGCGGTGTTTGGTTTTCTCTTCTTGTGATAGTTTGCTAAGAATGATGGTTTCCAGCTGCATCCATGTCCCTACAAAGGACGCAAACTCATCCTTTTTGATGGCTGCATAGTATTCCATGGTGTATATGTGCCACATTTTCTTAATCCAGTCTGTCACAGATGGACATTTGGGTTGATTCCAAGTCTTTGCTATTGTGAATAGTGCCGCAATAAACATACGTGTGCATGTATCTTTGTAGTAGAGTAATTTATAATCCTTTGGGTATATACCCAGTAGTGGGATGGCTGGGTCATATGGTACATCTAGTTCTAGATCCTTGAGGAATCGCCATACTGTTTTCCATAATGGTTGAACTAGTTTACAATCCCACCAACAGTGTAAAAGTGTTCCTATTTCTCCACATCCTCTCCAACACCTGTTGTTTCCTGACTTCTTAATGATTGCCATTCTAACTGGTGTGAGATGGTATCTCATTGTGGTTTTGATTTGCATTTCTCTGATGGCCAGTGATGATGAGCATTTTTTCATGTGTCTGTTGGCTGTATGGATGTCTTCTTTTGAGAAATGTCTGTTCATATCCTTTCCCCACTTTTTGATGGGGTTGTTTGTTTTTTTCTTGTAAATTTGTTTGAGTTCTTTGTAGATTCTGGATATTAGCCCTTTGTCAGATGAGTAGGTTGCAAAAATTTTTTCCCATTCTGTAGGTTGCCTGTTCACTCTGATGGTAGTTTCTTTAGCTGTGCAAAAGCTCTTTAGTTTAATTAGATCCCATGTGTCAATTTTTGCTTTTGCTGCCGTTGCTTTTGGTGTTTTAGACATGAAGTCCTTGCCCATGCCTATGTCCTGAATGGTACTACCTAGATTTTCTTCTAGGGTTTTTATGGTATTAGGTCTAACATTTAAGTCTCTAATCCATCTTGAATTAATTTTCGTATAAGGGGTAAGGAAAGGATCCAGTTTCAGCTTTCTACTTATGGCTAGCCAATTTTCCCAGCACCATTTATTAAATAGGGAATCCTTTCCCCATTTCTTGTTTCTCTCAGGTTTGTCAAAGATCAGATGGCTGTAGATGTGTGGTATTATTTCTGAGGACTCTGTTCTGTTCCATTGGTCTATATCTCTGTTGTGGTACCAGTACCATGCTGTTTTGGTTACTGTAGCCTTGTAGTATAGTTTGAAGTCAGGTAGCGTGACGCCTCCAGCTTTGTCCTTTTGACTTAGGATTGTCTTGGCAATGCGGGCTCTTTTTTGGTTCCATATGAACTTTAAAGCCGTTTTTTCCACTTCTGTGAAGAAAGTCATTGGTAGCTTGATGGGGATGGCATTGAATCTATAAATCACCTTGGGCAGTATGGCCATTTTCACGATATTGATTCTTCCTATCCATGAGCATGGTATGTTCTTCCATTTGTTTGTGTCCTCTTTGATTTCACTGAGCAGTGGTTTGTAGTTCTCCTTGAAGAGGTCCTTTACATCCCTTGTAAGCTGGATTCCTAGGTATTTGATTCTCTTTGAAGCAATTGTGAATGGAAGTTGATTCCTGATTTGGCTCTCTGCTTGTCTGTTACTGGTGTATAAGAATGCTTGTGATTTTTGCACATTAATTTTGTATCCTGAGACTTTGCTGAAGTTGCTTATCAGCTTAAGGAGATTTTGGGCTGAGACAATGGGGTTTTCTAAATATACAATCATGTCATCTGCAAACAGGGACAATTTGACTTCTTCTTTTCCTAACTGGATACCCTTGATTTCTTTCTCTTGCCTGATTGCCCTAGCCAGAACTTCCAACACTATGTTGAATAGGAGTGGTGAGAGAGGGCATCCCTGTCTTGTGCCAGTTTTCAAAGGGAATTTTTCCAGTTTTTGCCCATTCAGTATGATATTAGCTGTGGGTTTGTCATAAATAGCTCTTATTATTTTGAGGTACGTTCCATCAATACCAAATTTATTGAGCGTTTTTAGCATAAAGGGCTGTTGAATTTTGTCAAAAGCCTTTTCTGCATCTATTGAGATAATCATGTGGTTCTTGTCTTTGGTTCTGTTTATATGCTGGATTACGTTTATTGATTTGCGAATGTTGAACCAGCCTTGCATCCCAGGGATGAAGCCCACTTGATCATGGTGGATAAGCTTTTTGATGTGCTGCTGAATCCGGTTTGCCAGTATTTTATTGAGGATTTTTGCATCGATGTTCATCAGGGATATTGGTCTAAAATTCTCTTTTTTTGTTGTGTCTCTGCCAGGCTTTGGTATCAGGATGATGTTGGCCTCATAAAATGAGTTAGGGAGGATTCCCTCTTTTTCTATTGATTGGAATAGTTTCAGAAGGAATGGTACCAGCTCCTCCTTGTACCTCTGGTAGAATTCAGCTGTGAATCCATCTGGTCCTGGACTTTTTTGGTGGGTAGGCTATTAATTGTTGCCTCAATTTCAGAGCCTGCTATTGGTCTATTCAGGGATTCAACTTCTTCCTGGTTTAGTCTTGGGAGAGTGTAAGTGTCCAGGAAATTATCCATTTCTTCTAGATTTTCTAGTTGATTTGCGTAGAGGCATTTATAGTATTCTCTGATGGTTGTTTGTATTTCTGTGGGGTCGGTGGTGATATCCCCTTTATCATTTTTTATTGCATCTATTTGATTCCTCTCTCTTTTCTTCTTTATTAGTCTAGCTAGCGGTCTGTCAATTTTGTTGATCTTTTCAAAAAACCAACTCCTGGATTCATTGATTTTTTGGAGGGTTTTTTGTGTCTCTATCTCCTTCAGTTCTGCTCTGATCTTAGTTATTTCTTGCCTTCTGCTAGCTTTTGAATGTGTTTGCTCTTGCCTCTCTAGTTCTTTTAATTGTGATGTTAGAGTGTCAATTTTAGATCTCTCCTGCTTTCTCTTGTGGGCATTTCCATTTTATTTTAATTATATTTCATGTAATAGACATTTGTTAGCTTCCTATATCTTCCCCTCTTCTAATTCAGTGACATTTCTCCTTAGGAGCCACCATTTAATTAAACAACACATCTACTTCAGGTGGCTCATTCTCGGTTTAAAACTACTTCCTTGCCTTCCAGATCTAAGCCAGTCCACACATAGTACTCCCCAGACAACAATCAATAGTTCTGGCATGGCCCAATTGCTGCAATTTTTACTCTATGGTTATGGAAAGAGGATCTCTCCCTCTCTCTGTCTCTCTCTCCGACCCACCGCCCTGCCACCCCGCTCCTTTCTCATTCCGTCTGTCTATGGAAATAGTTGGCTCTGGTTCCTGCTGACATAGGGAGGATCAGGAGGATGAATGAAGAGAAGAAAAGCCTGCCCTGCCTCTGGAATTTCAGTTACTCGCATCAATAAATTTACTGTGTTCTTAAGAGAATAGAGTTAGTTTTCTGTTACCTTTAATCAACAGGATCCAAACTAATTAATTTTCTGATTCTCTCATCTCTATTAATAGCAATGCAACAAAGTTCATTGTATGACAAATATATGATAGGTCAGATAATCTGTAATGTATTTGAGAATACCAAAAATATTAATTACTTATTATTACATTTTCACATGGTTTAATGTTCAATGAAATGAAACTTGTATTTGCATGACTCTCCTCTTCACAAAAAGGAAACGTTCACAGGACTAAGAAAATAGAAGGTTGCATTATGTTGTACAACTACTCAGCACACAAGACCTAGAAAAGGGAGATTCCACAGGGAGAAAACACAGTTTTGAATTGGTGGTACCTCTTAAAATAAAACAGCCAAAAAATTTATACATTTCAGGCCCTTGCTACACCTATTTCCACTGGAATCCTAAATCACATCAGGAGTCACTAAGGATTCTAAATTCAGAACAACCCTCTCATTTCAGGAACTATTCAGTGATATAAATCTTTAAAGCCAGAAAACTGTATTTAGTGACTTGCCCTTCCTGTGTAGTGTGTGAATCACAAAGATTTTGATGACATGGAAGAGGAAATGTTAATTCCCAATGGATACCAAACAATTCAAGCACCTGGAAATGCTGATTTTTAAGATTTGGATTCAATTAACATTTTTATCAGATGCCAGGCATATGTGGTATATCATTTAATTTTCAACAATCTGTGAGGCATTAAGTTTGTAGTGGGGGTAGCTGTGAAATTACAAAGAAACTAAACTTGCCAGTGCTTTAAGCGCATTAAGATGTGCAGCTGGTGAGTTCAGGGAGTTGGCAATGGCTCCTGAGGATCTTGCTTAGGGGGCTGAGTGAGTGGAGGAACCACAGGAGAAGTCAGCTAAAAAGAAGAAGCTGATAACCTTGGAATACTTTGAGTTTGAGGTGCCTTTGAAACATCCAGACAATACCAGGAGCTCAAAAGAGAGGTCTGAACTGAAGATAGACTTCGGCGTCATCAGCGTATAAACAATAGTAACAGCAGTGGAGATGAATGGTAACATCTGAACAGAATATGGACTTGAGAAAATATAAGGGGCAAAGATAGAATCTTGAGAAATACCACCATTCAAGGGGCAATAAGAAAAGAAAAGAACAAGTCAGGCTGAACTTTCAGCCAGAGACGTAGAAGGGAGAAACCGGTGACACCAAAGTCAAATTTCAAGGAAAATAAAGGGGTCGCAGGTGTTAGATGCCACCGAAAAGCAATCAAGTTAGGCCAGAAAAGGGAGGCTGGAACTGGTGTAGAGGAGGTCTTTGCATCTTAGCAATTTCAGGGCAGTGGTGGAGGCGGAGGCTTCACTGAAGATAGAGGAGTCAATAGGAGGTGAGACCCTATGTGCAGATAATTCTGTTAAGGTACTGGACTGTAAATGGACACTGAGTGCAAGGTTGGGCTGTTTGCTCTGTTAACTTTAGTTTGTTGTTGGTGGTGTTGTTTTCCTTAAGAATCCAGGCATTTTGAAAACATAAAAGAGAGGGAATAACTTGTGAGGAAGTGGGAGAGGGCAGGATAAAGATGATGGGAGAAAGGTCTGAACTTCATAAATATTACCCTTTCTCCTGAGAAAGCCATGATGAAGTTGAAAGTGGGCAGATTAGGGGATTGGATTAGAGATGTGTGGGGAAGACGCTGATCAAGTTCATGACCGTTGGCCTTAATCTTCCCTATGAAACATGGTCCAAGGTCTTTGTAGAGATGTAGGTGAACAGAGGCTGGATGAGGATACTTTGTGCTGTAGAATACTGTCCATATTCTCAGCACTTAAGCCCTCAAAGTAGAAGATAACCCAGCCTTCAGAGTGCATGATCATGCAAATGCTTGGGAAGAAAATACACATGACCTTTACTTCCCTGTGCTCTAATGAATGATTCTTTACAAAGGCACTAACATGGGGATAATAGCCTGCCCAGACATACTTACCTGAGATTCTCCATGGATCATAAGTACAATTTCCTGTGTCTCCAAGGAGATGGGAGATTTGATCGTAGGCTATCTTAGGGAACTCTTCCAAACAAGGAGCAGATTTGTGGCTACAAAATTTCCCAAGTACTCTTACATCTAGAACACAGAAAGGTATACTGTTTTGAGCATTCCAAAAATGCTCATAATACACACATAGAAATGACCACTGAAGAAAGCCGTAGAAAGCCACATATTAGGACTACCAAGGCTTGTATAATGATTGTCCCAAAGATGTCAAAGAAATGTGAAAAGCTGACAAATGCCACTATTGAAAACAAAAATATCCCCAGAAAAAGCAGCACAAGAGTTGGAGCCACTAAGTAAATAGACCAGAGATGATTTTTACTGCTTCAGGGGTGCTTAAAAAATGAGATAAAGAAGAAAATTTCTGCTCCCACTGTCAGTACTCCCCCCACTGTCAGTGTTCCCCCAGAACCTTATCTGTGATTGTCTTGTGGCTGCCTAAGATGTTTAGACAGTCTGGAAGAACTTCAGGTCAAAACTATATTTTTGGCACCCTAAACATGTGAAAAAATGCCAATTTAAAGCTTTCTGAACACCTGCTGGGTGGAGTGCCTCATGAAGATATCAAATCAAAATGAATGAATGGAAGAAAAAGGCACCAATACTGGTTGCTCAAGTCTAGACAGCTCAAAGGGCAATTCTTTATCAAGAATACCATGTTTCCAGTCCTGGCAATTATGATGGTACTTCCATGCATGAATTCAGCTAGGTGTCTTTTGGCAAAGATTTGTTCTCTATTATCTAAAGTTAAACATAATTAAACTAAGTGTTGATGATATTCCTGGTAGCTACCTTTTAGAGGCAGGCATATTTTTGGCAAATTTAGGTTGGAGACAGAAACAGAAACCATGTAATCTTCATCAGTTCTTTCTAGTTCTGGGATGGCAGACTTTATAGGAAAAGCTATAAAGATAAAATTTTATGACCAAAGATGGTCTTCGAGATGAAATAAAATAGTTAATCTTTTTTAATTAATGAAATTATGAGCCCTGCAGGGTTGATTTGATGTCATGAGGAAAATCTTAGGGAAGAGCAGATTGAATAAATAATTACTAGTATATAGAATTGCTTATTCTTAGAGAGACATGAGTGCTCTAGTTCCTACTAGGTCTTCAGTGACTTTCATCACCTATCTCTCTTCCCTTTCCACTGGTTCCTTCTCCTATATCTGAAAGCGTGCTCAAGTTTCTACCATTCTAGAAAGAACATTCCCTTGACAATTCTTTCCTAACAGTCCACCAGTGTCTCCCTCATCCTTTCACTGGCAAACTTTAAGAAAACATTGTGGCAGAAGGATTGCCAGTTTGGAAACTGGATGATCCTATGTTAAAATGCTTACCTTGCCACTGACTAGACCAGTGGCCTTAAGCACATCCCCTTCCCTTGAGTAAAATGGCGCAATACTATAATACTTCTTTGAAAGGTTAGATACTTAATGACTGGCACCCATTGTTCTCAGACTTGTTGATTCTTCATTTGCTGACACATCCCAATTGACTGCAGTCCGGTTTCTAATCCCATGTTCTACTGAAACTTTATTTACTGTCACAAATTACATCTTTATCTCCCCAATAAAATCAGCATTTTATTCCTGGTCTATTTTTTATCTCTTTACAGTGCCTGACACTCCTGACTTCTCCTTCCTTGGTTCTTTCTTCTTGATAGGCTTCAGAGAAATATCTCCACCTTGATTCTTCTCCTGTATTTCTGCTGGCTAATAATTCTAAGTCTCTTTCAGTCTCCTATAATTCTTTTACCTTCCCCAAATGGTGGTATGCGTGTGGCTCTATGGTTGGCATGTTCTCAAGGTAGATGTTTTCCCTGGATAGACTTTACACAGAAAACTTCTCTTCTCTACCTTCTTCACCGATCTGCTACTATTCCCTAATAGTGACTGCAACTACATGTCCCATAAGCATGTATTTGGTGTGCCCTAAACCCAACTCATTATTTCCTTTTCTCCCTGCTAAATCTCTGTTTTCTCCAAAATTTCATTTCCTAGTTAATGACCCTATTGTCAAAACTAAAAAGTTCTATTTATTTCTGACCGCTTTCTCTCTTTCTATTTACATCCAATCCGTCATCGAGTTCTTTTAATCCTACATCTTAAATTCATCTTGATTTTCCTTTGCCCCTTAGTTGAGGGCCTCATCTGTATTCTCAAAGTTACTTCTAAGTGGTTAGAAACCACTGGCGGTAATGGGAGTAACTGCCAATTACTCCCACCTCCATTTCACTCTCCACACTAAAATCAAGTGATTTCCATAAAACACCAGTGAGACAGTGGTACATCCACACCAGAAACCTCTCAGAAGTGTTCCTGTCCATTTCCAGTTCATACTATGCTCCTTATCCATCACATGAAGTCCAACTGATCAACCAACTGCATATGTCACCTACTCAATGAAAACTATCCTTACTGGCTCATGTCCCCATTCCACCTCTAGACTGAGTTTCCCTCTAATCTCCAATTCTCTTAGTGTCTCTCACATGTCTCTACCCTATATGTTGAGTATTTTCCTGCATGTCTTTCTTCCCAGATAGTCTGTGAGTTCTTTGGCAAAGAGCACATATTATTTGTCTTTGTACTCCCAGCACCTGGCACAATCCCTGACACTCAGTCAAATACTCTATGGTATTTTTATTATGTTATGAAATTGCAGAATGAATGAATAAATGAGATGATAATCTACATGTGTAGTTGCACTATTGCAGAAGATTATTCTCCATTTCATATTATGCATTAGGTTTTCTACTGTTAATGTCAAACTTTTCATAAAAGATTCTCTAACTTACCAATATAAAATCTATGGAATGCGCCTTTGTAATTACAGACTCATTTGGTCATGAGGACATCTAGGATATCTTGACTGGTCATGGACAAAACCATATGGTTTGTTTTGCTCAAGAAAGTGGGGATTAGGCTGGAGACCATAATTTCACTGCATATTTCCTGAGTTATGTGCTGTCCCCTTTAATTTTCTGGTATAACTAAAGTCTTTGTGATAAATGGGGTACATGTTCTTTATTCTACCTATCTTTTTGTTCCCTCACAGATTCATTTTCCTCAAGGCTCGTGCTTTAAGATTAAAACCATATGGACTATAATAGAATGGAAATGTGTACGTAATCAAAGGAGTTTGTTTTACCCTCATAGTAGGTAAATTGAAGTCATCTTAAAATAACCACAATAAAAATGCTTATTATATCACAAAGGCTTGATGAATAACTCCCCCTAACACCCCACCCTAAATGTCCGTCGAGTAAATTTCCTATTGTCAGTACACACTGCCACTGCCTTAGTTTTGTTTTTTCTCACCACAGTAGTGGCTTTTTCTTCTTGCTCTTTCTGAAAACCAACTGCCGCTTTGTTAATCATGTTATGTATGATAATGGTAGCGTGATTAGTTAGCATATTATTTTTAGAGATATATATTAAGTTGGAAAAAATAACATGTCTGTATTTTTCTTTAAACTAATTAACAAAAAAGGTTACTTAAATGTGACAAAATATGGTAGATGTATTTGTATTAACTAAACTAAAAATAAAAACCACCAAACGTCTATCAATAGAAGACTGATTGAATAAACTATAATATATCCACACAGAGTAGAGTGCTATATTGCTATTTTAAAGAGTAATGAGTAGCCAGGCACGGTAGTGCATGCTTGCAATCCCAGCAGTTTAGGAGGCTGGGGCAGGAGGATGACCTGAGCCCAGGAGTTCAAGACCACCTTGGGAAACAGGGAGACCCCCATCTCTACAAAAACTAAAAAATTAGCCAGGCATGGTGGCACGCACTTACGGTCCCAGCTAGTTGGGAGTCTGAGTGGGGGAATTGCTTGTGGCCAGGAGGTTGAGCCTACAGTGAGCTGTGATCACACCATTGCACTTCAGTCTGGGTGACAGAATGAAACCCTGTCTCAAAAAAAAAAGAAAAAGTAATGAGTAAAATCTTATTTACTGCATGGCATGATGACCACTAGAATATATTAAGTTAAAAAAGGAGGTAGATAAAAGTGTACATCATAAACTAACATTTATCTAGGAAGGAGGGATTTTATATATATATATTTTAAATGGAAGGCTAATTCAAAACATTTTTTAAAAGGCTGCCATTTGAGGGAAGAAACAGGGTGGATGCAAATACAATAAGGATAAAGGCCAGACTTCTCAAAATACACCTTGTTTATTGTGTAAAGTGATTTGCACACTTATTTGGATGCATATTGTGGTATAGAGAAAAGTAGTAATTATGTTAATGCTATTAGGACCTGGGATTTTTGGCATGAGAAAGGATTAAGAAGGTGAGTTTGTGCTCTACACCACTGTGGGATGACTATAGCTAGCAATAATGTATAGTTTCAAATAGCTAAAGGAGGAATATTAAACATTCCCAATACAAAGAAATGATAAATGTTTGAGATGATGGAAATGCTAATTACCCTAAATGATCACTATACATAATATGTATCAAAACATCACTATGTACCCCATGAATATGTACAATTATTATTTGTTAATAAAAAATAAAATTTTAAAAAGTTTGATAAAGTTAAGCTAAAAGGAAAAAACTTGTAGTGCAGAATTTGAATTCGAAATTGTCAGTATGAACTCTTAACAGTTTTATCCTTTAAAAATTCTGCATATGACAACGAAAGCAGATAACAAATTTTAAAAATATATATAAATTGAACCACGTTAGGATTTAAAACTTTTGTGCATCAAAGGGCACAATCAACAAAATAAAATGCAATCCACAGAATGAGAGAAAATATTTGCAAATCATATATCTGACAAGGAGTTTGTATCCAAAATATTAAGGAACTGAGACAACTCAACATAGAAAACCATTATGATTAAACAATAGACAATGGACTTGAAGAGACATTATCCCAAAGATCTACAAATGGCCAATAAGCACATGAAAAGATGCTCATCATCACTGATGATTAGGGGAATGCAAATCAAAACCACAATGAGAAAACAATTTACACATATTAGGATGGCTACTATCAAAACACCAAAAAAAAAACAAGTGTTAGTGAGGATGTGGAGAAATTAAATTCTTGAGAATTGTTGGTGGAAATATAAAGTGGTGCAACTGCTATGAAAAACATTATACTGATTCCTCAAAAACTTAAAAAGAATTGCCAAAAGATCTAGAAATTTTGCTCTGCTAATATGTCTCACAAAATTGAAAGCAGAGTCTCAAAGAGATGTTTGTAAACCCACGTTCATAGTGGCATTGTTTACAATCATCAAAATATGAGGCAACACAAGTGTCCTTCAATGGATGAATGGATCAACAAGACGTATACATACAATGAAATATTACTCTGCCTTAAAAAGGAAGGAAACTCTGACACGTGCTAAAACATGGATGAATCTTGAGGACATTATGCTATATAACACAAGGCACTCACAAGAAGAAAAATACTATATGATTCTACTCAAATGCAGTACCTAGAAGTAGTTAAATCCACAGAGACAGAAAGAATGGCAGTTTCCAGAGGTTGAGGAGAGTGTGGAGTGGGGAGCTATTGTTTAATGAGTACAGAATTTCAGTTTGCAAGATGAAAAGAGTTCTGGAGATAGACATTGGTGATGGTTCCATAATATTGTGAATGTACTTAATACTACTGAAATGTACACTTAAAAATGGTTAAGATGATAAGTGATTTGTTTTTCTAAGACCACCAGAGCGGGCACAAAAGAACCAGCGACTAGGCAAGTGTAGGAGCAAAACTGCAAGTTTATTTTGGTCACCTAAGGTGTGGGGAAGAGGTCTGTCGGCCTCCAGCAAAGAAGGCTGACAGAGTCCCCCGGTGGGGCTCTCAGACGGAGTTCCTGCAGTCCTGACATCCAGACAGGAGTGGAGGACTGAGGAAGGCCGCGCGTGGCGTCCCTCCGGAGCGGCTTTTCTAGGAGTGGGAGGGCAATAGGCGGGGCACGGGCGTGTGGGGGCGGGGGGCGTTCCGCAGGTGCGACCAGGTAAATGTTAGTCTCTTCGGACTGACATCACCTGGCGCATGCCTAGTTGATCTGCACCTTCCCGGGTCGCCGGCTGCGTTTTCGCGCGCGCAGGAAAAGTTGGTGAAGAAGAACCCGGAAGTGCACCATCTTGCCTCCGTTAGTCCAAACATTCCAACCTTTTATTGGTAATAGTGATAAGGGGCGCCCTGGTCTGTCTGGCTACTTCCTGCTGTTAAGGGGCGTTGTTAAGGTTGGGGCCTATGGTTGGCATTTGGACTCACGGATGAAAAATAAAATAAGGCACAGTATTAGTATAGGAATGAGGAATGGAAGCATTTGTTGGAATAGGGGCAAAACCCAGAAGGAAGGTCCCAGCAAGGTTGAGGAGTATGAGATAGTTAAGAAAATTTAGTAAGTTTGAGGCGAGTGGGGGAAAGCCAAACTGATTTCCACTGATTGCTTTCGGTAGGGGCCCTTTTTAGCTGGGAATGAGGAACGAATGCGCAGAGTAGTTGTTGGCCAGGCAGCAATTAAGGAGTGGAGTTTTTGTGGAGTGGATGGCTTTCCGCTTACTCCTACTACAGAGATATTGGGTGGAAGGCTAGGTCCAGAGAAGGACAGCAAAACAGAATAGGTAGCCTCGCTGTTGATTAAAAAATTGTCTTACCCGCTACCAGGAGAGTTACCCGCGGCTCAGGGAGGGTGATGGGGGTCCTCGAGTCTCGGCACCTTCAGTTGTCGTCGTCGTCCAGATGTAGGAGCTGGAAGGAGCTCCCAGGATCCTGGGAAGGGGGGTCACGTGGAGACGCGGCACCTGTTCTCAGGGTGGGGCAATCAGACTTCCAGTGTCCTCCCTGCTAGCAAGCAGGGCAGGAGGTTGCTGGTGGACGAGGGTTAGGACATTCACTGGCCCAATGTCCTGATGCCTTGCACTTATAGCAAGGCTGCATTGGGGCTCGGGGACCTTGCGGACACCTGTTGGCATAGTGTCCTGCCTTGCCGCACTTATAGCAGGCTCCTTTCGTAGCCTTGGAGTCTGCGGAGTGTGTACTCTTTGGCCTGGGGTTACGACTGGGCTGTAAAGTCACTGCTAGGAGCTGTAACTTCTGTTTGAGGCAAGCCTGCCATCTCCTCTCTGGAGTTATAGACCTTAAAGGCTAATTTAACCAGGTCTTGTATTGGTGCCTGAGGACCATCCTCTACCTTTTGAAGTTTCTTACGAATGTCAGGAGCTGATTGAGAAATGAAATAAGACGCCAAAATGGTGGCCCCTGTGGGGGAGGCCAGATCTAACCGGGTATATTGGGTTAGAACCTCAGTCAGTTTAGGGTAGAGGTCAGGATAACCTGGAGGTTATGCCAAGTTAAGTCATAGGACTGACAAAGGTATCTAAATTCCTTTATGTAGATGGTGGGATTAGCTGAGAAATCACCTAAACGCTTCTCAATTTTGGAAAGATCGGCCAATGAAAAAGGGACATGTACTCGGACTACCCCCTCCGCCCCAGCCACCTCTCACAAAGGTGCTAACACTGTAGGAGGGTGTGGGCAGAGATAGGGGACTCAAGACAGCCAGTTTGGGGCCCGGAAGGAGGCACAGGACCGAGTGGATTACTAGTAGATAAGGA